>NC_092629.1:38793776-40041417 GCF_039555335.1 Amphiura filiformis | reverse complement strand
AAGGTGGTTACGTGAACATGTACACTAATGCGGCTCTTGTGTATACCGACCTCTGTGGTGTGGGGTGGCTTAAAGTTAATTTTTTATTACTTCCGTGGTCCGAGCTATGCGCCAAGCGTAGAGGAGCGTACACACAGAAGAAATAAACAATCACGCTAATTGGCTGATCAACGCACTTGACAACAAGCCGGTTGATCCATTGGTCATCGGCGCGGCGCGTAGTAGGCGACCTTTTCACTTCTACGCGATCGCAATTCACCAGCGCGTACCCGGACCACGGAAGTAATAAAAAATTAACTTTAATTTGTCAAAAGGTAGTTGAAAAGAACAAAAGGTGGCTCATTTTGTCAAAAATTGAGATCATCCGCCCTATCCCTCTCGGATTGACGCCCCTGCCTGATGCATTTTGGTTTGTATGATATAGGCCTATTCGCTATTTTAATCAAAGCGTATTATTAGAAACAAGTCTAATGATAATGCTGGAATTTGTATCCTTCTTCGTTAACCCCATGAGAACTACCTGCCAATTGGCCAAAATGAATATTGTTTCCCAATTTTGAACCAATTAAGGAGGGTATTGATAAGATCATCTGCAAATGCATGTTTCACCATAGATAGTTTAAAGCCTAATCATAATTGGCAATTGAAATGAGTATTTCAAAATATCAACCAATCAGAAATGCTTTTAGATGACAAGTAGTGTTTAAGTGTCCAGGGGGTTAACTAACAGTGACTTGCTAAAACTACAATACACTGAAATTTATCGCTTTCAGCTGGGTTTTGATGCAAATGCGGGAGAGAGACAGAGACGGCTGCACCGCCCTCAATCAAATGGCCTCTATCACACCTCGCTCAAACCATCGATGCTCACGATCCGTGAAATTACTGGTATTCAAGGTCATTTGCATCACAACTCAGCTGAAGTCTGAAAGTTTCAGTCGCAACGTCGCACAGTGTCATCGCCCCCATATCTTCATGGCAGAAATCGCCATGGTAGGTTGAATCCACAGCCACGCATGGCCATTTTGTTCCGACCTTTGAGACGCATGAGCCGAGTGCAGCTAGCCTACGCACTGCGCTATATAGTACGGCACATATAAAATATTTTTGTCAGGTTTTGAGTTCAAGACGCACGCTTCTTTCTCAAGACGCTAGCTAACGATCATATCCGTTGAACATATATATTAATGTGCAAGGAAACAAATCTGGGTTCTTTAGACTAAATCAATTACGGGAGATATTCATCATTTTCTACCCCGGTATCCAAAGATTTAGCGTCTGAATATCAAATCGTGCATAGCACATTCACGTGGATCTATTCCGGGTATTTATTTTAGTATCTCTGCTGTACCAAGTAATTATTAGCCAGGCGATGTCGGTGTGCGTCGGCTCTTCCGCCAAAAGGTCTGGTTAACCAGATTTAAATTAAATCTAAATAGACAATCAATTAAAGACAAATCTGGTATTCAAAATGAAGATGGGGAAAAATTACATATTTTTTAAGGTTGTCAAATTCGGAAACCATGGTTAACATTCGTACGCAAGCAGTCAAATAATTGGCTTGCTTCCTTATACTTTACTAATATTTACGTAAATAAAACTTGGTGAGCAAAATTAATGCTTACTTACTAAGTAAATTCAACCTATGCCCAAAAAAGCACACCTAGTAAATTATTGGACACCATATAATTGTCATAAAAACATTTATTAACTACCAAATATTAAAAACATTTCAACTCCTACAACCCTGTATACTTTTATTTTTACATTTAATTTTTTGAAGACCATACATACAATACATGAAAAATATTATGTATAGCCCCCTCTCGAAAACTAGTGAATTGCATACTATACTTCCTCAATTAGCATTTTGTGCAAATTTTATTACACAATTAGATGCCGTTCTTTTTTATGGACCTTTTCATTTTACACGTAAAGTCTATGGAGATTGATATTAGAGAAGGCTGGAAAGGGCGCAAAGGTCACATTTTAGGCCGTTTTAGGCACTTAAATGCTCATAAAAACGCATCGAATTGTGTGTAATTTGCATCGAATGCTACTTGAGCAACTGTGCAAACATAAGTAAATACTTCTCGAGAGGGGCTATACTTTAGTAGCTGAAACAAAAAATGTCCTTTGGTTATGAAACATGACTTGGTAATGTTTGAATGTTTTATGTTCCCGTGTGCGATGCATAAGCCTCTTCCCTTGTTTGTATGCTATATGATTATATTTATATAAGTATACACTCTAAGAAATAAAAATTCTAAAAAGGTTCTAAAGTTAAATCTTCTCAGGAGAATTTTTAGAGGTTCTCTAAAGAACTAAAAATGGTTCCAAAACCATCGAAAATGGCCCCAAAATGTGATACAGAACTATTTTTCGGTTCTTTAGAGAACCTTTAAGGTTCTCCAAAATTAAAGATTTTTTTAAGTTCAAGAGGGAGGGTTCTCCAAAGAGGACAAAAAAGGTTCTATTTAGAACCTTTATTTTTTAGAGTGTATTATTAATCGTTTGAAATACACTTTTTTATTAGTATTTCCCACCAGGTATTTGCGACTTCAGTCAAGATTCACTCCTGTGGTATTTATTAGTAAACCAGTATTCACCAGCCAACTCTGACATAATTGACCTTTTTTGGTAAATCCCATAATTCCTTGCGGTTAGACCCGAGATGTCGCGCCACGTCGCGCCGTCTGCAATGCGCAGTAACGATGTTTGCCAAATGATGTGCGCATCGGCGTGACGTCAAATAACGACATCTCGGTCTAACTGCAAGGAATTGTAGGATTTACCGAAAAGGTCAATTATTTGTTTAACTAATTTAAAAGAACTTGAAAACCAATATATCAACAGCTTTTAATCATGAAAATATCTCGGAACATTGGGAGGAGTACAATAATGACGATGTTAAATTCATAAATATTTATATATAGTTCACCGTTTCGTTTTCTTACCTCTAGTACCTAATAATCGTGATTTGGTATATGATTTTTCTTGGAAGTTAATACATAATTCCCTAATCATGACTTAAGCTCAATTTATACTACATCGCTGAGCGATAGCGATTGGTTTTTAGCCAATGAGGTAGAGCGTTTTTGTTGTGTTGGGAAGAGCGTGCTACCTCATTGGTCAAATACTAATCGCTCGTCGCTCACCGATGGAGTATAAATTCAGCTTTACTGTTGTTGATGATTATTGGTCTATGGGTGGTAAAAAATAAGATTCGGTGGGTGTGAAATTGTCACCCTTGGGTAATTCAAGAATTCCAAGGTCAAAATTGACATACATGTAGTAGTAAACATTTCGCTGGTCACAGATTCAGAAAATGCATAGTTTGACCTATCTGCAACTTAGCCTTCTCGAGTTACAAAAAGGTCAAACGTTTTGGGCTCTACAGAGGGGCGTCAAAACAGACAACAATGATCCGATTGTGATAATGAAAATGGTCTCAAATTGTTTGTCTTGTAATGACAATTCAAATACATAGCAAATCAAAATAAAGTAAAACGTCGGAAAAATGCCACCGATGTATTTGGTCAAAATGCTTTAGTTGATAGCCGAATCAACATCGTGTCCTCCCACAACTGTAAAATCACTGGCGTGTGACCATTAATAAGTACTCAATGCCTATTTTTGTGAGCCCAGTAAAAATGCAGTTGCGCAAAGTCGAATTCATATAACACGAAAATTACATGTTTCACCTCATTCTTTACAGGAATTGACAGAACGAACGCCTTGAAAATTGTTTGGCAGTCGTCAGCGATTGCTTTGAATCACCAAGTGGAACACCTCTGGATTTCTTCTCGTGGGACTATTTGACCTTGATAACTCCAGAGACACATAATTGCACAATTTGACATCCTCAGTCACGCAGGACAGTGTGAATGCCATAAATAAGGAGCGCTGAATCTGTATACAGAGGAATGGTGGCCATGTGAAAGCCTAAGACTATCAATTACTATAAAGAAAGTAGTGAAACATGTGATTTTCATGTTGTTTTGATTTTAATTGACTTTCTACAAAAAAATGACTGCATTGTTACTCGGTTCACAAAAATAGCCAACAGCTGGGTCCTTGACAATGGTCACACGCCAGTTGTTTTACAGTTCTGGGAGAACAATATGTTATCAGCTATAAACTCAGATCATTTTGACCAAATACCTTATACTTTTTAATCTAGTGGCATTTTTAATCTGTTTCCTTTATTTTGATACGCCCTAGGATTTTTTTTACCTTGAAGAAGGAGGGCGTGACCTGTGACGTAATTTACGTGGTTGAATTTTTGGGGCATCCCTTTAAAGATTATTTACACCTTAAGTCCATACCGAGTTCGGTACTTTTATTCAGAAGCGCACCGTTATTTGAGTTATTGCCTACACTATAAATTAAAGTTGCCCACACCAGTAAATTATTCTAACTTAGAATATTTTCATTATCTTAATAATCAAAGCAGAAGTCTTCAGGGTCATATCCGGACTGGTGACCTGTAAAAATAGAACAATGAATACGAAATTGTATATTATTACAAAATACATAAATGGTCCCAAATTTGTATAGATATGCAACAAATGTGTGTGGGGTTGGTGTTGGGGTGGGGGTGGGGGTGGAGAGTGTATGTGTTGGGGGTGTAGCTGTTGGCATATCAAGGTGAACACAATTTTTAATTATCATATAATTATCCTAAAGAGCATCTGCCTTTGATTCAAGTGAATATAGTAAAAGTAAAAGAAAACTATACTATTATGATAATTGATTATGTCAAAATCAATTATCATAATATTATTAAAGCCGTGTTTGAAAACAATGCATATGCAAGTTAAACAATGAACATCGTAATTATGAAGATAATTGAAACAAATTTTCAACTTGATGAATCGGAAATGACTTGTTTCATGTAAATAGGCCAAGCCCGTGACATACTTGGCATAACTACACCAGCGTGGTTTTTTATTCATATTTATTAGCCTAAAACTAATAATTGATAAATTATGACCATGACTTGACTGTACACACCCCTCCATTATGTTGCGGGTATCCAAACTTTTTCCACTTATTAGGCTAATGAAACTTACGGTATTGGTTCCCGTTTAGTTTTTGATCTGGGAGAAGGGGGCTGTTTCATTATTCAATAGTTTCCTTAAAGGCCTATTCTGGTTCAGTGATTTGCTCATTCGTACGAACGTAAAAACCATCAAAATTTTGATTTTGGTACCTTTGTCATTGTCATAGATGTGCTAACACAGCCTGCTAGTGGTTCAGCCGAAAGCCGTGTATTTAACTCAAAGGCAGTTACATGATTAGCTACATGTATTGCAATGGGGCTTCAACTTCGTCGTCAATACTGATGTTTAGATTTCAAAAATACTAAATGACAATTTGAATGACTTATCCTTAAGCAATTTATAAACAATATTAATTTGTTTACACTTGCGCTGGGATCACTGAATAGGCCTTTAAAGCCATTATGTGTGATTTGCTCCACAGCGACGCCCTCATTTTATCTCCAATTTCTATATACAGTATACTTTTTGCATGATTGATAAAGATAAAGCCTGAAGTGCTCTAATTACAGTACAATTTAAGTTTTTATATTTAAACTGAAGATCTCAGGTTTTTAAGAGTTCACCGATCGAGTGCTTGTTAACACATCCGACCAATGTCAGCTCATGTGTACACACGTATCATTGAATCAGTGACGTATAATACAAGGTATCCCATAATGAAGAAAATGAACCGCATTTTGTGATCGTACAACAAACAATGTACTTTTTTCAGATATTACTTATTCATCCTTCTAACTATCTGCTAAGTTTCAAGTCCATATCTTAAACATGTTAAAAGCAACATAACTTATGAGCGCAAGATGATAGGGGTGTCAAGATAGGTTAACCAACAAAATATCGCACAACGAAAGTCGAACACAAGCACACCTTTGTGCTTTATTACTTTTTATGTTTCTCTTATTTTTCATTGTTGAACTTATTGCACAAAAGAAACATATTGAAAAATTAAATATTATACACTGAAAATAAATCAGTTTTAGAGCTTCTTGACTCTTGGTGGTAACAAATAAAGGAATATGGTCATTAGAGGAGAACACGTTTTCGGTGAAAGCAGTTCTGCACGCTGTATCTCCTGTCATCAAAATAGTGAAATGAATAACGTTTTTACATTCTGACTGAAGTCTTGAAATAAAACCGAACAAGTTTTATTCATTGTTTATCAGAATAAAATACTGCATCTGCCATGCTATGGCTGGGCCTACTCAAGTGCCCCGCCAAATGCACGGTGGCTGTGACGGTGGATTACTGAACCTCGTGTTGTATTATGTCACGTAAAGAGCTTGGTCAGGAATGTCTGGAATGCGGGCTATGTAGGCCTACGTAGGTTGTGAACTTGACATTCACAGGGGTACTAGTAAAGGGTACATAGATTATGCTATGAAAAGGATATTTATATTAATAACATTAACTTAGATTATTTTCAAAAATCTACATGTAACCTCTTTTGGGGACACCTGGTATATATACTGGATGCATATCGCTGTTCTTAGTACGTCTTGCCGTATAAACTGTGTGCATATCGCTATATTCGGAAAGCAAATGCTCATGTGTTTACTTTCTAATCAATTTTAAAAGTAAACATGTTGAATGTTTAGAATCTAAATACTCTCATGTGTTTACTCTTTGTGTTCATGTGTTTACTTGGTGTTTACTTTGGTGTTTAGGTGTCCTATACTTGTACTGTGTAAATGAAAAATTAAACACCTTGCAGTGTTTAAAAAGTGTTACAGAAACTCTAAACACTTGGATTTACAGTATACCAGTTGTAGTACCTACTCATTCATGGCACTTTGGATGGCCCAGGGGAAGGTTAGCCCATATTTGCAAGACTATCCATACCTTAAAAGATGAAATAAACCTATTCCGTCTGGCCATGGTCTGGTCTGCTGGCTGATCTTTTCCTGGGAAATGAGGTTTTCCAATTTGGGCCTGTAATGAATCTATCCAACGATCTCCCTAATAACCCTAACACGAGCTTTGAACCCTATAAGCTTACCGTGATAAGCTTACCGCGCGTAACACGATCTTTGACGCCTATAAGCTTACCGTGCGTAACTTTGACGTCATTACATATCTCATGGTATTCCTTGCTTGCGAGTAGTTTAGCTTGGGCTGGATTCCACCAATCGATGAGTTTCGAGTCATACCGAGCCATCATAGCGGAGCCGCCGACTGGGCAAGCCTGAAGTCTGTCTGTTATCTCTTCCACATCTGTCCTACCTCTGAACCAGGTGGCGTCCGCAAAAATGGCAGCTATCTATACAGGGGAATAAAATAGCCTCGTGAGTCTGAAAGAACTGTAATACTCTCGAAAAAAATGTTTTTGGAAAATTAAAATGACCCACAGACGGAATCGTGTTTGCTTTTTACTACTGTCTGTTCAATTAGCTTAGATTCTTGAATTTTTAAAATATTTGAAAAAATAAAAAATTGTGGTCAAAGTCATCAAAGAAAAGTGTTAGCACAGCCTTAGACCTAACGTGATTTATACTTGTCAAATTCTAAAGTTCAATTTAAAACCCCGTTTCTTTTCAATTTTGCTCTTTTCCCGCCATATTTTTATAAAAAGCCGTAGAACGTCGGGTACCATAAACTTTTTTGAATCAATCCATTTAGAGCAATGGGGACGAATGTCACAATGCGCAGAGATAGTATTTATTCGACCATCCGTCCAGCAAAATATTTGCCAGTATGCCTAATTTGTGTTGAAACCCTACTGTTGAAACATTACGTTATTATTATGAACCAAGGTTTTCTAAAATAGGCCCAGCTTATATAAATACATTCCTTGCGTATTTATTTATTTTTTATTTATTTATTTATTTATTTATATTTATTTTTATTTATTTATATTTATTTATATTTATTTATTTATATTTATTTATTTATTTATATTTATTTATATTTATTTATTTATATTTATTTATTTATTTATATTTATTTATTTATATTTATTTATTTATATTTATTTATTTATATTTATTTATTTATATTTATTTATTTATATTTATTTATTTATATTTATTTATTTATTTATATTTATTTATTTATTTATATTTATTTATTTATTTATTTATTTATTTATTTATTTATTTATTTATTTTTTTTTATTTATTGTGCGAATGGATCTGAGCAGGTGTAGGCCTATAGACCTATTATAAAACTACACATTTATTTTCAATTTGGTATTTCGTTTTGTGTGTTGAATACAAACTATGAGAAGGACATTTGGAAACAAAAGAACTTTTAAACAAGAAAATATTATTTAAAACAATCAGGTTACAGAAAACAATCCTTGTAAAGTCATTGTATCTGAAAATGTCAAGCGAATGCTGATATTCTTGGGAAGGAATGATGGTATTAAACAAAACTTACATTTTACATTTTAAACCAGTTAAAATAAGAACAAAATCCATAATTTTAATGTCATTGTTTAGGAAAAAAATAATGCTCAGAATAATGTAATGCATAAAACGTAATCGCGCCATATAATTTCGTGTAACAAAACCGGTGGACCATCATCACCTATAGAACCTATCCAATAACCGGAACGGTATAACAATTGAAATGGCAGGACAGATTGGTGGACAGATTGTTTTGCTAAATTGGATAGGGTCTATGCCCTAAGTTGAGAATGGACCGTCCCACTCGATTTGTAAAAAAGTCACAAACCCTTTTGGTGGACCCAAGTAACTGCCTAAAATGAGGCAAAATTGAAAAGAAATGGGGTTTTAAATTGAACTTTGGAATTTGAAAAATATAAATCATGTTAGGTCTAAGGCTGTGCTAACACTTTTCTTTGATGACTTTGACCACAATTTTTATTTTTCAAATATCTTAAAAATTCAAGAATCTAAGCTAATTGAACAGACAGTAAAGCTTTTAATGTAAAGGCCCTATACTGAAAATAAATAAAACATTTAATTTCAATAGTCCATGAATACAAATAAGGCAGTGCTCATATTGAACATTAACAAAAAACCCGTTCACTGTCATAAAAATCAGTTTTACTATGAGAACAAAGTTTGTAGCTTTCATGTATGTTCTTGGTGTATGAATCAAAGAAAGAAAATTTGTTAGAAGGTATCGGTTGCACATCTTACTATAAATAGGGGAATGTTGTATCTATGTATCATGTATGTGTATAAAGGCTCCGCCAGTTTCGATCCAAATGTCGCCAAATTCATACGGGAGATCGAGGACTATACCGAGACGGTAATGCGAAAATTTGGTTGGAAACGGTCAAGAATTGGCTGCAAAAACAGTGAAAATATGGGTAAAAACGGGGTTTTGATATAAAAATCGGTTGCCAGACTACGCGTCACTGCAGCTGGCCGGCAGCCCAGACAAACGAGAACCTAGACCTATGACTTTGGTTCGAGTAGCTACCTACTGCTGATATTGGTGTTGATGAATAAGTTTTCAATTGTTCATTGGCTCTAATGTAGCCATCTACTGCTGATATTGGTCTTGAAGAAGTAGCTTCATACTGCTGATTGCTGCTGGGTTAGCTATCTACTGCTCATATTGGTATATGAAGTAGCTTACAACTGCTGATTGTTGTTGATGAAGTAGCTTTCAATAATATTGTTCATTGTCGCTAAGGTATCTATCTACTGCTGATATTGGTGTTGATATAGTAGCTTCAATTGCCGATTGTTGCTAATGTAGCTGTCAACTACTGATATTGGTGTTGATGAAGTAGCTTCCAATGGCTGATTGTTGCTAAGCTTGCTTTCAACTGCTGATATCCGTCTTGGTGAATCCCTATTGCTGATTGGTGCTGGGTTAGCCATTTATCACCAATCTTAGCACCAATGAACAATGAAAGCTTCTTCATCAACACCAATCAGCAATATGTATTTACTTCTTCAACACCAATATCAGTAGTAGATGGCTAACCCAGCAATCAGCAATTGGAAGCTACTTCATCAACAACAATATCAGCAGTAGATACCCCACCACCTGTCAACAATAGGGAGCTACTTCATAAACGCCATTGAGAACAGCAGGCAATGATAGATGGCTAACCCAGCACCAATCAGCAATAGGGCTTCACCAACATGGATATCAGCAGTTGAAAGCAAGCTTAGCAACGATCAGCCATTGGAAGCTACTTCATCAACACCAATATCAGTAGTTGACCGCTACATTAGCAACAATTGGGAGCTACTGTATCAACACCAATATCAGCAGTAGATAGCTACCTTAGCGCCAATGAACAATTGAAAGCTACTTCATCAACAACAATCAGCAATTGGAAGCTACTTCATATACCAATATCAGCAGTAGATAGCTAACCCAGCAGCAATCAGCAGTATGAAGCTACTTCTTCAAGACCAATATCAGCAGTAGATGGCTACATTAGAGCCAATGCACAATTGAAAGCTTATTCATCAACACCAATATCAGCAGTAGGTAGCTACCTTAGCGCCAATGAACAATTGAAAGCTACTTCATCAACACAATCAGCAAAAGGAAGCTACTTCATCAACACCAATCACACAGCAACAAGTAGCAATTGGTAGCTACCTCTTCAAAACTAATATTAACAGTAGATGGCATGGCTACCTTGGCGCCAATGAACACTTCAATTGAAAGCTGCTTCATCAACACCAATCAGCAATTGGAAGTTACTTCATCAACGCCAATATCAACAGTAGATAGCTAAACCCAGCAACAATCAGCAATTGGTAGCTACTTTATCATCAGCAATACCAGCAGTAGATCGATACCCCAGTACCAATCAGCAGTTGGTAGCTATTTTATCAACACCAATATCTGAATACCTTAACAACAACCAGCAATTGGGAGCTACTTTATCAATTCAATTCAAGAAACATTTATTTCACAACTTCAAAAATACATAGTATAAATGACAAATGCCATAATTTACAAACCAATTACATACAAAGCAAAGTAGTGAATCCGATCACAAGCCCACTGATGACAGTCAAATGCGATCACGTAAGAACAAACAACCTATTAAAAGGCAAGAGACAGGACAAGAGTGGGCCTGAGACAAGATTAAGAGGGGGATCAATAAAAAACCTAAAATAAAGTTGTGGGCAACACGTGGGGAGCAAGCTCGTGGGTGCGGGTTGCCGGCAAACAGTACAAACGAAAAACAAACAGGACAAGACAAGACACTACAAAAGAAATAAGATGTGAACAGGAGTCAAAGAATAATTACTGGTAAACCGGTTTAAAAAGCAAATTGCTCTTAAAATGATGTTTGAAGGAGCTTGTGGATGTGGCATGTTGGATGGAAATGGGAATGGAGTTCAAAATGTTAACTCCATGCACTTTAATCGAGTTAGCAGCAAGATTAGAACGAACACGGGGCGGATAGAAATTATTCACACGCCTTGTATTATGACTATGAATTGAAGCACTATATTGAAAATAGTTGTCAAAAAGTGCGGGAAGCAAGCTATTGTGAGCTTTGAACATAAAGATAGCTGTATAAAGTTCATTTATATCATCCAGACGAAGAGTTTTAAGATTGGCAAACAAAGGCCCAGTATGTGCTCGAAAATCAGCATTGGTGATATATTCTGAAGTCTAAAGAGAGGGTTTAGGCGTGAAGACGCAGCTCTACCCCAATCAACACCAGTATCACCAGTACAGTAAACCCAGCACCAATCAGCAACTAGGAGCTACGTCATCAAGCTACTCTTAGCTAGCGTTTTCATTTTTTTGTCTGAAGAAACTCCTGGAATTAATCCTTTTAAAAATATAATTACTGAATATGATTAGATTACTTGTTGATCTTGGAGTTGGGACATCGACTTCAGTGCCCAAGTGGGTACGGGCAATAGCTGCCATGTGAAGCTGCCATGCGTATGTGAGTACAATATACAATATATTGCCAAATGTTCACAGGACAGCTTTTACACTTGCCCACTTCTTGCACTTAGCAGTCGACATGTTTATCAGGAGTAGTAGTACTACTTAGGCTTTGATACTTCTTGTGTTTAGGCAATGGACATGTCGTTGATTATTTATGGGGTCATTATTGATGCCATTTTGAAAAAGCGCCCTCACCGCCTAACCCACCATTGGCCAATGTGAAGGCAAACAGATTTCAAAACCTCAATGTATTTGCTGGAATCATTGATCCCGACAACACGGCATATACACTAAGCCAAAAAAGAAACTTATAATTTTTCACAAGGTCATAACTTAAAATCCTGTCTATCTAACCAAAATTACACACAAAATTGCCTCAATACTCTACTCTAAACACGTGTCAGTAACTATGCAGTTGTCCAACTGACACAACAGCAAAAATGCACTGACATGCAACACCTTCTTGGACCACATTCACAGCGCAACATATTTCTTTGGCTGGGTTCCATTTATTCGCCTGTGAATGTGATCCAGGAAGCTGTTCCGTGTCAGTGCATTTTACTGTTGTGTCAATTGGACAACTGCTTGGTTACTGACATGTGTTTAGAGTAGAGTATTGAAGTAATCCTGTGTGTAATTTTTTTTCATGTACAGGCGAATAATTGGAACCCAGCCAAAGAAATCTGTTGCGCTGTGAATGTGGTCCAGGAAGGTGTTGCATGTCAGTGCATTTTGCTGTTGTGTCAGTTGGATAACTGTTTGGTTACTGACAAGTGTTTAGAGTAGAGTATTGAAGTAATCCTGTGTGCAATTTTTGTTCATTTTTATGGAGAGGATTTTAAGATATGACCTTGTGAAAAATTTTAAGTTTCTTTTTTGGCTTAGTGAACAACAGAGACATGCTCCTTAGAGCTTCAACGACTGAGATATAGGCCAAATTGATTTAAATGGCAGCCATTTTGAAATTCAGTGGCAGTCATATTGGAACTTTTGTGTCCAGGGCTGTTCATAGTGATTTTATTGGACTCCTTGTCCTTGACCCTGTAAACATGGGTATAGACATCGAAATTATGTTTGTAGGAGCTTCAAGGACTGAGATATAGGTAATTATGAAACAGCGGCGTGCCTGGACCTTGTCAGTGAGCATTAGTTCAGCCCAATTTTACTGGGATACGCGCGCGAATATTTTCAGTTTCATATTATTTGAAGTGAAAGTTGACGTGATTGGGGCTCGGGCAAACTGGCATATGAAAAAATTGAGAGAGAAAAAATCAGGACGCAGGGGGGATTGAACCCCGGTCGCTGGATTACCGGTCCAGAGCTTTACCACTGTACTACCTGAGTTCACAGTCGGTACTCGGGCAATCTCAACTTAAGTCCCCATGATAACTCTCTCATTGTGTCTCAGCGGTGAAAGTTGTTACACATTGAGTTCCTTTTGCGCGTAAATGTGCAATTTTACACAATTTGATACCCAAATAAAGATCTTTATACCGAATGCGTAAACAGTACCAAGAACAGGGACTATATATTTTTTCTTTAAGTTGTTAGAGGAACCTGTCAGGCACGCCACTGCGGGAGAACCCAAGTGGCGTAGCTGCAGAGAGACAATTTCCCCCTGGCAAAAATTGCCTATTTGGGCCCCGAACCACTAGTGCAAGGGAAAGGGGAGAAAGAGGAAAAAAGAGGAGAGAGAGGGAGAGGAGGGGCAGAGAGATGGGGAATCCATACGGTATGCAATACCATACGATTAAGCCTGGCAATTGTCTATTTGGGCCCCGACCCCCCCAGGGAAATTTGGTGGATTTGGGCCCGCCCCATACAGGCTTGCCCCCCTCCCCCTGGAAAAAAATCCCAGCTACGCCGCTGGAGAACCCACTCCATTATTATTCTCACCGTGTCGTCTTTACTATAATTAAAGACAGGGATAAAAACAATTTATCGCGTCTGATGTCACTGTCAATTACGATCCTTGATTGGTTTACACAGGTTAATCAGCGCGTAAAAGGAAGACCGATCTATCTGGTGCTGATCGGACAAAAGGAATAGCAGCAAATGGCGAAAAATTACGTACTTTTACAAGGCAAAAAAGCACCTTTTCTAGGCATTGTGGACATGGTGCATTCACCAAAGAAAGTTTCCTACTATAAATACCTAACTTTTGAGATGGTTTGCATGTCGAAAGGTGCAAAATTAACAATAAGGCGCCCGGTTATAAATCCGCGTTCAGCAAGTCATCATCATGACACTTGTAAACAAACCGTGCTCGAGTTTGATTGACAGGTGACGTCAGACACGATAAATTGTCTTTATCTTTGTCTTTCATTATACACTTATTATTAAGGTGGCTGTGTACTCTCAGATATGCATGTAGTAAAAGTGCAATAACTTTGTAATTATTCGCGCAAGATATATAAAAGTATAAATTTTTATGAAGGCAAGACATCAATAAATCTTAATATAAATACAGATTTGGGGTAAAAACAACAATTTTGAAGAAAATCACAAAAAAGTGAGTTTTTGGCAATATTTGTTAGGTACATCATAACAAAAAAACACTCTTTCCAAAATATTTTATTTTGTTTTTAGCTCAATCTTGAGGCTCCATTCCAAAAATGTTTTTTTTTTTTTTTTTGATATTGGCCTTATTTTTTGAGATATTGACCATATAAGGCATCAAATTGAACTTTTAAAATTCACAAACGCCTATTTGCACAAAATGATGCCTAAAATCATAAATAGACCAAAATATAAAAAAATGAGAAAACCGTTTCTTGAGTCGATCATGCTTTTTACGATGATCATATTTGCTTACCTATAGATGTTGTATTTATTGAGTTATCGTGTACCTAAATCGTCATTTTACTTAGAAAATGAACATTGAAATAATGGCCGTTGAAGTTTAAAGTGGTCACATTATGCACTTTCATCGAATCTTACAGGAGAATGCGGCAGTTTTCGTTTTTCTACCTTATATAACGTGAACATCGGGTAAATCCACAGCCCCTTGAGAAGTTTGAGCGAAATCCATTCATAACTTGATATTTAAATCGGGGAAAGAACTTGAAAAAACACACATTTTATCAGCTAAAACGGAGCCATTTGACCGCTAGGTTTTTGTGAAATCAGTGCTTCCGTGGTGCTTCCATAAGATGCGCCGCGCATGTAGATAAGCGTTGCGTATGCGTAGCGTATTTGTGCGTTAACAAATTGCGCGATACGCAACGCGATGCGCGGTTGCGCGCGTGTACCCTGCTGGTACAACAAAGATTTTCTTTCCTTTTCAATTTCAAATACGAGTGGAATAGTGAAATAAAATCCTTAAAATATTGCAGTTGGAGTTTACAAATCTGGATTTTCATTCCTTGTATTTATAAAAACATAACAAAGTACAAACTTATCAAAAAACTCAATTTTGCGAAAGAAACCATGTCTAGAGTACACAGCCGCGTTAAGAACTTTATTATTCCACACTTTATTCTTCTCACCGTGTCGTCTACCAGCAAGTCGTAACACTCTTCAAGGGTTATACAATGTTGTATGTTTTCGGTTGGAAGTACAGCGCCCTGAAGTAAGAAAAGAAATACGATAATAATTATCACAAACCCGGAGCTTATCAGAATCTTGAAAATATCGACAAGTTTCAAGTAAGTTTGACGCTTTGAGAAAGAAAACGGCACCATGCGAAGTTTCATTTCAATCCCATTTAACATACACCATATTATAGCATTTGAGGACGCCCTCAAGTTTGGACACAATTCGTTTTTTTACATGATTGTATTAATGAACTAACACACCCTGCAAAAATCATGACTTTAGGTGGTGTATTTGTTATTTATATTTACGACGTGGCCCGTAATTTAATTCATACGATCGAAATTTAGTCGAACGCATTCGCGATGTTGATAACACTGTACGTACATGACGCACGGGATGGTCATAACACATCTACAGGATCGACCTCAGTAATGATCGACAGAGTGACATGCATTGGCGACATCTGCGCTGGAATGAAATTGCGGGTTGCTTTGCTTTGACCTCACTTGTTCGGCTCAAATTAAAATATCTTACAGTAAAAACTACACTCATAGAAATGACTTGTTCGCCTTCTTGGCGCAATTCAAAAGGAGTAAGTTTGGACAACTCAAAAATAGTGTAAAAGTTGCCAAAACAAAATTCATTTTAGTTATCCGAACTTAAAAAATGCTGAAAAAGCTCAAAAGTTCCGTCAACTAATCAACTTTGTTGGTATTACTTAAAAAGTTGATGTAAGTCGTTGCGTCAACTTTTTAAGTAATGCCAACTTCTGAATTCAAGTTCAGGGAACTTAGAAAATAAACAAGGTTCAAAGAACCAATTAGTCGAGTTATTGTAACTCAACATGTAAGTTGATGTAACTCGTTCATATTAAGTTACTGGTACTTATTGTTTTCAGTTATACCAATTTGGTACTTTGTTACTTAATTCACGTAATTTGATCATTTTCTGCACAAATACAAGTATTCAAATATTTATTTTTGTAATCAGTGCAAAATTTTGTATACTATAGCACACCTCTAGAAAATTATGCTAACCTAGTTTCATTTTCTGAGTTGTAACAACTCAATAAAGTATTAGTGCAAATGAGTGCGACCAACATAATGATATCGAGTCAGCGTTACTCAAAATTGTACGCGTTGGCATTACTCGGAAAGTTGACGCAACGACTTACATCAACTTACTTAGTAATGCCAACGAACAATTTCTATGAGTGTAACAATTTGTGGGGATAAATAATACAAATCTATTTTAATGGAAATGTTACAATAAGGCTATAAGGTACCGGGTGTCCCAAAAGTAACTTAACATTGTGAATTTGCCATAACTTGCGTTGGGTTAATAGTAGCTAATAGTGTTGTTACAAAAATTGCACAGTATGTAGATAATTCTTTTAGAAATGTTATGATACCAATCATGCCTATGTGGTCATGACCCGTTGGCATATGAAATTAAAGTATATCTACCGTACCGTAAAACCCACTTTTATAAACACAAAATAAGTCTCGTCATTTGAGACGTGATAACACGATATAACGTGTTATCGTTTTAAAATCTGTTTTGTTTAATTTTGCTGTGTTTGTTTGATTGTTTGTTTGTTTTCAATGCGTAATCTTAATTTTCTGTTTAAACTGATGAACAGATCCAGTTGATAGGAATTTCTGCACTAGTTGCTGGATTGTATTTCGGCTGGGTGCATAATTTACATTAAAATGTTCCTTAAACTTTGCTTGAGTGAGTTTGTCCAACTTTGTCTCGGCAAAGAACCATACGATCTGAATCCGTTGATCTATAGGAAATCCATCTTCACTTAAACTGTTTTAAAGTAAAGTTTAATATTGTCAATGTATCTTAATTATAATCTAAAACAGCAGTCACGCTTACGCTAGGCCATGTAATCCATGAATGTTCATACCTAAATGTAGCGTGTGCAGTGAGTGAACCAACTCTATTGTTCATGGAAGCACATCATTCATGTGCTTTTACAAGGAACATAATTATGAGCTTGCTTTTGTGGGTTTGATGTACAGTCGAACAGTAAGGTCAAGGGGTTATCAATAATGCTGTTTTTGGTATCAGAATAATTCTAAAAGATCAATCTATGCGAACATGTTCTCCATTTTGGTATGAGATATGGCAAATTCACAATGTTAAGTTACTTTTGGGACACGCTGTATAACAACGATTGAAGTTTCACAACAATGTAACATTTTCTATTGTTACCTTGCTATTTCCAGATAGCACCAGCTAGTGGCACGCGGGGGAAATGGGGAAAAGATCAAAAAAATTGGGTAACAGTGTACAAAGGGCGGGTAAAAGTGTGCAAGTTTGCCTACAATTGGGCAATTTTGGCCCCAAATAGTTTAATTTTCGTTGCTTAAGTTAGTTTGTCTCGTGTAATGCTCCCGTGGTATCATCACCGGTAGTGCAGTGATATTATGGCGCTGTGCAGTAATACTTCAATTAGCATTTTGTCTTGCTATACATTAGCGGAGCAGAACCAATGTTTTTGGCATCTTTACACCTCAAATTATAAAAATAGAATTGGTTTCATTTTAATACATGTAATATGCTCTCTATGCTTCCCACGAGGGGTCAAAGCTCATAATGGGGCCGAAAATTAGAAATTGTTGTGACATGTTGTAATATACCTCGAAGTCAAATTGTCATATTGTAGGCCTACTAGGGTCCTTAATTGGGGAGCAGAGGTTCGGGAGTAGATCAAATGTCAAATAAGCCCCGTCGGTTTTCGCTGAGCAGTTTTGGGATGCTCTGAACTCTGACCTATCGGGGAAATTGCTTTAGTTTATTATTCATTCATTTATTGTTCTAATAATGTTATCATTAAAAATATTTTTAATAATTAATTCATGAAATAACAATTATTCCTTTATTATTTGCTTTTATTCTAGTAAAACATTTCAATATTTTGTACGCACAAAAAAACAATTTTCCCGATAGATCAGAGGGCAAAGTGTCCAAAAGGTGCAAAAACTGTCCCACAATGCATTGCATTCAATGCCGATTTGGCTTATGTCACAGGTCAGGTCAAATTTTAAGCTGCTCCGATCGGGCTGTAACTTGCAGAAAATGACCCCCGAGGTCAAATATCAGGTCAAATTCAAAGTTGCTCCAACTCGGGGAAAACAATCCCTGGCACTTGGGGAGTATTAAACCGCAAAAGTCATCTGAGGTCAAAGATCAGGACAAATTTAAAGTATGAAACCGCAAAGGTTTGTCCCAAACGGTGTACATTGTAAACTCACTCACCACCAACTACATTTAATTTTATATGTGGACTAATAAAATGCCATAAGAATACATGTAGGCCCTACTAGTATTTGATTCCTGATTCTTCAAGTCTGTTTTCATGTCCACAACACATCCAATCTCCTCTCTGGACCAGACGCTTCCCTTTTAAAGGGATTTTTTATTACCGCTATACTTACAACAATTTCTTCCGACTTTGCAAGACAAAATTCATCACCGGAGCTTCCGTCGATGAAACCAATGGTCTTCCCGGTTATATCTTGCCAGTCGAAGCTCCTGGGATTGCCTGGTAGCGTGGCAAATGCCTGATGCGGGGATTCGGTGAATGGATCGCTAAAGGCGAAGGTACGTTGTCGATCAGGCTTAACTCGCCATCCTAAAATAGTATAATAAAGAAGTATATTAATAAATGTAATCATTGATGATGATGATAAGGATCCGGGAGTGGATGTACTCAAGTTTGGTTTGAATAGGGATGTACTGCTGAGAATTTGAAAGTGGACCCATCTCCATTTACCCATTTTGTAAGAAATTGATCGTTATACCAAAAGTCAACATTTTCGGCCAAATTTAATGCAAATTGCAAATGTCGAAAATTGTGGCTATATACAGTTAGACAAACGAAAAAGGGTCACGTCTACAACAGGGTCTATCACCCGGAGGGGTTCTCCTGGTTGAAGGTATACGGAAATGTGCCATGGTTTTGAGGCACCTTTTCAGCAATTTTGGTATATCGATGGGGGGGGGTTTCAGTGGAGACCAATGCACCCAATTGGGCACATTTGGGCAAAAGTGCCCCAATTAGGGCAAATTTGGGTGCTTTTTTGTGAAAAATTGGTATACTGATGGGTGGCAAAAACAGCAAAAAGTACGGTAGGTATAGAGAAAGTCAGCATCAGAAAGTCTACGTGGCACATCCCCGTAAATTTTTTTAAAGACCCCCCCCCGGGTCTATCAACCTATTATATCGTCGGGTAGAACGTAGCGGTTGTAAATGTACCAGTTAGGTATGTTTGACATGTTCTGCTTTTATTTTATGTTAATGTTTAAGAATCCAACAGGTGTCCAGTGGGCACCCGGACATTCCGCGATATCCAGGGTCAAAGTTTACACAGGGTCAAAATTCAAAATAGTTCCGATTTACTTGACCTATTCTACAATATTCCTCTGGTCATGAGGATTTAAAATGTATAATTTTGACCCTGGATATCTCGAAATGCCCACATCAAATTCTTTCTGATAGTCGTCCAAGATACACTTAGGGTAATATTTTAGGGTTATCTATAGATGAGTTGACCTCAATGTTTATCAACAAAGACAAGGGACTGCATCTTTATGCTTGAGTGAGCCCCATGCAACTACTACACTGTTCAATAGTCTTATTGTGATGAGGCGGGAGTTTAAAAATACTGTCAGGCAAAAAAACAATGGAAATTGTGATGATGCGTGCGCATACTGCCAGGCATTGACGTCAGACGTCAACTCATCTATAGCATGTATTGACCTTTTTCCCTCTATCCCACAATGCATTATTCCAGGGGGGTATGACGTAGTTCATCAACCTCATAGATCGTGTGCATCCGATGGTCTTTGCCAGGCCTTTGCAATTATTTTGTCTTAATATGGGCATACTGATTCCATATATGCGGATTATCGTAAAGGCCATCGATGTTACTAATTATGCAATTATTGAATACACGAGTGATGCCGTTACGGAGCGATGCAGAACATCTGTGTAAGAGATTCTGTTTACATCTTATTTTCATCTCCGAAAAAAAAAAGTGAAACGGACGCCGACAAAATATCACTGCGTGTCCCGTCATTAGTTATTCATCATTTGGTCTATAAAATGTATAGAAAGTTAGGTTTCAATAGCAGGAAACTTTTTTTGGCCACGACACCATGTCCATAAGGCATAGAAATGTTATTTTTTGCCCCCGAAAGGTATTAGTGATCGCGCGCCATTATCGTGATGATTGGGGATTCCTTTTTTGTGATGAAGGCACCAGCCGAAATGTCCGTATTCCAGAATGTAATGAACATAACTCTGTACTCCCCCGGGGAGATGATGTATTTTGCGACACTCAGACCCACCTGGAATAGTGCATGATGGGAAAGAGGGAAAAAGGTCTATAGACTAATAATACGGCACGGAACATGGTATACTGGACCAAAATGATGCAGTCGGGAATTCTTATTAAATCCCTCCATTTTGACACCTTACCCTACACAACTGGATTGTACACGTTGTAATAATCTTACCACCGCAAGCGTCAAACCACCCAGACATCAGTCCAAACCCTCCTCGTGATGTCTCTCCGGTCACACTGTCCCAACAATTACTCCAGACGTCGGCCACCAGCTTACAGTTCTTGTTGGCTATTCTGCAAACTGTTATGTTACAAAAGAAAAAACTAGTCAATAAGCCCAATCGCCATTGTAACTTCCGGTATTTTGAGAGCAGTTTTGGAACACTTTGACCTCTGGCATATCGGGAAAATATTAATTTATTATTGTCATACGATTATCATTAAAAATATTTAAATAATTAATTTTATTCGATAATAATATTTTTGGGGTTTGTTTTCAATCTTGTATATAACATTTTAGATTATATTTTGTACGCACAAAAACCAATTTTTCTCAATTGTCCCAATAGGTCAGAGGGCAAAGTGTCCCAAAACTGCAAAAACTGTCCCACAATGCATTGCAAACTTCCAATGCCGATTTGGCTTATTAGTGTGGGGATTTTTGCTGGCTACAAGAGCGTATGGGGTGTCACCTTTGTTTCACAACCACTAAAGTATAGGACATTTTTTGTTGTTTTAGCTATAGCCCCGGCATTACCCCCCTCTCCAGAAGTATTTAATTATATTTGTACTTATTCAAGTAGCATTCGATGAGAATTTTGTTACACGATTCGATGCGGTTCTTGTTTTATGAGTATTTAAGTGCCTAAAACGGCCTAAAATGAGGCTATAGCGTCCTTTTTCCCGCCTTCTCTTATATTAATCTCCATAGATTTTACATGTAAAATGAAAAGGTCCATAAAAGAAAAACGGCATCGAATAATAAAATTTGCACGAAATGCTAATTGAGCAAGTACGTATGCAATGCACTAGTTTTTGAAAAGGGGCTATACGAAATGTTTACAAGCCGTGCCGATAGGCCGGCTTGTATTGTATTTCAACGATTTCTTAGTCTAGCTGAGCTCATTTCCGGTCTGAAATTTTTTAAATTCAAAATTAAATTCTGTCTAAAGTTACATAGTACAGCGATGACACTTAAGTATTGTTATTAGTCAAGGTGTTAACAAATTTGGGGTCAAAGGTCATTAAGGGGTCACGTTCGGTCCAAGACAAAAAATCTTCAAAATGCTTCTTCTGCCACAAACAACCTAGCACACCCTAGTCTGCAATAATGACCTTCGCAGCCAGGATCAGCTGCCCGAGTTTCGCATATGTTACAACGAGACAATTAGCTGTAAGGGACGCACCATTAGATATTATCGGGGGGCTAGGCTAGGGAGTTTGGGTCAGGCAGAAATTTTTTTTTCGCTGCCTTTGGAGGCAAAATTTTTTTTTTTCGCTGCCCGATAATATCTAATGGTGCGTCCCTAAGCATGGTAAGTTCTTTGTCCAGGGGAATTTCAAGCTAAGTAATATACACGGAGCTAACTTCCGCCGGAGTTCGAAGTGCCGATCGTCTTATATCGCCTTTCATGACAGAGAAGCTGCAACGCGTATACGCGTGCCCTGGGTAGATTAATATCACCGCATGGCTGTCAATCAACCACTGAAGCAAAGTAGTTGATTGACAGCCGATTACTTCAAAATCAGAATATGGTAGAGCTTGTTGCCAGATGGATTGTTTAGTCATAGACCGTGAATACATGGACGATCATCTGCGGTATCCTTCGAAGATATTATCGTCTCGCCTGAACACAAAGACAAGATAGTCTTCACACCTGCCATCGAGACGATTTACCGTAGAAAAGGTCAATAACTCAACTCTCGTCCACTCAATTGTATTATCAGTCAATGGAATGTCCTGCTTCTCACAAGAGAGGTAGCGGTACTGGGTCTGCGGTGTTTGCGATCCGGGTGTTCAACGGATGAGCTTAATCGAATCACCGACATAAGCAGAGTTGCAGTCTCTGCAATCTGCAACTTATAAAACAGTTCCACAGCATTTACCTGCAGGAACTTGGTTCCAGTGGCGTAGCGTCATAGGGACACGTGCCCCCAATCGATTGCAAAATTGATTCCGTCCACCCCCCCCTCCAATCGGATGATTTATCTCGGATGTCATGCTTTCTAGGTTGAGGAGTGACATTTTGAGCGACATTAAACCCCAATTACCATATCCGCAGAGTCTGCGCGATTTTTTTGATGTTTTCTTTCCAGTCACCTTGAAGTTCCCTGTTTATATCTGGTCAGAAACCGTCGGACCGTGACGTGAGTCACGGGTCTGGCAATGACGCAGCAAGGAGTTGTAGGCTAAAATTAGCTTTGTGTTTTGAAGTGTATTTTACAAACCGTAAGTTTCAAGACCCATGATCCAGTTTTGTGGTTCGAGACACGGAATTGGATTGTGTTAATAGCATTATGTTAAGGTTGGTCTTAACCCTGGAATTATGGAAACTTTCGGGCTTCATAACTGCTAAATTATTGGTCTAAAGAATATAAAAGTATACATTTTTAGAATGGAAATGACTTGATGAACTCATCTGTGAGGTCCAATTTGGGCCAAAATGCTCATTTTTGGAGAAAATCACAAAAAACAGGTTTTTTGGTTTTTTTGGCTAAAAATTTTTTTATTAATTTTTAAAAACTAGATAAAAATATCTAGGGACCGTTTTTTTATTTTTTTTAATTTTTACCAACTTTGAGAAATTTGCACCAAAAATGGTCAAAAAAATCATAAAAAGCCTGATTTTCGCCCAAATTTCAAATATTTTGTGTGTTCCCATAGCAAAAAGAAAAGGTATCGGTATAGTTCCGGCTACTATACGGGATAGTATCCGGTAGGTATTCTGGAGCTATCCGAAAGTATCTGCTAGCAGATACTAGTTGGATACTAGTATCGGTATAGTGGTACTTATTCCGATACTATTCCGATACTAGTATCTGATACTATAGTATCGGAATAGTACCCGCTTTCAGCTGGCGCCAATCCATGTCACATGACTAATTAGAATAACTGCCATATCGGCTTGGATCCAAATTGCTATACAGTCAAGGAATGAGTTCCTCTGATTCAAAGGATAATATATACTGTTGTACAAAGAATTGTACAGTGTGTTCTATTTCTGGGCTTCACAATACAGGTATGATTGTATTGGGTGACAGTTTTGAACAGAACTTTTATTTTATCTAAATTTAGTATAAGCTTAAGAACATCGTGCAATGTAGGCTATATCAAACCACGGAGTATGTTGAATTCTGCACCCAAGACAACATGGTGCTCAATGCATCAGCTGATGCATGCCATAAATGTGAATGTGTATATTATATGTTTTTAGCATGCAATGTATCATTCATAATGTACATTTTCAATTGCTTTTTGCCACAAATTTCAATGCTGCATGTACCGGGTATATACAATATTTAATTGCTACACATTTCACATTTAATGTATGTACAACTATAATCATTTGAAATTTTCCAGTGACCTTGTCCATATACCATGTAAATCTCTGGACATATCTCTATGACCATATTTGGGCAAAACAATTTACATGCGAAACAAATAGTATCAGATACTATCCCGATACTAGTATCAGGTACTATCCCGATACTAGTATCGGGCACTATTCCGATACTATTTATCAGTGTCTCCCAGTAACAGTATCGGATACTATCCCGATACTATATGTCCATATATGGACAAAAAATTTGCATGTGAAACATATCCGGATACTATACCGATACTAATATCCCACTAGGTAGCGGGTACTATTCCGGTATTAGTATCAGAGACTATCCCGATACCTATTATATTTTGATATGGGTTTGCTTGATTTAACAATTCATTCATTAATTTCTTCCTTCATTCATTCATTCTCACTTGATTTCCATTAAAAAGACGCTAAACAGCAAATGAAAATGTCATTAGAGGTCGTACTTGCTTGACCTTGAAACGAGTTCGAGCCATTGGACTATCAACTAAAGTAACTAGCCATTTATGATTTAGCCACCACTTCTCAATTAGGGGCTGTGCAATAATTATGATGGGGGGGGGGCTGAAATTTTCGAACGGCCCGCCAAACATCGCTTTCCCCCTTTGTCTTTATAGAGCGTTTTATTTAAAAGTCGCCCCATGAATGTGTGCCAAAAATTTCTTGCCCCCTCCTCATTTTACCCTCCCCCAGGGCTGATAATTACTGCACAGCCCCTTAGCATTATTTAAGATGTGGGTAGCATCGTAGTATATACTTTACCTGCATTAAAAATATCCACGTCAAACCCTTCTATCTTGCCAGTTTTTTCGCTTCTGTATATTGGGAAGAAAAAAGAAATTGTAAATGAACAGACTCGACGGAGGAAGTAACACGACAAGACCGGAGGATCTCGGTAAACGGGTATGTGTCCAGCCAGGTTTAGGGGTTTATTTTCGGTAATTTTGGATACCGGTACCCCACCCCCCCTCACCCCACAAGCCCGCTTTTATATGATCAGCTTGTAATAGGCCGGAAATGTACCGTGAGGCTTTTACCACTACGCCGAAAAGTAGACCCACGTATAAAGAGTGCTATTAATTTAAAGAAAGTAGACAAAAGCTGTGTTCACACATGCACTTATTACCGGTAATATTTTATCTAGGCTTATGTCCGATCGAATTAAATATTTCCGCTAATCCCTTAGCGCGTCCACATTTGTCGGCAATAGCGCTATACGCTGTCGAAGTTACGTAATAATCGGATTAACTACCATAGCAATAGGTGAATCATGACGATTACTTGCACCTGTAAGATTAGTATCTTTGAAAAGACCAGTATTGTATTCAATCTATATGTTCAAAATTGTTTTCACCTATTGCTATGGTAATTAATCCGATAAATTGCGTAACTTCGCCAGCGTATGTCCGACCATGGAAGAAAGAGATGAGAAGGAACCACAACGACTTCGATCGGCCAAGTTTTAATCCGCTTATCTATTGACGCATGAAAAGAAAAGCTATCAATGGTACTTACTTTCATGTATGATCCATTTACCGCGATCGATGCTTGGCAAAATCATTACTGGAAAAATTTATAACAAACCCATCCACGAACAAACAAACGCTACCCAGAAGTAAGATTATGGAATTTCACTGATGCTCTGAACATGTATAGTAGCTTTGTTTTGGGATCCACAGTCAAACTGTTTTCTTGATCGTGTTGTGTAGAAAATGTCCTATAAAACATCGAAAAGGTAATCAAAATCGGCCGTTTTTTTGCTCAGTTTCATCTTTAGCAAATAAGGTAAGATTTTGGTGACTTTTTCGATGAAAAATAGATGTAAAATGTTCTTAAATAATGCACAATGTTCCGGTTGAGTCCGGTACATAAAACCTGTTTAATTTAATAGTTTATAATTATGTGTATAATCGTAACTAGCTAACTCGTTTCAGTGCCAAAGACTGCCAACTCTGAGAAAAAAGTCATCAAAGTTCGGAAAAATTGGGCAAAATGGAAGAAAAAGATGTAGGCCATCAGTGACCGATGATCACGTCACCAAAGAAAATCCTATAGGGTGCTTGCACGGAACGTCATTAGTTCAAATCATCCTTCACACACGCTCCAGAAGACATGCAAATACATGGAATACAATACCAATCACCTATTTAACGCGGGGTATTGATCAAAGTAAATCCTCATGAATAACAATGTCAACTAAATGTCGGTAAAGGGAGTGGACAAAGTGAATGCGTTCGTTGTGGTTCCTTCTTATCTCTTTCTTCCATGGTCCGACGTGTTATGTCCGATAAGCCTATTACCGGTCATAAATCCCTCATTTCTACATGAGTATCATCAGATAATTTAACCCGATTTTAATTTTTTTTCACTGAAAATTCACTTTTAATAAACGCCCTCTTTAGAAAAAATTACAGACAATGCGGTAGGTATGTCATGTAAGAAAAATGCAAATTCAAAATTTCCAAAATTCAGACCAATTTTGTATTTATGTAGGTTCTACAGGGTGTCCCAAAAAAAGAGGCCTCTCATTGCGGCCTCTTTTTCTCCTATTTCTGAAAAGTTGATCAAATATATTTTGGTATGTAAAGAAACCGTGATTCATTAGCTTGAATAGACCAAAACAATTATATCAATCGGCTCACAACTTTTGAAGAAATGCTCTTTCAAAGAAATGTACCCGTTTTTCACTCTGTCCACGGAGAAGGTTTGGCTACTTCAAAGATTGAAAAGGAGTACACATACCATGCATAAATATCAAACATTCCTCATTGATAACTTCAAAAAACTTTATTTATGGAATGGGCTTAACCGGTGGGTTTATGGGCAATGGATTTTGTTAATAGTGTGGGTAAAATGGATGCCGAATGGGACTTCTTTTGCTTTACTTGCAATTACTTATTTTGTGCGCCGGATACTTGCGAATGCATTCAGTAATACGTTTGCGAAGATCTTGGATTTTGCCAAAAAGGACAAAAATCAAGTGGTGTGAGGTCTGGTGATCGTGCAGGCCACTTTACAGCATGAGCCATCCCAACCACTCTGTTTGCTATCCGTGGACAGAGTGAAAACGGGTACTTTTATCCAAAAGGGCATATCTTCAAAGGTTGTTAGCCGATTGAAATAATTGTTTTGGTTTACTAAAGCTAACGATTAAAGGTTTCTTTACATACCAAAATATATTTAATCAACTTTTCAGAAATAGGAGAAAAAGAGGGCGCAATGAGGGGCCTCTTTTTCTTGGGACACCCTGTATTATTATTATTATTATTATTATTATTATTATTATTATTATTATTATTATTGTTGTTGTTATTGTTATTATTATTATTATTATTTTAGTTTGACAAAGTAGTCCCATTTTACAGTAGACTTACCTCTATATCACATTTTATACATGTAGGCCCTACATGATGGACATCTTTGAAAAAATGACAAAAATAAAAAAATAACAATGACTCCCATCATCATGCTATTTTTTTTTTTGTTTGGGCGGTCCCAAATTTACAAAAAGTCGGCTTCAATAAAATTGCGACCTCCCCTATTTCGTCAGCAAAGATTTTATGACCTCCCCCACCGTTTGCACCCCCAAACAGGCATCAGTCTTTTGGAATAAAATAAACACACTATCTGTAGTCATGTTGTGTTGTGACTCCTACATTTTGGTCATCAAAAATATTTTATGACACCCCTATTTTTCTTTCCGTATATTTGGGACCCCTAATCATCTTATAAAATCCAATTACATGCCTTTCTGTTATCATGCTTATGGCTTAATAAATGTCATCTCCATCTACTTCCAGGGCCATACTGCCCCCCCCCACTGAGCCCTCTGGAGGGTTTACATTTGCTACCCCCTAGAAACTCGTGTAGGTCATCCCAATAAGGATGGTCAATTGCTCCTGCGCCTGAAATTTTCACCCGATCATGGAGGGTGCGATGGAGAGTTTTCAGTGCCTTTATCTTAGCATGTATCTGCTCCCCCGACCGTATGGGGAATCCCCCTTGTCATGTAATAGCGTGGCTATCTCCTCCCAAAGCTTTTTTTTTATCCCAGAAATACTTTCCGTGTCTCTCCAAATTTTGAGGATAGCCAATGTTTACTTGTCATTCCAATTGACCCCTCTATTGCGTTTATTTATATTAATATTTGCAGCTGCAGCCATGATGACATCACGCAGTAAATTACTCTGCTCAGTGGCGTAGATTTCTTTTTGACATGGGGGAGGGGGTGGAGTTGGAAAAAAATTCAAGTAAAGTCAATCCAGCACCTTTTGGCGACAGAATAAGTTTTTGGTTCAATTGTGCGCGAAGCGCGCGAAAATTTTTGCTATTTTGAAGCTACACTGTTGAAATAATGGTGTAAAAGTAGAATAAATTGAAGCGCGCGAAAATTTGCACTTTTGGGGCAAAAATGGGCAAATATGAGGTTAATTTGGTCAGAAACCCATTATCAGGCGTCAACATGGGGGGGGGGGGTGATTGTATGGACCATCCCCCCTGGCAAAATATTGGGGGGATTTATCCCCCCCCCCATCCCCCCGGGATCTACGCCTATGACTCTGCTTAAAATTTTGCGCGAGTGATATACAGTCATATCCGACAGCCCAATAGTGCTGCATGTCCACACGTAATTACTATTACCGGACGTAACGTTTCGATCGGTCTTAACAGCTCTTAACCCTGGTCATCTTCAGCCTTAAATTTTCGGATTTAAAGCACATTACGTCGGATATAGTAATTTTTTTTATATCCGACGCTCATTCACACTGCCACTTATATCCGATACTATTACCGACGTAATTTAAGTCCGACTGTGTGAACAAATTGTCGGATTTAAAGCACATTACGTCGGATATAGTTATATCCGACGCTAATTCACACTGCCACTTATATCCGATACTATTACCGACGTAATTTAAGACCGGTAATAAGTGATTTAAGTCCGACTGTGTGAACACGACTTTAAGCTTTTTACTAATACTATACATAAGTATAAGCTTATTATCCTCTTCAACAATAGGATTAAAGATTGGTGCTTGACTGGAATTACGTGCTAGTGTCATTGGTTATTGTTAAAAGGCAATAAGGTGTGTATTTCCTCTGAATAGGAAAGACTCTCTACATCGAACCATGGATGCTGGTGGTTCGAATTAAGCCCGATCCTGACTCCACTTCGCAGCGGTATGCGATGCTGCGATGCTTTTCAAACATCTCAGCATCGCGCGATGAAATTAAAATGTACAGGTGGAGTCAGTATCGGGCTTTAGGAGAATGTATCTTCCAAACCCAATTCGAAATGATGCGCTTGAGAATTCAACAATATAAATAACGGTAGCTCTATTATAATACACATTAATGTTTTAAGCAGATAAAATTCCAAAATATAATACGTTTTCTGTCTTTGCTTGTCACGTGGTAGGCCTATGTTGAAGTTGCGATTATATTTTTAAATAAGTTTCAAATGAATAACAACAAGACAAGTGGCCGAGTGGTCTAAGGCGCTAGGCTCATAGATTACTAAGCCGTGCGCCGTGAGTTCGAACCCCGCCTCTGCCAAAATTTAAAAGAAGTAAATTAAAATTTTACTTTAATTCTAATTTCATATTTGGGAAATGTGACTGGGAGAATTTATGTATGGCGTGGAGTGGTGTGATAGGGCATGTACTTTAACTTTAACTTTATTGCCATGGTTAGCCATGGTTAACCATGGAGATCTATTCTGTAGAACTGACCGGTGACTAAGTCCGATTTATTGGGACGTCTATCGACCACTCGACGAGTAATGGAACTCTGTGCAAAAGATGTTGTTTTAGAATTGCCTGTGTGTCATTATTACGTGGTCGATTTCAGATCTAAAGTGATGTATGCATGAAGGATAATTCACGCCTTCTGTAGATAACATAAAATGTGAAATCGACCAACTTTTAGAAGGTGTTTTTATTGTAAATATATCTGTCCAAATTCAAATTTAACCATGCACGTGTGTATGCAGTGGGCGGGCAGTGGTGTCATGTTCACTCACACAGCTGTGCTAACCGCAAGACTTGCTGGGAAGTGCTTAAGTCATCCTCTGCAAACAACCGTGGGTGTGAGTATACGCTGGCGAAGTTACGTAATAAATCGGATTAACTACCATAGCAATAGGTGAAAACAATTTTGAATAAATCGCCCTGCACTACAAGCAGGTTGAACTCATCACCTGTGGATGTCTGCAATCGTAGATTGAATACAATACCGGTCTTTTCAAAGATACTAATCTTACAGGTGCGAGTTTCAGCATGACATGGTTCATTGCAGAGGTACCGCGTGAATATACCAGTGCAGCGCGGTATATTCAAAAATTGTTTTCACCTATTGCTATGGTAGTTAATCCGATTATTACATAACTTCGCCAGCGTATACCAGATGATGTTGGCACATTCCATTAATGGATGCAGTATGTTATAGCGCAGCACTGGTGTCCCTAGGGCATGTTTCTTTGCTAAAATAAAATTTTGCACGTGTTTGCACTTGATTTCAGCATTTCAGTTTACATGCGCTATATACAATCGTGTTAAACATTATGTTAAAGTTGCCATATTTGGCAGATCAATAGTACTTATATGGAGGCATTTTAACAGTACCCTCATTCTAGTAAAAAAAAAGTCATTGAACTTTGCGGAAATGGTCAAGTTCAAAACTACTCAGACGTGTTCAAAACTTATACCATCGTGATTCATTAGTAATAATGATTCAGCAAAAATATACTTTGACCTATCTATGATGTACGGTTATGGAGTTATCGGCAAAAGAGTAACATTGTGACGTCATAGGTCAAATTTTGGCACCACTGGGGGTGAAAATAAAATTTGCTGTGATTTTGATGAAAGTGGTCTCAAATTATTTGTCTTATTTCAAGCATCATAGGTCTATTATATGCCTAATTAAAACACGGGTGCTTAAAAATCTGAGAAAATGTGTAGAATTTTCACCAACCGTAGCTCGTTCCTTCTTGCTTAACCTTCTTCCCCCGCCCCCCCCCAAAAAAAAAACTATTGAGCCCCTCTTTTGCTGGTATAAATATCCCCCAAAAGAATACCCTTTTCTCACCCTCCGGGCGCGGCGGTTACTAATTAAATTTGTTGATATCCCAGACGATTAGTATATAGTGTCGTGGATAGCATCGTGTCAGGGGGTCAAATTTATTGATGACGTCATCGGGTGGTGAAACATGATAATGCCAAGAATTGAATACCCCAACACTTTACAATTAAGGTTAGAAACGTATATTAAAAAACGTATAAAAGACGTATAAAGTTTTTGGATTTCTTGCTGACAGTTTCGTCAGTGAACCACTGACTTTCTCGAAGCTTGATGTTGTTGTGATGATCCAACAGCTGATGACTGGCGGGAAGTTATGTAACTTCCGGTAGCGATGTTAGTCTTGCTAGCAGTCTCCAACAGTGGATCAAACACGTGACTCAGATTGTAGACCCCCTCGTCTCTGTTCATAACTCCTCGCCCCCTTCTCCTGATCTGAATGGATTCTTTTATCCACTTCGCTTTCCTGTCACTTTCTCTCTATAAGATTTTTGCCTCCCCCAATTGATAATATGATTAGCCCTGGCTACGTGGTCACTAATAGCTGAGTTCTTGAATTGGCTCTCGGATTCCTTTCTTTTTGATCTTGTGTATTTTTGTCGACTCGCTTTCTCTGCCTCCCTTCTGTGTTCATCCAAGCGTGTGCCAAAAGATCTTTTTGTTTCACCAACATATGTTAGGTCGCAGCTACCACCAGGAGGGTGAAAGTGCATAGGAACAATGCCGGAAACTACGTCACGCTATTGTTCGACCTAGGCTACATCATTTTTAACGCATGCGTGTTCGTCAATACAGCTTTAGACTCCTCCACCTTCGCAACACGGTACGTGGAGTGACTGGAATCACACTGACGGCGGAGGAGAATACTAGCTGGTCAAACAGTTTAATTCTATCAAGCATATAATACCTGAACAATCATCGTCATTTGATCTATTTACTACAGAATATATTGTATACTCAAAATATAATTTTAAAATAGTAAACCTGTTAACTTATATATTTGTGTACTAAAATATAAGGACACGTGAATAAAATCATGTCGAAGACAAAATGGCCGCTAATCCGCCTATTGTGAGACCTAGGATACATATTTCGAAAGAGGGCAGCAGACTGGGATGCCTATCCCTTTGTCTATTATTCCTGCTACCACAAGGGATTTCGTAGACACAATTGGGGTTTTTTACCGGCTCTTGTTTGTCTTTTGGATGGACCACCATTTTTCGGATCGTGCTATGTGTTCTTGAGTGTTCTGCTAATTCTTTCTGACACTCCCGCTATGTGGGGATCACTACAAGACCTTTACTTTTTTGATCAGAAGTAGTGCTCTTATTTTTCTTAGTCTTTCTTTGTTGTTTATCTTCCATTTGTTTCTTGACTCTGTCTATTGTCCATTTGGGATAGCCACATTTGGCTAGGGCCTGTCTTATATGCGCTTCTTCTTTGATTTTATCCTCCTCCTCAGTTACTATTCTATCCTAGGATCAACGGCCTTTGGAATTCGTAACCTCTCTATTATATCCCCCAAAAGCAAAAACAGTTCGATCGAGCCCGTAGAACATAATTGTTTGACGTCTTAACTATACATGATGCCAGTGGCGCTAATCTGTCTTAAAACGTGTGTGAGGTGGCTCAAATTGTCAAAAGGTGGCTGAAAAGATTTGCTCAAAAATTGAGATGTCCCCATATCCCTCTCAGATTGACGCCTCTGATGCATTTTGGTTTTAATTAGTTATAGGTGAAAAAGTTCAATTTGGTGACCACTCTCTGGCTAGTAAGGTTTGACGATTGATTCGACTTCTATGGACCATTTAGAAAAAAAATAGCCACCATGTCCCTCGCGAAAATCCCGGCATTTTTCGCTAGAGGCCAAAATCCAAAATGGCCGCCGCCACCATTTTGAAAATTTAAGTTTTGAACCAGAGCACCTATAATCATGCACAAAGACACTTTTTCGGATATGTCGAGTACAAGGATTCCGAACGACCAAATATCACGCCGTAACTGTATCATCACAGATCATGTGTCTGTAATGAAGAATTGCAATTTGAATCAGATTATATCATTTTAGTGTCATTTGTGATGATGTTGATGGTTAATAAAGTTGTAACATCCAGGGTGGGAGTCTCCCATTGACATGGTATATAGATGCATGTGCTTGTCTTTTGGGGTGCTTTTTCGCCAATATTGGTGTACAGATGGGTGGGTTTTCACCACAGACAAAAGCGCCCAGTATCATTGTGTATTTTGAGAAACATGTTGGTAAAGGCATCCAATTTGTGCAAAATTGGTTGCTTTTTCAAGGATATTGGTACATTGATCTGTTGCAAAATGCAAATTAGAGCCAAAATTAAGTTAAGAGAGTTTTGGCGTCCAGCAGGAACAATCACGTATACATTTAGTCTGGCTGGTTGTTTGTTTGCCTATATTAAACAATTAAAATGTCATCATTTTATTGATGTCATACATACTTTATTAGAAAATGCTGTCAGTGAATTTTGCAGTCCGTATAACCTTAAATATGCTATTTGATAATACTTTTCCAATCGGACATTTGAATTACTGTTGTACGAGTAATTAGCCAATCACGGCTCGGTATTTTAATGACGTCATATGCCTTGGAAAATGGCTCTATTGTATTCCGCATTCCTTAAAACCCCCGATTTGAATAACTGTGGAAGGAATAATTGACCAATCACAGATCAGCCTATTAATGACGTCATACGCTTTCCAAAATATCATCATTGAATTTCGCACCCCTTGGAACCCCTATTTTGCTTTTTCAATTACAATTATAATATATGTAATTTGAAATACTGTTGTAAAAGTTATCGACCAATCACCGTTCAGCATTTTGATGACGTCATACATTTTTTTTAATGCCTCCATTGAATGCTGCAGCCTCGAAAACCCCTAATATAGTCATTTTACCGTGTTTGTATGCGTTTGATTGTCCATTTATAATTTTGGCACACTTTGAGGCGATTCTGGCCCACTGTGCGACGTTGCGACTGAGTTTTGATGCAAATGCGGGAGAGGGACGGCTGCACCGCCCTCACCCAAATGGCCTCTATCACACCTCGCTCAAACCATCGATGCTCACGATCCGTGAAGGTACTCAAGTTCATTTGCACCACAACCCAGCTGAAGACTGAAAGTTTCAGTCGCAATGTCGTTCTTCCGTCGAAAGGTCTGGTTGACCAGATTTAAATTAAATCTTGATAGACAATCAAGTAAAGCCAAATCTGGTATACAAAATGAAGATGGGGACTGAAAAATACATAGTACTTTTAAGGTTGTCAAATTCGGAAACCATGGTTAACGTTCGTACGCAAACAGTCGAATAATTAGCTTGCTTCCTTATATTTTACTAATATTTACGTATATAAAACTTCATGAGCAAAATTAACGCTTACTAAGTAAATTCAAGCTGCCCATTGCCCAAAAAACACAAATTATTGGACACCATATAATTGTCATAAAAACATTGTTTATTAACTACCGTTCATTAAAAACATTTCAACTCCTACAACCCTGCATACTTTGACAATGTAAAATTTCCATTATAGCTTTAACCCGCTTCACCTTATGTGTGTTTAAATATTAAGAATTACGATTAAGCATATTAATTCATCTCGTACGCTTCACCTATGTTTCAGATGACATTTTATTTTTTTGAAAAGACCAAACATACAATACATTAAAAATATTTCGTATAGCCCCCTCTCGAAAACTAGTACATTGCATACATACTTCCTCAATCAGTATTTTGTGCACATTTTATTACACAATTCGATGCCGTTCTTTTTTATGGACCTTTTCATTTTACATGTAAAATCTATGGAGATTAATATTAGAGAAGGCTGGAAAGGGCGCTATAGCCGCATCGAATTGTGTAACAAAATTTGCATCGAATGCTTCTTGAGCAAGTACAAAGATAATTACCGATAAATACTTCTGGAGTAGGGGATATAGCTAAAACAAAAATGTCATATACCCTGTGGTTATGAAACATGACTTGGTAATGTTTGAATGTTTTATGTTCCCGTGTGCGATGCATAAGCCTCTTCCCTTGTTTGTATGCTATATGATTATATTTATATAAGTATACACTCTAAGAAATAAAAATTCTAAAAAGGTTCTAAAGTTGTCCTCTCAGGAGAACCCTTAGAGGTTCTCTAATGAACTAAAAATGGTTCCAAAACCATCGAAAATGGCCCCAAAATGTGATACAGAACTATTTTCGGTTCTTTAGAGAACCTTTAAGGGTTCTCCAAAATTAAAGAAGATTTTTTTAAGTTCAAGAGGGAGGGTTCTCCAAAGAGGACAAAAAAGGTTCTATTTAAAACCTTTATTTTTTAGAGTGTATTATTAATCGTTTGAAATACACTTTTTTTTATTAGTATTTCCCACCAGGTATTTGCGACTTCAGTCAAGATTCACTCCTGTGGTATTTATTAGTAAACCAGTATTCACCAGCCAACTCTGACATAATTGACCTTTTTGGTAAATCCCATAATTCCTTGCGGTTAGACCCGAGATGTCGTCATTTGACGTCACGTCGCGCCGTCTTGCAATGCGCAGTAACGATGTTTGCCAAATGATGTGCGCATCGGCGTGACGTCAAATAACGACATCTCGGGTCTAACCCTGCAAGGAATTGTGGGATTTACCGAAAAGGTCAATTATTTGTTTAACTAATTTAAAAAGAACTTGAAAACCAATATATCAACAGCTTTTAATCATGAAAATATCTCGGAACATTGGGATGAGTACAATAATGACGATGTTAAATTCATAAATATTTATATATAGTTCACCGTTTCGTTTTCTTACCTCTAGTACCTAATAATAGTGATTTGGTATATGATTTTTCTTGGAAGTTAATACATAATTCCCTAATCATGACTTAAGCTCAATTTATACTACATCGCTGAGCGATAGCGATTGTTTTTAGCCAATGAGGTAGAGCGTTTTTTGTTGTGTTGGGAAGAGCGTGCTACCTCATTGGTCAAATACTAATCGCTCGTCGCTCACCGATGGAGTATAAATTCAGCTTTACTGTTGTTGATGATTATTGGTCTATGGGTGGTAAAAAATAAGATTCGGTGGGTGTGAAATTGTCACCCTTGGGTAATTCAAGAATTCCAAGGTCAAAATTGACATACATGTAGTAGTAAACATTTCGCTGGTCACAGATTCAGAAAATGCATAGTTTGACCTATCTGCAACTTATCCTTCTCGAGTTACAAAAAGGTCAAACGTTTTGGGCTCTACAGAGGGGCGTCAAAACAGACAACAATGATCCGATTGTGATAATGAAAATGGTCTCAAATTGTTTGTCTTGTAATGACAATTCAAATACATAGCAAATCAAAATAAAGTAAAACGTCTGAAAAATGCTACCGATGTATTTGGTCAAAATGCTTTAGTTGATAGCCGAATCAACATCGTGTCCTCCCACAACTGTAAAATCACTGGCGTGTGACCATTAATAAGTACTCAATGCCTATTTTTGTGAGCCCAGTAAAAATGCAGTTGCGCAAAGTCGAATTCATATAACACGAAAATTACATGTTTCACCTCATTCTTTACAGGAATTGACAGAACGAACGCCTTGAAAATTGTTTGGCAGTCGTCAGCGATTGCTTTGAATCACCAAGTGGAACACCTCTGGATTTCTTCTCGTGGGACTATTTGACCTTGATAACTCCAGAGACACATAATTGCACAATTTGACATCCTCAGTCACGCAGGACAGTGTGAATGCCATAAATAAGGAGCGCTGAATCTGTATACAGAGGAATGGTGGCCATGTGAAAGCCTAAGACTATCAATTACTATAAAGAAAGTAGTGAAACATGTGATTTTCATGTTGTTTTGATTTTAATTGACTTTCTACAAAAAAAAAATGACTGCATTTTTACTCGGTTCACAAAAATAGCCACCAGCTGGGTCCTTGACAATGGTCACACGCCAGTTGTTTTACAGTTCTGGGAGGACAATATGTTATCAGCTATAAACTCAGATCATTTTGACCAAATACCTTATACTTTTTAATCTAGTGGCATTTTTAATCTGTTTCCTTTATTTTGATACGCCCTAGGATTTTTTTTACCTTGAAGAAGGAGGGTGTGACCTGTGACGTAATTTACGTGGTTGAATTTTTGGGGCATCCCTTTAAAGATTATTTACACCTTAAGTCCATACCGAGTTCGGTACTTTTATTCAGAAGCGCACCGTTATTTGAGTTATTGCCTACACTATAAATTAAAGTTGCCCACACCAGTAAATTATTCTAACTTAGAATATTTTCATTATCTTAATAATCAAAGCAGAAGTCTTCAGGGTCATATCCGGACTGGTGACCTGTAAAAATAGAACAATGAATACGAGATTGTATATTATTACAAAATACATAAATGGTCCCAAATTTGTATAGATATGCAACAAATGTGTGTGGGGTTGGTGTTGGGGTGGGGGTGGGGGTGGAGAGTGTATGTGTTGGGGTGTAGCTGTTGGCATATCAAGGTGAACACAATTTTTAATTATCATATAATTATCCTAAAGAGCATCTGCCTTTGATTCAAGTGAATATAGTAAAAGTAAAAGAAAACTATACTATTATGATAATTGATTATGTCAAAATCAATTATCATAATATTATTAAAGCCGTGTTTGAAAACAATGCATATGCAAGTTAAACAATGAACATCGTAATTATGAAGATAATTGAAAAAATTTTTCAACTTGATGAATCGGAAATGACTTGTTTCATGTAAATAGGCCAAGCCCGTGACATACTTGGCATAACTACACCAGCGTGGTTTTTTATTCATATTTATTAGCCTAAAACTAATAATTGATAAATTATGACCATGACTTGACTGTACACACCCCTCCATTATGTTGCGGGTATCCAAACTTTTTCCACTTATTAGGCTAATGAAACTTACGGTACACAGTGTCTTCGACCCTATATCTTCATGGCAGGAATCGCCATGGTAGGTTAAATCCACAGCCACGATTAGCCATTTGGTTCAAACCTTTAAAGCTCTTTTAAACTAATAATTAGTCGAGGGACATAACTAAGGCTACTCACAATAGCCGGGTAATCGATCTTGGTTGTGCGTGATTAAGCTTGTATACCCCATTGAGGTCAATGGTCATCGACTTTTATACTGCCTACAGTGAGTGCAGCTGTACTACACGCTGCACGCTGTAGTCCATAACAGGACCAACGCAATATAAAATGGTCAAATTTTGAGTTCAAAGCGCACGGCCAATTTTCAAAGCGCATTCTAGCGACTATCATATCTGTTCAACACGTATTTCCAAGTTTATGAGACCAAATCTGGTTTCTTGAGAAAAAATCATGACGGAGATATTCATCATTTTCTAACCCGGTATCAGAAGATTTTCGTCTGATATCAAAATCGTGCATAGCAATTCACGTGTATCGATCCCGTGTATTCATTTTAGTGTCCCTTCTGCACCAAATAATTATTAGCCAGGCGGTGTCGGTGTGCGGTATTGGTTCCCGTTTAGTTTTTGATCTGGGAGAAGGAGACTGTTTCATTATTCAATAGTTTCCTTAAAGGCCTATTCTGGTTCAGTGATTTGCTCATTCGTACGAACGTAAAAACCATCAAAATTTTGATTTTGGTACCTTTGTCATTGTCATAGATGTGCTAACACAGCCTGCTAGTGGTTCAGCCGAAAGCCGTGTATTTAACTCAAAGGCAGTTACATGATTAGCTACATGTATTGCAATGGGGCTTCAACTTCGTCGTCAATACTGATGTTTAGATTTCAAAAATACTAAATGACAATTTGAATGACTTATCCTTAAGCAATTTATAAACAATATTAATTTGTTTACACTTGCGCTGGGATCACTGAATAGGCCTTTAAAGCCATTATGTGTGATTTGCTCCACAGCGACGCCCTCATTTTATCTCCAATTTCTATATACAGTATACTTTTTGCATGATTGATAAAGATAAACCCTGAAGTGCTCTAATTACAGTACAATTTAAGTTTTTATATTTAAACTGAAGATCTCAGGTTTTTTAAGAGTTCACCGATCGAGTGCTTGTTAACACATCCGACCAATGTCAGCTCATGTGTACACACGTATCATTGAATCAGTGACGTATAATACAAGGTGTCCCATAATGAAGAAAATGAACCGCATTTTGTGATCGTACAACAAACAATGTACTTTTTTCAGATATTACTTATTTATCCTTCTAACTATCTGCTAAGTTTCAAGTCCATATCTTAAACATGTTAAAAGCAACATAACTTATGAGCGCAAGATGATAGGGGTGTCAAGATAGGTTAACCAACAAAATATCGCACAACGGACGTCGAACACAAGCACACCTTTGTGCTTTATTACTTTTAATGTTTCTCTTATTTTTCATTGTTGAACTTATTGCACAAAAGAAACATATTGAAAAATTAAATATTATACACTGAAAATAAATCAGTTTTAGAGCTTCTTGACTCTTGGTGGTAACAAATAAAGGAATATGGTCATTAGAGGAGAACACGTTTTCGGTGAAAGCAGTTCTGCACGCTGTATCTCCTGTCATCAAAATAGTGAAATGAATAACGTTTTTACATTCTGACTGAAGTCTTGAAATAAAACCGAACAAGTTTTATTCATTGTTTATCAGAATAAAATACTGCATCTGCCATGCTATGGCTGGGCCTACTCAAGTGCCCCGCCAAATGCACGGTGGCTGTGACGGTGGATTACTGAACCTCGTGTTGTATTATGTCACGTAAAGAGCTTGGTCAGGAATGTCTGGAATGCGGGCTATGTACGTAGGTTGTGAACTTGACATTCACGGGGGTACTAGTAAAGGGTACATAGATTATGCTATGAAAAGGATATTTATATTAATAACATTAACTTAGATTATTTTCAAAAATCTACATGTAACCTCTTTTTGGGACACCTGGTATATATACTGGATGCATATCGCTGTTCTTAGTACGTCTTGCCGTATAAACTGTGTGCATATCGCTATATTCGGAAAGCAAATGCTCATGTGTTTAATTTCTAATCAATTTTAAAAGTAAACATGTTGAATGTTTAGAATCTAAATACTCTCATGTGTTTACTCTTTGTGTTCATGTGTTTACTTGGTGTTTACTTTGGTGTTTAGGTGTCCTATACCTGTACTGTGTAAATGAAAAGTTAAACACCTTGCAGTGTTTAAAAAGTGTTACAGAAACTCTAAACACTTGGATTTACAGTATACCAGTTGTAGTACCTACTCATTCATGGCACTTTGGATGGCCCAGGGGAAGGTTAGCCCATATTTGCAAGACTATCCATACCTTAAAAGATGAAATAAACCTGTTCCGTCTGGCCATGGTCTGGTCTGCTGGCTGATCTTTTCCTTGGAAATGAGGTTTTCCAATTTGGGCCTGTAATGAATCTATCCAACGATCTCCCTAATAACCCTAACACGAGCTTTGAACCCTATAAGCTTACCGTGATAAGCTTACCGCGCGTAACACGATCTTTGACGCCTATAAGCTTACCGTGCGTAACTTTGACGTCATTACATATCTCATGGTATTCCTTGCTTGCGAGTAGTTTAGCTTGGGCTGGATTCCACCAATCGATGAGTTTCGAGTCATACCGAGCCATCATAGCGGAGCCGCCGACTGGGCAAGCCTGAAGTCTGTCTGTTATCTCTTCCACATCTGTCCTACCTCTGAACCAGGTGGCGTCCGCAAAATGGCATCTATCTATACAGGGGAATAAAATAGCCTCGTGAGTCTAAAAGAACTGTAATACTCTCGAAAAAAATGTTTTTGGAAAATTAAAATGACCCACAGACGGAACCGTGTTTGCTCTTTACTACTGTCTGTTCAATTAGCTTAGATTCTTGAATTTTTAAGATATTTGAAAAAATAAAAAATTGTGGTTAAAGTCATAAAAGAAAAGTGTTAGCACAGCCTTAGACCTAACGTGATTTATACTTGTCAAATTCTAAAGTTCAATTTAAAACCCCGTTTCTTTTCAATTTTGCTCTTTTCCCGCCATATTTTTATAAAAAGCCGTAGAACGTCGGGTACCATAAACTTTTTTGAATCAATCCATTTGGAGCAATGGGGACTAATGTCACAATGCGCAGAGATAGTATTTATTCGACCATCCGTCCAGCAAAATATTTGCCAGTATGCCTAATTTGTGTTGAAACCCTACTGTTGAAACATTACGTTATTATTTATGAACCAAGGTTTTCTAAAATAGGCCCAGCTTATATAAATACATTCCTTGCGTATTTATTAATTACAAGCCGACGTCAAACGTCGGCTTGTGCTGTCTCTTCTCAATTCTTTCTTCTTTCTTTCTTACAAGCCGACGACGAACGTCGGCTTGTTCTGTCTTCTTCTTCTTACAAGCCGACGACGGATGTCGGCTTGTTCTGTCTCTTCTCAATTCTTACAAGCCGACGACGGATGTCGGCTTGTTCTGTCTTCTTCTAATTCTTTCTTTACAAGCCGACGACGGATGTCGGCTTGTTCTGTCTCTTCTCAATTCTTACAAGCCGACGACGGATGTCGGCTTGTTCTGTCTCTTCTCAATTCTTTACCTAGCCGGGACACCGGCTAGGTCTTGTGATGCTATCGGATCTTTCTTCTTACCTAGCCGGGACACCGGCTAGGTCTTGTGATGCTATCGGATCTTTCTTCTTTACCTAGCCGGGACACCGGCTAGGTCTTGTGATGCTATCGGATCTTTCTTTCTTCTTCTGGCAACAAAGCGTGACATTTTGCGTGACTTGCCACGTTTCGCCCTAGCTCTCTTATGCTTTGACAGATTTCAACTATACTTGAGCCAAATGACCACTGGATTAGGCCAAACCTTACATTTGACTTTAACCTGACTGTGACCTTTGACCTTGACCTTATGGTCAAAAATGTTGATTTCACAAAAAATGCTTCTCTTTCCACAAATTACATGCAATGATCATGTGACTCATGCATATGAATCAACATGTGGCAGTGCTTAAAACTTATTTAAAAAAATTGAGGTCAAAGGTCATTAAGGGGTCATTTCCGGTAAAAGTCTGAAAATTTGTAAAAAATATTCAAAAAATCACTGTCTTTACAAATTATATAGCAGAGAGTCGCCATTAGCACACATGCATTGCTACTAGCCAGGGTCTTTAGGATGCCCACAGTTCTGGGGTCAAAGGTCATTAAGGGGTTACTTCCGGTCAAAAACCAAAATTATCAAAAATGTTCAAAAAAATTTTATCTCAAAATGTAAACAGACCAGAGTGACATAAACTTCATATATGCATTAGTGTTACCCAATGTATGCACGGTATTTTTATTTTTTTGTCAAAGGTCATTTAGACGTCATTTCCGGTTTTAAGCTAAATAACTTCAAGAATTTTTATCTCCATAACTAAGCATAATAGATTTTTTTAATTTAAACTGTAACAATGCATTTTCGCGGTGTATATGAGGTTTTTTTTATATTGGGGTCAAAGGTCATTAAGGAGGTCAAAACGTCAAATTTGCAAAAAATGTTTAAAATTACGGAACAGTAGCTGTATCTCAGCCTATGGAAGACGGATAAAGCCCCTACATGCTACAGTGAAGCACCATTAATGGTGTGAGATGTCCGTAATAGCCGGTCAAAGGTCAAACTTTAAGTTAAGACTGGCATTTCCGGCCCCAGGTTAGGTCCAGATCTGTAACCAGATCTAGTTCTTCTTCTGCTTCTTTCTTCTGGCAACAAATTTCAAAATGCTTCTTCTCTTACATGTTACATCCTACAATGACGTCACTTGCACATATGCATCGGCAATATCCAGTGTCTATAGGATATTCACAAATTTGGGGTCAAATGTCATTAAGGGGTCATTTCCGGTATAAAACCAAATATCTTCAAAATGCTTCTTCTCCTACATGTTACATCATACAATGACGTCACTTGCACATATGCATCGGCTATATCCAGTGCCTATAAATTATTCACAGAATTTGGGTCAAAGGTCATTAAGGGGTCATTTCCGGTCTGAAAGCTAAAAATATTCAAAAATCACTGTCTTTACAAATTACATAGCAGAGTATTGTCATTAGCACACATGCATTGCTACCAACCAGGGTTTTTGGGGTGTCTACAGTTTTGGGGTCAAAGGTCATTAAGGGATCGCTTCCGGTCAAAAACCAAAAATCATCAAATATGTTCATTTTTTATATCTCAAAACGTAACCAGACCGGAGTGACATAAATTTCATATATGTATTAGTGATACCCGATGTATGCATGGTATTTTTATTTTTTTGGTCAAAAGTCATTTAGACGTCATTTCCGGTTTTAAGCTAAATAACTTTAAGAATTTTTATCTCCATAACTAAGCATAGTAGATTTTTTAATTTAAACTGTAACAATGCATTTTCTCGGTGTATATGAGGTTTTTTTATATTGGGGTCAAAGGTCATTAAGGAGGTCAAAACGTCAAATTTGCAAAAAATGTTTAAAATTACGGAAAAGTAGCTGCTACAGTGATGCACCATTTATGTGTGAGATGTCCATAATAGCCGGTCAAAGAGCCGGTCAAATTGTGGTCCACTTGAGCTCAAATTCAACAGGAATGATTCTTGCGACATTCATAACATGTTGAAAATATTTTAAAATTATGATAATATGTCCTCCCATAGAACTACATGTTAAATGGCCAAAATAGCCAGCGGGGTTTCTTTCACTTTACCTTCAACTTAAAATGGACATCAACCCTTCCTGTCAGTTATTACTAATATTATTTCAACATTTTGAATAAAGAAATTTGACGGAAATCGTACATTAAGGCTTTAAGGTAGTTTTATCGGACACCAGTAAATTATGGCCATTGCCATTTGACTCCAAATCTGTGACAACAGCATAGACATGGTACACGTCGCGGCAAACTTAAAAGAGAGAGAGAGAGAGATAGTTATGTACAAGATTCACAGTGTCAAGACATGAGTAATCAAACCATGCACTGAGTATGATGAGTATGATCGGAAATGGAGCAAAACGTTTGCAGCGTCATATAGGCCCAGACTTTGATTTAAATTTGATGCAATAATTAAAAACAGGATGACAAGACGCAATTTAAAAAAAAAATATATATAAAGTGTTCGCTCATAGATTTAAAGATTTATGGTTCACCCAAGGGGGGGTGTGTGGGAGGGGGGTGGGAGGCGGGGTGGGGGTCCCTGGTCAAGAAATTAAAAGAAACTGACAAAAAGTGTCTAATTATTGTATGTCTGGATTCTGGTTTATGTCGTAATGCTAACATTTTTGTTTATACTTCTATAGCATAGGCTGGGCTAAATAAAAAATCTCAAAAACAAGCGGAAGAACTATTATTTGTATCAGGAAAGTCAAATTATTACAGAAAAGATGCAACCTCTTCAGTGGTGTAGCCATGATATTTTGCGGGGGGTGATTTTGAAAAAGTGAAATTATGAACTTTCTTGACCAGGAAAGTATAAACAGAGATATGAAGAACCTCTTTTTTTTTTATGAACTCCCGTCGTTTGAAAGCCTACTATCACACAATTCAGTTTTATTTACCTGACCTTTTTATATTCATTTAATTATTTCTTTGTTTAGTTATCATTTACTTATTTACGTGCATTATTTACTTCATCATTTCTGGCAGTTGCGGCTATGATTCTTCTCAGTTTTTTCTTTTGCTCAATAGATAAATCTTTTACCAATTTCACGACATCTGATGTGTGTGGGAATAGGACGTATTTATATGGGGGGTGTGTGTGTAGTGGACAATGCAGTGTTTTAGTGTTATTTTACAGCCGACATCACGCATAGTACATTCGGCGAAACACAAAGGGGTTGTGTGCGTGCATAGGTGCGTGGTACACAATCAAATGTCTATGAGGGTACAGTGACGTGGGCGTGGTTTGGGTGAGTGAAAACAGGTTGGTGCACGCAGACCTGCTTTGATAGCCATGGGAAAATTATTTTCCCAGTGTGTCTGTGGCGTTGCTCTGAACAAGACACGTTTGTGATTGCTCGTATAAAAACCTCGTATTATGTGAACGTGAAATAAGAAAATTACTTGCTTGTTTTCTTATTTCTTAATTTCTTGCTTGTTTCATTCCTTCATTTATTCATTTACCTGATCATTCATTCAATCATTCATTTACTCATCTCATTCATTAATATTCTTCTCATCTCTTTTCTCTGCCTTCTTTCTTTCCGTTTGAGACCGAAGTTGCCTAGCTTCAGGTGCCTACCCCAGGCTGTGGGGCCACATAAACGTAGCCAGGACGATAACCAACTTGAGTGCAATAACTTGATATATACTTATACTTTATACATACTTATACTATTATATCTTGATTAAAAGAAAACTGCAGTAAGTTATTCAGTAAACTTTGTTATTATTCATATTGTGAAAATTCCTCGTCCATAAAAAGATCACGAACGAACATATGAACTTGAATAAAGAACACTATACTCAAAATCATCATAACTGATAATCAGTGCTTGATATTATATTCACCCTACTGCCCGGTAGGCGTAGGCCTATTATACGAATTTTGGTTACCTGGAAAATACCATTAAATATCTAATAACGCTGTATATATCACAGCTTATTTCACCACGAGAAATTCATTTGTATAGCGATTACAACTATACTTAAGGACAAAACGATTGTATTTGAATAAATTGAATAGGCCTAACTAACAAATATGCCACGCAAATCGAGAAGGTCCCGTGCGATGTCGGAACAGCATGCAAAGAAAAACTTGGTACAAGTTTAGAAAGGCATGAAGCAGGGTTAACAAATAAGGTCTTTGGAAACTTCCATCAAGGTGATGAGCGTTTTTCCCCACTATCAAGAGCAAAACAGTGCCCGTGTAACAGTTTAGCGATGCTCTGTAGTATCAAGCATGTTGAGAGCATATTGAATTCATCTCATATAGACGAAATGTTGATACATGGAGATGCCTTATATAAGACTACCGCTACCAAACTAGAAGCATGTTTTGACCTTGCTAATGACGGAATTTTGACGAGTGATCAATTGCCAACTAATTTTGCTCTTGGTAATAGCACTTACACAGTTCGTTACGAAACTATAAGGTACGGGAGGCTTGATGACAACCCAAACATTGAACGCGACCCGCTTACTATTGAATTGGAAACATCATTTAGTATTACAAATAAGGTAATTTTCAATGTTGATTGTTACATGATGGCCATTTACAAGAATTCAGAGACTGGCGGTTATATATTTTTGATTCTCATTCACGAGATCAATCTGGTTTCCCTATTGCAGACGGCACTGCCATTGCATTGTTTTTAAAGACCTTCAACATTTGCATACGTACTTGAGTTGTTTGGTTAACAAATTGCACTTGGCTGAAAGAATGTTTTACATTATACCCATTGCTACTAATGAAGATACACATACAGAAAGTGACCCAGGGTGTTCCTTCTTCCCAACACGTACAAATGACTCATCAGATCAAGAGGACACGGAAAACACAAGCTCTCTAAATGAAATAAGTGAGCCAAGTCCCAGACTCTCGAGATGGCAAACTTGGTACCAAGGGCTTTCCGAAGAAAAGAAAAGTAACCTTCTTGCCAAAAAGCGAAAACGTGCAAGAGAAGATTATGCGTCGATAGAAAGACGTGAAAGAAAGAAACAACAAGCATGTGAAGCATATCAGAATCCAGATATAGCTGAAAGAAAGAAACAACAAGCACGTGCACATTCACATGAAGCATATCAGAATCCAGATATAGCTGAAAGAAAGAAACAACAAACGTGTGAAGCATATCAGAATCCAGATATAGCTGAAAGAAAGAAACAACAAGCACGTGAAGCATATCAGAATCCAGATATAGCTGAAAGAAAGAAACAACAAACACGTGAAGCATATCAGAATCCAGATATAGCTGAAAGAAAGAAACAACAAACACGTGAAGCATATCAGAATCCAGATATAGCTGAAAGAAAGAAACAACAAGCACGTGTACATTCACATGAAGTATATCAGAAACCAGAAATTGCTGAAAGAAAGAAACAAGAAGCACATGAAGCATACCAAAATCCAGAGAAAGGACGACATAAACGTACTCAAGCCCGCGAAAGATCTAAAGATGCTTATAACGACCCTCAAAAGAAGGTATTAAAAATCCAGGAAAACCAATTACGTAGGTCAAGAAAGCCTTCTGATATTGACACGGTAATATCACGATTCAAATTATTTTGCAAAGAAGGTATGCAGCTGGTATTTGTATGTCAAATATGTCAAAGAATTAACTTCAGACACCAGGTTAAAATACTCAGAAAAGAAAACTACAATCAACGGATTCTACTCAAAAGTCTCCCTCCTGGCATGTCCATTGAAGATATAAATGTAGTGGAAGATAGGGATGACAGCAAAACATGGATATGTAATACCTGTCATGGAAGTATGAAAGCTAAGCGTATGCCAACAATAGCAACAGTTAACGGGTTGGAAATACAGGATCAGCCTCCCGAACTTTCGCATTTGAATATGCTAGAAAGGCACCTAATAGCTCCAGCAATACCCTTCATGAAGATGATATCTCTAATTAAGGGTGCTCAAAAAGGAGTTCATGGCCAGATAGTGTGTGTAAAAGCTGATGTTAACTCAGTTGCCCAAAGTTTACCAAGACTGCCAACGGACCATAGTCTGATCAGAGTAAAACTGAAAAGAAAACTGAATATAAAGGACATCACATGTGCCAAGATGTCAATCCAAGTAAAATAAGATCAGCACTTGTTTGGTTGAAAGAAAACAACCCTGAGTACGAAGATATTGACATTGACTTTGAAGCTTTTGACAACATGTTAGATGACCAGTTAATTCACAGTGACCACTTCGATGATAATGAAGATGACATACCAGATTCAGGAGATGAATCTACACAAGGTGACAGTGATACCTCCCCCAATGTGAATCATATCCAAGATAATGATGATGTTGCTAATGTTCATGACTTTGACAACGATCTCAATGATGAATCGGTCAATCATGCTGATGACAATAGTATGAATGTAGATAATGTCACTGATGAGTGTGGAGATGATACAAGTTTGCGACACTCCCATGATAGCAATGAAGACGATCATTCTGATAATGAAGATCAGACCAGAGATGACAATGTTGTTGATCGAGATAACATCCCAAGTAATGAAGTCAATGAAAATGAACATGATGTTACAAACACGTCAGCACCGCTGTATTCATTCTTACATGCTGTAGATTTTGCACAGTACGCAGCAGACAAGAGTGATAGCACTATTTTGTCAGTGGCTCCAGGACAAGGCAATAAGCCAGAACACGTTTTAGACATGGAGCCAAAGTGCTTCCCAGTAGAATTTCCAGATGGTTCTAATACGTATAACGAGAGCCGAGAACAAAAGCTGTCGCCTTCTAGATATTTCAATGCCAGGCTCTTTTCAGCTGATAATAGATTTGCCAGGAACCCGGAATATATATTTTTGCTCTCTACTGCACTGAAGTACATCAAATTCATTCAAATGTATCTATTGCTACTAGAATAGGTTGCACAAAAACTTCAGATAGAAAAAAATCACAGCATCTATGTTACGAGACCACGAACAGGTGAAGCAACTTATTAAAAGAGACGAAGGTTACCGATTCCTGGCTCAACTTAGAGGAACCCCTGCATACTGGGAAAAATCGAAGAAAGATATCTTTGCAATGATTCGTCAACTAGGAATACCTACTTTCTTTGTGACATTTAGTGCTGCTGATAGACGATGGATCGAAATACATAATTCTATCCTTAAGATGTTAGGAAAACCACCAATGACACCAGAGGAACATAAGAATATGTCATGGGATGAACATTGCGATATCATCATGTCCAATCCAGTTGCAGCTGCCAAACTGTTTCAGGAAAGACTACACACATTTATCAATGACGTGATTATGTCACCAGCTAATCCTATTGGCAAAGTCAAAGACTACTTCTACAGGACAGAATTCCAGCAACGTGGCTGGCCGCATATTCATATGGTTGCGTGGGTTGAAAATGCCCCCCAAATGGGTGAAGATCCAGATAATGAGGTCCTAGAATTCGTTGATAGATACATATCATGCGAAATTCCACCAGAAACTGATCCTGAATTACATGAAATTGTTACGAGTGTGCAAGTTCACAGTAAAACTCACACAAGATCGTGTAGAAAAACCGGGAAAACATGCCGGTTTAATTTTCCAAAACCGCCATCAGACAGAACATTCATTTGTACTCCAACAGCAGAAAGAGATGAAAATGATGAAGAACATCAGACAACCCTAGATCGTGAAACAAAAGCAAAAAATATGCTGAACAACATTTGGGAACTTTTGCAGAATCCTGATCATGACTTTGCAGATTTTTATGACGTTCTTTGTTTAGCTGGAATTGGACAAGACGAATTTGAACAGGCACTAGAGACGCTTTCAAAGCGGCAAACCATGTACCTAAAAAGGCGTCTTGAAGACCAATGGATCAACAATTACAATCCAGACCTGATTCGCTGCTGGAATGGCAACATGGATATTCAATATGTACTCGATCCATATGCATGCGTTATGTATATTGTTTCCTACATTACTAAATCAGAAAGAGAAATGGGTGACTTGCTCAGAAATGCCCAGAAAGAAGCAACACAAGGAAACAATGATGCCATACAGCAATTACGAAAGCTTGGAAGTATCTACCTCCAAAACAGAGAAGTTAGTGTCATGGGAGCAGTCTACCTTATCTGTAGTATGCCTTTGCGAAATAGCACACGAAAAGTAATGTTTCTGCAAACTGCGTTAGACGGACAACGGATATCTCTACCTCTGACACAACTACAAGCAAATGCAGGTAATTCTGAGCAAGTATGGCAGACTACTCAAATTGAAAAATATCTTGATAGACCAAGTACGTCAAAGTACAACAACATGTGCATGGCCACGTTTTACTCAACTCACTATCAAGTGTCGGCCAAATCGGACAATATCAATAAAGACCCAGATGATAACGTAGATGATGAAACCGATGATGACGAAGCGTCTGATCGTCGTGATAAACTAATACAGTTGAACACCCATGGCATCAAGATGAAAGAACGTAAAGGAAAGCCAGCTGTCATTCGTTACCCAAGGGTATCAAAAAGAAAAGACAGTGAGAGGTATCATATGAATATGCTACGTTTGTACCTTGCTCATAGGAGTCCAAATATCAAGCCAGATAGTTTTCCCACCTACGAAAGTTATCATATGACTGGATACACAACTATCAACAATGACAGACTACGAGTTAAAGACGTGGTTGAACAAAACATGTCAGAATTCGAACCGAAAACAGATGAACTAGATGAAGCGTGGGAAGTACTTCAAGAAGTAGAAAATATGGAAGATGCTTGGGCAGGAATTGCTCCACAATCTGAGCAGCAACGTATTGATGATAGATTAAAAGATGTCAGAATCGAAGACTCAGACGATGACTTAGCTGAAATTGAAGTTCCTGAACTTCAACCAGGAAATAGACCTGGCCAACGTGATGCAGGTTTACCAAGGTGTGCTATTGAAACCCGTAATCCAGATATAACTGAAGAACAGGCAGAGACTATGATGCGTCAGCTTAATGATAAACAACGACAGTTATTTAATCATGTTGCTAAATGGTGCGATGAAAAAGCCAGAAATCACAGAATAGACCCATTTCATATCTTCCTCACTGGAGGTGCAGGAACTGGAAAATCGCATGTGATCAGATGCATCAGTTACTATGCTCAAAAGAAATTTGCAACAATGACCGAGTCCGCTGATGATGTAACTGTGCTATTAATGTCACATCTTGGAACAGCTGCATATAACATTTCTGGTCAAACCATCTGTACAGCCTTAAAAACAGGTATTAGAATGGCCAAAGATTACAAACCTCTTGGAGAACAAAGTCTGAGCACGCTCCGCACAAAGTATCAACACGTACAGCTTGTAATTATAGATGAAATATCTATGGTTAGTGCTACTCAGCTATCGTACATTCACGGACGATTACAACAAATCAAAGGAACATCATACACTTCCTACTTTGGCAATGTCTCTATCCTGGCAGTAGGAGATTTCTTTCAATTACCACCGATAAGTCCACCCACACCTTTGTGTTTCCCACACGAAGAACCCTTGAAAGACTTGTGGAATTCACTGTTTGAGAAAGTTGAACTAACTGAAATAATGCGACAGCGGGATGATGCAATATTTGCCCAAATGTTGAACCGACTTCGCGTGCGGAAAAAAACGAACCACTAGAAGAAGCAGACAAGGAACTCTTACGTTCCCGCATAGTTCATGAGCACATTCGTCAAGCACCTTCTGACGCGTTACACTTGTTTTACCTCAACGTGGATGTTGACAGTCACAATGAAACAAAGTTAGCTTCACTAAACACGGAAACATTTACTATCAAAGCAGAAGACGTTGACCAAAAGGGTGGCAGAGTGATCAAAGTCCACGAAACACCACATGACACATCACGTCGAAAAGACGATACATCACTTGTACCATATCTGAAGTTAGCAGTAGGTGCTAGAACTATGCTAATAGCTAACATTGATGTTCCTGATGGTCTTTGTAATGGAGTATCTGGTACCATTAAAGGAATTGAATTCGGTAACTCCAAGAACATGCCAAAGGCTGTCTATGTCAGGTTTGACAGTGACAAAATTGGAAGGAATGTTCGATCATCACAAGTTATACCACCTGAGTATGTATCGTGTGTCGCTATAATGCCACGCAAGGAAACATTTCAATTGAAAGGAAGAAACTTCAGTACTACAAGAGAACAGATTCCATTGAAACTTGCTTGGGCCGTTACTGTTCACAAAGTCCAAGGACTGACAACTGAACAAGCTGTGATTTCTATGAAATGTTTCAAAGAATCAATGGCATACGTTGCACTTAGTCGAGTGACAACTTTAGAGGGAATGCATTTAACCAACTGTGATTTTTCCCGGATCTATTGCAATCCTGATGTAGCACGATATGTTGCAGAGATGCCTACTTGTGATCTATCCAATGCCAATCCTATGCTACCCATCGATCAGAATAAGTATTTCATAATTGCTCATCATAATATACAGAGCTTACGTCGACACATCGAAGACATGAAGAGCAATACAGAAATTAGGAAAGCACATGTTATTTGTTTATCAGAAACATGGTTGACAGACAATAGTAGCCTAGACTCTCTTGCAATAGAAGGCTACTCTTTAGAAGCAATACATTCTACTCGAGGCAGAGGTGTGGCAATTTACATTCAAAATGGTGTCAACTACACAGTAGTGCCCATTCCAAGCGATGTATGTGATGCACTTGCAATTAGGACACATGGAAACACAAACATGCTAATTACCGTCATATACAAACCCGTTGGAACTAGTACAGGGACATTTTGTACAGAAATGAATAACATCACTGCACAAACTGATTTACTTGATACAGATTATACAGTCTTTGTTGGCGACTTCAATCACAATTTAATGGGAGGTAGAGCAAATGAGTTCCAGTCCTTAAGCCAATACCATCAAGTTATCACAGATCCTACCACGGCTGGCGGCACTCTTCTTGATCATATCTATGTAAAACCATGTCCTGCATTATATTATGCACAGGTACTTAATACGTATTATTCATATCATAATCCGACTTTCATCGCAATTAGGTATCAGTAATCTGGGAATCGATACCCGTATACGAAGAAGTACCCACATCTGCAGCATCACATCTGTATAATTTAGTGCAATGTCTGAAAATTAACCTATAGTAATTATTTAGTGCAATATTTATAAATATGTAGTGCAATATTTAATGCAATGTCTGAAATTGAACCTCGGAATTGAACCTGTATAAATTATTATGTGCAATCTGTAGCATTTTATATAGGACGTTTCGTGCAATGTTTAGTTTCCAATATTTGAAAGTAAATCTTTAATATTTAGTACAACCTGTATATTTAGCAAGTTTATAGTGCAATATTTAATGCAATAAATTGAACCTGCATATTAAGTACAATCTGTAACATTTAGCACGTTTAGTGCAATATTTAGTATACAATATGTGAAATTAAACCTATAATACTTAACATGCTTAGTGCAATATGTAATGCAATATATTTTAGTGAAAGTTATATTTGCGCGTATTAGTGCGCCTATAACAAATCCTACTTCATATGAAAATGTAGGCAAAAATGTCAGCCTGAATTATCAATAAAATAAACGGATATTTTATTTCTATCCCTCTCAAAGATAATAGTAGCTCTGAAATGTCAAGAACAGGAACAGGGTAGTGGAAATTACTCCACTACCCCCCCCCTTCCATCCACCGCCGCGCCACAACGAGACCCCATCACCTGGCAAGATTTTTAGCCTTGAAGCGGCAGAAGGAGTATAGGCCACATCTCACGTATAACAACCACAGACATATCGGCTCAGCTCCCAGGGGACATGGCACAGTCGACAGCTTTGGTATCGCACGATGCTATATACGATCTTCTACCTCATCGGACAGAAGAAGGCCACACCAAGACTATGGAATATTACAACGGGGCAGGTCATCGAGTTGTCATTTCAAGACGATCGACCAAACATGCTACAAACATTGACAATACTGATTTGAGGATGAAATTCTGTTTCGACGCATGCAGTACCAAGAAAACAATGGCCAATTTACATGTATGTTGTAAGTACATTTTGATAATATTCAATGAATAGTCCAACTGCAGCCCTGATTAAAATCTTTTAAGATTAGTATAGAGGCTGCAATGACCATTATACTTCGTTGTTTTGATTAATAAAAATCATAGATACAATTACATTGTCAATTTCCAAAACTAAAATGAATCTCTTCATAAAATAGCCTGTGTCTTCAGAGATACCACTGTAATCTTAGATTTGTTCTCATTAAACAAATTATATTTGTGTCCAAAGCCCTGATATTGGTTAAAATTTTATATTACATTTACCTTTTTTTTGCAGGTTTCCTTAAAGGTTTTCCAGACCAACACACGTCCATGGGACCAGGGCTAAGCCTATAGAACTTCATATGAACCAGACCAAGGCCTTATCATGAATATAGGTCCTATAATATATAGGCCTACTAGGCGACAAACTTGATGAGAATTCGGTCAATATATGTCCCTATGTTAGCCTTTCCACGTTTACGGAATATGCGAAGTAAGTCTTCAAATTGGGATTTCAAGATCATTCAAGAAAATCCGTCACAAAAGAATAACCAAAGATTCGAGGAATGTTTTACAAATCAGACTTTCGAGGACCAAATTCCTATAGCACATCAGTACCAAGACATAAAACCCAGCTTGATCTGCAAAAACATTTTGTAAGTACACTTTTTCATTTGATTAATTACAGTTATAATTGATTGATATGATTAATTCCTCAGTGAAACCTTCAAGACATCCAGTTTCTTTCCAAGGTCAATAAAAAATGTTGACCAACTTTTCGAAATTTCCACCAAAAGTCATCAAGAAATGCTAAATGTTGCTCAAAAATCATAAAAAACTTGTTTTCGCCCAAATATTTTTTGTGAAGTTGATCCTAGATACTTCTAGTTTAAAAAAAAAATTTTAGGATTTTCTCAAGAAATTAGCATTTTTACCCAAATTTGACCTCCCAGATGGATTCATCAAGTCTTTTCTATTAAAATATGTATATCTTTTCTGTCGATCAACAATTTAGCAGTTATGAGGCACAACATTTTCCATAATTCCAGTGTTAAGACCAGTACCACCTGGAATATTCGCGGGCAACTAATTCGGATGACTCCGGGGATGACCATTGATTTTCATTCATTCATTGGAAATGTTTATTGTCTTAAAAAAAAAATTATTTTGTTTTTCTATGATTTTCTTTGCAGCATCTTTCGCAAACACCGCCGGCGGAATCCGCCTGAATCCATTAAGGGTCGTGTATGCACTAAAGTTGGTTATCAAAATAGCTTTAAATAGCAACAATGAACGTGGCAAGGAACAAATATGAATTTAAAAGGATTTTTTACCATTGGAATTTATATATAACTTTTAAATAGTATAAATATGCCGTGACCCGTCCACCATTAAGTTAGGCGACAGGACGCGGCGACCAAGAGCCAGGACATGCCGCTGAAAGCGCCCCGTCAAACTCGGATAATAACCCATGCATATCCTGACCAAAATCCAGAAGACGGAACTGCATCTGATGGAGTGCGAGCGCGGTTATGGATCTATCCTGGAAACTAGACTTTCTAACCTGGAATTACTTTTGTGCTTCAATTTGCTGAATGGATTTCTTGTGCTTTTGAGCTTGAATATGTCGGACAGAGCCTGAGACTAGAACAAAGCAGTGTGTGGACTTTTGCAGTAATTTTGTTTCGTAAAGGTTTTACTACATGCATGGGAATGATTTCCTATGCTGGAATATATTTCGTGTTTGTTTCCTGAACGGACAGAATCATGGAAGCTAAAAGGTGAGCTTGTATTCTACGTCATAAACTTTCGCACTTCTTTTTACCTGAGTGCTATTTGCCTATTTCTGCTTTGAAATAATTATAAACTATGGTGAATGACATTTGCACCGGGGACGAAAAGTATCTATTCTGGCCGCAGCCGAGTGTCTGTAGCCCACGTCCAGCGTCTGTTGTTATTTTAACAAATGTATCTTTTTTGCCAACTCTGTACTTAGAAATTTTGTGCCATATTGTTACTAATCTTTTAAGATACAACTGTATATTTCACGTGATCCTATTGAATGTAATAATTACATTGAATGACTTGTTGGTTGATATTAAAGACCCATTCAGTGATTTGCTCATTCAGAAGATTATTATCAAAATTCAGTTATTTACACATAGACTGCATGGACTGCAAGTGGTTGAGCCAAAAGCTGTGTATTCAAGACAAAATATGACATTTTACATGAAAATGTAATTTCTCTATAGCTCGGATGACTGCATGGGACTTTTTAATGTCATTAAACTGAATAAGGCTTGTGAATTGTGCTAAATTGTTTATTATGTTTGTTTATCAAACGAAAGAAAATCCCATCTGTCATTTAGTGAAACCGCATTTTTTCTAAAGCCATGCTTTATTTTATATAAAACTTTGATAAGGTTGTAAAAAACTGTACATCTTGATATGAGACTGGGAAAACAAAAAATTTGTTTTGCACATGTTTTGTAAATATTTGCGATACATTTTGTCATAAAACAAGCAAAATAATTATGTAAAATCAGCTGTTTTGATTTTGTTATATCTTTCGATGACTATGTTCACAGACCATCTGCGAGAGTTAATTTTTTTAGAGCATTGCTATGTGCGCGGTGCGTTTGTGCATATAAAGGTCTAGTAACCTACGGATAGTACCGGTATTGTCTGGGGAAATGATGTACACCTGTGTTTTTGGTACACCACTCCCGTAGTTATGGGCGCACCATTTGATACTCAGGAGGGACGTGGAAGTTTTTAACAACCCCCCTAGTGAGTGAATGAAATATAAAATTCTATTTAGCTGTGTATCAAATGCTGCGCTCCTATTTATGTCACAAACAAGGTTGTTTTTGAAATTATCAGGTGCACTTCTCAGAAATGGGTTTGGTGTATGTGTATAATGTACAAATTGGTATCAATCGGTCTTCTTATTCTCTTTGTTCTTTTGCTCCTGATTGTAAACAATTAGTGCTTGAACATAATCCTTCACAGGCAACGATGACAAACTTTGTATAATACATAATTACATTACTCTTGACAAATTACAGATTCCCAACAAACATAAAACTAAAACCTTTATAATCCAAAACAATTCTATAACGTGTTGATAACTATAATTATGTAACTGTTTTAAGAAAACGTGTGCTAAATTGCTTGCACCAGAAAATTTTAGTTTTAAATACCGGTATGTAATTTTCTGTTTGTTTTGAAAATGTTATGCATTATTATTAAATTCACATGTAGAACGTTGCATTTCACCCAGTTTTCTACGCGCACGGCATGCATGTCCAGACGGGGTCTCCCCATCCAGAAATAGCCTGATACCCCGCCTGATACCCTCCTTTCATATTTTCGCTTCCGACTGTCATGCGTAGTTTTTTTCCTGGATCGTATTCACCATTTTTCTCTGATCTTTGCCGCGATACGTACCGACGATGTATGCGCCGCATTTCCGTACAGGACCGTGTATACTGAACTTGTTTACAGTCATCAGCGAAACTTATTTTTTTCTTGCTGTTTGTTTCTTTAAGTTAGGCGTGTAGCCTAACTTATTTTTTTCTTGCTGTTTGTTTCTTTAAGTTAGGCGGGCAGCCTAACTTATTTCTTTCTTGCCATTTCCTCTTTCTTTCTTCTTTCTTCTTTCTCACAATTTGCTACTACTTCCACATCCTTGATCGGATTTCGACCAAACTCAATCACAAGCAGTATTGGGAAGCTGGCTACAAAAGTTATGGGTTGTTTAACGTCAGAGGTCATCCAAGGGGTCACAGGGGTCAAAAAAGGTCATTTTAACCAACTCATTGAGCTGAAATTTAAATGCAATGATCCTTATGACATTCTAAACATGTTTAAAATATTTTTAAAATTATTTAAGGTCAGTAAGGGGTCATAAAGGGGTCAAAGGTCAAGTTTTTCAAAATGCTGCAATAGAGCTGAAATTTAAATGCAATAATCCTTATGACATTCTTAACATTTTAAAAAGATTTTAAATTTCATTTAAGGTCATTAAGGGGTCATAAAGGGGTCAAAGGTCAAGTTTTTCAAAATGCTCCAATTGAGCTGAAATTTATATATGCAATGATCCTTATGATGTTCTGAACATTTTAAAAACATTTTAAGATTCATTTAAGGTAATTAAGGGGCAATAAAGGGGTCAAAGGTCAAGTTTTCAAAATGCTTCAATTGAGCTGAAATTTAAATGCAATGATCCTTATCTTATCCAGCACAGTATTGCTGCACAAGCAGTATTGGGAAGCTGGCTACAAATGTTACGGGTTGTTTAACGTCAGAGGTCATCCAAGGGGTCACAGGGGTCAAAAAAGGTCATTTTAACCGAAAATGCTCCGATTGAGCTGAAATTAAAATGCAATGATCCTTATGACATTCTAAACATGTTTCAAATATTTTAAAATTTATTTAAGGTCATTAAGGGGCCCATAAAGGGGTCAAAGGTCAAGTTTTTCAAAATGCTCCAATTGAGCTGAAATTTAAATGCAATGATCCTTATGACATTTGAAACATTTAAAAAATATTTTAAAATTCATTTAAGGTCATTAAGGGGTCATAAAGGGGTCAAAGGTCAAGTTTGTCAAAATGCTTCAATTGAGCTGAAATTTAAATGCAATGATTCTTATGACATTCTTAACATGTTTTAAATATTTCAAAATTCATTTAAGGTCATTAAGGGGGTCATACAGATGTCAAAGGTCAAGTTTTCACAATGCCAGCTTTCCACGATCAAGGTATATTAAAACGGCAATTAATGAAACAGTCTTATTAAAATTAATACTATCCAGTGTTGCTGCTTGATCAGATCGTCACAATTGAGCTGAAATTTAAATGCAATGATCCTTATGACATAAACATTTTAAAAACATTTTAGAATTCATTTAAGGTCATTAAGGGGTCAAAGGTCAAGTGTTCCAAAATGATCCAATTGAACTGAAATTTAAATGCAATGATCCTCATGACATTCTAAACATGTTAAAATATTTTACAATTCATTGAAGGTCAATCATTAAGGGGCAATAAAGGTGTCAAAGGTCAAGTTTTCAAAATGGCAGCTTAATCTTATCCAGCACAGTATTGCTGCTTGATCAGATCGTCACAATCATCAGCCTAACTTACCTCGTGCCCTTGCAAAGGGCACAGTTGCTCTAGTTCTTTCTTTCTTTCTTTCTTTCTTTCTTTCTTTCTCACAATTGACTACTAGTGCTACATCCGTGATCGGATTTCGACCAAACGCATAGGCAACCCGTATTGGGTCAGTGGCTACAAAAGTCTTAAAAAGTTTTAATATCGGAGGTCATCCAGGGGGTCACAGGGGTCAAAAAGGGTCATTTTTGCCTCATATGTGCCACACCCCTCATTATAATTAGGGGCAAAACATGGAGACATCTAGTCTAGTGTTTTGATAAACAAGCAATGGTTCTGCTGTCTGTGCTTCAAAACGTGTAAAACTTCGTCTGGATTCGTCTAGTGCTAGGTGGTGAGTGCCGTGCATTCTCTAAATTCAGTAAATTTCCATCGTCAACCGTGTGGAAAATGTCATACGGCTGGGCGGTTTCACAAGTTGCCGGCGCTATCATACCAGTCGCCGCCTGGCTATTGCAGCTGCAATCCATACATCAAAACGTGTAAATTTTGGCTATTCCAACTGCAATCCATACACCCTTCACGCAAGACATGACTGGAATCGTCCACACAGTGAGTGAATATTACAAACGGAGTCACCCATTGAGGTAGGCCCATTCGAAATTCACACGCCCTGTGTGGGAGATTAAGATAATGTCTTCCGGAGAGGTTGTATGAATTTCAACTGAACAGCCCAGTTGGGGTGTATGAAACCGCAAGTGGGCGATTCACACGAAACAAACTGAGGTATGTTCAGATGCCAATTTTGTTACATATCTTGAGTGTAACTTGTGATGTGATGTGATGCCTGTATGCCAGATATAAACAGCTACAACAGTATTATGCATTGCTTGAGATAGTCATATCTTTAAATAGGTGTGATTGCAGTTGTTTGTACATGTACAATTGTACATGTAGAGTTGGCAATGGTATTAGAAGCTATTACATGTGGTTGTGAAATAGGCTATTGTGGGAAATGATTTCATTCAATCAGATTTGATCTGAATATTGTGAGGTTAGTGATGCAGTGGTATTAGTACTATAAAAGCTTTTGTGCTGCACTGGTACTGCACACACGTACTTTTCTTCTTTCTTGAAGAAATGTATCGGAACTGGTTGGGGTGGGTGTGTGTGTGTGGGGGGGGGTGATATCTTGGCTAAAACTGCATCACGCCTTCCCATGATGCATTTATGAAAATCAATAATCCCACTTTATAGTTTCTACAGATGATGCAATAATGGTAAATAATGGAGGGGGGGGTAAGTAAAATGTTGAAATATGACCGCATTAAACTGCAAAGGTCATGTGAGGTTAAAGGTCAGGTCAAATTACAAGTTGCTCCGATTGGGCTGTAACTCGGGGAAAATGATCCCTGACACTTGGGGAGTATAAAACCACAAAGGTCAAGTGAGGTCAAAGGTCAGGTCAAATTTGAAGTTGCTCCAATTAGGCTGTAAGTCGGGGAAAATGATCCCTGACACTTTGGGAGTATAAAACCACAAAGGTCATGTGAGGTCAAAGGTCAGGTCAAATTTAAAGTTGCTCCAATTGGGCTGTAAGTCGGGGAAATGATCCCTGACACTTGGGGAGTATAAAACCACAAAGGTCATGGGAGGTCAAAGGTCAGGTCAAATGTGAAGTTGCTCTGATCAGGCTGTAACTTGGAGAAAATGATCCCTGACACTTGGGGAGTATAAAACCACAAAGGTCATGTGAGGTCAAAGGTCAGGTCAAATTTAAAGTTGCTCCAATTGGGCTGTAAGTCAGGGCAACTAGACCCAGACACTTTGGGAATATGAAGCCACAAAGGTCATGGGAGGTCAAAGGTCAGGTCAAATTTGAAGTTGCTCCAATTAGGCTGTAAGTCGGGGAAAATGATCCCTGACACTTGGAGAGTATAAAACCACAAAGGTCATGTGAGGTCAAAGGTCAGGTCAAATGTGAAGGTGCTCCGATGAGGCTGTAACTTGGGGAAATGATCCCTGACACCTTGGAAGTATTACACCGCAAAGGTCATCCGAGGTCAAAGGTCAGGTCAAATTTAAAGTTGCTCTGATTGGGCTGCAACTCGGGGAAAATAATCCCTGGCACTTGAGAAGTATGAAACTGGAAAGGTCATCCAAGTTCAAAGGTCAGATCAAATTTAAAGTTGCTCCGATCAGGCTGCAACTTGCGGCAAATGATCCCTAACACTTGGGGAGTGTAAAACCGAAAAGGTCATCCAAGGTCAAAGGTCAGGTCAAATGTAACATTGCTCCGAATATGAAACCGAAAAGGTCAACCGAAGACAAAGGTCGGGTCAAATATACCGTTGCACAGTATTGCTGCGTGATGATGTCATCACAGTCATACGCCTAACTTACCTCGTGCCCTTGCAAAGGCACAGTTGTCTAGTTCTTTCTTTCTTTCTTTCTTTCTTTCTTTCTTTCTCACAATTGACTACTAGTGCTACATCCGTGATCGGATTTCGACCAAACGCATAGGCAACCCGTATTGGGTCAGTGGCTACAAAAGTCTTAAAAAGTTTTAATATCGGAGGTCATCCAGGGGTCACAGGGGTCAAAATGGTCATTTTTGCCTCATATGTGCCACACCCCTCATTATAATTAGGGGCAAAACATGGAGACATCTAGTCTAGTGTTTTGATAAACAAGCAATGGTTCTGCTGTCTGTGCTTCAAAACGTGTAAAACTTCGTCTGGATTCGTCTAGTGCTAGGTGGTGAGTGCCGTGCATTCTCTAAATTCAGTAAATTTCCATCGTCAACCGTGTGGAAAATGTCATACGGCCGGGCGGTTTCACAAGTTGCCGGCTCTATCATACCAGTCGCCGCCTGGCTATTGCAGCTGCAATCCATACATCAAAACGTGTAAATTTTGGCTATTCCAACTGCAATCCATACACCCTTCACGCAAGACATGACTGGAATCGTCCACACAGGGAGTGAATATTACAAACGGAGTCACCCATTGAGGTAGGCCCATTCGAAATTCACACGCCCTGTGTGGGAGATTAAGATAATGTCTTCCGGAGAGGTTGTATGAATTTCAACTGGAACAGCCCAGTTGGGGTGTATGAAACCGCAAGTGGGCGATTCACACGAAACAAACTGAGGTATGTTCAGATGCCAATTTTGTTACATATCTTGAGTGTAACTTGTGATGTGATGTGATGCCTGTATGCCAGATATAAACAGCTACAACAGTATCATGCATTGCTTGAGATAGTCATATCTTTAAATAGGTGTGATTGCAGTTGTTTGTACATGTACAATTGTACATGTAGAGTTGGCAATGGTATTAGAAGCTATTACATGTGGTTGTGAAATAGGCTATTGTGGGAAATGATTTCATTCAATCAGATTTGATCTGAATATTGTGAGGTTAGTGATGCAGTGGTATTAGTACTATAAAAGCTTTTGTGCTGCACTGGTACTGCACACACGTACTTTTCTTCTTTCTTGAAGAAATGTATCGGAACTGGTTGGGGTGGGTGTGTGTGTGGGGGGGTGATATCTTGGCTAAAACTGCATCACGCCTTCCCATGATGCATTTATGAAAATCAATAATCCCACTTTATAGTTTCTACAGATGATGCAATAATGGTAAATAATGGAGGGGGGGTAAGTAAAATGTTGAAATATGACCGCATTAAACTGCAAAGGTCATGTGAGGTTAAAGGTCAGGTCAAATTACAAGTTGCTCCGATTGGGCTGTAACTCGGGGAAAATGATCCCTGACACTTGGGGAGTATAAAACCACAAAGGTCAAGTGAGGTCAAAGGTCAGGTCAAATTTGAAGTTGCTCCAATTAGGCTGTAAGTCGGGGAAAATGATCCCTGACACTTTGGGAGTATAAAACCACAAAGGTCATGTGAGGTCAAAGGTCAGGTCAAATTTAAAGTTGCTCCAATTGGGCTGTAAGTCGGGGAGAATGATCCCTGACACTTGGGGAGGATAAAACCACAAAGGTCATGGGAGGTCAAAGGTCAGGTCAAATTTGAAGTTGCTCTGATCAGGCTGTAACTTGGAGAAAATGATCCCTGACACTTGGGGAGTATAAAACCACAAAGGTCATGTGAGGTCAAAGGTCAGGTCAAATTTAAAGTTGCTCCAATTGGGCTGTAAGTCAGGGGAATGATCCCTGACACTTGGGGAGTATACAACCGCAAAGGTCATGGGAGGTCAAAGGTCAGGTCAAATTTGAAGTTGCTCCAATTAGGCTGTAAGTCGGGGAAAATGATCCCTGACACTTGGAGAGTATAAAACCACAAAGGTCATGTGAGGTCAAAGGTCAGGTCAAATGTGAAGGTGCTCCGATGAGGCTGTAACTTGGGGAAATGATCCCTGACACCTTGGAAGTATTACACCGCAAAGGTCATCCGAGGTCAAAGGTCAGGTCAAATTTAAAGTTGCTCTGATTGGGCTGCAACTCGGGGAAAATAATCCCTGGCACTTGAGAAGTATGAAACTGGAAAGGTCATCCAAGTTCAAAGGTCAGATCAAATTTAAAGTTGCTCCGATCAGGCTGCAACTTGCGGCAAATGATCCCTAACACTTGGGGAGTGTAAAACCGAAAAGGTCATCCAAGGTCAAAGGTCAGGTCAAATGTAACATTGCTCCGAATATGAAACCGAAAAGGTCAACCGAAGACAAAGGTCGGGTCAAATTTAACGTTGCACAGTATTGCTGCGTGATGATGTCATCACAGTCATACGCCTAACTTACCTCGTGCCCTTGCAAAGGGCACAGTTGCTCTAGTTTCTTCTTTCTTCTTTCTTTCTTCTTCTGGCAACCGCAATCAACTGCATGTAGCTCCGCAAGGGATTGACAGATTTCAACCAAAGTTGACCCAAATGACCATTGGGCTAGGCCAAACCTTCCATTTGACTTTGACCTCGCTGTGACCTTTGACCTAGCTATAATGGTCAAAATGTGATTTCACAAAAATGCTACTCCTTCCACAAATTTCATGCAATGATCATGTGACTCATGCATATGAATCAACATGTGGCAGTGCTTAAAACTTCCTAAAAAGAATTGAGGTCAAAGGTCATTAAGGGGGTCATTTCCGGTCTGAAAGCTAAAAATATTCAAAAAATCACTGTCTTTACAAAATATATAGCAGAGAGTCGCCATTAGCACACATGCATTGCTACTAGCCAGGGTCTTTAGGATGCCTACAGGTTTGGGGTCAAAGGTCATTAAGGGGTTACTTCCGGTCAAAAACCAAAATGTTCAAAAAAATTTTATCTCAAAATGTAAACAGACCAGAATAATATAACCAACATACATGAATTAGTGTTCCCTGATGTATGCATGGTATTTTTATTTTGGGGGTCAAAGGTCATTAAGGGGTCACTTCCTGTTTTTAGCTGAATAACTTCAAGAATTTTTATCTCAAGAACTGAACATGTTAGAATTTTTAAATTAAAATTGGAACAATGCATTTTGTCGGTGTACATAAGGTTTTTTTTTCATTGAAGTCAAAGGTCATTAAAGGGGTCAAAAGGTCAATCAAAAATTTTCAAAAATCAAAATCCATGTATAAGTTCCGATTAAGCTGAAATTCACCAGGAATATTTCTTATGACATCCTAAGCACAGTGCAAGAGCAGTTGACCCCATCCGTAACCCAGGGGTCAAGTTATAGGGGTCAAATTGCGGCTTGTATTCAGCGTCTGTTGACTCTAGTTTCTTTCTTCTTTCTTACAAGCCGACGACGAACGTCGGCTTGTTCTGTCTTCTTCCAATTCTTTAAGTTAGGCGGGCAGCCTAACTTATTTCTTTCTTGCCATTTCTTTCTTTCTTTCCTCTTTCTTTCTTCTTTCTCACAATTTGCTACTACTGCCACATGCTTGATCGGATTTCGACCAAACTCAGTCACAAGCAGTATTGGGTAGCTGGCTACAAAAGTTATGGGTTGTTTAACGTCAGAGGTCATCCAAGAGGTCACAGGGGTCAAAAAAGGTCATTTTAACCGAAAATGCTCTGATTGAGCTGAAATTTAAATGCAATGATCCTTATGACATTCTAAACATGTTTAAAACATTTTAGAATTTATTGAAGGTCATTACGGGGTCATAAAGGGGGTCAAAGGTCAAGTTTTTCAAAATGCTCCAATTGAGCTGAAATTTAAATGCAATGATCCTTATGATATTCTAAACATGTTGAAAACATTTTAAAATGCATTTAAGGTCATTTAAGGGGCAATAAAGAGGTCAATGGTCAAGTTTTCAAAATGCTTCAATTGAGCTGAAATTTAAGTGCAATGATCCTTATCACATTCTTAACATGTTTTAAATATTTTAAAATTCATTTAAGGTCATTAAGGGGGTCATATAGAGGTCAAAGGTCAAATTTTCAAAATGCAAGCTTTCCACGATCAAGGTATATTAAAACCGCAGTTAATGAAACAGTCTTATTAAAATTAATACTATCCAGCACAGTATTGCTGCTTGATCAGATCGTCACAGTCATCCGCCTAACTTACCTCGTGCCCTTGCAAGGGCACAGTTGCTCTAGTTCTTTCTTTACCTAGCCGGGACACCGGCTAGGTCTTGTGATGCTATCGGATCTTTCTTCTTTCTTCTTCTTTCTTCTTCTTCTGGCAACAAATTTCAAAATGCTTCTTCTCTTACATGTTACATCCTACAATGACGTCACTTGCCCATATGCATCGGCTATATCCAGTGTCTATATGGTGTTCACAGATTTGGGGTCAAAGGTCATTAAGGGGTCATTTCCGGTATAAAACCAAATATGTTCAAAATGCTTCTTCTTCCACAAATTACATGTGATGGTAACATGCTTAGGACATGTGATTTGACTTTGAACGATGTCTATAGGGTGTTCACAGATAAGGGGTCAAAGGTCATTAAAGGGTCATTTCCGGTCTGAAAGCTACAAATATTCAAAAAATCACTGTTTTTACAAAATACATAGCAGAGTGTTGTCATTAGCACACGTGCATTGCTACTAACCAGGGTCTTTGGGGTGTCTACAGTTTTGGGGTCAAAGGTCATTAAGGGTCACTTCCGGTCAAAACCAAAAATCGTCAAATATGTTCATTTTTTTAAATCTCAAAACGTAACCAGACCAGAGTGACATAAACTTCATATATGCATTAGTGTTACTCGATGTATGCACGGTATTTTTGTTATTTTGGTCAAAGGTCATTTAGACGTCATTTCCGGTTTGAAGCTAAATAACTTCAAGAATTTTTATCTCCATAACTAAGCAGAGTAGATTTTTTTTATTTAAACTGTAACAATGCATTTTCTCGGTGTATATGAGGTTTTTTACCTAGCCGGGACACCGGCTAGGTCTTGTGATGCTATCGGATCTTTCTTTCTTCTGGCAACACGTGACATTTTGCGTGACTTGCCACGTTTCGTCCTAGCTCTGTTATGCTTTGACTGATTTTGACCATACTTGGTCACAAACACCACTGACCAAGTCCCCACATGTGACATGAAATTGAACTCCATTTGACCTTTGACATGCTCACAATGGCAAAAATGCGATTTTACTCTAAAATGCTTCTTCTTCCACAAATAACATGTGATGGTGACATGCTTAGGTCATGTGACTTGACTTTGGTCGGTGCCTATAGGGTGTTCGCAGATAAGGGGTCAAAGGTCATTAAGGGGTCATTTCCGGTCTGAAAGCTAAAAATATTCAAAAAATCACTGTTTTTTACAAATTACATAGCAGAGTGTTGTCATTAGCACACATGTATTGCTACTAACCAGGGTCTTTGGGGTGTCTATAGTTTTGGGGTCAAAGGTCATTAAAGGGTCACTTCCGGTAAAAAACCAAAAATCATCAAATATGTTCATTTTTTTAAATCTCAAAACGTAACCAGACCAGAGTGACATAAACTTCATATATGCATTAGTGTTACCCGATGTATGCACGGTATTTTTATTTTTTTGGTCAAAGGTAATTTAGACGTCATTTCCGGTTTTAAGCTAAATAACTTAAGAATTTTTATCTCCATAACTAAGCATAGTAGAATTTTTTAATTTAAACTGTAACAATGCATTTTCCCGGTGTATATGAGGGTTTTTTTGTATTGGGGTCAAAGGTCATTAAGGAGGTCAAAACGTCACAGTTGCAAAATTTTTTTTTAAATTACGGAAAAGTAGCTGTATCTCAGCCTATGGAAGACGGATAAAGCCCCTACATGCTACAGTGATACACCATTAATGGTGTGAGATATCCATAATAGCCGGTCAAAGGTCAAACTTTAAGACTGGCATTTCCGGCCCCGGCTAGGTCCAGATCTGTAGCCAGATCTAGTTCTTCTTCTTCTTCTTCTGGCAACCAATCAAAATGCTCTAGCTCCGCCAAGCATTGACAGATTTCAACCATATTTGACCCAAATGACCACTGGGTTAGACAAAACCTTCCATTTGACTTTGACCTGGCTGTGACCTTTGACCTTGACCTTATGGTCAAAAATGTTGATTTCACAAAAAATGCTACTCCTTCCACAAATTACATGCAATGATCACATGACTCATGCATATGAATCAACGTTAACCAGTGCTCAAAACTTGTAAACAGATTTGAGGTCAAAGGTCATTAAGGGGTCATTTCCGGTAAAAGTCTGAAAAATTTGTAAAAAATATTCAAAAAATCACTGTCTTTACAAATTATATAGCAGAGAGCCGCTATTAGCACACATGCATTGCTACTAGCCAGGGTCTTTAGGATGCCTACAATTTTGGGGTCAAAGGTCATTAAGGGGTTACTTCCGGTCAAAAACAAAAATTATCAAAAATGTTCAAACAAATTTTATCTCAAAATGTTAACAGACCAGAGTAATATAACCATCATACATGAATCAGTGTTACCTGATGTATTCATGGTATTTTTATTTTGGGGGTCAAAGGTCATTAAGAGGTCACTTCTTGTTTTTAGCTGAATAACTTTAAGAATTTTTATCTCAAGAACTAAACATGTTAGAATTTTTAATTAAAATTGGAACAATGCATTTTGTCGGTGTACATAAGGTTTTTTTTCCATTGAGGTCAAAGGTCATTAAGGGGGTCAAAAGGTCAATCAAAAATTTAAAAAATCAAAATCCATGTATAAGTTCCGATTAAGCTGAAATTCACCAGGAATCTTTCTTATGACATCCTAAGCACAATGTAAGAGCGGTTGATCCCATCCGTGACCCAAGGGTCAAGTTATAGGGTCAAAGGTCAAATTTCGAAATTGGTCCAATCGAGCTCAAATTCAACAGGAATTATTCTTACGACATTCTAAACATGTTAAAAGATAATAATATTTATGACCCCAAAGGTCAAAGTATAGGGGTCAAAGGTCAACTGCGGCGGCTTGTACTCAGAGTCTGTTGACTCTAGTTCTTTCTTTCTTCTGGCAACCGCAATCAACTGCATGTAGCTCCGCAAGGGATTGACAGATTTCAACCAAAGTTGACCCAAATGACCATTGGGCTAGGCCAAACGTTCCATTTGACTTTGACCTCGCTGTGACCTTTGACCGAGCTATAATGGACAAAAATGTGATAAAACAAAAAATGCTACTCCTTCCACAAATTTCATGCAATGATCATGTGACTCATGCATATGAATCAACATGTGGCAGTGCTTAAAACTTCCTAATAATAATTGAGGTCAAAGGTCATTAAGGGGGTCATTTCCGGTCTGAAAGCTAAAAATATTCAAAAAATCACTGTCTTTACAAAATATATAGCAGAGAGTCGCCATTAGCACACATGCATTGCTACTAGCCAGGGTCTTTAGGATGCCTACAGGTTTGGGGTCAAAGGTCATTAAGGGGTTACTTCCTCCGGTCAAAAACCAAAAATGTTCAAAAAATTTTATCTCAAAATGTAAACAGACCAGAATAATATAACCAACATACATGAATTAGTGTTCCCTGATGTATGCATGGTATTTTTATTTTGGGGGTCAAAGGTCATTAAGGGGTCACTTCCTGTTTTTAGCTGAATAACTTTAAGAATTTTTATCTCAAGAACTGAACATGTTAGAATTTTTTAATTAAAATTGGAACAATGCATTTTGTCGGTGTACATAAAGTTTTTTTTACATTGAGGTCAAAGGTCATTAAAGGGGTCAAAAGGTCAATCAAAAATTTTCAAAAAATCAAAATCCATGTATAAGTTCCGATTAAGCTGAAATTCACCAGGAATATTTCTTATGACATCCTAAGCACAGTGTAAGAGCAGTTGACCCCATCCGTAACCCAGGGGTCAAGTTATAGGGGTCAAATTGCGGCTTGTATTCAGCGTCTGTTGACTCTAGTTCTTACAAGCCGACGACGGATGTCGGCTTGTTCTGTCTCTTCTCAATTCTTCTTCTTCTGGCAACCTCGTGACATTTTGCGTGACTTGCCACGTTTCGCCCTAGCTCTCTTATGCTTCGACAGATTTTAACCATACTTGAGCCAAATGACCACTGGACTAGGCCAAACCTTCCATTTGACTTTGACCTTGCTGTGACCTTTGACCTAGCTATAATGGTCAAAAGTGTGATTTCACAAAAAATGCTACTCCTTCCACAAATTTCATGCAATGATCATGTGACTCATGCATATGAATCAACATGTGGCAGTGCTTAAAACTTCCTAAAAAGAATTGAGGTCAAAGGTCATTAAGGGGGTCATTTCCGGTCTGAAAGCTAAAAATATTCAAAAAATCACTGTCTTTACAAAATATATAGCAGAGAGTCGCCATTAGCACACATGCATTGCTACTAGCCAGGGTCTTTAGGATGCCTACAGGTTTGGGGTCAAACGTCATTAAGGGGTTACTTCCGGTCAAAAACCAAAAATGTTCAAAAAAATTTTATCTCAAAATGTAAACAGACCAGAATAATATAACCAACATACATGAATTAGTGTTCCCAGATGTATGCATGGTATTTTTATTTTGGGGGTCAAAGGTCATTAAGGGGTCACTTCCTGTTTTTAGCTGAATAACTTCAAGAATTTTTATCTCAAGAACTGAACATGTTAGAATTTTTTTATTAAAATTGGAACAATACATTTTGTCGGTGTACATAAGGTTTTTTTTACATTGAGGTCAAAGGTCATTAAAGGGGTCAAAAGGTCAATCAAAAATTTTCAAAAAATCAAAATTCATGTATAAGTTCCGATTAAGCTGAAATTCACCAGGAATATTTCTTATGACATCCTAAGCACAGTGTAAGAGCAGTTGACCCCATCCGTAACCCAGGGGTCAAGTTATAGGGGTCAAATTGCGGCTTGTATTCAGCGTCTGTTGACTCTAGTTACAAGCCGACGACGGATGTCGGCTTGTTCTGTCTCTTCTCAATTCTTCTTCTTCTGGCAACTCGTGACATTTTGCGTGACTTGCCACGTTTCGCCCTAGCTCTCTTATGCTTCGACAGATTTCAACCATAGTTGAGCCAAATGACCACTGGACTAGGCCAAACCTTCCATTTGACTTTGACCTTGCTGTGACCTTTGACCTAGCTATAATGGTCAAAAGTGTGATTTCACAAAAATGCTACTCCTTCCACAAATTTCATGCAATGATCATGTGACTCATGCATATGAATCAACATGTGGCAGTGCTTAAAACTTCCTAAAAAGAATTGAGGTCAAAGGTCATTAAGGGGTCATTTCCGGTCTGAAAGCTAAAATATTCAAAAATCACTGTCTTTACAAAATATATAGCAGAGAGTCGCCATTAGCACACATGCATTGCTACTAGCCAGGGTCTTTAGGATGCCTACAGGTTTGGGGTCAAAGGTCATTAAGGGGTTACTTCCGGTCAAAAACCAAAAATGTTCAAAAAATTTTATCTCAAAATGTAAACAGACCAGAATAATATAACCAACATACATGAATTAGTGTTCCCTGATGTATGCATGGTATTTTTATTTTGGGGGTCAAAGGTCATTAAGGGGTCACTTCCTGTTTTTAGCTGAATAACTTCAAGCATTTTTATCTCAAGAACTGAACATGATAGAATTTTTTAATTAAGATTGGAACAATACATTTTGTCGGTGTACATAAGGGTTTTTTTTACATTGAGGTCAAAGGTCATTAAGGGGGTCAAAAGGTCAATCAAAAATTTAAAAAAAATCAAAATCCATGTTTAAGTTCCGATTAAGCTGAAATTCACCAGGAATATTTCTTATGACATCCTAAGCACAATGCAAGAGCAGTTGACCCCATCCGTAACCCAGGGGTCAAGTTATAGGGGTCAAATTGCGGCTTGTATTCAGCGTCTGTTGACTCTAGTTACAAGCCGACGACGAATGTCGGCTTGTTCCGTCTCTTCTCAATTCTTCTTTCTTTCTTCTTTACCTAGCCGGGACACCGGCTAGGTCTTGTGATGCTATCGGATCTTTCTTCTTTCTGGCAACACGTGCGTGACTTGCCACGTTTCGCCCTAGCTCTGTTATGCTTTGACAGTTTTTGACCATACTTGGTCACAAACACCACTGACCATGTCCCCACATGTGACATGACATTGAACTCCATTTGACCTTTGACCTGCTGACAAAAACAAAAATGTGATTTTTACTCTAAAATGCTTCTTCTTCCACAAATAACATGTGATGGTGACATGCTTAGGTCATGTGACTTGACTTTGGTCGGTGTCTATAATTTATTCACAGAATTTGGGTCAAAGGTCATTAAGGGTGTCATTTCTGGTCTGAGAGCTAAAAATATTCAAAAAATCACTGTTTTTACAAATTACATAGCAGAGTGCTGTCATTAGCACACATGCATTGCTACTAACCAGGGTCTTTGGGGTGTCTACAGTTTTGGGGTCAAAGGTCATTAAGGGGTCGCTTCCGGTCAAAACCCAAAAATCATCAAATATGTTCATTTTTTTTTATCTCAAAGGTCAAACTTTAAGTTAAGACTGGCATTTACGGCCCCGGCTAGGTCCAGATCTGTAACCAGATCTAGTTCTTACCTAGCCGGGACACCGGCTAGGTCTTGTGATGCTATCGGATCTTTCTTCTTTCTTCTTCTGCTTCTTTCTTCTGGCAACAAATTTCAAAATGCTTCTTCTCTTACATGTTACATCCTACAATGACGTCACTTGCACATATGCATCGGCTATATCCAGTGTCTATAGGATATTCACAAATTTGGGGTCAAAGGTCATTAAGGGGTCATTTCCGGTATAAAACCAAATATCTTCAAAATGCTTCTTCTCCTACATGTTACATCATATAATGACGTCACTTTCACATATGCATCGGCTATATTCAGTGCCTATAAATTATTCACAGAATTTGGGTCAAAGGTCATTAAGGGGGTCATTTCCGGTCTGAAAGCTAAAAATATTCAAAAAATCACTGTTTTTATAAATTACATAGCAGAGTGGTCATTAGCACACATGCATTGCTACTAACCAGGGTCTTTGGGGTGTCTACAGTTTTGGGGTCAAAGGTCATTAAGGGGTCGCTTCCGGTCAAAAACCAAAAATCATCAAATATGTTCATTTTTTTATATCTCAAAACGTAACAAGACCAGAGTGACATAAATTTCATATATGCATTAGTGATACCTGATGTATGCACGGTATTTTTATTTTTTTGGTCAAAGGTCATTTAGACGTCATTTCCGGTTTTAAGCTAAATAACTTCAAGAATTTTTATCTCCATAACTAAGCATAGTAGATTTTTTAAATTTAAACTGTAACAATGCATTTTCTCGGTGTATATGAGGTTTTTTATATTGGGGTCAAAGGTCATTAAGGAGGTCAAAACGTCAAATTTGCAAAAAAATGTTTAAAATTACGGAAAAGTAGCTGTATCTCAGCCTATGGAAAACGGATAAAGCCCCTACATGCTACAGTGATGCACCATTAATGGTGTGAGATGTCCATAATAGCCGGTCAAAGGTCAAACTTTAAGTTAAGACTGGCATTTCCGGCCTGAGTAGGTCCAGATCTGTAACCAGATCTAGTTCTTCTTTTTTTCTTACCTAGCCGGGACACCGGCTAGGTCTTGTGATGCTATCGGATCTTTCTTTCTTCTTCTGGCAACAAATTCAAAATGCTTCTTCTCCTACATGTTACATCCTACAATGACGTCATTTGCACATATGCATCGGCTATATCCAGTGTCTATAGGATGTTCACAAATTTGGGGTCAAAGGTCATTAAGGGGTCATTTCCGGTATAAAACCAAATATCTTCAAAATGCATCTTCTCCTACATGTTACATCCTACAATGACGTCACTTGCACATATGCATTGGCTATATCCAGTGCCTATAAATTATTCACAGAATTTGGGTCAAAGGTCATTAAGGGGTCATTTCCGGTCTGAAAGCTAAAATATTCAAAAATCACTGTTTTTACAAATTACATAGCAGAGTGTTGTCTTTAGCACACATGCATTGCTACCAACCAGGGTCTTTGGGGTGTCTACAGTTTTGGGGTCAAAGGTCATTAAGGGTCGCTTCCGGTCAAAAACCACAAATCATCAAATATGTTAATTTTTTTTTATCTCAAAACATAACCAGACCAGAGTTGCATTAACTTCATATATGCATTAGTGTTACCTGATGTGTGCACGGTATTTTTATTTTTTTGTTTAAAGGTCATTTAGACGTCATTTCCGGTTTTAAGCTAAATAAGTTCAAGAATTTTTATCTCCATAACTAAGCATAGTAGATTTTTTTTATATAAACTGTAACAATACATTTTCGTGGTGTATATGAGGTTTTTTTTGTATTGGGGTCAAAGGTCATTAAAGAGGTGAAAACGTCAAATTTGCAAAAAAAAATGTTTAAAACTACGGAAAAGTAGCTGTATCTCAGCCTATGGAAGACGGATAAAGCCCCTACATGCTACAGTGATGCACCATTAATGGTATGAGATGTCCATAAACTTTAAGACTGGCATTTCCGGCTCCGGCTAGGTCCAGATCTGTAACCAGATCTAGTTCTTTCTTCTTTCTGCTTCTTTCTTCTGGCAACAAATTTCAAAATGCTTCTTCTCCTACATGTTACATCCTACAATGACGTCACTTGCACATATGCATCGGCTATATCCAGTGTCTATAGGATATTCACAAATTTGGGGTCAAAGGTCATTAAGGGTCATTTCCGGTATAAAACCAAATATCTTCAAAATGCTTCTTCTCCTACATGTTACATCCTACAATAACGTCACTTGCACATATGCATCGGCTATATCCAGTGCCTATAAATTATTCACAGAATTTGGGTCAAAGGTCATTAAGGGGGTCATTTCCGGTCTGATAGCTAAAAATATTCAAAAATCACTGTTTTTACAAATTACATAGCAGAGTGCTGTCATTAGCACACATGCATTGTTACCAACCAGGGTCTTTGGGGTGTCTACAGTTTTGGGGTCAAAGGTCATTAAGGGTCGCTTCCGGTCAAAAACCAAAAATCATCAAATATGTTCTTTTTTTTATTATCTCAAAACGTAACCAGACCAGAGTTGCATAAACTTCATATATGCATTAGTGTTACCCGATGTGTGCATGGTATTTTTATTTTTTTGGTCAAAGGTTATTTAGACGTCATTTCCGGTTTTAAGCTAAATAACTTCAAGAATTTTTATCTCCATAATTAAGCATAGCAGATTTTTTAAATTTAAACTGTAACAATGCATTTTCGTGGTGTATGTGAGGTTTTTTTTGTATTGGGGTCAAAGGTCTTTAAGGAGGTCAAAACGTCAAATTTGCAAAAAATGTTTAAAATTACGAAAAAGTAGCTATATCTCAGCCTATGGAAGACGGATAAAGCCCCTACATGCTACATTGATGCACCATTATTGGTATGAGATGTCCATCAACTTTACGACTGGCATTTCGGGCTCCGGCTAGGTCCAGATCTGTAACCAGATCTAGTTCTTTCTTCTTACCTAGCCGGGACACCGGCTAGGTCTTGTGATGCTATCGGATCTTTCTTCTGCTTCTTTCTTCTTCTGGCAACAGATTTCAAAATGCTTCTTCTCCTACATGTTACATCCTACAATGACGTCACTTGCACATATGCATCGGCTATATCCAGTGTCTATAGGATATTCACAAATTTGGGGTCAAAGGTCATTAAGGGGTCATTTCCGGTATAAAACCAAATATCTTCAAAATGCTTCTTCTCCTACATGTTACATGCTACAATGACGTCACTTGCACATATGCATCGGCTATATCCAGTGCCTATAAATTATTCACAGAATTTGGGTCAAAGGTCATTAAGGGGTCATTTCCGGTCTGAAAGCTAAAAATATTCAAAAATCACTGTTTTTACAAATTACATAGCAGAGTGTTGTCATTAGCACACATGCATTGCTACTAACCAGGGACTTTGGGGTGTCTACAGTTTTGGGTCAAAGGTCATTAAGGGTCGCTTCCGGTCAAAAACCAAAAATCATCAAATATGTTCATTTTTTTTTAGCTCAAAACGTAACTAGACCAGAGTTGCATAAACTTCATATATGCATTAGTGTTACCCGATGTGTGCACGGTATTTTTATTTTTTGGTCAAAGGTCATTTAGACGTCATTTCCGGTTTTAAGCTAAATAACTTCAAGAATTTTTATCTCCATAACTAAGCATAGTAGATTTTTTGTATTTAAACTGTAACAATGCATGTTCGTGGTGTATATAAGGTTTTTTTTGTATTGGGGTCAAAGGTCAGTAAGGAGGTCAAAACGTCAAATTTGCAAAAAAATGTTTAAAACTACGGAAAAGTAGCTATATCTCAGCCTATGGAAGACGGATAAAGCCCCTACATGCTACAGTGATGCACCATTAATGGTATGAGATGTCCATAAACTTTACGACTGGCATGTCCGGCTCCGCCTAGGTCCAGATCTGTAACCAGATCTAGTTACCTAGCCGGGACACCGGCTAGGTCTTGTGATGCTATCGGATCTTTCTTCTTTCTTCTTTCTTTCTGGCAACAAATTTCAAAATGCTTCTTCTCCTACATGTTACATCCTACAATGACGTCACTTGCACATATGCATCGGCTATATCCAGTGTCTATAGGATATTCACAAATTTGGGGTCAAAGGTCATTAAGGGGTAATTTCCGGTATAAAACCAAATATCTTCAAAATGCTTCTTCTGCCACAGATAACATAGTACGATGATGTCACTTACACATATGCATCGGCTATATCCAGTGCCTATAAATTATTCACAGAATTTGGGTCAAAGGTCATTAAGGGGGTCATTTCCGGTCTGAAAGCTAAAAATATTCAAAAAATCACTGTTTTTACAAATTACATAGCAGAGTGTTGTCATTAGCACACATGCATTGCTACCAACCAGGGTCCTTGGGGTGTCTACAGTTTCGGGGTCAAAGGTCATTAAGGGGTCGCTTCCGGTCAAAAACCAAAAATCATCAAATATGTTCATTTTTTTAAATCTCAAAACGTAACCAGACCAGAGTGACATAAACTTCATATATGCATTAGTGTTACCCGGTGTATGCACGGTATTTTTATTTTTTTGGTCAAAGGTCATTTAGACGTCATTTCCGGTTTTAAGCTAAATAAGTTCAAGAATTTTTATCTCCATCACTAAGCATAGTAGATTTTCTAAATTCAAACTGTAACAATGCATTTTAGCGGTGTATATGAGGTTTTTTTGTATTGGGGTCAAAGGTCATTAAGGAGGTCAAAACGTCAAATTTGCAAAAAATGTTTAAAATTACGGAAAAGTAGCTGCATCTCAGCCTATGGAAGACGGATAAAGCCCCTACATGCTACAGTGATGCACCATTAATGGTGTGAGATGTCCATAATAGCCGGACAAAGGTCAAACTTTAAGTTAAGACTGGCATTTCCGGCCCCGGCTAGGTCCAGATCTGTAACCAGATCTAGTTTCTTCTTTCTTTCTGGCAACAAATTTCAAAATGCTTCTTCTCCTACATGTTACATCCTACAATGACGTCACTTGCACATATGCATCGGCTATATCCAGTGTCTATAGGATATTCACAAATTTGGGGTCAAAGGTCATTAAGGGTCATTTCCGGTATAAAACCAAATATCTTCAAAATGCTTCTTCTCCTACATGTTACATCCTACAATGACGTCACTTGCACATATATATCGGCTATATCCAGTGCCTATAAATTATTCACAGAATTTGGGTCAAAGGTCATTAAGGGGTCATTTCCGGTCTGAAAGCTAAAAATATTCAAAAAATCACTGTTTTTACAAATTACATAGCAGAGTGTTGTCATTAGCACACATGCATTGCTACCAACCAGAGTCTTTGGGGTGTCTACAGTTTTGGGGTAAAAGGTCATTAGGGGTCGCTTCCAAAAAAAAAAAAAAAATCATCAAATATGTTCATTTTTTTTTTATCTCAAAACGTAACCAGAGCAGAGTTGCATAAACTTCATATATGCATTAGTGTTACCTGATGTGTACACAGTATTTTTATTTTTTGGTCAAAGGTCATTTACACGTCATTTCCGGTTTTAAGCTAAATAACTTCAAGAATTTTTATCTCCATAACTAAGCATAGTAGATTTTTTAATTTAAATTGTAACAATGCATTTTTGCGGTGTGTATGAGGTTTTTTTTATATTGGGGTCAAAGGTCATTAAGGAGGTCAAAACGTCAAATTTGCAAAAATATGTGTAAAATTATGGAAAAGTAGCTGTATCTCAGCCTATGGAAGACGGATAAAGCCCCTACATGCTACAGTGATGCACCATTAATGGTGTGAGATGTCAATAATAGCCGGTCAAATGTCAAACTTTAAGTTAAGACTGGCATTTCCGGCCCCGGCTAGGTCCAGATCTGTAACCAGATCTAGTTCTTTCTTTCTTCTGGCAACCGCAATCAACTGCATGTAGCTCCGCAAGGGATTGACAGATTTCAACTAAAGTTGACCCAAATAACCATTGGGCTAGGCCAAACCTTCCATTTGACTTTGACCTCGCTGTGACCTTTGACCTAGCTATAATGGTCAAAAATGTGATTTCACAAAAAATGCTACTCCTTCCACAAATTACATGCAATGATCATGTGACTCATGCATATGAATCAACATGTGGCAGTGCTTAAAACTTCCTAAAAAGATTGAGGTCAAAGGTCATTAAGGGTCATTTCCGGTGAAAGTCTGAAAAATTTGTAAAAAATATTCAAAAAATCACTGTCTTTACAAATTATATAGCAGAGAGTCGCCATTAGCACACATGCATTGCTACTAGCCAGGGTCTTTAGGATGCCTACAGTTTAGGGCTCAAAGGTCATTAAGGGGTTACTTCCGGTCAAAAACGAAAATTATCAAAAAAATTTTAAAATTTTTTATCTCAAAATGTAAACTGACCAGAATAATATAACCAACATACATGAATAAGTGTTCCCTGATGTATGCATGGTATTTTTATTTTGGGGGTCAAAGGTCATTAAGGGGTCACTTCCTGTTTTTAGCTGAATAACTTCAAGAATTTTTATCTCAAGAATTGAACATGTTAGAATTTTTTAATTATAATTGAAACAATGCATTTTGTCGGTGTACATAAGGTTTTTTTTACATTGAGGTCAAAGGTCATTAAGGGGTCAAAAGGTCAATCAAAAATTTTCAAAAAATCAAAATCCATGTATAAGTTCCGATTAAGCTGAAATTCACCAGGAATATTTCTTATGACATCCTAAGCACAGTGCAAGAGCAGTTGACCCCATCTGTAACCCAGGTGTCAAGTTATAGGGGTCAAATTGCGGCTTGTATTCAGCGTCTGTTGACTCTAGTTTCTTTCTTTCTTCTGGCAACCAATCAAAATGCTCTAGCTCCGCAAGGCATTGACAGATTTCAACCAAACTTGAACCAAAAGACCACTGGGCTAGGCCAAACCTTCCATTTGACATTGACCTTGCTGTGACCTTTGACCTAGCTATAATGGTCAAAAATGTGATTTCACAAAAAATGCTACTCCTTCCACAAATTTCATGCAATGATCATGTGACTCATGCATATGAATCAACATGTAACAGTGCTTAAAACTTCCTAAAAAGAATTGAGGTCAAAGGTCATTAAGGGGGTCATTTCCGGTCTGAAAGCTAAAAATATTCAAAAAATCACTGTCTTTACAAATTATATAGCAGAGAGTCGCCATTAGCACACATGCATTGCTACTATCCAGGGTCTTTAGGATGCCTACAGTTTTGGGGTCAAAGGTCATTAAGGGGTTACTTCCGGTCAAAAACCAAAAAGTTCAAAAGATTTTTATCTCAAAATGTAAACAGACCAGAGTAATATAACCATCATACATGAATCAGTGTTACCTGATGTATGCATAGTATTTTTATTTTGGGGGTCAAAGGTCATTAAGGGGTCACTTCCTGTTTTTAACTAAATAACTTCGAGAATTTTTATCTCAACAACTGAACATAGTAGAATTTTTAAATTAAAATTGGAACAATGCATTTTGTCGGTGTACATAGGTTTTTTTTTTTCATTGAGGTCAAATGTCATTAGGGGGTCAAAAGGTCAATCAGAAATTTAAAAAAAAATCAAAATCCATGTATAAGTTCCGATTAAGCTGAAATTCACCAGGAATATTTCTTATGACATCCTAAGCACAATGTAAGAGCAGTTGACCCCATCCGTGACCCAAGGGTCAAGTTATAGGGGTCAAAGGTCAAATTTCGAAATTGGTCCAATCGAGCTCAAATTCAACAGGAATTATTCTTACGACATTCTAAACATGTTAAAAATATAATAATATTTATGACCCCAAAGGTCAAAGTTTAGGGGTCAAAGGTCAACTGCGGCGGCTTGTACTCAGAGTCTGTTGACTCTAGTTTCTTCTTTCTTCTGGCAACTCGTGACATTTTGCGTGACTTGCCACGTTTCGCCCTAGCTCTCTTATGCTTCGACAGATTTCAACCATACTTGAGCCAAATGACCACTGGACTAGGCCAAACCTTACATTTGACTTTGACCTGACTGTGACCTTTGACCTTGACCTTATGGTCAAAAATGTTGATTTCACAAAAATGCTACTCCTTCCACAAATTACATGCAATGATCATGTGACTCATGCATATGAATCAACATGTGGCAGTGCTTAAAACCTATCAAAAAGAATTGAGGTCAAAGGTCATTAATGGGTCATTTCCGGTCAAAGTCTGAAAAATTTGTAAAAAATATTCAAAAATCACTGTCTGTACAAATTACATAGCAGAGAGTCGCCATTAACACACATGCATTGCTATTAGCCAGGGTCTTTAGGATGCCTACAGTTTTGGGCTCAAAGGTCATTAAGGGGTTACTTCCGGTCAAAAACGAAAATTATCAAAAATGTTTAAAAAAATTTTATCTCAAAATGTAAAAAGACCAGAATAATATAACCAACATACATGAATAAGTGTTCCCTGATGTATGCATGGTATTTTTATTTTGGGGGTCAAAGGTCATTAAGGGGTCACTTCCTGTTTTTAGCTGAATAATTTCAAGAATTTTTATCTCAAGAACTAAACATGTTAGAATTTTTTAATTAAAATTGGAACAATGCATTTTGTCGGTGTACGCAAGGTTTTTTTTTATTGAGGTCAAAGGTCATTAAGGGGGTCAAAAGGTCAATCAAAATTTTCAAAAAATCAAAATCCATGTATAAGTTCCGATTAAGCTGAAATTCACCAGGAATATTTCTTATGACCTCCTAAGCACAATGCAAGAGCAGTTGACCCCATCCGTAACCCAGGGGTCAAGTTATAGGGGTCAAATTGCGGCTTGTATCAGCGTCTGTTGACTCTAGTTTCTTCTTCTTCTGGCAACACGTGACATTCTGCGTGACTTGCCACGTTTCGCCCTAGCTCTCTTATGCTTCGACAGATTTCAACCATACTTGAGCCACATGACCACTGGACTAGGCCATACCTTCCATTTGACTTTGACCTTGCTGTGACCTTTGACCTAGCTATAATGGTCAAAAATGTGATTTAACAAAAAATGCTACTCCTTCCACAAATTACATGCAATGATCATGTGACTCATGCATATGAATCAACATGTGGCAGTGCTTAAAACTTGTCAAAAAGAATTGAGGTCAAAGGTCATTAAGGGGGTCATTTCCGGTCTGAAAGCTAAAAATATTCAAAAAATCACTGTCTTTACAAATTATATAGCAGAGAGTCGCCATTAGCACACATGCATTGCTACTAGCCAGGGTCTTTAGGATGCCTACAGTCTTGGGGTCAAAGGTCATTAAGGGGTTACTTCCGGTCAAAAACCAAAATTATCAAAAATGTTCAAACATTTTTTATCTCAATATGTAAACAGACCAGAGTAATATAACCATCATACATGAATCAGTGTTATCTGATGTATGCATGGTATTTTTATTTTGGGGGTCAAAGGTCATTAAGGGGTCACTTCCTGTTTTTAGCTAAATAACTTCATGAATTTTAATCTCGACAACTGAACATAGTAGAATTTTTAATTAAAATTGGAACAATGCATTTTATCGGTGTACATAAGGGTTTTTTTCATTGAGGTCTAAGGTCATTAAGGGGTCAAAAGGTCAATCAAATATTTAAAAAATCAAAATCCATGTATAAGTTCCGATTAAGCTGAAATTCACCAGGAATATTTCTTATGACATCCTAAGCGCAGTGCAAGAGCAATTGACCCCATCCGTGACCCAGGGGTCAAGTTATAGGGGTCAAAGGTCAAATTTCGTCGGCTTGTACTCAGATTCTGTTGACTCTAGTTACAAGCCGACGACGGATGTCGGCTTGTTCTGTCTCTTCTCAATTCTTTCTTCTTTCTTTCTTACAAGCCGACGACGAATGTCGGCTTGTTCTGTCTTCTTCCAATTCTTTCTTTCTTTCTTTCTTTCTTTACCTAGCCGGGACACCGGCTAGGTCTTGTGATGCTATCGGATCTTTCTTCTGCTTCTTTCTGCTTCTTTCTTCTGGCAACAAATTTCAAAATGCTTCTTCTCTTACATGTTACATCCTACAATGACGTCACTTGCACATATGCATCGGCTATATCAAGTGTCTATAGGATATTCACAAATTTGGGGTCAAAGGTCATTAAGGGGTCATTTCCGGTATAAAACCAAATATCTTCAAAATGCTTCTTCTCCTACATGTTACATCATATAATGACGTCACTTGCACATATGCATCGGCTATATCCAGTGCCTATAAATTATTCACAGAATTTGGGTCAAAGGTCATTAAGGGGGTCATTTCCGGTCTGAAAGCTAAAAATATTCAAAAATCACTGTCTTTACAAATTACATAGCAGAGTGTTGTCATTAGCACACATGCATTACTACCAACCAGGGTCTTTGGGGTGTCTGCAGTTTTGGGGTCAAAGGTCATTAAGGGGTCGCTTCTGGTCAAAAACCAAAAATCATCAAATATGTTCATTTTTTTATATCTCAAAACGTAACCAGACCAGAGTAACATAAATTTCATATATGTATTAGTGATACCCGATGTATGCACGGTATTTTTATTTTTTGGTCAAAGGTCATTTAGACGTCATTTCCGGTTTTAAGCTAAATAACTTCAAGAATTTTTATCTCCATAACTAAGCATAGTAGATTTTTTTAATTTAAACTGTAACAATGCATTTTCTCGGTGTATATAAGGTTTTTTTATATTGAGGTCAAAGGTCATTAAGGAGGTCAAAACGTCAAATTTGCAAAAAAATGTTTAAAATTACGGAAAAGTAGCTGTATCTCAGCCTATGGAAGACGGATAAAGCCCCTACATGCTACAGTGATGCACCATTAATGGTGTGAGATGTCCATAATAGCCGGTCAAAGGTCAAACTTTAAGTTAAGACTGGCATTACCGGCCCCGGCTAGGTCCAGATCTGTAACCAGATCTAGTTCTTTCTTTCTTCTGGCAACCAAACAAAATGCTCTAGCTCCGCCAGGCATTGACAGATTTCAACCATATTTGACCCAAATGACCACTGGGTTAGGCAAAACCTTCCATTTGACTTTGACCTGACTGTGACCTTTGACCTTGACCTTATGACCAAAAATGTTGAAAAAAAAAAAAATGCTACTCCTTCCACAAATTACATGCAATGATCATGTGACTCATGCATATGAATCAACATGTGGCAGTGCTTAAAACCTATCAAAAAGAATTGAGGTCAAAGGTCATTAAGGGGTCATTTCCGGTAAAAGTCTGAAAAATTTGTAAAAATATTCAAAAAATCACTGTCTTTGCAAATTATATAGCAGAGAGTCGCCATTAACACACATGCATCGCTACTAGCCAGGGTCTTTAGGATGCCTACAGTTTTGGGGTCAAAGGTCATTAAGGGGTTACTTCCGGTCAAAAACTAAAATTATCAAAAATGTTCAAAAAAAATTATCTCTTAATGTAAACAGAACAGAGTAATATAACCATCATACATGAATCAGTGCTACCTGATGTATGCATGGTATTTTTATTTTGGGGGGGTCAAAGGTCATTAAGGGGTCACTTCCTGTTTTTAGCTAAATAACTTTAAGAATTTTTATTTCAACAACTAAACATAGTAGAATTTTTTAATTAAAATTGGAACAATGCATTTTGTCGGTGTACATAAGGTTTTTTTTTTCATTGAGGTCAAAGGTCATTAAGGGGTCAAAAGGTCAATCAAAAATTTAAAAAAATCAAAATCCATGTATAAGTTCCGATTAAGCTGAAATTCACCAGGAATCTTTCTTATGACTTCCTAAGCACAATGCAAGAGCAGTTGACTCCATCCGTGACCCAAGGGTCAAGTTATAGGGTCAAAGGTCAAATTTCGAAATTGGTCCAATCGAGCTCAAATTCAACAGGAATTATTCTTACGACATTCTAAACATGTTAAAAATATAATAATATTTATGACCCCAAAGGTCAAAGTTTAGGGGTCAAAGGTCAACTGCGGCGGCTTGTACTCAGAGTCTGTTGACTTTAGTTACCTAGCCGGGACACCGGCTAGGTCTTGTGATGCTATCGGATCTTTCTTCTTTCTTCTTCTTTTCTTCTTCTTCTGGCAACAAATTTCAAAATGCTTCTTCTCTTACATGTTACATCCTACATTGACGTCACTTGCACATATGCATCGGCTATATCCAGTGTCTATAGGGTGTTAACAAATTTGGGGTTAAAGGTCATTAAGGGGTCATTTCCGGTATAAAACCAAATATCTTCAAAATGCTTCTTCTTCCACAAATTACATAGTACGATGATGTCACTTGCACATATGCATCGGCTATATCCAGTGTCTATAGGGTGTTCACAGATAAGGGGTCAAAGATCATTAAGGGGGTCATTTCCGGTCTGAAATCTAAAAATATTAAAAAAATCACTGTTTTTACAAATTACATAGCAGAGTGTTGTCATTAGCACACATGCATTGTTACCAACCAGGGTCTTTAAGGTGTCTACAGTTTCGGGGTCAAAGGTCATTAAGGGTCGCTTCCGGTCAAAAACCAAAAATCATCAAATATGTTCATTTTTTTAATCTAAAACGTAACCAGACCAGAGTGACATAAACTTCATATATGCATTAGTGTTACCTGATGTATGCACAGTATTTTTATTTTTTGGTCAAAGGTCATGTAGACGTCATTTCCGGTTTTAAGCTAAATAAGTTTACGAATTTTTATCTCCATAACTAAGCATAGTAGATTTTTTTAAATTTAAACTGTAACAATGCATTTTCGTGGTGTATATGAGGTTTTTTTTTATATTGGGGTCAAAGGTCATTAAGGAGGTCAAAACGTCAAATTTGCAAAAATGTTTAAAATTACGGAAAAGTAGCTGTATCTCAGCCTATGGAAGACGGATAAAGCCCCTACATGCTACAGTGATGCACCATTAATGGTGTGAGATGTCCATAAACTTTAAGACTGGCATTTCCGGCCCCGGCTAGGTCCAGATCTGTAACCAGATCTAGTTCTTTCTTCTTTCTTCTGGCAACCAATCAACTGCATCTAGCTTCGCAAAGGATTGACAGATTTCAACCAAAGTTGACCCAAATGACCACTGGGCTAGGCCAAACCTTCCATTTGACTTTGACCTCGCTGTGACCTTTGACCTAGCTATAATGGTCAAAATGTGATTTCACAAAAATGCTACTCCTTCCACAAATTTCATGTAATGATCATGTGACTCATGCATATGAATCAACATGTGGCAGTGCTTAAAACTTCCTAAAAAGAATTGAGGTCAAAGGTCATTAAGGGGTCATTTCCGGTCTGAAAGCTAAAAATATTCAAAAAATCACTGTCTTTACAAAATATATAGCAGAGAGTCGCCATTAGCACACATGCATTGCTACTAGCCAGGGTCTTTAGGATGCCTACAGGTTTGGGGTCAAAGGTCATTAAGGGGTTACTTCCGGTCAAAAACCAAAAATGTTCAAAATTTTTTATCTCAAAATGTAAACAGACCAGAATAATATAACCAACATACATGAATTAGTGTCCCCCTAATGTATGCATGGTATTTTTATTTTGGGGGTCAAAGGTCATTAAGGGGTCACTTCCTGTTTTTAGCTGAATAACTTCAAGAATTTTTATCTCAAGAACTGAACATGTTAGAATTTTTTAATTAAAATTGAAACAATGCATTTTGTCGGTGTACATAAGGTTTTTTTACATTGAGGTCAAAGGTCATTAAAGGGGTCAAAAGGTCAATCAAAAATTTTCAAAAAATCTAAATCCATGTATAAGTTCCGATTAAGCTGAAATTCACCAGGAATATTTCTTATGACATCCTAAGCACAGTGTAAGAGCAGTTGACCCCATCCGTAACCCAGGTGTCAAGTTATAGGGGTCAAATTGCGGCTTGTATTCAGCGTCTGTTGACTCTAGTTACCTAGCCGGGACACCGGCTAGGTCTTGTGATGCTATCGGATCTTTCTTCTTCTGGCAACACGTGCGTGACTTGCCACGTTTCGCCCTAGTTCTGTTATGCTTTGACCGATTTTGACCATACTTAGTCACAAACACCACTGACCATGTCCCCACATGTGATATGACATTGAACTCCATTTGACCTTTGACCTGCTCACAATGGCAAAAAATGTGATTTTTACTCTAAAATGCTTCTTCTTCCACAAATAACATGTGATGGTGACATGCTTAGGTCATGTGACTTGACTTTGGTCGGTGTCTATAGGGTGTTCACAGATAAGGGGTCAAAGGTCATTAAGGGGGTCATTTCCGGTCTGAAAGCTAAAAATCTTCAAAAAATCACTGTTTTTACAAATTACATAGCAGAGTGTTGTCGTTAGCACACATGCATTGCTACTAACCAGGGTCTTTGGGGTGTCTACAGTTTCGGGATCAAAGGTCATTAAGGGGTCGCTTCTGGTCAAAAACCAAAAATCATCAAATATGTTCATTTTTTTAAATCTCAAAACATAACCAGACCAGAGTGACATAAACTTCACATATGCATTAGTGTTACCCGATGTATGCACGGTATTTTTATTTTTTGGTCAAAGGTCATTTAGACGTCATTTCCGGTTTTAAGCTAAATAACTTCAAGAATTTTTATCTCCATAACTAAGCTTAGTAGATTTTTTTTATTTAATCTGTAACAATGCATTTTCTCGGTGTATATGAGGTTTTTTTATATTGGGGTCAAAGGTCATTAAGGAGGTCAAAACGTCAAATTTGCAAAAAAATGTTTAAAATTACGGAAAAGTAGCTGTATCTCAGCCTATGGAAGACGGATAAACAGTGATGCACCATTAACGGTGTGAGATGTCCATAATAACCAATCAAAGGTCAAACTTTAAGTTAAGACTGGCATTTCCGTCCCGGCTAGGTCCAGATCTGTAACCAGATCTAGTTCTTTCTTTCTTCTGGCAACCGCAATCAACTGCATGTAGCTCCGCAAGGGATTGACAGATTTCAACCAAAGTTGACCCAAATGACCATTGGGCTAGGCCAAACCTTCCATTTGACTTTGACCTCGCTGTGACCTTTGACCTAGCTATAATGGTCAAAATGTGATTTCACAAAAATGCTACTCCTTCCACAAATTTCATGCAATGATCATGTGACTCATGCATATGAATCAACATGTGGCAGTGCTTAAATCTTCCTAAAAAGAATTGAGGTCAAAGGTCATTAAGGGGGTCATTTCCGGTCTGAAAGCTAAAAATATTCAAAAAATCACTGTCTTTACAAAATATATAGCAGAGAGTCGCCATTAGCACACATGCATTGCTAATAGCCAGGGTCTTTAGGATGCCTACAGGTTTGGGGTCAAAGGTCATTAAGGGGTTACTTCCGGTCAAAAACCAAAAATGTTCAAAAAAAAATTTTATCTCAAAATGTAAACAGACCAGAATAATATAACCAACATACATGAATTAGTGTTCCCTGATGTATGCATGGTATTTTTATTTTGGGGGTCAAAGGTCATTAAGGGGTCACTTCCTGTTTTTAGCTGAATAACTTCAAGAATTTTTATCTCAAGAACTGAACATGTTAGAATTTTTAATTAAAATTGGAACAATGCATTTTGTCGGTGTACATAAGGTTTTTTTACATTGAGGTCAAAGGTCATTAAAGGGGTCAAAAGGTCAATCAAAATTTTCAAAAATCAAAATCCATGTATAAGTTCCGATTAAGCTGAAATTCACCAGGAATATTTCTTATGACATCCTAAGCACAGTGTAAGAGCAGTTGACCCCATCCGTAACCCAGGGGTCAAGTTATAGGGGTCAAATTGCGGCTTGTATTCAGCGTCTGTTGACTCTAGTTTTTATTTATTTATTTATTTATTTATATTTATTTATATTTATTTATATTTATTTATATTTATTTATATTTATTTATTTATTTATATTTATTTATATTTATTTATATTTATTTATATTTATTTATTTATTTATATTTATTTATATTTATTTATATTTATTTATTTATTTATTTATATTTATTTATTTATTTATATTTATTTATTTATATTTATTTATTTATTTATTTATTTATTTATTTTTTATTTATTGTGCGAATGGATCTGAGCAGGTGTAGGCCTATAGACCTATTATAAAACTACACATTTATTTTCAATTTGTTATTTCGTTTTGTGTGTTGAATACAAACTATGAGAAGGACATTTGGAAACAAAAGAACTTTTAAACAAGAAAATATTATTTAAAACAATCAGGTTACAGAAAACAATCCTTGTAAAGTCATTGTATCTGAAAATGTCAAGCGAATGCTGATATTCTTGGGAAGGAATGATGGTATTAAACAAAACTTACATTTTACATTTTAAACCAGTTAAAATAAGAACAAAATCCATAATTTTAATGTCATTGTTTAGGAAAAAATAATGCTCAGAATAATGTAATGCATAAAACGTAATCGCGCCATATAATTTCGTGTAACAAAACCGGTGGACCATCATCACCTATAGAACCTATCCAATAACCGGAACGGTATAACAATTGAAATGGCAGGACAGATTGGTGGACAGATTGTTTTGCTAAATTGGATAGGGTCTATGCCCTAAGTTGAGAATGGACCGTCCCACTCGATTTGTAAAAAAGTCACAAACCCTTTTGGTGGACCCAAGTAACTGCCTAAAATGAGGCAAAATTGAAAAGAAATGGGGTTTTAAATTGAACTTTGGAATTTGAAAATATAAATCATGTTAGGTCTAAGGCTGTGCTAACACTTTTCTTTGATGACTTTGACCACAATTTTTTATTTTTTCAAATATCTTAAAAATTCAAGAATCTAAGCTAATTGAACAGACAGTAAAGCTTTTAATGTAAAGGCCCTATACTGAAAATAAATAAAAACATTTAATTTCAATAGTCCATGAATCGAGGAGATCGAGGACTATACCGAGACGGTAATGCGAAAATTTGGTTGGAAACGGTCAAGAATTGGCTGCAAAAACAGTGAAAATATGGGAAAAAACGGGGTTTTTGTTATAAAAATCGGTTGCCAGACTACGCGTCACTGCAGCTGGCCGGCAGCCCAGACAAACGAGAACCTAGACCTATGACTTTGGTTCGAGTAGCTACCTACTGCTGATATTGGTGTTGATGAATAAGTTTTCAATTGTTCATTGGCTCTAATGTAGCCATCTACTGCTGATATTGGTCTTGAAGAAGTAGCTTCATACTGCTGATTGCTGCTGGGTTAGCTATCTACTGCTCATATTGGTATATGAAGTAGCTTACAACTGCTGATTGTTGTTGATGAAGTAGCTTTCAATAATATTGTTCATTGTCGCTAAGGTATCTATCTACTGCTGATATTGGTGTTGATATAGTAGCTTCCAATTGCCGATTGTTGCTAATGTAGCTGTCAACTACTGATATTGGTGTTGATGAAGTAGCTTCCAATGGCTGATTGTTGCTAAGCTTGCTTTCAACTGCTGATATCCGTCTTGGTGAATCCCTAGTGCGATTGGTGCTGGGTTAGCCATTTATCACCAATCTTAGCACCAATGAACAATGAAAGCTTCTTCATCAACACCAATCAGCAATATGTATTTACTTCTTCAACACCAATATCAGTAGTAGATGGCTAACCCAGCAATCAGCAATTGGAAGCTACTTCATCAACAACAATATCAGTAGTAGATACCCCACCACCTGTCAACAATAGGGAGCTACTTCATAAACGCCATTGAGAACAGCAGGCAGAGTTTTGATTGACAGGTGACGTCAGACGCGATAAATTGTCTTTATCTTTGTCTTTCATTATACACTTATTATTAAGAACTTTATTATTCCACACTTTATTCTTCTCACCGTGTCGTCTACCAGCAAGTCGTAACACTCTTCAAGGGTTATACAATGTTGTATGTTTTCGGTTGGAAGTACAGCGCCCTGAAGTAAGAAAAGAAATACGATAATAATTATCACAAACCCGGAGCTTATCAGAATCTTGAAAATATCGACAAGTTTCAAGTAAGTTTGACGCTTTGAGAAAGAAAACGGCACCATGCGAAGTTTCATTTCAATCCCATTTAACATACACCATATTATAGCATTTCAGGACGCCCTCAAGTTTGGACACAATTCGGGTTTTTACATGATTGTATTAATGAACTAACACACCCTGCAAAAATCATGACTTTAGGTGGTGTATTTGTTATTTATATTTACGACGTGGCCCGTAATTTAATTCATACGATCGAAATTTAGTCGAACGCATTCGCGATGTTGATAACACTGTACGTACATGACGCACGGGATGGTCATAACACATCTACAGGATCGACCTCAGTAATGATCGACAGAGTGACATGCATTGGCGACATCTGCGCTGGAATGAAATTGCGGGTTGCTTTGCTTTGACCTCACTTGTTCGGCTCAAATTAAAATATCTTACAGTAAAAACTACACTCATAGAAATGACTTGTTCGCCTTCTTGGCGCAATTCAAAAGGAGTAAGTTTGGACAACTCAAAAATAGTGTAAAAGTTGCCAAAAAAAAAATTCATTTTAGTTATCCGAACTTAAAAAATGCTGAAAAAGCTCAAAAAGTTCCGTCAACTAATCAACTTTGTTGGTATTACTTAAAAAGTTGATGTAAGTCGTTGCGTCAACTTTTTAAGTAATGCCAACTTCTGAATTCAAGTTCAGGGAACTTAGAAAAATAAACAAGGTTCAAAGAACCAATTAGTCGAGTTATTGTAACTCAACATGTAAGTTGATGTAACTCGTTCATATTAAGTTACTGGTACTTATTGTTTTCAGTTATACCAATTTGGTACTTTGTTACTTAATTCACGTAATTTGATCATTTTCTGCACAAATAGAAGTATTCAAATATTTATTTTTGTAATCAGTGCAAAATTTTGTATACTATAGCACACCTCTAGAAAATTATGCTAACCTAGTTTCATTTTCTGAGTTGTAACAACTCAAAGTGCAAATGAGTGCGACCAACATAATGATATCGAGTCAGCGTTACTCAAAATTGTACGCGTTGGCATTACTCGGAAAGTTGACGCAACGACTTACATCAACTTACTTAGTAATGCCAACGAACAATGAGTGTAACAATTTGTGGGGATAAATAATACAAATCTATTTTAATGGAAATGTTACAATAAGGCTATAAGGTACCGGGTGTCCCAAAAGTAACTTAACATTGTGAATTTGCCATAACTTGCGTTGGGTTAATAGTGTTGTTACAAAAATTGCACATATGTAGATAATTCTTTTAGAAATGTTATGATACCAATCATGCCTATGTGGTCATGACCCGTTGGCATATGAAATTAAAGTATATCTACCGTACCGTAAAACCCACTTTTATAAACACAAAATAAGTCTCGTCATTTGAGACGTGATAACACGATATAACGTGTTATCGTTTTAAAATCTGTTTTGTTTAATTTTGCTGTGTTTGTTTGATTGTTTGTTTGTTTTCAATGCGTAATCTTAATTTTCTGTTTAAACTGATGAACAGATCCAGTTGATAGGAATTTCTGCACTAGTTGCTGGATTGTATTTCGGCTGGGTGCATAATGTACATTAAAATGTTCCTTAAACTTTGCTTGAGTGAGTTTGTCCAACTTTGTCTCGGCAAAGAACCATACGATCTGAATCCGTTGATCTATAGGAAATCCATCTTCACTTAAACTGTTTTAAAGTAAAGTTTAATATTGTCAATGTATCTTAATTATAATCTAAAACAGCAGTCACGCTTACGCTAGGCCATGTAATCCATGAATGTTCATACCTAAATGTAGCGTGTGCAGTGAGTGAACCAACTCTATTGTTCATGGAAGCACATCATTCATGTGCTTTTACAAGGAACATAATTATGAGCTTGCTTTTGTGGGTTTGATGTACAGTCGAACAGTAAGGTCAAGGGGTTATCAATAATGCTGTTTTTGGTATCAGAATAATTCTAAAAGATCAATCTATGCGAACATGTTCTCCATTTTGGTATGAGATATGGCAAATTCACAATGTTAAGTTACTTTTGGGACACGCTGTATAACAACGATTGAAGTTTCACAACAATGTAACATTTTCTATTGTTACCTTGCTATTTCCAGATAGCACCAGCTAGTGGCACGCGGGGGAAATAGGGAAAAGATCAAAAAAATTGGGTAACAGTGTACAAAGGGCGGGTAAAAGTGTGCAAGTTTGCCTACAATTGGGCAATTTTGGCCCCAAATAGTTTAATTTTCGTTGCTTAAGTTAGTTTGTCTCGTGTAATGCTCCCGTGGTATCATCACCGGTAGTGCAGTGATATTATGGCGCTGTGCAGTAATACTTCAATTAGCATTTTGTCTTGCTATACATTAGCGGAGCAGAACCAATGTTTTTTGGCATCTTTACACCTCAAATTATAAAAATAGAATTGGTTTCATTTTAATACATGTAATATGCTCTCTATGCTTCCCACGAGGGGTCAAAGCTCATAATGGGGCCGAAAATTAGAAATTGTTGTGACATGTTGTAATATACCTCGAAGTCAAATTGTCATATTGTAGGCCTACTAGGGTCCTTAATTGGGGAGCAGAGGTTCGGGAGTAGATCAAATGTCAAATAAGCCCCGTCGGTTTTCGCTGAGCAGTTTTGGGATGCTCTGAACTCTGACCTATCGGGGAAATTGCTTTAGTTTATTATTCATTCATTTATTGTTCTAATAATGTTATCATTAAAAATATTTTTAATAATTAATTCATGAAATAACAATTATTCCTTTATTATTTGCTTTTATTCTAGTAAAACATTTCAATATTTTGTACGCACAAAAAACAATTTTCCTGATAGATCAGAGGGCAAAGTGTCCAAAAGGTGCAAAACTGTCCCACAATGCATTGCATTCAATGCCGATTTGGCTTATGTCACAGGTCAGGTCAAATTTTAAGCTGCTCCGATCGGGCTGTAACTTGCAGAAAATGACCCCGAGGTCAAATATCAGGTCAAATTCAAAGTTGCTCCAACTCGGGGAAAACAATCCCTGGCACTTGGGGAGTATTAAACCGCAAAAGTCATCTGAGGTCAAAGATCAGGACAAATTTAAAGTATGAAACCGCAAAGGTTTGTCCCAAAACGGTGTACATTGTAAACTCACTCACCACCAACTACATTTAATTTTATATGTGGACTAATAAAATGCCATAAGAATACATGTAGGCCCTACTAGTATTTGATTCCTGATTCTTCAAGTCTGTTTTCATGTCCACAACACATCCAATCTCCTCTCTGGACCAGACGCTTCCCTTTTTAAAGGGATTTTTTTATTACCGCTATACTTACAACAATTTCTTCCGACTTTGCAAGACAAAATTCATCACCGGAGCTTCCGTCGATGAAACCAATGGTCTTCCCGGTTATATCTTGCCAGTCGAAGCTCCCGGGATTGCCTGGTAGCGTGGCAAATGCCTGATGCGGGGATTCGGTGAATGGATCGCTAAAGGCGAAGGTACGTTGTCGATCAGGCTTAACTCGCCATCCTAAAATAGTATAATAAAGAAGTATATTAATAAATGTAATCATTGATGATGATGATGAGGATCCGGGAGTGGATGTACTCAAGTTTGGTTTGAATAGGGATGTACTGCTGAGAATTTGAAAGTGGACCCATCTCCATTTACCCATTTTGTAAGAAATTGATCGTTATACCAAAAGTCAACATTTTCGGCCAAATTTAATGCAAATTGCAAATGTCGAAAATTGTGGCTATATACAGTTAGACAAACGAAAAAGGGTCACGTCTACAACAGGGTCTATCACCCGGAGGGGGTTCTCCCTGGTTGAAGGTATACGGGAATGTGCCATGGTTTTGAGGCACCTTTTCAGCAATTTTGGTATATCGATGGGGGGGTTTTCAGTGGAGACCAATGCACCCAATTGGGCACATTTGGGCAAAAGTGCCCCAATTAGGGCAAATTTGGGTGCTTTTTTGTGAAAAATTGGTATACTGATGGGTGGCAAAAACAGCAAAAAGTACGGTAGGTATAGAGAAAGTCAGCATCAGAAAGTCTACGTGGCACATCCCCGTAAATTTTTTTAAAGACCCCCCGGGTCTATCAACCTATTATATCGTCGGGTAGAACGTAGCGGTTGTAAATGTACCAGTTAGGTATGTTTGACATGTTCTGCTTTTATTTTATGTTAATGTATAAGAATCCAACAGGTGTCCAGTGGGCACCCGGACATTCCGCGATATCCAGGGTCAAAGTTTACACAGGGTCAAAATTCAAAATAGTTCCGATTTACTTGACCTATTCTACAATATTCCTCTGGTCATGAGGATTTAAAATGTATAATTTTGACCCTGGATATCTCGAAATGCCCACATCAAATTCTTTCTGATAGTCGTCCAAGATACACTTAGGGTAATATTTTAGGGTTATCTATAGATGAGTTGACCTCAATGTTTATCAACAAAGACAAGGGACTGCATCTTTATGCTTGAGTGAGCCCCATGCAACTACTACACTGTTCAATAGTCTTATTGTGATGAGGCGGGAGTTTAAAAATACTGTCAGGCAAAAAAACAATGGAAATTGTGATGATGCGTGCGCATACTGCCAGGCATTGACGTCAGACGTCAACTCATCTATAGCATGTATTGACCTTTTTCCCTCTATCCCACAATGCACTATTCCAGGGGGGTATGACGTAGTTCATCAACCTCATAGATCGTATGCATCCGATGGTCTTTGCCAGGCCTTTGCAATTATTTTGTCTTAATATGGGCATACTGATTCCATATATGCGGATTATCGTAAAGGCCATCGATGTTACTAATTATGCAATTATTGAATACACGAGTGATGCCGTTACGGAGCGATGCAGAACATCTGTGTAAGAGATTCTGTTTACGTCTTATTTTCATCTCCGAAAAAAAAAGTGAAACGGACGCCGACAAAATATCACTGCGTGTCCCGTCATTAGTTATTCATCATTTGGTCTATAAAATGTATAGAAAGTTAGGTTTCAATAGCAGGAAACTTTTTTTTGGCCACGACACCATGTCCATAAGGCATAGAAATGTTATTTTTTGCCCCCGAAAGGTATTCGCGCGCCATTATCGTGATGATCGGGGATTCCTTTTTTGTGATGAAGGCACCAGCCGAAATGTCCGTATTCCAGAATGTAATGAACATAACTCTGTACTCCCCCGGGGAGATGATGTATTTTGCGACACTCAGACCCACCTGGAATAGTGCATGATGGGAAAGAGGGAAAAAGGTCTATAGACTAATAATACGGCACGGAACATGGTATACTGGACCAAAATGATGCAGTCGGGAATTCTTATTAAATCCCTCCATTTTGACACCTTACCCTACACAACTGGATTGTACACGTTGTAATAATCTTACCACCGCAAGCGTCAAACCACCCAGACATCAGTCCAAACCCTCCTCGTGATGTCTCTCCGGTCACACTGTCCCAACAATTACTCCAGACGTCGGCCACCAGCTTACAGTTCTTGTTGGCTATTCTGCAAACTGTTATGTTACAAAAGAAAAAACTAGTCAATAAGCCCAATCGCCATTGTAACTTCCGGTATTTTGAGAGCAGTTTTGGAACACTTTGACCTCTGGCATATCGGGAAAATATTAATTTATTATTGTCATAAGATTATCATTAAAAATATTTAAATAATTAATTTTATTCGATAATAATATTTTTGGGGTTTGTTTTCAATCTTGTATATAACATTTTAGATTATATTTTGTACGCACAAAAACCAATTTTTCTCAATTGTCCCAATAGGTCAGAGGGCAAAGTGTCCCAAAACTGCAAAAACTGTCCCACAATGCATTGCAAACTTCCAATGCCGATTTGGCGTATTAGTGTGGGGATTTTTGCTGGCTACAAGAGCGTATGGGGTGTCACCTTTGTTTCACAACCACTAAAGTATAGGACATTTTTTGTTGTTTTAGCTATAGCCCCGGCATTACCCCCCTCTCCAGAAGTATTTAATTATATTTGTACTTATTCAAGTAGCATTCGATGAGAATTTTGTTACACGATTCGATGCGGTTCTTGTTTTATGAGTATTTAAGTGCCTAAAACGGCCTAAAATGAGGCTATAGCGTCCTTTTTCCCGCCTTCTCTTATATTAATCTCCATAGATTTTACATGTAAAATGAAAAGGTCCATAAAAGAAAAACGACATCGAATAATAAAATTTGCACGAAATGCTAATTGAGCAAGTACGTATGCAATGCACTAGTTTTTGAAAAGGGGCTATACGAAATGTTTACAAGCCGTGCCGATAGGCCGGCTTGTATTGTATTTCAACGATTTCTTAGTCTAGCCGAGCTCATTTCCGGTCTGAAATTTTTTTAAATTCAAAAATTAAATTCTGTCTAAAGTTACATAGTACAGCGATGACACTTAAGTATTGTTATTAGTCAAGGTGTTAACAAATTTGGGGTCAAAGGTCATTAAGGGGTCACGTTCGGTCCAAGACAAAAATCTTCAAAATGCTTCTTCTGCCACAAACAACCTAGCACACCCTAGTCTGCAATTGACCTTCGCAGCCAGGATCAGCTGCCCGAGTTTCGCATATGTTACAACGAGACAATTAGCTGTAAGGGACGCACCATTAGATATTATCGGGGGGCTAGGCTAGGGAGTTTGGGTCAGGCAGAAATTTTTTTTTTTTTCGCTGCCTTTGGAGGCAAAATTTTTTTTTTTTTCGCCGCCCGATAATATCTAATGGTGCGTCCCTAAGCATGGTAAGTTCTTTGTCCAGGGGAATTTCAAGCTAAGTAATATACACGGAGCTAACTTCCGCCGGAGTTCGAAGTGCCGATCGTCTTATATCGCCTTTCATGACAGAGAAGCTGCAACGCGTATACGCGTGCCCTGGGTAGATTAATATCACCGCATGGCTGTCAATCAACCACTGAAGCAAAGTAGTTGATTGACAGCCGATTACTTCAAAATCAGAATATGGTAGAGCTTGTTGCCAGATGGATTGTTTAGTCATAGACCGTGAATACATGGACGATCATCTGCGGTATCCTTATTATCGTCTCGCCTGAACACAAAGATAAGATGTCTTCACACCTGCCATCGAGACGATTTACCGTAGAAAAGGTCAATAACTCAACTCTTGTCCACTCAATTGTATTATCAGTCAATGGAAATGGAATGTCCTGCTTCTCACAAGAGAGGTAGCGGTACTGGGTCTGCGGTGTTCGCGATCCGGGTGTTCAACGGATGAGCTTAATCACCGACATAAGCAGAGTTGCAATCTCTGCAATTAACTATAAAACAGTTCCACAGCATTTACCGGCAGGAAATTGGTCCCAGTGGCGTAGCGTCATAGGGACACGTGCCCCCAATCGATTGCAAAATTTATTCCGCCCCCCAATCGGATGATTTATCTCGGATGTCATGATTTCTAGGTTGAGGAGTGACATTTTGAGCGACATTAAACCCCAATTACCATATCCGCAGAGTCTGCGAGATTTTTTGATGTTTTCTTTCCAGTCACCTTGAAGTTACCGGTTTATATCTCCAGAAACCGTCGGACCTTGACGTGAGTCACGGGTCTGGCACTGACGCAGCAAGGGCTGATAATTACTGCACAGCCCCTTAGCATTATCTAAGATGTGTGTAGTATCGTAGTATATACTTTACCTGCATTAAAAATATCCACGTCAAACCCTTCTATCTTGCCAGTTTTTCGCTTCTGTATATTGGGAAGAAAAAAGAAATTGTAAATGAACAGACGGAAGTAACACGACAAGACCGGAGGGTCTCGGTAAACGGGTATACATGTGTCCAGGTTTAGGGTTCATAACTGTTTGGAACCAGGCCAATTTACACTGATTTCAATGGGGCTAATTAGGTATTCATACATATGTGTCCATATCTCGGGCCCTCATGATCCAGTACCACCAAATTTGGACTGTGGATGTTTTTCATCATGTTCTACTGAAATATGGTCATGAAAATGCTGAAATACAAAAAAAGAAAATTTTATGACGTCACACTTCGGTACTCTATCCTTACACTTGGAAGAAAAATCGTAATTTTAAAACTAAACCATTGGGTAAATTTATTTGTTTAATAGATGTACTATCCTTTTGTTTCCCGTTGTTTTGGAAACCCTTTAATTGCTCATATCTTTGACACTGGTTGTTCAATTTCAATGGGGTTTTCTGCAAAATCCAGCTTTGTAAATGCTTTTTACTATCCTATAAGAAATATTTTTTCAATGGTCAGCCAATAAACGTTTTGTATGAAGTTGTTGTAGGTGACGTCACGGGTGCACCGTGCAGTGAAGGAATCGCACAGAGGTGCTCTCATTGACCTGGATCTACTCGCGGACATCGGACGCCATCAACTTTTCTTGAGCATATTGATATTGCTGAAAGTACGTGGCTCCACTGGCCACCGCCTTAATATGTCGCACGAACAAGCGGGGCCAAGCGAAGAGCAATCAATACGCCAGGAGCAGGAAAATAGGCCTGCTTCTGGTCCTATTACCAAGGAAGTTATAAGCTCGACCATCAAGGAGGCCGTAGGAGGTCTGAAGTCATACTTCGAAGGTGCTATAAATAGTATAAAAAGAGATAGCGAGAAGAAGTACACAGCAACTTCCTCAGAGTTCGAGAAATTTAAGAAGTCATCTGAATTTCAATTCAAAGGAAATCAGGCGTAATTTGAATTCAATCAGGGCGTGGTGAGCAGATTACAGGCGGCAGTGTGTGCTTTTCAAGAAGGAGAAGTTCGGGAAGGGAAAGATTCGGTGAAAGAAGTGATAGAAGAGGTACAGAAACGCAACAAACTGATACGGATAGCAGATAAAAGTGACGCAGGCTGGAAAGCGGTTGACGAGTATTTACGGGATGACCTTGCAGACGACTCAGACGATGAAAAGAAAATTCGTCAAGCGCAGGCGAGAGCCTCGAGAAAAAGAAAGGCGACTGCCCGCCCAAATCCTAAGCGAGGTCGGTATAACCGAGATGTCAGTATGGCTGGTAGTGTTGGGTCTCATGATCTTTTTCGTGGCTATCAACCGAGGTATCGATCGGAATTTGGGAGTTCAGGAAACCAGGCATGGTACCCTAGAAGCGGACCAAAATCGTCCGATTACTGTTTCGGCTGTGGACAACTGGGCCATTGGAGGCGAAACTGCCCAGCCAGAGCAAGTTCAGCAAACACAAACAAAGAAGGTTCCACCGGGAGCCAGTGGAAGTAGTTATGTGGAATCAGGTATGGAGATATTATGAAGGCAAAAATAGCATATAGAATGCATATTCAGTGGTTTGATAGGCGTTCTTTAATAGTTTGAGTCAACAATAGAACAATTAATATTGTTACATAATTATGTTGAATTGTTGCATTTTTGTTTTCTGTGTTAACAGACCATTGTTCTACTCAGTCGAGGGCTGGAGAGGAGACTGGCACAAAGAGCTCCACGGATGGTGTCACAAAGCCGGATGGTGTTCACAGTTCATTGCTTATATCAGGTTCAGAAATTAATGCAGACATTGCACGGTACGATAATGAATTTTTTATGAACAATTATTATGAGTATGAACAGGGGAACGCGGAGCCGATTGTGAAAGGCAGGCTTAAGAATGCCATCAAATTCTGGGAAGAAATAAAGGCTCCAAGTTTCGTCCTTGATGTTATTCAGCACGGTTATAAACTACCGTTTATTGAGACGCCCTCGCGTGCATTCTTCAAGAACAATAAGTCGGCCTTATCTGAAAAATCTTTTGTGTCACAAGCAGTTTTGGATCTTTTAAACAAGGGTTTAATTAACGAGTGTTTTGAATTACCACATGTAGTTAATCCACTTTCAGTTGCCAAGCAGAGTTCAGGCAAGTTGCGTCTTATTTTAGATCTGAGGTTTGTTAATCAACATTTATGGAAAGATAAGATTCAATTTGAAGACTGGAACATTGCGTTGCTTTATTTTCAGAAAGGCGATTTTCTTTTCTCTTTGACCTTAAGTCTGGATATCACCATTTTGATATTTTTCCAGCTCATACAACGTTTCTCGGATTTAGTTGGGATTTTGGTTTTGGTAATAGATATTATACGTTCCAAAATATGCCCTTTGGCCTCACCTCGGCGCCATTTTTATTTACGAAGTCTTTAAGGCCACTGATCCATCACTGGAGAAGCAGTGGGATTTTTATTGTACTTTTCCTGGACGACGGTTGGGGAAGAGCTCGTAGCAAAGCAGTGTGTGCTGAGAATGCTGTTTGTGTAAAGTCGGATCTTTTAAAGGCAGGATTCGTGCCAAACAAAGAAAAATCTCAATGGGAGCCGGTACATCAGTTAGACTGGCTGGGTCTCACATGGTCCAGTGTAGATGGGTGTATCAAGGTAGTAGATAGAAGAATTTCAGATATTCTATACAATATTGAACTCTTGCAATTTTCACTGCCGCAAGTATCTGCCAGGAAGTTGGCCTCTTTGGCAGGAAAGATCATTTCTCTTTATCCAGTTGTTGGTGCAATTTCTCAACTCAAGACAAGATTCATGTACTATGAAGTAGTGAAACGTAGTCACTGGGATAAATCGTACAATTTACCGCATGATAGTCAAGTATTTGAAGAGCTGTTCTTTTGGAAAAGTGAATTAGAATTTCTTAACAAGCGATTATTGTTTGAATACTCTATGCCACAGGTGGTTGCGTACACAGATGCAAGTAAGACAGGTGCTGGTGCTTGGACAGAAAATCAGTTGGTATTTCATAGAAACTGGACAGTGGAACAGAGTGGGAAAAGTTCCACTTGGAGAGAGATCAAGTCTTTATACTTAGCCGTGCAAGCATTTGCCCCGAAGTTGATCGGTAAGAAAGTGAAAATATTCACAGACAACAAAGGAGTTGTGTCGATTGTTAGTAAAGGCAGTATGATTGCAGAGTTGCAAACCGTAAGTTTGGAAATATATCATTTTTGCAAAGAGAGAGGAATCTCGCTTGAAGTTCAGTGGGTTCCGAGAGCCGAGAATGACCATGCTGACGCACTAAGTCGGGAAGTAGACACAGATGATTGGGGCGTGTCAAAAGAGTTTTTTAGTTTCATTGATGGTATATGGGGACCTCATTCGGTTGACCGATTTGCCACGGATTATAATGCCAAGTTGCCAAAGTTCAATTCGAAAGTCTGGTGTCCAGGTACATCGGGGGTTGACGCCTTTGTATTTGATTGGAGTGCCGAGAACAATTGGTTGGTACCTCCTATTTCCCTAATTGGGGAAGTATTGAGGCATGTGCAAGCTTGTTCTGCCACAGGAACTTTAGTGATTCCAGAATGGCCTTCAGCTGCGTTTTGGCCATTACTATTTTCACAATACGGTGCCTTCCGGGCTTTAGTGAAGAATGTCATCAGAATTCAAGATCCAACACACATTTTTATGCGAGGAAGAAATCAAAATTCTATTTTTGGTTCTCCAAAATTTAAAAATGCAGTTTTATGTGTCAGATTGGCTGCTCGATCAGATTGATATTGAGATAAATGCTATTGAGCATGCTCGGTAATAAGAGGTTCAGACTGCTTAGTCTGGTATACGAGTGCACATTTTGCCGGATGGTACATTAAGAGATTTTTGCCGCATGGCATAGAGATATAATCTCAGTAGCTGCATAGCAATAATAACTGGAAATGGAAGAATATGATTATGAGTAACCGTGTGGTTTTGAAGTCATTTTAGTAGATTATGAAGATTTTAATAAGGATTTATTTGGCAGTTGATGGACTGCGTGTGATGTACAGACATGAGTTTTGTTTGTTATATTTTACAGATCGGCTGAGGCATATCCGTCTATTTTGGAGAAAGTTCTAGATTCATCGAGAGCTAAGAATACGGCGTACAAGTATAATAAAGGGTTTGAAGCATTTCAGAACTGGTGTAATGAAAACGAGGTAAACTATGCTATATCAGCGTCTAGTGAGGACATTAGCAGATATTTGATTCATCTTTATCAGAGTAAAGCACCATATTCGAGAATGGAAACTGCCTTTTATTCAATAAAATGGCGGTATGACTGCGATCCTAAAGTAGGTTTGAATCCATGTGATTCGAAATTTCTTCGTAATGTATTAATGGGTCTCAAGAAGTTACTGGCCAGACCTATTGGTAAAAAGGAACCCGTGACTCCAGAAATTATGAAAGCAATAATGTGCAGATATGGCAATTCTGACAATCTAATTGATATCAGATTATGTTCAATGATTCTATTGTCTTATGCTGGTTTCCTCCGATATCAGGAGTTGGTGGATATTCGTAGGTGCGATGTTTTCCTATACGTTTCTCACGTGAATCATATGCAAAAGTAAGACTGATATTTTTAGGCAGGGAGCCTGGGTCCTGATTGCTGCAACAAATACTTCTACCTGTCCTGTTGCGGCGCTCAAGCGTTACCTGGCAGCAGCCAAATTGTATGATGATGCAGATGAAGATTTTTTGTTTCGTAGAATGAATTTCATCAAAACATACATAAATTAAGAAAAGCAGAACCCCTTTCTTATTCGAGATGTTTAGAACTTTGCAGAGAGGCACTTTACGCTGTCGGATTAGAACCAAAGAAATTTGGAATTCCACAGTCTTAGAAGCGGAGGTGCTTCAGCGGCGGCCAATTTTGGAGTCCAAGATAGACTGTTCAAAAAACATGGTCGTTGGCGTTCTGAAAATGCCAAAGACGGATATATCAATGACAGTTTTAAAGACAGATTATCCGTATCGCTGAATCTAGTATATAAATTAGATAAGTGCATGGTCCTAGTAAATTGTGGACAATATCCAGGAAATTGTAGTTATAAGAGTTGGTAAGTAAACACACTAATGCCAACAATTGAGTATTATAGTGAGACATACAGCTATTATGATGTCAACAATGAGAGACTTTTTGTACAAGCACGTTCTTGTGAAGTTTCGGTGGTTTATTGCACAAAATGTTTAATGGATAATTATGTGAGTAATATTACTAATAATATAAAAGGAGCTTCTTCATTGATAATAATTGAAAGATACATAAATAAATAACCTTTCAAGATAATAATGTTGTTGTTTCAGTTGCTGCCCGTTCTTTTTGCTTGATATGGGGGAGGCGTGTCCTGCGAGCGATGCTAGGTGTCTCCCCAGTATTATCATTGGTTAAGTATGTATTAGGTCTAATCATACAAAGAGGGTATAGGGCGGGATTGAAAATACTTTATTCACGTTTGAAGAATGAATTAGGGAATAAATATTTTTTCAATGGTCAGCCAATAAACGTTTTGTATGAAGTTGTTGTAGGTGACGTCACGGGTGCACCGTGCAGTGAAGGAATCGCACAGAGGTGCTCTCATTGACCTGGATCTACTCGCGGACATCGGACGCCATCAACTTTTCTTGAGTCCTCTAACGTTTCAATGGACATGAGGCGGTAGTGCCTGGATGATAGAAAGCCTCAGAGAATATAGTTCATTGGTATGTATAAAAAGAGTTGCAGTATTGCAGAAAACTTCGTACATGGATTTGGAGATTGGTATACTGAAGACAGCCACGGGGCTCCTCCGGTAAGGCTTGCCGGCGATTTGGTAAGTCACCATTACTTTTCTTCATATACTGAACACGGACGGCCATGGCGTGTCCTGCGAGCGATGCTAGGTGTCTCCCCAGTATTATCATTGGTTAAGTATGTATTAGGTCTAATCATACAAAGAGGGTATAGGGCGGGATTGAAAATACTTTATTCACGTTTGAAGAATGAATTAGGGAATAAACTGAAAAGTTTTGCCTGATCACGTCACATATTGCAATATCTGACGATAATAATTGGGATAGAAAGCAAAATTATACTTGAATACTTGCATATATTGCACATTGTATCCGGCATGTCCATTATGTATCAACCAGACTCTGTCATCGTTATAATCATCAGATGTTAATCCAGCAGCACTACTACCTACGAATATAAACATGATAAACATGAATCAGACATGTAAATGTAGTAACAAGGAGGTTGTAATAAAGAACATAGAGATACAACTAGATTACGTATCGTGTTGTTCCTTTGTGCCAAATTGATTTGGCGACAGTCTGTTCATAAAAGTGGTACTATTGCTTCGAACAAAAGGGTTGCACCAATAAATTGGTAACTGACCCGACAGCATATTCGCTGTCGTAGTGCACTTTAGTAACCATTGGTTATATCTCTTTCTTCCATGGTTATACTGCTCCAAGCCAGGGCTCATACACCTGTTCCGAATTTTGATATGCCATAGGCTTTGTGTTGTGATCATTTCGATCAGTGGTTCGTAACAAAGAAAGCGTGATCCAGTTGACCTAGCAACGGTTATATTCTAACGTGCACTACGACAGCGAATTAACGCTTTAACTGGCAGGTACTAGGTGACTGTTAATAAGTGATGAATAGTGTCACGAACCCCTCACGGAAATATCCTGCGCCTCCTCGAGCCACTTCCGGTCCTGCCGGGACTCGAACCCACGACCCTGGGATTAAGAGGCGAGCGCGCTAGCGTATAGACCAAAAGAGGACTTCCCCGTCAGGTCTATAACACGAACGCACTTATACCTCCGTGACATGCTCCCCCTCCTTGTAAGGCGCGTCCTCGCACCTTACTTCCTCTGTTTAAACTGGTCATCCTTGATACAACTACAAGGCATACTCGGCCAGCCATTTTTATGAACGCCTAACCCTTTCCGATGGTGGATCCCCCTGGTGTTAAGAAACACCAGATCCCACCGCTGCTACCATTTTTGTCACGAACCCCTCACGGAAATATCCTGCGCCTCCTCGAGCCACTTCCGGTCCTGCCGGGACTCGAACCCACGACCCTGGGATTAAGAGGCGAGCGCGCTAGCGTATAGACCAAAAGAGGACTTCCCCGTCAGGTCTATAACACGAATGCACTTACACCTCCGTGACATGCTCCCCCTCCTTGTAAGGCGCGTCCTCGCACCTTACTTCCTCTGTTTAAACTGGTTATCCTTGATACAACTACAAGGCATACTCGGCCAGCCATTTTTATGAACGCCTAACCCTATCCGATGGTGGATCCCCCTGGTGTTAAGAAACACCAGATCCCACCGCTGCTACCATTTTTGTCACGAACCCCTCACGGAAATATCCTGCGCCTCCTCGAGCCACTTCCGGTCCTGCCGGGACTCGAACCCACGACCCTGAGATTAAGAGGCGAGCTAGCGCGACCAAAAGAGGACTTCCCCGTCAGGTCTATAACACGAACGCACTAGACCAAGTAAAAATAAAAACATGTTTCTCGTCCGGGTTTTTTAAATTAGGAGAATGAGGGCCTTTTTATTTTCTATTTTTTATTGGAAAACAACGCTAAATACCTGTATTTGGCACCATATTTCGGGTATTCGACATACAGATTGATATCTGAGAAAAAGGAGGAGGCCCTTTTTATTTTATTGTTTTGAGAGGTAGACCCCTTTAGTGATCACAAAACTCTTCTTAAATGATGTATTATGCATTTACAAAGCCGTAAAATAAGTTTCAACTTCTGAAACATCTTTTTCAGCAAGTTATAACTGAAAGTTTACAAAATAAAAAGAAATTTGAAAAATCTTCAAAAAATGAGGAGGGCGCGGACGAGAAACATGTATTTTTTTTACTCGGCCTTATACCTCCGTGACAATAGAAAGTTATGTGTGAAGGCATCACTTGAGAAAGTGGTCCCATTGTTCTCACGCATATCCCAAATGTGTGTTTATAAAGCAGGCTCTAGCTGTCGATGTACAATGACTTCTTTATCACCCAGGGTTCATTTAAATAAATTGAACGCCCTTGCCGATCTATTTACACATCAGAATGTATTAAGGTTAGACACTATACTGTTGCGATTTGGTAGTTCACAGCATCTTTCGAATGGTAGTGACCTTTGGCAAAAATTGCATTGATCATTTCATAGCGAGCGTGTAGAAGAATTCAAATATCACAGATATACTTTTGTACATTTGTAGGTCCTGTGGCACTTGAGTTATGTTTTAAAGAAGGCTGAAACAACAACACTTTTGTAAAACGTACCGTACATAACTCATTAACAACAATAAATCAACCAAGTTGATGATTTGTAGAATGAACTTTTGCAGAACATCAACGTGTTATTGTTCAATAATAATATAATATATTGATTTAAATAATGAAAATCGATTTTTAGGCTGCTTCGACCAACAATACCTATTCTACCCTTAAGGGTAGACGAGGTAGTGTTGGTCGAAGCAACCTAAAAATCGATTTTCATTATCTATATCAATATATTATTGAAAAACAACGCCTTGATGTTTTGCAAAAGTTCATTCTACAAATCATATACCATGTATACTTTGCAAACCTGCTTAATTTATTGCTGTTAATGAGTTATGTACGTTTTACAAAAGTGTTGATGTTTCAGCCCTCTTCACAACGTAACTCAAGAACCGCAGCACCTATAAAAGTATATCTGTGATATTTTAATTCTTCTACACGCTCGCTATGAATTGAGCAATGCAATTTTTGCCAAAGCTCACTACCATTCGTAAGATGCTGTGAACTACTAAATCACAACAGTTTAAAATAATTTTAATTATTTTAAACTGTTAAAATAACCTTAATAACCCGTTAAAACACCACAGTTAAGCGGCTGAGATAGTAAGTTTTCCTAAGTTTTGCTTAAAATGACCAGAAAACTTTCCTGACAGTTGTTATTAATAATATTGTATAATTTTATGGCAAAGAATGAGCAAATTAAAATTTGACCAAAATCATATATTTAGGCTTTAATAAGAAACACTACTACATGTATTAAAACACAAAAAGTGCACGGTACAAGGAGCCATGCACGCACGAGTGTACTTTTAATACAATTTCAATGTCAAATATTTTCTATAGAAAATTGAACGAACTACGGCCCAGAACAGGCAAATATCTATACTGCGCCAATAAAGTATCCTTACACTTGGAAAAATAATCACAATTTCAAAACTGAACAATATTGGGGAGAATTTGTTTTTTTAATAGATGCACTATTTAATCCTACACATTATGACACCACATTGAATCTAATGTGACCTCAAGAAGTAAAGGTACAAGCAATTGAATAGACGAAGGTCCAGTTTTAAAAGTGACAAACTGGCAAAAAGATTCCAACAAGCGCAACAAAGAGACAACACAATTTCTTCATTGAAGAGTTATTTAAAGCAGTTTTTATTTCAGTTTTTACTTTTCTGTACTTTTCATGGCTTTCATTTTATTTGTCAGTTCTTTTGTTTCAGTTTTCTTTTGGTCGTTTTGTTTTAAATTAAAGCCAAACGCATAAATTGGCCATTCACCACTCTCAAACCAGATTTGTGGTCTGTGGAGTTTTGAATAGGCCAGTTTGCCACTTTTGAAACTGGACATTCGTCTAATCAAATGCTTGTAACTTTACGTCTGTTAGATTCAATGTGGTGTCATAATGTGCAGGATTAGATAGTGCATCTATTAAAAAAACAAATTTACTCCAATATTGTTTAGTTTGGAAATTGTGATTATTTTTCCAAGTGTAAGGATACTTTATTGGCGCAGTATAAATGTCACTGCAATCCATTGACAAATATTATGTCAATTGTTGATAGCGAATGATTCATATCCCCGGGATTTATGTATACATTACTTTTTCAAAGGTTTTCATGGGTACCTGTCACCTGACCTGATACATGAAAAGAAACTTGAATAATTTCCTTTGTATTTTTCCAACTTAATGATCTACTGACCCGTGAAGTCTGTATAGCTAAGAATTATGTTCATTACAGGTAGACTTAGGACTATTAAATTTAGTTAAGATGCTAAAAATATATATTGAGCGATTTCCTCTTCCAATTTTTGCAGTTATCAAAGTTTCAAAATTCATAACCATAGATTTGGGCCTAGGATTATTATAGACCTAAGCAAACATGCAAACATATATTCAGACAAAATAGGTAGAAAATTGAATTAATTTTGTTTGAAAATCGTATTGGAAATGCTTTTAATAGTGGACTTGGAACATTAAAAAAAAAAGTGCAACCCGTGCATATTATTATGTTAGTTCTATCCCGGTGAGTTATGTTGCATACCCCTGCTTTAGATTGATGAGGATGACACTCTCATCATCAGTGACAGGTGAAAAAATACGTTCACATCATTGCCGGTCAAATAAAAAACCAACAAAGATTCAAAATGTTTGCTTCTTGTTTTCTGTATGGTAATTACGTAATAATGCATAGTATAAACTGGCTGAAAAATGCTAATCTATTTAAAGGGGTGTGGTATGCTGAGACGAAAATACATGTGATGCATGGGTAAACAACAATAGATCGAGTTCTTCTGTCATAAAAATTGTATTATATATCACGAATTTCATAAACTCAAGATTATTTGATATCAGAAGGACACCTTCGTAGGCCTATGTGCTCTCATGTCCCACAAAAATACTGTCCAAACGAACGCTCATACCAGAGCCCTTAGGGGCTATGCAATAATTATGAGCCGGGGGGTAAAATTTCCGAACGGCCGGCCAAAAATCGCTTGCCCTCCCCCTCTTGGCCTGCCAAAAATCGCTTGTCCCCCCCCCCCTCTCGGCCCGCCAAAAAATCTTTGCCCCACCCCCTTGCACATGCCAAATTTTTTGGGATCCCAATTTGCAAACCTTATATGGTCTAGATATATGTTATATGCAGGAAAATTTGCATATTAGGCCGTATAAAATTAATGTTTTGGTTCTCGTCCCTCCCTCCTCAATTTCTGGGATTTGTCAGATTTTTTTTTTTTTTTAAAGATTTTTCAATTATTTTAGACTTTGGAATGATTTATGAATTTTTCATACATATAAATAAGTTTATTAGAGAACAAGGATCACTTCCAAGTCTTTTTGTGGTACTCAAGGGGGTTTATCCCTCAGAATCTCACATTTGAAAAAAAAAAAAAGTGCCTCATCGTTTCCTCAAGCACTGTTGGAAAAGACCGAAAACTACTGGCAATGCTGATTTTACATTGAAAAAACAAAAACAAAAAAAAAACACCTCCCTCCCTCATCAATTCATGAAAATCCTCTGGACGAGAACCAAAATATTAATTTTATATGGCCTTAAGGGGGTACTACACCCCTGGCAAATTTTGTGCCTATTTTTGTATTTTTCTCAAAAATTATAGCGTATTGGTGACAAGTAAGATATGTATATTATAGGGGCAAGGACTACAACTACTGCACTGGAAATTTTATTTCAGCCCAGACAACAGTTGTGGAGTTACAGTCAAAAATGAGGGAAACCCAATTGATCAATAAATCAATAACTAGGCCTACTTGCCTTGAGTTACTGAATTTCCATTGCAGTAGTTGTAGTCCTTGCCCCTATAATATACACATCTTACTTGTCATCAACGCACTATAATTTTTGAAAAAAATGCAAAAATAGGCACAAAATTCAGTGCCAGCTAGGGTGTAGTACCACCTTAAAGCGTTTCCGCACTGTTTACCGTAGCCTTTTTAAAGCGTTTTATTTAATACGCGCCCCCATGAATGTGTGCCAAAAATCGCTTCCCCCCCCCTCTCGGCTGGCCAAAATTGCTCGGGCCAGTTGGAAATACTTCCAGCTCGCCCGGAGGCCTAAAAAGTTTTGCCTTTAATTTGAGTCCTGTGATTAGCTCGTAAATAGGGGACAATTGTTCAGTTTTTTTTTACTGCGTGACTTAATTAAGTCCCAAACATAGGGATAGGGTTAGTAAAGGAGATGTTACAAGGGCCCCTGCTCCTTGTCCATGGGCCCCCGGGGCTCTTCGGCCCTGACAGGTACCCTTAATTTCACAGAAATTTTAGCAAACATATTAAGTCATATCTTACCTACGTTAACCACGCTAGGTGATGCTGATCCATTCTGCATGGACAAACTGACAATGGCAATAACAAAGGCCGCAAAGGCAAAACATACCGCAGCAACTAACAGCACAAGATACAGTTTACCATTTCCAGCACTCCCAGAGTTGTCTTTTTTGTACAGCTCCTTTTCTGAATTGGAAGATTGCATGATTCCAGATAGATTTTGTCCTCTTGTATTGGTTCTGTGCAGTAATAAAGCAAAATGTTCTATCCGTCTCTTTGGGTGTGATCGTGCGTTTATTTCGTACTATGTGACCGTTGTGCGTGCAGCATTCACGTTTACCATCATGAGAAACCAAAACTACACAAAATTGATATAAATTGCGTTGGCTCTGAAAAGGTTATGACTTGTTATGTAACTCAGACAATTCAATTTCACGCTCCGTGGCGTTTATGCTGGATCTCGGAGCTTGTCATTGTTATGCGACACTTTGTGCATAAGGTTCTTCCATTATACAATCAATGAATCAATCCATTTCTTAGAAGCTTCTTAGAATCAGTGCATCCAACCAGAGAAGATGTAAGAAAAGGAGGAGAACAGAATTCTAACCCTGAGATAATCCCGAGGGGGGACTCAACTTTGGAGGTGACGCGTATGTAGGGCTGTTAAGACCCCCTTTCAGCACCGCTGTCACCCAAAGACCCCATATTTTTTTACGAACACATGTTCTGTCACCCGAAGACCTTATTTTTTCATTTCATCTGTCACCCAAAGACCCTTACTTGTTCAATTTTAACAGCAACTTTCATTTATCACTGATTTTGTTACTTATTTTGATAAAACAAAGACATTTGAAGCCATTTAGAACTAGAAATTCGATTTTTGAGGGTTGCGCTGTTTCGGCTCTCACCCAAAGATTCCATTTAAAAAGTTCATGTTCTCACCCAATGACCCCATATTCACATTTTGCTCTCACCGAATGCCAAAAATCATGCTCTCACCCAATGACCCCATATTTTTTACATTTTGCTCTCACCGAATGCCCCTTAGTGCGAAAGTGCCAGCCCTAAACCTATATCCATTTCAAATTGAAGTGCCCCCCCGGGAGATAATCCCGTAGGTAATCCTGTCAAGTTTCAAGTTTTTATTTGGAATTCACTTTTACATCAGCGGCACTCATCTTTCGGATGGTGCATCCAAGACATTAAATATACAAACAAAGCTTAATAATACTGAATACTTAATATACTGAAGCAAAGGGTACATATAAATATCTAAAGTGAGGAAGAGGGGTAAAGAAAGAGAACGGATGAAAGAAAGAAAGAAAGAAAGAAAGAAAGAAAGAAAGAAAGAAAGAAAGAAAGAAAGAAAGAAAGAAAGAAAGAAAAAAGAGAAAGAAAGAAAAAGAGAAAGAAAGAAAGAAAGAAAGAAAGAAAGAAAGAAAGAAAGAAAGAAAGAAAGAAAGAAAGAAAGAAAGAAAGAAAAAACGAAAGAAAGAAATAACTTAATCAATTGTTACAAAAAAGACACTTACAGTGTCATACAGATATACTTATACTATATAATACATGTTTGTATGAGCGTCATAAATCAATACATTAATATGGGTTATAATTATGAGATCATAAGTCTTTCAATATATTACTCCTTTCTTTCCACGCATCAGTGATTTTACTACATTTATCAAGTATAGACCCTAGATCATAGCTATCTTCGAAGATGTTATCTAAGAGGATCTAACAATGACAGATATAAAATCATCAATCTGATCGCTTTCTTAATTATTAAGGTTAAACGTCGTCTTTCATGTAGCATTCTGACACAGATCTAGCATTATTATTATATATTGCAATAATTGTCATTATACTTTTGTTATCGCTGAGCCGACATTTAATGCCGCATAAATAGAAGTTGGTAATAAAGAATATCTGAAGGCCAGTTTTTTACTATGGACTCACTCAAAACGCTACTGACCTGCAGCTGCACTTTTTATTGTTATGCATAGGCGTGGTGGAAGCAGTCGTTCGATACTACATTTTTCAGTAATGTCAGATAAAACCACATCTTTTAAACATATTCTGGTGTTAAAATTAGAATTGTGTCTATTAGTGAAATATTTTCGCTTTCAAACTAATATAATTTCGCCGATTATTTATTAAGGCACATCGTACCATGGAAATAACAGTTCCATGATCGTACACAGGGGTCGCGCATCCAGGCCCTCCATTAAAAAAATCCTCTTTGCGTGTGTTACGGGTAAAAAACACAGGTTTTTATGCTTTTTTCAATCAAATTTTCACTAGTGGCAAATGGTGGTCATAGACCACAAACCTAGCTGGGGTTTGTCATGAAGTTTGTTGTCACCACACCGAGTTTGAGTACCATACTCCTTATAGATGCCCAGAAAATTAAATTATATGATTTGACCCAGATAACCTTTGACCTGACCCCTGAAAAGCGTTCCAAAATGTTCCCCTGGTCAGTAAGTTTATTGTCAGAGTTTGAGCCCTGTAGGCCTAAGATGTTCAGATAATGCATTTCTAAAATTTGACCTCTGCATGACCTTTGACCTGACCCCTGTAAAATGTTCCCCTGGTCATGAGATATGTTGTCACTGAGTTTGAGCCCCACACCCCTTACAGATGTCGAGATAAGGCAATTGTAAGAGTTTACCCCCTTAATGACCTTTGACCCTAAGTGGGTTAGTTTGAAATAGTCATGATGGTTGCACATGCAGGTACTTCTTTCGAAAGTCCTAAACAAGGTATAGCAGTCGTTGATAGGATATGCAGCTTATAGAACACGGATACCTCATGTGGCATTTCGAGATAGAGACCCAAAATCAGGGGCGTAGCCAGCTTTCTTGGTCAGGGGGGGGCAAAATAAAATTTTGGGGCACAGACGAAAAAATTGCAGTTGCATCATACAATACCGTATATAGAGACTGTATGTCTTGAGCTTCTCGAAAAGGGCCTTATTGGGATGATGTGCTGCTGTAGCCTGAAAAAATGGTATTTTACACTATTTTCGCCATTATCCGCTAAAAGGGCTTTATTGTTACAATGTACGCGCGTAGCGTGAAATTTTTTGTATTTTACACTATTTTGACCCTGAATTTTGCTAGAAAAGAGGCTCCTTGCCCTTTTTCTTTTCCTTTGCCCTCCTGATTTTCTCTTTCATTTTTTGTCAGAGGGGCACTTTTTCTTTCATTTTTTTGTCAGGGGGGCACTCTGCCCCCCTGCCCCCCCGCTGGCTACGCTACTGCCCAAAATAGGAATATTTACCAGAGTCTTATGAGGAGTAGCACCCCCGGTGGGGAAATAGTTTTTTTAAATTATATTCTGTACTTTTTCATTTGACCCCAATGGGGGTCATATCTTCTTGGAATTTCAAGATATGAAAAGGACCCACAATATGAATATTGACCAAGGTCTAACGAAGAGTGTCACCCCGGGAGGAACATTACTTATCTGGGGGTCATAGCTTCTTGTATATTAATCACGTTTAAGAAACAATAATTCTATTTTATTTACAGCAACCACTGTAAAATGTCAATATCGTACTTCAGAAAATACTAAAATTGTACAATTATAAAAATCCTAAAAAAAGATCAACTTTGACCGATGTTTTAACTACTTTTTACAAACGTAATCGGACTTTTTGATCCCCTCCCTCCCTAACGAAAGGACTTTCGTTTATAGGGCTTCATCGAACTTTTGGGTTGTTCCCTAACAAAGAGTACATACAAAGATATCAATAACGACACTCAATAGCTTAGGCAAGATAATAGGAAACCACGTGACCAAAACTAAAACTCAATATTTGAAACGAACAAGTGTAAATAAAACTTTCCTTATTAGTGAAGCCCCTCACAACACTCTATTGTTATGCATAGTCGTGCTAAAGGTCGATCGATACATCTTGAAATCAACACCATTTACAGATACACCTTTTGCTTTGAAATTAATAGGTCAAAGAAAAAACAATATTATTTTTATAATGTCATATAAAACATAGTACTTGAATAACCCATTAAAAAATCCATCCATGAGCTTTTTCTGGGTTTAAATTATTAGCGTTTCAAACTAAATTATATGATTGTTCGCAAAGTTTTTTCCCAGGTAGAAGCTTATTATCCTCTTCAAAAATTGGATTAATGACTGGTCTAAAAGGTGTTTGACTGGAACTAGCAAAATGAGATACATGTACATCATATACACATCAACTTGAGGTGCCTATGAATAGAACCTTTATGCACATTTTGCACTGTAACTCAGAATAATATTATTTGCCGACTTTACGACCGGTTTGTGGTGGATGGTCACATATTTCTTGGGTAGGTTTTCTAAGCAGCACACCCCCACCCAATTGATTTCCGCTTGAAGTCCATCCCATTAAACACAAAAATATTACAAACACATTTTGGTCTTGGTCAAAACATTTTAATAACATTTAACTGTCGGGTTATATAAAGGTTATGAACACGTTTTATATCAGGAACACACTACAACATTTTAAAAATGTTGTCAAAAATGTTATTGTAAAATATTTTTGGCAAACATTTTTGCAAACAGTGGCGTAGCACGAGTCATCCTAGGGGGGGGGGGCACCAACCATGATGGGGGGCACCGGCCTAATTTGAGGGGGAGCACACACCATTTTCCAGCAATTTTCCTAAATTGTTGAATCAATTGGGGACATGTGCCTACTACAGTACGCCACTGATTACAAACTGTTTGGTCAACAATTAAATTTTCAGGGGCATGTATCCTCTGTGATCTGCGGTTTTAATATTAAAATGTCTCACATTGACTGATGTCCTCCAAGGACACAGCAGATAGGCCACCTAATACCACCCCCCAGAAAATGTCAACCACCTAACCTCCTATATGGTAAAATTGGGCTATTCCATTTAAAATCCACACTACCCCTGTGTAAGATTAAGTTAAAGTCTTACACAGAGAGTGTACAAGTTTCGAATAGAATAGACAGTTGGGTAACTTCCATTTGAAATACTCACTCATGTTGTGAAAAATAGAGGTAAAGTCATAATACAGGGGGAGTATGGGTTTCAAAATGTTTACCCCAGACCATTTACATTTGAAAAATATACTCCCCTTGTAGAGGATATTTCCAAAATCTTCCACAGGATTTCAACTGGAATTGCCCATTGAAAACAGTAAACACAAAATTACACCATTATTTTGAGCTAAAATAGTGTGAACTGGTAAACACAAAATGTCACCTTTATTTGGGCTAATATTAATTGGTAAACACAAAATTTCACATTTATTTGGGCTAAAATGGTTTAAAATTTATAAAAATGTATAAAAATGTATACCTAATTAAATTCAGGTGAGTTGAAACTATCCAAAAGAAAAGTGCTCAACCCGTTAGGGGAGCATAAACATAAAGAATTTGGATTTGTTTGACACTACATGGTTTTACAGAGCTGTTTCGTAAGGGCCAATAGGCCCTCACTCATCAGAAACTTAATGCAGAATCTGCAGAATGCAAAAATGTATACCTTTATATTCTTTAGACTAACAATTATGAGGCCCGAAAGTTCCATAATTCCAGGGTTAAGACCACCCTTAAGAGGCTCAACATCTCAAACCTTCTTGTCTGGTTTCATAGTCATAACTTATGACTATGAAACCAGACTTATGATAAGTGATGACTTGATCCTGACAAAGAAAGGGCTATTCTATTTGAAATACACACTACCCCTGTTGATGATTTAGCTGAAATCTTCCACAGCGGGAGTACAAGTTTTGAATAGAATAGACAATTGGGTAACTTCTATTTGAAATACTCACTCCAGTTGTGGAAGATAAAGGTAAAGCCATAATACAGGGGGAGTATGAGTTTCAAAATGATTAACCCTGACGAATTAGAAAAACATACTCCCCCTATGGAACACATTTTCCAAATCTTCCACAGGGGGAGTGTGGGGGGACCACAGGGGGAACCACACAAGGCTTCGATACTTTGAAAACTCCAAAATGTGATTACATGGATTATAGGTTAAAGCCATAATGTACGATCTTTTAAAATGAGTTTGGTCAATTTTATTCCAAACCAGATTTTTTGGCATTCATGTCCCAATTTGCACCTTATTGGATTCAGCCAAATTCATTGTATTTTTAGGACAACAGAGCAAGTTTGAATTAAAAGCCAAATTATGACTTCTAATCCCCCATAGAACACCACAGTTAAAGCAATAAGGTGTGATTTGCATAAATAGATTCCTATTTAAATATTTGTTTGCACTGATCACATTATCCCCTTTTAATTTCGAGCCAAACAAATAAAGTATAACGAAGAAAATTGTGATTTCATTCCAGCGCCTACAATGTGTGTACTACGCTTGATCGTATCATGTAATACTACACGAGCATCGCGCTTGACGCGATTACACGTAAGCTAACATCCACGGGAGATGTTAGCAAGCAGTCGATCGGTCAACTTTGAATAAAACCGGGTCGACCGGTTTTAATATAAAAAGTTAAATTTTACTGTTATTAAAGCACTTCAGGCTTAGTCTTTTACATGGTATTTTAGTACACCACTGGGCACTGCCCAGTGGGCCCAGTGGGCATTATAATGCCCACTGGGCATTATAATTATGCAAAAAGTAGAAATCCGAGTAAAATTGAGAGCGTCGCTGTGAAGCAAATCACACATTATGGCTTTAAGCGGCTAAGATAATAAGTGAGTTTTCATTCATTTTACCTCATTAGTTTGTTTTAAAATGACCAGAAAACTTTCCTGACAGTTTTTGCTAATATTTGGCAAAGAATAAGCAAATTAAAATGAACCAAAATCATACATTACGGCTTTAATAACTTGTGAAAAATCAAAACATTTTGCCTTTGGAACCGAGGACTAGATAGCGCAAAATGTTTAGATTTTTCACAATGCCTGACATATACATTGTAACTGCACGATGCAAAGTTATTAACTGGATTCATAACCGCCACATTGGGCTGTTCCATTTAAAATCCACACTACCCCTGTGAAAGATTTTGGAAATATCTTCCAAAGGGGAGTATGAATTTCAAATGGAATGAGCACATTGGGCAGCTCCATTTGAATTTCATACACCAGGCTGAGAAAGATTCCACCTGAATCTTCCCCTGCGGGAGAGTGAGTTTAAATGGAACTGCCGAATGTGTTCATTCCATTTGAAAGTCATACTCCCCCTGTGGAACATATTTCCAAAATCTTCCACAGGGGTAGTGTGGATTTCGACTGAATAGCCCATTTTAACTCCTCACTTAACCAATTCTCTAAAAATTGTTGAAATTTAGCAATTTTAATCAGAACTTAAATTTTGCACTTCAAGAAATTGGACTCACCAATTACATCAGTGCAAAATCAAGCCATGTGCAAATACAGTAGTTGTGTGTGCCTGAAAATGTTCTAGAATTCATTTTAATGCATAATCCCTCGCTATATCACATGCGGAAATCATTGATGAAATTTGATTGAGATGCACATACAGTGTGATAGATCTCAAAACTACCAATAACATAATTTTCTTCATAAATACTGATCAATTATCTTTACTGTTGAACACTAGCGCTGTTCATCCTGATGATAATGTTTCACTACATATCTCTTCTTTCTCCTCATCAAATCTATATACCTTCTTCTTATAGTTCTTATTCACTACAAACGAGCTTGAATACTTATGAAACACACTCTGACTTTCTTCTTCAAAATCCCCATCCATTTCCTCCTCCATCTTTTGTCCATATTTGGAATTTCGTCTCCAAAGGCGACTTTCCGATTCGGCACCCGATGCACTCACATCTTCCGAACTTTTGTAAAATCTGTTTCTTCGTCTTGAAAAGTGTACCTCTATGATGTGATGACTGCTTTTTCTTTGGCGGTGGTTTGCGGATCGTTTCATCACTAAATGTCTCCTCACTGTCCAATTCAGAAATTGATATCAGCCGTTTATCGTCCCAAAGAGAATCTACATCACTTGCCAAATCTTTTCTTCGCAGCGATCGTTTCTTTGGCGGTGGTTTGCAGTTCTTTTTGTCACTAAATGTCTCCAATTCGGAAATTGATACCAGCTGCTTATCTTCCTGAAGCGAATCTTCGTCACCTACTACCAAATCTTTCCTTCGTGGTGATTTTTTCTTTGGTGGCGGTTTTCTCATCTTCGAAACAGATGGTGAGGTAAGAAAAATATCATCTAAGAAAGACAAATTCTGATCTTGAGCTGAAGTATTCTCTACAGCAGAACTCTTTTCATTACATTTGTCCTTCTTTGTCTTATCAACTGCCCTACTCAAAGACTCTGTCTCATGTCTGTCATGTCTTGTCCCATTTCTACCTTGTCCTCGTAATGTAGTGAACTCCTCTTGGTCTGGGTTCTCCGGCATATCAGAACCGGGATTGTCTAATGCATTATGAGTAGCTAATGAATCATGGGTACCCGAAGCATCATGGGTAACTTTTGCATCAAGAGCATCCATTGAATCACTGGTATCCATTTCTTCTGCACCAGATGACAGAGGTGAAGGTCCTGTATTAGTTCTGTTCTTATTAATTTCTTTCACAACCTCACTATTTCTACTAGTTCTTTTGCATTTAATCTCTGCCACATAATCATCACTGTCGCTATCATCGCTCTCAGATCCACTCTCAAAATGAAACCCTTTTGGTTTGGGCCGTTTTCTTTGTTGCGTAGTCCTGACCCGTCTCTGCGTCTGAGTCGATTGTTTCCCCCCGGTCACTCTTCTACTACCTTTAAGCTGCGACTGCTTCAAAGTTTTTGTTCTGCTTTTGGGTATCTTAGCTGCCGGTTCCGGTTCATCATCTTTGAGCTCAAAATATTTCTCCAGATCATGTCCGTGATGCTTATTAGTGTAATAGTCTTTAAGCAACTGAACTTGTCCCTCTAGTAATGATGCTGATAGAATTTGATTGGCTAGCTCTACTGTGGAAAGTCCTTTGGTCTTGGCCAAGTCTTCAAAATGTCTCCTAAAAAACAAACAAAAAACACAATAATGATTATTAAAAGTATTGTACCGTGAGTACGGGTAGAGGCCTGAAGGGTACAGATACAACGGAAATTGGGACTCATGTACAATGTATGAGCTCTAGAGTTTGTCACAGGAAAGTTTGATGAAAGTACAGGGGCTATATATTAGATATAGCATATGGTCAGCAGAGTCTTGAGCTTCCACCAAAAAAAAAAAGGTGGCGGCGTTACATTTTGCCAAAGTCGACTCAAAACAAATGATGATATCTCTGTCAAACAGGAAGTTATTGTCATGCTTGTGGTCTCATTTTATTGCTAAATAAAATGCACTTTCAACACTGTAAAAAGAAATACTTGAACTTTTTTATTACTGTCACTGTGCTTCATAGTATTCAGAATGGGCAGGGTGGCGGTGGTGGGGGATGTGGTGGTGGGGGATGTGGTACACACAAACTCTATGGGATTGGGGTTTTTAGTGCATAATCTGCTTCTGTAAAGGCTGTAATTGGATTTGGACTCTATTTAGCATCTAAAAGACTCATGGCCTTACAGCTAAACAATTCTACTAATTGTATTTAATCATGTATGGTTGGTTTAGTCTAGAAAATACAAACTTTTCCATACAAAACTACCCGTTGTCATATTAAACACTGTAGTAAGTAATGCAGATGTCTTCATAATCTAAAAGTTACTGTAAAATTTTAATTACTTTCTGAAGGGAAATTTGACGAGGAATCTAAATATGGACATATTTTTTCTGTATGGGTTAGGGGGAAAATGTTTAGATTCAAAATATGTTGAATTGTAAAAAAATCTAACATACTTTGGGACACCCTATATTCCGAGATTACCAAACAGCTGTGATTTTGGTTTCTTCAAAAGTCAGTTGGCACTCCATATCCTCTAACCAAATGAATGTTGTTTACTTCGTTTATTACTTTAAGTTGGTAATAAGCAATGCATTGAGTGACCCATTTTTTATCAAAATCCTTTTTATTCCACCCTGTATAACTTGTTGGTCACCCTGTATAATGAGTTGAAATGTATATATTTGAATTGCTTATGCCTTCAGCGTTCCAAAAGTATACTTTTGCTAGTTTAGGGTTGATAATTGTCGAGATAATCTAATTAGAAACCCGGTTGGTGTAATAATTCATAATATTTGTCATGTAACGCTAAGGGTGGCGAGTTCAGGACACGCGCCATATAGATTAGACCCTAATATCGTAAATAAATGTATGTTACTGGTAGAGACTTTTGGCATAATTATATAGTCCACCTCTTAACCCTAACTTGGGGTCCGGCTAATTTTGCAATTACGACAGATTTTTCCCCCCAATCAGTTCATGCAGTGTAAAACTCAAGATATGTGAATGTCCATTCAAAATCTATTGTTCAAGCTACTGGATAACTTTTAATTGCCTTTTTTTATTTGATGTAGTCTTCATTCACCTTAAAACAAAGGAGAGGCTAATAACATTATGAATAGCAACAACAACAAAGAGGCTTTTACGAGGGGGTATCAAAAAGTTTTTGAAATCACCCAGAAGTGAAGGCGCTATATCAATGAAATTTTGTCAGTATAATCACTGGTCCTTATGTACACTATGGTGCAAAAATGGTCTCATAAGTATGTTTACTTTCTTTACAGTGGTGCAAGATGTCAGTACCTGCCTATGTAACACATAACCAGCAAGATGGAGAAAATTGAGGCACAAAGAGGGATTAAATTCCATTTTAAGGGTTACAGTGCCCAGAAAATCTATGATGAAATAAAATTCCTATTCCAAAATCAACAGTACCATATGACAATCACCACTGTAGACAGTTTTCAGTTTATTATAGATTTTCTGGGCACTGTAACCCTTCAAAAGTAGGATCTTAATCACGCTGCTACCCTCAATTTTCTCCATCTGGCAATTTATGCACGGTAACAGGGGCAGCAGGTTACTGGCATCTAGCTCTACCTGTAAAGAAAGTAAACATACTTATGAGCCCGTTTTGCACCATAGTGTACATAAGGACCAGTGATTACACTGACAAAAATTTCATCGGTATAGCTCTTTCACTTCTGGGCGATTTCAAAAACTTTTTAATACCCACTCGTATATAGTGCCTTTACATGACCAAACAGGGCCACAGCACTTAACAAAAATCAATCTCAAACTACAGAACTTACATTACAAATTAACAAAAGCAAAAAAAAACAATAACAAAGCAGTATTGTAAACATGAGTGAAGAATAATTATTTTCGTCTGGGAATAAATGAGTTTATGTTTGGCTCTTGAAAGATGCATCTACTGCCGTGGGAGAGTTTCTAATAGCAACTGGCAAGGTGAAGGTTTTGTGGACAACAAGACAAGCTTGATCGTGGTAATACTGAAACGCAGGTTGACTGACGGAATGTAAATTTGAAGGAGTTCAGTAAGGTATTAAAAAGTGGGGGCTAAATAGCACACACTGCTGGGAGGGATTAAGGAATGGGATATTAACTTTTAGCGATGTTTTCACATATTTTTTGTGGGAGCTTAGAGTACACCAGACCTATCTATCGAATTGCATTCTGAATACGAGGAATGTCTTTCTGATATCAAATAATTTAGATTTTTTGAAATTTGCGATATATTACAAATTTTATGACAAATTATTAATACTAAGCGGGACACCAGCGCTTCTGCCATGAGTCCCCGCTAGGTGAGTAAATGGGAGAGTTCACTAAATCAGGAGGAATTACTGAACAGGTAGAATCATTGAAAAGGTAAATTTTATTTATCTGTTCCCTTTTAGCATCTTTTTTTTATTTGCTGCGTGTGATTTCCCGTTTCCATGTTTTTTACTTAATTCTGTTCTCATTATTTTAGCTTCTTTTTTTCTTACAATTCCTGATTAGTTTCTTTCCTTCTTTGTTTTGTTCCCTTTTCATTTAGTTACTTTAACCCGTTGGCCTAATTACTCGTACCTTTTTGTCCCCCTTTTAATTTAATTTTTCTTTATAGTACCGCTTCATCTTTTCCCGTATTTATTCGTCCTCTCATAAGCGTGTCTCGCGGGCGTGTTCACCCGGTATCCCGTGACCCGTCCATGTACCTTTTTGTCCTTTATTTTTCCTTCTTTCCGTATTATCATATCCACTGGTCTCTGGCTCGCAAGTCGTGTGTGGCTCTGCGCCCGTTCTGCCAGCGCATTTGCGCAATGCGCATTACGCCGCTGGCGCCGACCAGCTACCCGACCAGCTGCAGTGACGCGTAGGCTGGTAACCAATTTTCATAACAAAAACCCCGTCTTTACTCATATTTTCACTGTTTTGCAGCCAATTCTTAATCATTTTTAACCAAATTTTAGCATAACCGTTTGGTAAGTTCCTCGATCTCCCGTATGAATTTGGCGACATTTGGATCGAAACTGACGGAGCCTTTATACACGATACATACATAGATAGATAGATAGATAGATACATACAACATTCCCCTATTTATAGTAAGATTTGATATTTTTAAAACTTTTGATATTTAACAGTCCTCGAAATAAACTTTATGAATCTAATGATATGTACTGAAAGTGTATATAGCTGGGATGAAAAGCCGACGATCAATTGAAAATTTTGACCTTTCATATTATTGATATACATTTTTTCCCAAAAAGACCTAATTTTTTTGGGGTGTTTTTGGAAAAAAATTCCATATCTTCAATACGAGAGGTCAAAACTTTCAATTGATCGTCAGCTTTTCTTCCCAGCTACATACACTTTAAGTACATATCATTAGATTTATAAAGTTTACTTAGAGGACTGTTAAATATCAAAAATATCATTTTGTAATCATTTGCCATAAAATGCATATTATATTGCGAATTTCAAAAAATCTAAAATTATAGTGTTCAGAATGCAATTCGATATGCCTGATGTGCTCTCATGTCCCACAAAAAATACTGTCCAAACGTCCATACCCCATCCCTTAAGGTCATGTCTTCCATAGTGGTTGTATGGATTTCAACTGGATGAGCACAATAAGCACCTACACAGGGTTGCCAAACCCGCGATTTGGTAGCCCAATTGGGCAACTTTTGAAGATTTTTCCCGCAACTTTTGACAATTTCCTGTCCCATAGAAACCAATGGTTAAGAAAAAATTTGGGCAACTTTTCAACATTGGCTCCTGCAACTTCCGATAGTTTCCAATGAAACCAATGGTAAAGAGAAAAAATTGGGCGACTTTTCGATTATTTGACCCACGATTCGGGCTGAAATCTTTTGGCAACCCTGCACCTACAACCTTTTTGGCAACATGCATGTCTAAGCTCTACAAAAAAACAACAGTCTGAATAAATTTACCATTTATACCTTGTGACTTTTGATTATGACTGCAGACACATTCTATTTTAATATTCTTCATTGTGTAAATATCTAATTTGTGACACTATCTGGTCCATGGGGGGCCAAAGCAGGCATTTTTTTAAATTGAGTTACTGTGATTATTTAGAGGTTAATGACTGCACATCAGTTGTTTTGAGGGTATTGTGAAATATCTAAACATTGTGCTTTGGAACCGAGGAATATCCCGAGGGGTGCAGCCCCGAGGGATATTCCTGAATAACTGATGCAAAGTCATTAACCTCATTAACTGATGCAAAGTCATTAACCTCATTCATAACCGTCACTTTTCACATTTTTAATTCAATTTACGTCACATTTTCTTCTTTTAATTTGAAAACAGAACACAATTTTAACTTTATTCAGAACACCAGTTTAACTTTATCTGTCGTTTTCCCTGTACAAAATCGAATAGCCCATTAAGGAAATACCGCTAGCGACCAATCACACTAGCACGCAATCACGCGATGTCCAAATACGGTGGCCAGCGTCCGCGTAAATTGTTCGAACGCGTAACACGTCACGTAACACGGTCATTGTAGAGCGTACTTTTAGCTACGTCACGAGACGCGGTCATTATACTTTTTCAATGACCTGCATTTGCGTCCAGCGTATTTAAAAGTTATTATCTGTGATTGGATCGCACTTGCTGCGTGTATTAATGAGGTTATGAATACATTATATACAATAGGCTGATCATTTACTGAAAATACCAAAGGTCTAACATACACGGTTCAAAGGCTATGAACTGTTTTGATGTCTATAAGTATTTTATTGTTGTTTTACTCCATATTTTTACCTTGATCTCAGTTACAAATTTGCCGCCTTTGGTCCCCATGGACCAGACCGTGTCACATTTTAACTTTCATTTGCTCGTCTTGATAATTAAATGCCCACAATTACTGACTTAAGCAACTGGGGTGCTAATTATAGTTTATTCAGCTTATAATTGGTGAAAATTGTTAGTTTTCTGTTATCGTATGCGAGTCAATAAAGTCTGAACTTACCATCAGGTAAATTCATATTAGCCCATGCCATGCAGTCACACATTACGCAACATGCAATTAGTGTCAGGGCCATACGTGCAGTAGCACCATCAGCTATGGGGATGGGGAAATTGGTGGGTATTTGGGTCCTTGCCGATGGTGCACAGATAATTCTGCGTCTCATCTGAAGCGTAATGTGTATCGCATGCAGGTCACATCATGGGTGTCTCTCAAATGTGTCTAGTATGCGATGTCACGCTCACATGACAACGATTGCCTCGAGCGCATTCTGAGTGAAACTGAATACCCCAATTTTTGTTCCATGCAGGTATTGAGATGGTGGTAGAGTCCGGGTTATCTGGTTTTAATTCTGTGGGCTGCGCCCAACTGCGTGCATGCCATTCTATATCACTACATGATGTTATGAGTTTCATTTTTTTGCCAATTATAAGCCAAACAAATTACAGGTTGAGTATGTTAATCCAACAAATAATAACTGTTATTGTGCAAACAATTTATAACAATCGTTTGGATTGGCTGCTTATTTCATACATACCTTCTTATCCCTTTGGGTGTTTGACCAATCAGAATGGTTGTACTATTCACTTTATCAGACAGTGGTTTGGATTGGCAGCTTGGCACATTGTGTGAGTGATATAAGGAAGATGCTGATTTGTTTACTTGGTCCTTTGCATTAGCTGAGCTTTGACTATCAAGACTCTGTGAGAACAACAATGAAGAACACTTCTAAAGATATATAAATCTATGAAAACTATGATATAATGTTTTACAATCATACGTATCGGTAAACTTAAATAGAAAGCAAAATTACGAATTCTCGCTACTCAAATTTGGTACACTCACGGGCGCTTTGACTGGCTCAATCGGCGTCTTCAGCGGATGTTATTGCTCTGAAGATTTGTTGTTGCTAGTGATGTTGACAACATCTTTTTTTTTGATGTCATCTACATCTGTGATGTCATCGGAGGTGTCTTAACATCACTAGCAACAAATCTTCAGAGCAATAACATCCACTGAAGATGCCGGTTAAACCAGTGAAAGTGCTCCGGTGAGTGTACCAAATTTGAGTAGCGTAGAAGTCTTTGCTTTCTATTTATTAAAACTTGTTTATGTACATTATTTCTTGTGAATGCTGGTCCAACTTAAACAACATGAAGTTCTCCAACTTCATAGGGAGGGAGGTGGGGAGATTAAACCATCCAGATTTGCATTTTGATGATTAAACCTACCTATTCCAAAGTTGGTAATAATTGGCTGGTATATACTTTTAGCACTAATATGGTTCAACTCAAACACATAATATGAGCCATGATATATCTCAGTCTTTAGGAGGGGATGATTAAACCTATCTGTTTCACAGTTGGTACAATAAAAATTGCAGCTTCTTGTGTATGTTAGTCCAACTCAAACAGCTAATGAGAGCTATGATATATCTCGGTCTTTAGGAGGGCATGATTAAACCTATCTGTTCCAGAGTTTGTACATTATAATTTGTTGGTATATCGGTTCACCACAAACAAATAAGCAATGAGAGCCATGATATATCTCACATCTTTAGGAGGGTATGATAAACATACCTGTTGGTACATTACAAGTTGCATGTTCTTGTGTATTATGTTAGTCTAACTCAAACAACACACCCTAGAACCAGGATATATCTCAGTCTTTAGGTGGGGTGATTAATCCACCTGTTCTAAAGTTCTTAAAGTTGCATATTCTTGTGTACATGTGTATTATGTTTAGTCTAACTCATGCAAAATACTAGAGAAACAGTATATATCTCAATCTTAGGAGGGGATAAATAAACATACCTGTTCCAGAGATGGTACATTATAATTGGCCGGTTCTTGTGAATGTTGATCCATTTCAAACACATCGTGTATAGCAGCATTGGAGACATGATCTTCAATCTTGCTTCCCCCTACCAGCCGGTTGTTTGAATGCACATACGAAATTCCACACTCCTCTGAAAGATATCAGAAATCATTGGCATGATGGTCCCAGATAAGTCATCAGTTATTTTGGAAATATCTTCCACAGGGGGAGTAAGAATTTCAAATGGAATGACACAATAGGACAGTTCCATTTGAATTTCATACACCCTCTGAGAAATATTCAACATGAATCTTCCACTGATGATGGAGGGTGAGATTCAAATGGAATTGCTAACCATTAGAAATTCATACTCCCCTGTGAAAGATATTTCCAAAATGTTCCACAGGGGTAGTGTGGATTTTAAATGGAATAGCCCAATGGTCAGTAACTACAGGGATGGGGGGCAGAGGGGGCAACATGCCCCGGGCACCACCCTTAGGTCAAATTTTTGTGCGCATTTCAGCACAAAATCAATTGAAAGAACATTTCAAGACCGATATACAACTTCTAGTAACCAAAATTAATTAGTGTATAGGCCTTATTTGTCCAAATTTCTTGCGCTCTGTGCGCAATTGTTTTGTTTTGGCTGGGGGCATTATGTATCATCAGCCCCTATAGCTACACCACTGCCCGCATGTAAGATATTCCCGGGTGGGGGTAGGGGCGCCAATTTTGTTTCTTGCCCCGGGCGCTACCAACCCTAGTTAATACGCCACTGCCAATGGTTCTAACTTACTCAGCACATCATCAACTGTGTCCAACTTCTGTTCCTGTCCTCCCTGTACAATTCTTCTCTTGTCGCTTTCCGATCCCCTCTCTTCTTCCAGATCTGTTCTGCCATCACCATTCACATCTTGTTCCCTCCCTTTGATCCGTCGCTCTACCCGGCCGTCTTTTCGTAGAATTGCTTTACCACAGCATTTCTTCTGATTTTGATCTGTTCTGGCGTCTTCTTCGCAAGTAGATGTTTTTCCACTTGCTTCCTCTCCTTGTTTACATTGTCCTTGTTTTGTGATTGGCTCGTCTGTGTCACTTTCATCACTGATCATAAGTTGTGATGCGATACCGTGGGAGTCCTCTTTGTCATCCTCATCTTCCGACTCAACTGATGCAGGATTCATCTCATCTTCATCCTCATCATCATCATTGGTGCTGCTTGCTGGTTTCTGCTAAAAATGTTTGAAAGAGTATTTTTTTTAATACCCTGTGATATATTGAAAATTATATACTAATAGTTCTCTGGGTTGATAGGTTGAAGAAATTTTAATCCTTATATTATTACCCAGAGCAGCCAGTGCACATAAACATTGAAATAAAAACAGTGCATCTGGCTGGAATCGAACCGGCGACATTCGTATTACTAGCACGACGCTCTAGCCGATTGAGCCACAGAGGCACACTGGAGAACAGCAAAAGATTTTAATCTATAGGTATTAGATTCGAATGGTGTTCGTCGCATTCCTAGCATAGGAACTGCATATTTTTAAGAAATATAAAAAGTAACATTGGGATGAAAATTAATACTTAGTTCTATGGGTTGATAGGATGAACAAATTTTAATCTTTACCCAGAGCAGCCAGCGCACATAAACGTTGAACCCCCCCCCCCAAAAAAACAGTGCATCTAGCTGGATTTGAACTGGCGAACTTTGTATTATTAGCATGATGCTCTAGAGAAGAGCGGAAGATTTTAATCTATAGGTATTAGGTTTGAATGATATATTACCTCCTGATGAAGACATTATTAAATCCAACTCACTTCAAGATGGCTGTACAATCTCATTTTTCAGTTCTTGGTTCTTAAATGTTTTATTACCGTTATACATATTGGCGACGAAAAAAACCCTTCCCTATTTTAAGGGCGGAAGTACTTGTCAAGTATGGTCGGTCGGTCAGGATTTTTTTTACATTCAGTATTTTAATTTTTTCTGGAGGCTAAAATGATCCTTAATGCTCTGCGTGCTAGCCATGAGCTTCAACATAAAAAGTCCAAGTTTTGAGATATTTTCTCAAAATATCAAGAGCTATCTAAAGAACCACTGAACCAATACTAGGCTTGTTTGTACTAATTTTAATGCATTTTTCATGTTGATTCCAAATATGGTAATGAAAATTTACAATTCTGAAATTTTTGAAATTTTGAATTCTTTTTAAAAACTTGTCGTCTGCAGTCGACACCCGCGTGAAATTAGATGATTTATTTTGCAAATATATCTTGAAAATGTTCTGAATTTTTTTCTAAAACTTTCTATCAAAGTTGATAATCGTTATATCACTCTTTAGTCCAGCATATTGCCCCGAGCTGGACAGGCTTGAAGGAAAAAAAGAATATAATAATAATGATATTGGTCCAGCCTACCTGATTATTTCAAGATGGCAGTTCAATATCATTTTCCAGTTCTTTGTTCTTAAATGCTTTATTACAGTTTACATATGAGGTGGTATCAAAAAGTTTTTGAAATCACCCAGGAGGAGCTATATCGATAACATTTTGTTAGTGTAATTACTGGTTCTTATGTATATTATGGTCTCATAAGTATGTTTATTTTCTTTACAGGTGGTGCTAGATGGGCGGTAAACGCATAACCTGCAATATGGAGAAAATTGAGGCACACAGCATGATTAAGTTCCTGCATTTGACGGGTTCGGCTTTCAAATTCCAGAATATTTATGATGAAATGAAGGCTGTCTACGTTGATGATTGCCAGTCGTATAGCACTGTTGCTTTTCGGAAAAGAATTTCCAGACTGGCCAGTGGCCACATGTCCCTCACAGCCAAGAAGTGGATGTCCATCACTTTGGGATGATGCAGCCACAGTGAAAAGGTTATGTACTTACCACCCATCTAGTACCACCTGTTACAAAAGTAGACATATTTATGAGACCATTTTTGGACCATAATGTACATAAGGACCAGTGATTACACAGACAAATTTTCATCAATTTAGCTCCTTCACTTCTAGGTGATTTCAAAAACTTTTTGATACCCCTCATAAGCATGATCTATTATAGTCCAACACACTGCCCCGTGCAGGAGAGGCTTGTGGGAAAAAAAGAAGAATATAATCATGATATTGGTCCAGCCTACCTGATTATTTTCGTCTGATGCGTTTGCTGGTGCTGCTGCCGGTAAAGGGATATACTTTGCCATAGTTATGCCTTTAATGGTCTTTGATTCACGCTGTGAAGACAAAAAAATGTTACAAATTGTGGGAGCGATTACCGAATAGGGTGCAATTCTACTACTCTTATTACAAGACTGCCCTACTCCAACACTAAACCCTAACCCTCGTAAACGAGGACTGGACTAAAGTCCAGCTAGTTGCACCCGATTCGGTAATTGTACCAAATTTTGAGACAGCAAGAAATATATTCCTTTTTCACAAAATGATGTCAGATATGTCCCCTTTAAATTTTGAGCCAAACAATAACTGGCATGAGCAATTTCATTCCAGCACTAATGTTGCTTGTAACCGAGGCTTGTTTAAGTGTAATGATGATCCTATACGTACAGCGTTATCAACATCCGGATAACATATGGTCTTTTTGCTTCTTGTCTTTTTATTGTGACTTTAGAGTTCCAACATCCATTTAATTTATAGCAAATAACTCTCCAGAATAAATTCCTACAACTCCTGTGAAAAATCACTTGGAATTTTGTTAGTATACAATCTCCTGTCGTCAATTCAAACATATTCCTTAGACCAAACAGCTCTGCAGAATTAGTACCTGCAACTAAGTACCTCTTAGCATCCTCACTTACAGCGGGAGGGGGTAATTCAAAGGGAATATAGCCGAGTGCACCTTACCTCGATTACATCTTTTGTTAGTACACAATCTCCTGTCGTTAATTCAAACATATTCCTTAGACCAAACAGCTCTGCAGAATTAGTACCTGCAACTAAGTACCTCTTAGCATCCTCACTTACAGCGGGAGGGGGTAATTCAAAGGGAATATAGCCGAGTGCACCTTACCTCGATTACATCTTTTGTTAGTACACAATCTCCTGTCATTAATTCAGACATATTTCTTAGACTTTTTGGTTTCGGTTCCTGTTTCAGTTTTTGGTTTTAGATCTCGCTGTTATTTTGAAGTGTTAGCGTGTGAACAATCCTTTTATTCTAGTCTTTTGTTGCTCACTAAAAAGTTGCTCACTAAAAAATTGAAGAGAATTTTTGTTTTCGGTTTGTTGAGCTAATTTCTGACATGAAAACGTAAGATGAGAGGGTTGGTGCTAATCTAGATGAAAGAATTCCGCCTAGGCAGAAGTGGCTTGTGAAAATAGCCTAGCGCAGAAATATACACTAATCAGCAGTGATCAGTGTTGCCAACAATTATATGGTATTTTTAGCCATGTACCGTACGTATACTTGTGTGTGCAATTGCCCAAAAATCAGTCATATGATTATATAGAGATGAAACAGGGATTTTCGTCCTAAAACACACCTTGAAACTTGCGTATGTGGTAATATGCAACACCAAAGAAGTGGGCTGAAGCAAAACTAACTGATTTCTTTCATGGGAATTGGTAATCTGATAATTGCTTCAGACAAAATTGCCAGACTCAAATCTATTTTAAATGTATCTTCTTTTTCATTCATACACCAGGCTGTTAAACATGTTAAAGAATGCAAATTGCGAAGTAGGGGAGACAAGAGAGTGGGGATGATGAGACGAGGAGATGATCGGGTGGAGGGGATGAGATAGGAGAGGAGAGGAGGGCGAGTAGAGCAGGGAGGAGTTTATTCAGTTTGTTTAAATTTTTCCCCGTTGATCATAGGCCTACTGCTAAAACAGTGAGAGGGGGAGAAGGGTTAAGGGAAACTTTGCAGAATACAGACTTAATATACAACATACAATAAAATTCAGATAGGTTGGGGGTCCTTTTTTAAATGTCACATCAATATAGACCAGAATGACATCAAATTTGCGTTAGGACCTGATGTAGGCCTATCCTGCCTTTTTAAATGAGAGATATTAGTAAGATTGCCCACTTGACCGGTGTTGCATATAATTAACTTATCCAACCTTTATTGACAGACATAGGTGTGATTGACCTATTGAAATGAGAAGCATGATGCGCCAAACGTAACAATGAAGTCAATTATTACACACTGAACAATAGACCTACTGAAACCAAAAAGATAAAAAAGACCCTTGGTACCTCAAGAGAGCATTTTCACTTCCAGTGGGAGGGGGTAATTCAAAGGGAATATCACAGAGTGCACCTTACCTCAATAACATCTTTCGTCAGTATACAATCTCCTGTTCTCAATTCAAACATGTTCGTAAGACCAAAAAGCTCTCCAGAATTATTTCCTGCTACTCCTGTAAAGTACCTCTTGGCATTCTCACTCTCGATTGCGACACTTGCAATTTGCTGCAGAAAGTCAAAAAGAAAGAAAAACAAATGAAAAATTTATATGAGGAGGAACTGAATGAAATCATGAAAACTGTGGCTATGGAATTCTTGGAATTTGGGCGTGTATCTGTTGGGCTATTTCAGTTGAAATCCATACACCCCCTACGGAAGACATGACGTTAATCTTCTACACAGGGAGTGTGAATTTCAAATGGGGTTACCTGTATATGGGTGACTACATTTGAAATCTACACCCCCGGTGTGGGTGATTAAGTTGTGTCCTCCACATGGTATGCATGGATTGCAACTGGAATAGCCCCTCTTATCTTGTGCTTGGAAGTCTTATAGGTCATAGTTCATGTCATATAGGGCACATGTATGTACCTGCTTATACATCTGTCTCGAGTACATATTTTCCTCAATAGATCCATTTGATACGAGTCGATAAACTCCATCTCAATGGTGCCCTATACATGCTCTATCTTGAGCTTGGAGGTCATAGGTCATAATTCATGTCATAGGTCAAATTCACTTGCCCTCGTTTCATCTTTTCTGTTTCGGGAGGTCTATTGTTCAGAAACGAAAACGCAAGGGATTAAGTAGGATGGTGTGTAAGTTGACTTCATTGTTACGTTTGGGGCATCATGCTTCTCATTTGAAGAGGTAATAATAGGTGCTGTCAATCACACTTATGTCTGTCAATAAAGGTTGGATAAGTCAATTATATGCAACACTGGCGTCTCAAGTGGGCAATCTTACTCATGTCAGTCATTTAACTAGGATAGGCCTACAATCAGGTCCGAACGCAAATTTGGTGTCATTATGGTCCATATTACTATGACATTTAAAAAAAAGGACCCTGCCTCTTCTCCTCTACGCTTTCTTCTTTTTCTAGTCTGTCTGTCTCTCCTCCTCTCACCTGTGCCATCTTTTGAATTATGTGGATATCTGAATTATATTGGATGTTGTATTTCCTTTACCCTTCTCCCCCTCTCACTGTTTTAGCAGTAGGCCTATGATCAACGTGGAAAAATCAAAATAAACGGAAAAAACTCCTCCCTGCTCTGCTCGCCCCCTCTCTTCTCTCTCCTCTCCTCTCCTCTACTCTACTCTACTCTACACTACTCTACTCTACTCTACTCTACTCTACTCTCCTTTCCTCTTCTCTCCTCGTCTCATCATCTCAAATAATATACATTTAAAATAGATTTGAGTCTGGCAATTTTGCCTGAAGCAATTATCAGATAACCAATTCCAATGAAAGAAATCCTATTAGTTTCACTTCAACGCGCTTTTCTGGTGTTGCATATTACAAAGTTTTAAGGTGTATTTGGGACGAAAATAATTCCCCATTTAATCGCTACATAATCATAATATGACCGATTTTTTGCGCGATTGCACGAACAAGTATACGTAATTCTTGGCAACACTGCTTACTATTGATTAATTTATATTAATCATGTTAATGTATATTTCTACGCTGGGCTATTTTCACAATCTACTCCCGCTTAGGCTGGAGTACCTATACACTCAACGCAAGTCAATTGAAGCCGTACAATTTATCGCGAATTTACGACCGTAAAATTTAGACACTTCTTTTGTCTAGATTAGCATCAACCCTCTCATCTCACGTTTTTCATGTCAGAAATTAACATAACTCCCGAAACCGAAACAGAACAGAACTTTTCTGTAGTCAACAAAAGACAAGAATAAAAAGATTGTTCACACGTACCATGCTAACACTTCAAAATAACAATGAGATCCGAAACAGAAACCGGAAACAGAAAAGATGAAAGGACGGTTGGGTATGTGTTTTCCTCAATATAGATCCAGCAGATATGAGTCTATAAACTCAAACATCTCGATGTTGTCCTATTCTTATCCTATCCTATTATGCTCTATCTGGAGCTTGGTGGTCATAGGTCATGGTATAGGTCACAATTTTGACCTACCTGCTTATATATCTGTCTTAGGTACATATTTTCCTCGATCGATCCAGCTGATATGAGTCGATAAACTCTGACATCCCGATGTTGCCCTATTCTATATGCTCTATCTTGTGCTTGTAGGTCGTAGGTCGGGTTCCAGTTTGGGTCGTAGATGATTACAACATTGGCACCCGTCAGATTCAGTCCTATGCCACCTGCCCTGAAAGATCAAATGAATCAAATATGATACAGCAATATTGTATCATTTCCAGCGGAGGGTGGACACCCTGCTGCATTTGTGACAAAATTTGAGATTTTAAATAAAATCATATAATGGATCACATTGTAGGCCTAGGGTCATCTATCCTATTAAAGAGGAACTTGCCGATAATCGATACTTTCAAGAGGAACTGATCGATTCATCGGTATCATGTCAGAGGTTATAGATGACAAATAAATTAATAAATAGATAAATAAATAAGTTCTAGCATTTCCAGATGAATGGTAAATGCATAGATAGATAGATAAATTAATAAATACAAAGAATTATTTGGATTTATTTGGTGGATCAACCAATGGTGGCCCGTCATTTCGTTGCCATGCTATATAGGCCTCACGCACATTAATACGCATACGCCAAGCATAGCAACCCAGCGAGCGAAAGCACGCGTCAACCTCAAGACGCAAAAAATGGCAGAGACGGTACGAAAATTGCGACAGTAAATGCTATTACCGTTAGAAGATTTTAAGCAGTTATGTCATCATATTGAGGGGGTCACCGACCATGGGGGGCTTGATGGCGCAGTTTTTCGGCAATTTTCCTGTGGAATTTTCTAAATTTTCAGATCGATTGGAGGCACATGCCTGTCCATATCACGTTACATGCAACTGATTTATAAGGTATGTAAATTTGTAATTTGAAAATAAATTTTGAGTTTTGATGCCGGCGCGGCGTTTGACTATAACTTGAGTAGGCCTAGAGAGGAAGAAAGACAGAGTAGGAGAAAGGGAAAGAAAAACCTAACGTTAGAGATATAGATAGAAGGAAAAAGACACAGAGAGGGAAAATGAGAAAGAAGTAAAGAAATGATGTGAGCAAAGTAAAGAGAGATAGAAGGACTGAGATCGAAGGAAAATAAGAAAGAAAGGAAAGGAAAGAAAGGTTTAATGACAAGGAGCCCTGGCGAGAAATAAATAAATAAATGGTGGGAAAGGCTAGGAATGAAAGAAAGTGAGGACGGAAGGACGTGTCGAAAAGAGATCAAAAACAAAGAACGAACGAACGAACGAACGAAAGAAAGGAAGGAAGGAAGGAAGGGGAAGTGACAAATGGAAAGAAAGAAGTTAAAAAAAGGTATGGCCTACCAAAAATACGCAAAATGGATTTGTGTTTTGGTCAAATTCTAATATGCAAACACGCGTTATTGGGCTGGTAAAAGCGATACCAATTGCCATAATTACCATTTCCCCCACCCCACCACCTGAAGTTACGCCTTTGTAACTCAACCTTCTTGAAACCCAATGTTGCTATAGTATAGGCCTACTTGATGAAACGAACGAACGAAAGAAAGAAAGAAACGGCCACATACATGCGTGCAAAAGTGGAACAAATTCGCACGAAGACCGCAAAAATGGGCACTTTTTAGTATGGCTAAATATGAGGTAAATCAGAAACCCACATGTACATATGTATACAGGAAAGAAAGAAAGAAAGAAAGAAAGAAAGAAAGAAAGAAAGAAAGAAAGAAAGAAAGAAAGAAAGAAAGAAAGAAAGAAAGAAAGAAAGAAAGAAAGAAAGAAAGACAGACAAAGAAAGACAGACAGACAGAAAGAAAGAAAGAAAGACAACGACAGAAAGAAGAAAGAAAGAAAGACAAAGAAAGAAAGACAGACATACAGAAAGAAAGAAAGACAGAAAGAAAGAATGAAAGAAAGAATAAAAGAAAGAAAGAATGAATGAAAGAAAGAAAGCAAGAAAGAGAAAGGGTGAGAGAAACGAAAAGAAAGAATGGGAAAGACAAAAAAAAGACAGACAGACAAGAAAAAAAAGAGCTAGAGAGAGAGAGACAGAGAGAGAGAGAAAGAAAGGAACAAGCAAGAAAATAAAAAGGAGAGAAATGGAACGAAATAACGGGAAAGCAGTGGTGTGCGCAAAAGGGCGGGGGGCAGGCGTGCAATTCCCCCCTCCCACTTTTGTTGGTTATTCAGGGGGTTCGCGGGAAAAAAATTGCCCCTTCACACTCCTAATCAGACTCCATGCGGGGAACTGAACAACCTCCCCCCTTTCAATGTGCTGCGACGACACTCACGGGAAAGCCCGGGGAAAGCAAGAAATGGAAAGAGATAAAGAGAGAAACTGAAAGAAAAAAGGAAAGACAAAGAAAAAAGGGCCAAGGGTGTTTGGTACAAAAATTACGCAAAAGATTATGCTAAAGGAAATCGTTTGCAAAATAGAGGCAACAAATTCTACCACATTTATTTACTGACCGAGTAGGCCCTAATAATTGAGCTGTTAAATCGATACCAATTGTCATGATTATCATTTTCCATCGTTTATGCTAACCGCTCCCGCTTACTAACCGCTCCGTTTACTCATCTAGCGGGGCCAGCGTGAAGCGCTGGTACCCGCTAGTATTGAATTATTTTGAGACCGCAAGAGCAGAGGGCGGAATTCTTTTAGCTCCTATATACCTCCCAAAAGTGTGGGCTAACTCTAGAAGGGGGGTAAATCCATAATGCTAGGGTCAAAAATGACAAATGCTTGAATTACTGTAGAGTAAACTGTCCGTCTTGACATAAGGATTGAAAAAATTTAAGTTTCTACTATCTACGACTTATGGTTACTGAGATATTAAAGACAAAACGTCTCAAAAAAACCTAAATATGAAACATCAGTTAAACATGCATATGGCTGAAATGTCTTGTTGCATGTGTGAATCAAGGGGATGGTCAAGACAAATTGAGCCGATCGATGGACTGATACATGCATTGATGGTATTGGCAATCTAAAGATCTTGATTGGCTGCAGTCACTCCAGCACAAGGCTGCCAAGTTGATGTTCTCTGCCGTAAGATGCGATAGTCCATCTCCACTTATGCATGCACATGAACTGCACTGATTGCACGTAAGAGAACGCATCAACTTCAAAGCTTGCCCCTACATCTTCAAATGCCTGGAAGGATCAGCCCCTCAATACCTCATATTGTTTTAGTTTTGCTAAGACAACCCCATTCCGGACTGGTCACAAGATCATCAATGGATAAAACTCAAATCACTACTCATGTTGGCAGAATTCAATTTGGCGACATAGCATTCCAAGCTGCTGCACCGGCACTGTGGAACTGCCTCCCACATAACATCAGGGAGGCACACTCAATCCCAAGCTCCAAAATCTCACTATTATGTTTCCTAATTTTGTGCTTTGTATATTATTCTGCTTGTTCTTGTCATTCACTGCACTAAATGCCTTGATCTTTTTGTAAAAGGTGCTATATAAATCTTGTATGTATGGAATAGAGTTCCATATGTAATAGCGCCACCAATCACACCAGATACAGTCAGAGCTGGGCTCTCCTTTTTTTACTTCTTTTTTTACTTCTATGAACTAATTATCAAACTTTTTAAGCAAAGGTAGGAGTATTTATCAATGACTGTTCACCCTGGAATCTTAAAATAGGTTCCATATCAGATCATAAGATCATTTGAAGACTGATTCTGAAAGCCGGTTATGAAGGTAGCTGAATTCGGAAACCTTGACGTTATTGATATTTTAAGCTTACTTGTGCTAGACTCTAAATTTGGTGCTTGGTGATATAACATCTTGCTGCTATACTGTACAACAACGTGTGATGAGCCAGAGACATGGTGGGTACAGGAAAGAGTGGATTGTATTTTGCTGTTTTTATTTACATGTTAAGCAAGCAGCTTTTTGGTATTACAAATGTAAGTGCAGATTGCCATGATTGCACACTACCTGACAATGTCGACACCTTGTGTCTGCCATCAACAATCAAATATGGTCACGAGAAACTGTTCGTTACTTGGTATTCGGGAAATAGCAGTGTAGGAACTAGAGAAAAGACAGTTGTAACTGGCAATAAAGTGAAGATCGACTCTTTTGCTGTGGTGGTGGGTCTAATGCTGGCGGGCGATGTCCATCCATGTCCAGGTCCAGTTTGTAAGCATCCCTCTGCCAAGGCTGACTCTACGCTCACGCCTGACAACTTCAACGTGTTCAGGAACAAAGGGTTACACTTCATCCATTTAAATGTGCGCAGTATAATGACTATAGGGAAACTTGATGAACTTAAATTAATAGCACAAAAAACAAATGCCGCGGTAATTGGTATAACAGAAACATGGTTGGACAATACTATAAATGACTCTGAAATTGAAATAATGAACTATAATCTGGAACGAAAGGATCGTAATAGACATGGTGGGGGTGTTTGTATTTATGTAAGGTCTGATTTGGCGTATAATCTGAAAGCTTATATTTGCCACAAAGATCTTGAGACAATATGGATAAATATTATGCTGCCTAAGACTAAACCAATTTTAACTGGGATATGTTACCGTACCAAGAGCAGCGCAATTTTTTTCAGTGTTTTGGAAGAAGTGTGTTCACAAAATGAATGTTTCAACCAAAATGAAACTATCATTCTAGGCGATTTCAATGCTGATGCTGTTTGGCACTGCACGTAAACTTGCGAGACAATCAGAGCTCAGCATCAAATGTGGTAACACACTAATTACTCCCAAATCTGAAGTAAAGTACTTAGGCCTCAATATTCATCAAACTCTAAGTGGGCAAAATACAGCAGATAAAGTTCTAAAAAGGCTAATTCCAGACTCAAATTTATTCAAAGAAAAGGAAGGTTTTTGAATGTATACACTAAAAAACTTCTTGTTTCGGCTCTCATCCAGTGTCATTATGACTATGCTTGTAGTTCCTGGTATCCTGCTTTAACCAAACAAACAAAACAAAAACTCCAAATTGCCCAAAATAAAATCATCAGAAATGTGCTAAATCTGTCCCCTAGGTCTCACATTGGTGCTAGTGAATTCCAGGAGGTAAACTGGCTCCCGACCCAGTACAGGGTTTTCCAGATTATGACAAATCACATGTTTAGGATCCTGAATGGCAAAAGTCCTACTTATTTTCTTGAAGGTATTTCTAAGTCTAAAAACATACACAAACATTCAACCAGGTCAGGAACATATGCTTTATTCAAGCCTCGTATGGGCACCCATGGGCAAAAAACCTTTGTTTATAATGCAATAAATGTGTGGAACTCGCTTCCAAATTCTGTGCAATCCCAGCTATGTCAAGACATTTTCAGGAAAGAGGTCAAACATCACTTTTTTAAGGAAATTTCAAAAATGAACGTGCAATTTATCTTTTTAACTAAGGCTGGACCTGATGCATGTTTTTTCAACATTAATATATTGTGTGTTTTTAATATTATTTTATTTTTTGTTTTCAAAATTTGTAGGTAATGATAATAGTATTTGTAATATTTTATGTCTTATGCTTGCTGAACAGTTTAAATTTAGGGTGGTACTACACCCCTTGATGGGTGTGTGACTATTTTTGTAGTTTTCTCGGGGATAGTCGTGCATGGGTGGGGGGAGTCGTGTGTGTTGTGGGGGCGGGAAGTCCAGTTGCTGCGCTGGAATTTTCGGTGGCTCAGGAGGGGCGGTGCATTTGTTTTGTTTTAGGAAGGGAGGTACCACTAGAATGTACCTCTTTTTCTTGACATATGAAATGGGCCGCTGGTCTTGAGTCGCTGGGTTTTCGGTGGGGAGATTGGGCGCCTTGCCCTTGTAGTGTGCATGGCTTTTGTTGCCGGTGTGTGGTTGTTTCTTGGGAGGAGTGCTAAACTGGTCACAGGATTTGTCAGGGGTGTGGTACCACCTTGATGTGTGTAATATCATATGTAAAGTGCAATCCAAATATTTCTTTAATTTTGTACCTTTAAGTCTTAGGCTCATCAAGGACCACAGTGGAAATAAGTGTGCTTTTAAATGTATTCTTTTCTGTGTTTTTTATCCTTGGTTTGAATCCTAAATAAAATGAAATGAAAATGAAATGAAATAGCGATGATTTTCTTTGTTTGATCTCATTTGTTTTGATCAAAATTTAACGGGCACGTATCTGATAGTGAAAACTTGCATTTTGTGTAGAGAAAAATGCTATTTTTATGGAAGTTTTACAATATTACTGTAACTTCATTACACCAAAAGTATTTTGTTTTAATCTTGTGGTCTCTTGATTGGTTAATTTAGTAAATTATTTACCTTGAAAGATGGAAACTTGACAATAGAAACGTACATGCAGTTTAACAATACAAGTTCCCGGTTTAAAGCCATAATGTACGGTTTTCTTCCAATTTTAAATTGGTTATTCTATACTCAAAATGCTGAAATAATACTAGTAATAACTATCTGGAGGGGTTTCTGTCCCTTTTAATCTGAAATAACAAGGTGGAGTGAAAGAAACCCCACTGGTTGTTTTAGCCATTTAGCATGCAGTTCTACAGGAGGACATAAAGCCATAATATGACTTTATGTCGTACTTTGCTTTGTTGACCTACAAACACAACAATTTTGGCTGATTTGCCAGTTAGACATGTGTAAACATTACATATATGTCAAAAAATCAGGTTTGAAAAAAAAAACCAATTCCATTATTACTGTATTTCCTCGAATAAAGGGGCGTTGCATTTTCCAAAAGGGGGGGCGTTTATTCGAGGTCATTTTAGAAAGGTAATTCCCGTTAAAAATCATTAGTTAAGCTTAAAACTCATGCCGAAATGACAAATTACGAACTAGAAACACTGACTTCTGGTTCACTTCCGGGTTTCCGACCAGTTTTTCGCCGATTATCGACGTTATGTGTGCAACTTGGTAAGCTTACTACACAAGATAGCATGGAAATATCGGCATTTTTGAAACATAATGGTTGAAAAAAGTGGTGGGGGCGTTAATATGAGGAGGTGACTATTCGAGGAAATATGGTATAAGATCATACATTATGGCTTTATATATAACCTCCCCCCAAGGGGATAGGGACAAAATTGATAGAATTGTGAAGGAAGCTGGAAGGATTATAGGTGTGTCAAGGCGGGACCTCGAAGCTGTTTATGCTGATCTGTTGAGTAAGAAGCTGACTAATGTGATGGATGACTCTGGTCATCCACTCCACGATCGTTTCTCATGTCAGCTGATTCCCAGATCCGGTCGAATGCGCTTGTCCTTAGCCTTGACAAACCGATATCTTTCCTCCTTCGTTCCACAAGCTATTAGACTTCATAACTCAAACTACACACGAGGTACTTAGTAATATGTAATTGGCAGAGCTTCATCTTTTATACTGTGTTTTTGATATTTTGTAGTAATTATGTGTTTTGAATGTATGAGCAGTAGCACTCATGAGTGTAATTTCCCTTGTGGATCTAATAAAGTTTTACTTGACTTGACATGTGTTACAATTTAAACATCCGACATTCAAACAAAATTACCAAGTGCCAGCACAAATCCCAGATTCGAGAATTAGCAAGCCATATTTCCATACAAGAAAGACCTAATATAATGATCATATACCTGACAGATGTTACTTACTTGGTAGATATAAGAAATAGAAATATGTCTTTGTCTCTGTTGAATTCATGGACATATTTCAGTCTGTCCTGGGCTGGTGTCTTCCCATCTAGACGCCGGTAGACATAGTCCGTTGTCTTCAAATACATCTCAAATATGTCCAGCAACTAGGAATATACAAGAAAAGATATTGTGTGCAAGTTCAAAGACATGTTTTTATGCTTCAAAAAGGAAGGTCCTTTTATTGCCATGATTAGTTACTAGTGGAAGCCCAAACTAATAATATTTACAAGGGTACATAAATACAGCTTTCATCAAAGACAGAATTAAAAAGACCTCATCTGTCAATCAAACTCGGGCATGGTTTGTTTACGAGTGTCATGATGATTGAGTTTCTGAATGTGCGATGGTAAAACAGCACGCCTTAATATGATTAATTTTGCACCTTCAAACATACAAACCGTCTCAAAACTTTCTTTCTTGAAGGCACCATGTCAACAATGCCAAGAAAAGTTGCTTTTCGCAATTTTCCGCAATTCCTTTTCTGCGATCGGCACCAGATGAATCAATCTAAAAGAGGCTGCTTGCCTTATTTCTATGTTCTTTGGGCTTCTTTCTAATACTTCTTTACGTATTCATATGAATGTTAAAGGGAGTCTCCGGCAATCATAACGTTATGCCTTATATGTTAGAAAAATAATTGTCAAGCACGAATCACATGGTTTTATTTAAAACAAACTCATATTGGCCATAAAAACGAATAAAAACAGTCAGCTCTCAACACGGGATATTCAAAATTCCCGTGCCGAAATTGTCCAAGTGCAAAGACGTAATGGTCATTTGTGCTCAATTGTCGTCAGCCTTCATTGTATTACTGGGACGTCATTGCACTGGACAATTTTGGCGCCCGGGAATTTTGAATATCGCATATTGAAAGATGTTTTGTTTTTATGATCACTATGAGTTTGTTTTAAATAAAGCCATGTGATTCGTGACAGCCAAACAAACAAGCAAGCAAACAAAGAACCATCTGGGTGATAACATAAGCCCCACACATGTGTGGGGGTCAAAAAGTACCTGAACAGAGCACATCTGTTGTTTGATGTAATGAGGTGATGCATCATGTTGCAAAGGATTCTGGGAAGGGTAATATATCTTACCTGTGTGTAATGAGAGAATATCAGAACTTTGCTATTTTCCCTTTTGAAAACCTGTAGTAACCTCTGCAAAACCTTAGAGCAAAAACAAAATGACATAATAAAACTTATTTGTCTAACTTTATCAATACGCATAAAACAAAGAGCACTTTACCATGTTCAAATCAATTTAACCCCCTGAGAATTACCGCCTCCTGCGATGTTTTACCGCCTCCTGCGATGTTCCCTGAGTAATTTAGTTTGATCATTTAACTTTCTTTACAATTAAAAGTTATATTATTTCATGAGAGAGATGAGAGATGGGAACCCCCTTTTAAGTAATCATGCAAGGGTTTTGATTCAGATTTTATTAACTTATACAAACAGTGTGTTTTGTTGCACACTCTGAAGCGAATTCGGGTAAAATGTGTTTTTGGCATTTAGGACTCGTAACACTACCACCCCCCCATAAACACATCACTCACACACATCTACCCACATACAAACACCTATGCAGACAAGGCACACTCAAATTATTCCGTAAAGAAAATATGTGACCATCCAGCACAACTGAGCCCTGAAGTCGCCAATCATCATTTTTGAGATATTCAACCAAAATATTCTGCTAGAAATAAGCTTTAAAATGATGTATATCATGTCTATAGTACTTGACATTTAAGTTGTGAAAAATCAATAAAACAGTAAATAAATCATTTGTTTCCTATTGTTTATTGTTAAGTTCAATGGAGCATATCTCAATAGTGGCACTGGCGACATCCGGGCTCAGTTGTGGTGGATGGTCACATATGTGACGAGTCACAACGAAAGGTACTTTTTGTCGGTTGCTATCTCTTTTTCCATATTGCAAGAGAAAAAATCAATAATCATCACACCATCATAATTGGCGGTCAGTTCAAACCATCCCTAATTCAATGAGGGTTCAGGAATGTCCTCCCATAAACGGTTGGCTAATCAGCGTACCTATACAAATTGCGACGCTTTGTTGTCCATCACTTGAGCAGGGTTTATCAAAAGCAAACAAAAATTCTATAGACATCTTATCATATTATCTAATTAAACAATAGCATTATAGAAAGGTTAAACTTAAAAAGTTTTTGACTGGCACTGCCAAATTGAAATATATGTAGGAACCGACAAGAGGCCTTTCATTGTGACTTGTCACACATTACCATACTTACTTGCATTTTACCGCAATACTTTGGATCCGACAATGTACAGAACCTTGATTCTCGACTCAGCCTTACAAACTGGGGATGTTTGGCGAATGCTATATCGCAATAAGTCTGCACTGTGAGACGTTGCAGGTCAGACATCTTGGTTTCTGGCATTAGTAGAGCAACGTGGTTGGAGACTTTGGTCAACAGAGTCATGAAGGAAAATGTGAGAGCTTTGACTTTAATTCCTTGATCATTTCTCTGTATAGAGATTGGAAAGATCTGGTGTTACAACAAATTTATGTAGATTAGCAGGATTTTAGCAGGACCATGTCTGTTCCCGTAGCCAGGACAAAACGGAGCAAACAGGATTAAAATAACACATACCTTTGTACGTTACATGGATGGTCTAAAAATGGAGCACTCGCATGGTTCACTTTATACTCAGTTTTAATTACATAGCCAAAAAGTGAAGAAAAAAAACATATTAAAGAAAATGGTCATAAAAAAGGTTCATAACTTTGCAAGCAAGTATTCAAGAGACCTGGGGATTCAACCTCAGTAAGTGTAAGTACTGAGCAAGTTAGTAATGATAGTAACTCAATTTTCAAAATTTCTGACTTTGGCCTGAGTGGATGAGATCGGATCACAAAAAGAAGTTACCAATTAAACTTTTTGTAACACTAACTACAAAAGGGGGCTGTTGCAACCCCTCTACTACTCTATATTAAACATCATATACTGTTATATTTGGTACCAATGAATAGCTGTGGGTCTCTTCTATCCAGTGATACTAGCATAAGTACAAACATCCCCCAAATAATATCGATATGATGTAATAATAATGTGAGCGCACCATCACAAAATTGGGAAATTCAGACCTTTTCCTACCAATTTAAGGCCAATACTGGTTAGTCACCACAGGGATTGGCATGGTAATTACATGGTATAATTAATCCAAGTAATCAATCAAAATAGAGCTTTTAGAGCTCCCCTTCAGCCCTCTTCAATACATGATATCAGTGGCGTAGCATCATAGGGGCACAAGGGGGCATGTGCCCCCCCTCCATCGATTGCAAAATTTAGAAAATCCCAGTCAGACCCAGTGCCCCCAATCATGGTCGGTGCCCTCCCAATATGATAACCCACGCTTTTTTGAGTGTTTAGGGTGTATGCAAGTACAATGCACACATACATGCATATGGCATCTTCCGCTTTTCCGCCTTCAACCATCAATTTGGTCGTATCTTCGGATTTTATCTGACCTGCCTTTTACTATATATTCAACGCCTCGGTATGCGATCGGATGTATTACAGTACACAGACATACTTAAACAGGTAGAGGTTTATAAAAGCGAGTTTCAGTTTGCAGTTAAGTACCGAATAATAGCATGAAATGTAAATATACCTCATGGTATCAGTAAACTCTTAAAGTTCCTAGAGCGATTCTTAAAAACTCATCACAATAATACTCTGTTAGCAATATGAACAAAAGAGTTTATCCGAGTATTCATGATAAAAGCATGGTAGCCCGCATGATAACTGCCTGGTATTGTCTCTTGAACATGCTCTAGCCGTGCTTGGTAATGCAGTCTTGGGTTCGAGTCCAGTAGAGAAATAATAATTTGGTACGTGGGCAATAGATGAAATATCGCTGTGCTGCATGATATAGCCCTCGTTGAAACCAATTAAACTAGTTCTTAGGGGCCAATAATTCAGCTGGTAGTGCGAATGGGGTTAACTTGCGTACCTGATAACAGCATCCACGGCGCTTGACCTGACTGCCACAGTCACATAACTCATTCTGTCTCAGTACAAGAGTCTGTAGATCATAGGAGTCCAGTAATGCTTTATAGACACTCAGCTGTAGGTCTGTTAACTTGCAGAATACAACTTTCTCCTCTGAAATCAAAGCAGTCATGTAAATGACACTGTAACTGTTATATCATTAAAATAAATACAACAAATTATCATTTTTGTGTCTATTAAACCATTCCATGTATGAATAATATTTTTGAACTATAATCTAGTCAACTGGACTTGCTATTTTTGAGTGGACAATTTTCACGTCCAATCCTGAATGCATCATCCGCCCTACTGATGATCTGGCGGTAATAGTTCATTGACCTGTGAAGCAGATGTTGTTGTATCATAGGTCGCCTTTGAGTTCAACCTGCAAGGTATCTCCCTGATCGCTGAACTGTAGGGGTCAATGAACTTTTACCGCCAGAAGATCAGTAGGGCTGAATAGTAAGTCGGGTTGATTAGATTATAGTTCAAATATTATTATTGATTACTACCTGGATGAATGATAATCTTCACAAATGCATTCCATGTATGATTAATAAGCATCTGTTAAAGACATTGAATTTGCCACCTTCAGAGCAAACTGTATGTTACTATAACAAATATTTAATAAAGCATGGCAATTTATAGTGCGCTATGCACAGGCATCAACCTACAAGCAGCACACTTTACAGGAACTCGCTGACCACTGTGGCCCAAGACACACCTATAATACACCATTTAGCATCAATCAGGGATGCAGCTCTATATAGGTACAGTACCCTAGTTAGCCTCTATTATAACCATCACAGCCAGGTTCAGCTCCCTACATTTAGACCTGGACAATTAGCAGTAAGTTCCTTGTCCACATGAATTTCAAGTTTGCTCAGTATGATGGCACTACTGCATACATTGTATGCATATACAGCCTACAGGGTGACCCTGAAAGAACTGTATCGTCGGGAACTGATTTTTTTATATTTATTTTAATGCATAAACCAAATATAACTAAATAACCGATGTGGTTGAGGAATATATCAGCTATCACATACCTCTCAGTTTTTGAAAAATAGAAGCATTTTACGAAACTACCTCATTTTCAATCCGTTCCACAGAGTCAAATATCTATCAATGACAATGATGTATCATGCACTGACGATGCACAGTGATTAGCACCCCGAATACAGATCATTGATTGCTATTTGAATCCATGGAAAGGTTTAAAAATGGGGGAATTTCGTATAATTCTTATATTTCAAGAACAGGCCTAGGGTGGTCAATTGTCAAAATTCAAAAAGTATGTTATAGCTGATTATTCCTAAACCATTTCAGTTATTTAGTTACATGTAAATGTTTAGTTGTGGTGTTAAAATACCCAAACAATTACGTTTCTGACGATACAGTTCTTTCAGGGACACCCTGTACATTACCTTTAGTAGGTAGTTGATGAGCTATCAGAGCTTTAGTTCTTCTCAACATCCAGTTATCTCTGAGTCTTGAAAACCTCAAAGAAGCTGTTATAAAATAAAATGCATAAATAGATAAAAACACAGATTAATGGTTTCTGCCTTCATGTTGTTCTGCCAGAACCTAGTGCCAAGACTTCAAGATTCCAGATCACTAATTTCAATAAAAAAAAAAAAAAAGTGACAGGCACAGAGGGTACTGCTTCCAGTAAATAACCCGGTAATATAACTAAAACCTCACAATATTAGATTAGGAATTCTGCTGCTGAGAATCTTTTATCCATAAAGATACTGACAACATATCTAACCTGTTATAAAAAGCTTTTACTTTTAGTGAAACCTTATCTTGGTTTACAAAAAGAATTACTATTCAAAACCAAATTCCTACTTCTTGGTTTACACATGATACAATGTATTCAAGACTATGAAAATATAAGCAAAAAGACTATTCTAATCATTTCTGTCTTTTTGTTAGGTCTTATGGTTCTGAAAAGAGCCATTCATATTTTGGTTTTTGAAAACCCCATTTCTGTATATATTTTTTTACAGAAACTGGGTGGCTTTTAAAAGTGCCATGGGGTTAAAAATATATTTAACCTTAAGCAAGGTGAATGGAGATTGGATAGATACTTATTTACTCAAGACATATTTACTTCAGATTAAGTTAAACTATAGCAACAACAGTGATTATGAAACCCGACTAGGTTTCAATCTTGAGGATGGTGACTGTGAGCCCTTTCTTGGACTTGAGTTAGATATCTAATCCAGACTAGGACCTGATACCGAATGGTGAAAGCTGACTAGGCATGGGAGCTCATTTCCACAATCTACAGCCCAATTATGGAATTCTCTTCCTGCCCAAATTCCAGCCATTAGATCAAGGGCCAGCTTCAGCAGGGAAGTTAATCGCTTTCTGGGTGCTTCCTCGTCATTATATATAAATGATTTTTTTTGTCTCTGCTGTTAAGGTATGCCATGTCATAAAAAAAAATCTCAAGAATGGCGACTGTGGGTCTTTTCCTTAGTTTGCATTCGTCTCCATTGATTGCATTTTAATACTCTAGGTTTAAACATTAAAGACCAAAAATATTGGGCAAATATTGTGCAAACTTGTGCCTGGCATTAGGTTTGAATTTAGGTACCAGTCAAGATTCTAGGTTTCTATTTGGGTTTTTACTGTATTTCTCAAGCTGTCTGCCTGTTAACCCATTGAGCACTACCTGCCGATCTAACATTGCCTCTGATTGGTCAATTACATGATATCTTTATTTTAATCACCAATTAGAATGGAGCTTTGCAAATAACTCACCCCAATTTTTTTGTGTGGTGAACTTATTCTAACAATGTTGCTGATTTGTCCAATTGATAATGAAAACTTCTTTTTGACCAATAGGCAGGCAGTTCTCACGGGGTTAAAGTTATGAGTGCTGCTATTCTGAAATGTGGTGAACAAACTTCATGGTACGCCTCTTTGAGGTTCAGTAGTTTGAAAAAGCATTGGTCATCGATATATTTCTTCATGTTTGTTTACTTGTTTGTTGGTTTGTTTTTAAAGAATACATTACTTTCAAAAACTGAGTTACTTATAATAAGGCCAAAAAAAAAATTGTTGTGTTGCCCTCCCAAGCCTAAAATCTGGTAGTACAGCCGGCCGGGTTTTTTTTTTTTTTTTTTTTTTTTTACAACTCAATCATTTGATACCTACTATTTCACAGTAACATGAGTGAAGAGAGGCATATGCATAATATTGGCTGTATTTTCTACCCAATGTTGAATATTTTATTGAAGTAAATATTAATATTAAGACCCTTCACAATTAATTCTTAGTTTACTATTTAAAGATTTTAAAAAAGGCATGAGGTAACTTAATTAGTAGTTATTTATTACTTATTAGTTTCTTCATTTTGAAACAAGTGGTAACAGCCCAATATCAACATCCTGCATGGTACATTTTGGCACTGCAGATCATATTGCAATTATAGTTGATTTTATACATTGACAATAATATGTGTTATTTGTTTGTTCAAGATTCATGATCAAAGTAAGAAAGTAGCAAATTAATGTAACAAAAATGTCATTTAACAGAGAAAATGACAGATAAAAATCAAATAATTAAATATTTTGCAATTCTCAATTTTTGATGCGGGCGGGAAATAGGAAACTCAAAATCAATTGTGAAAGGCCTAACATCCATATTGTTGGGATTCAATGAGTATAAGTCCTACTATCCAATTTAAGTGCTGGCTTGGGGCACAATCTTTTTAGTGAACGTCAGGTGGTACATGTATGATATAAAAAAATCATTTGTTAAAAAAAAATTAAAAAAAAAAAAAAAAAAAAAAAAACCCGGGCCCAGATTTTCGATTTTGACCCGGCATGGAGGGCAACACAACATTTTTTTTTTTTGGCCTAGGGTAGGTAGGGACATTAGAATATAGGCTAATTTTGTACACATATCTATGGGACTGGTATTTATTACAAGCATGGAACCTTCATTGAGCAAATGCAATGATGTGTGATGCTATAAATTGGTCTAGATGTGTAAAGCAAATAAGGCTACACATAACTTTTACATTTTTCATTTTGTAAAATATTTCTTTGATTTATTAGGGAGAACATATACCTGTCCTATAACCTTACTTTGTCTTCCTTCTGCCAATTCTCTCTTATTGGCATCAAATCGTTGCCCCCTGTTGATGACATTTTCAAATTCATGTTTGAAGTCATAGAGAGGTCCAAGGCAATCTGGTTTGGCCCTGCAAAGACAGTCATGACATTGAGAGAATGCAATGAATTTGACATGTACTATGTGCAATGTGCAATATTTCGAGTTGCTCAAAACCACACTCCCAGCGCAAGTTGCATTATTGCATGGTGGCCACTTTGGATATGTGGATAAGGGAAAATATCGTACAATTACTTGACTTCCCTGCAACCAAGATATAGCTATGGGCTTGTGCCAGGTCACATTATTATGAATCAGCTAGAATTCCCCCAAAATTAAAGAATTTTAATGGGCAGTTTTATTTTTTTATTTACTGTGGTTTATTAAGAATCATATCCCTTCCTTACAATCTCCAAATACAGCAGTGGATCGGTACAGAGAGGAGTTTTGAAGTGTTAAAACACTTCACTCTTTTCAAAACTGACTATAAACAACATGCACAGATATAGGTACCACCCTCTATACACAGGACTGATGGCTTAACATCCCCTCCCAAGGACACCACATGCTCATGGTTCATACACCCAATTCTAAATCGGAGATGCAACAGAGGTGTTGGTAAATTTCCTGAAAATTGATCTGGCCGTCTGGGCTGTCAGGTGTACTATTAAATTGCACTTGGTAAGAAGTTTTATAGACAGGCGTTTTAATAAAGTTATGAAAGACTGCCATGTCATTTCTAGATTCACATTTTCTTAGGCTGTGCAACCCTATCTGGGCCAAGAGCACCGGTTTTCCATTGAAAAAGAAACTCAAATAGTATGGCTACACCCCGAGTAATGTTAATGTCACACGGTGGTCGCTGAAAATGGCTTGTTTATACGCATTTTGGACTCAGGAAGAGGTATTTTAGTTGAACTCTATGCTACCAAAACAGATGTTGATAATAATCCGAATGAAATATCTGATTTTGGGGCCGTAATCTGGAAATTGCATGACATTAAATATAGGTAACTTGCCTGCTTATCATATTATGTGCTACTTTAAATAATTGAGGTGCTATAAATTGCATTCGCGCACCTTAAAACTCAATCCCAGCAGACAGACAGACAGAAATAAATAAAGAGAGACAGACAGAAACAACAAAGAGCAACTATCTTACAAATCCATGCAGGACACTACATTAAATCATTTCATTCTGCAATACAGTGCCACTCATCAGGTCATACCATCATAAAGACAGACAAAAAGTCACACAACAAACAAAGCAACCTTCAAACCTGACACACAGACACTGGCAGACAGACAGACAGACAAGACAAGAAAGAGCAACTATCTTACCAATCCAGGACATACTGCAATTAAATCATTTATTTAATTTTGCAATACAATCCCACTCAGGTCATACCGTCATAAAGACTGACACAAAGACTCACAAAGCAACCATCACACATGACACACAGACATTGGCAGACAGACAAGACAATAAAGACCAACTATCTTACCAGTCCAGGACACACCACAATTATGTCATTTCATTCTGCAATGCAGTGCCACTCAGCTCATATTGTAATAAAGACAGACACACACAGCAAACACAGAACCTTCGCTCCTGACACACAGACATTGGCAGACAGACAGACAAAGACAAGAAAGAGCAAATATCTATCACTGGTAACTCTAAATGTTTTAAATTGGAAAAATGGTCCTTCTTTTAATACCCTGGTTGAATGGGGAAATAGGTGTGGCCGACAATAGAAAACATTACTTTACTCAAGAGGGCACTCAAGTGAAATGGATGGAGTCAATTTGACTTGTATTGGTCTTGCTTTGAGCTTGCTTTGGGGTGTTTCAGCTTATTTTGATCCTACTTTTGAAGGTTTTGGTTTTACTTTTGAGTGTTTGAGTCAGCCAATTCTAATTTCCCGTTCAAACTGTAAGATTCGAAGAAGGATGATTTTTCTAATTTAAGACAGGTGTGTTAGCAGCCGGGGGGGGTTCTCAGTACAAATGACCATACGGGGACGTGCCGTAAATATGGGTAGCATTTTCAGCCTTTTGGTATATCAATGACCCCTTTTTCAAGGCCTATTTTGGTATATAAATGGGTCCTTTTTTCAGAAAATAGCCCAATTTTTCCTTAATCTAGCCAAAATTTTCAAAATTTTCCCAAAATTTTCCTAAAATTTGTAAAAACTAAGACAATTTGGGTTAAATTTTGCCGAAAATTTTTACTTTTGGTATATAAATGGGTCCAAATTTCTTGAAAAATTGGTATATTTATGGGTCCACTTTCAAATTCTCAGCGGCACGTCCCTACCAAAACCAAACTTGAGTACTTCCGGGTTAGCAGTGTATCTTACCAGTCCAAGATGCACCACAATTCTGTCATTTGATTTTGTAATGCTGTACCACTCAGACCATATCTTCTCAAAGTATTCACCTTTTTGAGTGCTTCAGTAATCTGGGAACTAGGAGCCTGCAGACAACAAATATATAAAGTATGATTTAATTCAATCTCTTCATATATGGTATACACAGTCTGATAAATAACAAAGTCTAGCAATGACAGATCTCTTGATATTAACTACAGAGTAATGCACTATGTATTTAAGGGGGAGGGGGTAATTCCTGGGGGGTTCTTAATGGAAATGAGGGATTTGCGGTGCAGTTTCAAGTCATTCTGGGTGTATTTTATATTGAAAGCCCTCAATTTCATAAAAATTTGGTTTAAGACAGGGTGTTTTTTCACAATTTTCTCAAAAAAAGGGAAAATTTTAAGTTGTTTTTAGCCAAATTTGCACAATTTTTCCAAAAGTTCTGAGTACAGAAAAGTACTACAAGACAAGAAAAAAAATGTTTTGTGGTCTTCCACATATCATCTGGGTAGGAGCAGGCAGGTGGTAAAACCTTTTTTCGTAATTTTCATAGTCCGAACTGTATGGAACTTATCAATGAAGCCTATGCGAATATGCATATTGCACTATTACATCACTGAATTCTTGTTTTAAACCAATTTACAAGTCTGAACTGACTCTGACAGTACTAAATTAGAGAGACGACACTCTAATCTGCTCGCAAAAGTGAGGACAGTGTAACAGCGGGACCTTGTGTAAGAGCCTGTGATACGTGTAGACAAAAGAAGGTGATCATGAATACTAATGAGCTAGGATGTGATATGCCCATATTAGGCTGTCCACGGGTAGATATCTGATCTGTGAGTGGTACAAAAAGGTGATTGTTAGGAAATTATTCCACAGAGGACACCCTATAGTATAGAACACACAGTTCACTGTTCATCATGTACACAGATTTGACTGGTGGTACAGAAGACACAATCCTATTTTATCATGATACTACAATAAGGTGACTCCAAATCGGTATAGGCAGTTTGTACAGAGTGCAGTGGACCAGACTGACTGTTTTAAAATCTTAAAAATCATAATTTAAAATGCAAAAACTCTTAAAAGAAAAAATGGAATTCTGGAATTTCAAAAATAAGTAGTTATTCTTTGTACAGTATAGACAATAAAAAAACTACTTTTTTTCTAGTTTTAAAACTTTGGTGCAGGGAGTGGAGGACAACCAAACATTTTTGTTGTTGCTTATAACTAGTATAGAAATGTTATATTTTGAGCAAAATCATCAATAAAACAACTATGATGCCCTGTATATATATTTCATGATTAAGAAGGATCATTCTACTGTAAAGTATGAAATGGGTTGTTCCATTTGAAATCCACACTTCCCTGTGGAAGATTTTGGAAAAGGGGAGTAGGTATTGGCACATTTATCAACTCTACCCTCTGTGGCAGATTCAGGATGAATCTTCCTCAGAGGGTGTATGAAATTCAAATGGAGCTGCATAATGTGTTCATTCCATTTGAAATTCATACTCTCCCTGTGGAAGATATTTTTAAAATCTTCCACAGGGTAGTGGAATAGCCCGATATTCAAGTGAGTGACATGGAGTCACAAAATGTTCAAGCTTCAATTTTGTCTACATGCCTTTATTGAAAATGTATCAATTTCGCAAAATTTACATTCAACATAAATTAGCTCTTTTCAAATCACAAAAATTTAGTGCCGTGAAAAATATTGTGCTTTACTGTATACCTATTTAAAAGAATGTAAACCAAATCCTGTGTGTGAAGAGGTCACACTGGGCTATTCTACTTGAAATCCACACACCCCCTATTGAAGGCATGCCATTAATCTTCCAAACATACAGGGAGTGTGAATTCAAATAGGGTTACATGTACCTGAATGGATAATTCCATTTGATCTACATCCCCTGTGTGGGAGATTAAAGGTCATGACTTCCATGAGGCTGTATGGATTTCAACTGGAATAGCAAAATACCTTGATTTTATGGACTTCATCCACAAATACAGCTGACCATGGAACCCTGTGTATCTCATCCTGAAAAGGAAACAAATATAACAATAACAACATATTAAAATATAACAATTAATGCTCTGCATGCTAGCCATAGCTACAACATAAAAAGTCCAAGTTTTGAGAATTTTTTTAAAAACTTCAAGAGCTCTCACAAGAACCACTAAACCAATACTAGGCTTGTTTGTACTCATTTTAATGCATTTTTCATGCTGTTTCCAAATATGGTCCTGAAAATTTACAATTCTTAAATTGCAGATCTATTTGAAACAACCAAAGAAACACAACGGAGCAAAAAAATAAAGAAACAACAGCCATCATGGCTAAGGCATCATCAAATTACACTGACAGAAGACACATCAGCCAGAAAACAGCCATGGCAGAATATTGATAATTTGATCCCTATTTTATGAAACATGTGTGCTGAAAGGGGCACAAACAGGTGAAGTAAACAGGGGCCCTGATTAGGGAACAGGCACCTTTGGTCACCTGAGCATGAGCATTGTGTGGACTGTGGACACCCAAGACTTTGGCATCAAAGGCATGAATTCAAGTTGAACATATGCTTTTGTGCTTACCTTGACCAGGGCTCCAAAGATTTTTGATCTATGAAATCCTGCACCCAAAAATTAGCATTTCTCCATGCAGTGGATAACGTCTATTTTGTTTATACAATCAGTTTTCGAAGATCCTTAAATCAAACAATTTTACATCAATTGGTTTGACATCAACTGGCAAATCCCCATGAAATTTTCCATCCCCCACAAAATTAATCATTTTCCTTCTGAGTTTTCTTTAAGGTTTTCCTGAGGGAGTAAAAAACTCCATATCTATTTTTTCCCTTTCATGTTTAACATAATATTTAAAGATCATTTGAGTGGGTAAAGTGGGTAGCTGAAGGGGTAAAAAAGCCCCACTTTTAAGCGTAAAAAACCCTGTATTTTATATACAATAAGTCTGCAATTTGCCAGTTTTTCCCCCTGCAAATCATTTGGCCCTGGGAATCAAGAACTGCACCTTACCAAGTATATTCTGTATGTCTCATACGTTGTTAGTACTACATCCAGTTTTCCTCGCATCGCTTTCAACAAAGTTTCTCCTCTCTCCTTGCCATGGTATTTCCTGTATATGCGGACAAACAAAAAAGACAAACAAGTAAGATAAAAAGAAAGTGTGCTGAGAATTGGTTAAAGCCATAATGGGCTATTCCATTTAAAATCCACACTCCCTCTGTGGAAGATTTGGGAAATATCTTCCGCAGAGGGAGTATGAATTTCAAATGGAATGAACACAATAGACAGCTCCATTTGAATTCCATACACCCTCTGAGAACAATTCAACCTGAATTTTTCACAGAGGGAGGGTGAGTTTCAAAAGGAGCTGCCTAGTGTGTTCATTCCATTTGAAATTTATACTTCTCTGGATGTGGAGGATATTTCCAAAATCTTCCACAAGGGTAGTGTGGATTTAAATGGAATAGCCCAATGTACGATCATATAATATGAAATTGGATAATTTTTTTTCAAACCTGATTTTTAGCATAATGTAATGTTTACACAAGTCCCAACTTCTACTTTAAATAGAATCAGCCAAATTTGTTGTGTTTGTAAGTCAACAGAGCAAAGTTCTGCTCTGTTTTCAGGCGCGGAGTCAATCACCAAGAAATCAATAGGTGATTGGATGACCAGTTCACAGTAGCAGTCTTCATTCAGTGTTGATAAAGATAACAGAGTGGTTATCGAAACGTACACAGTAAGTGCAATTTATTGGATCAGAAACAAGAACCTTTTGATTAACTTTATTCTACCGATCCTGATGAATTTGTTCAACCATGATCAAAGTATAGTCTTATATCTCTTCTACAAACAAAAAATCAAATAAAAGTTTCTTACCCCGCTGTGCAATATGTCCATGTTTCAAACTCATCCAGCCAGTTATATAACACTGCATTGGGACAGATGATCAGGTAGACGTCTGTTGACTGGGTCTTGCTGCATTTCAATTGCTACAAAAATACACACAAAAAAACCCCAGAAATAGTGGAACACATTATAGTCGTCTCAATTAAACCTCAATCATAATCTTCGGGTGTATTACATACTGACAGATCTGAACAATATGGTTAAATTCATAGTGCAATGAGATGTTAAGATTTCACGAAAATAGTGACAGATAACTTGGGCAATCTATTACCTATGTGAGATGTTTTTTGTTTTGTTTTTTGAGAATTGTATAACATTTCAACTTTTTGAAAATATCTTTCAAAGGTTTACTTTAAATAAACACATGCATTGCTGAACATTATTGGCAAGTTTATAATCTATGCCCAATACAATATTTAGACCTATTCAACGTTTTCACAATATCCATTTCTTGACAAATTTGTCCGGATTTGACAGCCGTCACTATGTAATAAACCAGACAACATGTATAACCACTCATCACATAACACTACCCCTAAACCCAACCATAAGTCCAATTCTAAACCCTATCCATACCAGCCTAATATCATGCAAACAAGAAGAGGCTCACACATCATAATTCCTTGACTGTCTTTTACAACAAATTTGATGATTGAATGCAAGAAGCCAGAGATAAAGAAACTTTTATTAAACAGGGCTAAAAACACTTTTCACAAGGTCATATACCTTAAAATTAATCCTGTCCATCAAAATGAACCAAAATTACACACAGGATTACTTCAATACTCTACTCTAAACACATGTCAGTAACCAAGCAGTTGCCCAACTGACACAACAGCAAAATGCACTGACACGGAACAGCCTCCCGGATCACATACCACAGCCCATTTGATGTGTGTGTAAAGCAATTGTAGCGGCAATGTGGACTTTCATGTCTCAGCATTGCTTCACAAAAAAAAGTAATACTCATACCCTAGTAACCCTACAAATATAAACACACCCCGTGCACCCCAACACTCTCTCACAAATACCTACATTTGTTTTGACTTATTCACAAGTCTTAAACTTGTTGCCAAAATTTCCAGGCTGTGACATGTGATACAGCAAGCAGTTCCATGCCAGTGCATTTTTCTAGTGTGTCCATAAAGTATCTATTTGGATATAGTGACATGCTAGAGTAGAGTATTTAAGTAATCCTGTGTGTAATACCATGTGAAAAATGATAAGTTTCTTTTTGAGCCCAGTTTATAAGTGGTTGTTGTGTGTTACGCACTTATGACCTTTCTGTATTTAACTGATATGAATTGGGTCTTCTGCTCCTACCTTTTGCAGGAATTCTGGAAGTCTTCGTTGACAGTCTTCTTTTGTTCCAGTCTTACCCAGAACAGCACACAAGAAAGCTATAACCTACATAAATTTCAGATACAAATTAACAATTATTAGACATGTTAGAGGGAGATGTGATATATCATATGAAATATGACAATTCAGGGAAAGGGGAATTGTTAACCCCCTCAGCACTACCTGCCGATCTAACGTTGCCTCTGATTGGTCAATTACATGATATCTTCACTTTAATCACCAATCAGAATGGAGCTTTGCAAATAATTCACCCCATTTTTTTTTTGCGTGGTGAAATTATTCTAACAATATTGCTGATTGGACCAATTGATAATGAAAACTTCATTTTGGCCAATCGGCAGGTAGTTCTCGTGGGGGTACCGAAACAATGTTTTTTTGACCATATACTTATAAATATAAGACAAGTGATATACTGTAAAGCATGATATTTTCATGGCATTCACTGCATTTTTAAAACAAAACTCAAAACTTGTTGTCTGCAGTAAACATCCGTATGGAGAGAGATAATTAGGCCAAGGGAGATGGATAAGATAAAACAAAATGTTAATTTTCAGTATAGCAGTATGCATTTTAATCATTTGTTTCCGTACCTGGACTGTTTTTCCTAAGCCCATGTCATCCCCCAAGATAGCGCCCTCATTCTTGACGAAATGCTGGTACAGGAATTTCACTCCCTCCCTCTGGTAATCTCTGAGGTACCTGTTGATTGTGGCTGGTATCTGTAGAGATAAAAAACACTCCATTAGGCTATTCCAGTTGAAATCCATACACCCCCTATGGAAGGCACAGGGAGTGTAGGTTTCCAATGGAGTCATCCATTCAGGTAATCCCATTAGAAATTCACACTCCCTGTGTGGAAGATGCATGATATGAAGTACATAACGCTTATTAAGCCACTTGCAGTTCAATTATGCACTATATGCGGGAGAGCCTCGAACTGGCAGCATACATGAAAGGAAGAATTACGTAACCTTACACAGAATGTTATATGACTGGTTCAATTCCCATTCATGTATGCTGCCAGTTCGAGGCTCTCCCGCACATAGTGCATAATGGCGAACTGCAAGTGGCTAATACATGTGAACAACATCAATATACAAATAAAAAGTCTTGAGGTCATGGCACCTCTGATTCAGTCTTTCAAATGCCGAGTGCACAGTGGCAGCACCAGGAATTTTTTCAGGGGGGGAGGGGGTGCATGGAGGTAAGAGCTGTGACTGGGGGATTTCCCCCATGGTGCCGCCACTGTGAGTGTTAGTGCATGAACACCGTCTAGCCAATTCATGATCTAACAGAGTGTTTCCTATTACTAACTATACTCCCATGGTCATGGATTTGAGAGTATAGCTGAATGCCTGGTTGGAATACTGTAGTCAATATACTTAGGTTGCCTACTGGCATGGGTGAAACTTATTTCTGGCAGTTTGAAAAAAAAAATATTAATCTATACTTTCCATACCTGTACCACTGGCTCTTTATCTGGTTCTGACAGCAACAAAGGAACTTTGGGTCCAACATTCGAAGAGTGTGGAAAGTATGGACGCTCTAGCTCCATACTGCTGAAACCTATGGTAATAGGAAAAACAAAACAAGCGATGATGCTACGAATACGATCTACCATATTTTGTTGGAGCATCCTCGTAGAACATCCTACTACATGCTATACTATACTTTTGGCGGGGGATTGGGGGGTTGACCCCCCAAAAGTGAGTTGTTTTGCTAACTCAACCCCCCCCCCCCCCCACAGTACTTTTTAGTGTTAACCTGAGTAATACATTTACCACTTAACCCCCTGGACACTACTGGTCATCTAACAACATTTCTGATTGGTTGATAACTTGAAATGCCCATTTCAATTGACAATTATGACTATAGGCTTAAACTATTTATGGTTAAACTTGCATTTGTAGATGATCTTATTAATACCCTCCTTGATTGGTTCAATATTGGACACTGTCATGCAAAGCTTTTGCGCAGTGTGATCATTGTAAATATCCTGGGGTGTCAAAGTATTTTACATGTTCAGTGGCAAATCAGGGTCAATTGTTTGAGGGGGCAAAGACAAGTATATCGGTGGTGGGCATCATTGACAAATTTTAATTGTATAATATTTTAGCCCAAAATTGAGGTGAAATTTTGTGTTTACCATCAGGTCAATTTTCAATTTTACACAATTTTTTTCACAAAATTAAGATGAAATTTTGTGTTTATCTGGCCCATTTTCAATTTTACACGGGGTTACAAGCTGCCATACCTTCATTTCTATCTGGTGAGATACTGCAAGGTGCCCTGGTTGAAGAAGATGCACTGTAGATGTGCTGGTTGCTTGTTAGCCTACTGAAAAATAAAAATCATATAATGTCAATTTTAATCAATGTTGGCATTTTACAGCGCCTTTCACATATGTGATGCGATCATGCATATTTTATGGTTTTAACTATAATCCTCTTCAGTCATGCAACCCTACGCAGAAGAGGTTAATTCTTGAATTGTAATTGATGTGTTCAGATTTTAATTGATTAAGGAAGCGATATGGATTCGCAAGAGAGGGGACAGCACCATGAACAGAGACAAGGGCAAGTTCATTCTCAGTCACATCTTTGATCCTCTACTCAAGACCAACACTGGCGATAGGCATACCACTTCCGGGAAAATCAAAACATCTGGTCGAGTTTATCGCTCCAAGCAGATGGATCAATAACATCATTTCTGGCAAAACTGTCAGCAGAAAAACACAAGTTTTTCATTTGGTCTTGACAAATGAACTCAAAATAGCTGTTTAATTTATTATATCAAGAGCCACAAGACCTATGAGATGAAATGTTCATGCAACAAAAAATTAATTGAACAGAATAAAACGATACTATAAAGTAGAACATTGACTGCGTAAGCAACGCCAGATCTATTTTATGACTGAGACCCAGCCTCTCGTAATCCTATAAAGACAGTGTATGTCAACTTCGCTTCCTCAAGAGATATCCTGAGGATGCCAGTGGAGGATCTCTGTAGAAAATATGCTCTTTATGTTCTACCACACTGCAACAGGACACACTAACATCACCTGGTTAATAATTACATTGTGCAGCAGAGACACTAATATCAATACCGGGATATCGATACACGTGAATGTGTTATGCACGATTTGATATACAGACGATTAATCTTTGGATACCGGGGTAGAAAATGATAAATATCCCCTGTAATTGATGCCGCTTTTGATGCTCGCACTTGAATATATGAGTTGAAAGGATGTGATAGTCGTTAGCTTGCGTATTGAGAAAGAACCATGCGTATTGAGCTCAAAAACTGACAAAAATTCTGATTTTATATGTGCCGAACTATAGCGCAGCATAGGCCACTGGTGGAGGCAGTCTAAAAGTAGATGACCTCATGGCGTATACCATGCTCACTGACATTTACAAAGGATCAGTCACCAGACTATTGTCAATAGCCTTAGTCGGATGTCCCTCGGCCCATTATGCGTCTAAAAACTGTTAAACAGGTTGGAACAAAATGGCCATGCATGGCTGTGGATTCAACCTACCATGGTGATTTCTGCCATGAAGATATCGGGGCGATGACACTGTGCAGGAGACTAGGAGAAAATTGTAGATACCTGCTCCACAGTCAAATGAAATGAATGAAAGTAGGGAATAAAAGGGTGTGCCAGTAATCACTCAGAACTGAACCTTTTTGTGGTACTCACCAGTCAGGCTTGTCTTCTGTGTAAAAGGGGTGGGGCTCATGCCTAATCATGTTCACTAGAGTATAAAATCATTACCGTACCTCCACCTTTTTCTCACAAAATAGGGGGAAATATCTGGTCTGGTGGTGTTAAGAACCTACTACCTATTGCCAAGTGGCTATGGTGCAGGTGCAACCAGAATTCCTGGCAAGACTTCAATTCCAAGGCAGAATTCCTTTTCCTGTATCTTTCTATAAAAAAAAAATGTGTCAAAACTGTCTGTGAAACAGTATGAAGAATTGCTTTACAATGTACTTACCTTGTACTGTTGCTAGGTGTGTGTGCCTGGCTGGTTTCCTTGATTTCTCCACCAACAGCCACAGCATACTTGCGTTTTTGTGTTGTCTTGCCAGTTGACCGAGAGCCGCATGAAGACTGGGGACTTGTGAGTGTGACACTGATAGCTGGTGGTTCATTATCAAGAAGATCTGAAAATTTTTCCCTGTAATAAAACAAAAACAAAATTAATTGTACTTTTCTTTTGCTATGTTGATCTTGTATAATGTACACACCATTGCAAATTTGAAAAAAATATTTGCTATGTTGAAGTATAAGGTTCGCTAAATCAAATAAAAATAAGGTCCGCTATGTCGAATATAAATAAGGCTCACTATGTCAACAGTCCGCTATGCCAAATTTGAAATAAAGTTTGCTTTGTCAAATATGACAAATGGTTTATTATGTCGAATATGAAATGAGCTATTTGAAATCCATACACCCCCTACAGAAAAGGACCTTAATCTCTCACTTTGACAGGTGGAGTAGATTTCAAATAAAATCAACCATTCAGGTAACTCCATTTGAAATTCACACTCCCTGTGTGAAAGATTAAGGTCAATGTCTTAAGGGGTATAGCCCAACAGGCTAAGCCAGGTTTTTATGGAAAGGCTTATAGGGCTAGTGTATGGTAAGTGTTAGGGTTAGTTAAGATTGGGGTTAAGGATATGGTTAGATTCAACATAGCATCCTAATGTCATATTCAGCATGGCAAATTGAATCACCTTATTTATATTTGACATAGCGGACCTTCGACATAGCATAGCGGACCTTCGACAATATAGTTGCAACTGTAAAATCTACCACTGCAAAATAATTTCCCATGGTTGCCTGTTTCACCTCAGCATGTGCTTCTACTTCTGCTTCAGTACTGTACACAATGCCCTTTTGGGCTATCTCGGTACAGATGTTGCATTCTTGTATATTAACTTTTTTGCAAAAAGAATTGGTTTATTTTAATAAAATTTCACAGCATATAGCTGAATTGAACATTTTTTCCCCAAAATGTTAGCATGCATACATATGAACATACATACTTTAAATTACAAAAATGCAAAAATCAGATTCTGGATAATTTTTCAAACATTTTCTGATCAAGTAAATAAGGCCTAAAAAATTGTTTGATTGGCGTAACCTGACCGACCCTAAAGTAGGCCCGACCCTGACTTTTTTTTTGTAAAAGAAAAAAAAAATTATAATAAAAATTTAATTAAATCAAATTTTAAAAAAAGAAGAAGAAACAAGTTCTGAGGCCTTTATCAAATGCAATTTACAGCTTTAAAAAAAAATCCTACCTACCCTATTTTTTTTTATGTTACACCAATCAAACTATTTTTTAAGCCTAAATTATGATATTTAAGCCATACCTTAGTCTGTCTTGTTCAGGCATATATCTGAGAGGACTTGTGAAGCTTGTATTGTCACTGCTGCAACTTGATGCTATTGGAATGAAAAAAAAAAAAAAGATATCTTACGCTTCTCCTAATGCAATTCTCTCATTTCAATTTTCTGTGTAACATGATGTGCTGTATGTATAGTGCAGCATGGGTCGATAGTAATGAAATGTACCTCAATGAAAAGAGCACACATCCAGATCTTGCAAAATATATATGTATATTTCTTGACCAAGGGTGAAAATAATTGGAGATAAAAGCTGTTTAATTGGCCCACAAAAACTCTGAAATGGCCCCTGGTTCCATCTGAATTTTAGTTGATCAGGGTACACTTTTCTCATAAAACTGGCCTGCTGGATAGTGAACCTATCAAATTCAAAGCAACTAGCAGATCTTTATTTTGATTGGCCCCTTGGTGATTAGAATTTGTTGAATCAGGTGCCATTTTTATGTAAAAGTAGCCCCTGGTCCATCACTCCTTATTTTCATCCCTGGTATATAAAGTGGCTCATCATGGCTCATCCAAAGTGGCCTATAGTTCACTCCAAATCTTGGTGAACCAGGGGCCATTTTTTATGCCAGGGATGAAAATAAAGAATGATGGACCAGGGGCTACTTTTCCATGAGGGCCCTGGTTCAAGCTCTTTTATTTTCACCATTGTTTGACTATCTACTAGTATCATTTGTTGAAATGGGTTGATTAAAAGCTGGTTATTATATGGGCTATTCCATTTAAAATCCACACTACATGTACCCCTGTGGAAGATTTTGGAAATATCTTCCACAAGGGGAGTATGTTTTTCAAGTGTAATTGGTCATCATTTTGAAACCCATACTCCGTCTGTATTATGGCTTTACCCATATCTTCCACAACTGGAGTGAGTATTTCAAATGGAAGTTACCCAAATGTTGAAGCCTATGAGTATGACTAGCATATATGTAGAGCATTATGGCTTTTGATCCTTACCAGAAGTCCTTGTACCAGTTGTAGACTTGCCAGTGCCACTCCTATGTTGTCTCCTCACAGTGCGCTCCTTGATACGGACAAGATCTACTGTCTCATTGTCTTCTGATGTGTAGCCACTAAATTTCACTGTTGCCCTCCGGTTGCCTTGACAATCTGTTGCTATGGAAACAATGGTGGCTCTGTAGTACTGGTCATCTTCAGAGAATGGGGCCATACATTTGTCTCCAGTTGACCACATGATGGCTGGAAATAATAAGATATATTTCAAATGAATTTGTGATGAAGTAAATTATTTTAAGAGTATTTTCCTTTTCATGCTTGCAATTATTGATTAAGGCCATATTATCAGATATGTCCCCTTTTAATTTTGAGCTGAACAACTAAGGTCAAGCAAAGTAATTTACTACCAGAGCTATATAGCTTGGATTTTGACAAAACTACAGCAGGGCATGTTAGTTTTAAATTTAAATTTAAATTTAAATTAAGGTATCCATAACAATCATGTGAAAAACAGAATTTTGACAAATACAAGGGGCAGAGGCAGACAGGGTTTAATTCTGCTTAAAACCGGGCAACGTTATTTCTATAGATCTGCTGCGCATTCAAATTGCATTGTATTGCATCGTAATTTCATTTGTGTCTATGCTAATTATGTTTACACAACATGAACTCACATGTTTTCAAGCAAATTCTCCGATAATAGGTGATCAAAAGCGATCAGAATGTTACAAAAGTACAGATCGCATTCAGCTTACTTCATATGAGATGATCTTTGGAAAAATACGGCATAATTTGTCTTGGTGTTTGCGGAATGCCATGCAGTAAAATATTACATGTTGCGGCAATTCATGATTGACAACTAACAATCGGCGTGTCCTTCGTATCCTCCACTGTCAATTTCTTATCCACTCACTAATCCTCACAAAAGCTTTGTGTTGATTACGTAATGTGTGAGGCAAATTGCAATAAGTACAATGAAATAATGAGTAGGCCGGGCTCCGAGGCGGATTTCTTCTTCATCTTACGTGATAAGAATTGTTCTCCAAAAACCCCGAAGCTTGTCGTTTGGAGCTCTAGCTGAAATACAGCAAGATAATGTAAGATAGTAAATGTAAACCGGTAGTTTAGCTAGAGTATCTCGAGCTAGGCAGAGGGGAGACATGTGCCCTGGACGCCACCTGGCTTTGACTTTGACTTTGAAAGAATACTCTGCAACTCCTCTGATGAGGTCACCAGCAGAGGGTAGTGGGTGCGCACGAGGGTTTGCTAGTTCTTTTTTGCTGAGGTCTCTCTGAGATATGCTGTAACTTGAGTCTTGAATGTGTCTGGGCTTGCTATGTTGATTATGTGTTCAGGAATATACAGGGTGTCCCAGAATGATCTGTACCGGGAAAGATGGAATTTTTTAGGTATGAAGGGCATGTTGAATGGTCATATTGTTTTGCATTTTAAGTTATACATATATTTAGCTTTCTCAGATTTTTTTAGATTTTAAAAATTTTATGTTTCTAGTAGATGTTATAGAAGATTGCGTAAAAATGGTGAATTCTAAGTTTTGACAACGCAACCTATTTTGAAAATCTGTAACATTATTAACCGTTCAGCACAAAGTTATTTAGAAAAAGTTATGCAGGTATTTTGGTTGTGCCCTGTTCATATTTCCACTTAATAGCCGATATCTATCTATTATTTATGACGTTATTGAAGCAAGCATTATATGGAATTAAGGATGTGTGGCCTAATCCCATTCTCTCTTTGGCGGTAGTTTTAAATATAGTTATTGTGGTGTGATGTCCATGTCATTTGAAATGCTTGCAGAGATCGAACTGCTTGTGGTACAGAAAAGACGGCTCCTCAATTTACTGTGCAGCAACGTGATTTCTTTCAAAAACTTACTGGCAAACCGGCAGCTATGTTGAGACGCAAAGAAGATTAATTAGACGATAGTGTATAACGTAAAGAAGTTTGACGAGCACGGAACTGTCAGGAATCGGCAGAGTGAAGCTTCAGGTGCTCGTAAGACTGTAAGAACTTGAGCGAACATTGCCGCTGTCCGGCAAGCTTTAAGGCCCAACCGGGGCCCAACCCCAACAGTAGTTGTCGCCGTTCTTCATTTAATCGTGATCGTGCCATTTTTCAAAGGTATGCGAGTCGTTTTTCATCGATTTTACATTATTGCATGCCACGCCAAAACAAATAAAGGTAGCGTGCTGAAATTAACAGAATAAGTAGGAGACATGTCCAACATTATAATGCTGGTATCAAAAATATATACACTGCCCGTCTTCTATTTTTAGTTATTTTCGCAAACACGGTACAAATCATTCTGGGACACCCTGTAGTTCCATTCAGCAATGGTACATGGAAAAAAGGACTGATTGAAGCAGTCCTTTTTGGTCTATAAAGGCTTTTGTATTCTGCAGACGGGTTGGGCGCTGGGCTGGCTGTAAGAACGTCAACGCCGGTATGGCCACCTGATCATTTACAATCTTGTTCATCATCGTCATCAAGTCTGAATTGCTTTCCTGCGAAGTTGGAGGCTGTCCCATTGCAGTTGGTTTAGCATCTTTGTAACGCTGCTGTGTGGTGAGTAGTGGTGAGTAGTCTCTACACACAAATCTCGCCGCACATCTTTGAACGGCTTCCAGCTTGGTACTTAGGTCAGCAGGGGGGGGGGACTGAATGGACCTATTCAGCATTGATTATTCAACCCTCTAGACATTTGCTGTTTGTATGTCTGTGCTGGTAGAGAAAATTAACCTTGCCAAGATATGAATAACAGGCCCTACTCTGCCATGTTTAGCTGAGTAACGATACATGTACAAAAAAAAAAAGCAAAAGTAATTAAAATGTACAACTTTATCCAAGTTTATATTTTGATGAGTGAACTGTACGGTATCTCTTTTTTTTTTGAGGCGATCGCATGTGTTTACTTCCAAAATTCCATTGCTGGCATTTTTTTCCATTGGTGTCATCATACTTCATCGATTTCTACTAGATTACGATAGCAAACTCTAGCCGTGAGGTGAATGTGAAACTATAATCTGTTATCAAATTATCAAGTAATGCTGGTTTCATACTTTTCTGCCGCTTGCCGCTATGATGATGAGGATTTTGCTTCACTGCGCAGTCGCACCAGAAACGCTAGCGGTGAGCAGCAGCAAGCCGATATTGATCATTCTGCCGCTTTGTCCAAGCGACAGCACCGCTGGGAGTTCGATTCAAGTAAACTAGGAGCGGTGCCGCTCTGACATGTCTGGCGTATGAGAACAAAATACGATTTTGGAGCGGTGCTAGCCTAAACTCACGGCAACGGTAGAAAAGCAAAAGTGGCTTTCAGAGTCATGCCGCTGCCGCTCAGATGAAGTGTCACGCCGCAGAAGGTTTGAAATCATAAAATCAGCATAAGTTGATAAGCTTACAAGTTTAGATACGTAAAAATAAAATCATGAAATTAATTCATGAATTTAAGTAGCGATGACACACAGCACACGTAAATCGGTGCTGCTATTCTGTAACATGTAAAAACTTGCTCTCGGAGAATTGCTCTAGTTCCATTAATACTTGGAATATTTTGCTAGAATTTAATGCTAGTGTAGTTAAAAGTATGTTTTAACTAAATATTAATTCAAATTTTGAATAAAAGCTTGGAAAAGTTCCATAAATAAATTGTGAATTTAGTGGTTTGAAAATCGCGATTGTTGAAATTACCACAAATGGCGACCTGTGCACATTTCCGGGTCTCGCATTGCATTGTGGGGGTAAAGCATCGGAAATAATCTAGAAACGTTATCGTAAGCAATATATTCCCCAAAATGACAAAAAAATGGTGAAAAAAGCTTTAAAATTAGCCAAATGGCTTGGAATTGTGCCATTTTTAGTGTAATTTTTACTTATTTTTTGACTTTGTGAGCCATTTTTAAGCTTAACCCCCCTGATGATCTTTGATGATTGTGATTTTTAGACATATTGGAAGGTCCTCTTTGCAATGATATCAAACACATGGGGCTAGGGCATTACGCATTTTGCCGCAAGTAGGGATAATGTGGGCAGGTTGAGAGCATTTTGAAGGCTTTTTACAGATTTTACACAGTGCTCTATGGGATAAGTATAGTGTAGACATAGCCTATGAACTTAAACACACCTTGTATGCTAATTATAAGATAAAGATGGCATTAATTAAATATTTCAATTTTAAATCATTTATTAATTTTATAATTACATTAAATAAATAGTTTTCTTCTTCTAGAAGACTAGATAATTATTTTTAAAATCATAAAATAACGAACAATAAAGGAATTTCCCAGTACAAAAATTGCATATAGTGAATTCGCTTAATTAGCAATTAATTAGCATATTTAATCAAGATTAATACCTTAAACATCTTTATTTAGGGTTATTTCATGTAAACATTAAACAAACTTAGCTAAAAAATACAATTTGACCTTAATTTTTATAAAATTAGTAAAATACTTACTCGACAGACAAATTCGTTAACTTTGAATATTTAATTAGCGCTAATTAGCATACGCAGCATTAATTTTAAAATCCCGTTACTTCATTATGTCCGCAACATCATAAGCTTCAAAATGAGGGGTAACTTGATATGTCTAGCACTAATAATAATATTTAACTAATTTAAGCTTACCTAAAATTTGTGTTCCGCTTGTTTTTGAAAGGTCAGTTTTCCTTTCTCCATTTCTTGATCGGCTGCCCCAATCATCCTATGAAACTTTATTAAATCATGCACTTTATGTTCATTTTTGTACTTTGTAGACTGGTTTTTGGACAATTTTGTGGACTTAGATCAAAATTCGCAAATTGTGTTTTTGCCCTGAGATTGTGACCTTTTACAGACAGCTGTCACCAGGCTAGGATGCGCCTGTCACCCAACCAAAACAGATGGTGCAATCTACTGAAATGCTTGAAAAGATCTTGAAAACAAGAAGTTATATAATTTTTTTTATAATTTATAGAGGTTTGGGTAAGTCATAAGTGTTGTATCAAATTGTCTCAGGTCATTAATAACATATCATGATTGTACTTTTTCCGTAAGTTCAATTTCTGTGTTGTACTAAAATTAAGTTGGATCAAAATTCGGAAACCACTTCACTTAACCAGTTATTGAGTTATGCCTGGGAAATCAGACGTGGTCTAATTCTGCATAAAACCGGGCAGCCTTCTTTCTATAGATCTGCTGCGCATTCAATTGCATTGTATTGCATCGTAATTTCATTTGTGTCTATGCTAATTATGTTTACACAACATGAACTCACGTGTTTTCAAGCAAATTCGCCGATAATACTATAGGTGATCAAAAGCGATCGGCATGTTACAAAAGTAGGCCTATAGATAGCAGTTAGCTTACTTCATATGAGATGATCTTTGGAAAAATACGGCATAATTTGTCTTGGTGCTTGCGGAATGCCATGCAGTAAATATTAAAACGTTGCAGCAATTCATGATTGACAACTAACAATCAGAGTGTCCTTTGTATCCTCCACTGTCAATTTCTTATCCACTCACTAATCCTCACAAAAGCTTTGTGTTGATTACGTAATGTGTGGAGGCAAATTGCAATAAGTACAATGAAATAATGAGTAGGGCCGCTAGGGCGGGCTCCGAGGCGGGTTTCTTCTTCAACTTTATACGTAACAGTATTGTTCTCAAAAAAACCGGAAGCTTGTCGTCTGGCGCCTAGCTGAAATACAGCATTATAATGTAAGATAGTAAATGTAAACCTGTATTTTAGCTAGAGTATCTCGCGCTATGGGAAATACAACCAGACTAATACAAACACAGGCTAAGCATAGTACGACTATCATGTGAGACACCACCAAGTTCTATTCTACAAATTATTACGATTTGCGCATGCTCTAGTATATCCCATATGGTGTTGCTATTACAAGGAAATTCGATTTGTTTTGAGGTAAACCCCAGGTTTTGTTTCCAATACACTAACTTTAAAGTGTGCTGAGGCTTGTGGATCAAGGTCCAGGTGCCTGTGCGTAGCGCACTATAAATCACTGCGCTTTTTAACTTGAAATGCAATACACTAATTAGCGACCATTGCTGTTGGCTCTGGATACATTTTTACTGCATTTTTGGCGTAACGATTTTTAAATCGTAAGTTAAAATTGTGATATATTTAATTTTGAGAATTACAATTAGGCCAAGTAAAAAATAAAACATATTTCACATCCTGGTTTTCGAAAAAAAAGGAGGAAGAGGGTTTTTTTATTTTCTATTTTTTATCGCAAAATTGGTGTAAATACCCATACTTAGAGCTGTTTTAGCGTATACAAAAAGGGTCTGGAAAAAGGAGGAGGCACTTTTTTATTTGTTGTTCTGAGAGTTACAGTTTTACACCCCTCTAATGATCACAAAACCTTCCTAAAGTGTTTCTTGTATCTTAACAAGGCTATAGAAAGCATCCCAACTTCCTAGACATATTTTTTGAAAAGTTATAACTGAATTTCAAAAAATACAAATATATTTAAGGAAACCTCAAAAAAGGAAGCGGGAGGGGACGTGAAACATGTTTATTTTTTTATTTGGCCTTATATAGGAACACAAATAGCCCATTCACCTAAAATCCAGGTGCTTGTATTGAATATTCGATCACACATGTATTTCACAATGCATATGTAAACTTTCTTTATCTATGTCTACAATAGAATATATTGATTTCACCAACGGAGTATGGAGCTATGAAAAAAATATTTATAATACAGGGTGTTGACACTGTGTGATGCTTACCGATTGAGTCGCCTTCAGGGTCAGAAATTCGTAACCAAGTGCAAGAATCCTTTTGGATTCTCCCAGTGGAATTTTGCAAGAATCCATGGATTCTCGCCATATAACTTTGTAATGATATAATATTTACGAGAATCCATTTAGATTCTTGCAATTTTGTTGACAAGAATCTTTGCGAGAACGGATTCTCGGATTCTCGCCAAATTTCTGACCCTGGCCTTGATGGTGTATTTCCGATCATTTTGCAACATGGCTGAAAAATGTTTCCAAGACTCGAGTATCACCGTTAGGCATGGCCCGGTAACCTGGATAAAATTTAAGTCAATCGATCGTCCAATCCTAGTTCACCTGAGTGATCATGTGGTTTGCCGAATGAATGGAATCGGTGTCGGAACAAGGATTGTTACTTGTAAACAAATCGTTTCGCCGGCATGTTTCAAGAAATTAAATTTACGATCTTTTGATAATTAGTTATGGATCGCTTTTATTTTAACCTCTGGCATGAGAGATTGAGAATGTGGGTTAAAGATAAGCCACTCTGTGTTCTCATTTCGCAACTAAAATAGGCTTCTCATAAAGCTTAAATTTGCGGGCCAGGATGCTGGCCATCCATGTAATTGAAAGATGGCGGATATACAAAGCACCCTCACTACATTCGGGTCTGTGAGGGTGCTTGACCAGGCATATTATTGAGTTAATCATGCCAGTGCAGTCTACATCTAAAGAAATACTGGACAGGACCAATTGGTATATATCGACGTTCAGAGTAATTTCTGGTGGCATCACAAATGTCTAAAAACATCTCAACTGAGGGTGCATAATCCAAGGGTGCGCATAAAAACAGTGGCTGGTGCAAGAGAGGCTTAGTTAGGCCGAATTGGTCAAGCTGGGAGATTCATAGCGCCCTCAGCGCTTGTTGATTGAAAGACAGCCTAGGCTAATAGAAATTGGCACTACTTTCGTGGTGGTTGTTGTTGTGGACCAAATAATAGTAAAGTATCCATAAAACATCAACATGTACACTATGTATGTCCGGCACTTCGACAGGGTGATTCTTTGTTGGATTATTTGATCCAATTTGTGACCTCTTCTCATAATTTATATTACTTTCTTTTTCTCACAAGTCTGCAAACATAGAGCGCTGTATGGGCTGACAAACTATGTAAGCTTAAGCTTTATCATGTTGACAGTTTGACTGTATATCTGCTTAAATTTGCCTCTGTATTTTGCAGACTAAAACATAAAAACAAGAATACCGGTACTTATAATAAATACGAATATGAGAGTAGGCTTATATAAATTAATTTAGATGTGGCCAAGACAAACTGCTATAGAGTATCATAAAAGTCACCGGTGCTTGCAAAAGTTATGAATGAACGCTGGACAATGGTTTACTCTCGTCACATGTAGGCCTATGTATAGACCGAATAATCAGTCGATTATACATTCTATAATAGCCTATGTATATCGCCATGGTCGGGTCACATAAATTTGCATGCTTGTCGTGGGTCTACCTGGCTAAAAATCCTGGGCGTTTGCAGACCGAATGTGGCAACACCCAAAATTTATGGTCGACCTGGGAGAAACCGACTTACGATAACTTAAGTGGTCTATCCGGTGGCAATATTATTTTGGGTCGACCTGGGATTTTTTTTTCCCAGCCTGACCCAAAACGCCTTTAGTTAGGCATGATCACAAAAATTTCAACTACATTGTACATGTAGGATATTTCACATGGAAATTATTTTGTTTACAAAAGTGATTAACTTCAAAAATGAGGGGTCAACCATGTCTGTAGGTCAAAAATCAGCAAAGTTATGAGCAAGTGTCTGTTTTTAAAGAACTGCATTTTTCTGCGGCCATCGATGGGCAAAGGGGGAAAGTCTCTTTAGTATGCATGGATGACTTTAATCCCTTACACAACAATTCATTGACAATTGGTTGTGTGATAGTATACAACTAGAGTCAATAGAATCTGGGTACACAGCGAATAGCTATCTGGCAACCATATTTTGACCTTTTGACCCCAAAGTAAACATTGACCTTTGGGGTCATAAATATTTGTAACATGTTAAGAATGTCGTAAGAATCGTTACTGTTGAATTTGAGCTCGATTGGGCCAATTTTAAACATTTTTTTGCAAATTTGACGTTTTGACCTCCTTAATGACCTTTGACCCCAATATAAAAAAAACCTCATATACACCGAGAAAATGCATTGTTACACTTTAAATTAAAAAAATCTACTATGCTTAGTTATGGAGATAAAAATTCTTGAAGTTATTTAGCTTAAAACCGGAAATGACGTCTAAATGACCTTTGGCACAAATAATAAAAATACAGTGCATACATCGGGTAACACTAATGCATATATGAAGTTTATGTCACTCTACGTTTTGAGATTTAAAAAAAAAAAATTTGATGATTTTTGGTTTTTGACCGAAGCGACCCCTTAATGACCTTTGACCCCAAAACTGTAGACACCCCAAAGACCCTGGTTGGTAGCAATGCATACATGTGTGCTAATGACAACACTCTGCTATGTAATTTGTAAAAACAGTGATTTTTGAATATTTTAGCTTTCATACTGAAATGACCCCTTAATGACCTTTGACCCCTTATCTGTGAACACCCTATAGACACTGACCAAAGTCAAGTCACATGACCTAAGCATGTTACCATCACATCTGTGGAAGAAGAGGTATTTTAGAGTAAAAATTTTTGCCATTGTGAACAGGTCAAAGGTCAAATAGAGTTCAATGTCATGTCACATGTGCGGACATGATTAGTGGTGTTTGTGACCAAGTATGGTTAAAATCGGTCAAAGCATAACAGAGCTATGGCGAAACGTGGGAAGTCACACAAAATGTCACGTTTTGCCAGAAAGAAGAAGAAAAATCATGTTTTTGACCATTGTAGCTAGGTCAAAGGTCACAGCCAGGTCAAAGTCAAATGGAAGTTTTGGACTAGCCCAGTGGTCATTTGGGTCAAGTATGGTTGAAATCTGCCAATGCCTTGCGGAGCTAGAGCTTGTTGCCAGAAAGAAAGAAGAAAGAAAGAAAGAATTGGCAAAGACAGAACACAGCGAATTTGCAAATTAAGCTGTGTAAATATTAAAGGGCATTTCGTGATCCACAGCCTCATCCCCCACTTTTCTCAAAAAAAGTTGAGATTTTTATATCACTGGAAACCTCTGGCTACATAATGTTTATACATGTACAAAATATTTCTTGCAGATTAATTCGTTTTGCAAAGATATCGTGAAATTTGAATTTCGTTCTGGTGCACCAGAACGAAATTACAACGCATTGTCTATATGGAGCAGTGTAATACACATAATCATGCATAACTCGCAAACGCAAAATCGGAATCAACTGAAATTTTGGGGATAGGCTTTTTTCGTGGATATGTACTGAAAAATGTCATAAAAAGAGGATGCTAGGATCACGAAATACTCCTTTAACTGTCTATGAGTGTGATGGTCGAAATATAATCATGAGGTGAAAGATGGATTGTTCCATTCCACAAGCCGGAACGGCGAGTGGAATGGAACAATACATCTTTCACCGAGTGATTATATTTCGACCATTACACAAATTTAAGACAGTTAATATTTGTTTTATATCACTCATGCATAGATTCTATTACTAAAATACTATTTAAGGTAGGAAATACATTTTTTCATCAACATAACACCATGTTTTGCCGTGATCATTGGTGATATACTTCACATTTTGGGGTCCACCCCATAATTAAATCGGCGAGTCCAAGAGTCAGCGCCTACGACGGTTTTATGCAGGCGCACTACGACAGAGCACTATGATAGTAAAGACTATCACACGGAGAGGGTGATGGTAAAAATGATAAATGGTAATCAACCAATGAACTGTCTAGAATTTATGTATGAGTGATATAAAATAAAATAGCCAGTGAATTGTGTTGCAATCATCGATGCTTGCAAAAAAGCACATGAGAGACTAAATAAATTGCTCTTGCACAAATTAAGCCAGAAGTTTATCTGTCAGTCTTAGTAGAGAACATTTCTTTGTATCAATACCCAGTAGGGTGTTTTTACTCTCAAACAATCTCTCTTTTTTAAGTTTTTGCTAAATTATGTCGGTGTTTTAGGGCTTCACGTACAATGACTCTAGTTTTGTCCATGGCATTGTTATATAAGCGCTCTCTACATGTAGTTTTTAGATTTTCTAAGGTCTCTAGCTGTTCATTTACCAATTGATTTATGCTGAATTGTTTCAATTCACAGTTCTTCGGTTCTTTTCTCTTTCCATATCTATACAGGTGAATAAATCTACATCTACCAATTCAAGAGGATCCAGTGACTAAGCCGTAGAGAATGGAGTTTCAAGCAGTGATTATGGCGGCCGGGCGTGGCTCTCATATGATGGACCTTACAGCTAGTATGCCCAAACCCTTGTTGCCTATAGGCAACCGACCAATGATATGGTACCCTGTGAACATGCTGCAAAATGCTGGATTTGAAAGTAAGTCGCAGATTTCACAAAAATTGCGCCCTGAGTTTTGGTAAAAGTCCAGTTTTTAACATGTACGCAATCAGCACCTGTAATAAAGCTTAATTCAGCATCTTTCGTGAATTTGTGATTTTGTATTTTAAAATTTAGTTTCAGATCCGGAACTTTATTCCAAAACGCAGAGGGATTTCTGCAAGAATCTGGGACTGTTTGGACCACAGCAGTCCCTTAACTTGTAGCCCTTAGCCCTTCTTATATCAATATTTGATTCACACAAAGTTTTATTGATGAAATTTTACCCCTACTTGTAAACCAAGACTGGGTTTACCTTTTGCTGGCCCCAGGGCATGGCAACATGATTGCAACCCCTACCTGGTGCCTGGTCAGTGAGCCATATTTCGCAAGAGCATGGTCAGATCGAAGATGGTGAATGCTAGCACGGCATGGCATGGAGTAACTCCTACATCACTGACAAAGCTACAAATGTAGATGCAGTCCAGAGGCCATGCACATAATAGATCTCCCAGGGGAAGAACCTTCCTCCCTCCAAAGGCTCCAGAGGTCATGCATATCATAGATCTCCCAGTGGAAGAACCTTCCTCCCTCCAAATTTAGCCTTTGATCCACGGCGGTGGATCAAAGGCTCTACATGTAGAGCAGTTGATGCCTGCCAGCTTCAAAAAGGAGGTTAACAGCTATCTAGATGCCAATCTGTCAGCTTTACTATAATGATAAAAGCTGTTGCCTTGATATATTGTGACATTAAAAAAATAATACAACTTTGTTTGTTACTATTTTAGGAGCTATGATAGTGACATTTGAATCAGTAGGTAGGGATATGATTCAAGCTATCTACGCTGCGGGCGGTATCAAAATCGACTTGGAGATAGTCACCATACCGAATGATGAAGACTGGGGTGCGACGCAGATTCATTACGCCATATAAGGGATAAAATCAAGGTTTGTATGGGGTACAGAGATACCAAATAACAGACATAAGATTTTGCTTCAGTTTTCTTGTAAGGGACATTATTAGGCAATCAATGCTGTGGGTTTCAAGGTAAAATTCTTTACCCTGTGTACCCTGTATTTTAGGGTTCGGTTAGGGTTATAATTTCTACATTACCGTCTCCCAACATTGAAAATTGGGGTGTGTGGAGGGAGAGTGTAAGCTGAATGTACATTTGTTACCGGTATACAAAGATAATGCAGAACTATCTGGCAATTGCATGCTTTTAACATCAATACTGCATGTGCCGGTGTGGCTACAAATTTCCGCCGTAAGTGTGGATGCCAAATTGATTGATTGATTGGTTTATTGATTGATTGGTTGATTTATCATTTATTGATTTTCCGCAGACTGATGTCCTGGTTGTGAGCTGTGATCTTGTCACCAATGTAGAACTACATTTATTAGCGGATGTACACAGGGCATATGATGCCACAGCAACCATATTACTCCAGTCTCTGAAGGATCAATCCGCAGAAGGAGTTCCGGTGCCAGGGACAAAGTCAAAACGAAAATCAGGTAGGCTGCATCTAAGTTAAAATGTTTAACACAGAGTCGAAAAAAGGAACCGGGATGCCCCTGGATCACAGGCTTTTGCTGATTATAAGAACCAGAGGCAATTTCATAATTATATAAACCAGGGGCAGTTTTTTTACAAATTGCAACTGTTTGTGTAGATTTGAATTCTCCTGTGTATCGTTGAACTGACTGCAATATTCTTATTTACAGTAATGTATAATACTTGACCCGTGAACTCATATTAGATACCTCCAGAACAGTTTTCCTCTGGGAGGGTAATACAACTACCTGTCATGCCTGTCATATCCTACTCAACAATACAGGTTACTCACTAACCCAAGGTATTTTACTGTTAAAAAATATTCAGATCTCAAGTTAAGTGTTGACCAACTAGTATTTAGGCTCTGCATCAATGTCTGCCAGTGATGCGCCAAGGGGGGGGGAGGGGTTGGGTGCTAAAGGCCTAGTCATTCTTCCTCCCCCCAGTAAAAACCCAAAATTACGAAAATGTCCACTTTTAGCGGCAATTTTATGCAAAATACGAGGGGCAGTCAGTATGTTTTAAGAGTGGACTCGTGACGTCATACGTGGATTGTTTTCATGGCATTTCTCAATGATTACATAAACACTGTACCTTTGTCTTTCAAACAACACATGTAAAAATTATATCATACACATGATTACGTAACAGCATTAGCATAAAATCAATATACTAGGGACACTGCCAAATCACGCAAAAAGGCGGGCTTTTTAAATTACAGCAAATACACGTGTTTAAAATGTCCGAGAACAGAAAAGGTACAAAGGGCATAAGGCTAGTTTTTGGCAGCAATCAACACTAGATCCTCAGGTTGCATTTGATAAAATATGAGACTTGTCATTAAACTGTGGTGGAAATGGGACGTCTGAAAACTTCAACAACTTTAGTGCTTGAATGGAAGCAAAATTATTCTGCAAAAATGGCGTTAATGAAAAAGCAGTTATTATAAATGACATTAATTATCTCCAAAATGTAACAGACTAAAATATAATTACTGGTCACGTGTGAGAGCTAGTACTCAGTGTGATGATAACTGGTGCAAATCAAACAATAATCTGCGCATGCGTAGGTAGGATGACCGATACAACATGGTGGAAATGCACGAAAATGGCAAAATTCCATGTAAATAGGGCCTAAAATATTACAAAATGCTATGAAAATTTTAATTTTAATATTTATATGAATTTTTATGTATGATCTCAACCTGAAATGAACAGAAAAGTTTTAAAAATAAATTTCTTATTAAAACGATGGCCTCTCTCTCTGTACCACTACTTTTTGTATAAATGTAACAATGGTAGAATAACAGTTTTATTTTAATCACGGATTCAAATATTTTCTAGGAGACTCCGTTTTAATTTTTGGAGATTAGTCAACAGAACTGGCCAAAAAATTAAATTTCCACGTTGCTATTTTTGGCAATATCAAGATTTTTATAGAAAGAAAAGCCTTGTTTTTGTCAAAAATAAGACATATTTGACCATGCATTTTAAACAAACTAAAACCTTTACAGCCCAACAAACATGGTTTAATGAACTGGTAGTTTGTGTTCTATTACTGTTCCAAAAGGCAGCATTCTCTATTCTTTAATTCCCGAGAAAATATAAAAAATACAACAATACCTCATTTCAGCCTCTTATTTCCCTTAACAAAAACGACTCAATTTCACCAGGTGACTCTAGACCCTTGATTTTATGCTAATGCTGTTACGTAATCATGTGTGTGATATAATTTTTGCATGTGTTGTTTGAAAGACAAAGGTACAGTGTTTACGTAATCATTGAGAAATGCAATGAAAACAATCCACATATGACGTCACGAGTCCACTCTTAAAACATACTGACTGCCCCTCGTATGTTGATTTCCCCCAAAAAAAATTTTTTTTTTTAATCGCTTCCCCAATGACTCCTCCCTAAAAGCACCACACCACACAAACCTTTGCATTAAAAGAAAGGAAGGTCATTTTTTTACCATTATCATATTTTTTGTTTTGTTTTTCAGACCAGAGAGACATAATAGGTCTTGATGACAAAGGACAAAGGCTCTTATTACTAACAGCAGAAGCCGACATTGATGAAGCACTGTCAATTAGGACATCATTGTTACGACAGTAAGTTTTTCAAGAAATTGGCATATTTTTAAATTTTTTTCTGACCTGCACTGCGATCGGACACATTTCGATTCACTCCGAGAGAGGAACAGAAACTTTAGGAAAATGAGTGTTCAATGAGCTATTCCATTCAAAATCTATACCACCCTTGTGGAAGATGTTGGAATTATCCTCTATGGATAACTCACCTTCCTTTAGCCCTAACCCTACCCGTGGTTTTTTTGCTATCGGAAGGGAAAGAAGAAACGAAAAAGGAGAGAAGATGAGGAGATAAGTCACTTGGCACCAGCGTTCGAAATAGGGCCGGCCATTGGCCTGTAACCTTTTGGCCTGGCCGGTAACTTTTCTGACTCGGCATCTACCTGCCGGCCTGGCTGGCCGGTAACTTTTTAAGGTCACGGCCCGGCTGGCCTGTAACTTTTTGAGGCATATTTCGAACACTGCTTGGCACCCCCGGGATTCGAGCCTGGGACCCCTTGCATGCCACGCAGAAGATCCCCAGCATGTAGCTACACAGGTGACGTTGGCCCGGCCAACGATTCCCTGGGTATATATGACTTGGTCTGATTGCGTCATCAAGTCGCGTGGAATGCATGCACGCAGAGCGTTTTTAATAGTGAGCTTTAGTGAGTCCTAGTTGGGTTAGGGTTAAGAAGGCATATAGGGAAAACATGCATATAGCTTAACCCTAACCCTACCCGTGGTTTTTGTGCTATCGGAAGGGAAAGAAGGAACGAAAAGGAGAGAAGATGAAGAAGAAAGTCACTTGGCACCCCGGTTTCGAACCTGGGACCCCTCGCATGCCACGCAGAAGATCCCCAGCATGTAGCTACACAGGTGACGTTGGCCCAGCCAACGATTCCCTGGGTGTATATGACTTGGCCTGATTGCGTCATCAAGTCGCGTGGAATGCATGCACGCAGGGTGGTTTTAATAGTGAGCTTTAGTGAGACCTACAATCGCGGACATAAGTCGTTCGAACACTTGTGTCAAAGTAGGACTGTTTGAGACCGTATTTCTGAAATACTTGACATATTTAAATTTCGCTTTATTTGACGTGAAGTCTGAACCATTTCCTACTACTACTACCCTCCCCCTGCCCCACCAATCAATGTTGGATGTTTCTAGGGGTTCATGACCAAAAAAACAACCAACAACATTGATCAGGGGGAATGGGGGGCATATTTGAGGTACCCATGTTAAAGTGTTCGAACAATTATGACCGGGATTGTATTGGCGATGTCAAAAAAAAATCATCTAAAATTGGTTTTTGGCTCATATCTTTAAAGCAGAAGCAGGTATTACAACCAAATTTGGCACACTTTATCACAATGATATGTGTCATATTTTCTGAATTGGACAGCATGATATTGATTAAATTAAGGGAACAGTCAATGAAAATGTGTAACACACCATGTAAACCTATGTGAAAACTGTTCTATTTTCAAGAGTGTTTTGCCTGCCAATTTAAAATGATTTAATAGAATTTAATGATTTTTTCAGATATTATTCCTGAAAGTAAGAATTTTATATACACAATAATATTTTCTATGGGGGATCTTTATATTTTAGGGATCGGTCAATATTAATATTGAATATAGGTGTTCTGAATGTAAATTAGGTACTTTTTTATGAGAAAAGACCACATTTTGATATAAAGTGTTAAAAAGAAATCATTTTCATTGCAAATATATCTCAAATGTGTACAATTTAATAAATATTTGATGTTAATACCAAACTTTGTGCTAAATTGATCACTGATTGAGTCACTGGAAGTGAATTACCACAGAGACAAGATTTATCTTCAGTAGATAGCAGGGTTTATCTTCAGTAGATAGCAAACCACTACACAATCTTTACGTCAAGTACAATCGTTTCGACCCATATTCACAGATGGAGGCGACTCCTCGTGCAATATGTTTTGGGAATTTATCCTCAATTCAAATATTAAAGTGAAAAACAAAACAATCAACTTGAATTTTCAAGATATTTGATGTAAATTTGATGTAAATGTCAAAATCCAAAACATCTTATTCAGACAAAGTTACTTTTGACTCAGCATTTAATGAAAAAAATTGTCAAAATATATCCATTTACTTTTGATTATTTTATTCAACAGTGTCAAAGCAATTTAATGTGTAAATGAGAGGGGACGACAATGACAATGGTTAAGTTGTCATACAGACCAAAAAACACATTATACGCGTACATTTAATGTGCATGTACGATTCATCATCATCATCATCATCATCATCATCATCATCATCATCATCATCATCATCATCATCATCATCATCATCATCATCATCATCATCATCATCCATACATACATACATACATACATACATACATACATACATAATTATCATACGTAGGTTTGGGCATACGTAATTATTTATTTACCGTAACCACTCAGGTATAAGCCCACCCCCTAGATGGCAGATTACACTTCAAAATTTGGGTGGGCTTATAACCGGGGAGGGGCTAGTACTTGAATTTTAGAAATAAGAAAAATCATCCCCATTTGTATATGCCCAAATGTACCAATAATTTCTATCATCTATGTCAATTTCTTAAAATTCTAAGTGTGGAATGTTAATTATCAACTGATATTTTTTTATATTGTTCTTGAATGTGAGAGAAAAGCATTGATTTGATTTAAGAACTTGGCCAAAATTTAGTACTGGGCTTATAGCCGAGTGCACCCTTGTTCCCAAAATGTTTTGAAAAATAGGGGGTGGGCTTATACCTGAAGGTGGGCTTATACCTGAAGGTGGGCTTATACCCGGGTGGTTACGGTATTTATTTATTTATCATTCAAACATACAACAAATCCGTATGCGAGTTAACGCATCATAAAGAATTCCTTCACAATTCCTTCACAATCACTATGTAGCAAGTCCTTCATTCAGTCTCGTTCCAAAACTAAGACTAAAAGTGAAATTTAAATATATTGTATGGACTTTGCATTCTAGGATGCGCACATGACGATAAGCCAACGTTACACCATACGCAAATCAATGCATCCCCTACTGTTAAAGATCTGATCATAGTGATTTCTATTATTCGATGAATATGGTGGTATATCGTTAATTTATGTGTTTATGGTGTACAAATCGACACAATATTTTCACAACAATATGGATTACCGATATGATCATTTCAGAAATTCATTTTTAGCGCAATATTGTCAATTTAAATAACATGATTAATATGACACTTCTCAATGCACAAAATCAAACCAAAACCACTGGCCTTCAATAGCTCAATCGGTTAGAGTGCTCTTGATATGCAGCTATAACGGGGCGGGTTCGAATCATTCCAAGTATTTTGTTTTCCTATTTATTAATTGTTAGAAATATTTCAGGAAAATTTTCTTTCAAATAACTTTGCAGAGCAACTGTTGTCAAACTCTTTTTTTTTTTCAACTAAAATGCAAAATGTCACTATTATGCGCAGTTTATTTTGTCTTCTTAGTATTTCAGGCAGATTCTCCTATACTCCATTTGTTGTGCTATAAGTTAATATGTTGTTTCATGAAGATCATTCATATTTTCCTGTGATTTATCCCTAAATCGTGGACTATACATATTTATATGAGTTTGAAAAAATCTTCTTGCACATTTACACATGGATTTTCTTAGAATGTGAATTTGCATGCTTTTTATGGTCCGGTATACATTTTCATTGACCGTTCCCTTAATTTACAATATTTAATACTGCCCATTTTAAAAAACTGAGAACATATTATTGTGATGAAACGTGCCAAATTTGGTTGTAATAGCTGCTTCCGTTTTAGAGATATGAGCCAAAAAACATTTTTAGATGATTTGTTTTGGACATCGCCAATACAATCCCGGACATAAGTCGTTCGAACACTTGTGTCAAAGTAGGACTGTTTGAGACCGTATTTCTGATATACTTGACATATTAAAATTTTGCTTTATTTGACGTGAAGTCTGAACCATTTCCTACTACTACTACCCTCCCCCACCAATCAATGTTGGATGTTTCTAGGGGTTCATGACCAAAAAATCAACCAACAACATTGATCAGGGGGAATGGGGGCATATTTGAGGTACCCATGTTAAAGTGTTTGAACAATTATGACCGGGATTGTAGTTGGGTTAGGGTTAAGGAGGCCTAAGTCTAGGAAAAACATGCATATTAACCCTAACCCTACCCGTGGTTTTTTTGCTATCGGAAGGGAAAGAAGAAACAAAAAAGGAAAGAAGATGAGGAGAAAAGTCACTTGGCACCCCAGGGATTCGAGCCTGGGACCCCTCGCATGCCACGCAGAAGATCCCCAGCATGTAGCCACACAGGTGACGTTGGCCCGGCCAACGATTCCCGGGGTATATATGACTTGGTCTGATTGCGGCATCAAGTCGCGTGGAATGCATGCACGCAGGGTGGTTTTAATAGTGAGCTTTAGTGAGTCCTAGTTGGGTTAGGGTTAGTGGAAGTTTGGGTTGAATCTTTCTCTAGAGGGTGTATAGAATTCAAATGTAGCCGCCTAATGTGTTCATTCCATTTGAAATTCATACTGTGTGGAATTTAAATGAAGCAGCCCAATTGAAGTGGAATTCCTTTCATCATATGAACTACATACATATTAGTCTACTTTAGTAGAACCTTTTAATTTACCATCCCTGCAAACTGGCCTGTTCTCCCCTCTGACCATGGAAACGCCATCTATCCTGTTCTGATCCAACAGCTATCATCTTCAATGTTGGTGGCTCACTCCGAAAACCGCTGTCCCCCGAGCACCATACAGCCCGAGGAAAAAGCTTTTTTCTTGGGGTGGTGCGGTTCTCCTCAGGGTGCAGTTTTCGGAGTGAGCCATCAGTGTTGAAGATTTAGCTGTTGGATCAGAACAGGATGAATACATCTACTTTATGTACTTAACTACACTTAATTTAGTAAATATGACTGAGAAAATATTTCACTGAGAATGGTCAGTGAACACACCTGTTCTTAATAATCTTCTCAGACCTCGCTACACTATATTCATAATCTAATTACCCGCATATGCTTTACCAATAAAAAGACATAAATTATGGGGTTTTTTTAGGCATCCTTACATACAGATCAAAACCAATCTCAAGGACGCACACATGTATATATTGAAGAAATGGGTGGTAGATTTCCTGGCTGAAAATGAAGCGGCAAAGTAAGTACCAATACCACCAATGGGTTATTCCAGTTGAAATCCATACACCCTATGGAAGACATGACCTTAGTCTGCCACACAGGGAGTGTAGATTTCAAATGGAGCAACCCATTCAAGGTTGTCTGCTCAAAAATGGGGTTTTCCAGTTGATGGGAGACATGACCTTAGTCTGCCACACAAGGGGTGTTAGATTTCCAATGGTGTCACCCATTCAGGGTCATCTGCTCAAAAATGGGTTATTCCAGTTGAAATCCATACACCCCTATATGGAAAACATGAAGATATGACCTTAGTCTGCCACACAGGGGGTATAGATTTCAAATGGAGCCACCCATTCAGAGTTAAGTTGTCTCCTCAAAAATGGGTTATTCCAGTTGAAATCCATATACCCCCTATGGAAGACATGATCTTAGTCTGCCACACAGGGGGTGTAGATTTCAAATGGAGCAACCCATTCAAGGTCGTCTGCTCAAAAATGGGGTTTTCCAGTTGATGGGAGACATGACCTTAGTCTGCCACACAAGGGGTGTTAGATTTCAAATGGAGTCACCCATTCAGGGTCATCTGCTCAAAAATGGGTTGTTCCAGTTGAAATCCTTACACCCCTTATGGAAGATATGATCTGAGTCTGCCACACAGGAGGGTGTAGATTTCAAATGGAGTCACCCATTCAGGGCCGGGGTGTAGATTTCAAATGGAGCCATCCATTCAGTGTCGTTTGCTCAAAAGAGGGTTATTCCAGTTGAAATCCATACACCCCTATGGAAGACATGACCTTAATCAGGATCTTATTAGTCTGCCACACAGGTTGTGTAGATTTCAAAATCAATTGATTTAAATCATGATTTAAAGGAGTATTTCGTGATCCTAGCATCCTCCTTTTATGACATTTTTAGTAGATATTCACGAAAAAAGCTTATTCCCCAAATTTCAGTTGATTTTGATTTTGCGTTTGCGAGTTATGCATGATTATGTGACACTGCTCTATAGACAATGTGTTGTAATTTCGTTCTGGTGTACCAGAACGAAATTCAAATTTGACGATATTTTTGCTAAACGAATTAATCTGCAAGAAAATGTTGGTACATAAACATTATGTAGCCAGAGGTTTCCAGTGGTATAAGAATCTCAACTTTTTTATGAGAAAAGTGGGGGGATGATGCTGTGGATCACCAAATGCCCTTTTAAATTAAATGATTTTAATCACTGATTTAAATCAAGTTTTTAACATACAGTCCAATATTCTCTTTATTGATTCTTTGATTGACTCTCTTTATTTCTTGCTTGATTTATTTATTTATTTATTGATTGATTGATTGATTACAGAGAACATTCCACAGTGAAAGGAGAGCTGATTCCATACTTAGTCAAAAAACAGTTCAGTAGACCCTCAGGGAAAGGAGACAAGAATGAAGATCAGATGGATTCAATAGATCCTATTCAAAACAACAAACAAAAAGGTAAGAAAACATCCAGTAAATCCAAGGCAGTTAAGCTAGTGCACCATGTCATTCCCCTCTGGTTTTCAGACATCGCTGAATCATAAGATCAGGAAATAACAGGAACCACCACAGAAACTGATGCCGCTGATGGCAAGAATTTTTGTACCACATACGTCAAAGTTCACTTTTCAAAAGGGCAAATTGTTGTTAGGATAACAAAACGACTTGTAGGAAAGTATAGATGACCTCAAAATGTCAAGTTGTTTGAAAATCAAAATGGAGAACTGGCACACTTGCAAGTGAAAATACAGCTTATTTAGCCAATGTCAACATGGGGTCATCGGCAGAAATATTTTTCTAACATATTGGACTACCAGTAACACCAAAACTATATGGTACTGCACAATATAACAGCAATGGAAAAAAGTGCAAATCTTCGTAATTTTTGCAGATAATTTTGACAAAAAATGATGTCACAGAAACATCAATCTCCTAATTTGCATATAGCTGCCATTTCTTCAGCTAGCTTGTCCAATTCCAAGGGATGCCAGTCATCTAGTCATGTATATGATATCTATCAAGCTTCAATTAGGGAACAAACCAAAAGTTTGATGATGTCCAATAAACGAAAGTGCTTTCATTATGAGGCTTTCTCCCTCTAACGTAAGGTTGAAATGTTGAAAATATCAACCGGAAAGGTCAACTTTGAGCAATGTCTTAACTAGTTTTGTAGGATGTCATCAAACTATTTGTTTGTTCTCTTACTGTAATAAAAATCCCTATTGTTTTACTCGGTTTCAAGGACTGTAAGTGTGTGGTAATGATAATATGTATGACAAGTTTTAAAGCAATATGGTAACATATGCTGTGGAGGATGCTCTCTTGTTTTTTCTGAAGCAACATACTCTACAACAAGAATCAAGGCACAGGGGGTACTTATTTTATATTTCCTCGGACTGCTAGGCTCAGCTTGTACTGCCTTCGCTCGTAAAATTTGCATGGCCCTATATGGAGTATACAGCTTAGTAGTGGTGCGTAGAATTGGCTTAGTACTCCATGGTACTATTTTTATTTAATGTTGCGCACTTCAGGAACACTTTTGCGGTTACTAAGGGTATATGTGATCTGCTACCACGAAGTAAGCATTAAGTTGCAAGTTGGTAGTTTCGAGACACCCTCGCTATTGTGTTGGTGTTCTTTGTTTCTTATGCACCTGTTCAAGCCAGTACGTAGTATGTCTGTTTGTCCTTTGTGAATGGGGGCACAATGGGCCATTCTCGGATTACATACTACTGGCTTGTACAGGTGTGTGGTAAACAAAGAACATCAAATCAGTCAGCCAGGATTTCTTGAAACTATCAACTTGTGACTCTTTGTGCTCATTGCGTGGTAGCAGGTCATCACATATAGTGAACTTGAGACTCAAATTACAGCCGCTGTGTACAGCTAATTTGAATGCTGACTTATTAAGAGTTGAACTTCACCAAACACCCTTCAAATCATGCGCTGATATAATCCATGCACACATACATATTTTCAGATATCGACAGCTACTACAGCGTGAACGAGTTGACAAAAACAGCGACGGAGATGTCGTCATGGAGTGAGTACGGTGATAGTATGTCTAGCGCATCAGATAACCATATACGATGTCACACACACATTATGCAGGAAGGCTTTTGTATGAGGGCCAATACAACTGCAGCGTATTGTGAAGTTAACAGACAGGTTAGTCTATTTTGGGGGCTATTCCAGTTGAAATCCACACTACCCCTGTGGAAGATTTTGGAAATATCTATCACAGAGGGAGTATGTTTTTCAAATGTAATTGGTCAGGGTTAATCATTTTGAAACCCATACTCCCCTGTCTTTACCTAAGATATCTTCCACAACTGGTATAAGTATTTCAAATGGAAGTTACCCAATTGTCTGTTGTATTCAAAACTTATACAGGGTGTAACAATATAATTTGTACAATTGCATTTTGACTTCTCAGGAAAAAACTAAAAGAGTCACGGCAAAAATGTAATATGCAATAGAATTAGTGATATCTTGGCTAAAAGAAGACGTTTAGTTGGTTTCTTTACTAGCTTGGGTTCAAAAGTTATGTCCGATTAATTAAATCGTCCAGAAAACGTGTTGGGCCATTTTTGCCATGTTAGCGTATATCAAGTTTGAACCGTGTAGATTGTGTTTATCGTGCATTGAACATCAAAGAACTGACACAAAAGAATTATAAGTGGTGTTTCTTCATATAATTAACATGAACTTAATAATAATATGATATTTCTTTAAAATCTATAAATGAAGTCATGAAATCTCTTTCAATTATCTTATAAATAAAGTAATTTTTCATATCCCTGAGATATCATTGGTAAAACTGAGAACAGTGTTTGCACCCATAAGTACAAAACAATAAAAATTTGAAATGAAGTTCAGCTGGGCTGTGCGACCACTATTGCCAGCATTTCTGTCAACAAATTTTACATACTTCTCATAGTTATATGTAATTGTATGCCTTGAAGGAAGGCGTGGGTTTGGAAAATGAGCTATATCTGATGGTTTCTGCTTGACCCCATGTGCTACTGAATGTCACAACCATAAAAATACGCTCTTCCAACAGGAATTGGGGTTGAAGGAGTTGAGCTGTAGCCACGATTTCTAGTAAATGAGGTTGTTATGTTAGTGCTTAGTTGTGACTTTCAAAAACTCAAGGAGATATTCTATTATGTAATCATTTCTACCACTTCGAATACCCCATTGTTTAGATTGACCTATCATAAGAGCACCGTCTAACTGGTCCATGGTTTACCTCTATTCAGTCACTTTTGTAACACTTGTAGACGAAAGTGGCCCAAGCGGTTTTAAGACTAGGTTACATAATTGGCTATATCTTCACTTGTACACCTACGATTTTATTGAAACAAAGCTTATCTGGTGGCTAAAGAAATTATCTTGATAGACATATTAATATCAAACCAAAAAAGAGGCGGCATACTTGTGTCATTCTATTTTCAAAATTGTACAAATTTTATTGTTACACCCTGTACTTCCTCTGTGGAAGACTTTAGCTAAATCTTCCACAGGGGTAATGTGGAGTTTAATTGAAATAGCCCATTGTTGCTAATTTCAAGTTAGCGGCATAAACAATGACTGAAGTTTGTAAGTTTTACACATTTTTAATTTTGCACAACCTGCAACTTGTACAAGTTCAGTTCAACAGTTTGCTGAACTTCAGGTACCATATTCAGCCATATATTTACCATTTTGTCAACTTTTGCTTTGTAAAAGTTGTGATAAAAGCAAAACCAGATGTTAAAGAGGAATTTCGTGATCCAAAGCCTCATTCCCCTATTTTTCTATTAAAAAAAAGTTGAGATTTTCATACCATTGGATTCCTCAGGCTACATAATGTTTGTGTGCACAATATTTCTTGCAGATGTATTTGCTTGGCACAAATATATCAAATTTGTTTTTATGTTAACAGAGGAAATTACAACATACAGTTTGTCCACTCTGAAGTACAAAGTGACGATGCGCGCGTATACAGCGCATAAACAGTGCGCAGTGCTGCGTCTCTCTGCTGCAGATATGCGTGCCTTCAAAGTCGGCACAATGCGTGCGTCCGCATCGGTACTTTGTACTTCAGAGTGGACTGACTGTAGTGGCCTATGGCGCCTATGAACTCCCAAATTCAAAATCAGAATCAACTGAAATTTTGGGAATACGCTTTTTTCATCGATATTTACTGAACTAATGTTTTACGGGCAAAGCGAAAGGAAAACAAATTTACCCATGGCGAGAAATGGACGATCCTAATTGTGTTTTGTCGTTCCGGGTAAGGTCATTGCTAGCTCCCTGCTGTGTGTGTTGTTGTGTTGGCATGGCCTGGGATCCAATAGATTACGCCGATTTTGTAAACATCTAGTGCGCGATTGAGTTTGATGGTCATTTATGTCGTGTATGTCATTCCATCAAGTAAACATCGGGAAAAAATCTTTGTGTCCTTGTCCTTTATGGCTTTCTCAGTCTGAGGGTAACATATGGATACAATAAAATGAGGATGCTAGAATCACAAAGTGCTCCTGTAATTGCTGTTGTTGTCTGTTTTCTCAATAGATTGTACAACAGAAACTGCTATATGATGATGAACCACTCACGCATCCATCGGCCAGTATTAAACCAAAAACAACTGTAAGTATGTACTAAAACCAATCATTCTTCTTAACTTATGTAAAAGAGCATTTTGAGATTTAATAAAAATTGCAGCCTCAATTTTAGTCAATGTCCAGTTTTTAACATTACACAATGTTTGTCCATATGTGACATGATCAAGGGGAATGAGTCACATGTCAGCAATTTTCAATGAGAAGTTTTTTACATTATTTTCTGCTACATTTTGATGCAATCCCCATCAAAATCGGACATCTGGTTACAGAGTTATGAGCAATTTATCAGTGGCTGAAAACAATATAAAACAAAAGAATTTGAACACTGTTTTTGCCAATATCTTAAAAACAATATTAGCGACATCCGACTCATTCCCCTTGATCATGTCACATATAATCAGCATCTGAAATAGTTAAACTTAATTTGGCGTCTTTGGTGTAAAATTCACGATTTTGTAATAAAGTTCCGGACAACACAGTTCAATATGACATAAATAATCATTGCACTTGTTTCCCTCTTGTTCTTGTTTCTAATATCTGGATGTTGTAAATTTTGTGAGCCAGTTATATTAAAATGGTAGCTACATTTATATGCATCTTACATATTGGATGGGCTGATAAGATAACATATTTATTAACCCTAACATAACACCCCAGGTACTTTTTGGCGAGGGGGAAGGAAAGAAGAAAAAAGAAGAAGTTTCTCGGGTGCAGTTTTGAACCACAGACCCATCGGGTACCAGACACATGCACAGGCCTACCTTGCCACAGGTGTCTACCTTATCTGGCTAAGCTTTCCGTGCCCATATGTCTGACAGTGCATAAATGTTGGCATGCTGGTCACTTTTGGAGAAAAAAGGAAAAGAAAAAGAACTTAATTACCAACCAACCGACCCATCTATAAAAAGTGGTCTGTGGACAAGCAAACAGTCTTTTTTCTTCTTCTTTTTTTTTTAATCCTGTTGCTTTTAAGGGGGTACTACACCCCTGCCCAATTTTGTGCCTATTTTTGCATTTTGCTCAAAAATTATAACGCATTGGTGACAAGTAAGATATGTATATTATAGGGGCAAGGACTACAACTACTGCACTGGAAATTTTATTTCAACATAGACAACAGTTGTGGAGTTACAAGCAAAAATGAGGGAAACCAATATTTGATCAATAAATCAATAACTACTTGACTTGAGTTGCTGATTTTTCAGTGCAGTGGTTGTATTCCTTGCCCCTATAATATACATATCTTACTTGTCACCAATGCGCTATATGTTTTGAGAAAAATGCAAAAATAGGCACAAAATTGGCCAGGGGTGTAGTACCCCCTTAATTTGCTTCATTAATTGTGTATATTTTATTTGCTCTTTATGTAGATCGGGCAAGATTCAATGGTTGGTGAAGGCACAACAATAGGGGAAAAAGACTCGGTCAAGAGGTCAATCATTGGCAAGCATTGTAGTATCGGAGATAAAGTCAAGATTGCCAACTCGGTTGTTATGGACCATGTCACAATAAAAGATGGGTAAGTTTTAATAGGGCTGTTCCATTTGAAATACACCTACCCCTGTGACAGATGGCACTGCTTCCTCAATTCCAGTTGAAGGGGGGATGGGCAAAGGGGGTAAGAACTTTCAAGGGGGGGTCAAAATTTCATGGAAATTGTCAAAAAAATGGTTATAAATAGTACAAAACAGGCCTAAAAGCATAATTATTAGATATTAGGACTGCCAGCATTCCACAGAGGGAGCAAGAGGGGAGGCAACACTTCTCACAGGGGGGTGGTGGGCAACTTCCCCCCTGCCCCACCCAGGTGGATTGTTTGTGTGTTTCATCTTAAAGCCTCAAGTTGAGATCCATTGTTTCCCAGGAAAATGTCAAAGAGCAGACCAGCACAGTAACATGCAGTAGCCTAGCCAGGGGAAGCGTGGGGGGGGGGGGGGGGCAAGTTTCCCCCAGAAGGTGTTCAGGGATAAAATGGGGACAGCAAAGAGGAGTCATTAAAATGGGACAATGAATTGACAAATGGGGATGAAAATTTGGCCCTCCCCCCACCACCACAATGGGACAAAAAAATTGACAAATGGGGATGAAAGTTTGTCTTTGAAAGGCTGGCTACGCCCCTGGTAACATACATGTTTATTTCACCTTGAAGGCATGGATAGTCTTGCAAAAAAGGGCTTACTTTCCCAGAGGCCATCCAATATGTAATGCAAGGGCTCCAACTGCCATCTACTGGTCAGTTTGTGCTCTCATTTCAACAACTGATTTTTCAAAGTGTGGCTTTAAAATCGTCTACTTGGAAAATGAAAATTTTAAATCCAGTTGGATTGTACACAGTATTCATGCAGCCTTGAAAATGTTGTTTAGAATTTCAAAATCTTCCACACCCTGAATGTTTTAATCAGGAATGGTTTAGACTGTGGAATTTTGTTGAAATTCCCAAATCTTCCTCAAGGGGTGTGTTTTATAAATGGAATAACAGATTGTATGTGTTCATGCTTTTAAATCATGGTGTTGGCAGATGTTGAAAATATCTAAGAGCACACAAGTAATACATTGGCTACAAAGTATTTCTCCGAGATAAATGCGTTCCGGAAAACGATGTACACAGCAATTTTATCTTTGATATATGTCTGGATATTCTAAAAAGTTCAGCTGAAATAGTTATTTTTATTTAATACATGCACAGATCAGCAGTCTTAGTGCTAAGGACAGACAGGTCAAAGGTCACATAAGTCATCACTATAATTTCTTTTCTTTAATACAGGTGCACTATACAGGGTAGTATATTATGTGGCAATACTCATATTAATGAAGGTGTAGAACTCAAGGATTGCATAGTAGGAAGCTCACAAAATGTGCCTGAGAAATGTAAGTCTTATCTACTTTTTTACAGTGCCCCTGATTGGTTAATTACATGATATAATCAGGGTAGTAGCGATACCCCCACAACAACATTGGATAAGGAGTCTGGAGTCTGGCCCAATTGCTTCGAAAGATAGATGTGCACTCCAGCCTGTGAACACAGGTTCACCCTCTATACCTTTGCTTCTATTGACTATTCTTACCATGTCTTTGATTGGCGAAGAGACAGTAATTACGTACTACCTCCTGCTGCGCGCTGAAGATGACATGCTATACATGTACTGTGTGTTGCAATGGCATGCTGCATGGCCCTGGCAGTATTATTCTGCAGAAACTGAAAGGAATAGTTTAGAGTATAATATTTTTTATGCCTCCACTAGAGGTATGTTTCCCGGTTGTCCATCATTCTGTACATCCAAGGTTGCAAGGGCAATTTCTCGGAATTGGTTTGGTGTATATCAGCTCAAGGAATACTTGTGTCAGAACAATCTTATTGAGTTGTATCAATCCGCTTATGTTTCCAATAGGAGCACCGAAACTGCTCTCCTCAAAGTGCAGAGTGATATCTTGAATGCTGTAGACAGGCGAGAGGTTTTTTCTTGTGATGCTTGACCTGTCTGCAGCATTCGATACTATTGATCATGTTTTGTTATTGCAACATCTTGAAAGCAATTTTGGGATTTCTGGTAAGGCTCTCCAATGGATGAGATCCTATTTAGAGAGTCGTGTGTACCAAGTTCAGATAGACGGTGTTTACTCTCATATGCATAAACTGGACACTGGGGTCCCCCAAGGCTCTGTACTGGGCCCATTGGGTTTTATTTTATACACATCTCCTGTTGGTAATATCATACATAAGCATGGACTTAGTTTCCATGTTTATGCTGATGACACTCAATTGTATATTTCGTTTGACCCTAGAATACCAGAAGCATGTCATACTGCTCTATCAAAACTTGAATTGTGTATCACTGAACTCAGCAATTGGATGACTGTGAATAAATTAAGACTCAATCACAGTAAAACTGAATTTTTCATTGCTGGAACCACCCAAGGACTGAACTAACTCTCTCCTGTTGAAGTCAAAGTTGGTAATGAACGGATTAAGCCCAGCACTTCGGTGCGCAATCTGGGGATGATTTTCGACGATCATATGTCCATGACTAAGCACATCAACAGTCTTATTTCTTCTGTCAACTTTCACTTACGGAACATCCGTCGCATCGCTAAATATCTTGATCAGGACACAAAACATCATGTCGTTCGCTGTCTCATTCTCTCACGCCTGGACTATGGCAATGCACTCCTGTATGGAGCCAAATCAAAGGACCTGGACCATTTACAATCTCTCCTAAACAAAGCCGCTAAACTTATTTTCTGTGCTGACAGGCGTGATAGCCCATCACCTCTCCTGGACACTCTACACTGGCTGCCCATACACGGGAGCGCATCAAATTCAAGATATGCATGTATGTTTTAAATGTCTTCAGGGTAATGCACCAGTTTATCTCACAAACTTTCTCACTCATAAACTCAAACCTGCTACAGGACCCATGACACGTTCTTCTTCCGATACTACTCTTCTCACCGCTCATGTCGGGAAAAATCGCATTGGAGATAAATCATTTTATGTTTCGCACCCACACTCTGGAACAGCCTCCCAAGAACCATCAGGGAGGCATGCACACTGCCTAGTTTCAAGAAGGTGTTGAAGTCTCATTTTTATCCATCATATTGACTCTGTTTTTGTTATTGCTTTGTTTTTACGGCGCTTTGATCAAGTTGGAAAGGCGCCCTATTAAATGTTGTTTATGTATGTATGTATAATGATGTGATTTGCTGTACAATGATATGATTTGCTGGAGGGGTGGCAATTAATTAGTGGTCTTCCAATTCTATTAGGTTTTTGTCACAATATACAGTCCAACCTCTTTTATTCGGCCATGATGGGACCAAGCATTGTCCGGATAAGTGAAAAATCCGGATAAGTGAAAAATCCGGATAAGTGAATTACATGTAATTCTGTATTGAAAGTTCCAAGGACTGAAATTGTAACAACAAAAGATTGGTTTAACATGAGCTAGTAGCACTAAAAGATGGCTTTAGAGTGCTTTATGTAACATAGATATTTCATTCTAAGCATTCAGAGCATGGAATTAAGGTGTCAAATCATCAAAAACATGTTTTCCTGTGAAGATTTCACAGCCGGATAACAGAGAGATCCATATAAAAGAGGTCCGGATAAGACAGGTTGGACTGTATGCTTATTTGGTAGATCATTTGCATACATTTTCCTAAGTGCAATTTCTCGGGAAACTGGTAAGGCATATATAAGTGATAAATGTGATTTGGAGGGATGGCAATTGGGGGTTTTCAAATTCTACTAGGTTTTTGTCATAAAATATGCTGATTTGGTAGCACATTTGCATTTTTTTTTTTTTTTTTGGAATTGGAATTTTTTCTCCAAGTGAAATTGCCCCAGTTAAAATGATGTGTGTCAAGGTGGAGGCATTTACGTAGAGAACTGCGCAACCCAAGAACTGAAATTTTGCATTACACAGTGATATTTTTCATTGAATTGATAAACAGTAGATTTAATAATATCTCACTTTCTGTCAAATTGTTTTTAACTTTGTTTTTTTTTTTTGATTTGTATCTTGATCACAGCTAAATTTAGCAATGAAGTCATTGGAGACTCAAACCGCATGATGGAAATATGAGAGAAAATACAGAATATGCATCTTGAACTTCAACGACCCATACAGTCTGCTAGCAGTGTTGCCAAAACTTTTCAGCGTCAAGGCATTGACTCGCCAGGCCGTGGTAAAGGATTCTCAAGTAGCCCAATTTTTTAAGCTTCCAAAAAGCGCCCACTACCAGATATTTGGGCGGATTTTCCCGAATTTAGAACGCAAAATACCCAATTGGGCGGAAAAGCACTATTGACTTTAAAACTTGGACTGGCAAAAGTAGCCCAATTTTAGGCAAGTAGCGGCATGCTTTTTTGAGTAGCGACAAGTGATCGCCAAGTAGCCTAATTGTGCACCTAAGGCGCGGCGTTGGCATCACTGTCTGCTAGCTACACTTCAATACTTTTGATGCTATGGCTGCAGCAAAATAACGCAATTTGCGCAACTAAATCGTGAGTCGGTGCTCTCCGGACATTTCAATTTGATTTTTTACACATGTGTGTTTCGTTTTGAAACATGCACATCATAAACTAGTAAGTGAGAAAGGAAAAGTATTAACACTAAATGTTGAAGAAAATTCCTTTTCGCTTTTTGTCATCGGTGAACTCCCTTGGGTGCAGCATTCAAATGACTATTTGATCCAGAAAAATTCTAGAAACACTAAATCCACCAGTGTTGGATTAATGCCTTTACTTCCAACCTTTTCATACTGGGAAGGGTAAGATATCTTCTCTGAATATAAACAGTGTAAGTTAATGGTGCAATTTTTACATCAAAATTTATTCCTTGTAAATCAGAAATATTATTAATAATAAGGTTGTTTAATATAAAAGTTAAACAATAGACTTGTAATGATAAAAGGGAACTGTAAAAGTACAATATTATCATGATTTGAATAAAAAAATGTGGCATGTCATTTTGCAAATTTCTACACTATTGGCAAAAGAAATATTTGTGAGCATGAACATTTTGTGAATCACTTTTCCTATTTCCTCCTTGCTCGACGGCAAAACTGATAAAAATGCATCATAGTATTTTGTGAATGCATGTCACTCACAACATTCTAAAAATGTTCATGCATGTGGTTTTCATTTCATGGTTTACAGCAGTGGTTCTCAAACTGTGCATTATGACCCTTTAGGGGTGTTATTTTGGTGGTCTCATGTCCACTTTTTCCACCTCAATAGAGGCCCTGCATGAAATTATCGATTGGCTCCAAACAAAGGATTTGAGCCGGTGTCCTTCACCGTAGTTATGGCGGAGTGCAGTCCATTCAATCAAATGTTGTCATCAACCTATTTGATCGTAGTGCAGGGTTATGTGTGTGAGACGAACTGTCACGGTAGATTGCAATCATGCTTTTGTTGAATGCATTTGAGTAGTCCGCCATATTTACGGGATGATATGTCACATGCAAGGCCTCTATATGGTGACTTTGGTGCCACCAAGAACAAAGTTTTCCCCCTCATAAACCACAGTAAAATGGATTTTATTAGCCCAAATGTGCTGAAATGTGCACATTATTCACATGGTGTGCTATAAACGGAGTAGACAAAGCGTTTAGAGAAAAGACAAAAGGAAAAGAGCTACACAGTTGGTCTTAGAAGATTCTTGAAGGTGGGGATATTTTCTTGACCAATGGTGGGTAACTCGTTTCAGAGTTGTGGCCTTGCAGTTTAAAAGGCATAATAGTCAGCTAGTTTCTTCGAACTAGGCACTTCAAATGCAACAACAGAATCAAGAGTGAAGTGCATAAGAAGTTTTGTGGGTCTGCTAAAAATGGAAGTTGGGGTCCAGGTTACTCAAATACCTATGATAAAAGTGGACATCCACCTTTAACAAATACTGGGTATAATACTCTAATATTATTGTGCTTACTCTTACAGTCTTAGTCATGTAAAGTGCCTTCAAATACAGATTTAAAATATTTTTTGATATGGAAATATTTACTCTCCAGAGCTGGGGTGTACATTTTATGTTCATTTTCAAGTTAGATCTTTAATATGAATATAATATGAGGCTGTTGTTTTACATTTCAGATAGCGGCATACGGGGGTAGTTTACCATCTGGATCGAAATACCGGGACAAAATTGGCCAAATGTGGTAGTGTCAGCCTTAGGGCCTTCCTTCAGCAAATTTGTGTGCCCATTTGTCTCGGTAAATAATTTTGGTAGCGGGTCAGTGGGATGATTTTGAAATTTTGCCCCTTGGCTTGGTCCCCCTCAGGCATGCCCCTGGTGTGAGAAGGAAGTTGAGTAATATGGTAGAATAGCCACATTTCAGTTGAGGTGCCAATGACATTTACAAAAGCATGAAAAGGCACCCATGAAGATGAAAGTATTATAAATAGCCATAATTTACAATTTCTGTCAAATTTTAATTTTGTTTATTCTTTCACAAAAATGCTAAAATTATATTAGTAATAACTGTCAGGAAGGTATTCCATTTTTTAAGCTGCAATAATGAGGTAAAATAAAAGAACAATCCTGTAGTATTTTAGTTATAGGGGAGATTTGCTATCCTAAATCAAAATTACAACAAACAAAATTGCTTTGGAATATGTCCAAAATAAACATTACAAAATATGACTAAAATCAGGTTTATGTTAGGACCTAATGCATATTTTTAAAAGGGCTTATATTATGGCTTTAAGTTCTGTTTTAATAACAAATAAATGTCTACTGTATCTTACATTATTCTGTAGGTATCATTCAATCACTTTTTGTTAAAAAAATTATAATAAACTTGGCGTAAGGAGAACTTGCTTCAAGAGCAACAATGTCTGTTCCTTTTTTGTCTGCCTTATTCAGTTCTGTGTGAACATTTCATACTGTTCCATGATTTCAACTGCAATAGCCTACTAAAGCACCACTTGCTAAAATAAGCCATCATTTTCAAGAGCCATATAGCCTTTTCGAGATATGGCGGACACAATACGATGGCGCTGCACAAAGTGGGTAAAGGCTTTTGAATTTGCCCGGTTTTACCTATCGATTGGATACTGCCCTCCTATTGCGTACGCCATATTTCAAAAAGGCGAATGCAGGCTCTACAGTAGCGTGTCCAGGGGGGGGGGCTTTGGGTGCTGAAGCCCCCCGCACTTTGTTAAAAATCATGTAAAATCAGCCGTTTTTGGCGATTTTAGCCATAAAGCCCCCCGCATAAATCGGAAAAAGGGGCTGAGCCCCCCGCAGGAAAAAAATCCTGGACACGCCGGTGCTCTTATCTAAGGTTTGATATCTATGCAGCTTAATCTTTTCATCAAACGATTTGTGCCATCATTGCAATGTTCATACATGGCGTATGGGATGGGCACACACCGACCTCAGGACTAACGTCGGTCACGATCAATGTAGTGACGTGCATGATTTGGTGACATAGGCACTGAAATGCAGAGACATGTGGGTTGGCATCGTTCATAAAATCAAAGTTAATTAGGCAAAAAAAAATCCATGTCTTCAAATGAAAAAAAAAAAGTTTTTGCTGCAAATTGGAATGGAAATTTACAGTGGGTCTCTCCGACACAAAAAAAAATCATATTTCATCTTATTCAAGAATATTTATGATCCCCTTTCAACCTGCAAATTAAAAAAGTATTAAAAAATGTGTGATGTTTTCTCCAGTAGTTTTTCACTAAGCTCGTTTGTTGTGTGATGTGTAAATGTTTACTACAGTAGTGGTTTGTATTATTTTTTGTGATTTTTTCTGGGTTTTTTTTGTTTTTTTCAAAAGTGAAAAAAAATCTCTAAATGCGCAAAAAAGCCATCAAAAACGAAATGTGCGCGCGCTCTCGGAAACAAACTTTTTTTTTTGGTCTATGTTTTGATTTTAATGTTACGCTGGTCCACATATTGTGACACTTTATTCAAGATCATAATTCAACATCAGGTAAAAAGGCCTATGCCAAATTGCAGGTATTTAAAGTTAATGAAGAATAATAATTAGATGAGTAAATTTATAAATAAATAAAGTGAGGACTGACATAGTCTACCAAACAAATTAAAAATATTATTGTTTTCATAATTTGAGCTATATATGCCATAGTCGAATTTTATTAAAAATATGTTATTATTAGTCATGATGAACCCATTTTGTTGAACTCAAAATTATACTGATGTTTATTAAAATTAAAGTATTCAATAGTAAAATGGTCATAAAGAGTTAAAAATATCAGATAATTAGTGACAATAAAAGTAACTGAATGCAACATTATCTTGCATAATTATAATGGCTCACTTTAATACTGAACAATTCTGATTTTGGAATCTACCAGTTTATAGCGAACCCCAAAAATTTGAGCCTGCTTTCCAGACTTTGTTAGCTGCACATCCCTCCCCAAACCCAAATTTTCAAATGTAAAATTAGTATTTTCCTATGCAGTTTTCAGTCTGTTTTCAACAGTGCTTGAGGAAAAGGAGGAGACCCTTTATGTGATTCTGAGGGATAAACCCGCTAGTGCAGTGCCATAAAAAGACTTAGTAATGATCCATGTCCTGTAATAAACCTATTTATTTCTATAAAGTTTTCCCAAAACATTTGATCCAAAGTCTTGTTTTTTTAATATGAAAAGAGAACAAAAAATTCATTTTACATGGCCTTATAATAATGTAAGTGTGATTTGGTGATTGTCTTCGATATGAGAGGTTATAGGTTAACCTAGCATGATACGCTATTATAATACCTGTTTTTCTTTTTTTGATTCGGAAATTGTTTGGAGGGCATTCCACAACTGTAACATGAATGGGGTTCTCATAAGTAGTTTATACTCTCAGATGATTTAATTTTATTTGACATTATATATTTCCAGTTCAAGCTCTTGTCAATAACTGTGCTTGCTGGCAACCTTCCAGTCTGAATTACTTGGATTTTTTTTAAAGACAAGACTTCTAGTTGTTGGGCTGCAGTGAGAAGTAGGGTTCCTGATGTAATTTCATGTGACATTAAATTCCAGCACAAGCTCTTGTCGACACAGCTTGCTGGCAATATTATATAGGTATAAATGGTGAATTCAAATTTGCCGTCAAACCGCATCATTTTATATATAAATCCCTTGTCCTTGAGTCAAGAAAGCCAAAACTGAAACTGTTTTGTCATAGCACTTTAGGGACCATTGACAAACACTTGTTAGGGGGTGGGGCCTGATGCAAAAAAAAAATCATCACAAAAATTTTTTTGCTCCCCCTTTGCAGATCTCAAAAATTTCAGGGACCCCCTTTTTGACATGAAAATCATGGGTCAACCCCACTGAAAAGAATATTATAAACTCAAGTTTCCCACAGGAAAATTTGTGGTCATTTTTTTCAGCCCCCCCCCCCCTAGGAGGGTCAAAACTTTTAAGGGCCTCCTTTTTGCATCGGGCCCCCCTAACAAGTGTTTGTGAATGATCCCTAAAAGGCAAACCTATGCTAGTTAGCCAAATTGGTCCAAACACTATACATACATAGAAAATTAAAAGAAAAGATAGGTCAACTTATTTTAAACCTACATAAATATGTTGTCTATACTTCACTTGACCCAAATATATGATTTATTTTTTGTGAATCGCACATGGTATTTTAGAGGGATTTTGATAGGAGTTCCACATAGAAAAGCTGCTCTATCATGAAATTATGCTGTTTTGTTTTTGCATTAAATGTTGGCTGAATGTTTTTGATGAAAGTCAATCTTTGACAAGATATAAGGCTAATGAAAGTCAATTCCCAGTTTCCCGTTACATTATTTTTCATGACTGTGTAGGTGACCATTTCATTATTCATTAATATTCATTATTTTATACCATTTCATTATTGCATCTGTTACAGGTGTAAACCAATAACTACCCATGTATACATGTGATAAATCACAGTTTACAGATGTAGTTTACAACCACATGAAGGTGATTGTACAACTATTATAAAAAGTTTCACAATAGTTTTTACGTGATGAGATCAGAGCAGATCAAAAAGTGCGGGACAGAGAATTGAGTAGGTATTCATTAATAATTCATTATTAACCATATACCATGCTACTACTGCACAGAAAATTCCTGAAAATCAACAGAAAGAGATTTATGATATATTTAAAACCACAATTATTTATTTGTATGTTAAAGTTTGTTAGAAATCAACATTTTATTCAAAATAATGAAATATTTTGCCAGCAAATTGTTTTTAGCGGAGCAGGGTAATGGGAAACTGGGAGTCGACTTTCATTAGCCTAACTTGTTGTTGAGCTGCTGTAAATCGGCATCATGAAAAAGGTCTGCGATGAGAAGTTGATTTAATTGCTGATTCAATTTCATGTGACATTTCCAGCTCCACAAGCCACTTTGGTTGAATGCGTAGCTTGCTGGCAATGAAAGTATCATGAAACCCAATATTAATTGCCAATTACCATTTACATTGTTTACAAACAGAAACCATCAGCTGTTGACATATAGATCGGAGGTAAGTAGTGGGCGTTGTCATAAGCAGCCAATCACCAACGAGGAAAAAGACACACCTCTTGTAGGTCATTCCAGCTGAAACTGGTTTATTCTGGCTACTAAGCCGGTGGTGTTGCATTATAAAAAAATAGCAAGTCTAAACTATAACAAAATAAAACCATAAATTTGCCAACTAAACCAATTATCAACTAAAATTAAGATGTAGATAAATAACCATTATTACATTTTGTATGAAAAGACACATTTTCCCGTAAAAACCGAAATTTTGTCTAAATAAATTTATTGAGGGAAACAAATGTTTCTATAACTTCCCTTTGTTTATGTGCACGCACAGCTGACGGGGTGACCGCACGTCCTGCACCGGTTGGTACGCGTGACACTGTTTTTCTGATGCAATAAAAGCAGGATCTTCAAATTTTGCAGGATATTTTCGATTTTTATATTGATCCTCAAGTGATGGTAGACTTTGGCGATCGAAGGACAAAATAAACGCGATGATAAACCTATTTTGAGGTGTTTAGTCACTCGCGTCGTGCAAAGTTAATTTTACAATTAATTTTGAATTTTTTAAGCTTACTCTTCATATCTCAAGTTGTTGTTGTTGCTTGCTGCCTGTACTCATGTACTTGGCTTGGAACTGGTCTTTCTTCCATTACTTCAGTCAGAGCTGAGCTAAGACTGCAAACGCTTCAAGCTTCATCGAGCACCACAGGTAAACACTTTGACAACATGACAAAACCTACATAAATTTAAGGCTATCATGCCTATCATTTAAAGGAGTGTTTCGTGTATATCCAGGCTGGACACATCACACTACGTGTGATGTGTCCAGTTCGTCGCCGAACTTGCATATAACATGGAGAGCTTAGCATAACGGCCTGCCTATTTACGCTTCCTGAAAACACTCTTGCACATAACATACAAAACCACAAATTCACTAACTTCAACTTGCACTACCGACACCATGAAAAATATTTTAATTATTACCGATCCTTCAGAATACTTGCAAATATTGGCAGTTTCATAAAATCCTGCTGCTGAAAATCGTAAATTCCACAATCTTCTGTCAGATCCAGGTCAGTAATCACAGGTGGGCGAATCTACCAGCGTGACAAGACCAGAGATAATAAAAAGGATGAGAGGCCACGCCGTACAAATAGCTAGCCTGATTGGCAAGCGTGTCGTCAAATGCTGCCAGATCTTCTCTGGTCGTGTATGATGAGTAGAGACCATAGAGCCCTATATAGGGCTCTGTGGAAGAAACAGTTCCTAATTTTGAAGCCATGGATAATATATTCATTTATACGAGAACCATATTTTTGTACCAATCACAGAACAGAATTTCACTTACTCACAGCTGTCAATCATTCTTGTGAAACGAAGCTCCGCCTAGTATCAAGGTCTTCTTCTGCGCATTGGTTGTGCGCATTAAGTGGCCTCCAGCACAAATCCTGTGCACACGATCAGGTTGGATGGGCGGTTTACGCCTGGTTTACACTTTACACAACAGGAACTGCGATGCATCCTAAACTGGATCGCTTCCGTGTATTCGCATTGCATGGTGGGTAATCGCCTGCCAATTTATTTGCGTAGCTCCACGTTCACAACAGTTTAAAATCAACACAGGTAAATCCATATAAAATTAACATGGACACAAAATTGACATAGCTTATGTAATTCAAATAATAAAATAATAAAATGTAATATTATCATGATAGATGCACGCTTTTATTAAAACTTGAAAAGATTATTAAGTCCAATAATTTGTTTGTGTTAGTTTGCACGAGTCACAAAATGGCGACCCATCACGCATTTTCTGCATGTGCCGACATTAGTAACTCATAGTGACTGTCCTCAAACTAGCGCCAGTGTGTCTCAGGCCTGATAACGACCCCAGGTAATTTTATGCAGAAAGTTTTCTTGCGAACAGCTGCAGGTGACAATTAAACAATGAACACGGCTTGTTTATGTACATGCGTGGGGAGGCTTGTACGTCAGCTGGCGTGTTTTGGACATGTTCGGCGTAAAAAGTGTCGTTTTCTTCATGAAAAATACCAGCGATGACCAGTTTTTTGTGGGCTATTTGATTTACAGGTATGTCGGTTCGTCATAGGGTAGAAATGATAGCTGTACAATTTGTATAACATACAGTTTAACATAGGCCTAAACATTTATGGGCACAAATCGACCTTCCGTATTATGCACAAGTATGTGGAAGTGGCAGGCATATGTTTCGTGATCCTAGCATCCTCTTTTTATGACATTTTTCAATACATATCCACGAAAAAAGCCTATTCCCAAAATTTCAGTTGATTCCGATTTTGCGTTTGTGAGTTATGCATGATTATGTGTATTCCACTGCTCCATAGACAATGCATTGTAATTTCGTTCTGGTGCACCAGAACGAAATTCAAATTTCACGATATCTTTGCAAAGCGAATTAATCTGCAAGAAATATTTTGTACATAAACATTATGTAGCCAGAGGTTTCCAATGATATAAAAATCTCAACTTTTTTTGAGAAAAGTGGGGGGATGAGGCTGTGGATCACGAAATGCCCCTTTAATAATAAAATAATTCACAACTTTTTTTCTCTTTTGTGTGTGTGTGTTGTTGTTGTTGATTACTAAGATCCCGTGGCTTGAGTGTACCGTGCCAGTGAATAGTACTCTTCTACAGCAGTGGTGTATATTATAAAAAAAACCCACAGGATTTCAACCTTCTGCCGACGAGGTGGGTGTATATCTGGTCTCATGTACCCATAGAAAAAAATGTTTAATTTGTGTACATCGTGGAACATACATGTACTCTTTGAGTTGCGTGCCCGGTTGCGTGGCTGTGCGTCAAGCTGTTGTACGCAGATAACCTCGCATATGGACGCGTAGAGTAGCGTTGTACGCTCGTGTATTCGCATGATTAGTCACGGAGTAACAAGCGTAGAATGTTACACGATGTACACAAATTTGTTAATTTTTCTATAGTATATGGGTACATGGTACTATAACCATGCATTCAAACAGCCACAGATAGAGCTGTCAAAGAGTGTATATTTCAAAACATGATAACTTCACCAGTTATAAAAATTCCCACACACATACCATTTTCAAAATGCACTCAAAGTCCTTATTCCATATCTGACAAATATGATCCCCAATTTGTACTTACTTTATTGATAAAAGTCTAAATATCCGCATGACAAATTCAGCCTGAGAGTCTCAGATTCAGCTGTACATGTCAATTGTACATGTATTTGTTCACAACATGACCCATAAACATAACCTTTCAGACCTAAGACACATGCACAAGGCCTTGATAGCAGTGACATGTGCAGTCAGTAGCCCAAGAGACTGGTTGGGAGTCCACATGTTCATTGACCTGCACATGGCTGACATGCTTCAAGTGATGATGTGGCGTTTTTAGCAATGTCATGATATGACCTCATAGTCACAGTCTCTGTTCTGTGGGGTATTGTAGAATAACACATGTCTTTATGAAAGGTCAAAGTTAAGGGATTGTTTTGTCAGACATTTTGAGAGCCAGATTTGATCAACACCATTTGAAGCATGGTGTAGCTTACAAGCAGGACACATAATTTCAGGATATTGACAACAAATTAGGACCAATAAATTTCCAGAGACATAATACAACCAAGGAAGCTTACTTCAAAGATGTTTAGGGCAACAGTGACATGGTAAGTGAAATAGTCAGGGAAGAATTCCTTGGTGTACATTTGAAATGCAATTTCTGGTCTTTGTACATGTACATGGACTTCATGTCTCCCTATTCCACACACATAAGGTTGGTCGGCACTCGGCAATTAGTGAGTTCTAAGACCCGAGGAAAAAAAGCATAACTTGCCAACTATGATAATCGATATACACTTGTATACACACACTTGTTTTTGGTATGCTCTGAAGCCACTTCAATTGTGTTGAAAAAATTGTTAACATTCGTTGTTTGGATGATTTTCTATGCTACCGTACATCAAGTTAAAATTTTGCCAAAATTTGCTATCTAGTTGGCACACATTACTTCCGCATTATGAATTTACGTGTTGGGAATGTTAAATAATTTTTATTTTCCAATGTGAAAGACCACAAATTCAATTACTATTATTTGAGTTGCAGTTTAGAATGTGTACTTCAGGATTTTAAAATTAACTAGATTTTTATTTGAAAGATAAAATCATTGAAAACATAGAAAGTGTAGTAGTGTGCGTACCATAACCCAAATTTGTTGTGATGAAGAGAAACGTTAAGAAGTCCTTGGTCATGTTGGTTATCTTTTAACATCGCAAAACACTTTCTTCAAGCCAGGGGTAGAGCTTTGGGAAATAACAAAAATATGGCCTCTCCATTTGTATGTACTGTGTTGACAAATCATTTATGATTGCAATTTTACACAGAAATGATTTGTAACAAATTAACAAATATTAAGGGCCTCTCTCGCCAAATTTTTAGAGAATCTGTATGATATACATGTTTTTTATTTTACTTGGCCTAACATATATTTGGAACAAACCATAAGTTTAATGATGTTCTATTTTTAAATAAAAGTCCTTTCATTAGAAGGCTGACCCCTCCTTCCCTCCCTCCCTCCATCTCTCCCGTCTAACAGAAATGTGAAAAATTATTTATACCCGAAAGAGCAACTTGTTCACCTCCCCCCTTATAAGGCCACTAACAGTCAATTTTGAGTTTCCCGTCACATAATTTCTGAAAACAAGTGAGGTAACTTTTTCATTATTCATTATTCATTATTTTTCTGCCTTTCATTATATCATGACCAACACACGTGTAAAATTTGTTGTTATTTGCGCTCATTCACTTGAAGATGAATGTTTAGCCCATTAATGAGATTCAAAAGTATATTAAAAAGAGTCTGCAAGGTTGACAGCAAAATGTATGTTTTGATTTTGATTTTTCCACAAAATATAAAGGGATATTCATAATTTTTTTTGCAAATATAACCAGTTTTTATTGGTACTTTTTGGAAAATCACAATAATGAATTCAAGTGAGGGTCAGAAAATGAAGTGAGGGCGGGTGACGGAAACTCAAAATCGACTTTCCTTGGCCTAAAAGACCTTCTTCTAATAGAACATCATCAAACTTTTTATTCCAGGAAATAAATTCAGTCTGAACTTTCTCTTTATATTTAGGTCAAGTTGCTGCAGGACAGGATACTACTCATACCTGGTCATCATTGACTCACATGTTGATCACTGAAAGAAGGTGAAGGTCAAGATCTTGTCTGGACTATAAAACATTTGCTGTGAGAAAGCTTAGCACACCACTATCGCTTTTTGTTAGCACACCACCATGCCCACCGAAATGCCCCAAGAGAATGGTTCTACTGACAGTTTAGTTTCATCCACAAATGGTAAAATTGAAAATAAAGTGATAACAAATGACATAGAAATGGCTGATGAATATGATGATACGGATGGGCCGGAGCTGAAGGACAAGTTTTGCGACCCTGAGAACCCGATTCAGGTGCATTTTCAAGATGTTAGTGCAGCTGCTTACAAGATTAGAGGAGGCATACAGAGGACACCGTGTCAGGTAAGTTTACTGACCAGTGATTTTTGTCTGTTCTAGTGAGAATGAATCCAAATCTGTTTTAGAATTTCGGTACGTTCAATATTAACTTTAATAGCAGTATCTTCAAAATGTTACATTACAAGTCGGCAGGTCTGTACGCAGGATTTTTTTTGGGGGGTGCTTATTTTGAAAAAGTGGACTTTTTTCCAAGGGGGACAATTTTGTGAAAAGTGGAATTTCTTTCCAAAATTTGGACCTTTTTTGACCAAAAAAGCGTAAAAAACCTGAATTGTAATTTTTGGGACTTTTTGTATACTTTTGCCAATTTGTGGGGGGTGCAGGCCTGCTTGAAGTCAGCTATTAAACTGTGGATGAATTACATTCATGGTTAAACGAATTGCTTTTCTGCACAGTGCACACACATTTTTCTTGTGATTTCTTTACTTTGGGAATTAAGCAAAAGTTCTCTCAAAATGCCCAAATTTCCCAGGAAGAAGGTTTAATATTTGGATCAGTATTCCTCACATTTTCTAGCCCTGATGAGCAATGTGCATGAATCAATTCAATCCTTTTATACTTGTATTGCCTGCCCTGTGACCATCAGAATGCTACCAATATTATTTCTCCAAATCAATCATTTTCCAAATAAAGAGTCCAATATCTTAAAACCAGTCAGTTGTGTTCCCCAGACCCCAATATGTAAGGTTGGTTATAGAATTGATTTTAGTTCAACTTGAAATAAGAACATCTGGGATGAACTTTCAAAGTTGATCATGATAATATATAACACAAGGCTTACAAACAATTAAAGCCTAGTTTTGACAGCCCAGAGTACAGTAGTAGTATTCATGGTATAATAATAAATGCCTATGGGCATTCATATTTAAATGTGATCAATGAAAGTTTAAATACTTATTCAAGGACAGTGTTGCCAAAACTTTTTCAGAGCCAAGGTGCATCAAATTGACTCACCATGGTGAATGACTCTCAAGTAGCCCAATTTCCCATGAAAAGTACTCAATACCAGTGATTTGGGTGATTTTACCCGACTCAAAAACTTAAGGTACTTAATGGGAAGTCACTGATTGATCAATAAATGGTCACAAAGCCCATTTCAAAGGAAAATTATACTAAGTATGTGAAATTACTGCTGTGGCCTGACACTTGCCGAAATGGCCTGACACTTGGCCAAAGTAGCCCAATTTTAGCAGCGTATGGCTTTTTGAGAGCGGTAAGTGATTATCAAGTAGCCCAGTTTACGCACCAAAGGTGCAGTGTTGGCAACACTGGCTAGTAGTATTCATAGTATAATGTCTATTGGTATTATGATCTATGAAAGTTCAAATATTTAAAATCCATGCAAGGCTGGTTTACATTTGTAAACAAAATAAGCACAAGGTCTTATCATATTTGCTGTGCATTGAAGCTTGCCCAACTATTGAATGTGTGTTATTGAATATAATTATTGATGGCCATTGATTCATAGAGCAGAGGCTGTCAATACTGAAGGTGCAATTTGATTATAGACAAAAACTAAATATTTAATAAGAACAAAATATAAGTGCATGTTCAAGTTGGTATGAGTAGCCCTGGTCGGTCGTTGATTTTAATTTTTGTAATATTTTTTCTGGAAGAAACTTAAAATATGACCCGGATAGAAAGCTTGAAAAATCTGAAATTTGTTTGAAAAAAAGAATGCCCATTACCCACATTTCACCTAACTGCATTCCAAATTTCAAAATTCTTCTGGAATTTTGTAAAACTTTCACTAAAATTGTTATAGGGGTACTACACCTGTGGTAAATTGTGACTATTTTTGCATTTTTCTCAAAAATAATAACACACTGGTAATAAAATTATGTATATTATTGGGGCAAGGAATCCAATTACTACACTGAAATTTCAGTGACTCAAGACAAGCGGTTCAGTATATATGATAGGAAGCGAGGTACATGCTAGCGGTACCTTATTTCTTATCATAAATAACAAACCACTTGTTTTAGGTCACTGAAATTCCAGTGTAGTAATTGCATTTCTTGCCCCTATAATATACATAACTTTTGTTACCACTGTGTTATTAGTTTTTGAGAAAAATGCAAAAATAGACACAAATTTATCAAGGGGTGTAGTACCCCCTTAAATTTGGCCAAAAACCTGGGACTTTTGTACAAAAAATGGGTCATTTTCTTGGGAAAATGGTATAAATACGGGTCCACTTTTTAGAAACACACAAATAAACAGCCACATCACATACCGTAAATTCTTAAACTTTTGACATTGCCTGTTCCAAAAGTGTGGCATTAATCAGAGGTCCTTTTTACAATGATAATTCCTGGTAAAAACATCGCTAGTACCATCTGACAGTGCTGCAGTGCTCTTCAAAAATATGGGATTTCGACAATATGTGGCTTTTAATTGTTGGCACATTGATATTTATTGTGAAATCAATGATCGATGTTCAAAAATGCAGATACTCTATGTATTTTGACAGCATTTATGGAACAGTGTGGTTAAAAAATGGAGGGGTGTTTATTTGAGGGGGGCTTTAATTAGAGAGAATATGGTAGTTTCATTTTAAAATAACATTTATATTATGTTGTGGGCCACACTTTATTTTTCTCAAGAAATTTGGGCCACAGCAAAAAAAGGTAGGAAGCCTGATACACTTATTGCTAATATGAAGGTGAACACCTAATTATCTGTTTATATTAATTTTCAGCGATCACAGATATCAGATTTAGTTGACATGGAATTGTTCTTCAAGAAGGATTTCCAACAAGCCACAGGAAGGTAAAGTCATAATTGTCCATTTGTGCATAAAAAAGATGCACTTGTCGGCTGCTACATGTGTCTCATTTTACACAATAGCTAGGAATAAATACCAGACTCATCTCAAGTGCAGGCTGCAGGTCACTTCAAATCATCCCCAAGTTACATTAATGGTTTTATGAATGTTCTCTGTATTCCTAAATCATGTGACTTGGGATGATTTGAAGTGACCTCCACTTCGGAGATGAGTCTGGTATTTCTCATCTAGCTGTTATGTAGCATCCGACAAGTGCATGATCGTTTTGATATGGATGTACACATTTCCTCTTCTCTTTCTGGTTTCATCTCAGTTTTTCCTCCTTCATTTTCTTTCTAGCTTACTCTTCATCTACTACATCCTCAGTCTTCCTCCTCCAGTTTTTTCTTTCTAAATTCATATTCACTTAATACATCCTCAGCTCTCCACCCTCTTCAGGTTTGTCCCTTTCCTTTTTGAATTCATCGTCATTTATCCTCAGTTCTCTTCTTCTAATTTTCCTCTCTTTCTTTTCTGAATTCACCTTCATCTAGTACTACATCCTCAGTTTTCATCTTCTAGTTTTTCCCTCCTTTTCTTTCTGAATTCATCTGAATTTGTCTTCATCTGTTACACCCTTGCTTCTAGTGTTTCCTTCATCCTGTATCTTTTTTTAAATTTTTATTTAATTTTTTTAAAATAAAAAGCACATTTTATAAAGGCATAAAGAGGGCTGAAGGACATCCAGTACACGAAGACAAGGTTCATGTAGTGGAAAAAACAACAAGTGACACAGACAAATGTTGACCTACGGGTACTTTATTTTTCATCTCCTGGCCCCTTGATATTTTACAGGGACTAGAGAGACCGGGGGACGACTCAACTCTCATCAGGAAGTGCATAAAATATGGTCATTTTTTTAAAATTAAAATCCTGTTTTCCCTTCATTTGCTGCCTCCTAACTCTTCATCTTCCATTTCTACTTTGTAACTTATCCTCCACCTCTTGTACCTCCCTATCCCCCTTCCTCTTCTTATGTAAATGATCTGAAGAAAAATCCGAAAAGTAAAATTTGTGTAATATATGACCAATATGTTTATTTTTGTAGTTTCAAAGAAAGGGGAGCACGGTACACACTACTAATGATGTCTGACGTGAGTATCTTTGTGTATTTATGATTTAAAGGGGCATGGTCCGATTTGTTCATGTTCTGTTTTCTATCTTACATTTAGGGCTACCATTAAAAGAATTTGAGTTGTATGGCTCTAGCAGTTTTGACATGAGAAGCAAAAACTTGTATAGCAATGCCCCATAGAATAGTATACAAATACAACATGTTTTAAGGGGACGTAGTCAAAACTACTGGTCCCTCGTTGTTGAATGATTTGACTACTAGTACTTCCCGACGCGTCAGCAGAGGGAAGTAGTCAAATCATCAACACCGAGGGACCAGTAGTTATGAATACTTCCCCGAAATGGAACATGTTATTTGTTTTACTATACCTCATAAATATTTTCACTAAAAAATTACGGTAAAATCGTAAATGCATGGTAAATGCACAGGTGTGGGGAAGTAGTCAAAATACCGTACTCGGACGCTGGCATTATTAACCAATAAGATATGTGGATTACCTAATAAATATTTATGAGGTATAGTAATATGTACTTCTGGTTGAATTTGTGGTTACCACAAATCACTATGTTTTTGGTCACACCATCTAACGAAACATATCTCGGGCATTAAATTTGACTGGGATATTTTTGGGGAAAATATGAGCTTTCTTTTGATACCAAAATCTCAGTTTTGATAAAGATAAATGGGAGATGAGGTTGTCACGTGGGTCACACACTTTAACACTTTTAACCAAGAAAATAACAGAACTAAAAAGAAAACAAGAAAATTACAATGTATAGGTCAACTTGAGGAATTGTGTAGTTTAGGGGTCTGGCTGGTGTGAAGCCAGAGGGGGTGGGTGGGGAAGACTCTGTCCTCCTCAGAAACACATTTTGGGTAAAATTGTGATGGAAAATAAAACTCTGTTAATGAGCCCTTTTTGGATTCTCTGATGATCACTCCAACTCAGACAAATTAGGCAATTCCAGTTGAAATCCATACATTGCACCCTATGGAAGATACACAGGGGGTGTAGGTTTCAAATGGATTCACCCATCCAGATAATCCCATTTGAAATTCACACTCTTCCATAGGGGGAATAGGTTGAATAGCCCAATGTTTCAATGATTACAGTTATGTCAGGGTTATTTGTTAATGTTATTCCATCAGTGTTGTGAAGAAACATTAAATTTCCAACTAATATTCAAACCAAAAACCTTTGAAAGGAAATGGTGTGACCATGGTACTTAAATCCTGGTCATTAGTATCATTATGATGTAGTGGTATCCTCTTTTCACATCCAGAAAACGGTTTTCACGTAACACACTACAAAAGTGTACAGGAAATACCCAAATATGGTTTAGCTGTGTGGTGAGGCAAGGTGCTAAATCTGAAATCTATGGTTTCTTTTCTTCCTTTTCACTGGCCGAAATGGCTGAAAATGTACCCCAAGACTAAACTAAATGGCTGAAGGTGCACCCCAAATCAGCTGCACATCCCTGTTCCTTCACTTCCACTAAGACCCCCCCTGGCAATTTATAAATGGATATTAAAAGGGCGTTTCGTGATCCACAGCATCATCCCTCACTTTTCTCAAAAAAAGTTGAGATTTTTATACCACTGGAAACATCTGGCTATACATAATGTTTACGTTCAAAATATTTCTTGCAGATTAATTCATTTAGCAAAATTATTGTGACATTTGAATTACGTTCTGGTACACCAGAACGAAATTGCCCCGGAAATTACAACACATTGTCTATGGAGCAGTGTAATACACCTAATCATGCATAACTCGCAAGTTACGCAAAATCAGAATCAACTGAAATTTTGGGAATTGCATGATCCGTGAGTTGCCCAATGAACATATTCAACATAATTTATGAATATATCTTATTGCAAGATAAACTATGAAATGTAAAATCACCTGATAATGTTATTTGATTGTCAATGATATCACAGTCCAAAGATAATATAAGGCTATAGGTGAACCAGAGTCAATTGATTAAGAGTACTAAGTTAATACGCTCCCTATACTCTATAAACTGAATCAGCGAACATTTGATTAAGGGACAATGTATTCAGTTATTTGCTAAACCAGGGCCTCCTGAAATTTGTCAGAAAATTATGGGACCCCTGCACAGAAAATGACCCCTTCAGTTTTAGTACTGACCAGTCCCTTAGTTCATGTGTCAGTGCAAGTGCTGACCCTAAACTTTACTTCCTTAGCCCTGGATGAAAATGGGTCTACTCTTGGGCCTGGTTTAATTGTGCTTTTGTGAATTTTGCTAATTGTGAATATGTATATCAAAGGCCTCTTTGGAAATCAATGCTTTAATTGATGGGAGGGACACCCTGCCTATAAAACATTTTAAATAAATAAATAAATACATGAGCAAAGTTAGTTGACCCCTAGTGGAGATAGTGATCACTAGAGCTCGATGAGGAAAAGGGCATCTGACCTCTAATCTACATGTATATAGTTACCAAATGCCAATTGGGTTATAACAGTTGAAATCCAATCCATACACCCCCTGACAGGAACTTAATCTTCCAGACAGGGAGTGTGAATTTCAAATGGGGCTACCTGAATGGGTGATTCCATTTGAAATCTACATTCCCTGTATAATAGGAGATTACTGTCATGTTTTCTATAAAGAGGTGAAGTAAATTTCATTGAATCACATCTTTAAGAGCCTGTGAAAATTAACAGTTTCACCCAAATTAAGGGGTATTGGAGGCATTTTGGAAGTGCTATAAGCATGTTTTGAACAGATTAATTGAGCAGAGCAAAGCACACTAATCAATATGCCATACAGTTTTCAAAATACATCAATTTATATTTTCTTTGTATCATATTGTTTTTATCGTTAATCAGTAAAGTTAATGCAAAATAAAAGTATCCTGAACATTTATGCATGGATTTTTAGTAAATGATTGGCAAACATTTTAATATTAATGAGCGCACCTTTTCAGCACAATGATGCAATTATAGCACTTAGTTTAATGTTACAAAATGACATTTTATTTCCCTATTACAGGAACAAAAGGAGAAGGGGGTAATAGCGGCATCGGCAGGAAACCACGCCCTCGCTCTGGCGTACCATGCCAGGGATCTTGGCATTCCAGCATTTGTTGTTATGCCCATCATTGCACCAATCATGAAAATCACAGCATGCCGGCAAGCAGGGGCAACTATTCTTATCAAAGGGGCAGATCTAGGGGAGGTAAGAAATGATGGTTTTTAATAGCTAGGTGCTGCAGTGGCGCAGTGTGGGTCATCATATTGGGGGCACCGACCATGATTGGGGGGGGGGGGGGGGGGCACTGGGTCTGGTGGGGGGCACAGGCCATTTTTGGCAATTTCCCTATGGGATTTTCTAAATTTTGCAATTGATTGGGGGGGCACGTGCAACCCCCTGCCCCTATGAAGCTACGCCACTGAGGTGCTAAATTGTTTTTTAATCCAAAAAGGTTAGTGCTGTATATTTTGGAATCAGGAGAAGGAGAGGATCGAGCTTTAGTCTGTTCAAATCCAATCATAGATTGATTATAATGGATCACAGTTTGAAAAGTCTGTGAGGATATCTCGCTTTGTAGTTGCTGCCTGTTAATGATAATTCTTAGTCAGTGGGAGTGGTCTAGTTTGTAGACGCATAATCTGATTGGACAATCACATGATTTTGGGTGTCGTCTATCCTTAGGTCATCAAGAGTATTGGTAACGCGTAACACGCTGGTAGAGGTGTACGTATGCAGCGTGTGGTATGTATAGACCTGTTCGTAATACTTGCACAAGCTTGCAGTATGCACAGTACGCATAACTAAAGACGTCCGTAAAGTTGTAAACAAGTTTAGTTCATTTTAGAGTACAGAGTTTTTATGGCTGTAACTTAATATTTTTGTTCAATAAAATAGTGTATAGATGTTAAAATAATATTTTCTGCTAGGATCAAAAGATCAGGCCCCTAAAACTTTGGAAAAATAATATTTAATTAAGAATGAATAAACGATTCAGCTGGCATCCACTCGTCTATCATATGGTAGAGGATTGTAAAAACAAATATTCATATCGTTTATTCTGTAATCATACGTTGTATGAGGAAATAAATATTGCTTCCTTATAATAATTGTTTTATTTTTGCACTTCACAGTCCAAGAAAATAGCAATGAAGATTGGCAAGGAGAAGGATTTATTTTATGTCAATGGGTGAGTATAGGCTACACAAGATATCCATTAATGTTGTTTTATGTCAGTTGAGCTGGTTATGGTCCTGTCATATTCCTGATAGCTTGTATTCCTATATACAAGAAGGCAAAATATTATGCCTTGACCAGTGTTTAATCTCAAACTCATACTGATGACTGAATATGACAATGTTACAACAACAACAAAAAACAACAACATATGAACTGATGGCACTGGAAATCATACACAATGTTGCCCAAATCATCAACAAAAAATTGTCAAAATCCAAAAAAGTCTTTCAATATTCTCGTCAATATCTGCGATGAAATTGTTGTGTTGAAAATGGAGGAATATAGATCAGGAGTTTCACTATTCAGTAACGTTTTGATTGATTGATTGATTGATTTTCAGGTATGATCATCCACACATTATAGCGGGACAAGGGACAATTGGCTTGGAAATCATTGAGCAGGTTTCAGATATAGATGCTGTGGTAATACCGGTAGGGGGAGGAGGAATGATAGCTGGAATAGCCCTTGCAATCAAGACACTTTCACCAAGAACAGAAATCATTGTAAGTGACAGAATTTGAATGTATATCCAAGAATTTGGTCCAAATCACCATTAAGCCTTGGGTTCTTGTGATTGAACCCCTGATGTCGTCACCGGGGTACTCAAATTTGGTTTTGGTAGGGACGTGTCGCTGAGATTTTGGAAGTAGACCCATAAATATACCAATTTTTCAAGAAATTTGGACCCATTGATATACCAAAAGTCAAAATTTTCGGCCAAATTTACCCAAAATTGTCTTAGTTTTTACAAATTTTGGGAAAATTTTGGGAAAATTTTGAAAATTTTGGCTAGATTAAGGAAAAGTTGGCCTGTTCTCCGAAAAAATTGAGAAAATTTTGAAAAAAGGACCCATTCATATACCAAAATAGGCTTTGAAAAAGGGGTCATTGATATATCCAGAAGGCTGAAAATGCTACCCATGTTTGCGCACGTCCCATTATGGTCATTTGTACTGAGTACCCCGGGTTGTCACACTGTTAGGCATATTGTCACCACACGCCCAGTTTGTCCAAGTTTGAGCTAAAGAGCTACCATTTTTGTTTACTCAAAGTGAAGCTAAAGAACTGAACTGATCTCCAGCAGCAAAGAGTCTTGACTGTTGCTATGCAATATGTGTCTCCTTTGTTTTGCCCATATTTGTATTATTTTTTCTGCCCATGACAGATTTCACTAATGTTTCACTTATAGTATCTTAAGTAACTTCGCTACAGGTTCCTGTTATACTGCTTTGATTATATCCTATGCGTAGCATGCATTTGTAACTAGTTTATTGAAACACACCCCTGGTCCCAAGCTCAATTAAGAGACACCTTTTCCAACTTTGATTTTCAGGGTGTTGAGTCAGAGCAATGTGCTAGTTTTTCTACAGCAATGGATGCGGGTCATCCTATCTATACTAAATCAGGTCCAACATTAGCAGACGGTAAGTATACTTGTAAAATTATCCCTATAGATAACTATGATTAAAGTTTTAACACTTTTGATCCAACAAATGAAAATTATTACCTTGGAAAACAAACAAAATTATTCCTACCTCGGAATTTTCAGATGCATACTCCATCAGGGAGAGTGAGCCTGTGATGTTTATCATCAGGTTGTGACCTTTTGACCTTAGATTTTAGACACCTTGAAGTTTGAACCTATTCCTGTCTTTGTTGAGAGATGGCTGGTTAATATTGATTTGCACTGCCTCCTTGATGCCTCGTTCAATAGAACTATCATGTTATTCGTCAAATGAAGAGCTTTGTTGCAAAACCCCTTTATATATATACTTGATCAATTTTGAGAACACATCAAAAAATCACTGATATAAGGGGGTTTTCAACAAAAGCAGTTTTTATCAGGCTGCTCATCCTACTAGAGCATCCTGCCAAAAACTGCTTTTGTTGCAAACCCCCATATATTAGTACTTTTTTTGATGAATTTTGGATGTTTTATCAAAATTACTCAATTGGATGTAAGGGTTTTTGCAACAAAGCTCTTCAAATATGGTAAAACTTTTCATGTTTTTAGAGGCTGTGCTATTTACCTGTTTTCTAATGCATGTTTTCTTTACATGTATGAATCTAAACTAATTGACCTTTGAAGTAAATCCCATATTAAAGCCTTTGCGAGTAGACCTGAGATGTCGTCATTTGACGTCAGTATGAATCACGCCAATGCGCACATCATTTAGCGAACATCATTACTTCGCATTGCAAGTCAGCGTGATGTCGAATAACAACATTTTAGGTCTACACGCAAAGACTTATGGGATTTACCAAAAAGGTCAGTTCTCACAAACTCATCTGGTGAGAATTAAGCAAGAGAGGGCTATTCCATTTGAAATACATACACCCCCTGTGGGGTTCTGCAATGACTATAATGTCATAAACGGCACCAATGAACCAACAAAAGGTAGCGCTTACAAGCTAAACCACACCCATGGATTAATTGCCATTATGGCATGGGAGAATCTGAGATCACAGAAAATGACTTATCTGCAGAATCATGGTTATGTACAGATTTTCATGGATAAAATTTTTCATTTCAAGAAAATTAAATTTGTGTATATTATTATATTATCGTGAAAAATGATTGACAAGCAAAACTGTTAATCACTGAAGGCAATGAATGATGTCAGTTTTAACAATTTTCTTTGCATGTAGGTCTGGCAGTTCCAACAGTAGGAGTGAATGCATTTGCTACCGCGCACAGCCTTGTGGATAAGATGGTCACAGTAAGGTAAGCTTAGCTGATTTTGTTTGTTTGTTTGTGTGTTTGTTTGGTTGTAATTGTTTTTCTTACAGGGGAATTTTGTGATCCATAGCCTCATCCCCACTTGTTGAGATTTTTATACCACTGCAAACCAAGGTTTACTCTAAGTTAACGCACAAAGTATGCATATTTGCACGTTCACACACATTATGTACCCCTTCAAATGCAAAGTGAAAAGTCCAACGTGTACAAAATCTTACGCGTTCATACGTTCGATGATTTGATATAGAAAAACTCGATATTTTCATCTGGTAGTGATAGACAACAAAAATATACCCATATAATGAACCATGGGATTATGGCCATAAAATGACATTGGGTGACCTTAACATTTTCCCAAAAATGTGAGAAATTTTTATTTATACTCATCAACTCAATGTGAGACATTTGTTTTCTGTTTTTGTTCTAAAGGAAAGTATGAAACTTGTAAGTTCCTTGACACTTTAAACAACATTAAAAAGATGTTTCAAATTTGGGTGTTTTTTTTAAATGTTATATATTTTTTTCAGTGAGGATATGATTGCATTAGCCATCTTGAGACTGGTGGAAGTTGAGAAGTGTGTAGTTGAGGGCGCTGGTTGCTCAGGGTTTGCAGCGCTACTGTGTGGTAAGCTCCCAGAACTGAAAGGAAAGAGGTAAGAATACTATATTTACAAATTCAGAACTAACCAGGGGCATAATGATACCGGGTGGTGGTTGGGGGAGGGGTAAAATAAGCCCAGGGGATCAAGTTTGGTTGGGTAACGGTGTGCCGCTAAGAATTTGAAAGTGTACCTGCCGATATACCAAAAGTCAATATTTTCAGCCAAATTTAACACAAATTTTGGCAAAATGTTGGGTACAGTGAGGCAAATTGGGCTAATTTCCAAAAAAAAAATTGAAAAAAGAATCCGTCCATTTACAAAATTGGCCTAGAAAAGTGGATCATTGATAAATTAAAAGGCCGAAATGCTACCCATATTTGTGGCACATCCCCGTACTGAGTAACACCCCCCTTGGAAGATTAGTGCCCAAGCAGAAAAATATCTTAAAAGGTTGTGAAAAATTGTGGTAAACTAGCTCTTCTTTCAGCCAAATGGGGGGGGGGAGCACTCAACTAAACTAGAGCTCAATACAAACATTTTGTGCAAACATTTTGTAGAAACACGTTTCAATGCACTGCAAATATCACTTTAATACTCAGAGATTCAAATTGGGGCTCACTTTGGCACATGTGTAGAAGGTCAAAGGTAAACAGTGGCAGGGTGCCAGATTGTTTTACCAAAATTGTGCCCAAAGGGACCATCGCAAAATCCCGTTAGTCACTTATCATTAAACAGTGTCATCAATGTTTCACTGGTGAACATAATTGGTGAAACAAAACGGTGTTGGGGACAGAAATAATTGTTTGACAAAATTGCTTTCATTTTCTTACAGAGTATGTACACCACTGTGTGGAGGCAATATTGACACCACCGCTTTAGGAAGAGTATTAGAAAGAGGTCTCGCAGCGGAAGGTAGACTTTGCAGGTTTGTTGTCACAGTTAGCGACAGGCCTGGTGGAATTGCAGAACTCACCAAGTTTATTGCTGATTTAGGAGTCAGGTAAGTCGGTGCATATCAAGTGTGCTACCTTTGTGCCTGGTAAATTTGGTGCTTCCTGGGGTGCACATCCTTCATCAAACGACGGAGGAGCTTGCCTAGAATTATACTCCTATTCCTATTGCTGGACACCCCAGAGGTACACTGCTGTCCAGCTACTTTGTGGCTACTCTAGAGTACCAGTGCAGTACCAATCCAAAACCAGTGTGTGTACTGTACGTGTGATTCCAAAGTGTGTTCTCTAGAGTATCCACACAGGTACCATAGAGTACCAATGAAGCAGGAAGGGAGCAGTATACAATATACCTCTGGGGTGGCAGCAATAGGAATCTTGTAGTGTATACCAACTCATGGGAAAAGAAGACGTCCATGCACCTCCTATGTAATCTACAGTCAATGTGTAATCTAGGGTTTAAAACTTTAATGAAGGTTTGATTCAAACAGAACAGATAACTGTGCTTGCCAAAAGTCACTGTGCATGAAGAAGTCTTGTGGTCGCCTGCTGTGCAGCCGTAGGATGATGATTATGATGATGATGATGATGATGATGAAATTTAGTTGCTAGAAAGAGGTGTGGATTGTCATAAGACTTGATAGATTTGTTGTTCATATTTGTAAATCAATTGAGGACTGAGAGAGATGATGGTGTAGTCTAAGTAACCAACTGGCTGCTTGAATACTATTGGAGACTTTTGTCTGCTCCCATGAGCAACCAGTCAGTGCCCAGTACAACATGATTATGTGCCATACCACATTTTTGAAAAAGTCTATATCTGATGAAAAAAATACAGTAAATTATTGTAACAAATTTCACCCAAAAGTATCATGAATGCACCGAACAAATTTTACCAATAATGGAACCTGTTGGATTTGTTGAGTTTATAGTGTAACTATACCTTTTATGCAAAGATTTTTGTAGTGGTTTATAGCCGCAATGATTGGGAAAAATGATCATAATATCTGTTAGGACGTTTTCAGAGGGGAAACACAACTTTCAAGGGGGGGCAAACTGTGACGATAATGGCCAAAAATGAGCTAAAAAGTACAAAAAATACCTTAAAATCTTAAATATCAGGGTTGCCCTTGCCTCTCCCTTGGTTACTTTACTGATCTGTTTGATTTATTGATCTAAAAAATGTTTCTTGTCTTTTTCTTGATAGTATCAAAGATATATTCCACGAGAGAGCTTTTCTGAAGAGTGAAATCTTCCATGTACAGGTAAGACTACAATTATCAAGAGCTCATAAGGATTATACATTTTCATGACCATATTTGGAATCATGAAGCATGAAAATAAAAGTGCATTAAAATGAGTACAAACAAGCCTAGTATTGGTTCAGTGGTTCTTGAGATAGCTCTTGATATTTTGAGAAAATAAACCTATGTCCAGCACGCACAGCATTGCGAAAATGACATAGGTACCGATGACGTATATTGCTTGTTACGTATGAGCTCTGAATGTATGAAGTTTTGTGGATTGCACATGTTAAAAGGGCATTTCGTGATCCACAGCCTCATCCCCCACTTTTCTCAAAAAAGTTGAGATTTTTATATCACTGGAAACCTCTGGCTACATAATGTTTATGTACAAAAAATTTCTTGCAGATTAATTCGTTTAGCAAAGATGTCGTGAAATTTGAATTTCGTTCTGATATATAAATCATGCATAACTCGCAAACGCAAAATCGGAATCAACTGAAATTTTGGGAATAAGCTTTTTTCGTGGATATCTACTGAAAAATGACGTAAAAAGAGGATGTTAGGATCACGAAATACTCCTTTAAGTGTAAATTATGTGCATACCCAGCGTTGAGGTCAAAGACCGGTTAAAATCACTGACTTTAACAATAGTCAATGGCATTACCTGTTGTTATTTTGCGAGTCCACAATGTCTTACAAATTGTCACAAAATATGGACCAGTGTAACATTTTATAAAAAAATTTACAATTTGAGTTAAAGGGCGTGAACATTGATGAAGGCCTGGAGATTTCAAAGCATATTTATTGTGTCTGCCATTGTCTTGCATCGTACACCCTCAAGAGAAAATATAACTTAAGTCTGGAGCTCAAAGTGTGTTAAATTTGGCCAAAAAGCTGGGTCCTGTGTATAAAGATGGGTCAAATTTTCTTGGAAAATTAGTAAATGGGTCCACTTTTAGATTCTATGAGGCATATCCCTAACCAAGCCAAACTTGAGTACCCACCCCTGAGTTTAAACTCTTTGGTCCATATGCACAAAAGAGTTAGACCGGGTCTAAGCGGAATTTAGTCCCAGGAGAAAAGATTCTTTCCTTTACATTTATTATTTTTCAACTTTGCATTTAAATCTTTAGAATTTGCTATCTACTCTAAGAAGTAAATAAGAGTAAAAGACCATTCCTGATGGAACTAAATTCCACTTAGACCAGGTCTAACTTTTAGACCCGGTCTAACTCTTTTGTGCATATGGACCTTTGGGCTTATTACAAAACCTTGTTACTTTCATCATTGATTATTGCAAACTAATGTTCATTTATGTTCATTTGTATTTGCAGGTAAAATGTGTTGTGGAAACGCGGGACAAAGAACATTCAGAGCAATTACACCAAGGACTACGCAACGCTACAACAATGTATTATGGGGATCACAGATGCTGTATTAATATTGTGACTGGCACTGGCATGGTACACAACTATATTGTTAGAAGAATGCAAGTGCTTTATTCTTAGATGTGCAGGATATTCTTGCAGATGGAAGTATTCTTAACTTATTTATTTTTATAAAAGGAATGGTGTAGGAGCAAAGCAGATATTGTAACATTGCTTTCAACTGAAATTTTACTCTGACGCTGAGTGAGCATTAATAAGGTAGCATGATGCTCTATGTTGCGTTGGGAAATGGGGTGGGTGCGCTAGTCCTAAGGTGTGCAAGGTGCGTACTAGCGAACCATAATATCGGGACTAGCAAACCTTAATTTCAGACTAGTGCACGTATAGGACTGGCGAACATAAGGACCAGCAAACAGTCCCCAGGAATAGGACATAATGTAAATTTAGCTGAAAGAAGTTGTATGGAAGAAATTAGCAGTCAAGATTGGAGTATGGAACAGTGTGACATAAGAGGAGAAAATCAGTAATAATGTTGCACAGCCACAGTGTCATCGCCCCGATATCTTCATGGCAGAAATCGCCATGGTAGGTTAGGTTGCTGACAATACCCCGGTGACTGACCTCGCTGTGTGTGAGTGAGCATGGTACGCCATAGGTCATCTGCTTTTAGACTACCTCCACTATTGGCCTATACACTGCGCTATACAGTTCGGCACATATAAAATCAGAATTATTGTCAGTTTTTGAATTCAAGATGCAAGCTTCTTTCTCAAGACGCAAGCTAACAACTATCATATCTGTTCAATACATATATTCCAAGTGCAAGGAACCACATCTGGTTTCTTTAGACAAAATCAATTACGGGACATATTCATCATTTTCTATCCCGGTATCCAAAGATTTCGTCTGAATATCAAAATCGTGCATAGCACATTAATGTGTATCGATCCCGGTATTGATTTTAGTATCTCTGCTGTACCAAGTAATTATTAGCCAGGCGATGTCGGTGTGTGTTGTATGGATATAATATAAGCATAGCTTAGTCATGCTAGAGGGTCTTTTTACATGTAGGATAAAGGACATGGGGCTACCAGGGCTTAGAGGAAATACACTTAGTGTATTTGTAATAAAGAGTGTGTCTGAAATACATGTCCTCAGTAACAGCAAAAATGTTGAATTCAAAGATAATATATGTGACATGATCAAGGGGAATGAGTCGGATGTCGCTAATATTGGTTTTGAGATATTGGCAAAAACAGTGTTCAAATTCTTTTGTTTTACATTGTTTTCAGCCATTGATAAATTGCTCATAACTCGGTAACCAGATGTCCAATTTTGATGGTGTTTGCATCAAAATGTAGCATTTGTAATTTGCCAGAAAACGATGCAAAAAACTTCAAATTGAAAATTGCTGACATGTGATCGACTCATTCCCCTTGATCATGTCACATATGTATAAGCACTGCACAGGGGCCAATTAACACTATCTTGATACCACACTTGCTTGTAGCAAGTAGGATAGGACATAAATGCAGAATTATAGTCTTCCCCCTTGCCATAACTATAACTTGATTTTTTGGGAAAGGGGGGAGTCTAAATTCTGCAGTTACATTCAAGATAGCAGACTGGTTGTGTGTTATCTTTATTTTGTATCATAATCATTAATATTAACTTATTCCATGCATGCAGTATATAATACTGCTCTGTTGTGCTGTGCATGTATGCAGTGAACACATTTTATGTGCAATTATCATAGCAGTTGACTTCACCAACACCACCTAGAATTGATTCAAGTTTAAAACTTAATCCAAACTTGAGAAAGATTATTCCTACCTCATAATTTTCAGATGGCTACTCTTTTATCAGTGAGAGTGAAACTGTGATGTTTGTCATCAGGTCGTGACCTTTTGACCTTAGACTTGATCAGTCACGTAGACTCCTGTCTTTGTTGAGAGCTGATTGGTTAACTTTGATATGCACTACCTCCTTGATACCTCGTTCAAACCACCTGTGGTCCTCTAATGGAAGACACAAGTTAATAAATGGCCAGGTGATTCAATGTAGATGTGGTTTTGTGTTTGGATCACGAGTTATAAACTTTATTCATTCAGTATATGTGTACCAACACAGATGAACTTCCATGAGCATCCACCTTGAAATCCATACACCCCTATCATGGCCCGGGGGGGGGGGGGCCCTTCAATTTGAAATGGATATAGGTGTAGGGCTGGCACTTTCGCACTAAGGGGCATTCGGTGAGAGCAAAATGTAAAAAATATGGGGTCATTGGGTGAGAGCATGACTTTTTTTAAATGGAATCTTTGGGTGAGAACCAAAAAAGCGCCACAGAAACCTCGAAAATTGAAATTTCTAGTTCTTAATGGCTTCAAATTTCTTTGTTTTTTCAAAATAAGTAACAAAATCAGTTTTAAATGAAAGTTGCTGTTCAAATTTAACTTGTAAGGGTCTTTGGGTGACAGATCAAATGGAAAAATAGGGGGTCTTCGGGTGACAGGGCATGTGTTCGTAAACAAATATGGGGTCTTTGGGTGACAGCGATGCTGAGACAGGGGGTCTTAGCAGCCCTACAGACGCGTCGCCTCCAAAGTTGGAGTGCCCCCGGGTATCATGGAAGATACAACTTCTAAATAATCTCAATAAAGGTCATGTCTTTCATACAGGCTGTATGGATTTCAATATACACATTTTGACACAATAGCTTAGGTCAGTATCCAAAATATGGAAAAAATTGACAGCCTAAATTGTCTCTGTCCCAAAATATTTTTGGGTGCAAAAAATTTGTTTGTTGTTTTTTACTCTGGGAAATCTGTAGCTAAGAAATCGAAAACCTGTGCTAGCTTCCAAAAACTCTAGCTTAGGTGGCTTCCCAATTTCTTTAATTGATATGTGTGCCCCGGTATCATGGAAGATACAACTTCTAAATAATCTCAATAAAGGTAATGTCTTTCATACAGGCTGTATGGATTTCAATATACACATTTTGACACAATAGCTTAGGTCAGTATCCAAAATATGGAAAAAATTGACAGCCTAAATTGTCTCTGTCCCAAAATATTTTTGGGTGCAAAAAATTTGTTTGTTGTTTTTACTCTGGGAAATCTGTAGCTAAGAAATCGAAAACCTGTGCTAGCTTCCAAAAACTCTAGCTTAGGTGGCTTCCCAATTTCTTTAATTGATATGTGTGCCCCGGTATCATGGAAGATACAACTTCTAAATAATCTCAATAAAGGTAATGTCTTTCATACAGGCTGTATGGATTTCAATATACACATTTTGACACAATAGCTTAGGTCAGTATCCAAAATATGGAAAAAATTGACAGCCTAAATTGTCTCTGTCCCAAAATATTTCTGGGTGCAAAAAATTTGTTTGTTGTTTTTTACTCTGGGAAATCTGTAGCTAAGAAATCGAAAACCTGTGCTAGCTTCCAAAAACTCTAGCTTAGGTGGCTTCCCAATTTCTTTAATTGATATGTGTGTAAAGTAAGGTAGGGACTGAGTCCCGGGAATTCGAGTCCCGCCCGGGTAGCCGAGTACCGGGCAGGAATTCCATGCCCGGATACCCAAAATTAAAACCGCCCGAAAAATAAACGGGTACCCGGGCACAAAATTACCCGAAAATCCCAACCCTAGTGTAAAGTGTGTGCATGCAATGGATATATGCTTTATTATTATGTGTGTATAGGATAGATTCCTAAATACATTTCCAAATTACAAATTATGTTTATATGAACTAGGCTCGAATGAAAATTGCATTAGTTCAAATTCCAAAATCTTCCTTGGGGAGTGTGGTTTTCAATTGGTATAGCCCATTTTCTTCTTTCTAATATTTGTAGTGTATAAACTGTAAATTGTAATTATGAAATTAACATGTGTGTGTGTACAAGATATGAATCATCAGAATTATGTTATTTTTAAATTCAATTTATTTGCTTTTTGTTTTAAATTTTCGAAAGTAGTGAAAAGAACTTGTGAAATAAGATTTCGTGATCAGTATTTTGATTTATAATAGTAATTCTTTATCAGTGCAACAGGTAGGAATTTTTGAATTTTATGTTAAAATATGTTTAGTTGCAGGAACAATGGAACATACCAAAATAGTCTACTGTATGTCTGCCATTTTTTCTAGAATTTATTTGTTGAAAATAAGTAGATTATAGACTAAAACAAATTGTAGCATTACTCATTGTGTCTCCTTTATGCTTCAAGAATATATCAGTATGAGCAAGTCATTTTGATGATACAAAATTTCCATTTTGGGGATTTTTGTCCACCCTAAAAGAATGTATTCACCACCCCCCAAAAAAAACAACATGGTACTTCTTGTAGTTGCTAAAGTATGTTAATAATTTCACAGAGGTTTGTTACAATACCTGTACCTTGATCAGAAACGGTAATTATGACCAGAAGTCTGTTGTTCAAAACATAATTTGTACCGCCTGATGTTACATTGTCATTGTAAAGATGGAAAAAAATGTTATTGCATTCATTACTCAAGTTTGTTCTTGCTTTGCCTGTGCCTAATGCAAATTATATAAATTGTGCCAAAGTTTGAACTTTTGTATTGTACATGTATGATAATCAGGACTACCAACTTTGCTTCAATTATTTTTGGGTACTGCAGTGTATGCAAGTTATTGGCATTCAATCAACATAATCTATAGTCTTTCAAAGGTACATGTTAAAAATTGTGCATTTTTATACATTGTAGATATTTGGCTATTCCAGTTGAAATTCTTACGCCCCCTATGGAGGACATGTTCTTAATCTACCACACAGGCAGTGTGAATTTCAAATGGGGTTACCTGAATGAGTAACTCCAATACTCCATTTGAAATCTACACCCCCTCTGTGGGACATTAAGGTGATATGAACTGATATCTTCCATAGGGTGTATGTGTTTCAACAGGAATAGCCTATTGAATCAGGATGTCAAACAGTAGGATTATTTATGCAAACATGTACATGTATAATAAACATCTACACATCCCAGCAAACACAAAAACATGCGCGAAAAGGTTGTCAGAAAATGTTAAAATGTTGGGTTAAAAGGGTTTGAAATTATTAGTAATAACATTCATTTCAAATTTAAAGGGCATTTCATGATCCACAGCATCATCCCCCCAGTTTTCTTAAAAAAGTAGAGATTTTTATATCACTGGAAACCTCTGGCTACATAATGTTTATGTACAAAAATAATTCTTGCAGATTAATTCGTTTAGCAGAGATATCGTGAAATTTGAATTTCGTTCTGGTATACCAGAACGAAATTACAACACATTGTCTATTGAGCAGTGTAATACACATAATCATGCATAACTCGCATTACGCAAAATCGGAATCGAATGAAATTTTGGGAATAAGCTTTTTTCGTGGATATTTACTGAAAAATGTCATAAAAAGAGGATGCTAGGATCACGAAATACTCCTTTTGTGTTATTTTACAATAATATTTTCCCATAAAATGTTTTTGTGACCTACATGTATATAACTTGACATCTAATGTTACATAAAATGATTTGACCAAAACCAGAAAACCATTACAAACTATTTCAAAAACGTTTTGTGTTTGCTGGGATGCAGTGAAGTAACATGGTACCTTTATGTAGCGAGCGAATTCATGCTAAGGCATGCTGTCTTAAGTTTTTGAATGACTGAAGCCCATCAGGGCAAGATGAGCAGTATGCGACCATTTCATAAACTCGATTCAAGTTCAGTCATTCAACATCTACACACGGTCAGGAAGGAGGACAACTTAGAGAGCCTTAGACAAGGCTGGATAGTGTTAACATTTTATGGTGAATCTAGGAATTGAATCTTGTATAGATCTTTTCAAAATATTTGATGATCTCAAGTCTTGTAATGATTCTTGTTAACAGATTTGCGTGACTTTAAGTTGATTCTCAAATGTATCAGTCAATATGCAGTAATTTTAAAGAATCAAATGGGTTACTCTTGTTGAAATCCATACACCCCCTAATGGAATTCATGGCCTTTTAAATCATCCACACAGGGAGTGTGAATTTCAAATGGGGTTACCTGAATGGACGACTCCATTTGAAATTGAAATCTAAACCCCTGCATGGGAGATTAAGGTCATGTCTTTCATAGGGGGGTGTATAGCCCATTCTTTAATAGAAAGAAAATTCTCATACACATCCCATGAAAACTTGTCAATGTCAACACCAGAAGAACATTGTTGGAATGTTTAGTGGCAAGTTTCAAAAAATTTTGTGAATTCATATTTATTAAAATGTTTTATACCCTTTAATATGTAAGCTGACATTATAACATTTTCTGTAAAATATTGTCTTTTTTGTAAAACATTGTTTGCTGTGGGATACTGTCATAAAATACTGCCAAGTTATGATCCTTTCATGTGGCACATGTTCAATTTGTAAATAATGCTATAGTATTCAACAAGGTGCTTCAGCTGGCTGCCGATTTACAGCGTAAACAGAGAAGTACTGATTGGCTAATTGAAATACATCATCATCCCATTGACACTTCATTTGCTGCATAGCATCACATGTCCTTGTTCTTTTAAATATGTGCCCATCCACCACAAACTGGTCGTAAAGTCGGCATTTTCCATTTTGAGATACAATCAAAAACAGTATATGGATTTCTATGTCCGATGAAACTGGTTGAGGTGTCATTTTAAAGCTGAAAGTGCATTCTTTCAAAATCTGCAATAAACAGAAAATGACCTAGAGCCGACTTTACTACCACTTTGTGGTGGATGGTCACATATGATAATCAGGAAGAGTGGTAGCACAGTGCTGAAGGACTTTGCTGAATACTATTATAATCAATATATTGGATACCGGTACTGTATATGGCTCATGAACAAGGTATCTTAGTGTGTGTGAATTTGTACCTCTCCATCCATCCTTCGTATTTTTCCTACATGTATGTGTAAGAATATGTGATATGATCAAGCAAAATCAGTTGTAATGTATGTAGCCCAAACAAAGACAATAATTTTTTTTTGTTGCCTATTGTTTTGGAAACACTTCAGTGTTCAATTTCAATAGGGTTTTCTGCAAAATGTAGCTTTGCAAATTGTGTTTACAAGTCCAATAATTTACCCACGTTTTTAGATGTTAAATATTCTGATTGGTCAATCATGTATACGACCACCAGCTATAATAATATTGCAAGGAACTGTACACACTAGAGATGAGAGTAGGAGTGTCGCTGGTTCAATGCATTACTGATGAAGTCTTCCAATCGGAAGATGAAACATCTAAAAACGTGAGTAAATTATTGGATGTGTAAACACAATTTACCAATATAGTATGATACTTAACAGTCCTGATGAAATCTGAGAAAGGTTTTTTTTAACACAAGTCTCCACATACATAAATGACAGCCAGTGAAAAAATTTCACTGACCATCCAGGATTTGAACCTGGGATCTTCGGATCACCGGACCGATGCTCTGCCAACTGAGCTAATGAGTCAGATGGAGAAGAGCAGTGCTGTTATTATCTATAGGCCTTCAGCTCAATACCCGCCCTCTATCATCTTCTCATCCAAGAAGCTTTAAGAAAGGGGTTTGGAAATCATTCCGAAATCATAGTCGAGACGGAGAAATAAAGTTTAACCATGTGGGAAATTAAATCTGAGAAAGGGTTTTTTTAACACAAGTCTCCACATACATAAATGACAGCCAGTGAAAAAATTTCACTGACCAGTCCTGATGAACTTATTCAAATAAAGCTTTGCAAAATAATGTTTTAAACAATTATGTAAAAAACTGAACATTGAATATGCCCGACTTCAGACTGATTTTACTTGATCACACCACATATCCAATAAACACATATTGTAACTTATAAAAAGCCACCCTTTAATTTATAACTTTACCAACTCATTTCAAGTAGTCTTGAATAATGGACATAATAAATTAATTTTACAACATTGGTTTTACTTTTCATTTTGTATTTTACAATGTATTCACAGAGATTGAAAATAAAACACTAGCAATGTATAGTTTGCTTCATAATGAAACTTGTTTTATTCATGGCTTTCTTCTTTGGGCTATTCCATTTAAAATCCACACTACCCCTGTGGAAGATTTAGCTAAAGTCTTCCACAGAGGGAGTATAAGTTTCAAATAGAATAGACAATTGGGTAGCTTCCATTTGAAATACTCACTCCATTTGTGGGAGATATAGTAAAGCCATAATACAGGGGGGCGTATGGGTTTCAAAATAATAAACCAATCACCAATTACATTTGAAAAACATACTCCCCCTATGAAACATATTTCCCAATCTTCCACATGGGTAGTGTGAATTTCGACTGGAACAGCCCATTTCTTGTATTCAATACATTTATCTTTTTTTTTGCCCAAATCTGAACAAGTTGAAAATTTAACCCAGTACATGTACAACCAAAAATGTGACATTTTACTTGCACATTTTTGTGGGATGACTCCATAACGAGAAGGAGCAGATACCAAAAACTTCACCTTTAAATCCTTGTGATCAGACAAATAATTTGGTATATCTTCCAACAAGATTGGTGCATTTTCAAATTTGGTCAAATAAAATGTTTGAAATCCACTTTAGGCCTACTCCATGTGTTGAAACCCTTGTGGTTTTATCACAAACAAAGTGTAAACAGGGTATGTACAACTTACATGTAGCAGCTGCTCTAATATAAACATAAACAAATTCAAGCAGACTGGCATAAGGTACTAAGTGAAAGAGAAAAAAAAATCATAACCAATGCCAAGATGAGGTATGCAAGGTGGACAAATGTGACCTGCTCCCACAAAATGAGATTGTAAAGTCGTAAGTTGGTCGTTTCAAGACATCCTGGCTGGTGCATTGATGTTCTTTGTTTCACACGCATCTGTTCAAGCCAATAGTATGTCTTTATGTCCTTTGTGAATGGGGGCACAATGGGCAATTCATGAAGGACACTACTGGCTTGTACAGGTGCAAGGCAAATAAAGAACTTCAACTCAGCAGCCAGGATGTCTCAATTTAACTACCAACTTGCATCTTTACCCTCATTTAGTGGTAGCAGGTCACAGGTTCCAACACCACTATTTGCCTCACAGTGCATTAACCTGGACATGGGGGCACTAGGGCGATTTTTTTTTTTATTGCTGTGCAAAAGAACTGCTGCTGCACTGCATGCCAATCATGTTTGTACATTGACAGTCTGCACTCTCAAATTGTCTTTGTTTTACTGCATGAGCCTCTTGGATACAAAAATTGTATTACCGGGTATACATGTACTTCATTTGGCAGTGATGCAGTGCTTTTGCCTGCAGCTGCCCAGTGCCCTCCTTGTACATGTATTGTGTCCAATCTCTGTGGAATTAGGGTAGATGTTTCATTCAAGACAGACCATCACAATATACTAATTAGGGTCAGGGGTTACGGAGGTTAGGGTTAAGGGTTAGGTTTAGGGTTAGTAACCCCTGACCCTAATTAGCATATTGTGATGGTCTGTCTTAAATGAGACATTTACCGTAATTTATGTTCTCATGTGCAATTTGATACAATAAATATTCCCAAGTATTTCAAAAAATATATTTTTACTTAGGCGACAAAAAAACAAAAACATGTTCTAACTTCTACAGGAGGACAGATGTTCGTATTGTTATTGGTTTTTTTCCTGGAAGAGGCTACATGATCCTAAAAATCACAGAAATTTTTATAAATATGAAAAATATTTGCAAACATATTTTGAACATTTTCTGAATTAAAAACAAAACAAAAAACATTCAGTCAAAATCAATCCAGTTTGCCCCAAAACAGCTGTTTTTACTTGTATGCCCGTCGTTTTTGGTCTACCATTGCCTAATATTGTTTATGAACATTCGTAATTCAAGGTTGTACTTGTACTTAATGTACAATAATGTATTACAAAAATATTTTGCTTAATTCTATGACCATATTTATAAATTCTAAGTTTTTACATAAAAAATACTTTTGCATGAACATTCAAGCTTTTTACATATTTTTAGAATAATTTAAAGTGCATTCATGATTCAAATTTTACACATTTTCAAAATATTTTTGCTAATTTTAGTGCATAATTATACTATTCATGATTCAAACCTTGCATACATTTTTTGTATGTATTTCTAAAATATTTTTGACCAAGCATTCATGATTCAAGATTACTACATATTTGAAAGTTATTTTTGCTACATTCACCATCAAGGGTGAAAATAAGTGAGTTTGAACCAGGGGCCACTTTACATGTACCAAAAAGTGGCCCCTGGTTCACCAAGATTTGAAATATACCAAGGGCCACTTACCAGGGGTGAAAATGAGGAGTAATAAAACCATGTACTACTTTTAGATAAAAATGGCACCTATTTCAACAAATTTAACTAGGAACCATTCCTAATAACCTAGGGGCCAATATAATAAAAAATAACTTTGTATATGCTGGATGAGTTAAATAAGCACTAGTTGCTTTGAATTTGATATTTTTGGTTCACTATCCAGAAGGCCAGTTTCTTGAGAAAAGTGTTCCCTGAACAGAACAACTAAAATTGAGATCAAACCAGGGGACATTTCAGAGTTTCCGGGGGCCAAGTGGCTCTTCTCTCCCACTTATTTTCACCAATTGTTCACCACTCATGAATCAAGTGTTAAAATAATTTTTTAAATAATGTAAAATTGCTAAATTTGTATGAGGCCAATTCCACCGTTACGGACGTTACAGATACATGCAACTTGCAACTTTTAAGTGAATAGCACACATGTTTGCTGTTACATACCTGCCAACATTGTAAAAATAAAAATCTGTACAGGGTGCGCCTTACGATCCGGGCGCCAAGCACACGCCTCCCGTGAACGGCACATGCTTGCCAACCTTTGGAACTAAGGTTGGTGTATAATTAGAGTGAAGCAAGAAGCGAAACAAAACTTTGGAAAAAAGAAGTAAATATACTTGTTATTCAAGGTTGGGAAAAATTAAAAAAAAAAAAAAAAAAAAATTTTATTAAATTTTTTTTTCTAATTTTTTTTTTTAATATCAAAGTTTTTGGAAACTTTAGAGAACCACTATTCTGAAGTGCTAAGATCATTCACAGGTAATTTGAAAAAAAATTACACAAAAAAATTAAAAAAAAATTACAGTTTGTTATCCTTAATATGTAAACCATTAACTAGTGTTTATTCTTCATGTATCACATATTATAGATGCATTGGTTTTGCATGCATTTATAATGTGCTACATGAAGAGGTAAATATTGGTTAATGGTTTGCATATTAAAAATAACAAACTGTAATTTGTTTGTAATTTTTTCCAATTTTTTTTTTTAATTAACTGTGAATGATCCTTATGATCCTAGCAGTTCAGAATAGGTCCAGTGGTTCTCCAAAGTCGCCAAAAACTTTGAAAAAAAAAATCTAAAAAAAATCGGATTCGCTCCGATTTTTGAGGTCAAAGGTCACAAAAATCGGAACGAATCCGATTAAATCGGAACAGTTGGCAGGCATGCTGTTAGGATAACACTTTATTTCTTAGTATGCTACTAGTTCACACTCTAATGTTCAATATAATGAAGCAATTTTGTTTTGGCTTTCTTAGTTAATTAGCTACAGAAATTAGAAACGAGCGTTACGGACGTTACGCAAAAGTGCCTGCCTTTTTGACAGATGGTACATATCCTTAAATATCCACTCAGTTCTGTGTTTTATTTTTTTCTGTTAACTATATTGAGCAAGCCCTGACTCCATTCTATGTAAACATGAAAAGCAAGTTTGAAATTAATACTCCTGTATCGCCCTACACTGTTGATTTAGTGTTACGGACGTTACATTTTATCTCAAATGTAACGTCCGTAACATTTTTCATATTGAAAAAAAAATGTCAAGGTGCTTCCTCAGATTTTTTTCTTTACTATCTTGAAGTAGGTCTGACATCAATCTATGGAGGCATGATTAGCAAGTTTGAAATAAATACTCCTGTTTTGAGCAATAATGTTCCAAAATTTTGTTACGGATGTTACAAAGGCACTTTTGGCATGGAATTGGCCATGACCATTCATGATTGTACTTCATCACCAAGCAAATACCTAAACAATTCAGTTCCTGACAATACAGTTCTTTCAGGGACACCCTGTTTATGATATAATCTTGAGCCCTCGGCCAGTGACGGCCACCGAACGCATCTCATTATCTCGGGCCGAGAATGGCCAGCTATTCCAGTTTTATGCCACTCATGCTCAAACCAAGGCTGCGTTTGCAATCATCACCAAGGGATGTCAACTTGGCAATGATGTTCTTCATCAAACATTTCAACCACAAGCATTGGGAAAGAGTAGGTAGAGAGCGACTCCTAAAGTTTTTAACTGCATTGCACCCCCGGATTGCACCTTCAGTTTAACTCTGAACTAAAGTGAACTGAACTGGGCAAGAGTCGTTGGTAGACAGCTACTCCTCAAGTTTTTAACTGCATTGCACCCCCGGATTGCACCTTCAGTTTAACTCTGAACTAACTGAACTGAACTGGGCAAGAGTCGTTGGTAGACAGCTACTCCTCAAGTTTTTAACTGCATTGCACCCCCGGATTGCACCTTCAGTTTCACTCTGAACTAAAGTGAACTGAACTGGGCAAGAGTAGGTAGACAGTGATTCGTCCAGTTTTTAACTTCAGTTTTAAAACTCTGAACTGAACTCTTCTGCACTTTGGACCCCATGCACATTGTTGGCCGGCAGCTTTCAGTACAGCACATACGGATTACTTTTACTTGTTCTCACCCATTTACATCTCATGGTGAGTTTCTTGGCATCATCAACAACATCACCATGGTAACTAGCTAGCGAGGACATCTGTGGTGCTACATAGTTCATTCAGGTGGCTCACTGAGTTGAGGGTACACTCTTAATGATGCAATTCTTCCAGCGTATATGACACCTATGAGGATGATGTAGTACCACATAGTTCATTCAGGTGGCTCACTGAGTTGAGGGTACACTCTTAATGATGCAATTCTTCCAGCGTATATGACACCTATGAGGATGGTGTAGTACCACATAGTTCATTCAGGTGGCTCACTAAGTTGAGGGTACACTCTTAATGATGCAATTCTTCCAGCGTATATGACACCTATGAGGATGATGTAGTACCACATAGTTCATTCAGGTGGCTCACTGAGTTGAGGGTACACTCTTAAGGGGGTGACACTAATATGACACCTATGAGGATGATGTAGTACCACATAGTTCATTCAGGTGGCTCACTGAGTTGAGGGTACACTCTTAATGATGCAATTCTTCCAGCGTATATGACACCTATTAGAATAGGTACACTCTTAACGATGCAATTCTTCCAGCGTATATGACACCTATGAGGATGTTTGTAGTACCACATAGTTCATTCACTGAGTTGAGGGTACACTCTTAAGGTAGTATGAACGGCTACGGTGTCATGCTCAGATTTGCTTGAAAATGATACAGAATGTGGAGATGGGTGAGAAAAACTCACATGCCAATTTTTAATTTTTTCCAAAAGAGCGTTTTTGACTTATGTAATTTTTGTAATTGGAAAACCCCATAGACTTTGCACACGGCATGTTTTTGGCATGTTACCAAGTTCTTCAAATCAGCTTAATTTTTGAAAACAAGTAGGCCTCATTTGTTTAAATATGATTTTCTCTCCTTTATACCCACTGCATAAATCTGGTTTTTAATTTATTTTATTGCAAAAATGCTACTTAATAAAGAACAGCAATTTTTTCCGAGATATTGGCCTTAACAAAGAAGATATAAAATGGTAATGTTAGTACTTTTTTCAATTTTCTTGACTTTTTCTAGAAACACTAAATTACCTAAATTCTAGAATTTTTTTGGAGCTAACTATAGGTCCAATTTCAACAAACAAGGTGTCATATGAAAGGTAATCAAATTTAGAAAATTCTCTCGCCAGCTTTTTTTAATTAAGTGTTTCTATTTTAAGTTATAGGTGTTTCTAAATTTCCCTAAAATCAAAAATTTAAAAATTAATTTTCTAAAAAATTAAACACTTTATCCAAAAAAGCTGGCGAGAGAATTTAGATATTAAGCTTATATACCATCCCTGAAAGTTTGGAAACCATAGCACACAGCATGTAGGCAAAAAAAATTATAATGTGGAAAAATTTAGGTAATTTTCAAAAAATAAAGAAATACATAAGAAATGGTAAAATTTTTATGAAACTCTAAAAATATGTGGAGTGAAGACTTATCTTTAGTTTGTTCTAAGTTTTAAATTAATACACAATTCCAATTTGCTATTGTGGCTATTTTGCTGCAAGCCTGATTAGCCGTTCATACTACCTTAACGATGCAAATCTTCCAGCATATATGACACCTATGAGGATGATGTAGTACCACATACATGTAGTTCATTCAGGTGGCTCACTAAGTTGAGGGTAGACTCTTAATGATGCAATTCTTCCAGCGTATATGACACCTATGAGGATGATGTAGTACCACATAGTTCATTCAGGTGGCTCACTGAGTTGAGGGTACACTCTTAATGATGCAATTCTTCCAGCGTATATGACACCTATGAGGATGATGTAGTACCACATAGTTCATTCAGGTGGCTCACTGAGTTGAGGGTACACTCTTAATGATGCAATTCTTCAAGCGTATATGACACCTATGAGGATGATGTAGTACCACATAGTTCATTCAGGTGGCTCACTGAGTTGAGGGTACACTCTTAACGATGCAATTCTTCCAGCGTATATGACACCTATGAGGATGATGTAGTACCACATAGTTCATTCAGGTGGCTCACTGAGTTGAGGGTACACTCTTAATGATGCAATTCTTCCAGCGTATATGACACCTATGAGGATGATGTAGTACCACATAGTTCATTCAGGTGGCTCACTGAGTTGAGGGTACACTCTTAATGATGCAATTGAATACCTGAGTGGAAGAAGGGCCTAACTCCAATTTTTTACAAAAATGAGTTAGACCCAGTATTTTATTGCCAGCAGACTGTTCTTCCTTGTGTGTGAAAGATGAGCCAAAATCCACACTCTAAATAGTCTTCCACGTACACTTTAATAATGGTTTTCATGGAAGAAAGGCCCAACTCCATGGAGTTGGGCCCTTCTTCCACAAATATATAGGGTTAAAGAGGAATTTTGTTCATCCATGAAATCTTTTTTTTACTACAATAAACTTTCTTGCTAACATATTACATGAGTTCTACTTATATGCATAATGGTGATTACCTAATTTCCGGAGCTATTTATAACACGGAACTGGCACTTGCAGTATATTAGTGGAAGAAGGGCCCAACTCCAGCTCAGATTAAGACCTGTACCGTTGCCATTGAAACATCATATATAATTTTGAATGTATGTAATATTGTATGTTCATGTATTAAAGGTCCCCGAAGACTAAAATATTCTGTCTATAAAACTTTTCCAAATATTAAGTTTTTTCTTAATATCTCAAAAACAGTTTTGATGGAGTTGGGCCCTTCTTCCACTCAGGTATTCAATTCTTCCAGCGTATATGACACCTATGAGGATGATGTAGTACCACATAGTTCATTCAGGTGGCTCACTGAGTTGAGGGTACACTCTTAATGATGCAATTCTTCCAGCGTATATGACACCTATGAGGATGATGTAGTACCACATAGTTCATTCAGGTGGCTCACTGAGTTGAGGGTACACTCTTACCGATGCAATTCTTCCAGCGTATATGACACCTATGAGGATGATGTACATGTAGTACCACATAGTTCATTCAGGTGGCTCACTATTGAGGGTAGACTCTTAATGATGCAATTCTTCCAGCGTATATGACACCTATGAGGATGATGTAGTACCACATAGTTCATTCAGGTGGCTCACTGAGTTGAGGGTACACTCAAGGGGGTGACACTAAATTCACGGTTGTTCTATTAGCAACGCAAAATCTATGAAAAATTCAGCTGGTTTACTAGCTAGAAAGTGAGGCCAGTTATCGATCCGTTATAGCTCGTTATGAATAATTCATGTTCGACCCTTGGATCATGTTAATTGAGTTTGGCAAATAACAACGTTGTTAGTTTTGCGAACTTTGCCTGTTCAATGAGAGTATAGCGCTACCCCAATACATCTGGGCACAAAACAGGCGAAAAACGATCCAGTTTAATGAAATGGCGGACGGGTATTCCCATCAGGCACCAGTGATATGTTTTTTCAAAGAAAGTCTACTAATTTGATATGAAATGACATTTTGCAATAGCAAAGTCAAAATTAGGACTTGCTGTCAATAATATGAAGGAAATATGTGACAGAGGCAAGGTGGGAAATACAAGTAGTATTTAAGTTATAATAACCTTTGATACCCGACCTGACCTTCCATCATGGCGCCTTATTCGTTTTTATGTATTTCTATTATGCTCTCAAGTAAAATATGATACCAATCTGCTCTGAGCAAACAATGTTACTTGGCTCCCAGCACGAATTATTGATTTTATACGGAAGTAAAGAAATGCACAGTGTATGTGCATGATGTGCAAGCATACTCCAAATATTTACGGTAAATCTGAATAGTGGTCACATGTTAACATATCATGTGTTCGGGAAATCACGTGGCAACATTTTAAGATTTCAGGCTTGTTTACTAGTTAATTGCCATTTGTACTCTTTATTATTTATCTTTGTTAATTAACATATATTTTAAATGCTGATAAATCGTGGTTGGCTACCCATGATATCTGTTAAATTCAATGTTTTATGAATATAATTCTACCACGCAGAGAGGGGTCACGCAGCAGAATTTCACATCACCTGACTTGCTACATTACGACGATCTGCTCTTCAAATTCATGTAAATTTCAAAGTTTATACATTTAATATATTTAATATGATACTAATTTTTTGTTATAACCAACTGGTACACAAAATATACTAGCTTATTACCTATACAGAAAGGTGATTATCAGCCTTCACTCAGCAAATTGACATGCCCGGCATATTATTATGCAGCCATTCTCCGTCTGGATAACATGACTGTCGCCCTCAATACGCCTGGGCGCAAATTTAAATAACAATACGCTATTTACATATCAATGCGGCCTCATGCTAATTAAAGCTGCCCCATCCAGGAGTTCATCTATGGTACACTCTTAACGATGCAATTCTTCAAGCGTATATGACACCTATGAGGATGATGTAGTAACACATAGTTCATTCAGGTGGCTCACTGAGTTGAGGGTACACTCTTAACGATGCAATTCTTCCAGCGTATATGACACCTATGAGGATGATGTAGTACCACATAGTTCATTCAGGTGGCTCACTATTGAGGGTAGACTCTTAATGATGCAATTCTTCCAGCGTATATGACACCTATGAGGATGATGTAGTACCACATAGTTCATTCAGGTGGCTCACTGAGTTGAGGGTACACTCTTAACGATGCAATTCTTCCAGCGTATATGACACCTATGAGGATGATGTAGTACCACATAGTTCATTCAGGTGGCTCACTGAGTTGAGGGTACACTCTTAACGATGCAAATCTTCCAGCGTATATGACACCTATGTCGAGGATGATGTAGTACCACATAGTTCATTCAGGTGGCTCACTGAGTTGAGGGTACACTCTTAACGATGCAAATCTTCCAGCGTATATGACACCTATGAGGATAGTGCAGTACCACATAGTTCATTCAGGTGGCTCACTGAGTTGAGGGTACACTCTTAACGATGCAATTCTTCCAGCATATATATGACATCTATGAGGATGATGTAGTACCACATAGTTCATTCAGGTGGCTCACTGAGTTGAGGGTACACTCTTAATGATGCAATTCTTCCAGCGTATATGACACCTATGAGGATGATGTAGTACCACATAGTTCATTCAGGTGGCTCACTGAGTTGAGGGTACACTCTTAATGATGCAATTCTTCCAGCGTATATGACACCTATGAGGATGATGTAGTACCACATAGTTCATTCAGGTGGCTCACTGAGTTGAGGGTACACTCTTAACGATGCAATTCTTCCAGCGTATATGACACCTATGAGGATGATGTAGTACCACATAGTTCATTCAGGTGGCTCACTGAGTTGAGGGTACACTCTTAATGATGCAATTCTTCCAGCATATATGACAAAACTCCAGGCAATCAGGACTAGGAGACCCAGTAGCTGAAAAGAAATAAAGTAAAATAAAGTATGGTTAAAACACGTAAAATAAAATACAATAACATGTTAGAAACCATTTCTTGTACATTGTAGTGGATCAATAAGGCAGAATGCCGAGTTGTTCTACATGAAAATAATATCAGGCGATAGATACACAGCTGGTTCTCAAAAGTACTTTTGACATTCTTAAACAAAACAGATAACATGTAAACCCTAAAAATTTAAAATTATAATGTTTGGATGTAATAATTATTGACAATTTTAATACCGTACCCTAAAATTATGTTTGGATGTAATAATTATTGACAATGTACACTTGTGACCGTTTTGAAGTGCACTTTCAATGATTCATCATGTTCATGAATGTGCGAACACAGCAGGACACAGTACCGGTATGTATTCTTGTTGCCATCATACTGCTACTAGTACGGGACTATGGGTCGGACACTACGGGTATCTAATTCTAACACGAGAAAATGCATGCATGGCTTATTGGAGTTGGAGACAAGGAAAAAAAGCAAATCAGATTGCCAAGATTATAGAGTCTGTTTATTTTATTCTTCATGTCTTTGTACATATCCAACAGGGTGAACAGATTTTTTAATCTGTTTGAAGATCACATGTATTAAAGTCACATGCATGACTTGTTTAAAGCCATATTATAATATTTACTGAGGAGGAAGCTCTCAATATTTTAAAAATTCTTTTTTTTTACACAAGTATTGTACTTTAAACCAACATACGTACCCTGCAAAAATCAAGACTCTACAGTAGAAATTTCAATTGAATGAACACAGCTTTTAACATCCAGGGGCGGCCTTAGATTCAACGAGAATCACAGAATCGACTCTCGTAATAATGACTACCGTAATTCTTGTAACATTTATTGCGAGTTGCGAGAATCAACTTCTTTCATTGAATCATGCAGTAAGTAAAGAGACTCGGATGTTTTTTGATTCTCGCAAACTGGCACGAAATCGAGGCCCTGACAGCTGCACGCGATCCAACTGTGATCGTATTGCATATATTTCAAACTACAATGCGAACATACATATGGGCAATTCCACGGTAACTCGTGCTACACTTTATGGCGTCCTTTTACATACTTTGTGCTCCAGCTTTTAAATTGATTTGATTGGAATCTTTATTTTTTGTATTTTAATACCCAACATTCAAGGCTAGATCCTCATAGTATTGCTAATTCAGGATATCAACTTTTGTATGTATGGGACAGCTGTAAAATCGGTAACTCGTACTACGAGCAGAGGACATGCTTAAAAATCACTCATTTTTATTTTGATGGTGTGCTAAAATAAAAATCACTAAAGCCTTATTGATTATATGATAAGTAATTGCTATAATAAGGTTTGTTTTGGTATACCTTAAAAAGTTGTGCCCCTCATAGTTTTACATTGACTGGCAAAAAACATGGTAACTCGTACTACGGTAACTCGTACTACAGTTTGTCCGCCATATATAAAATGGTATTGTTCATCTAAATGTCAAAATTTTTTTGATAACAATTCCTCAACAACTGGTGTAATGATCAAATAACTCAATCTATGTACAAATAACCCCCCAAATAACCCATCTATGTACAAATAACACTATTCAGTGTATGTACCAGCATACAATGTACCACACACATTACATACAAACATCCCAGCCTTACATACGCCTTGCTTGATCCTGTTTGGATATTTTATTCTAGGGCTTAAATTTAAACAGTTAAATTGAACAGTCAACAATTGATAAAACTTTTACTTCCATGTTATTTGACTCTAAATTCCCTCACAAAACTTGTAATGTTCATGGTTATTTGCTCTGTAAGTTTTTTAAAAATTGCTTGCTGAGTTATAGAATGTTTGGTCATCTTTTGGTTGAGACCATTTCCTGCTTGGTGCAAATACTCTAGTTTGCCCGATTTCAATCACTTCACTAAGCTGGAAAATGAGCCTCATTACACTCAACAACAAACCAATTTCCAATACAAATCTCAGAACTATACAAATCTCAGTATCAACAATGTCACTGTGGCTGTTAATCTCAGGATTTCCAGTATCTATTTTGTTTGTTTTATTTCTTCTTTGCCTCGGTTACTCATTCAGTGGATGTTTTAAGGTATCCTCTGTTCTTCCATGAGGCCCATATTAATTGATTATGTTGGTTCTTAGGCTAGATCCTAGGGGTGGAGGGCTAAAAATTTTGGTTGCATCATTTTGACCAGGTATTGATAGTGGGATATATGCTAAATAGCATGTTTTTTTAGAGAGACTGTACAATGTTAAGTCTTTGAGCTTAAAAAAAAGGACTTTATTGGTGTGTGCAAAAATTTGGTATAAATAAATTTACACTATTTTGGCACATGATCGGGGTGGAAACTGGCTCCTTGAATCGTATCTCTATCTTTGCCTTCCATATTTTTACTTTAATTTTCCTGCGACAGGACGCCACTTTTCTCTTTAATTTTGGCCCCCACACATGTGTGGTTGCCTGGTTGTTTGTTTCTTTCTTTCTTTGTTTGGCTGTACGGGCGGAAGCAAATTCATTAATCCACTGTACAGCTCCAACACAATAACTACAAACTTGGTACCGGTATGGTGATAGAATAATGGTGGCTTGATGTGCTGTGTAGTTTTGTGTTATGTTATTTGCATATTTATGAATATTAATAAGATTATTTACAAATTTTGCCTACATTTTCATTAATCCACTTTGCAGCATTATAAACACAATAACCAATCAACTTCAAACTTGGTTTGGTTGGATATGGTGGCCTGATGTGCTGTATAATTTTGTGTCATGTTATTTGCATATTTATGAATATTAATGAGCTTATTTTCATATTGCATATTAATTATTTTTTATTTACAAACCTTTGTTATTTACACACTTTTGTGTGTGTGTGTGTATGGGCACCTTAATTACGAACTGCATAATTCTAGTTTGTCATGGGGCAGGCTGCCCGCCCCCACACTGGCTACACTGCTGCTAGAAAGCTGTTACCAATATCATGGTCACATATAAATGCATATTCATGTAGTTGGGAGATCCTCTATTGCTGCCAAGTGGTAGATTTTGCATTACCTTTGCTGGTACAGGGGAAGTGGGCTATGGTAACTCGTGCTACATCGGTAACTCGTGCTACTGGTAACTCGTGCTACAGTTTTAAATGGGTCATTATTATGTGATGGATAGTGTTTTGTATATTAATTTCTTATTTTTACTCAAGGCACTACTGGTAGAAGGAAAATAATAAGTGGCATCAATTAAATTGCCAACATTTTGAAAATATATAAAAAATGCATCTTTCGGTAACTCGTATACGCCATATTTAGTGCTATGAAAACGCAATGAAAGAAAAAAAAATAGTTACCAATACCATGGTCACATATAAATGCATATTCATGTAGTTGGGAGATCCTCTATTGCTGCCAAATGGTAGATTTTGCATTACCTTTGCTGGTACAGGGGGAAATGGGCTATGGTAACTCGTGCTACATCGGTAACTCGTGCTACTGGTAACTCGTGCTACAGTTTTTAATGGGTCATTATTATGTGATGGATAGTGTTTTGTATATTAATTTCTTATTTTTACTCAAGGCACTACTAGTAGAAGGAAAATAATAAGTGGCATCAATTACATTGCCAACATTTTGAAAATACATAAAAAAAATGCATCTTTCGGTAACTCGTGCTACGCCATATTTAGTGCTATGAAAACGCAATGAAAGAAAAAAAAAAAATTAGTGGGGGATTATTTAAAATGTGTTGGATGTTTTTTGAAGACCATATTTCAGAGATATAAAATGTATCAAATTTAAAAGAAAAGTGCCCATGTTTAATAAAATAGGCCCACTTGGAAAATATCTAAGTTGAACAGGAGTTTTTCACTTAAAATACACTCTCCAAAGAAACTTTAAAAAAAAAACCAAAATGTTAGAACAATGCCGAAAAAAGTTTATAACTTGAACCTTACATCTGTTTGGAATAATATAAAAGTTAAAAGAAATATATATTGGCAATTTCATTTTTTTGAGTCATGTCCACTTTTGCTTGGAATTGCCCATATGTACAATCTTGGACACAATAATTGAAATACTAACCATAGTAACCAACCAATCACAAGTGAGATTCACTTCAGCGACAGCGTTACCCACCACGCAGACACAGGCATACATTGCGCAGTGTACGCAAAAAAATCATCATGCTATGTCGGGGTGTGTTCATTCAATTGAAATTGCTACTGTGTAGATGCTGTAGTTTTGTCAAAATCTGAATTTTTGAATAAAATGCAGGAACCCAGTCACAGGCCTTAAGCATCATATTCCGAGGAGCATTCTTTTGTGGCGAGTGACATGGTCTTTCAATTCACGCCGAGTGTCTTTGACAGGCGTGACTATATACATGTGTATGCTTCAGTGGTCATGAAAGAATTCAAAAGATAACCTCTGCCCCAAATCCCCCAATAATCCCGAGCTATTGTCTGAAACTGCTCCTCGAAAGATGTATCACAGGGTCTTAGCTAGAAATTGAGGGTTGCCCGTCATTTGAATAAAATTGCCTATCCTAATTTGACCTAAAACATTTACCAGACATCTATTAGCCCATTGGGGGTTCAAGAGTTCAAATACATACTATATGCATGTGTTGATATGGCCTTGTTCTACAAATTGGGTCTACTAAAAAGGTCAATTAGCTTCTCAAAACATACAATTTATAATATAGCATCTGTCAAAGGCATTTTGCCCGTCCCAGGAGCAAACTGGATGTCTAAAAAATGACGGCCAGACGGGTGGCTAGCTAAGACCCTGATGTATCATAAGAACTCAGTCTTCAAGTTCAAATGATAGTCATGTAACGACCAAAAGATAAATTACTGTCTACTGACTATCATTGAAGACTGAGTTCCGCAGTCTAGCAGGAACCGTCGTTTCATTATTACGATGGAATTATTACTAGTCGAATGCATGTATACACGATGTTCATAACACAGTCAGTACGTACATCAACGGTACATGGGCGTGCGGGATGGTGATCGACACAACAAAGCGAAGGATCGTACCATAACACGACCGAAGGAGTGATACCATACGTATTCATTCATGAATCATGTATTGGCAACATCGCTGTCGGCGCTGGTACTACATGCATGACATGTACTACAACTACCAGTGCAGTAGTAAATTCCAATTTTCTTTGGCGGTTTGCTTTGGCTTTGCCTTTGTTCGGCTCAAAAATAAAAGGGAATACATCTGACAGTAAAAGCTAATATTTTATGGCAAAGAAGTGCTGATCTATTTTTAAAATGTTATAATATGGCTTTAAAAAGTGTAGGCCCTAAGCTTAATTACTATGATCTGGATGGATGCATGCCATGAAAGTAATATTATTTATGATCTGTGTCAACAGATCATAAATAATCATGATAATATTACTTTGTCTTTGATGTTTACTCACAAATGAAATAACTATGTTCACACTCTTCTTGCTTAATGATATCATTCCTCTTCTCTTTAGCTTTTCTTTTGCAGTTGAAAAGTACTGACCAAATGCAATTATCAAAATTTAAAGGCAGAAATTGACAGTAAGTTGAGACTGCTTTATATTGCCATTGTTTTGGTTCACACAAAAAAGCGACCTAAAAAAAAGTTATGGCGCCCTCTATAATATAACAGCGCTCGCACCGAATTATTTTGTCACATTTCTTTTCATTGGTTGACATCGGGATCAACTACTAATATCATCCAATCAGACATCGCGTACTGAAATATGCTGGAAGGATCCATTGGCCATGACCTTTGACCCATTCATGTCGCCGCACCGCAAGAATACGTGAACTGGTAAAATCATAGAAAATTACTGCAATTTTTAGGAATGATAACTCACCTGTAACAGTTTCTGACCATCCCGACTTGAATAAGAAGTATTTAATGTATTTATGTGTAAGTTTTTAATAAGAAATGATTCACATAAAACAATGAAAATTCTAATCAAAGTTGTCAATACGGTAACGTAAGCTTACAATTACATCATTCCATCATTCATGTCCATGGGCATGAATGATGGGCGATCTTTTCATTTTAGACCACCAATCGCTATATAGGGACTAAATTATTACTTTTGCATTTAATAAGGTTTACTTTTGCATCAAGGTTAAAAAGAGGGTAGGCTATTAATACACTATAATAGCCAAAAGGAGGAGGGTAGGGCTATAGCCAAAATAACAATTTCTCGATCATGAGTGATGAGAGGATGTAGTCCGAATAATCAGACCCAGAACAAATTATTAATTTCTGACATTATCGTGTACTGGGTCTGAACTGTTTTCATTCGAAATCTTGATGGCAAATTGGACAATAGAAGCACATGGTGCTACTTCACAGTTTTTAATCCCCTATTCATGTTGCGTGAATCACTGATTTAGTCTCTATTGTGGACCATCCTTTTGATACTTGAGTATTTGGACAAGCGGAACAGGTTTGACAGGCCCCTTTGTCTACCTCTCTGTTTGTAAACAAACGAGGAGGTCGAAATCGTCCTCCTCGCCGAATACGAAAGTCAGCGTAATAGTACGGCACTGCCACTGGCATGCTGGAGAGGATGTACCTTCTGCGTCAGCGTACTTTTCATAGAATAACACGATCTCGCGACCTGCATGACCGAACCTTGACCTTGCCTAGCAATGACCGTGTGATTGGTTAATTGACCTTTTCGGTAAATCCCATAACCCTTTGCGAGTACACCTGAGAACTTGTCATTTGACGTCACGCCGGCTTGCAATGCACAGTAACGATGTTCGATAAACAATGTGCGCATCGGCGCGGAGCGGCGTGACGCAGAATGACGAGTTCTTAGAGTACTCGCAAAGGCTTATGGGATTTACCGAAAAGGTCAATTCTCAAAAGCTGTGAGCCTGTGTTTGCGCCGTATTAAGCGCTGGTATTTGCGTAGTACGCTCGGCGCAAATAACTGTGCGTACCCAAGTCCGCTCTCATGATCGAGAATTTAATATTTTGGCTATAGTCAGCTAAATTGGCTCAAACACAGGTTCAAACACAATATTTTATTTATTATGCGCCATAATATAGAAATTGTCAAAGAGAAGAGGTCAACTCAAGACCACCCTCGCTATATATTAAAGGACTAAAGTCTAAATCAGGAAATAGCTACATGTATAAATTTATCAAATTTAAACTTTCTCGACAAGGTTAAACTTGTTTTCAACTGTACAAACATACCTTTTTATTATTCCATTGAACATTTTGTTCCAAAATTCACATTTATATTCGCATGACGGGGTCACCAAAGTCCAGAGGTCACCCAGAGCTCAAATCTCAAATAACTCGACATCTTAAAATTAACATTGGAGTTTTTGGACCTAGACCTTGTACTTCATGTGTGTAAATTCTCATGCTTCTACTACATGTAGCATGACTAGGAGGAACGCACGATTTGTTACCTGGATGCCCTACAGATTCTAAACACCATAGAATTTATAAACTGTTCATGGGATTTGGCCCATTCTGACCAGCTGCACCTGTGCATGAATGATGACATGATGTATGAATGTTAAATTCATACATTTTTTGAAGCCTCTCCTCCCATAGGATATACCTACGGATCGTAAGGGAGGGTGATGCAACTAAAAAGACAGCTTCCCATAAAAATATGGAGGTTGTCCTGAGGACAACTAAAGCATGAATTATGTTTGTCCTCAAAACATTTTGGTTGTCCCCAAAATATATATGGCCATGTGTTTTGAACTCGCCACCCTTAGCGTTACATCACAAATATTGTGAATTTTTACACCAATCAAGTTTCAAATTCGAATATCTCGACAACTATCAACCCTAAACTAGCAAAAGTATACATTTTTGGAAAGCTGAAGGTAAAAAGCAATTTAAATATACACATTTCAACTCATTGTACAGGGTGACCTTGAAGTTATACAGGGTGGAATAAAAAAAATCCAAATTAAAAGTAAACAACGTTGATTTGGTTAGAGGTTAGGACAGCGTTCAAGCTTTGACTTACGTTTGGCGGACAGAATGGTGGGAACTTAAAGTGAAAGATATCCTACTTAAAGGAACATTTTCTGGGGTGAAATTTTGTGTAGAAACTGAATCTGACATAAAAAATGCATAATTGTCAACTTGAAAATTTTCCCCATAGCTCTGTACAGGCATATTTCTGCCCGAAGTCCTCAAATTTGAGCGAAAATTGGCGCAAAAAAAATAAGTCCTTCAAAACTGGGACTCTCAGGGCTAAACAAATATAAACTTGCTCTAGAGGGAGGTCTTGGCTATAGCAAGTTTATATTTGTTTAGCCTTAAACCTCACAGTTTTGAAGGACTTATTTTTTTTTCGAAGGCCTTTATTTTTTTCACACTCGCCGAAATGTTAGGGGTAGGGGTAACATATTACTATAATTTTTGTCAGTACATTTAACTGAGTCAAGTTTTATACCACTATTTAGCTAGTTAAATACTGAACATAAATACACAAAAAGCATCTCAATAGCTCGTATCATTGAGGAGTTATGGCTTTTTCAAGCTCAAAATTAGGCGAAAATTGCATTTTTTCCCAAATCAATTGTCACCCTGACCCCCAACTTTCTAACCCTGTTACAGAAATAAAGAAACAGATTCATTCTATTTAATGATTTGAATATCACAAATGTACCTTTGTCACATAATTAGCATAAAATATTAGGCACTACTCAATAGTTTTCATGTTCATACACTCACAGGAAATCAGCAAGTCAAAATTTTTGTCACCCCAAAACGGCCATTTTCGGCCAAAATTGGACCAAAAAATGAATTTTTCTCAAAATCGGTGAAAAATAAGGGGTTTTAAGGGCTTCTGTAAAATAGGGGAAATTATGGGGTAAATTACCGTAAAACAAGGTGAAAACAACTTTTTGAACACATACATGTATGATTAAACCAGTTAAAATGGCTATTCAAGGTGCATTCTATACTAACTAGGAAGTTTGTGTCTCAAAAAACAATTATAGGTATGAAAACCTAGGTTAACACAGTTGCTAGTCAGCTAAATTGGCTCAAACACAGGTTCAAACACAATATTTTATTTGCATAGAAATTGTCAAAGAGAAGATCTAGGTCAACTCAAGACCACCCTTGCGATAAGACCACCCTCGCTATATATTAAAGGACTAAAGTCTAAATCAGGAAATAGCTACATGTAATTTATCAAATTAAACTTTCTCAACAAGGTTAAACTTGTTTTCAACTGTACAAACATACCTTTTTATTATTCCATTGAACATTTTGTTCCAAAATACACATTTATATTAAAATTTATTATAGCTATTTTTGACGTAATACTACTAGTAAGCTTGACTGCTTGATGCAAAACCGTTGATGACCAGCTCCACAGCTTTCGCATAGCATGAGCGCATTCGCATGACGGGGTCACCAAAGTCCAGAGGTCACCAGAGCTCAAATCTAAAATGAGTCCACATCTTAAAATGAACATTGGAGTTTTTGGACCTAGACCTTGTACTTCATGTGTGCAAATTCTCACGCTTCTACTACATGTAGCAATAGCATGACTAGGAGGAATGCACGATTTGTTACCTGGATGCCCTACAGATTCTAAACACCATAGAATTTATAAACTGTTCATGGGATTTGGCCCATTCTGACCAGCTGCATCTGTGCATGAACATGACATGATGTATGAATGTTAAATTCATAAGTTTTTGAAGCCTCTCCTGCCATAGGATATACCTACGGATCGTAAGGGAGGGTGATGCAACTAAAAAGACAGCAAGACAGCTTCCCCTCCACTTGCACAGTCACAACTGATCATTTTTTGCATTTTTAGCCCAAAACGATAATATTTACCAATGATAACAAAAAAGTGCATTATCCCAGGAAATAAGTAAACTGGAACTGTTATGTGAAAAGGGTGAAAGTTTTTGTCAAACCATGTCTCCCTTTTGTCAGAAGATGAACAGGGACTGTCTTTTGGAATTTGTAGGAGAGCATTATATATCTCTTCTGGAGCCTTCAAGGAGAGCTGTTTAGACTATTTACAATAGAATGTAATTAAAGGAGATAATGGTCAACTATTTGTAAGGAGAGCTAAAAATCACTCTCCTATATCAGATTTAACATATTAATAGGCATTTAAGGGGAACAGTAGAGAGCGATTGCTCTCGCTTCCCTCAAAAGGCAGTCCCTGGATGAATTTTGGGTCAAAATTGACTTTTTTTTTTTTAAAATGCCCCTTTTTGACCCATATTTTGACCAAAATGATGATTTTTGCCAAGGCATATCTTACGGAAAAAAATACTAAAAAGTGTTCAAGCATTGAATCTGTTGTCAATGCAATGCTATGCAAACTAGAGCATCTGAAGAAGATTAATTTTGGTTTTATTCATCGTTTTCTCCAAAAATGGTGTTTTCAGTGGCACAGATTTAGGGCCTTTTTATTATCAAGTAAATAAGTAGCGCCCTCGCTCAGATGTGCCTGTTCCTAGCATAGCATGAGGGCATGACATGGTCACCAGAGCCCAGAGAGGTCACCAGTGCTCAAATCCAAAATGACTCCACATCTTAAAATTAACATTAGACCTAGACCTTGTACTTCATGTGTGCAAATTCTCATGCTTGTATAGACGATTTCCGTAATTGACCACTTAAATGCATGCGTTGGTAACGTTTAGCTCTACTAACTCCAGTTTAAGCGGAACAGAAACACTGAAAGCGTAGGCCAAAGATCAAATTACATACTCCCAATTATGCAAATTAATTTGCTAAGTAAAAAAATAAAATGAACTATCTAATTAATTACTAGATTACAAATGTAGCAAACAATGCTAAACGTATATTATACTTTATTTTGCTACTTATACTACATTATGTACCAAGTTTCAGCTAGATAGTCCTTATAGTTACTTAGCAAATTAACTTTGCATAATTGGGAGTATGTAATTTGATCTTTGACCTCGCTTAGTGTTTCTGCTCCGCTAAACTGGAGTTAGTAGAGCCAAACGCCACCAACGGCATTTAAGTGGTCGACACGGAAATCGCTCTATAAATGCACCATTTAAGAACTGGATGCCCTACAGATTCTAAACACCATAGAATTTATAAACTGTTCATGGGATTTGGCCCATTCTGTGTAGATAAATCTGTGCATGAACACATGAACATGATGTACAATGTATGAATGTTAAATTCATACATTTTTTGAAGCCTCTCCTGCCATAGGATATACCTACGGATCGTAAGGGAGGGTGATGCAACTAAAAAGTCAGCTTCCCCTCCACTTGCATAGTCACAACTGATCATTTTTTGCAAATCAAAACCACTTAAAGGTCCGTAACCTGATCGACAATATATCATTCCCCCCCTGATTTTTGTCATTGTAAATGAGTTTTTGGTATCACAAAATAGATCGTATTTTTCTTATTCCTATTCTGAAATGTGACGCTCCAAGTCAATGTATTTCTGGAGAAATCAGAATTCATGCCAATACACCTCCCTTGGTGGCTACCAATTTCTGGAATTCTGGACAGGCTTATCGTAGATAATTATAGTCTCCTCAACAGCTAGTTTGGTTTTGCGTCATTCACATTGTATGAAAGGAGCGAACCGCAATAACTGCTGAAGAGACTTCAGTTACTATAAAGCTTTAAAATTCCTTCCGAAATCAGAAGCTGCTCGTGTGGCGCAGTTGGTTAGAGCGTCGTATTTTGGTACCAGAGGTCCCCGGTTCAAATCCCGGTAGGAAAGGGTTTTTTTCTGCTCCATTTTTAAACCCAAAATTATTTACATTCATTTGAAATGTACATATTGCAAGGGGAAATATATTTGGTTTCTTTTTTTTCAGAATTGGTACAAAAAGAGTTTTTACAAATCTAAATTTTCCGTTCAATACGGGCATTTCCAGCATTCATGCATTGTCGTCGGGGCATTTCTGTTTTGCTTTGTTATTGAGCTCTATTGCCATATGCCATAATTTATATACAAAAATCATCATGAACGATATACAGACGAACACGAAAAGACTGGTTGTGGGGAAATGTCACCGTAGTATTGGAATGTGTACCTAGACTAGGTACAGTGGAGCTTGGTTAATGTCAGTGCAACCACGCACGCATGGCACATGACGAACGGGAATTACGGCACATGTTATTGCTTACCTTCCCAGAATGCAATTCACGCATGCCAAGTATTGGGTTGCAAATTTTGCTATTTATTCACATTTACGCAGAAAATGCTCTCGTTTTTTTCACAAAGCTGCATAAAGGGGACAATATTTGATATTATATGTAATTTCTAAAAAGACAATCCATATCCAAAACCAATAGGGTTACCCCCCTTTAATTTTGCAAGGGGTTTTAATTTTGCCAGAAGCCTTAAAGGTAGAAAGACCCTTATGCAATGCCATTTTTTGACAATTTGTGATATTTTCCTTAACAGAAAACTACATTTCTTAGCTTTCCTTTGCTTTTGACCTCATTCAAATACAATATTCCGTTCAAAAGTTGAAATTATAAATGTGGCAAGGGATTCGGCAAAATCTGAGAATTTTATGAAATTTGTATACTTTTACATATGTAATGTTTTTCTTTTGTATTTTATTGTTTTTCAAACTGTGATTTTAAAAAAAATCAACTTTTAAAATAAATTTCAGCAGCTTTAAGCTAATTTAGTTAATTAAAAGTGTATTATTATTACTTTTGGTAAATATTGTATACCTTGAAGTGTTTTTTAATCCATTTTGATGTATATTTTATATTTTTGATGACAATTCACACAAAGTAATAATTATTAAATGTTATTTTGACGTTTTTTGCAATTTCTATTTTGGACAATACATGTAGTGTAATTTTTGATGCACAATATCTCCAGTTCTGTTTTTCTAATTAAAAAGCTACTTGCCACAGTTGTTCATTCGTATATTCTGCATGCACTGACGATTTTGTTTTGTTGATAGCGTGCTCCTATTTCTGTAATTTATCATTATGCATTATTAATGAGCCGCAAATTTCGTATAATTTGCATATAAACAAACAAAAAACATCAGTGCATGCATAATTGTCTAAAAATCCTAAATACCAAGTTTCATGTTGATAGGTGGTATACTTTGGTCAGGAGAGCGCATCAACATTTTCCAAAATGAATATTGGATCCCTCATTTGCATAATTTATGCGAAAAGTACCAGAATGCGCATAATTTACCATGTACTTTTAATTTTATGGAGAAAAACAAATGAAAAGTATTAAAATTTAAAAAAAAAACATTAGGATCTATCTCAATTTGTACCTTAACGACTCAAATAGCAACGTTTGCACAGTATTTTATGTGGGACCTGCAAGTGCATCAGACATATCAAATTGCATTCTGAATACAAGGAATGTCCAGGCCTGATATCAAATGATTTTGATTTTTTGAAGTTGGCGACATAATACAAATTATATGATTTAAATTATTTAATATCAGAAGGACGTTCTTCGTATTCAGAACGATATATCTGATGTGCTCTCAGGCCCCACAACAAACACTGTGTGAAGGTGGGTGACCGACCCCTTAATTACATTAAACATTTACAATATGCATTGTACCTGTAAACTTTACTGTCATTTTTGTTTTGTGATTTTATTTACTACAGAACCTTATCTACTAAATACACATCAACTCAACACCATGGCAACAGCAGCTAGCCGGTGGGATTCAGATGATGATGACGATATCAGCATCTTACCAAGTCTTTTTGATGACAGTGGTATAGTTTCAGACCAGCCAAGCACAAGTAGGACTCCACGAATTAAAGTAGCAGAACCAGTGGTGACCGCTGTATCCGACAGTTCATCAGAGCCGGGTTCGCCAGATTCTAACTGTTCGATATGTCTGAGCAAACTGCAGAATAAGGCCTTTACCGATGACTGTTTCCACACATTCTGTTTTGTGTGCCTGTTAGAGTGGTCAAAAGTCAAAGCTACCTGTCCACTCTGTAAAACCGCTTTCAAATCTGTCATCCACAACGTGCGGTCTAATGAAGACTATGACCAGTATCATCTACGTCCGTCGGAGTCTTCTGCGTCCACAAGCGGGGAAAACGGACATAGGTTTAGATATCGTACAACAGTGACTGACGATAGACGTGAAGAGTGGGAGAGACGGAGAAGTCGATTTTTCAACCGTAGCGTCAGAAGAGCGCAGAGAAGACGGCGTGAAGAATTGGCTATCGATAGGCGGCGTTTGATATACGCAGCCGGTATGTGGGCACGGCGGTTGGGATACAGTGGACTGAGTCGTCACCGTGACATTTCAGCCGATTTCTTCAACGATAATCCGGCAGTGATGCATAGACTTGTACCATGGCTCCATCGAGACCTGAATGTCTTATTCAATAATGAAGAAGACCATGTGACCTTCATGACGCAGTACATTCTCTCCCTTATACCAAACATTGAGATGGACAGTGATGATTTCCTCGAACGCCTTCGCCCATTTTTTTACAGTCGTACAGAGCATTTTGTCCATGAGCTAATCAGTTTTATGCGCGATCTCCGTGCGATATGATTGCGTGACGATCAAATAGTGCACTACGCCAATCCCGTCTTTCGTTCGCTCACTCGCAATCGCCGTCCTCTGCATATACCGTCACCTACTAGTATGAGAAATCGTTTGAGAAATCGCATGTTCAATGATGATGATAATGACTCGGTAATAAGCATATCCAGTGGCGATGAAGACGATGTGATACCGCTACCAACGCCACCCTCGCATCCTCCACCACCTCCCCCTCCCCCACCACCAGAAATTGATCTGACTACTCCTTCGAGGGACCAGCCAAGTACACCCAGGGGAAATGACACATCGGAAACGCACAATCCAGAACCACCAGCCGGTTTCGATCAGCCAGGACCTTCACGAATTGGGATCAAAATCAAACAAGAAAAACGTTCCCCAAGTGTAGTTACCAATGGAACGGCCACAAGATCCGGAAATAGCAGTAGCAGCAGTGGGAGTAGCAGCAGTAGCAGTGACAGCGATGATAGTGATAGCGAGAGTGACAGTAGTGCGGTGTCGATCATCGGTTATGTAAAACCGCTCCACGAAAGAACTCCCGAAGGATTCATAGATTTATCCTCCGACCCGGAAGCAGAACCAGTGCCTAAGAAAGTGGCCAAGAAAAAAGGTCAAACAAATCAATCAAATAGCAGAGGAGAAAGCTCTAGGAGTATGAGGTCATGGAGTAGAAGTCGCAGCAGGAGTAGAGATAGAGGCGCCCGACGTAGAAGTAGAAGCAGAGATTCGCGCAGGGAGCCAAGTCGTCTGGATATGATTTTGGCAAGAGCAGGGTTAGAGGATGAAGATAGGTCGCGAAGACGTCGCTCCGTCAGCAGAGATCGCAGATCACCGTCCCCGTCATTTGCGAGAGTTTATAGCTCGTCAAGAGAACGTCGTCAGTCTAGAGATCGACAATCGCAGTCCAGACACAGATCTCCGTCACCGTGGGGATCGCCACACTCCAGATCCTCACATCGTTTCGAGGTTACCTCAAGAAGTCGATCTGACCAGAGACGTCAGGAAACACGGAATAAGTCGCGTTCCAGAAGTCGAACAAGAGACCATAGACATCAAGAAGTATCGTCGCAACGATCTTCATCGTCATACCAAAACCGACACAACAGCCCTGTCCGTCATAGAGATACATACACAAATTTGCATTCGAGAGAAAGGTCTCGATCTAAAGATAGAGGGCACTCATCATACAGATCTCATACCAGTGTTTCTTCTTCATCAAGATCTAAAAATCGTGAGAGATCGAGATCAAGAGAACGTCATAGGTCAAGATCAAAAGATCGCCATAGGTCAAGATCGAGAGATCGCCATAGGTCGAGGTCAAAAGGTCGTCGTAAGTCCAAATCAAAGTCGCCAAAGAGGCATACCTCGTCAAACAATTACAGTAGTAGTAGAAAAGGAAAAGAACCTGTATCAAAGAGTAGCTCAAAGACGAATTCAAAAAGCAAGTCTTCTAAAGACACTTCGAAATCTAAAGACTCATCAAAATACGAATCAAGTACTAGAGATAAATACAGTAACGGGAAATCATCAAAATCATCGTCACATGCGCAAGATAAACACAAAAGCTCAAAAACTAGCAGTAACCATACTAGCAGTAGCAGTAAGCGACACAGTAAACATCGTAGCGACGATTCAAGCGATTCTGAACGGACTGGCAGTAGTAGGCATAAAAGCAAGAAACGCCACAGTAAACACTCGAGCGATGACTACGACTCTGAACGTACTAGTAGTAGTAAGCATAAGCAAAAGAAATCCAAAGGGGGGAGTAAGTCCAAGAATGGCAAGAGCAGCAGCAGTAGCAGCAAGAGGGCAAGAAGAGACAAGAGTAGTTCTTCTGAGACTAGTTCATCTAGTTCAGCGTCATCTTCGAGGACCTCGTCTACCAGCACAAGTTTGTCATCGTCTTCAAGTTCAGACTCAAATTAAATCAATTTTTAATAATTTGCCATCAAATTTGTATATGTCGCCAGTTTCAGAAAATCAAAATGATTTGATAATTCTTCATATTCAGAATGCAGTTTGATATTTCTGATGTGCTCATGTCCCACAAAAAATACTGTGCAAATGTTGCTATCTGCTTGCTTAAATGCATATGGTATGTGGGGACTCAAGTAAAGCTTTAGGTACTGAGCAGAGGAGGCTTAAAGGCATTCCTACAATGCACTATGATTGGGAAATTTGACCAATATAACCTAATTTTAGAGGCAAAGTCCCCATTGCCACACACACAAAATGGTCATTTTAAAACTGCAGCCAACGAGCTAATAGTTGAGACTTAGGACTGATATTTGATTTTCTTACAGGAAACATTCATATTGTCCCACTGCATTAATTTTATTCCTAAGTCTCAATGTTTTCAATGTTAAATAATAGGATGAAAACATCAGATATTTGCACACAATCCCAATGCAAAGTATGGTCAACTTGCCACATGTGTACAAAAACCAGACATACCAAGGTCAGAAACCCCATTGGGCCATGGGAATGTCTTTAAACATCCTCTGGGTACTGAGCAAGTTAATATTTGTCAACTCAACTTTTCTGACTTTGGTGAGATTTGGATTAGATTGTGTCACACTGTGGTGATCATCTTTTATTGTATTGTATCCAAAATTATTTGCACCCTCCCTTTTTATTTGCATCAGCTCTGAAATATTTGCTAAGTTGTCCCGCTGCCCCGCTTACTAGAAAGTTTACCAAAAAAATTTGTAAGCAGATTAACCATTTTTAAATAGATTAAATGGAGCATGGTTGGACTGCAACAGGCAAAAAGAAGTATAGAAAGTCATTAGTCAACCTACATTTGAGCCTGGGGTCGGTCGGCAACTGCATTGAAATGGGTAAAAAACTAAAAGAAATGCATGAAACTGTTGAGATTTGACTTGGGCACCTCAACCACCGTATATCCTTGAATAGTCGTCTATGCAGGCGTTGCGGGGTTTTCGTTTATTACAGTGTAGGTCATTTTCAGAACGATAATTCCAGTTAAAATCATTTTCTGGGTTAGCTTAAAACTCATGCTGAAATGATGAACTTTGGAACGATAGTGCACCTTGGTTAGCTTACTACACAAGATAGCATGGAAATACCAGCATTTTTTAAACATCTTGGTTGTAAAAAATGGTGGGTCGTTAAATTGAATGGATGCCTATTCAAGGATATACGGCATATTTGTTCGATCGTTGGATCAATCATCGATGCTGTTTTGATGCTTGTTATTTAGACCTCGCTACTAATTAATCAGAATTTATGGTATAATTTTATAGGATACAAAGATTAAATGTAATAACAATTAATGATAGCCAAGTAATTGATATTTCATGAATAATAAAGATCAATCAAGCATCGATGGTCGATCAAAATATCGAAACAATTTGGGTTCATTGCCTTACAGTGATTGGGACCTTTATGCCCCTTTTAATATTTTTTTTAATTACTATCTTTTGGGTAATGGAAAATTCCATAACTGACATTGTATAATTTCAAAGAACATGCCCTTTTTTTTAAACACTGGGTGTAATTTAAGTTGGATATGGTTTGCACCTTTCTTGGATATATATGCTGTCAATTGACCCATTCCGCATTTTCAGTGAAATTGAGAACTTTGTACCAAATTCAAAATGCAAAAACCATCTAGTCACAAGATTTTTTTTTCTGTAATGAATATGTATTGGAGTCCAGGCAGGGGCGTAGCCAGGATTGATTTTAAAGGGTTGCTGGGACCTAAAAAAAAGTGGACCTTAATGAATTTTCCTTCAAAAAATGGTTAATATCAACATTCCCCCACCCCTAAAAAAAGAGAATTTTGTGATTTTTCCTTCGAAAAAGGCTGTACAGCTTTTAGTCCAGGCATTGCTAGAATTCCAACTCAATGTACGAGAATCAATTTTGATTCTGGCAGGAATAAATGTATGAGATTTGACTTTGATTCTCACAAATATTGTTACAAGGACCTTTCAAAAATGGACCCTATCGAATAAATTTTTCACACAGTCCTCTTATCAGGCTCTATTGACCGTTTGCCAGTGGCGGAGCCGTGGTGGGATTTTTCAGGGATAAAATGATTAAAAATTGACAAATGACATATTGGCTTTTCCCCTCAAAGTAAAACCCTGGCTACGCTACTGCCGTTTGCATGAATCTGCCTTCCTGCTACTAAAGCAAGTATGAAACTTTATATAGTCTGTATACCTTCCTCGAGTCAGTAAATTAGATATTGTTTTTTATTGTATCTCTTATTGTAATGATGAAAAGTATACAATTTTAGAAAGGAAATGATGCCTGAAATTATCAGTTTTTAAGAAAATCTCACAATTTGATTTTACTTTACTGACTCGAGGAAGGTACACAGACTATAGGTGGGGTGTGGACAAGGTCATTCCACAAAGGTGCAAATATGGATACATTACCAGAATAAGATTTTGTAAACCACAGATTGAGCTATGTCAGATTTTTGCATTTTTGAAAGAAAAAAAATTGTTTTTTGGAATTTACAAAGTATAAAGTTATAGGCATTGTGTTTGGAACAAAACTAAATTTTTTAAAGAAATTTCCTAATTCGCAGGCATAGTGCACGCTGGAATATGACCATTGGGAATATGACCGTTGTTAGGTCAACTGACTCATGCTTTCTTTGTAACAAACCACTGATTGAAAGCTTTGTTACGAACCACTGATTGAAAGGATCACAACACAAAGCCTATGGCATATCATAATTCGGAACAGGTGTATGAGGCCAGGCTTGAACCAGTAACCAATGGTTACTAACGTGCACAATGGCAGCGAATAGTTCAGAAGTGTAATGATTACTTTATGTGGCCATTATTATCTATAGGCTGACGAGATTCAAGTTGAGGGTAACATGTTGGATTTTCGCAGTGGCAGATTTGAATCGTGCACGCTAACCTAATAAACATGCGTACATGTCAGGGATGTGAGAGTTCCTCTTTTCAGCTGATTTCCTCTTTTTTTGTTGCCAAAATTTACGTGTTTTTCTTTTATTTTCAGCCCATATTTGGCGTTTTTACCCTGATTTTACGCTGTTTTTAGTGATTTTCCTTGTTTTTGGTCTGTGGCTTCTCACACCCCTGACATGTGGAAGGGCGATTTGTCCATATGCTGGCAACGCAACCATACATGTAAACGTACCGATTCGAATCTGCTACTGCGAAATTCAACAAGGCGTTACTCTCATCTTGAGACGAGACACAATAAATCAAGGAACCTTTTGATAACAAAGGCACAGTTGTTTTCCATCTCTATTTTGAAGGATTAGTCCCATCCGATATGCCAATTTTCAAGTGTTCATTTTGTTCCCAAGTCTGGCAACAATTATTTTGTTGCTGTTCTGTCAAAACCTCGTAACTCCAATTATAGCTGCTGTGTTAAAAATGTACAATACAATTGTACATGTTTAACACATAGCAGCTATTGGAGTATTGTACAATAACACAGCAGCTTTTGGAGTTACGAGGTATTGAAAGAACAGCCAAAATTTACTATAACATCTTCATTTTGCATTTTCAAGAAACTGTTGTGTAACTGGTCTAACATTTTTGATCAATTTAATAATTGAATCCATTTCAACTAAGTGATTTTATCACCTGGTGTTGCAAAAGGGCTATGAAATTTAATAATTTGATAACGGCTACAGAAAATGCACTAGACATTGACCAGTCGGGCAAGTAGGGTCTGATCTTTTCTTAGTCACACACCATCCACATACACAGAATCTTTGACCCCGTTTGCAACTTCCAAACAATAGATGACTCCGGGAGATGACTTCAAAACAAATTATGAATTTGACTTTACGGCATCACTTGCTGTTGGTTCAAATAGCCATTATGAACTTGACTTCAAATCACATGTTCAGTTATACTGCAAAAGTCTAGTTTGAAGTCGACAAAAGTTGCTCCAAGTTTAAAATGCAATGACCCTGTTAAACACACAAAGTTGAGTTCAAATTTGACTTAAGTCGACTTCAGTATTTGTGTAGACGGGGTCTTTGATTGCACATAAAATGAACTTGCATTTAAAATCAGTGTATTATAGGGGTGCAAAGTTTGTTGTAAATATATATTTCAATAAAAAATTCTATACGCAGAAAGCACAATTGTTTGCCTGTTGTCATTTGTGTTAGTGTACGTCAATGGTAGTGTATTTTGATCCCTCTGATAATTAAATGTTCCAATGGAAGTCCAACACAATTAGTTTACTTTTTAAGGTGTAGCAAAAATGACAAGTCCCATGTTTTTATAATAAACTGCACCCAGAAAGTATCTGAACCCTTGGGGAAAAAAATCAGAATTTTTAAGTGTCGCTTTTAAAATTGGACCGACGTCCATTCAAAATTAATGCTTGTAACTTTGCTTCTAGAGGTCGCATTGGATTCAATACAACGTCACAATGTGTAGGATGAGAGTGCATCTATTAAAAAAAGGGGGTTTTTCAAAGTGTGTGGATACTTTCTGGGCACAGTATTATGATCCTAAGCCTTGGGGAAACTTTCAACTGCCAAACCATGCTTGTCCATGCTTAAAAAAGATCACCATCTTCACAGTATTTTCAGGACTACCTGTAATCGGAGCCAGAGACTGAATTAAAGCCAGCAACATAGCCAGCCTTTTAGTATGAGCGGTAAAGCGAAATTTTCGTCCCCATTTATCAATTTTCTGTCCTATTTTTCCAAACCTGATATTTGTAATGTTTACACATGTCCCAACTTGGACTTGACTGGATTCGGCCAATACATTGTTCTTAGGACAACACAGTAAAGTTGTATACGACTTTCCCATAGAACAACACAGTCGAGCAGCAAAGATTGTAGTGAGATTATTTTATTTTACCTTATTGGTTTGGTTTAAAATGACCACTGACAAGATTGCCTCCAGGTGCCGGCTGGGAGTGTTATCTTCAGTAGATAGAAACATCAATAGAATTTGACATCTTCAGAACCCAGGGGCACTTGACTTTGGGAAGTGACGGGCAAGTGCGGACAGGTCTTTAATTTTGTGAGAGCTTTGACACCACAAAAAAGGGGTGGGCATTCAGTGAGAAGACCTCCAAAAATGGATGCGAGACTGGGGAAATATTGCCAAAAAAAGGGGGACTTTCCTTTAGACAGAACTTTTGGGTCAAAATATAAACACATTTTTGATGTAGCATTTTCAAAAAGTCATCAAAATGTTTTGTGAAAACGGTAATTTGGTAAGAGATCATGATCAGAAATTTGTCAAAAATTCTTTTAAAAAAAGGGGGGGGATCTTTTTCTGTGAATAGATTCATCAGGTTTGTACATCAAATCAAATTAGTAATTTTGCTTGCCAAAACCAGTAAGTTTTTACTTACTAATATTTCGTTCATCTCGTCAGTCTTTTTCTTTCGGTGACAGCAAAATAAAAAAAGGGACATAAGGGGAGACAGAGAGTTTAGTAAAACAAACGAGAGGGTCACCAGGGGAGGGGCATTTGAAAAATGGGGGTCAATGTGGCAGTACATCCCTGTCACCCATTTTAGTGAGTGCCCCACCTGGGCTTCACACAATATATTATTGGATTATCTTGAGAAGATAGCAGGATTCACACAATCTATGTTGGGTTATCTTTGTACGATAGCAGGATAAACATATTAACACGATCTAGTAGGATTCACACGACCTAATAATTATTGGGTTATCTTGAGAAGATATCAGGATTAACACCATCAAATACTGGGTTATCTTCAGAAGATAGCAGAATTTAACATGATCAAATACTGGGTTATTTTCAGAAGGTGGCAAGATTTAACACAATTTAATACTGGGTTATCTTCAGAAGATAGCAGGATTTAACACAATTTAATACTGGGTTATCTTCAGAAGATAGCATGCGGATTTAACACAATTTAATATTGTGTTATCTTCAGAAGATAGCAGGATTTAACGCAATTTAATATTGGATTATCTTCAGAAGATAGCAGGATTTAACGCAATCAAATATTGGGTTATCTTCAGAAGATAGCACGGAAAGTTCCACACAATGGCAACATAGCCACATAGAAGTACATTACATTTCAGTCAGGCCCGTAGCCAGGATTTTTTGTGGGAGGGGTGCCAATTTTGAAAAAGTGGACTTTTTTCCAAGGGGGTGGGGCAATTTTGTGAAAAGTGGACTTTCTTCCCCAAATTTGGATCTTTTTTGACCAAAAAGCTTTAAAAATCCAATTTTTTGGCTTGATACAATACAAAATTGTTAAATTTTTTGACTTTTTGTATACTTTTGCAAATTTGGGGGTGCACCCCCCTTGGCTATGGGCCTGATTTCAGTATACATTGACTGCTCAGTGCCAGAAGTGGGTAAGTGCAATAGCTGCCATGTGTAAATTGTCAAATGTTCACAGGGCAGCTATTTCACTTACCCAGTATCCACTTCTAGCACTGAGCAGTCGACATGCCCTCTAATATATAACTTAGGATATTGTATTATGTTATTCATGACATCCATGAAGTTTTTGAAGCTGCTCTCAAATATAAGTGACAAAAGAAAGACACATACATGATTAAATAGTTTATTTAACCAGTTCTCATACTAAAACAAGCATGTTATGCCTAAAATAAGTTAACTTCTTTACAATGTGTACACAATTACATTATGAGTTACATTATAGATAAGGCAAAAAAAAAAGTTTGTCTCAGATACATTTCCCAGGATTTCTTTATTTTTTGCTCAATTGTCAATTAAAAAACAAGACAACTAAAAATTGTTCTTAAAAAAGGCGATCGCGTCACATACCTATGCACTCGGGTACTGAGACAAAAACTCTTTTTTTTGGCCTAACACGAAAGACTTATCTCTTCTTCATGAAAACATAACAGATTTATGTATTTTCTTACTCCGAACCAAATTTTTTTATGTGGTCACAAAAAAATTGGGGTAAAAAAGTGACTTTTTGTGATTTTTTTCAAGTCTAAAAACAATCTGACGTCAACATTGGATTCCTTGACCCATTTCCTTTCCAAATATGTATAGTTTTATATACTTTGGACATACAATTCAGAAATAATGACGCTCGAAAAGGTCCATATTCTCTCCCATTACTCTGGCCTTAATAACCATATTTTGAGGAGATCTACTTGAGTTATAGACCTTTTTCTCAGACATCACATGATTCACATCTAGTTCAGCATTCCTCCATACCCACTCAAAACATTTTGATCAGTGTTGCGTGACACTGCACCACGTAGGTAGTGGCCAGCGTGCAATAGAGGTTGTTCATATGACGTATCATACTGTAAATATAGCGGACTACTCAAATGCATGCATTCAACAAAAGCATGATTGCAATCTACCGCAACAGTTTGTCTCACACATGTAACTGATGTAAAGTCATTAACCTTATTTATAACCATCAGTTTTCACCTTTTTAATTCAATTTTCTGGCCACTACCCACGTGATGGTATTCATCTTTTAAATTTGAAAACGGAACACAATTTTAACTGTTTCTTTTGTTTTCAAAAAACTGAATAGCCTATGAAGGAAATACCGCTTGCGACTAATCACACTAGCGGGCAATCATGCGATGTCCAAATACAGCGGCCAGCGTTTGCGTAAATTGTTCGAATGCATAACACGTCACGCGGCACCGTCATTGTAAAGCATATTTTTAGCTACATCACGGGATGCGGCCATTACAATTTTTCAATAACCTGCATTTGCGTCCGGGTATTAAAAGGTTATTAATTATCTGTGATTGGATTAAACACATCGCATATATTATGAGGTTATGAATGACTTTAAATACAGATCCTGAAATTTCTCAGACCGTACAGGGCATGCATCACATGATGTACAAGGCTGAAAGCCCGTTCAAAATAGACGGTTATCATTTTGCATATTGAAGAACATACTTTCAGGAGTTCATAGTGGAGTTCATAGTCAAGCTCCAACGGTTTTAGTAATTTTGCTTTGACAACACATAACACATTTGGAATTGTTTGTGACCATTTCATGAATACGCAACCTTGTTAATCCAATGGCGACGTTCAAATTTAGCATATCGTAGTACCCATACCTGTACCCACACTCAAGTCCCAATTTCTGTACTTGTACCCGTACCAACGGTTCCAGACCTGTACCCGTACTCACAGGACTGTACCCATACCCAAGCCCTGTTTTGGCTTTGTGCTTGAACTCATGGACTGGAACCTATACCCATGACCTGGGACCCATACTCATATCATGATGGGTCCCAATATATACTGGAAATCTGCTACAGGGAAGTACTGGCAGTCCAAATTCTCATTCTATTTCTATGACCCACACCTACTTAATATCACATACACAGGTCACAATGGAACACAAGATTGATTGCACTAATGACTGTAGATACGGCTTACGATGCACCCATCTCCTACCGCGCCATTGTGACAGGATCGCACTGCGATCTGATGACTGTTATTTTCTTTACAAGTGGGGTCATGAATGTCTGATGTGACCAGAGTACATTTGTTTATATCCATCGCCCTAACTATCTCCATTTTCTTTCTTCGTTTATATCTCTCCATATTTTCTCATTTTCTTTCTATCTTCCATGCAATTTAGTCCAGTGTTTATGTTTTAGCGGCTTTCTTTGCTCAATTTAACTAGGACTTACACATTTACCGGTGCAGGCAATATGCAACTGTGTCCATCGAGATACGTTAATACGCACACAAACCAGTGCATCCACAACCATTACGTAAAGCATACACAAAACACACCCGATGTTTTACAAAGCGTTTGTTACGAAACATTTGTTACGAATGGAAGGACAGGGGTATTGCTTGAGCTGGCTTCGCGGAAAAGTCGGAAAACCCTGTTTTAGCACTAGGATCTCACACAAACTCATCTGTCAAGACAAAGTCCTTTCAACCCAACATGCTTGTACATTCATAGAATGACCTTTGCAATTATTGGGTACACAAACTCATACTCCATTACTAGAGGTCAAACTTTGACCTCTGATTGTTGAATGAAGGTCAATGACCTGTGCCGCTAGAATGAGAGTATATTCTCATCACCTTCTAAGTCTTAACAAGAAAGCATGTGTGCAATGTTTACTGTCCTCAGGATAGTACTTGTCGTAAAAGTCCAACATAAATTCCTCCGGTTTGAAGCCAAACTTCTGATAAAGCAGCATGGCCGAGTTTGTAGCGTCCACGTGTAAGGTGACGTCCTTCCCCATACATGTCTGAAAGGCAATGAAAGAAGAAATTTTATATTGAGATTGAGATGTGTGAAATACAACAGACAACACAAGCACATGTGTGTGCGGGCTTTAAAGGGTATTTGCCATGAAATAAGATATAGCCCGCCATATGCATTATGCCTTTTGTGTTTTTAAGAAAAAAAGCACAAAAAGTGGGCCAAAAACAAACAAAAAAAGAAATAATCCCTTGGTTTTTCACTTAAGGGGGTACTACAATGTACACCCCTGGCCAATTGGTGCCTATTTTTGCATTTTTCTCAAAAATTATAGCGCATTTGATACAAGTAAGATATGTATATTATAGGGGCAAGGACTACAACTACTGCACTGAAAATTCAGCAACTCAAGACAAGTAGTTATTGATTTATTGATCAAATATTGGTTTTCCCTCATTTTGACTGTACCAAACTGTTGTCCATGCAGAAATAAAATTTCCAGTGCAGTAGTTGTAGTCCTTGCCCCTATAATATACATATTTTACTTGTCACCAATGCACTATAATTTTTGAGAAAAATGCAAAAATAGGCATAAAATTGGGCAGGGGTGTAGTACCCCCTTAAAGGTATGTAACCTGATTGACAGCCTCATCCCCCACTTTACCCCATCAAAATGCAGATTTTGGTATCAGGTGAAAGCTCATATTTTTCTCATTAACATATTGAAATTAGGCGCTCCAAATCGGTATTTTCCGAAGAAATTCTCAAAAAACTGCCAAATTAGTCTCAATTGTGGTATACCACGTTTTAGACTAATTCAACAGTTTTTCGATGATATCTTCGGAAATACACCAATTTGAAACTCATAATTTCAATATGTTAATAAGAAAAATATGATTCTTCATTTGATATCAGTTTATTACAGGATCATAATGGTTATCATTAGTAACACCATTGTAGACTACCAGTATCACGCTGTATAAATGTCTGTAATTTCAAACGGAATTAGTCATATTAACAAAGAACATTTATGTATTCTTTTTGCATGAATGCTTGAAAGGGATGACATTTTATGCTATATATAAGTTTTAAAGAATTTGATTGTCCAAATATATCAGGTTACCTTCCTTGAAAAAAATCATAGCACATAGAAAGTTCAACGGCACCAATGAGGTGGTCTGAATTCAAGTACAAGAGGTCAGAGTTCAATTCCTGGGATTAACTAAACAATAAGATCAAACCATGACAAACAATATGTTTCTAAGCTGTTGTTTACATTAAATATTTTGCAGCTATATATTTTCATAAAATATCATTGCTTACTCAGATGCAACTGTTTGGAGATTTTGTCACGATCCACTTCAAATTGATAAGTCGCATACGGGTACCAGACAGTAAATTACAAAGGGTACCCGGGCACACAATTACCTTAAAAGAAAATAGTGGCGTAGCGTCACCGGGCATGATTTGAAAAACGGCTTGTGCCCTCCCCCCCCCCAAGCAGGCCTGGTGTCCCCCATCATGGTTGCCCCCCCCCAATAAGACGACTCATGCTACACTATATCCTTCTCTGTTCACTCACCTGTATAAGATGGTAAACCATGAATTTTGCAATGCCTGCATTCCTCCACTCGGGATGTACAAACAGAAATGAGATATATGCTTCATTGTATTTCACGTCTGGCACCATGAAGCCAAAACCGATAACCACTTTACGGTAGAGCACCACCACGCTGAAATCTGGGTACTGCAGACATTCTGATACTGTGGACAGACAGAGAAATAATAATTGATATATTGGTGACAATTGGTTTGATTGCTTTATTGATTGTACAGTTACAAAACTAATAGTCCACTGAACTTTACGTAACAGGACCACCATACAGATATCTAGGTACTGGGGACATTCATATACTGTGGACGCATTGACTGATGGGATGTGTTGTGGTCTCACAGAGCAGTAGTCAATCAGAGCCAGATATGGCATTTTACAGGTCACCCACAATGCAATTCTCAAAACATACCAAATGTTAAACCTTGTTACTTACAATCTATCCCAGGCCAGAAGAATTCTCTACACAACGCATTGACTGATGGGATGTGTTGTGGTCTCACGTAGCAGTAGTCAATCGGAGCCAGAGGAGGAGGTTCAAAGGTCGGATCAAGTCTTTTTGGGTGTGTTATGATTTCCTGCATCAGTTTCAGCTTCAGCGGTTTGGTTTCTGTGTCTCTTCTGATAAAAGGCTTTAAAACTCTGAAAATAAAATGAAAATTGTACTATTAGAGCCATATTGTGGATTTCCATAAGATTTGTATTTTTTCCCACAAAATGTTAGTTTTCGCTCTCAGAAATGTCTCTTTTTAAATTTCAGCCTAACAAATGAGGCAATTCAAAGAAAATCGCTATTTAATTCCGCCGCCTATGTCGCCAATTTGTGTCACTCCGTCGATTATGACCAAGGTCAGTCCTGTTTTTGTGTTATGACCATCCCATACCCCATGTATAGTGCTATGAACTTCACGCATGCACAAATATTTTGATCATATGAATAAAACGGTGGGACACATTGTTTTATTCAAAATCTCAGATTGTGTCACAAATTAAGCGCCTAAACTTGATTTTTGCAGAGTATGTTAGTTTATTTAAGTACATTACAATCGTGTAAAAGCTGAATTTTGAAAAACACTGAGAGCTAAATTTCTGGAACTCTGGAAAACTTGCATCTCTGGATATTTGTGGGATGCAAATGAGTAATTATTTCATTTTCCACATGTGATTAATGGATTGATTGATTAATTGATTGATCAATTGCTAAATTCATTGCTTACCTTGCTGTATAAGGACTAATTATACTTTGCATCATCATTTCCTCACTGCAGCCAACCAAGCGTGCTCGGAATGTTGTAGGGATCCGTTGATGAGTACGGACTGAAAACTGTGGCATCTGGATAAAAGAAAAAATGTTTGTAAAATGATTTGGTCATCATAAATGGTAGTGCCATCAAGTTGGTGTCAAAATTTACTACTAATAAATATTCATAAAATCAAGAATATTCATGATTTGAAAGAATCAATAGGAGCCGGCAATGGAACAATGTACCCCATGAATTGAAGGGCTTTTTGCCACTAAAAAAAAGTAAATTTGGTCAAGTGTCTTGGGCTAATCGCCCAGATCTCTTGTGATCCCATTAGTGGTAATACGTCATCCCAGAGAAGATATCTTACACTTCCCACAATGAATTTGTTCCATTTCAAAATGATGTGCTATCTAGTGCAACATGGGTCGATAGTGACAAAAAGTACCTCAATGAATAGAGCACATCCAGATCTTGCAAAATATGTTTATTTCTTGGACTATCATGTTAAGCCAATCTTCTCTCAACATAAAAACAAAGGGAACCTGTACAAAGTAATAGGAGTGTCATTGTATTGAGGTGATGTGTCATGTTGCAAAGGATTCCGGGAAGGGTAGATGTATTTTCTGACGTCATCCAGTCTTCAGTATCATCAGTGCTGAATGAAAAGCCACAAAAATGTTATGCGAGTTGACATTACCAAACAATCTTTAAAAAAAAGCAATTTTTTTCTGCGTCTTTATTAGGTTTAAAGGTATGGCTAAAACGTTCCCCTATCAGTGGATGATAAACAAACATGGTGGAATTCCACATTCTCCTCTATAATTCCTTGAACGTACCTGAAATCTATCCAGTATCCTGTACTCTCCTCTGCTTGGTTTTCCAATCATATCTGTTGTTGACATGTACGGCTGTCTGAGAGGGCTCTGAGTCATCAACAGATTAGCCGCAAACGACGGCATGATGTTGGCGCGACATTGCAGGGACTGTTGCAAGCTTGAGTCTAAATCAAACATAGGAAGTCCACGCTCACGTTTCTCCTGTCTCACTAGAAGTTTTCTTCTGAATCTCTTTGAGGCTGGGTCGCATTCCACAGCTTGAGGGCATGACTCAAGAATGCGAAGTAACTGCCTTTCTTCATATACACTCATTGGCAGGTACCTACAGAAAAAATTAATGTACATATTATAAGTTTATTATCGTGGACTTAGGTTTTAAGGAAATGGGTGTGGTTCAGTCATTTGATGTTCTGTTTTCTATCTTACATTGAGGCCTACCATTACAAAATATGTTTAAGTTGTATTGCTCTAGCATTTTGATATGAGAACCAAAAATATGTATAACAATGCCCCATGGGATGGTACATACACTTCCGGTGTGATTACTACAAATCACCACATATTTGTTCACACCATCTATAGGAAACACATCTCTGGCGTTAAATTTTACTGGAGTAATGATAAAAATATGAGCATTCTCCTGATACCAAATTCTCAATTTTGATGAAGAAAAATGGGGATTAAAGCCATCACACCCCTTTAAAGCTAGGGCATGCTAGTGATTGACATATCTGCAATAAGGATTCTCATCAATTCCAATTGATCAAAGAAAGGCTGCAAAATAACAACAACAACTTAACATCCACAAATCTTTTAAATACTTGATTCACCATTATCCTCACTTACTTTGGTCCTTTAGATCCCATAACCTCTGAAACAACCTCTGCAACCTTTGACTTCTTCACCTTTGTCACCTTGGTAATGACCTCCGGACTCCCCTCTTCCATGGGTATAACCATGGCAACTTCAGCATCGGCAAAGCCATCTTTTTCCAGGCTATTCTGTGAGCTGTCGCTGCTTTGACTGCTGCTGAGTTGAGGGGTCGGTGTTCGGATGAGAGAGACGCCTTTAGATGGCGGTAGAATCTCCTCCTCATCACCTGCCATTAGAGCACTGGGTACTGTTTCTGTTATTAAATGACAGACATGTCCACAAATATTAATTAAAGTGATCAATACCTTTACCAAATGTAATGGAAAAATGAGTGAATGTTCTTAGTCATCCAGTTATTGTAAACAGAATTTTGGGAAAAATAAATGGGGAGGAGAGAAATTTAGACATAGATGCATTGGCATATATATAGGCATACACATATAGAGAGATGATAGAATGAGAGGCAGTGGGTAGGGAGAAGTGAACAAAACAACAGGCAGAGATAGAGAGGGAGAAAAATAGCAAGACTGTCAGACAGACAGACAGACAGACAGACACCCTCACACCCACCATGACAGACTGACAAGAGATAGGGCACTTACCAGCAGGAGTAAGATCACTCTCATTGAGCAGACTTGTTAGTAGTGAATCAGAGCTGTTGTCTCCTCCAAGGAGGCTCAAAACTGACAGACAGACAGACAGACAGACAGACAGACAGACACTCTGACAGACAGGGCACTTACCAGCAGGAGTAAGATCACTTTCATTGAGCAGACTTGTTAGTAGTGAATCAAAGCTGTTGTCTCCTCCAAGGAGGCTCAAAACTGACAGACAGACAGACACTCTGACAGACAGGGCACTTACCAGCAGGAGTAAGATCACTTTCATTGAGCAGACTTGTTAGTAGTGAATCAAAGCTGTTGTCTCCTCCAAGGAGGCTCAAAACTGACAGACAGACAGACAGGCACTCTGACAGACAGGGCACTTACCAGCAGGAGTAAGATCACTTTCATTGAGCAGACTTGTTAGTAGTGAATCAGAGCTGTTGTCTCCTCCAAGGAGGCTCAAAACTGACAGACAGACAGACAGACAGACACTCTGACAGACAGGGCACTTACCAGCAGGAGTAAGATCACTTTCATTGAGCAGACTTGTTAGTAGTGAATCAAAGCTGTTGTCTCCTCCGAGGAGGCTCAAAACTGACAGACAGACAGACAGACACTCTGACAGACAGGGCACTTACCAGCAGGAGTAAGATCACTTTCATTGAGCAGGCTTGTTAGTAGTGAATCAAATGTTGTCTCCTCCAAGGAGGCTCAAAACTGACAGACAGACAGACACTCTGACAGACAGGGCACTTACCAGCAGGAGTAAGATCACTTTCATTGAGCAGACTTGTTAGTAGTGAATCAAAGCTGTTGTCTCCTCCAAGGAGGCTCAAAACTGACAGACAGACAGACAGACAGACACTCTGACAGACAGGGCACTTACCAGCAGGAGTAAGATCACTTTCATTGAGCAGACTTGTTAGTAGTGAATCAAAGCTGTTGTCTCCTCCAAGGAGGCTCAAAACTGACAGACAGACAGACAGACACTCTGACAGACAGGGCACTTACCAGCAGGAGTAAGATCACTTTCATTGAGCAGACTTGTTAGTAGTGAATCAGAGCTGTTGTCTCCTCCAAGGAGGCTCAAAACTGATGGTGAGTCTGGAACAGATGGAGGTAATCCTAAACACTGCATGGGGATAGAAAACGAACACACAGAATCTATGTTACAAAGAAATTCCTGGTGGTATTCCCATATGGACTTTGGCTCAAAGAGTTTGATTAGGCTATTCCAGTTGTAATCCATACACAGTGCTGGCACCAGAAAATTGTGGGGTGGTTTTTTTTGCGGGGGGGGGGGGGAATTTCTGGAAAGGGTGTAAAATTGGTGCAAAAGGTGGAATTTCATTTTTGTGGTTTTACTGGGAAGGCATCTGGGGAAGGCAAACGTTCTGACTGGGAGGCATTTGCTCCCCATTAGTTTCAGCTGTATACATTAATGGCAAATGGTGTTCCCTAAATGGAAGTGTCTGATTTCAGGAACTACGTGGCCTCCATTGATACTAACCAATCGCAGTCTGTGCTGAAGTTTGATTGACAGAATCGTCAGACACGAACTAGCTTTGTTTATTTCTTTCTTTTTATTATAGCAACTCACTAACATGGTCTAAGCTACGATTCTACAAGTGCCCGCCATTTTCACTATAACTGCTTGTCACAAATTTGACCTTAAAATATAAACCAGACCTCTGCCCTCTGGATGTTCAGTCAACTCATATTGCTATTGCTAGAGCCTTGATTTATTAGTCTGGTCTTGTTTTGAGTTCACAGAACTTTACTTTTAGAATTTAGCATATGTCACAAGCATTAATGTTGCCTGTCCCAGGAGCAATCTGCCTGTCTAAAATGATGGGTGGACGGGTGGCGACAACTCCCTAGTCCGAAGGTTACCTAGTCTAAAGGCTCCTTAGTCCGAAGGTTCACTAGTCTGAACACATAATTTTCCATTTGCTAGTCCGAATTCTGAAAAAGGTTCGCTTGTCCGAATATGGTGTTCTCTAGTCTGAGGGTTCGCTAGTCCGAATAATAAATAAGGTTCTCTAGTCCGAATATAGAATAAAGCTCGCTAACCCTAACCCTAACCCTAACACTACCCCTTATTCTATATTCGGACTAGAGAACCTTCGGATTAGCAAACTTAATTTGGTTTTCAGACTAGTGACCCTTCGAACTAGAGAACCTTTGGACTAGCGACCCTTCTGACTAGAGAGAAGTCGTGGGACGGGTTGCTAGCTAACACCCTGCTCACTGATTGTCCTTTTTATCTCACCTCACTGCCAGCATAGCTGTCCAAGCTACTTTCATCAATATCACCAATGATATCTTTCTGGGCCTTCCTCTTGCTTTGTTCCTCACTCTGAAGTTTAGCTTTGCGGATTTCTTTCGCTTCCTGAAATACAAGATTCAAAGCATGAAATGAATGAGTACCTCTGATCACAGATATGTGCTATGTGCCTATTACTGCATATTTGTGATGTGATCAAGCAAAATGAGTCGGATGTCGGGAGTATTGATTTTGAGATACAACCAATAATAGCATTCAACTTCTTTTGTATTTTATTGTTCTGAGCAGCACTGAAATGGTCATATTTCTTGAACCATAAATCTAATTATGATGGGGTTTTCAGCAAAATAAAGCTCTGAGAATGGCTCATATAATAAGACTGAAAACTAAATTTTGATTTTGATCGACATCAGAGTCATTTTGCTTGATCGCATCACATTTTGCCAGTCTTGACATGCATAAATGCATATAGGTACTCAATACCATGCACAATTTGTTAGACACTGGCAATAGAACAATGGACCCTCATGAATATGCGAGAATTCTCAGTGTATACAAATCACAGGAACTTTGGCTGTTGGTGCCCTATCTATACACCTCTTTAATCTATGGTTCTGCAATTTTTCTTGTGGTGTTCTTTGGGCCACTATTGCTATATTCCATTCATAGACATGAAATGTACAATTTGAAAGCAAAGAGTGCATCCACAAGCATTCCACGCACATCCACGCTGCAAACTAAAAAAACCGATCACACTTTGCAATGTTGTTACTGAGCAGCACGTCCCCAAGGTCAAAGCTTCTGCAAAGTTTACGCACACATTTGACACAACGCTCAGCACATACACTTTTGTCCGAGAATTAAAAACAGTAACAGTAGGTACTTACCTGTGTTCTGGAGCGTTTTTCTTTCAGCTCAATCGCCGACTCCACTGATGATCCTCTCTTCCTGTTCCGTAACCCTTCAAGTTTGATGGTTGGCTCAAATGGTATCTTGGGTTTGCGTGCCAAGTTAGCTCTGGATGCTGCTAGCCCTATAGGTTAAATGGACAAGTTAGGAGTTGGTTGTTATCCATTGTCTTTTCTTCTTCTTTTTAAAGATCTTTACCTAAAACTTGCCAATGAGGTAAAATCCATGTTATAATGGTATGGCGGGTTGGAATCATTCTGGGAATGCCAGGATTGGGGTGAGAAAATCTTGCACAGCAGGGCACTACCTCCCCCCCCTTAAGTTGCCTCCCCACCCCGGACAAGCTTGCCTATGCTACTACCTTTCCTTACCTGTTAATTCTTGTTTTGATGTTGGAGGTTTGTTCTCAATAAGGCACCACCAACCAGACTCTCCAAATTCTTGTGCCCCAGAACGGAATAAAGCTTTGTTGCCAACAGAGAGAACACCGGCGACAGTACCATGCCATGTTTGTGTCTTGGATTTGCTGCACAGAGGAGACAAAAACATGCAATAATATTATATATGTAAGACTAAGAAATCCCTATCTCAGGTGTTCTCAATAGGCGACCTGCAGGCCATCCATCGACCAATTGGGCGATTCTATTTGAAATCCATACACACCCTATGGCAGACATGACCTTAATTTCCCACACAGATCATGTCTTCAACCCATTAGGCCATCCATCGACCAATTGGGCGATTCTATTTGAAATCCATACACACCCTATGGCAGACATGACCTTAATTTCCCACACAGATCATGTCTTCAACCCATTAGGGGGTGTATGGATTTCAAATGGAATATTCCATTGTGCGACCAATTGGGCTATTCCATTTGAAATCCATACACCCCTTATGGAAGACATGACTTTAATCTCCCACACAGGGGGTGTAGATTTTAAAAGGAGTCACCCATTTAGGTAACACTACCTGTGTGGAACATTAAGGTAGAGTCCGAAGTTTACCGTTTTCTAAAATCCATTTTCCGTGTTGTAATCCGTGTTGTAAAATTTGTAAATCCGTGTCATGAATAAAGCTTAAAATGTAAACAATGATACTAATGTCACATTAAAGTGTTCAATATCGCGATCAATATGCTCTGATTGGAATATTCATGCGATGATACTAATTAATAGGCCGACTGTTACGATGCTTGGGGGATATAGGGGGTTCATGCCTTGGTAATATACCTTTATTTCGGTATTATTTCACAATATTTGTATCATACAAATTGACACACACAACTCATGGTTGTTTTCAACATTTATTTGTCTTATCTTTCAACAATTTTGACACATCATACAAAAATGTCATTTTCCGTGTTGTACCTCCGATTCCGTGATTTTTTTTCCGTTTTCCGTAAAACTTTGGACTCTACATTAAGGCAATGTCTTCAATCCATTAGGGGTGTATGGATTTCAAATGGAATATTCCACTGTGGTTGGTCCTTGAACAGCTCTCGAAATGTTTTTATGTTTCTTAAATTTAAATCAATATTTTTGAAGTAAATTGATTTGCTAGTTCATAGTCAGTTTGTCACCAAGAACTAAAGGGTCCATGGCACAATTTCTCCAACAATTACAATGGCCAACACTGGAACAATTAATGTAGAAAGCAATCTTGTTTAACCATTAGTCAAGATACAAAATGAAAGCATTGCCATACCCACACCAGACTACTCTAAGGCCAAAAAAAAAATTGTTTGTTTGTCCATAGAGGCTTATGAAACAGTTGGGTCGGTAGGTCGGATTTTTTTTATTTTTTTTTTTTTTACAGATATTGCACTTGAAACTGACAATTTGAAGACTGGTAAATAAGTCAAAACACACAGCACTTTACTGGTTTAACTCTAGAGATGGTTCTGCATGTTATACTGTTCATTTTCTTTACATCTTCTTTCTTTAAATTTATACTAACCACTATTTTACTAGCACATTCAACGCAAATTAAAAAAAAAAAAAAAAAAGACACGGTCGGGACCAGAGTACACGGTCGGTCGGTTTTGGACAAACAAACAATTTTTTTTTTTGGCCTAATCGTCAAGCAATCAAAACAGCAAGGCAATACCATCCTGCCTAAATTAGAGTGATGAAACCCGACAGCGACATAAACAATGTACAAATACAGTTTTTTTCATCCTCGCACAATACTGGACTGGAACAACCTCCCTTCAAATATTCTCAACATAACTAGCACTGAAAGCTTCAAATCAGCTATTTCAGATCACATTATTAAGTAACATTAAGTAATTCCTTTTTTTATGTGCATTTTCACCCAAATCCATCATACCTATCTCAATAGATTTATGCTTTTTGCAACATTATTGAGTATTTTGTTTATGTAGATTTGTAATCATCAACCAATACTTACTTTTGCCCAAATATAAGTGCCCAATGATTGGAGATGAATTCACAGATGTCTTCTTTCCACCTGAAATATCCCTTACGTCCCACTCTTGTGTAAACTTAAGTTATACAGGGCAAGGATTACTACTTGCTGCCTGCAAATAGTAAACAAAAACAAACAATTAAAAAAGAAGAATAAAGAATTATGATTCACATAGCCACAACAATATAAATCTTATAGCTATATCATTTATGTATGGCAACTAGTTAAATTTGATAGCTACACCAGTGATTTGCTCATCCGGAGGATCATAAAAATAATCAAAATTCTGATTTATGCACCTTTGTTAGGGTCATAGATGTGCTAATATAGCCTGTTAATCATTAAGTCGAATGCCAGGTATTATAGACAAATGAGAAATGTATTTGAATATTTGAAGTATTTGTCAATACTGCTGTTTTCCAAGGGGTTTTTATGCCACAAAATCCTGTGATTTTTGCATTTTAAATCAAAATTATCCTTAAAAATGTTGGAAATCCCTGCAAATATAAATGTGTCATCATAAATGCATAAAAGCGTAGTACCCACCCGGGGGGGGAACTCAGTACAAATTACCATATGGGGACGTGCCGCAAACATGGGTAGCATTTTCAGCCTTCTGGTATATCAATGACCCCTTTTTCAAAGCTTATTTTGGTATATGAATGGGTCCTTTTTCAAAATTTTCTCAATTTTTTCGAAAACAGCCCAATTTTTCCTTAATCTAGCCAAAATTTTCAAAATTTTCCCAAAATTTGTAAAAACTAAGACAATTTTGGATAAATTCGGCCGAAAATTTTGACTTTTGGTATATCAATGGGTCCAAATTTCTTGAAAAATTGGTATATTTATGGGTCTACTTCCAAAATCTCATCGGCACGTCCCTACAAAAACCAAACTTGAGTACCCCCCGGGGGTACCCATAGTGCGCACCCGTGCATTAGGCAAAATCAATACACTCCTGGCATTTTCTTACGTTTGCTCTGATTGGTGGTTCTTATCTAAGAGTGTATGAATCTCTCTTAATCATGGCATGAAGATCAACGTCTAGGAGATGACAACAAGACTTGATGCTTACCATGTTAATTTCATTCTTTCCACTGTCTCCTTATTAGAACTGCTGCAGTTTTCACATTCAAATTTGAAGAAAATATCTCCCTCTAATGTGGTGGGGTTTCCATTCTTCACGCATGCTACAATGAACAAAAAGAACATTGGGCAAATATTTTGATCAGCATCAAGTAATATGATTAAAATGCAATTTACGAAATAAAGGACTGCAAGTGTATTACATTTGTAGTTCTCTGGTAAAGTGCAATCAGTAATGTTAACACCAATATCACCAGAATTTCACCAAATCATGAGCAAGTACTAAGTAGAGATGGAAACAAATGAACAGAGCACATCCACATCTTGCAAATTATGTTTTTTTCATGACTATTGACCCATGTTTCGCCAGTTTATTCTCAACTTGAAAACAAATGGAACTTGTACAAAGTAATGGAAGTACTGTTATTTGATGAACTGAAGTATCATGCTGCATATAGGATTCTGGGAAGGGTAAAATATCCTCTCTGGGTGCTGCTGGTAGTCCCCAAAATCTAGTTCTTTTTTAAAGTTCGATTCAGACTCCACAATGAAATTAAAATGTACATTTCAATTTCATCACACGATGCTGCAATGTTTTAAAAGCATGTGGGGTCCAAGCCTTGAAATAAGCAGGCGCGGGGAGCAAATTTGCTCTCGTAAGCCACCAATTGCTCCTGGTCCTTGTAAAATTCTCATGAACCAGGAGCAATTTTCTAAAATAAATTGCTCCTGGTTACAGTTTTGCACTTGATGCAGTCGTGCTGGTATGCTGTATTGTATATATGCAGAAAAGAATTTAATATTTGAAAATTGCTCCTGTTTCTTCAGAAATTGCTCCTGGTTCTTGTAAAATCCCAGTGAACCAGGAGCAATGTTCGAAACAAATTGCTCCTGGTTCCTGTCTGCTTATTTCAAGGCTTGGTGGGGTCTGCATCTCCTTTTATGGTCATTTTGTCTACCTTGATTTTCCAACAACCAATCACAAGCGTGCACGGCTGCGATGCGAAGAAAGTTGAACAAAGTTCACTGCCGTAATCGTAAAAACCTGGCTTAGATTTCAGTTTTCATTGCATAGCATCGTGCTGCGACTTGGAGTCTGAAACGGACTTAACTCTCTACATACAGCTGTCGACTGAAGATGACAAGTTTCAATTTTTTTTTTAATTAAAAAATTTCAAAATTATGAATTTTGATGACCAGCATGAAAAATGCATAAAAATGAGTACAAACAAGCCTAGTATTGGTTGAGTGGTTCTTAAGATAGCTCTTGATATTTTGAGAAAATATCTTCAAACTTGGACTTTTTATGTTGAAACCTAATAGCTAGCATGCAGGGCATTAACCATGCAACTTACCTGGGTGGAAATATAGGTGTCGACTGCAAATGACAAGTTTCAAATTATTTTTTTTAATTCAAATATTTCAGAATTGTGAATTTTCATGACCATATTTGGAATCAGCATGAAAAATGCATAAAAATGAGTGCAAACAAGCCTAGTATTGTTGAGTGGTTCTTAAGATAGCTCTTGATATTTTGAGAAAATATTTCAAAACTTGGGACTTTTTATGTTGAAGCATATAGCTAGCATGCATAGCATTAACCATGCAACTTACCTGGGTGGAAGTATTTCTTGCATGAGTCACAAGTTAACATGGATATACCAGATTTCGGTTTCTGGCAGTAACACTGGGGTGCATTCACGTCGGCTTCGCTTGTGGGTGAACTTTGTAGGCTGTTTTCTGCTGATGCCGGTTGTGGCTGTTGCTGCTGAGATTCTGCCTTGGATTCATCACCATCCTGAGAAAAAACAAATAGGTAAGAAGAGATAATTTTAGTCAAAGATTTCTTGGCCTTTTATTTTGCTTTGACACATAGCAAACTGTGTTGACATGTTGCACATTAATTATGTCCGTATCTACTGTATCTCATTATTGATGCAATAGTAGAGAGAATTGATGAAAGTGATCAAAACAATAAAATGTGATATTTTGCTACGCCATATTGCTTAGGCTAGAGTCCGAAGTTTTCCGTTTTACGGAAGATGGAAGAAAATCACGGACTCGGAGGTACATCACGGAAAATGACACTTAAATTGTATAATGTGACAAAAATTACAGTATGTCAATTTTTATATAAAAATAATGTTTAAAAATACCGAAATAAACATGATAAAGGTATATTACCAAGGCATAAACCCCCTTTATCCCTCCAAACATCGTAATAGTCGGTCTATTATTGTGAGAATATTCCAATCAGAGCATATTGATCGCAATATTGAACACTTTATTGAGACATTAATATCATTGTTTATACATTTTGAGATTTATTCATGACACGGATTTTCAAATTTTACAACACGGATTACAACACAGAAAATGGATTTTAGAAAACGGTAAACTTTGGACTCTAGCCTAGGCTATCTGATTCTCCTCAAAAACGACTTAATTTGTTTGTGTTCTTGGTGTATTGCCCACAATACATGTAGACAAAAAAGTTGGGTCTCACAAAATGGGTCTCAAATCTCAGAATACCGGTATACGTAAATATTACTCTTGATAAAAGAGGAAATAACAATTACATACCTGTCCTGTGCCCTTAGGTCCATCTGTTTTCTTCTCTGGTGTTGTGTCTGATGTGACTGGTATATTCTCTTCTAAAGATGACGGCTTTCCATCCTCCATGGATACCACATCAATCTCATCAATAACTTCACCCTGGTAAATAACAATAATATGACCTGTAAAGTGGACGTTGTTACCCTGCAAATTACTCAAAATAAAGTTGCTTGTTACATCTTTCTCCCAGAGATCACATTGGGCAACATGATCTATTCTAAACCTTGTGAATCTGTTGAAATTTTGTGACAGAGTTAAACAGCTGAGGCTTATTCATGTCTTTTTAACATCTACCATTGTCAAGGTGCACTTTATCTTAATCAGTATTTCACTAAAACATCAAATGCTCACTCTTATGGGATCAGATCAAGTGAATCTGATTTCATTGTTCCTAGGGTAAAAGGTATTGCTTCAAACACATTCTACTACATAGCCATTTTGGACTGGAATGAACTCCCATCAAACATCAAGGGATTGCCTACCAAGTCTGCTTTTAAATAGTGTTAAAGGTTAAAGTGTTAAAGGTCAGGTCTATTGCAAAAAACAAGTTTATCTCTATTCGATTTCGAAGAGAATAATTATTACATTGTAAACAAGATGACACTTGTTGCAATTTTTTATGCATATTTCTCCTGAAAAAAGAGAAATTGTGTGGGTAAAATTCGGGCTCGTACGTGTTCTTCCCCCGTTTGAAGCGAAATTAATTTTCAAGACAGCGGGCTATGACTAACGTTAATTCAATGCATTGAAATCTAATTGAATTGAAATGAATTTTGAGCGATTTTCATTTCAATGCATTGGAATTGAATTGGAATCGAAATGAGTGGGCTTGGGCATGAATTGAATTGGATTGGAATTGAAATCATCGTAAGCATTGAAGAATTGAATTGGGTTGGAATTGAAATCATGTTGAGTGATGAAGAATGAAGTGGAATTGAAATGAAATTCAGGGGGGTTATTCAGCTTTGATTTCAATTCAGCATTTCAATTCACAAGCAGTGTCTGTGATTCCAGATCATTCCACCTGTAAAAAGTGGCCTTCCCCATTCTGAATTCTGATACACTTCCAGGTTTAATCACAAGAGACACGCATTCAAAAATTTGGTACTAATCACAACGCCCCTTTTTTTCTCAAACCACTAATTTTTATGCTCAAAAGTCATTGTACATTTGAACAAATTGTGAGAAAACCATTAAAAAAATGCTTATATCTTTGACAGCTTTTTTCACACTTTTTCAAAAGGATTTTGGGTGAAAATCTTAGGAGGAGCAAGTAGGGCTATCTAATAGTATCAAAACCTTGATTTTGGACATCTTTGAGGTAAGTGTGGGGACAGGGACCCATTATCGATAGTACCACACACCTTAAAAGGGCATTTTGTGATCCACAGCCTCATTCCCCCACTTTTTTCAAAAAAAGTTGAGATTTTATACCACTGGAAACCTCTGGCTACATAATGTTTAGGTACCAAAAATTTCTTGCAGATTAATTCGTTTAGCAAAAATATCGTCAAATTTGAATTTAGTTCTGGTATACCAGAACGAAATTACAACAGTGGCCTATATGGAGCAGTGTAATACACACATGAATAACTCGCAAACGCAAAATCGGAATCAACTCACATTTTGGGAATAAGCTTTTTCGTGGATATCCTGTAATAAAAAGAGGATGCTAGGATCACGAAATCCTCCTTTAAGTTTAGAAAATAATGTGCATGGTGGACAAGAAGTTAAGACAAATATTAGGAAGACAGTCACCTAACTAGGAAGTTCCAAAGTTTCTTAAAATAGGACCCAGGTCAAGGATCACTTGCATTGTTTGAATGTGAAAAGTGAGTTAACATAACAATAAAGAATCTTCTGTTGAAATGCTTTTGTGACAAGTAGTGTACTTGATTTTGACTTTGTGTTGCAACAAGTGTTATAAAATTGGTAGTAAAATTTAAAACATGCACTGCAAAAACAGTGTCTATATTAAACACCATTCTAGCCATGGTCCTCGATTTGTAAACATATCTGAATGCTAAACATGTTTAGTAATTTGATGTTTAACAATTTGTGTTTAGATTTTACATGTGTTTACAAATCGAGGACAAAAAAGTGTTCAATCTCTAGACACAACCTTTGGTCAATTAACACAAACTGCAACTGTATTGGAATTGAATTGAATTGGAATTGAAATGAATGCTCATAATTGAATTGAAATTGATTAGCTATTAATTTCACTGCATTGAATTGGAATTGAAATGAAATGATTTTGAAATTGAAAAATTGAATTGGAATCAAATTGAATTAATTCTAAAGCAAGGTGGATTGAATTGGAATCGAATAGCAAGATTGCAGGTGTAGAAAGAATTGAATTTGAATAGAATTGAAATCCATTTTCTGGAGTGAAATAACAATATAAGCTACAATCAAAGAAATTAATGTTGGTACACTCGGGCATACTAAATGTAAATCGCCACCCCTCTCCCCCAGTTCAATGTTGATGAAAGCACTTTTTCCATTGGGCTCTCCAGTCTCCCCAACATTGATTGAGGGGGGAATGGGGGAGGGAAGAGGAAAGGAGAAGGTATGTACTTCTCATCAAACATAGTTATACTAATTCACTTAACTCTCAGAGCGGCAATGAAGAGTTCCAACATATTGTCAAGGTGTACCAACTATTAAATTCCTTGATTGTCCGAGGCGAACGCAAAACATGACATCTAAAATTCGTTTTTGTCTCATAACTCAACAACAGAATATCGTATGAACTTCATATTGCACACGATGTAGGAGTGGACCATGTGCTTTAGAATGAGTATAAAATTGTTGATAAATAAATTGGTTTATTTAGGAAGTGGTCACTGAAAGCATCTCCTATGCTAAATTACGTCATATTTCAGTATTAGGCTCTAAACGGCAAAATATGCATCTAAATTTCGTTTTGAACTCATAATTCTACAACGGAATGTCATATGAACTTCATATTGCACATGATATGGGACTATACCATATGCTTTGGAATCTTAATAAAATTGTTGATAAAGAAATTGGCTTTTTTTAGGGAGCGGTCAGTGAAACAACCCATACCCTAACCTACACGAATTTCATGATTAGTTCTCTAAGCTGTCGCGCAAGCAAGTTAGTTTTTGTGCTATATCTTAAAAACGGAAGTCATATCAAACTGTTGTCACTCACAAGTTTTTGGTAGATACTCTCCTATTGAAATGTGTTACAAAAAATTTTGACGGCAAAGAAATTTGTTTGTTTAGGGAGTGGTTATTGAAAACATCCACAATGCTGAGTTTTATATAGGCCAAATAAACACGTTTTTCTAACAATACGCGTATATTAACACGCTGTTGCATATTTCTTCTTAATTATCATAATTATTTTAGCACGAATTGCTGTATACGAATATTTGGTTGTCCTAATTCAACGCCTAATTATTGTTGAAAACAAATAATATAACAAAGTCAGGAATTGGTCATAAATCATTCATTACATAATTATGTATCATTAGTTATCTTCAGTAGACAGCATGATTCAATGCGTATACGTAACCGCGTAATAAGAACTTGACCTGTTAAATGTGCATTATACGTTGACCTCATCTTGTTTTGTTCTTTCTTCATTTATTTCCATAAATGATTGTTAATATCATTCACCATTTTATCTTTAAAAATATATATATATTATAACTGTATTGATGAAAGAATAAAAGGTACAGTTTCCATCCATTTCAAACATGATGAACCGGTAATTTAAGTTATAAATAAGGAAAAACTGGAAATATAAATAAATCAAAAAGACAAATATATTAAAACAAAGAAAAAAAATAACAACATTGTCATTCAGATAAGTTTGGCCAAATTAAAATTAACAATTCCAATACAAGTAACCTTTTGAGTGGGAAACAAAAACAAATTGCGCCAAGGTTTGAACCGTGGACCTCTCGATTACGAAGCGACCTCTGCTACCATTAAGCTACACGGATCGATGTGAAAATGGTCTTTCATTTTAAGTCATAATGATTGTCATCATAAAGTTGCAGGGTCATTCAAGCAAACGGTATACCAAAACAAACGCTATTGAATTCAATAGCAATTGCACGGTAATCCATTATGATTATATCATTAGAAAAAAGAATAGACAAGTTTTTTTTTGATGGATTATCGAGGCATATCGTCAGTTACTGAGCAACGTCATTATATTTTGAGCTGTTTCTGTACACAATATGAATATATATCGTGGATTACCGAGTCAATTTGCAAAACTTCATGCAAACTTAATGCATAATTTATTCAGTTTACACAATAGTTACAGAAAAAAGTATTCAATACGCGTCATGGTTTAACATCTTTAACGTATTAGTACAATGATTCAAGGCTTTATCAGAGTTGTACGTAATAGTCCAATCGTGTGGGATGTGGCCCATGATCTGGAGGTACCAGGGTTCGAACCCCGGCAATTTTTTTTTATCTCTTCTTGATAGAGTTCAACGCTATTCTCTCAATGATTAATACCATTAACAAAACCTTAGTATTTTGTTCGTATAGTCATTTTTTCTGTGTTGTCAAACTCTTGTTTTGAGCTAAAATGCATAATTTCACCATTATGCAGCTTATTTGGCCTTCGTCGGTTTTCACATAGCTTTACATGGTGTGCTACATATTTGCATTGTGTTTCTCGTAATTGAGTGAATATCGTACTGTAGGGGAGATTGGGGTTAGTTGGAACGCGGGGTAAGTTGAAACATTGTATTTTTTTCTGACACAAAAAATTAATTTGGTAAAATACTGGCACCTAGTAATAGGTATTAGTAAGGGTCATCCACCAAATTAGCAACAGCACTGGTGCCCCACCAGTGTTAGCTTGAGAACGGAATATCTGTTTTTTGACTTACTGACTAATTTTTATACCCCTCAGAAAAGATGCTTTATCTCCATGTTGTTTGAAGATTCAGGGGATTATTTTTTGAGTATCATAAGTACTAGAAGTAAGTCCCAGAATAATGTTAAATAAAAGTTTTATTGTATTTCTTATTTTGTGTAATGAACTTTGAAATGTAAAAATAGGCATCGGGGTTCGTTGAAACTTTTGAGGTGGGGTTAGTTGATACATGAAAATCGTGATAGAAAAATATGGTTAAAATTTGACTTTTAAACATTTGTAACATGTTTACCATTTCTTCAATATTGCTTTAATATGGTTAAAAAGCAATAATACAAGCAAAAGGTGCACACAGAAAGTACATTTTATAATATTTTAGGCTTCTCATATTTTGATCCATGGTGACACTCATCACCTTGTGTCCAAAGTATTGACCCGCACTCCACATATTTATTTATTCATTTTTTTCACACTGATTGTATGTTAAAGGGTGCCTTCAAGGGAAGTATAACCCTAACAACACAATAATAATTATTTTGAAATTTTTACAAGCCGTGTTTCAACTAATTCACCTATGTTTCAACTTACCCCAGGGGTGGGGTTAGTTGAAACACTTTTTTTCAGATTTTCAAATTGGATTATATGAATAATCATAAGCAGGTCCAATAAAGTTTAAGGCTGTATTTGTAGCATGTATGTATATGTTTATACTGATATGGTTAGTGTTTCTTGAAAGTAATCGGTTTGCGTTAAAAAGACGATTTTGTGAAAAATGTTTCAACTAACCCCAATCTCCCCTACATTTGATAGAAGTGGAAACATATCATCATAACAAAATGTGCAAAATTTGGTTGTAATACGTGCTTTTGTTTTAAAGATATGGACCAAAAACCAATTTTAGATGCAGTTTGCACCCATCACAAAATGTGTTTAATTTAGCATAGGGGAGGATTTCAATGACCACTCCCTAAATAAACCAATTTCTTTATTTACAAATTTATTATAATTCAAAGGCCTATAATCCACTCCCAAATTGTGTGAAATATGAAGCTCATGCGACATTCCGTTTTTGAGTTATGAGAGAAATATTTTACATTCGCCTCGGACAATCAAAGAAATTAATGTTGGTACACTCGGGCATACTAAATGTAAATCGCCACCCCTCTCCCCCAGTTCAATGTTGATGAAAGCACTTTTTCCATTGGGCTCTCCAGTCTCCCAACATTGATTGAGGGGGAATGGGGGAGGGAAGAGGAAAGGAGAAGGTATGTACTTCTCATCAAACATAGTTATACTAATTCACTTAACTCTCAGAGCGGCAATGAAGAGTTCCAACATATTGTCAAGGTGTACCAACTATTAAATTCCTTGATTGTAGCTATGACATAGGTAAATGAAGCGAACACTATATCATGATCTCATTTACTTGTGTGACAAGTATGACATTAGCAACACTGAGTTGTACTATTATTTACCATAACAATATGCAGACTATGACTACTGTTCTCATTTCGGAAACAAAGCCAACACAGTATTGTTACTAATGAGATGCGTTTGCTTTGTAATATTTCATCGAACAGAAACTATAATAACTATTGCACAGGGAAATCAGATACATGAGTTTGTGGACTTAACACGATGATGAAGTTTAACCTTTTGACTTGACCTTGTATTAAGCTTAGGAACTGTTTCTAACTCGATCTAATTCCCCCCAGTTTTTTTTTCAAAAACATTGTTGCTCCATAAATGACCCGGGGGCCACTCAAATATAATGATGTAAGCATGCGTGACCAAAAAAACACGTGAAAAGGGGTGTTTTTCTTGGTTGAGCATATTACATGGCAAGCGTGACGCGTTAAGGGGTAAAAAACGCTGATTTTCATGAAAAGGGTAGTTTTAAAATCGTTTGTAACGCATTTAGGGTACCATTTTAACCCGATTTTCAAATCTGCTGACACTCCGATCTCGGAAAGTTTATTCACTCGCTGGAATTCCCCGTTTGTAGAAATGTAAATCTAAAGTCTCACGGTGTTATGCAAATATTTCATGACGTGTTACGTGTGATTTAATCATGGTCTCGTACTTCTATGTAAAATACCGTTTAGAATAAAAAACATGCATATTCATTAATGACGTCATATAAAATTTGATGGGTATATAGTTCAGTGGACAGACGGATCGACGAAAATATCGTGTGTTGGCCTACTCGCCGACATCATCCGAATTTCAAAAAATTATTCAGGACTTTTTTATATAGATTCCTCATGCATTATTTATTACTACTGCTACTAGTAGATTTGTGTGTTTTCTCCACTGAAAAATGTAAACCTTCTCTGGATTACTTAATGAAAATTTGCGGTAGAAAGCATTGAAAGGGCACACGATACCGGGACACGATAATCAACTTTACTTACTTTAGGTGCCGAATTCGGAATCAAATACAACGTGAATACTGGGTATTTAAACGTTGCTTCTGTATAAATTACACTGCATATTGGTATTTTATTTTTATATTCTCACAAAACTACTTTATACGAGAATCCAGCAGATTCACGTAACAAGCTACGAATCTGAAGGCCTTATACACACTCTGAATTCATCGTGTCATTATTTAGGCTATGTAGGCCCTATTAAGGTTACGGAGGGTGAAAATTCCACTCAACTTGTCTTTTGTTTTTTAATTTTTATTTATGAAGTATATCTATATATTAAACATCTTAGAGATGTAGATTGAAAAAATTGTATCAACAAAGTATTTTTTAAATTATTTTTGTGTATCAATATTTGCTCTAGATATCCCACAGCACTAATTCTTTTTTAAAGACAGTTCTTGTTTTAAGGGGACACTACACTAAATCCTTCCGCATTTGGTGTAACTCATGGAAGAAAGAGAAGGTGTGAGGGCTATCATTTTCTTTTGGAAGGGGAATCCCAAATATACATGGGGGCCCGTGGGTTAGATTTTAAAAGGTATGCCAACATTTCCTGTCATCCTCCCCCGGCCCTGCTCTCGGCCAGCCTAACTTTGCCAATGTGGAAACTTTAAATGGCCTAGATATTATGATGCAGATTTGAATGTTTCTGTAGTGTTTCCTAAGCCTTATAAAGATGCACTGTAAATGTTTGCCAAAAACGCTCCCCCCTCCCCCATTCTACCCTCCCCAGGACTCATAATTATTATGCACCTACCCAGCTAGCCAAAATACGTTTTTAAAACGTTAAAAAATCGTTTCACTTTGGTTTAAGAAACGTTTCAATATTGCGTTTTAAAACGTAAATGTGTGGAGTTTTGAATACGTTTCAATAACGCTTTGCATAAAACGTTTGATTACGTTTTTTCACGTTAATATTACGTTTCACTTTTGTTTAAAAACCGTTTCAATATTGCGTTTTTAAAACGTAGTTCTAAATACGTTTCAATAACGTTTGCATGACACGCTTTGAAAAGCGTTATCAGACCGTTTTCCAAATGCTAATAAACCGCATCACTTTGGTAGTCCAAGTTATCATGGTTATGACGTTAACACTTCGATCTCTTGTGTAGTATATAAGACATGAAACCATGAAGAAATACATTAACCATGAAAGTAAAAGATGTACACCATGAGATAATGTATAACTCCATGTCCCCAATGTCTTCGACATCAAGACATGTTCAGTGTCCCAGTCCAGTCCTGTTGCATCGATTATTCTTGCCGGCAGCTGGAAGCATGATTCGGATAACCAAAATCTGAAAGCCAACCTTAGCTAGGATATTAAATGTGATATTAAAATACATTAATGTAAATGTATTCTGCGCTAAAATTATAAAAGTATCCTTACACTTGGAAAAAATCAATTCTACAACTCACTGAACTGAACTGAACATGTGAATTAAAACTAAACCATATTTGGGTAAATTTATTTATTTAATAGATGCGCTATCTATTTTTCTTCCAAGTGTAAGGATACTTTTTGGCGCAGTATATAAACCAACAAGAGACTTGCAATGGGCAACTATAGCGTGAATATTATATATGATTATAATCAGAAACAAATGGCACATTTATACCATGTCATGCTATTAAAATTTACAGAATTAAGAAATAAAAGGGCCTTAATTAAAACTGAAAATGAAAACTTACCTAAATGAGTAGACCTAATGCTGTTATACTTTACTCTTGGAGCCGTCACACTTATCATTAAATACAACAAAAATACATGTAGAATTGTATCGCTTTCTCCACACCAGAATCAAATTTGAACAGCTAATATATAGTAGTTGAGCAGTAACCACGTATAGGCTAGTCAAGTATAAGGTCACTGAGATCAAGGATACTAGTACTATAGTACTGTGTAGTAGTCACCATTGCTCGCCATCAGTGCAGACTAAAATCATATGTCAGTAATTCCATTAAAAAGCAAATGTTTCGCCCAAAACATAGCTGCAACTTGTCTACAAAATCAAAGGCCTATACACGTTTATCTTTTGATCTATAAACATGATTAAAGGTTAGCTAGGCCTATTAAATTCCACCGTAAACAGTCAGCAATTGAGAATCACTGATATATCCGTTGATGCATGGTCAAAAGCGGTTACAATTTGTTACTAGTATTTGAAACACACAAACCGCACTAACGGTGGGTAGTCTTAGTCCCAACCGGCTTGTGCTCCTTGAGTAACGAGGAGCACAAGCCGTCCTGGGACTCGAGACTAACTTCCGCCGTTCATTATTTTACGAAATCGAGACCGTGCGTTACCATGGTTACATCTTTTGAAAGTTGATATATAAAATAAAGCAATGTAAATTTACCGGTACTTTTTACTTTAATTTAATTTGCTTACGTTTTTTATTCATATCTGTCATCATTCATGCAAATAACGTACAGTAGGCCTAAATAAATTACAGAAAAATAAAATGCAAGTCTCTTGTTGATTCGATAGCCTACTTATTATAATAAATATTAAATAATTATTTAATATCCAGCTAATTGGTTATATAGTGGAACCTCAGTCGAATGGAACGATCTATGAACATTGTGATTTGAATTGCTTTTTTCGTGAGTATTTTGTCTACAATGGGTCTACGTTATTAGAACGTTTTTATAACGTTTTGGTCGAACTATTCTGCCATCAGATAACTTCGATGTTTATCAAAACGTTTTGGAAACGTGTATTTAACGTTTAAAAACCAAAACCAAATAAAAACCAATTCAAAACGTTTTGGAAACGTTTTGTGTTTGCTGGGTAGTTACTTTATTGTATTTTCACATGTATTTCAATGGGACATTTATTTAGTGATGTGCCCCCTTATAGTGATTATTATTCCAGTGCATGAACTGGCAACCCTATCATTTTCATTTGATTGCTAAAATCACTGAAGCATATGCACAGTGGAGCATGAGTATTCAACCAGCACTATACTAGACAAAATCAATAAAATAAGTACTATCACCTTGGCCCTGGCAACACTAACTAGCATTGTAAACAAGTTAGCACATGGTTTGAACATGATAATAGATAGTGTGGAAGTTTTGGCAGAAATTTGTCAATTTCTGCAAGTTTTGTGAAAATCAATTGATACTTCCCATGCAGTAAGGATTATCAGTAGTAATACAGGAGCACTGCACCTGGAATATTATGGGATTGTGAATTGATACTGTGAAATAGCAGAAAATGTGAGTACTTGAAACTAAATGTGTGGATATCTCAGAACTCCATTTTGGACCATTTGGCCTGATATGCTGAGGTGAAATAAATTATTTTTAATGTTTCCCGTAGCTGATTCATAAAATTTTGATATGCATGTGTTAGCTGATACTTCAAAGAAATAATGTAGGGAATAATTGTGTCAATATATTGGCACACTAAATTAATATTGTTGTTGCAAAAAAGACGACATTTACCCCATCATTTTCATTGACATTCTGTGAACATGTAAGCTTACTGTTTTAAATCAGGAGGACCTATCGAAAGAATAAATAGGTACATTATTTCATTGGTTTGTTTGTAACACATATGCGAAATCGCAATGAAATCGGACCCTCTCCCCATATTTTCCTGGCCTCTTTCCCAAAAAATCTCATGCTCATGAAATTGAACACAAATTGAAACACTTACAAAGTACATTTGTGTATGAGCTATGACGTTAAAAGTATTACAATAATAATCATTAGAGTGTCAACTTTAAGATGAAGTATGATTTTTAGGCCTGCCATGTTTATTTTTTGAAAAACAAAATATTTTAGGTGGCTACGTGCAGCCAATTTGCCTACACAAGAGTTCAAAATCCTGTATAACCTTAAAGTGGTATATGGTACGGTATGGGCCATATCCAAGAGGGGCCTGTTCAATGACATGTTAGTCCATAAAATTGTTCTCAAGTTGTCAAAATCCATCAATACTTGTAATGTGTGTCAAATTTATACTACTCAAACTTGTTCAGGGGGTCAAAATTAGACAAAAACTTGTTTAGGGGGTCAAATTTTGGGGGAAAGCACGCTAAAAAACTTGCTTAGGGGTCATTTTGCTCACAGAGTAAAAATTGTTTAGAGGGTGTTCGAGAAAAATTTGGTCGCGCATGCGTACACTCATATTTGAGTGCCCCCCCCGGATAAATGATTGCAAATTACACATTTGTAATCACTTTTCACCACAAAATATGATATGAAAACACAGGTGAGCAATGTATGAATATATGGAGAGGTCAAACAGGTTGTTAATTATTGTCAATATTAATATTTTGCGACATTTATAATGAAAATAATTAACACTGAAGACACCCTATGGCACCTTCTACAACTTGAGAAAGTCCTCAACCGTTCGAAATTTGTAGTTACTACAACTGCTGCTGACTAGACTGCGGAACTCAGTCCTCAATGATAGTCAGTCATTTTAATATCTTTTGCCTTTTGGTCGTTAAATATGACTATCATTTGAGGACTGAGTTCTTATGATACAACTTCCGAGGAGCAATTTCAGACAATAGCTTGGGATTAGTTACACCCATCGAATGTGTGTCATCAGCCCTCAGATCGGCCCTCAGACACACACATACAGGCATAGAGTTCTGCAGTAGCATGTTTTGTTGACATTTTGTGTAATGTTTAAATACATCCATGACCATGACAGTTCTAATACCATGACCATCATCAGACAACTCAAATACTGTAGGAACCCATGGATTCGATCCATGTAGGGATTAGTGGGCCAGAGGTTATCTATTGAATCCTTTCATGATCACTGAAGCATAGTCAAGTCTGCCGGCAAGGTCAAGCAAGGCCAAGGACACTCGACATTTGAATTGAAAGAATGCATGTCAAAAAAAAGGTCATACCGACACCAATTTCATTTGGTGTTTGTTTATGCTCCTCTGAATATGTGCCTACTATAGCTCAAAATGAAGCAAGTGCTCATGCAGTTATAATGTGCTATTTATAAACCTTTAAAACTGAAAGGCTGCCGAATTCAACAACCTTGACAGTTTTCTTTTTGAGTATAAAGTAAGCTTATTTTTAATATGTTTCTCATAAAAGTGCAGATTATACTCTGCTCTAGGGGTGCTTTAAAAGGTAAAATAACACAGCAATATAATACCAGTATCAGTACCTGCTCAGCATTCTCACTTGCAGACATTCTGAAATCCAAATTATTTGATCCAGCGATTGTTGCAGTAATGCAGTGCAATGAATAGATCACCAGAGAAATTAAAGATAGAGAAGCGACACTCTCTGCAAACTGCCTATACCGTGCTATACAGCGGTTGAAGACAGGCGTCGTCGCCGGCCAAGTCTTACTACGAACGTGTAATGAGAAGATACCATAGAGTCCTACATAGAGGTCTGAGGAAGAGACGGTCGAATGACCTACCTTGACCTATAATTTATCAGGAGAATCACATTTTGTACCGCTCACAAAACAAAGAGTAGTATTAATATTAATAAGCAGTATTTGCATATTTTTTCCATGACGTCATTTCCGAGTAGCTCCACGTTCACACCAGTTTAAATCTAAACACATGTAAATCCACATAAAATTATCTTGGACACAAAATTTACAACATCATGTATAATTAAACCAATGAAATAATATTGTTTTATCAACCATGTCAATACATTTCGATATGTGATTTATTCGCTGAATTGAAAAGTCCGATATTTCGTGTACTTTACCTTGCACGATAATTTATTAATGATATAGGAAAATCACATTGTACATGTAACTGTCTGCTGTACTTCGTGTCTTCCAATAAGTGCCGGAGTGTCGCTAGCCTGAGATCACGTTATGATAAATAAACACCAAGTACACGGCCGAATTATCCTCTCTATTTTCCCTGTGTAATGTCGCATTGCTTATTTTAATCATTACTTTATCCCGTACAGTTGGTGATTTATTGTTTCGAATACAAGATTGACAGGAAGGAGGGAGGGAGGGGGAGCAGAGAGGAGGAGGATGCTGTTATAATGCATACAAGGGTGTGCAATTTATTTATTTATTTATTCATTTATTTATTTATTTATTTATTTATTTATTTATTTATTTATTTATTTATTTATTTATTTATTTATTTATTTATTTATTTATTTATTTATTTATTTATTTATTTATTTATTTATTTATTTATTTAGGCCCTATTTATTTATTTATTTATTTATTTATTTATTTATTTATTTATTTATTTATTTATTTATTTATTTATTTATTTATTTATTTATTTATTTATTTATTTATTTATTTATTTATTTATTTATTTATTTATTCCTACTAACTATTTCTTACTTATACTTGCTTGCTTGCTTGCTTGCTTACTCTGATTTATATTGATTTGTGTGCAACTGATAGATTTTCACATCTGTAGGCCTATCTGATCTTTTCAGTCACCGCACTCCCTTTGTTTGTTAGCTTCCCAAGTGGGATTTTCGGGGTTCGCTATCAATAAACTGGTAGATTCCAAAATCAGAATTGTTTAGTATTAAAGTGAGCCATTATAATTATGCAAGATAATGTTGCATTCAATTACTTTTATTGTCACTAATCATCTGATATTTTTAACTCTTTATGGCCATTTTACTATTGAATACTTTAATTTTAATGCCACATCAGTATAATTCTAATAATATCATATTTTTAATAAAATTCGACTATGGCATAGTCTAGCCTACTGTAGGCATACAAAAAAGGGGGAGGGGCAAAAAATGCCGAAAATGGGGTAAAGAGTTTTTGGCAAATCGAAAGGGGAATGACTTTATAAAAGGGAGTGGACAAGGCATTTATTATTAGGCATATCACCTCAAAAATAAGCGCAGCAGAAACATGTTACCGTAAAATGGGGTAACTTTGGGCACTTTTCAGAGTTTTTAAACCACTACTTCCAAACAAAACCCATTACATTTCTGATTATCTCTTTTTTATTACATTAGGGTTCCCTTCTACACCTTGAAGTTGAAACAGATTTTTTAATAATTTTGTAAGGGTGCCCTAGGGATTAAAAATAGCCTGGCCAAAGTTACCCCGCATTTGGGGTAACTTTGGTCAGAGTATTACATTCCATAAAGAAAAAAAATCAAAAAATTGATCTTCGCTGTAGTAGCCTATATGGGCAAGTTGTTATTTTTTGTGACATTTGACCCCTTGCAAAATTAATCAAGCACACATCCTTGCTCACAAATATCGATTTTTAATTTTCTGAAAAAATGTAAAAAAAACGCTCATTTTTGGTCAAAAATACCGATTTTTTCGTAAATTTCAAGGAAATTGGACATAAGTGACTATTATTTCTTCCAAATATATTTCTTAACAAATTGATACCAAACCAAATATGACTAAAAACAATATTGCTGTACTAAAATATGACCATTTAAAAATATATATTTGACCGACCAAAGTTACCCCGCTGACCAAAGTTAGGTACCCCATTATACGGTATTTAATGTTTCTACATTATTGAGCTTTACTAAAGCATCAAAAATCAAAAAAACAGAATTGAAATCGGTCAATGTATTGTGATGTAGTGTCAATTTAAAGATGCTCGTGGATGGAATGAAATCCTGCCACAAATGGCTGTAGGCCCCTAATGGTAAAATTGGCACATTTCGAGATTTTGAAGGTTTATTTGGACGCTTGCTTGAAGAAGCAGCGTTAATTTAAATATCACATGTTGAATGCCTATCTTTCCTGACTTCGTTAAAGAAAAGAAAATTAAAAAATCTATCATTGAATAATTTCTATACTATTAAAGAGGAACTTGCCGATAATCGATACTGATCGATACTTTGAAGAGGAACTTGCCGATAATCGATACTTCTTGGGATCGATTCATCGGTACCGGTATCATCTCAGAGATTATAGATGAAAAATAAATTAATAAATAGATAAATAAATAAGTTTTAGCATTTCCAGATGAATGGTAAATGCATAGATAGATAGATAAATTAATAAATACAAATAATTATTTGGATTTATTCGGTAGATCAACCAATGGTGGCCCGCTTATATTTACGGTCCGTTGCTGCGTTGCTATACGCGGATTACGCACAGGTCGTGGCAACTTCCCGACGCGCTAATGGTAACAAAACTTCCAGCACGGTACGGTATAAATCGCAACCGTATAATAAATCAACTGCATTCGTTTATGACGATGATTTTCGGAAACTTCTTTTGTGATGACTTTCCGAAGATTTTAAGGTAGGCCTAGGCTTGATTAGCATGATATGATATATCTCAACAATGGCGCAGTAGATTTCTTTTTGACATTGGGGGGATAGGGATGAAAAGCATTTCTTAGAAGTAGGCATATTAATAGTGAATCTGGCACCTTTTTTGTGACATTAACGATGGCGTAGGTTTCTTTTGACATGGGGATGGGATCCGTTTAAATCAATTTCTTGAAATAGGCCTATAGTGAATCCAGCACCTTTTGGCGACAGATTAATTTATGGCCATAATGAAGCTAAAATGGTGAATTATATGGTGCAAAAGTGGAACAAATTCGCACGACGAAGACCGCAACAATTGGCACTGTGACTTTTTTAGCCAAATATGGGGTTAATTTTGTCAGAAACCCACATGTAGGCCCCTACATGTATACAGGTGTCAACTTGGGGGTGATTGTATATGGACCATTGCCCTAGGCTTATCAAACCCCCACCACCGGGAATTTACGCCTATGTAACTCAACCATCTTGAAACCCAATGTTGCTATAGGCCTAGGCCTATGAAACAGAAACAAATTTAAAAGAAAGAACGAACGAAAGAAAGAAAGAAACGGCCACAATACATGCGTGCAAAAGTGGAACAAATTCGCACGAAGGCCGCAAAAAATGGCACTTTTATAGTTTGGCCAAATATGAGCCAGAAACCCACATGTACAATAAGCTCCAATATGTATCCCGGAACGGGGGTGATTGTATGGACCATTGACCTTATATGGGGGAGGGTATCCCCACCCCATACCACCGGCATGTAACTCAACCTTCTTGAAACCCAATGTTGCTATAGGCCTACTTGATGAAACAGAAACAAATTTATAAGAAAGAACGAACCAAAGAAAGAAAGAAACCCTGGCACATGTACATGCGTCAACATGGAGGTGATTCAGTAGACCATGCCCCTTATCAAAATATTGAGGAATTTATTATTGGTACTCACCCCGAGATTTATGCCCATGTAAAGAAAGAAGAAGGAAGGAAGGAAAAAAGGAAGGAAGTGGGAAGGAAGGAAGGAGGGAAGGAAAGAGGGGAGGAAAGAGGGAAAGAAAGAGGGACAGAAAGAGGAAAAGAACGAAAGAAAGAAAGAAAGAAAGAAAGAAAGAAAGAAAGAAAAACAATGGGAAAGCAAGAAAGAGAAAGGGAGAGAGAAACGAAAAGAAAGAAAGGGAAAAACATAGAAAAAAATTGACAGACAGAAAAAAAGAAAGAAGAGAGAGAGAAAGAAAGAAAGTGAACAAGCAAGAAAAAGAAAGAGAGAAATGGAACGCAGGAAAGAGAGAGAGAGAAACTGAAAGAAAAAAAAAGGGAAAGACAGAAAAATAAGTAAAAAGGGAAGGAAAGAGGGAAAGAAAGAGGGAAAGAAAGAAAGAAAGAAAGAAAGAAAGAAAGAAAGAAAGAAAGAAAGAAAGAAAGAAAGAAAGAAAGAAAGAAAGAAAGAAAGAAAGAAAGAAAGAAAGAAAGAAAGAAAGAAAGAAAGAAAGAAAGAAAGAAAGAAAGAAAGAAAGAAAGAAAACAACGGATGGAAAGCAAGAGAGAGAAAGGAGAGATAAACGAAAAGAAAGACAGGGAAAGAAAAAGAAAAAATAGAAAAAAAGAAAGAAAGAAGAGAGAGAGTGAACAAGCAAGAAAAAAGAAAGAGAAATGGAACGCAGGAAAGAGAGAGAGAGAGAAGAAACTGAAAGAAAAAAGGGAAAGACAAAGAAAAAATAAGTCAACAGGGTGTTTGGTACAAAAATTACGCAAAAGATTTTATGTTAAGGAAGTCGTTTGCAAAGTAGAGGCAACAAATGGTAGGCCTACCACATCACTAACCGCGTAATAATTGGGCTGTTAAAAGCGATACCAATTGCCATGATTACCACTTCCATCGTTTATACTAACCGCTCCCGTTTACTAACCGCTCCCATTTACTCATCTAGCGGGGGCCCGCGCGAAGCGCGGGTACCCGCTAGTAATTATAATAAATTAACCAAATATACTATTTTATTCGGCCACTCTCAGACGGGGTCTAATTCTGCATAAAACCGGGCAGCCTTATTTCTATAGATCTGCTGCGCATTCAAATTGCATTGTATTGCATCGTAATTTCATTTGTGTCTATGCTAATTATGTTTACACAACATGAACTCACGTCTTTTCAAGCAAATTCGCCGATAATAGGTGATCAAAAGCGATCGGAATGTTACAAAAGTACAGGTCGCATTCAGCTTACTTCATATGAGATGATCTTTGGAAAAATACGGCATAATTGGTCTTGGTGCTTGCGGAATGCCATGCAGTAAAATATTAAAACGTTGCGGCAATTCATGATTGACAACTAGCAATCGGCGTGTCCTTCGTATCCTCCGCTGTCAATTTCTTATCAACTCACTAATTCTCACAAAAGCTTTGTGTTGATTACGTAATGTGTGGAGGCAAATTGCAATAAGTACAATGAAATAATGAGTAGGGCGGGCTCCGAGGCGGGTTTCTTCTTCATCTTACGTAACAGTATTGTTCTCCAAAAAACCCGGAAGCTTGTCGTTTGGAGCTCTAGCTGAAATACAGCAAGATAATGTAAGATAGTAAATGTAAACCTGTATTTTAGCTAGAGTATCTCGAGCTAGCCACTCTGCAGACAAATTAAACCTGAAAGTTCAGCTGAGGCATTCCATGTCAACTCCAGGGATGTGTACCACAGCACCTCTTCAAATTTTTTTCTTTTTCTGTGTGGTGGTAGATATTGATGAGAATGTAAAATCCTGAAAATTTGAGCTTCATACTCCATTTCGTTTTCCCGTGGCATCAGTTTGAAATTTAGGGCAGCTTCGTCATTTTTACATATCTTTATAGCTCTGCAGTCGGCCTATTAAATGCCGATTTTTTTTCCCTGAGCGCGCAACCCCGTTAAGGGATGGGTTTATATGTGTGTAAATGGAGGAGAAATGGGAGGATTTTGGCATGTTTGCTGTGATTGTTTGCCTAGCAATATTGATCACAAGTACACAATTGATGGTGCATATCAAGGACCAAACTCTATAGTTTTATATTTGAGCACGATCACTTCTGTAAGGTCATGGGAAATTATGTAAATCGGCTTTTATATTTGATGTTGCATATCGGCTCACGCACTTTATTTTTGTACCCAGTATTTCACAAAGTCCCTGTACTCTGATGACCCTATGACTTTTTGCTGGTATGTTGAGCACTTTAAACAATTAATTATAGTACTTACCTACTACTTTAGGAACATGCGTATGTCTTAATGTATGTCGACCATGTCAACAACCCAGTGTAGTTTTACATGGTTGGAAAAGTCTATTTCCTTTCGCTATTTTGCCAATCATAATTCATAAATTGTCCAACTTTTTTGACAAAAAACAGTTTTGCAACTATTCCGCCAGCAAGGAAACACAAATTTATGTGTATCCAGTGCGTCCTTTACGTTTAAATAGTTCAGTTTATTGTCAAGTTGTGCCTCTATACGCCATATTTACGGAATTGATGATACGAGCTGATACGGAATGTTTGAACCCAAATTTCTTGAAATATACATTACCTTTTTAACTTCTCGCCACGAAATTGGATTCATAAGAAGGTCAAATACAAGCCTTCCATTATGGCTGGTATCATCATCTCGATTGGTGTCTTGTGTTATTATTATTTCATATTTTGCTGGTAGAAGTTCAATGCCCCTCCATAATTCACGACTACTGTCACTTGTGTTATAAACTCGATGTGTTTACTATATTGTCGCTCGGGTCCGCGACTAATCGCAGGGACCAGTCTATCATTAGCTATTCTATACACTTTTCAATAGCCTTATTGTGATGTGTGGGAGTTTTAAAAGCCGAGCCATGAACAAAATATAATGCGAGCACCTGGGGGCATCAACTTTAGAGGTGACGGTATGTGCCTGTCAATATATGCCCCTCTTTTGAAGCCGACTATACCCGATGACCAGGCACCTTCAGTTTTCAAAATATTATACCCAATGACCCCTTTTTCATTTTGATTGTACATAATTGACCCTTTTTTTATAAAAAAAAAAAAACCCAACGTTTTGTACTGATATGCGCCTACTTCGCGACGCTTGTACAAAATGTAGGCACATATACCCATCAATTCTAAAGTCGAGTGCCCCGCGGCGTGCGCATACTTCAATGATATCACTTTGAGGAACTGTTGAAGTATAAATCAGCCAACGAGTAGGTGTGTCCAAATTGCACATCTTGAATTGAGACCAAGACATGCTGTTATATCGTTCCGGTTGGTTTATTACCTACCATTGCCTACGAGATGCAGTTCTAAGGTGACAGAGGGACAGGGCTGCAATTCGATTCCACAACCATTCATACCTTTCATCTGTTTTATTGTATTATCGTGCGAATTGCTCCGTGGTACCTTACAACTTACGGGTACCTGAATTTTATTTGAATGAAGATGACTCTGTCATGCTCGACGTCATATTGCATAATTTCTATACAGTATATGCAATAAACCAACCAGAACAGTATAACAATTGAAATAATAGGCAGTTCTAAGATAGGTTAAGAAGAATATAACGTCATTCTGTATTATTATTCAAGGTTGTAACGTGTGTCTATGCTGTCATGTAGGCCTACCTGGCAACAGACACGCCCCGGTACAAACAGATGAAATTTGTAGAAAAGCGTGATTATGACAAAAACATTAAAAAATGATACTTTGAGGTATTGTTTTTTAATTTTTGTATGGCAGATCATACATACACATGTGCTGAGGTCAAAAAGGTAAAAATTTTGTTTTTGACCCCTGACTCACCTGTCATTCCAAACAACCCCTTAATGCAGTTTTGCCTTTTCGCGCCGTACTGAATCATCTTACTATAAATAGGCTAATGTTGTGTGTGTGTGTATCTATGTATGTATGTGGTTTATGTAAAAGGCTCCGTCAGTTTCGATCCAAATGTCGCCAAATTCCTACGGGAGATCGAGGAATACACGGGAAATTGCCTCGACTTTATTTGGTTGAAATCGGTCAAGAAAACAGTGAAAATATGGGTAAAAACGGGGTTTTTGTTATGAAAATCAGTTACCAGCCTGCGCGTCACTGCAGCTGGCAGGCAGCGCGTCGGCGCGCGAGCGTAATGCGAACTACGCCAATGCTCGCGTAAACGGCGCAGAGCCACGCGACTTGCGAGCCAGAGACCAGTGGACATGATAATACAGAAAGAAGGAAAAATAAATTAAAATTAAAGGACAAAAAGGTACATGGACGGGTCACGGGATTATGATAAAGATGAACACGTCCGCATACACGCTCTGAGAGGACGTATACGGAAAAATATGTGTGTTGTATAAACAAAATGAAGCGGTAGACCTATACTATAAAGAAAAATGAAATTAAAATGACAAAAGAGGTACGAGTAATTAGGCCAACGGGTTAAATTAACTAAATGAAACGGGAACGAAACAAAGGAAAGAAACTAATCAGGAAATGTAAGAAAAAAAAGAAGCTATAATAATGATAACAGAATTAAATAAAAAAAAACATGGAAACGGAAATCACAAGCAGCAAATAAAAAATGAAGCTAAAAGGGAAATGTAACAAATAAAAGATTTAGAAAAAAAATGGGAACGGGTTTAAATAAATAAATAACATGAAAACGGAAAATCACAAGCTAAGCAGCAAATATTTTTTGGGAAAAAAATAACCCCATGTAGAAGAAACTGAAAAGAAAGGAAATGTAAGAAGAGACAGATTTATATAAAGAAAATGTATCTTTTAGATGATTCTTCCTGTTCAGTAATTCTTCCTGTTATAGTGAATGCTCCCATTTACTCATCTAGCGGGGAGCCGCGCGAAGCGCGGGTATCCCGCTAGTCTTACTATAAATAGGCTAATGTTGTGTGTGTGTATGTATGTATGTGGTTTATGTAAAAGGCTCCGTCAGTTTCGATCCACATGTCGCCAAATTCATACGGGAGATCGAGGAATATACGGGAAATTGCCTCGACTTTATTTGGTTGAAATCGGTCAAGAATTGGCTGCAAAAACAGTGAAAATATGGGTAAAACGGGGTTTTTGTTATGAAAATCAGTTACCAGCCTGCGCGTCACTGCAGCTGGCAGGCAGCGCGTCGGCGCGCGAGCGTAATTCGCACTACGCCAATGCGCGCGTAAACGGCGCAGAGCCACGCGACTTGCGAGCCAGAGACCAGTGGACATGATAATACAGAAAGAAGGAAAAATTAATAAAAATTTAAAGGACAAAAAGGTACATGGACGGGTCACGGGATTATGATAAAGATGAACACGTCCGCATACACGCTCTGAGAGGACGTATATACGGGAAAAATATGTGTGTTGTATAAACAAAATGAAGCGGTAGACCTATACTATAAAGAAAAATGAAATTAAAATGACAAAAGAGGTACGAGTAATTAGGCCAACGGGTTAAATTAACTAAATGAAACGGGAACGAAGGAAAGAAGCTAATCAGGAAATGTAAGAAAAAAAAATGAAGCTATAATAATGATAACAGAATTAAATAAAAAACATGGAAACGGGAAATCACAAGCAGCAAATAAAAAATGAAGCTAAAAGGGAAATAACAAATAACAGATTTAGAAAAAAATGGGAACGGGTTTAAATAAATAAATAACATGGAAACGAAAAATCAAAATGTATCTATATTTTCGATGATTCTACCTGTCCAGTAATTCTTCCTGTTATAGTGAACGCTCCCATTTACTCATCTAGCGGGGACCCGCGAAGCGCGGGTATCCCGCCAGTCTTACTATAAATAGGCTAATGTTGTGTGTGTGTGTGTATGTATGTATGTGGTTTATGTAAAAGGCTCCGTCAGTTTCGATCCAAATGTCGCCAAATTCATACGGGAGATCGAGGAATATACGGGAAATTGCCTGCACTTTATTTGGTTGAAATCGGTCAAGAATTGGCTGCAAAAACAGTGAAAATATGGGTAAAAACGGGTTTTTGTTATGGAAATCAGTTACCAGCCTGCGCGTCACTGCAGCTGGCAGGCAGCGCGTCGGCGCGCGAGCGTAATGCGCACTACGCCAATGCGCGCGTAAACGGCGCAGAGCCACGCGACTTGCGAGCCAGAGACCAGTGGACATGATAATACAGAAAGAAGGAAAAATAAATAAAAATTAAAGTACGGGTCACGGGATTATGATAAAGATGAACACGTCCGCATACACGCTCTGAGAGGACGTATACGGGAAAAAATATGTGTGTTGTATAAACAAAATGAAGCGGTAGACCTATACTATAAAGAAAAATGAAATTAAAATGACAAAAGAGGTACGAGTAATTAGGCCAACGGGTTAAATTAACTAAATGAAACGGGAACGAAACAAAGAAGGAAAGAAACTAATCAGGAAATGTAAGAAAAAAAAGAAGCTATAATAATGATAACAGAATTAAATAAAAAACATGGAAACGGGAAATCACAAGCAGCAAATAAAAAATGAAGCCAAAAGGGAAATGTAACAAATAACAGATTTAGAAAAAAAAATGGGAACGGGTTTAAATAAATAAATAACATGGAAACGAAAAATCAAAATGTATCTTTTCGATGATTCTACCTGTCCAGTAATTCTTCCTGTTATAGTGAACGCTCCCATTTACTCATCTAGCGGGGACCCGCGCGAAGCGCGGGTATCTCGCTAGTCTTACTATAAATAGGCTAATGTTGTGTGTGTGTGTGTGTATATGTATGTATGTGGTTTATGTAAAAGGCTCCGTCAGTTTCGATCCACATGTCGCCAAATTCATACGGGAGATCGAGGAATATACGGGAAATTGCCTCAAGAATCGGTCAAGAATTGGCTGCAAAAACAGTGAAAATATGGGTAAAAACAGGGTTTTTGTTATGAAAATCAGTTGCGCGTCACTGCAGCTGGCAGGCAGCGCGTCGGCGCGCGAGCGTAATGCGCACTACGCCAATGCGCGCGTAAACGGCGCAGAGCCACGCGACTCGCGGGTGTCCCGCTAGTCTTACTATAAATAGGGGAATGTTGTATGTATCTATGTGGTTTATGTAAAAGGCTCCGTCAGTTTCGATCCAAATGTCGCCAAATTCATACGGGAGATCGAGGAATATACGGGAAATTGCCTCGACTTTATTTGGTTGAAATCGGTCAAGAATTGGCCTCAAAATCAGTGAAAATGTGGTCCGTTGCTATGCTGGGTAAACAAAAAAACGAGTCAGTTGTTAAGCTAGCCATGCGAGTCGTACGGGCGTATCTAATGCCAAGCCGCTCGCGTAGCGCAGCGATACCGCGCGGGTAACGCAGCACTACGCCATGCCGCGCGTAAACGACGCAGAGTCACGTAATGAATGATAATACGGGTGAACGACCGTAGGCGTAATAAATACGGGGAAAAGATGTGTGTTAAAAAGTACAAACAAGTTACAACATGAAGAGGTAGGCCTAATGTAATTAAAAAAGAAAACAAAATGAGGACAAACAGGTACGAGTATGTGGGTTATAGTTAGTCACAGTAAGAAAATGAAAACGGAAATAATATAGGCTAAAGAAGGAAAGAAAGAAACTAATCAGGAAATCTAAGAAAAAAAAAGCTATAATAAAATTAGATAATTTAAATAAAAAAGCTATTAAACTGAGGACAGAACTAAATAAATAACATGAAAACGGGAAATCACAAGCTAAGCAGTAAATAAAAAAGAAGCCAACAGGGAAATGTAAGAAAGGACAGATTTAGAAAATAACGGGAACGGGATTGAGTAAATAGAAAACATGGTAACGGAAATTCGCAAGCTTAGCAGCAAAAAGTTTTTAAAAAATGGAACAAAATTGGCCCATGTAGAAGAAACTAAAAAGAAAGAAAGAAGCTAAAATGGAAACTTAGGCTTAACGAGGGTCAGACTCAGATGAATAAAATTGACCTTTTCAATGATTCTACCTGTTCAGTAATTCCTCCTGTTTTAGTGAACGCTCCCATTTACTCACCTAGCGGGGACCCGCGCGTAGCGCGGGTGTCCCGCTAGTCTCTTACTATAAATAGGGAAATGTTGTATGTGTGTATGTATCTATGTGGTTTATGTAAAAGGCTCCGTCAGTTTCGATCAAAATGTCGCCAAATTCATACGGGAGATCGAAGAATATACGGGAAATTGCCTCGACTTTAATTGGTTGAAATCGGTCAAGAATTGGCTGCAAAAACAGTGAAAATATGGGTAAAAACAGGGTTTTTGTTATGAAAATCAGTTGCGCGTCACTGCAGCTGGCAGGCAGCGCGTCGGCGCGCGAGCGTAATGCGCACTACGCCAATGCGCGCGTAAACGGCGCAGAGCCACGCGACTTGCGAGCCAGACACCAGTGGACATGATAATACAGAAAGAAGGAAAAATAAATAAAAATTAAAGGACAAAAAGGTACATGGACGGGTCACGGGATTATGATAAAGATGAACACGTCCGCATACACGCTATGAGAGGACGTATACGGGGAAAAATATGTGTGTTGTATAAACAAAATGAAGCGGTAGACCTACTATAAAGAAAAATGAAATTAATATGACAAAAGAGGTACGAGTAATTTGGCCAATGACAAAAGAGGTACGAGTAATTAGGCCAACGGGTTAAATTAACTAAATAACTTGACCGATTTCAACCAAATAAAGTCGAGGCAATTTCCCGTATATTCCTCGATCTCCCGTATGAATTTGGCGACATGTGGATCGAAACTGACGGAGCCTTTTACATAAACCACATACACACATACATACAACATTCCCCTATTTATAGTAAGACTAGCGGGATACCCGCGCTTCGCGCGGGTCCCCGCTAGATGAGTAAATGGGAGCGTTCACTATAACAGGAAGAATTACTGAACAGGTAGAATCATCGAAAAGATACATTTTGATTTTCCGTTTCCATGTTATTTATTTATTTAAACCCGTTCCCATTTTTTTCTAAATCTGTTATTTGTTACATTTCCTTTTAGCTTCATTTTTATTTGCTGCTTGTGATTTCCCGTTTCCATGTTTTTTATTTAATTCTGTTATCATTATTATAGCTTCTTTTTTTTTTTACATTTCCTGATTAGTTTCTTTCCTTCTTTGTTTCGTTCCCGTTGGTTGGCCTAATTACTCGTACCGGTACCTCTTTTGTCATTTTAATTTCATTTTTCTTTATAGTATAGGTCTACCGCTTCATTTTGTTTATACAACACACATATTTTTCCCGTATACGTCCTCTCAGAGCGTGTATGCGGACGTGTTCATCTTTATCATAATCCCGTGACCCGTCCATGTACCTTTTTGTCCTTTAATTTTTATTTATTTTTCCTTCTTTCTGTATTATCATGTCCACTGGTCTCTGGCTCGCAAGTCGCGTGGCTCTGCGCCGTTTACGCGTGCATTGGCGTAGTGCGCATTACGCCCGCGCGCCGACGCGCTGCCTGCCAGCTGCAGTGACGCGCAGGCTGGGAAATCACAAGCTATGCAGCAAATAAAATAGAAGCTAAAATGGAAATGTAAGAAAGGACAGATTTAGAAAATAACGGGAACGGGGTTGAATAAATAAAAAAACATGGTAACGGAAAATCGGAATTAGCTTAGCAGCAGATTTTTTTTTTAAATGGAACAAAATTGGCCCATGTAGAAAAAACTAAAAAGAAAGAAAGAAGTTAAAATGGAAACGTAGGCTTAAAGATGGTCGAGATAAATAAAATTTACCTTTTCAATGATTCTACCTGTTCAGTAATTCCTCCTGTTTTAGTGAACGCTCCCATTTACTCATCTAGCGGGGACCCGCGCGTAGCGCGGGTGTCCCGCTAGTCATCTACAACGCGTGCTAGGCAATGTTTTTTTTAATGTTTTTTTTAATATTAGGCCTATTATTTTTTTATTTCTTTTGCTTGCTATAGCAATTTTGGTCAGCTTTGTCATTTTAACATTTCTTTATAGCTTTGCATTCGGCCTAAAAGAAAATGTGCCGAGACATGCCGTAATTTGCTCGATTCTGGTGCCGGTGTCTATAGAGCTCCTGCATTGATTTAAGCCCCCATGTCGCAAGGGAAAACGCGGTAAATCGCACATTATCGCCATGTCACAAGGGAAAACGCGGTAAACCGCACATTATTTGCACATTATTTGCAGAATCTCTCCTCTTTTTCCACTATTTTGCAGATTTTAAGCTTACTTAGCAGATACTGTGGTGATCTTTGGCGATTTTAGCTTTTTTGGGCGGATTTGCTCATTTTACCGCGTTTTCCCTTGTGACATGGGGGCTATATCACCCGCCTTACACCAAATTTTTTGAAGGGCAAACAAATGCATTGTGGGTGGGTGGGGGGGGGTGGGGGGGGGGGGGACCAAAAAATAAAATGTTTGAAATTGCCCATACTTTCAACCCCTGCCATTTGAAGGCAGTCAATATATAGGATATTGCCCAATTTGAGTTCCAAAATGTGGCTTTACCACAGGGTTCAATGGGAGAATTCAAACTTTAAATGATTTTTTTCCGGAATTTCAAGCGCTTTTTTCATCTGTCGTCGAAAAAATAGAATTGATCGCACATTAAAGTTTCTATTCGAGAACGCACATATTACTTGCGGACATTGACTTAAAAAAAAAAAAGCGGAAATTTAAATCAAATTTGCTCCACAGTTCCAAAGTACACAATGTGCTTGCAAAATCCTTACACCCTCTAGATGGAGTTCATGACGTCAATCTTGCACGGAGGAGTGTGGATATCAAATTCAGGCAACTCCATTTGATATTCACACTCCCTGTGTGGAATATGTCTTTGCCGGGTGGGGAGCATGGAATTCAAATGGAATAGCCCAACATTTCTTCTTTTGTAGCTTTTGTGACCTCAATCGAGCACACAGGGGTGTGGATATCAAATGGAATCGCCTATTCAGGTAACTTCATTTGAAATTCACACTCACTGTGTGGCAGATTAAGGGCATGTCTTCCATAGGGGGTGTATGGATTTCAACTGGAATAGCCCAATGGTTTAATCACCTGTGTGAGTTTCTTCGTGTAAAATCATCGGCAAGTAAGAGCCCCCATGTCGCAAGGGAAAACGCGCATCGCACATTATCGCCATGTCACAAGGGAAAACGCGGTAAACCGCACATTATTTGCACATTATTTGCAGAATCTCTCCTCTTTTTCCACTATTTTGCAGATTTTAAGCTTACTTAGCAGATACTGTGGTGATCTTTGGCGATTTTAGCTTTTTTGGGCGGATTTGCTCATTTTACCGCGTTTTCCCTTGTGACATGGGGGCTGATTTACATGGGTAATATTAAAATTGAAATATCTCAAGAACCGAATACCGTATGACGCTGAAACAAACTTTGAAATAAAGCTTTTACATTTCTCTATCTGTTTTATGTCATTTTTGTGTTTGTCGGATTCGTGTGATTTTGCTATCAACTGCAGATAGCTCAAATTTAAATGCCTGTTGGTTGCCGAACTTGCCGTTTTTGTCTGCTGAATGAGATAAAAATTCCTTTAAAAGGAATAGGGCGGGCAAATGAAAAATTGTCAAGAGAAATGAAAGAATGAGTAAGTCAAGTTCACAATTAAAAACAGGGAAAATATGACACAACATCGATTTCCAATGGGGAATAACACAAAACGTATAAACAAAGTTAAAAGAGTTTTTAACTTTATACGTTTGTTATTCCCCCATTGGAGGTTGTCATATTTTCCTTGATTTTAATCTTATCTATTGCTTATCCTTTGTTCTCTGCTGGTCAGTTGGAACAGATTTTCCCTGTTTTTATATTAACCCTCACATCATAACAGAAGACGTTTTACGTTAACATTTTATATAAAACATTGTTATAAAACTTTTGTAGATAATAGTTATTTAAAACATTTTCGTAATCATACCTAGAGTTTTTTTTATCATCAGATAGAAAGACTTCTGCTCATCTTCTCTGGTGAGACAACAGGGCTGGGGTATCTTTCCATATCAAAGTTTAAAAATCTGTCATATCAATTTCCTCAATATGTTGTTTTGATACAACTTATGAGGGGAAAAGTTTGATTTTACAATATTTCGATATTATTTTTTAACTTTGTAACTTTATTATGATTAACATAACTGTATTTCAAAGCGTTAAACTATATCATTATTTTGTCCCAACAAAAATAATCCAGGGAATAAAATATTCATTCATATGTTTATTTATTTTATTCAACCTGGGCCATTTCTACTGGTGCACATGCATTCTAATAATTTGTCTATAATACCTTATACAAGCATCACCAAGCACTATTTGTCACAATATTTGAAAAGTAAATAGCCTATGTACACACTGAACACAATGCACATACAAGCTGTATTTAAGTACATGCCGAAGCTATCAGTATAAAATGATATATATGACCTTCACGATGCTATTAATTTAGCCCAAAGATTAGGAAAACTAGCAAAACTGGTGAACTGGTACTGTTCAAATAAAAACATCTACAAATCTTGCTGCAATTTCCAAATAGTATTTCTATTACTAAAATAATTATTTTTGTTATTTCTTTTAATACAAACACATTACTGCCTATGATGACTTTATCGTATTACTTACATATCAAAATCAAGTAATAATTACAAAACTCGCCGTAAACTATCACCTCTGTGGGTGTTTGGGATATAACCGGCACGAATATTTTCTCAACACTGCCGCACCTGCCCAAAAAAGGGTACTACATAACACGAAAAAGCTTTCCATAGACTTTACGTGCTAAATAGGGGTCGCGTTTTGGCCATAAGTCGAGTTACGTCCAACTTTGAAATATATATTTGATATCATCTTAACTAGAACAAAATTCTGCATAACATTTCTGAAAATGACTACACATTTTTTTAGGACTAAATTTTGAAAAAATTAGTGCTATATAAAAAAGGCCACATTTTCCCGTGTTTACATCCGACTGCTAACCGCGTTCTGACCTCGTTTGTTCATGCGCACATAATCGTAAATATCACTCAAATTTTCGCATTTTCTTTTCAAATTTGTAGAGATCACATTCACAAGTTCTAGTAAAACACGATTTTCAACACTAAAATTGTTAATATTGTACCGATTTTCTAGAATTTTTATGCAAAGTTTGGGACTATAGGCGTGATAAACTTTTACCGGAAACCGCTTCACAGCAGGCGGATTTAGTGGTATATGAATCCTAAAAGCGATATTTCATAGAATCATGTTACTGGTGTGCTATCTTCTGAAGATCAAATTAAAATTTCAAATGTGGCTACATTTTGTTTTGATTTATAATTTTAATTACATGTGGTTTTTTTTGTTCTACTGTTCTACCTACTGAATACTAGTATATAGCTCAATGCAGGCCTATGTTTTCATTGTCCCCTGCGGGAGATATAGGCCTATAGGCCCTATTTTCGAATCGAATTAGGCCTACTGGTGCAATATCTACTGAGTACTGAGAATTTTAAAAAATGTCAAATGTTGCGACATTTTGTTTTGGTTTAATTTGGTACTATAGGCGTTAATTTGGGACTATATGAGATTCTAAATGCTAGGCCTATTATCAGTAGATATAGCGAAAAAAATCCTAAAACGCCCACGGTTACACTGCGCGAATAAAATAAAATCGGCATTCGGCCTATATGCCGCGCATTAAAAAAAAAAAAAAAAAGGGGGAGAGGTTAAAATAGAGAAACAGGCAGATGCGGAAAGTGATGAGTCTGTAATATCGCTTTAAACTTTCTGATCGGGACTGATGTATTATTAGAGGTAGAAATAGAGAAACAGGCAGATGCGGAAAGTGATGAGTCTGTAATATCGCTTTAAACTTTCTGATCGGGACTGATGTATGATTAGAGGTAGAAATAGAGAAACAGGCAGATGCGGAAAGTGATGAGTCTGTAATATCGCTTTAAACTTTCTGATCGGGACTGATGTATTATTAGAGGTAGAAATAGAGAAACAGGCAGATGCGGAAAGTGATGAGTCTGTAATATCGCTTTAAACTTTCTGATCGGGACTGATGTATGAGAAGGAAAAATCTCGCCGCTACATGATGAAGTAAAATTTAGAGAAAATAATGTAAAACATTACTTCTAGAGTAGAAAGATGCAATGAATCGGGATGAGATTCTAAATGCTATCTTCAGTAGATATAGCGAAAAATCCTAAAACGCGCACGGTTACTCTGCCCGAATTAAAAAATCGGCATTCGGCCTTTATGCCGCGCTATTTAAAAAAAAGCGGGGAGAGGTAAAAATATAGAAACACAGATGATAATATCTGCTTTATAAGTCCCGTTTTAAATTTTGGTCAGCTTCGTCATTTTTAAATATTTTTATAGCTCTGCAGCTCGGCTTGATGCTCATTTTTTTCTCTGAGCGCGCAAACCCCGTTCAATGCAGTTTTGCCGCTTCGCGCCGTACTGAATCATCATCTACAACTCGTGCTAGGCAATGTTTTTTTTTTTTTTTATTTGTTTTAAATATTATTAGGGCCTATTATTTTTTTTTTTGCTTTCTATTTTCTGAATATAGCAATTTTGGTCAGCTTTGTCATTTTAACATTTCTTTATAGCTTTGCATTCGGCCTAGTGCCGATTTTTATACTAAAAGAAAATGTGGCGAGACATGCCGTAATTTGCTCGATTCTGGTGCCGGTGTCTATAGAGCTCCTGCATTGATTTACATGGGCAATATTAAAATTGAAATATCTCAAGAACCGAATACCGTATGACGCTGAAACAAACTTTGAAATAAAGCTTTTACACATCTCTATCTGTTTTATGTCATTTCTGTGTTTGTCGGATTCGTGTGATTTTGCTACCAAATGCAGATAGCTCAGATTTAAATGCCTGTTGGTTGTCGTTTTTGTCTGCTGAACGAGAAAAAGGGTACATAACACAAAAAGCTTTCCATAGACTTTACGTGCTAAATAGGGGTCGCGTTTTGGCCATAAGTCGAGTTACGTCTAACTTAGAAATATATATTTGATATCATCTTAACTAGAACAAAATTCTGCATAACATTTCTGAAAATGACTACACATTTTAGGACTAAATTTTGAGAAAATTAGTGCTATATAAAAAGGCCACATTTTCCCGTGTTTACATCCGACTGCTAACCGCGTTCTGACCTCGTTTGTTCATGAGCACATAATCGTAAATATCACTCAAATTTTCGCATTTTCTTTTCAAATTTGTAGAGATCACATTCACAAGTTCTAGTAAAACACGATTTTTAACACTAAAATTGTTAATAGTGTACCGATTTTCTAGAATTTTTGGGACTATAGGCGTAATAAACTTTTACCGGAAACCGCTTCACAGGCGGATTTAGTGGTATATGAACCCTAAAAGCGATATTTTATAGAATCATGTTACTGGTGTGCTATCTTCTGAAGATCAAATTAAAATTTCAAATGTTGCTACATTTTGTTTTGATTTATAATTTTAATTGCATGTTGTTGTTTTTTCTACTGTTCTACCTACTAAATACTAAAATGCAGGCCTATGTTTTCATTGTCCCCTGCGGGAGATATATATTTTCGAATCGAATTAGGCCTACTGGTGTAATATCTACTGAGAATCAAATTAAAATTTCAAATGTTGCGACATTTTCTTTTGGTTTAATTTGGGACTATAGGTTAAATACCACTAATTATGTATTACACGTGTTTCAATGGGAAAATGCATAATTTCGGGTGGAATTTTCTCATATTCAGAACTCTCACAGTTCAATGCCACCAATATCAGGTGAAACTATATGATTTAGATGCCAAATGATCAAAAATTCAACATAGGTTGACCTGAGACTTTTCTTGTTTTAAGGGGCGCAACACTAAATCACTACGCATTTTATGTAAGAACGAAATTCGGCTAATATAGTCCATAGTGAATATGAGATTGTAGCGACCATATCTACCGACATGTTCACTGTAAATCACTCAATATCAGCTCATATGAATTCGACAAGTGTCTTCAATGATAACATGCAGAAAAAACCGGACATTTTATCTCAAAAGCAATTCTCTGTGGCGGATGAAGACAACTTCCGATTTTGAAATGTGAGTGGTGAATTTAGTATATTTTTAGGCCATATTTTTGCACCGCGAAATAGCGAAAAAAGTCAACGGTCATCGATATATGCCGACAAATGTTTTGGAATCTACAGAAACAGAGCTTTAATTTGATACCAAATTTATTTTTCCAAGTATTGCAGGGACGCCAGGAATGGCGCTCGAAGTAGGCCAAAATCACACGTTATCCTATGGGACGCTTATTTAGTGTTGCGCCCCCTTGTAACGGCCGTCGTTATGAACGCGTTCTTTTTACATTCTTCGCGTAAAATAAGAAATGCGCGTCATGAAATGTGTTCTATTTCAATCATGATGATAAACAAGGATTACGAAAAGTCACCCTGATGAATTATTATTGGGAAAAATGCTTTATTGGCCGAGCAGGCGCCTGCAAAGTCTAGAAATTGTATCCAAAAATCTTCAAAAAGGCTCAAAAATGGGTTTTAAAGTTAATAGGCATTGTTAATCTGCATGAAGCCGTTTTGCTGCATATTCAGTAGGCCTATACAAAAAGACCATAATTGTTACTACTGAAACAGGGGGGTGTTTATACTTCACACTCATTAACAAGTGCTTTCCAAAACAAAATGGCAAGACAGATAATCTAGAAATGAAATTAAACTTGGTTCAAAGACGTGCTTAAATTGTTGTCTGTCACTAGTTTAGTGAGTTTTGTGCAAACTCTCGCATATTGGAGGAAAAGTCGAAATATGCGATTTTCCGTGTTTCGGCACTGATCTTTAAAACAACATTTCTCTTGAACGAAATGTCGCAGAGACATGAAATTTTCGGTGTTGAGCAACAAATTTTCTCTAATTTAATTTATAAGTGACAAATGTGGATTTTGAAAACTTTTAAATCCTTATAAGGGGCGCAACACTAAATCACTACGCATTTTATGTAAGAACGAAAGTCGGCTAATATAGTCCATAGTGAGTATGAGATTGTAGCGACCATATCTACCGACATGTTCACTGTAAATCACTCAATATCAGCTCATATGAATTCGACAAGTGTCTTCAATGATAACATGCAGAAAAAACCGGACATTTTTATCTCAAAAGCAATTCTCTGTGGCGGATGAAGACAACTTCCGATTTTGAAATGTGAGTGGTGAATTTAGTATATTTTAGGCCATATTTTTTGCACCGCGAAATAGCGAAAAAAGTCAACGGTCATCGATATATGCCGACAAATGTTTTAGAATCTACAGAAACAGAGCTTTAATTTGATACCAAATTTATTTTTCCAAGTATTGCAGGGACGACAGGAATGGCGCTCGAAGTAGGCCAAAATCACACGTTATCCTATGGGACGCTTATTTAGTGTTGCGCCCCTTAACGCACTGAACCGTAAACACATTAAAATGGCAGTGCGCCCTCGAAGCTGAAAGTTACAATGATAGGGCGACTATTTACTAAAAACCGAAGCCGTGCGAATGAATTGGGCTATTCCATTTGAAATCCACACCCCCCATGTGGAAGATTTACAATGCTACCTAAATTCCAGTTGGGCCAAATGTACAATCCGGTTGGAAATAGTCCCACGTTTCATTGTAATTCCAGCTGAATCATATAGAAGATTTACAAATTTAACGCAATTCCAGCTGGATACCCTATGGAAGATTTGCATTTTGACCTCAATTCCAGTTGGAAACATTTACATGTTTTGTGTGGAATTCTAGCTAAAAACTTCATTCCAGTCAGATACCCTGTGGAAGATTTTCATGTCGACTTCAATTCCAGTTGGAAACATTATCGGTGGAAAATTTAACTTTCAGTCGGATACCCTGTGGAAGATTTGCACTTCTACCTCAATTCCAGTTGGAAACATTTACATTTTGTTAGAATTCCAGCAGAGAAGGTCTAAAACAGGGTAGAAATTCCGGGGGGTCACTCCCATTGTGGCCTGTACACCAATTCACGATAATCAACTTTTGAAAAGCACCCTAAACAAGGATTTAACCCTTGGCTAAAACAATATCCTAAACAGGTGTTTTTACACCCCAAACAGGGATTTTATTTCTTGCATCAAATTTCATACCCTAAATTTCATTTCCACGTATTAGCAATTGCAATTTTGCTACCCTTTTTTCCAATATTTCATGTTTTTGACCGGGGTTTTTGACCCTAAACGCGTTACGCGCGTATCGTGCTAAATACCCACGAAAAACTACCCTTTTCACGCATTTTCATTATCGCGGATGGTTTACAGGCCACAATGGGAGTGACCCCCCGGGAGAAATTCCCTGTGGAAGATTTGCTTGTTTTCTGAGTATGGTGGAAATTTAGAAATAATAAAAACTGTTCTAAGACGCAAAAAACATGTTTGCTTAAAATATTATCATGCTGTAATTTCCAACAATAACCGACACATTTTGAGTTGGACCATCATGGGGAAATCCCCCCCAACCCATTGGCTCATAATTATTGCACAGCCCCTAATGAGAATTTTTGCCTGAATTTTATTTTGTTGTCCAAATTTACGAATTTTTGGTTGTTGTAAAAAAGGATTTTTTATAGATAGAATTCTTGACAGTTTCTTCAGATTTTTATTTTGCTATACATTCATTCATTCAAATACCAGATAGACTATATAGCCAACTTTAATAGACCTCAAGTGACAAGAAATCTATTTTGTCTGCATTGTGAAGTTTTTGTTTTAAGAACAGATAATTGCAAAAATATAATGCCACATAAATTAAACCATTAACATTCTAAAACCTATTTTTAGGATGGGTGTCCTTGGCCCAGTGGAATAGTTTTATAAAACCACTACAAGTACAAGTTTGTGAACAGAAGCTGTGGACCACAGTGGACTGCAGTGTATGGAGCATAATTTGATTATGATCTTTAGTCTGGGCTTTTCTCAGGATAGGCCTTGCTTCATGTTTTTTTCTACCTGGTTACAGATTTTCACGTAACAAATTCAAGTTTTATATTGACATGTGAATTAACCCTTTTTACTGAAGTTCAAGTATAACAAGTCTTCTTTTTTTACTGAAGTATAATGCGTCTTTATATAACCTCAAAACTGATTACCACTTCACTTTTTGTATTGATATTTTCATACAGATAACAATATAATTTAATTAATATAATTGCCCTGGTTGCTTATTTCTATTCTCCGCTTTCTAGAGTTCAAAATCGTAAACATTTTCAAACAAAATTGCCTGCATTTTTATACCCAGGGCATATTAATTTTAAGGTGTCATTTTGGTGTCTAAAGGTGAAATTCCAAGCAGGTTGGACAACATACTTTGATGGCCAAATTAAATTTGGCTACAATATAGGCCCTTATTTTGAATTGATTTCTAGGCTGATTCCTATATGTATCGTGCCAATGTCTCAAATTCAAATGTCAAAGAACTTGCCCATATGAAAAAATAAACACTTAAAAATTCCACACAACATGCTCATTTTCTGATATCAGAAAGATGAGAATTAAAAAACTCATTCTTAATTAATTATTTCAAGATATTGGAGATATTGAAATGAGGGGATTTTTTTTCAGCTTTGATCGTTAGGCCCTTTACAATTAATTCTTAGTTTCCTGTTTCCCACCCACGTCCAAAGTAGAGAATTGCAAAATATTTAATTATTTTATTTTTATTTTGGATTTTCTCTTTTAAAATAACTTTTAATGACTTCCATTTGCTACTATCTGACTTTGATCATATCAACTATAATGATGAATAAACAAAGAACATAACTGTACCATTACTAATGTATAATTAGTGCGACCGCTTATTTTAAAATAAAGAATATAATAGATAATTAATAATTAAAAGTCGCCTCATCCCTTGTTTTCAGCCATGAAGCAGGAAACTAAAGAGTCCATTGTGAAGGGCCTTATCAAAGCAGATGGACATGAAACTTACCTTTTCTGAAAATTCATTGATATATTAGATGGGCAAATGGTCTTTTGTACTGAGTACCCCTAGCTGTTTATACAGGCTATTTGAACCATCAACCATGCCCCCGCATATTTCATTATAGTCTATTAGAGCATGACAGTATCCTGCTATGACTATCACCCTCCACTTTGTCATATCATAGGAACTAATATTTTTCCCCTGGTCTGTTTTGAAGGGGGAAAGCCTCGGGCCCTTCTAGATTTTGAGTTTACCGTTTCCTGCCCACATCCAAAATGATTGAGAATTGCAAAATATTTAGGCCTAATCATTTGATTTTTATTTGATATTTTGATCACATTTAATAGCTATGATGTTGAACAAACAAAAAACATCTCTGCATTTGTGTGAAATCAACCATAATTGCAATGTAATTAAACCAGCAGTGCCAAAATGTACCATTGATATTGCATATGTGACCACTCATTTCAAAAGAAAGAAAATGATATATTAATTAAGAATAAACTTTTTGCAGTTCACATTGTTAATTTATTCATTCAAGGTTTATTTTGATTCTCATTTAAAATGTATACTAACAGTTATAAATTATGCTCTTGTAATGTTTTCCGTTTGATTCGTCAGTTTACTCTTTATTCATTTGCTTATTTGTAAGACAAATGTCTCGTTCAGAAAATGATTCTTCAAAAACTTGTTCTGTTCTGTTATCATGCTCCCACTTAATAAAACCCAACAACAATAAATAATTATTTTGCCCTATAGGTAATTTTATCAATGTTTAGTCATATCAAGCATTTATAAAATGTCTAAAATTTACATTTTAATATTTAATTACATTCTCTGTTAAATTTCTTGTTTTGACTGATATAAATTTGTTAGTTTACTTTATTTGTACACCAAGCACATGAAGTATAATTAATTCATCATTTAACAAACAAAATATGGCCATACATACTGTCTTAGTTGACAAATTTGTCATGCATGCACAAATGACAAATTTTAATTTATCGTGAAAAAGTTCCTTATTTGACAAATTCAGAAAATTTCAGAAAATTAATTTTTATTGCAAACATTTTGATTTTAATAAGATTGTCACTGAAGTTTGTTAGGCTTATGTGTGCAATACCTTGTCATTTTATTGTCTTCTGGCATTCTACATTTGCCTATGAACGCATAGTAGATGTGTCAATCAATCGAATTGGTCGTTCATTTTAATTCATTCATTAATTTCAATCATTTGTATTATATTTGTTTTAATATATCAAGCCTGTAAATATTGTCAACTGAGGGAGTATGGGCAATTCACTTGCATGACTTATTTCTGCCCAATGTTTGTTGACTTTTTCATCAAAAGTAATATTTTCAATGCTAAAAAATATTTATAAAATTTTAAATAAATTTAAAATAATTTTGTCACTGAAGTTTGTTAGGCTTATGTGTGCAATACCATGTCATTTTTTAAATTTTATTGTAATATTTGTCAATCAATCGAATTGATCGTTCATTTTAATGCATACATCAATTTCACTAATTTGTATTGTATTTTGTTTTTTGTCATAAGCCTGTAAATATTGTCAGCTGAGAAAATATGGGCAATTCACTTGCTTGACTTATTTCTGCACAATGTTTAATGACTTTTTCATCGAAAGTAATATGTTCAATGACAAAAAAAATGTTTAAAAAAACTTACTTATTTTAAAAGTTGTATTTCTAAACATTTCAATGTGATATTCTTTTAAACTTAAAATGAATGTCAATAGCCTTTTCAATTAATTAGTTATCGCCAAGTGGATATTTGATGATAGAATATCAATGCCATACAGTCATACCGTCATAAGGAAATATTTTGAGTTTCTGTGGCTGCAATATTTTTGGAATTGGAATATCTTTTCACAATATCAATGACAAGTGCAGAATTAACAAAATTAATCAAATATTTCATAAAAACAAAGGGAAGGGATATGAACGTTTGGACAGTATTTATTGTGAGACATTAGAGCACATCAGACATATCGAATTGCATTCTGAATACGAAGAATGTCCTTCTGATATCAAATAATTTTGATTTTTTTTAAAATTCGCAATGTAATACACATTTTATGGCAAATCATTAAAATTGATATTTTTGATATTTAACAGTACTCGAAGTAAACTTTATAAATCTGATGATTTCTACCTAAAGTGTATGTAGGTGGGATGAAAAGCCGCCGATCAATTGAAAATTTTGACCTTTCGTATTGAAGATATGGATTTTTTTCCCAAAGCACCAAAAAAATAGGTCTTTTTGGGAAAAAATCCATATCTTCAATATGAAAGGTCAAAATTTTCAATTGATCGTCGGCTTTTCCTCCCAGCTACATACACTTTAAGACTATATCATTAAATTTATAAAATTTACTTCGAGGACTGTTATATCTCCAAAGTGTGAAAAATATCAAATTTTAAAAATTTGTCATAAAATTTGTAGTATATCGTGAATTGCATAAAATGAAAATTATTTGATATCATAAAGACATTCTTCGTATTCAGAATGCAATTCGATAGGTCTGATGTGCTCTCATGTCCCACAAAAAATGCTGTCGAAACGCTCAAAACGCTCATTCCAGTTCCCTTAAGAAGATTGTTAAAATAAAATGAATGCCTTTGATTTTCAAATTGTTTTGCAGGTTGTAACAAATATGTCACATTTTGTTTTGTAGCCAGCCATATTTCTGAAAGGAGAATTTGTATCAATTATTCACTCTCTTTCTCACATTCATTGGCATGTTTGAGAAAAGATTGTAAATAAAAATATAAATTGGGACTCATTTCCACAAAACCCTGGACATGTTGACAACCCTTCTGTTGAAATAAAAAGATATGTTGCGCTTTATCATGTTCCTTCCTGTATTCTACGGGGATCCCTTAAGATTAGTTTACTATTTGGGTATGCTGTTTTGTATTGTCTTTGTACGAGGGACAATGCAGTCAATATATTCCCGCAACTATTATTTATCTCCCCTCAAGCATGACTTTGATGACTATTTCTTATGATAAATACAGGTTTGAACATTGTACTTTTGAATTACGTAATCTCATTTGTATCAAGTCATTGCTATATGTACACTGACAACTGTCAACGTTGGTGGGACATTTGAATTGCAGTTACAGAACATGAGAGAAGGATAAGTAAGTACCAAAGCAGTTTGCAAGCCCTGTTTTGGTATGAGGTAATCTGAGTATATTCACTTGATAATTGTGAAAGAAGAATTGAACACACAGACGAGGAAAGGTGCAGTCTTTGAAATTCATCAATGGTGTGAAAATCATGACAGATGAGCATACAAGTTAGACACAAGAATAAAAAATATCTCCAAAATGAAACGAAAACAATTATGATTATTGGTATGAAAGATCATAAGTCAGGACAATAGAAATTGTTGCAATAAAAGAAATAAATATGCGCATGTGTGGGTGGTAGGCACAATTAAAAGTACCAAAAATGTATGAAAAAAGGAAAATTTAGGCAAAAAAGCGCTATAAATATGACTAAATACAATGCTGCTGGACGTTGTGAGTTAGTTGCTATACTAAGTCTCAGAATGCTGAAATTAAACACACCTTTTGAAATTCAAATTTCTTTTTCAATTCAGAGCCTCTCTATGGTGTGCTGCTTTGATTACAAAAACAAAGGGTTTAAAAAGGAAGAAATGTTTGCGAATTCCCATGGGGACCTCCCATTTTACCTTATCGAACCAGGTACCATTTTAATCTTGCTATTTCTTATTATGTAAAGAACAATGCGTGCATAACGCCTACTCAAAATTGGAGATATTCAACATGATCCCCTATCTCTAATAAAAATAGTATAGGTCTAAATAGAGTATAGCATCAACCCTGTGTTATCGGTCTACCAAATTGCAAAACCGCACCAGATTCCATGCTTTTATTCTCGAGATATTTAGAATTATGTAACAATACCTCAATTTGACTCATTATTTTCGCCACTATTTTTCACCACTATGATATATATCAGGCAGTGTCCATATGCTATTGTGTTTATGCTAATGTCATTACGTAATCAAGGATTCGACTTGGCTAATACACATTTGTTTTGAAAGACAAAGGTACAAAAACTACAAACTAGTCATCAAAGTCATGCTTAGCAGAGATAAATAATAGTTGCAGGAATATATTGACCATCCCTCGTATGTTGTTATTTGTGATGGCAGAGAAATTTGAGTAAATAAATAAATACATGTATACATATGTAGGCATATATAAGAAAACCATGCCAATAGCACATTTTTGTGAAAGCAATCTGATAAAGACCAAATTTGAAAAGCAATTCTAGGATAAGTAGTGCAATTGAAGTTGTTACATTTTGAAGCCAATGTTCAAGATTATATAAACATTTTGGGGATTGCTATATAATTTTATCATGAGCAATTTTCCAACTGTGCCAAAGGTTGGTCAGTTAATTACCTCCCCCCCCCCTTTTTTTTTAGCATTATGTGTAACTTTCAATATTATGATATTGTAGTTTCTCGGAAAAGTTCTTTGAAGAAAAATAAATTATCTCGCTATCTGAGGGGGAAAATAAATTAGCTCCACACTTCCACCTCAGACTAAAAAAAAATATTTAAAGAAATTGCTCCACGTCGGGTCAACAAAAAGATTTGGTGTCAAGGGTGAAAACAAATTCATTTTCATCATTTATAATATTTTAGCATCGTACATGTATAATTCCCCAATATTTTGATAAGAGGGTATGATCTATACAATCCTCCCCATGCATCATGTTGATATCTGTATGCGGCTTTTTGGCCTAAAAATAGCCTTTGCGTCTATTTATTCTATTTTTGTATAAACCATATTTCACACAATTTAGCTTCAATATGGCAAATATTTGGTGCTTCGTGCGAATTTGTACCATAAACTTATTCTGTGGGTATAGGTTTAGTTTCACACTTAAAGAATTGTTTTCCAACCCCAGCCCCCATACCATGTCAAATACAAATCTATGCCACTGACTTGAAGGCCCTGCATTCGAGTCCCACATTCTCCCCATCACATTAAAATGGCAAAAAAATATATTTAAAAAAACCGGATTGTTTTTGTTTAATATAGTCTCTATTCAATTTCACTATATTTTTTTTAAATCTGGCAATAAACTAGTGATTGTATCTGTTGACTTAAATATTTACAATATTATACCAAAAAATAATTTAGGCCAAAACATTAGAACATTATAATTAGGTGTAGGCCTAAGTTTAACTCTTTAAAACTGTTACTCATATTAAAATGAAGCTTGTTTTCACTATGCAGCAACAATAAGCTTTGTATAACAGTTTAGTCAAGAAATGGCAAATTTCTTGTCTTTACTTAATTATGTCTAGAATTTCCTTTGAAGTTTCATTCAAGACATAGTCAAACAAAAGTCAAGAAATTTACCACTTCTTGACAAAACATGGATTTTGTTTTCATCATTTATAATAGTTTAGCTTCGTTTTTATATAATTCCCTCAAAATTTTGATAAGGGGGTATTGACAATCGTCCCCCATGCATCAAGTTGACATCTATGTAGCTTTTTAGCCTAAAAAGAGCCTTCATGCCGGCCTATTCATTCTATTTTTGCACAAACCATATTTCACACAATTTTATATAGCTTTAATATGGCAAATATTAGGCACGTCACACAAATTTGTACCATAAACTTTTGTTTAAGGGATCTGGAATGAGCGTTTTGAGCGTTTCTACAGTATTTTTTGTGAGACATGAGTGCACATCAGACTTATGGAAATTTTTTTGCATTCTGAATACGAAGAATGTCTTTCTGATATCAAATAATTTTCATTTTTTGAAATTCACGATATAATACAAATTTTATGACAAATTATTAAAATTACACGCGTATCGTGTTTAGGGTGTAAAAGCATGACATTTTGGAAAAAAGGGTAGCAAAATTGCAATTGCTAATATGCGGAAATGAAATTTGATGCAAGGAATAAATCCCTGTTTAGGGTGTGAAAAAACAAGTGCGTGTTACCTGTTTATGGTAACGTTTTAGGCAAGGGTTAAATCCTTGTTTAAGGTGCTTTTCAAAAGTTGATTATCGTGGATGGTGTACATGCTACAATGGGATTGACCCCCCCAGGTTTTCAGAGCTAAATGCTCAAACAAAAAAACCCTGAAAGACAGCGTCAAATTGGTGATAAAATAACTCCAATTGGGCTGAAATTTCTTTTTTTAATGTATGAATTTGAGCAACAAAAGTAACTGAAAAGTTTCAGGTCTGGGTTTTCAAATTTCACAACTACCCGCGGATACATGGAGTGCAGGGACTGGGAGCATGCAATCTCATTAGATCCAGCATTTGATGGTTTGAAACCATGATTACTAGCAAATAATAAGATCAGGTATAGTGATTTTATACCAATACTAAGGTACTATGAAAAGCTGGAATTCCAAACATGCACTTTTCATATTATGAAAATCTGGAACACTCAAATTGATGATTTTGGTTGGATTTCCAAAATCTTCCACACCCTTTTCAGAGTCAATCTTCAATTCCAGTTGGAAATTTACATGTTTTGGGGTTGAAATATACATGTTTTTGAATTACCCTGTGGAAGATTTGTACTTTGACCTCAATTCCAGTTGGAATATTGACGACTCAACCTGTTGATTTTGGTACTATTTCAGATGTTTTTGAGTGGGAAATTTAACTTTATTTAACTTTCAGTCGGATACCCTGTGGAAGATTTACATTTTGACCTCAATTCCAGTTGAAATGTCGACTTCAATTCCAGATCTGGAATGACTCAAACTGTTGATTTTGGTTGGAATTCCAAAATCTTCCACACCCTTGCCGTACTATTTCAGATGAAATCTGACCTCAATTCCAGTTGGAATGTCGACGACTCAAACTCATGATTTTGGTTGGAATTCCAAAATCTTCCACAGGGGGTGTGTGGATTTCAAATGGAATAGCCCATTCTGGTACTATTACATCAAAAATGTCATATAATGAGAGAAAATGTACCATTTTGAAGCATCAAATTCTAAAAAGTACTTTTTTGGCTATATAACTTGATCAATTTCAGCGATTTTAATGCAGTCTTTTCGAATGCCATGAAAACAAATAGTTACTCATCGTATAGTTACAAGCATCATTCACCAGTCCATCTATACCGAGTGAACAAGAAACAGTGTTACCGTAAAATGGGGTAACTTTGGGCACTTTTCAGAGTTTTTAAACCACTGCTTCCAAACAAAACCAATTATATTTCTAATTAACTCCTTTTTGTGACATTAGGGTTCCCTTCTACACCTTGAAGTTGAAAAAGATTTTTAATAATTTTGTAAGGGTGCCCTAGGGGTTCAAAATGACCTGACCAAAGTTACCCCGCCTTTGGGGCAACTTTGGTCACAGTATTACATTCCATGAAGGAAAAAATCAAAAAATTGATCTTCGCTGAATATGGGCAAGTTGTTGTTTTTGTGACATTTGACACCTTGCAAAATTAATCAAACACACATCCTTGCTCACAAATATCGATTTTTATTTTTTCTGAAAAAAATGTAAAAAAATGATGATTTTTGGTCAAAAATCCTGCTTTTTTCGTAAATTTCAAGGAAATTACACATGAGCGACTATTATTTCTTCCAAACATATTTCTTAACAAATTGACACCAAATATGACTAAAAACAATATTGCTGTACGAAAATATGACCATTTAAAAAAATATATTTGACCGACCAAAGTTACCCCGCTGACCGAAGTTACCCCATTTTACGGTACGTTTCGAAAGCTCTCAGGTGAGCTCATTTTCCGCTTTGAGTAATAGTTTAATTTCACTTCATCAGTTACTCATCGTATTTCAATGTATCGCCCAGGCCTATTAGTGGTATTTAACCTATAGGCCTATCTGCTGAAGATAGCATTTAGAATCTAACCCTGATTCATTGCATCTTTCTACTCTGGAAGTAACGTTTTACATCATCATCATTTTCTCTAAATTTAAAGCGATATAAGAAAAAATGTACACTCTAAATGTCAAGGGTTTAAAATAAATCCTAAAGTATTGTGAGCAGGGACCAATCAAGTATTAGATTTAAAATTAAATCTTAGGCCTACAGTCTTAAAATTATTTTTCAAAATCTATTTTTACCTCTTCCTCCCCCCCCCCCACTTTTTTTTTCCCTTTTTTAATAGCGTGGCATTAGGCCGAATGCCGATTTCTTTTTAAATGCGCAGAGTAGTCGTGCGTTGATTTTTCGCTATAGCGCCTATCTTCTGAAGATAGCATTTAGAATCTCATCCCTAGTCATTCCATCTTTCTACTCTAGAAGTAACGTTTTACATTTATTTGTCTAAATTTTTACTTCATCATGTAGCGGCGAATTTTTCTTTCTAATACATCAGTCCCGATCAGAAAGTTCAAAGCGACATTACATATTCATTACTTTCCGCATCTGCCTGTTTCTCTATTTTTACCTCTTTTTCCTCCCTTTTTTAATAGCGCGCCGAATGACGATTTGTTTTAAATCGCGCAGAGTAGCCGTGCGTTGATTTTTTTTCGCTATAGCGCCTATCTTCTGAAGATAGCATTTAGAATCTCATCCCTTGTCACTGCATCTTTCTACTCTAGAAGTAACGTTTTACATTTATTTGTCTAAATTTTTACTTCATATTGTAGCGGCGATTTTTTTCTTACTAATACATCAGTCCCGATCAGAAAGTTCAAAGCAACATTACATATTCATCACTTTCCGCATCTGCCTGTTTCTCTATTTTTACCTCTTTTTCCTCCCTTTTTGGGTGGGTGCGGCGTGCCGCACCCACCCTGTATTCTCTGACTATTGACCTACTTTTTCACATGCCGCAGTGTTGAGAAAATATTCGTGCCGGTTATATCCCAAACACCCACAGAGGTGATAGTTTACGGCGAGTTTTGTAATTATTACTTGATTTTGATATGTAAGTAATACGATAAAGTCGTCATAGGCAGTAATGTGTTTGTATTAAAAGAAATAACAAAAATAATTATTTAAGTAATAGAAATACTATTTGGAAATTGCAGCAAGATTTGCAGATGTTTTTATTTGAACAGTACCAGTTTACCAGTTTTGCTAGTTTTCCTCATCTTTGGGCTAAATTAATAGCATCGTGAAGGTCATATATATCATTTTATACTGACAGCTTCGGCATGTACTTAAATACAGCTTGTATGTGCATTGTGTTCAGTGTGTACATAGGCTATTTACTTTTCAAATCTTGTGACAAATAGTGCTTGGTGATGCTTGTATAAGGTATTATAGACAAATTATTAGAATGCATGTGCACTGGCCCAGGTTGAATAAAATAAATAAACATATGAATGAATAATTTATTCCCTGAATTATTTTTGTTGGGACAAAATAATGATATAGTTTGACGCTTTGAAATACAGTTATGTTAATCATAATAAAGTTACAAAGTTAAAAAATAATATCGAAATATTGTAAAATCAAACATTTCCCCTCATAAGTTGCAATACAACATATTGAGGAAATTGATATGACAGATTTTTAAACTTTGATATGGAAAGATACCCCAGCCCTGTTGTCTCACCAGAGAAGATGAGCAGAAGTCTTTCTATCTGATGATAAAAAAAACAACTCTAGGTATGATTACGAAAATGTTTTAAATAACTATTATCTACAAAAGTTTTATAACCATGTTTTATATAAAATGTTAACATAAAACGTCTTGTGTTATGATGTGAAGGGTTAATATAAAACAGGGAAAATCTGTTCCAACTGACCAGCAGAGAACAAAGGATAAGCAATAGATCAGATTATTAAAAATCAGGGAAAATATGACACAACCTCCAATGGGGAATAACAAACGTATAAAAGTATAAAGTTAAAAACTCTTTTAACTTTGTTTATACGTTTTGTGTTATTCCCCTATTGGAAATCGATGTTGTGTCATATTTTTCCTGTTTTTAATTGTGAACTTGACTTACTCATTCTTTCATTTCTCTTGACAATTTTTCATTTGCCCACCCTATTCCTTTTAAAGGAATTTTTATTTAATAGCGCGCCGAATGACGATTTGTTTTAAATCAGGCAGAGTAGCCGTACGCGTTTTAGGATTTTTGTTCATTATAGGCCTATTTGCTGAAGATAGCATTTAGAATCTAACACTGATTCATTGCATCTTTCTACTCTGGAAGTAACGTTTTACATCATTTTCTCTAAATTTAAAGCGATATAAGAAAAATGTACACTCTAAATTTCAAGGGTTTAAAATAAATCCTAAAGTATTGTGAGCAGGGACCAATCAAGTATTAGATTTAAAATTAAATCTTAGGCTTACAGACTTAAAATTATTTTTCAAAATCTATTTTTACCTCTTCCTCCCCCCCCCCCCACACTTTTTTTTCTCTTTTTAATAGCGTGGCATTAGGCCGAATGCCGATTTTTTTTTTATCGCGCAGAGTAGCCGTGCGTTGATTTTTTTTCGCTATAGGGCATATCTTCTGAAGATAGCATTTAGAATCTCATCCCTAGTCATTGCATCTTTCTACTCTAGAAGTAACGTTTTACATTTATTTGTCTAAATTTTTATTTCATCATGTAGCGGCGAATTTTTTCTTTCTAATACATCAGTCCCGATCAGAAAGTTCAAAGCGACATTACATATTCATTACTTTCCGCATCTGCTTGTTTCTCTATTTTTACTCTTTTTACTCCCTGATTTAATAGCGCGCCGAATGACGATTTGTTTTAAATCACGCAGAGTAGCCGTACGCGTTTTAGGATTTTTGTTCATAATAGGCCTATCTGTTGAAGATAGCATTTAGAATCTAACACTGATTCATTGCATCTTTCTACTCTGGAAGTAACGTTTTACATCATTTTCTCTAAATTTAAAGCGATATAAGAAAACATGTACACTCTAAATTTCAAGGGTTTAAAATAAATCCTAAAGTATTGTGTGCAGGGACCAATCAAGTATTAGATTTAAAATTAAATCTTAGGCCTTCAGATTTAAAATTATTTTTAAAAATCTATTTTTACCTCTTCCTCTCCCCCTTTTTTTTCTTTTTAATAGCGTGGCATTAGGCCAAAATGCCGATTTTTTTTTTAATCGCGCAGAGTAGCCGTGCGTTGATTTTTTTTCGCTATAGCGCCTATCTTCTGAAGATAGCATTTAGAATCTCATCCCTAGTCATTGCATCTTTCTACTCTAAAAGTAACGTTTTACATTTATTTGTCTAAATTTTTACTTCATATTGTAGCGGCGATTTTTTTCTTTCTAATACATCAGTCCCGATCACAAAGTTCAAAGCGACATTACATATTCATCACTTTCCGCATCTGCCTGTTTCTCTATTTTTACCTCTTTTCCTCCCTTTTTTAATAGCGCGCCGAATGACGATTTGTTTTAAATCACGCAGAGTAGCCGTACGCGTTTTAGGATTTTTGTTCATTATAGGCCTATCTGCTGAAGATAGCATTTAGAATCTAACCCTGATTCATTGCATCTTTCTACTCTGGAAGTAACGTTTTACATCATTTTCTCTAAATTTAAAGCGATATAAGAAAAAATGTACACTCTAAATTTCAAGGGTTTAAAATAAATCCTAAAGTATTGTGTGCAGGGACCAATCAAGTATTAGATTTAAAATTAAATCTTAGGCCTTCAGATTTAAAATTATTTTTAAAAATCTATTTTTACCTCTTCCTCTCCCCCTTTTTTTTTTTTTAATAGCGTGGCATTAGGCCGAATGCCGATTTTTTTTTTAAATCGCGCAGAGTAGCCGTGCGTTGATTTTTCTTCGCTATAGGGCATATCTTCTGAAGATAGCATTTAGAATCTCATCCCTAGTCCAGAGGATGATTTAAGGAAGCCCGTCATGCACTGTAAAAGTGTTATCACTAGAGTTTCAACTGCCACTTTACTTTTCAAATCCCATTGAACTCTGTGCAAAAGATGTTGTTTTAGAATTGCCCGTGTGTCATTATTACTTGGTCGATTTCAGATCTAAAGTGATGTATGCATGAAGGATAATTCACACCTTCTGTAGATAACATAAAATGTGAAATCGACCAACTTCTTGAAGGAGTTTTTATTGTAAATATATCTGTCCAAATTCATATTTAACCATGCACGTGTGTATGCAGTGGGCGGGCAGTGGTGTCATGTTCACTCACACAGCTGTGCTAACCGCAAGACTTGCTGGGAAGTGCTTAAATCATCCTCTGTCCCTAGTCATTGCATCTTTCTACTCTAGCAGTAACGTTTTACATTTATTTGTCTAAATTTTTACTTCATCATTTAGCGGCGAATTTTTTTCTTTCTAATACATCAGTCCCGATCAGAAAGTTCAAAGCGACATTACATATTCATTACTTTCCGCATCTGCCTGTTTCTCTATTTTTACTCTTTTTACTCCCTGATTTAATAGCGCGCCGAATGACGATTTGTTTTAAATCACGCAGAGTAGCCGTACGCGTTTTAGGATTTTTGTTCATAATAGGCCTATCTGTTGAAGATAGCATTTAGAATCTAACACTGATTCATTGCATCTTTCTACTCTGGAAGTAACGTTTTACATCATTTTCTCTAAATTTAAAGCGATATAAGAAAACATGTACACTCTAAATTTCAAGGGTTTAAAATAAATCCTAAAGTATTGTGTGCAGGGACCAATCAAGTATTAGATTTAAAATTAAATCTTAGGCCTTCAGATTTAAAATTATTTTAAACATCTATTTTTACCTCTTCCTCTCCCCTTTTTTTTCTTTTTTTAATAGCGTGGCATTAGGCCAAAATGCCGATTTTTTTTAATCGCGCAGAGTAGCCGTGCGTTGATTTTTTTTTGTTATTTGCCTATCTTCTGAAGATAGCATTTAGAATCTCATCCCTAGTCATTGCATCTTTCTACTCTAGAAGTAACGTTTTACATTTATTTGTCTAAATTTTTATTTCATATTGTAGCGGCGATTTTTTTCTTTCTAATACATCAGTCCCGATCACAAAGTTCAAAGCGACATTACATATTCATCACTTTCCGCATCTGCCTGTTTCTCTATTTTTACCTCTTTTTCCTCCCTTTTTTAATAGCGCGCCGAATGACGATTTGTTTTAAATCACGCAGAGTAGCCGTACGCGTTTTAGGATTTTTGTTCATTATAGGCCTATCTGCTGAAGATAGCATTTACAATCTAACCCTGATTCATTGCATCTTTCTACTCTGGAAGTAACGTTTTACATCATTTTCTCTAAATTTAAAGCGATATAAGAAAAAAATGTACACTCTAAATTTCAAGGGTTTAAAATAAATCCTAAAGTATTGTGAGCAGGGACCAATCAAGTATTAGATTTAAAATTAAATCTTAGGCTTACAGACTTAAAATTATTTTTCAAAATCTATTTTTACCTCTTCCTCACCCCCCCCCCCCCACACACACTTTTTTTTTTTTTTTAATAGCGTGGCATTAGGCCGAATGCCGATTTTTTTTTTAAATCGCGCAGAGTAGCCGTGCGTTGATTTTTCTTCGCTATAGGGCATATCTTCTGAAGATAGCATTTAGAATCTCATCCCTAGTCCAGAGGATGATTTAAGGAAGCCCCGTCATGCACTGTAAAAGTGTTATCACTAGAGTTTCAACTGCCACTTTACTTTTCAAATCCCATTGAACTCTGTGCAAAAGATGTTGTTTTAGAATTGCCCGTGTGTCATTATTACTTGGTCGATTTCAGATCTAAAGTGATGTATGCATGAAGGATAATTCACACCTTCTGTAGATAACATAAAATGTGAAATCGACCAACTTCTTGAAGGAGTTTTTATTGTAAATATATCTGTCCAAATTCATATTTAACCATGCACGTGTGTATGCAGTGGGCGGGCAGTGGTGTCATGTTCACTCACACAGCTGTGCTAACCGCAAGACTTGCTGGGAAGTGCTTAAATCATCCTCTGTCCCTAGTCATTGCATCTTTCTACTCTAGAAGTAACGTTTTACATTTATTTGTCTAAATTTTTACTTCATCATTTAGCGGCGAATTTTTTCTTTCTAATACATCAGTCCCGATCAGAAAGTTCAAAGCGACATTACATATTCATTACTTTCCGCATCTGCCTGTTTCTCTATTTTTACTCTTTTTACTCCCTGATTTAATAGCGCGCCGAATGACGATTTGTTTTAAATCACGCAGAGTAGCCGTACGCGTTTTAGGATTTTTGTTCATAATAGGCCTATCTGTTGAAGATAGCATTTAGAATCTAACACTGATTCATTGCATCTTTCTACTCTGGAAGTAACGTTTTACATCATTTTCTCTAAATTTAAAGCGATATAAGAAAACATGTACACTCTAAATTTCAAGGGTTTAAAATAAATCCTAAAGTATTGTGTGCAGGGACCAATCAAGTATTAGATTTAAAATTAAATCTTAGGCCTTCAGATTTAAAATTATTTTTAAAAATCTATTTTTACCTCTTCCTCTCCCCTTTTTTTTTCTTTTTAATAGCGTGGCATTAGGCCAAAATGCCGATTTTTTTTAATCGCGCAGAGTAGCCGTGCGTTGATTTTTTTTCGCTATAGCGCCTATCTTCTGAAGATAGCATTTAGAATCTCATCCCTAGTCATTGCATCTTTCTACTCTAGAAGTAACGTTTTACATTTATTTGTCTAAATTTTTACTTCATATTGTAGCGGCGATTTTTTCTTTCTAATACATCAGTCCCGATCACAAAGTTCAAAGCGACATTACATATTCATCACTTTCCGCATCTGCCTGTTTCTCTATTTTTACCTCTTTTTCCTCCCTTTTTTAATAGCGCGCCGAATGACGATTTGTTTTAAATCACGCAGAGTAGCTGTACGCGTTTTAGGATTTTTGTTCATTATATGCCTATCTGCTGAAGATAGCATTTAGAATCTAACCCTGATTCATTGCATCTTTCTACTCTGGAAGTAACGTTTTACATCATTTTCTCTAAATTTAAAGCGATATAAGAAAAAATGTACACTCTAAATTTCAAGGGTTTAAAATAAATCCTAAAGTATTGTGAGCAGGGACCAATCAAGTATTAGATTTAAAATTAAATCTTAGGCTTACAGACTTAAAATTATTTTTCAAAATCTATTTTTACCTCTTCCTCACCCCCCCCACACACACTTTTTTTTTCCTTTTTAATAGCGTGGCATTAGGCCGAATGCCGATTTTTTTTTTGTCGCGCAGAGTAGCCGTGCGTTGATTTTTTTTTCGCTATAGCGCCTATCTTCTGAAGATAGCATTTAGAATCTCATCCCTAGTCATTGCATCTTTCTACTCTAGAAGTAACGTTTTACATTTATTTTTCTAAATTTTTACTTCACATTGTAGCGGCGAATTTGTTCTTTCTAATACATCAGTCCCGATCACAAAGTTCAAAACGACATTACATATTCATCACTTTCCGCATCTGCCTGTTTCTCTATTTTTACCTCTTTTTCCTCCCTTTTTTAATAGCACGCCGAATGACGATTTGTTTTAAATCACGTAGAGTAGCCGTACGCGTTTTAGGATTTTTGTTCGTTACTAGCGGAACACCCGCGCTACGCGCGGGTCCCCGCTAGGTGAGTAAATGGGAGCGTTCACTAAAACAGGAGGAATTACTGAGCAGGTAGAATAATTGAAAAGGTAAATTTTATTTATCTGAACCTGACCCTCCTTAAGCCTACGTTTCCATTTTAACTTCTTTCTTTCTTTTTAGTTTCTTCTACATGGGTCAATTTTGTTCCATTTAAAAAAAAATTCTGCTGCTAAGCTTGCGATTTTCTGTTACCATTTTTTTAAATTTATTCAATCCCGGCCCGTTCCTTTTATTTTATTTTTAGCTTCTTTTTTCATTTGCTGCAGAGCTTGTGATTTCCCGTTTTCATGTTATTTATTTAATTCTGTCCTCAGTTTAAATTAATAGCTTTTTTATTTAAATTTCCTGATCTTATTATGGCTTTTTTTTCTTACATTTCCTGAAGAGTTTCTTTCTTTCCTTCTTAGCCTATTTTATTCCCATTTTCATTTTGTACCCACATACTCGTACAGCCTGTTTGTCCTCATTTTGTTTTCTTTTTTATTTACTAGCGGGAGACCCGCGCTTCGCGCGGGTCCCCGCTAGTTGAGTAAACGGGAGCGGTTAGTAAACGGGAGTGGTTAGTAAACATGGTCAACGGTGATGATAATCATGGTGTCTTGGTGTAGAATCTGTAGATTATTCATCCAGTATAGTAATGATCATGTTAGCTTGATAATCATAAATTATGTTAGCTCCTGTCATATTAAAGAAGCTAAACTTTAAGTGAATATCCAGACCTGTGATAATGTTGTTACTCACTCAATCCCTCAGATTTCTGTTGAAACAGCTCGTGACATAATGGTTGATTTTCACTTTATCCAAACAAACATAAAACATTAATGTTAGAAGAGGTTGCTAGAAAACGTTTCAATTTCGGGTTATAATGCATGGTATAAAACATGCATGTAAGCAACAGAGTAAGCAACATGTTTAAAAGTTGCAGCAAAACATTTTAAGCGATTCCGTGTTGTTAATAGCTAGGCCTACATTATAGCCAGGATTTATTTGTGGGGGCCGCAGAATTTCCAAAATGTGGACTTTCAAGTTCCACTAAAGTGGGCTCATCCACCCCCTAATATTTAACCTTTTCGGGCTATACGGAACAGTTGCACGACTCTGTTGGCTACATTTTAACATTCCCTCTGTTAAGTGGACTTTTTTGCAAATCTGTCACCCAATAACCCCCCCATTTCATCAGCTTACACCTAATGATCCCCCCGAAATTGCTTCAAGGCCTTTGCTATGACCAAGTTTCCCATTCTGAGGGGACACAACCGGCTGCACGGCGCGAGACACAATGGTGCTTCGTGGCCATTCAAAAGGTGTCGGCAAAGAGCTTCCGAGTGTGCCCCCCTTCCAAATTCCTGGATCCGCCACTGTCTCAGAGAAGCAGTCAGTCACGTACCCAGACAAACAATGTCTATGGTCACATACACATACGTGGGCCTACGCGCGGTAAGCCAACATTAAGTGCGCCCAAACCATGCGCCGCAATGCGCGTGAAACCATGTACGCGCAGGTGCGTGACTCGCCACTTACCGCGCGTGTTGGACATCGCTTGCATTTGACGCGTTTGCTGTCATGACCTGACCCATAAGGTTATTGACCTCAACGGCCTAACAACCGATCATTTTTTTTGTTATTTCCATAGTGATTGAATAGTTTGGCAAAAATGAACGTCAGATGGTTTAATGGCAATATGTACCCGATCGATCTACGAATAAATCAGAGCTGAAAGTGAAAGCATCTCGGAGCCTGCTTCTGGACAAGATTTAGCGACTTCCTTTTATTTATATAGATAGTAGGCCTACCTCTTCATGTTGTTTGTACTTTTTAACACACATCTTTTTCCCGTATTTATTAGCTAAGGTCGTTCAACCGTATTATCATTCATTACGTGACACTGCGTCGTTTACGCGTGCCATGGCGTAGTGCTGCGTTACCCGCGCGGTATCGCTGCACTACGCGAGCGGCTTGGCATTAGATACGCCTGTGCGACGCGCATGGCTAGCTTAGTAACTGAATCCTTTTTTTGTTTACTTTGGATAGCAACGGACCACATTTTCACTGATTTTGAGGCCAATTCTTGACCGTTGCCAACCAAATTAATAACAGGACATTCCCGTATATTCCTCGATCTCCCGTATGAATTTGGCGAGATTTGGATCCAAACTGACGGAGCCTTTCGATCTTCATACATAGATAGATAGATAGATAGATAGTCACAACATTCCGCTATTTATAGTAAGACTAGCGGGACACCCGCGCTTCGCGCGGGTCCCCGCTAGATGAGTAAATGGGAGCGTTCACTATAACAGGAAGAATTACTGAACAGGTAGAATCATTGAAAATGGACATTTTATTTATCTAAATAAAATCTGTCTCTTCTTACATTTTCTTTTTTAGTTTCTTCTGCTTAGCTTGTGATTTTCCGTTTCCGTGTTATTTATTTAACCCCGTTCTCATTATTTTCTAAATCTGTTCTTTCTTACATTTCCATTTTTTTTTATTTGCTGCTTGTGATTTCCCGTTTCCATGTTATTTATTTAATTCTATTCTCATTATTTTAGCTTCTTTTTTTGTTACATTTCCTGATTACTTTCTTTCCGTCTTTGTTTCGTTATCATAATCCCGTGACCCGTCCATGTACCTTTTTGTCCTTTATTTTTCCTTCATTCCGTATTGTCATGTCCACTGGTCTCTGGCTCGCAAGTCGTGTGGCTCTGCGCCGTTTACGCGCGCATTGGCGTAGTGCGCATTACGCACGCGGCGCTGACGCGCTGCAGGCCAGCTGCAGTGACGCGTAGGCTGGCAACAGATTTTCATAACAAAAAACCCGTTTTTACCCATATTTTGACTGTTTTTGCAGCCAATTCTTGACCGTTTTCAACCAAATAAAGTTTAAACACGTTCCCGTATATTCCTCGATCTCCCGTATGAATTTGGCGACATTTGGATCGAAACTGACGGAGCCTTTATAGGCATACATAGATACATAGATAGATAGATAGATACAACATTTCCCTATTTATAGTAAGATAGGCCTATCTGCTGAAGATAGCATTTAGAATCTAACACTGATTCATTGCATCTTTCTACTCTGGAAGTAACGTTTTACATCATTTTCTCTAAATTTAAAGCAATATAAGAAAAAATGTACACTCTAAATTTCAAGGGTTTAAAATAAATCCTAAAGTATTGTGAGCAGGGACCAATCAAGTATTAGATTTAAAATTAAATCTTAGGCCTACAGTCTTAAAATTATTTTTCAAAATCTATTTTTACCTCTTCCTCCCCCCTTTTTTTTTCCTTTTTAATAGCGTGGCATTAGGCCGAATGCCGATTTCTTTTTAAATGCGCAGAGTAGCCGTGCGTTGATTTTTTTTCCCTATAGCGCCTATCTTCTGAAGATAGCATTTAGAATCTCATCCCTAGTCATTGCATCTTTCTACTCTAGAAGTAACGTTTTACATTTATTTGTCTAAATTTTTATTTCATCATGTATCTGCCTGTTTCTCTATTTTTACCTCTTTTTCCTCCCTTTTTTAATAGCGCGCCGAATGACGATTTGTTTTAAATCACGCAGAGTAGCCGTAGGCCTACGCGTTTTAGGATTTTTGTTCGTTATAGGCCTATCTGCTGAAGATAGCATTTAGAATCTAACACTGATTCATTGCATCGTTCTACTCTGGAAGTAACGTTTTACATCATTTTCTCTAAATTTAAAGCGATATAAGAAAAAATGTACACTCTAAATTTCAAGGGTTTAAAATAAATCCTAAAGTATTGTGAGCAGGGACCAATCAAGTATTAGATTTAAAATTAAATCTTAGGCCTACAGTCTTAAAATTATTTTTCAAAATCTATTTTTATCTCTTCCTCCCCCCACACTTTTTTTCCTTTTTAAGGCAGCTGTGTACTCTCAGACATGCATGTAGTAAACGTGCCATAACTTTGTAATTATTAACGCAAGACATATATATAAAAGTATACATTTTTATAAAGGCAAGACATCAATGAATCTTAATATAAATACAGATTTGGTGTAAAACAACAATTATGAAGAAAATCACAAAAAGTGAGTTTTGGGCCATTTTTGTTCGGTACATCATAACAAAAAACACTCTTTCCAAAAATTTTTGTTTTGTTTTTTTCTTAATCTTGAGACACCATTCCAAAAACTGTTTTTTAAGTTTTTTGATATTGGCCTTATTTTTTGAGATATTGACCATATATGGCATCAAAATGAACTTTTTAAAATTCATAAACGCCTATTTGCACAAAATGATGCCTAAAATCGGAAATAGACCAAAATATAAAAAAATGAGAAAACCGTTTCTTAAGTCGATCATGCTTTTTATGATGAGCATAATTACTTACCTATAGATGCTGTATTTATTGAGTTATCGTGTACCTAAATCGTCATTTTACCGAGAAAATGAACATTGAAATAAAGGCCGTTGAAGTTTAAAGTGGTCATATTTTGCACTTTGATCGAAGCTCACAGGAGAATGCGGCAGTTCTCGTTTTTCTACCTTACATTACGTGAACATCGGGTAAATCCACAGCCCTTTGAGAAGTTTGGGTGAAATCTATTCATATCTTGATGTTTAAATCGGGGGAAAGAACTTGAAAAAAATTCACATTTTATCAGCTAAAACGGAGCCATTTGACTGCTAGGTTTTTATGAAATCAGTGCTTCCGCAGTGCTTCCATAAGATATAAGAAAAATGTACACTCTAAATTTCAAGGGTTTAAAATAAATCCTAAAGTATTGTGAGCAGGGACCAATCAAGTATTAGATTTAAAATTAAATCTTAGGCCTACAATCTTAAAATTATTTTTCAAAATCTATTTTTATCTCTTCCTCCCTCCCCCCCACACTTTTTTTTTCTTTTTTAATACCGTGGCATTAGGCCGAATGCCGATTTTTTTTTTTTTGCGCAGAGTATCCGTGCAATGATTTTTTTTTCGCTATAGCGCCTATCTTCTGAAGATAGCATTTAGAATCTCATCCCTAGTCATTGTATCTTTCTACTCTAGAAGTAACGTTTTACATTTATTTGTCTAAATTTTTATTTCATCATGTAGCGGCGAATTTTTTCTTTCTAATACATCAGTCCCGATCAGAAAGTTCAAAGCTACATTACATATTCATTACTTTCCGCATCTGCCTGTTTCTCTATTTTTACCTCTTTTCCTCCCTTTTTTTAATAGCGCGTCGAATGACGATTTGTTTTAAATCACGCAGAGTAGCCGTACGCGTTTTAGGATTTTTGTTCGTTATAGGCCTATCTGCTGAAGATAGCATTTAGAATCTAACACTGATTCATTGCATCTTTCTACTCTGGAAGTAACGTTTGACATCTTTTTCTCTAAATTTAAAGCGATATAAGAAAAATGTACACTCTAAATTTCAAGGGTTTAAAATAAATCCTAAAGTATTGTGTGCAGGGACCAATCAAGTATTAGATTTAAAATTAAATCTTAGGCCTTCAGATTTAAAATTATTTTAAAAATCTATTTTACCTCTTCCTCTCCCCCTTTTTCTTTTTTAATAGCGTGGCATTAGGCCAAAATGCCGATTTTTTTTAATCGCGCAGATGCATGCAGAGTAGCCGTGCGTTGATTTTTTCGCTATAGGGCCTATCTTCTGAAGATAGCATTTAGAATCTCATCCCTAGTCATTGCATCTTTCTATACTCTAGAAGTAACGTTTTACATTTATTTGTCTAAATTTTTACTTCATATTGTAGCGGCGCATTTTTTCTTTCTAATACATCAGTCCCGATCACAAAGTTCAAAGCGACATTACATATTCATCACTTTCCGCATCTGCCTGTTTCTCTATTTTTACCTCTTTTTCCTCCCTTTTTTAATAGCGCGCCGAATGACGATTTGTTTTAAATCACGCAGAGTAGCCGTACGCGTTTTAGGATTTTTGTTCGTTATAGGCCTATCTGCTGAAGATAGCATTTAGAATCTAACACTGATTCATTGCATCTTTCTACTCTGGAAGTAACGACAAGACACGATATGTAAATGACCTAAATCTAACCAAAAATAAGAAAGTCTTTTCTGATCATGCTATACGTACAAGAGGTCCCATTCTTTGGAATTCTTTAGATAAAAATCTGAAAGCATCAAAATCTGTCAAACATTTCCGTAATCAATTCAAAACAAAACTGATCTCTAAATATAATTAATCTTTTCCGTGAGCACCCCCCTTGTCTTTTGGTTATGTTATGTGATGTTGATTTATTTTGTTAATTTCATTTGATTTCAGGGAAAGGCTAACTTTCAGACCTTTTTGGTCTTCAGCCTTTTCCTCCATATGTACCGTGTTTATATATTTTTTATGTAATGTCTTTGATTTTTATGGAAATAAAATATGAATATGAATGAATATGAATATGAATATGTTTTACATCATTTTCTCTAAATTTAAAGCGATATAAGAAAAAATGTACACTCTAAATTTCAAGGGTTTAAAATAAATCCTAAAGTATTGTGAGCAGGGACCAATCAAGTATTAGATTTAAAATTAAATCTTAGGCCTACAATCTTAAAATTATTTTTCAAAATCTATTTTTATCTCTTCCTCCCCCCCCCACACTTTTTTTCCTTTTTAAGGCAGCTGTGTACTCTCAGACATGCATGTAGTAAACGTGCCATAACTTTGTAATTATTAACGCAAGACATATATATAAAAGTATACATTTTATAAAGGCAAGACATCAATGAATCTTAATATAAATACAGATTTGGTGTAAAAACAACAATTATGAAGAAAATCACAAAAAAGTGAGTTTTTGGCCATTTTTGTTCGGTACATCATAACAAAAAAACACTCTTTCCAAAAATTTTTGTTTTGTTTTTTTCTTAATCTTGCGACACCATTCCAAAACTGTTTTTAAGTTTTTAGATATTGGCCTTATTTTTTGAGATATTGACCATATAAGGCATCAAAATGAACTTTTTAAATTTTATAAACGCCTATTTGCACAAAATGATGCCTAAAATCGGAAATAGACCAAAATATAAAAAAATGAGAAAACCGTTTCTTAAGTCGATCATGCTTTTTATGATGAGCATAATTGCTTACCTATAGATGCTGTATTTATTGAGTTATCGTGTACCTAAATCGTCATTTTACCGAGAAAATGAACATTGAAACATGGACTAATTATAGAGCACGTAGTGCGATGGACTTGCAACTCCGTTCACCGACGTGAGGACAGTGGCAAAAAATAAGTCCTTATATAAATACGCGATTTACGTAGCCTATGTCGCTAGCTGTCGTTGATGGCAGCAGCATTTTTCTGTAATTAGCATATTCGTGACGTCATGCTAACATAAGTCTCCACAGCACTACGCAGTACTATCGTAGATGGCAGCAGCATTTTTCTGCAGTTTCTGCAGGCTATCAACAGAGTAATACACAGGGGAAGCCGACGCTGTCGCCATCTTTTTGTATTGCGCTAGTATAGAAGTTGCAACGGCCTGATTGAAATAAAGGCCGTTGAAGTTTAAAGTGGTCATATTTTGCACTTTGATCGAAGCTCACAGGAGAATGCGGCAGTTCTCGTTTTCTACCTTACATTACGTGAACATCGGGTAAATCCACAGCCCTTTGAGAAGTTTGGGCGAAATCTATTCATATCTTGATGTTTAAAACGGGGGAAAGAACTTGAAAAATTCACATTTTATCAGCTAAAACGGAGCCATTTGACTGCTAGTTTTTATGAAATCAGTGCTTCCGCGGTGCTTCCATAAGATGCGCGACGCATGCAGCTAAGCGTTGCGTATGCGTAGCGTATCTGTGCGTTAACAAATTGCGCGTCTACAAAACGCGATGCGTTGTTGCGCGCGTATACCCGATGGTACAACAAAGATTTTCTTTCCTTTTAAATTGCGGAAACGAGTGAAATAGTGAAATAAAATCCATAAAATAGAGCAGTTGGAGTTAACAAATCTGGAATTTCTTTCCTTGTATTTATAAAAACATAACAAAGTAAATACATTTCAAAAAGCTCAATTTCGCGAAAGAAACAATGTCTTGAGTACACAGCCGCGTTAATAGCGTGGCATTAGGCCGAATGCCGATTTCTTTTTAAATGCGCATAGTAGCCGTGCGTTGATATTTTTTTTCGCTATAGCGCCTATCTTCTGAAGATAGCATTTAGAATCTCATCCCTAGTCATTGCATCTTTCTACTCTAGAAGTAACGTTTTACATTTATTTGTCTTAATTTTTACTTCATCATGTAGCGGCGAATTTTTTTCTTTCTAATACATCAGTCCCGATCAGAAAGTTCAAAGCGACATTACATATTCATTACTTTCCGCATCTGCCTGTTTCTCTATTTTTACCTCTTTTTCCTCCCTTTTTAATAGCACGCCGAATGACGATTTGTTTTAAATCACGTAGAGTAGCCGTACGCGTTTTAGGATTTTTGTTCGTTATAGGCCTATCTGCTGAAGATAGCATTTAGAATCTAACACTGATTCATTGCATCTTTCTACTCTGGAAGTAACGTTTTACATCATTTTCTCTAAATTTAAAGCGATATAAGAAAAAATGTACACTCTAAATTTCAAGGGTTTAAAATAAATCCTAAAGTATTGTGAGCAGGGACCAATCAAGTATTAGATTTAAAATTAAATCTTAGGCCTACAGTCTTAAAATTATTTTTCAAAATCTATTTTTACCTCTTCCTCCCCCCCACTTTTTTTTTTTTTTTTAATAGCGTGGCATTAGGCCGAATGCCGATTTCTTTTTAAATGCGCAGAGTAGCCGTGCGTTGATTTTTTTTCGCTATAGCGCCTATCTTCTGAAGATAGCATTTAGAATCTCATTCCTAGTCATTGCATCTTTCTACTCTAGAAGTAACGTTTTACATTTATTTGTCTAAATTTTTACTTCATCATGTAGCGGCGATTTTTTTCTTTCTAATACATCAGTCCCGATCAGAAAGTTCAAAGTGACATTACATATTCATTACTTTCCGCATCTGCCTGTTTCTCTATTTTTACCTCTTTTTCCTCCCTTTTTTCATAGCGCGCCGAATGACGATTTGTTTTAAATCACGCAGAGTAGCCGTACGTGTTTTAGGATTTTTGTTCTTTATAGGTTAAATACCACTAATTATGTATTACACGTGTTTCAATGGGAAAATGCCTAATTTCGGGTGGAATTTTCTCATATTCAGAACTCTCACAGTTCAATGCCACCAATATCAGGTGAAACTATATGATTTAGATGCCAAATGATCAAAAATTCAACATAGGTTGACCTGCATGAGACTTTTCTTGTTTTCACGCACTGAACCGTAAACACGGTAAACACATTAAAATGTCAGTGCGCCTTCGAAGCTGAAAGTTAGAATATGATAGGGCGACTATTTACTAAAAACCGAAGCCGTGCGTATGAATTCTGGTACTATTACATCAAAATGTCATATAATGAGAGAAAATGTACCATTTTGAAGCATCAAACTCTAAAAAGTACTTTTTGGCTATATAACTTGATCAATTTCAGCGATTTTAATGCAGTCTTTTCGAATGCCATGAAAACAATCATCGTATTTCAATGTATCGCCCAGGCCTATTAGTTAGAGAATAAACGATAGGAATTTTTATTTTGCCTATCCTCTACCGTGTGATAGACGACAGGCAGGTCCAATATTTTGAGTAGTGGATGCCGGCGCAGCCGGTATCCACTACGATAAAAAGATTGGACCTGCCTGTCGTCTATCATAGGTAGAGGATAGGCAAAATAAAAATTCCTATCGTTTATTCTCATTCTTAGTCAGTTAAATATTATTTTAATAACTGTAAACAAATTTTTTAAGCAAAAACTAAGTTACCGTCATAAAAACTCCCCTCATTATAAAATGAACGAAACTTGTTTACAACTTCACGTATTCTGTTGCGCGTACTGCTAGCGCGTCGCGTATTCCGCACTAGTCTACGCATTACAGCGCAATACATACGCGCACCTCTACAAGCGTGTAAGGCATTATCAAGACGCATGATGACGTGGGGTCGTCTACGGCCTGATAAACGGCACCCGAAATCTTGCGATTGTCCAATCAAAATGTGTCTACGAACTAGACCACTCCCACTGACTAAGAATGGTATTTAACCTATAGGCGTTAATTTGGGACTATATGAGATTCTAAATGCTAGGCCTATCTTCAGTAGATATAGCGAAAAAAATCCTAAAACGCGCACGGTTACTCTGCGCGAATTAAAAAAATCGGCATTCGGCCTATATGCCGCGCATTAAAAAAAAAAAAAAAAGAGGGAAGAGGTAAAAATAGAGGAACAGGCGGAAACAGGCGGAATGTGATGAGTCTGTAATATCGCTTTAAACTTTCTGATCGGGACTGATGTATTAGAAAGAAAAATCTCCCCGCTACATGATGAAGTAAATATTTAGAGAAAATAATGTAAACATTACTTCTAGAGTAGACAGATGCAATGAATCGGGATGAGATTCTAAATGCTATCTTCAGTAGATATAGCGAAAAAATCCTAAAACGCGCACGGTTTATACTCCGCACGAATTAAAAAATCAGCATTCGGCCTTTATGCCGCGCTATTTTTTTAAAAAGCGGGAGAGGTAAAATATAGAAACAGGCAGATGATAATATCTGCTTTATAAGTCCCGTTTTAAATTTTGGTCAGCTTCGTCATTTTTACATATTTTTTATAGCTCTGCAGCTCGGCCTGATGCTGATTTTTTCTCTGAACGCGCAAACCCCGTTCAATGCAGTTTTGCCGCTTCGCGCCGTACTGAATCATCATCTACAACTCGTGCTAGGCAATGGTTTTTGTTTGTTTTTTTTTTTTAATATTATCATTTTTTTAATTTTTTTGCTTGCTATCTTCTGAAGATAGCAATTTTGGTCAGCTTTGTCATTTTAACATTTCTTTATAGCTTTGCATTCGACCTAGTGCCGATTTTTATACTAAAAGAAAATGTGCCGAGACATGCCGTAATTTGCTCGATTCTGGTGCCGGTGTCTATAGAGCTCCTGCATTGATTTACATGGGTAATATTAAAATTGAAATATCTCAAGAACCGAATACCGTATGACGCTGAAACCAACTTTGAAATAAAGCTTTTACACATCTCTATCTGTTTTATGTCATTTCTGTGTTTGTCGGATTCGTGTGATTTTGCTATCAACTGCAGATAGCTCAGATTTAAATGCCTGTTGGTTGTCGTTTTTGTCTGCTGAACGAGAAAAAGGGTACATAACACAAAAAGTTTTCCATAGACTTTACGTGCTAAATAGGGGTCGCGTTTTGGCCATAAGTCGAGTTAGCCTACGTCTAACTTAGAAATATATATTTGATATCATCTTAACTAGAACAAAATTCTGCATAACATTTCTGAAAATGACTACACATTTTAGGACTAAATTTTGAGAAAATTAGTGCTATATAAAAGGCCACATTTTCCCGTATTTACACTCTTATTTCGCCAATTAAAAAGTCTTAAACAATCTTAATCAATCTTAAACTCGTGTTAGTTACGTGGTCTTCTCGTCGAAATATTGGTTAAGGGCCCTTAATTTTCTTGTTGTTTAAGGCTCAAATCAATAGTTGGTTAAAACTTTTAACCAATAAATGCATATAGCACTTTAACCAGCTTCAAGTTTAAGTGCTTAACCAACTCGGTCTTTTAATCAATATTTGCTTAATAACTCTAAACAGATAATGATTTATATGTTCTATTTTATCTAAGGATTGTTTAAGAAATACAACTGCTTAATCAATGGTTGTATTGAATTTAATTATGATTGGGACTTTCTTTCTTTCTTTTAAAAATTTTTTTATACTGAAACATAATTCATGATAGATTTGAAGTCATCAGATCTTGGTCAACTGTGAGATTCGTTCAAAATACAATTTCATGCATAAAGTATTTTGGTTTTTTTATCAGTTCAACCCGCTATGTATCCGGTAAGCCTTTCTCTCTCGCATGCATTACGATACAATGCTAAAATACAATACATCAACGCTAATAAATTCACACACTCGATACGGTATCCAGCATACCGATACTTCAATGCATCTCGTCTACATTGTAAGCTATTGTGCGTATGCCCAAAACTGAACATCGCGGTACACACATTGGTGATATACATGTACAGTGCACGTAGAACAGTACAGTACAGTATCGCTAGAATGTCAATCCCAATGACGTTGTTAAATCTAGCAAATGAACGCATCAATATCCATCCTTTATGTCTCAACGATGTCTATGCATAACTTATCAAACGAATCTCGAGTTTGGTGCAACCTGATTGACTCAAACCTACCTATTTGAACGAAGTTTCAGGAGACCATAAGCAGCACGACCAGCATTCACTCGTGGCCGCCATTTGCTTTTGTCATTTTAAACAATAATTGGTTAAAATTCCGTGGCGCGAGATGTATTGTTAAACAGGTAACAGTTAGCAACCTGGACAACCGATTCTTTTGTTCTGCAAGGCTCACTCAGTCATTTAATGAGGCAATACAAACGATCGAATTTGGTGTTGAAATGAGCTAAATTTTGCGTTACACCTTTTCATTGTAAAATTAATTTTCTCGGCCAAATGAAAAGCAATCCTTTTCATTGTTTCAGTAAATGTCAGGAAAAACTGTAGTGCTTGATACTGTATTTTTTTTCAAATCCTAGTGTTAAACTTAGGCGTGAAATTTAGTCATTTAGTGTAAGATTTTCGATTTTGATAGGCTTAAACTCTGCCCGCGAGCCTTTTTTTGATCAACCTTTTAGCTTTTCAAAGTAAGATAGTTCGCTAATGAAGGATTTTTCCCAACTTTCTAACGCATATCACCGTGAGCGATATATCATAGTTTTGTCAGAATTTCCGTTTTGATTTCACCATCTTTCACTGTCGGCTGAAAAAATTTCAAAATCAACACGTGAAATCTAAGGCTAGTACTAGCATTGTGGATCGATATCCCTGGGTTTAATAGGAATACCGGCATGGCTATAGTGTTGCCAGAACTTCAATATGGCAAAGAAATTCCCAGACCTATAGCGCTCCTACTGATCATGTTTAACCAGAACACCCAATTGGGGATTTAATCGCTGGTCGGGCAATTTGCTTTCAATGAAAAATTGACCTGGATAACAACAAAGGAAATATCGACTATTTCTGCTGGTTGCTCTCGAGATAAAAGTACTCACCATTACCTACTTTTACTTAGTTTGACATTTTCGGAGCATGAATGGAAAAAGGGTAAAACAAAAACGGAAATTCTGACAAAACTATAACATATAGACCCACACGATGTGCTTTACAGAGGTGGGAAATATCTTTCTTTAGCAAACTATGTTAGTTTGAGACGCTAAAACATGAATTCCGTAAAAAGCTCGCAGGTGAATTCAAGGCCTATAAAAATCAAAAATATCACACTAAAAGACACAATTTGATGCTTAATTTTAACACCAGGATTTAAAAAAAAATGTATATCCAAGCACCAAGTTTTTAACTGACATTACTGAAGAAAAAAAAATATTGCTTTATATTTGACCGAGAAAATTAATTTCATAGCAAAAAGGTGTATCTCTGAATTGTGCTGATTTTTACATGTATCGATCGACTTTTAGCGCGACTAAGCATCTCTAAAGAATTGGTTGTCCAGGCGGCTGACTGTAATAGTGACCCGCATATCAAATTGCTAGAATTGTACATAAAACACACCTAAACAGACACACTGCAATTTGCAGGCAGCAGCTTAATCAGCGCCAATATTGCAACATTGAAACAAACAACTATACAAACATCCAATCCAACCCAACCCCATCCCCCAGTAAGCAATGAGGATAAAGTGCCTTGCCTAAGGACACAACACGTTGGCATGAGCGGGGCTCGAACTCGCAACCTATGGATTATGAGTCGGGCGCCTTATCCACTCGGCCACACGTGCTCCCACAGACAACGGTAGAAATGTCATTAATAGGAATTAGCTATACCGTATCATTAGCTATACCGTATCATTTTCAAGCATCGAATAACACCGCCATAATATACCTGGCATCGTCTGAATATGTTTAAGATTTTAATCAAGAAGACGAAAGGTATCTATATATAATTATCAAATGTCGGAACATACCGATTGATTCAATCTACTCGCATATAAAACGAGTGATTATCTTTAGACCACAGCGTAAAATACATTAACAACATATTGTATGATGCAAAAAAGCAATTATTAAACGCTTTATTGGAAAGTTACATGGAAAGAAAAACATCACCCAAGTCATTAATAAATAACGGAATAACAGTCATTAGTCTCCATCACGGTTTCAATAATAACAATGAATTTGAAAGTCCGTGTACAGTGTAATCCCAAAATGCAACACCTTTACACTTTCCGACATTAAATGTGTTTTTTTATTTGTATAGGAATGACGGAAGGAAGGAAGGAAGGAAGGAAGGAAGGTGAACTAATTTCACACAAGGCCAAGTACACAAGGGCTGCATATTATGAGCTTTTAAGCTCATAAAATATTATTATACACTTCTCGTAGCATACTTTATTATTGCCGGCATTTTCTTCTTTTATTCCTTTTTGATGGGCAAAATATAGGTTTGTGCTGTTCAGTCGGGATAGCAACTGGAGAGTACATAATGAACAAAGAAGAAAGCAAACACGTAGAAATGAAATATTTATTACACGAATTTTCGGGCCTCGCCCTTCGTCAGGTGACAATAATGGTGTTGTGAGGCCTACACGAGAGAAACATTTAAAACATGATTAAGGGGGTCGATCTTTTGTGCGTAATTATAGAGGGCCAGGGGATTCATTCTATCATTAAAAAATTATTTGAAGGAGTCAAAGAGCCCTAGGAATAAAAAAAAATGTAGCGTAATTCTCGCCAGACACAATTTCTTTATACGACAAAAATTAATTTTTGTAATCGATCAAAAAACGAACGTTTTATATCAATTTTAAATTTAGTCAAGGCTATTTTTACCATTATGCAGCGAACCATTGTTGAAGCTATTTCACATACATGTACAAAACATTCTAGAGAAAGAATGAGGACATATAGTGTTGAAATATCTTTTGTTGATTTCGAATGATAATGTCATGAAGTCGTAAATTTTAAGGTCAAATTCCTAAAACCGAAACAAAACATTGCGACGCAGATAATTCCCGACTTACGCAATTTCATCATCACATCAGTGTCTTTATTATTTGTTTGAAACCTTTCCCAAACGTTCGTGCTATTTATGCATAAAACGGCTAATCAGTTAGCAACCTGGACAACCGATTCTTTTGTTCTGCAAGGCTCACTCAGTCATTTAATGAGGCAATACAAACGATCAAATTTGGTGTTGAAATGAGCTAAATTTTGAGATACACCTTTTCAATGTAAAATTAATTTTCTCGGCCAAATAAAAAGCAATCATTTTCATTTTTTCAGTAAATGTCAGGTCAAATTTTAGTGCTTGATACTGTATTTTTTTTTTTTTTTTTTTAGTGTTAAACTTAGGCGTGAAATTTAGTCATTTAGTGTAAGATTTTCGATTTTGATTGGCTTAAACTCTGCCCGCGAGCCTTTTTTTGGATCAACCTTTTAGCTTTTCAAAGTAATATAGTTCGCTAATGAAGGACTTTTCCCAACTTTCTAACGCACATCACCGTGAGCGATATATCATAGTTTTGTCAGAATTTCCGTTTTGATTTCACCATTTTTACTCCCGCCTGAAAATTTTTCAAAATCAACGCGTGAAATCTAAGGCTAATACTAGCATTGTGGATCGATATCCCTGGGTTTAATAGGAATACCGGCATGGGTACAGTGTTGCCAGAACTTCAATATAGCAACGAAATTCCCAGGCCTAATAGCGCTCCAACTGATCACAGCGGCGTAGCTGGGATTTTTTTTCAATGTGTTCAATCCTGTATGAGGCTGGGCCCAAATCCACCAAATTTCCCTGCACTTGGGGGAGAGGGGCGGGGCCCAAATAGACAATTTTGCCAGGCTTATTGAATATAATCGTATGGTATTGCATATCGTATGGATTCTCCATCTCTGCCCCTCTTCTCCCTCTCTTCCCTCTCTCCTCTCTTTTTCTTCTTTCTCTCTCCTTTTCCTCTTTTTCCTTGCAATAGGGGCGGGGGCCCAAATAGGCAAAGTTTGCCAGGGGGCAATTGCCCCCCTGCCCCCCGGCAGCTACGCCACTAACTGATCATGTTTATAGCATGACGAGGATCTTTCATCACGTGAGTGATTAATTATTTGATTTCATCATCACCGTGATCATCGGACCAATGTGTTGAAATTTGCTTCTCCTCAAAACAACTTTGCCCGACAATCTTACATGCAATTGGGCAATATTTTTAACAAAATTTAAACGCCAGCTTAAAACCAATCTTTATAAATTGATTGTTTTTATGTTTGTTTGTAAATTTCGTGCTTTACGCGCTTTAAGTTCCTCATCAGAGATTGTGCCTTATAAGAACCATTCATTATCATTGTTAACTTAAACAGGTTTTTGTTTTTTAACAAAGACCTGTTCAAGCAATTATTTAAAATTGCTTACCTAAAAACAGAATAACTTGGATGTTAATACTTGATGTAGTGTTTCAATTGTCACGAAGGTGACTGGGTATGGTGCCTTTTGTTTGTGTTTGTTTGAAACTGCTTTTGGAAACCCACCGAAAGTCATAGGCCCTAATGAAGCAGCCAAAACAATACCAGGTTAAAGAAAAGAAAAAAAACCATTTGTGACAACAATAAGCCTTGCATTGGAAGTCATGGTTAAAGTGTGTTGAGTACCACCCCAAAGTTTCCCTACATACACCCCACTACCCACCTCACACACCTCTGCACCCACCCCACCCCATAGGCCTACATGCACATGATATTACATAATAATATATAGCAGAGCTATACATTTAGGTATACGCCTACATGTCAAATTAAAAACAAACCCGAACACAAGTCTGAAGGGTGTAATGAAAATGGCAACCCGCGATGGGGGGTAGGTCATACAAAATTCACCTGGAGATAGGAGGGACAGAAGATTATAATCCCGTATAATAACACGCTAATTTTTCCAGGTTTGGACCGTGGATTTTCCCATGGACCTCAAGCGTGCGTCTCTTTAATACGGACTAACCTAGGTAAACAAACAAACAGACAGACAAAATGGTTTTCATAATCATGGAATCCATATAAATTGAAATTGCAGGCTATCACGGGAGCAAATTTTTAAAATTCACCTCATTTACCAGAAAACCCAATTGGGGATTTGGGCTACTAAATCGCTGGTCGGGCAATATGCTTTTCAATGGAAAATTGCCCTGGATGACAACAATGAAAATATCGACTATTTCTGCTGGTTGCTCACGAGATAAAAGTACTGAGTTTGACATTTTTTTTTTTTGAAGGAAAAAGGGTAAAATACAAACGGAAATTCTGACAAAACTATAATATATAGACCCACACGATGTGCGTTACAGAGGTGGGAAATATCTTTCTGTAGCAAACTATATTAGTTTGAGACGCTAAAAAACAATTCCGTAAAAAGCTCGCGGGCGAACTGAAGGCCTATCACACTAAAAAACACAATTTGATGCTTAATTTTAACACCAGGATTTTTAAAAAAAATATATATCCAAGCACTAAGTTTTTAATTGACATTACTGAAGAAAAAAATATTATTGCTTTATATTTGACCGAGAAAAATAATTTCATAGCAAAAAGGCTGAATTGTGCTGATTTTAACATGTATCGATCGACTTTTAGCGGGACTAAGCATTTCTAAAGAATCGGTTGTCCAGGTGGCTGACTGTAATCTATCTTTACAAAACGCGTCTTTTTTTTAGTAAACAAAAGGCTAAAGATGGCATTATGAGATTTATCTTTTATCATTACACTCCATCGCTCAACTGCCACGGTGGCCGAGCGGTAAAGCGCTAGACGCGTAATCGAAGGAAGTTTAGAATCGCTGGTTCTAGTCCCAACGAAGCCTGTGGAAACTATTTTTCTTCAAAATTCATGATCGCATTCCGAAATGAGTCACTTGTCGGTAAATCATGTATCGTATCCTTAAAATGCGAGCGCAGGTGAATGGTGGGAGCGACACGCAAGCGACACATGAGCGACAAGCGAGCAAGCGGTAGAGCGCGTTAAACATGTTTAAGTTGGAAAACATAACGCGCAAGACGGAAAATAAAATATAATTATAATTATAAAATATAATTATAATTATAAAATATAATTATAATTATAAAATATAATTATAATTATAAAATATAATTATAATTATAAAATATAATTATAATTATAAAATATAATTATAATTATAAATATAATTATAATTATAAAATATAATTATAATTATAAAATATAATTATAATTATAAAATATAATTATAAATGCGCAAATGAACAAAGAATATACAAATATATACCTTTATTCGAGGTTCTTGTTAAAACTATAGTCCTGAGGAGCACTTGACCAGAACCAGAGGATGATTTAAGGAAGCCCCATCATGCACTGTAAAAGTGTTATCACTAGAGTTTCAACTGCCACTTTACTTTTCAAATCCCATTGAACTCTGTGCAAAAGATGTTGTTTTAGAATTGCCCGTGTGTCATAATCATTATTACTTGGTCGATTTCAGATCTAAAGTGATGTATGCATGAAGGATAATCTACAGCTTCTGTAGATAACATAAAATGTGAAATCGACTAACTTTCTGAAGGTGTTTTTATTGTAAATATATCTGTCCAAATTCAAATTTAACCAAGCACGTGTGTTACGGCTGCCTTCGCAAACAGCACGAACTCGCAAACCAGTTTGCGAGTTCGGTCTTTGGCGACGGACACGCAAACTTTATCGGGTAAGGAGAATATAAGATGCAATCGTAAGTATCAACATTGCACTGATTTAATGGACATGATGGATATTAGGCCCTATTCAAGGTCGTATTAAGGGGCAGTACCGTACACCAAATCACTATGTAAAATTGCAATACGATTTCCGGGTTAATATAATAATTATGCAATGGAGTGGGTGTATATGGGGGGAGGGGTATTATTTCTTAGGGGCTGTGCAATAATTATGAGCCCTGGGAGGGTAAAATTGGGGTGGTGGGGCAAGAAATCGTTGGCGAGCCGAAAGGGGTAAGCAAATTTTGGCCAGCCGAGAGGGGGGGGGCACACATTCATAGAGTGCCTTTTAAATAAAACGCTCTAAAAAAGCTTTGGAAAACAGTATGGAAACGCTTTAATATGCTAATGTTCATGCTCGCTGCGCTTGTAACATATATCTTGACCGTTTTAAGGTTTGGAAATTGGGATCCCAAAAATTTGGCATGTGTCAAGGGGGGGCAAAGATTTTTTGGCGGGCTGAGAGGGAGTGGGCCAAGCGATTTTGGCGGGGCTCATAATTATTGCACAGCCCCTTAGGACAAAAATCGAAAACTTATCTTAAATTGGAGCGAATTTGGCTAATTTATCCCCATCTTGGTTCAAAATAGTGGGGTTTCTGTGCTTTTTTGTCGGGGGGGCAAACTAAACACACAATCCCGGGCACACAATATCATATACCACAAGATAACGGTGTATTGACCTGCTGATCATGCAGTGAATTCTCCTAACAATGCCTTCTATTGAACTTAAAACGAAAAGTCTAAGAAAGAGGGCAGTATACTATTTGGAGTAGGAATTTTGTATAGAGTTTGCGTTCCCGTCCAGTTTGCGTTTACGGCCTTCACACACGTGTGTATGCAGTGAGCGGGCAGTGGTGTCATGTTCACTCACACAGCTGTGCTAACCGCAAGACTTGCTGGGAAGTGCTTAAATCATCCTCTGGACCAGAACATTTCATGGCAGTATTTTGTTTATATTTCTTGGAGTTCAAATTGATGAAAACTTAACATGGAAGGACCAAAGAGGGGGAGTTTCAATGACAATATCCAGAAATATTGGAATAATTAATAAACTGAAACATTTTGTACCAAGACATATATTGTATACCCTTTATTGTACACTTGTTCTACAATATGTAAACTATGGCATTATAGCGTGGGGAAACGCATGTAAAACACATTTGGATCGAATTTTAAACTTCAAAACGTGCTGTTAGGAATATATGTAAAACTAGTTTTAGGCACCATAGTAGACCATTATTCATTGATCTAAATATATTGAATGTATATGAATCTTATAAATTGGAACTTGGTGTACTTATGTACAAACATATTAATGATGACTTGCCAAACATATTTAAGGAATACTTTTGTAAAAGACATGAAATTCATAGCCACAAAACTAGGAAAAACGATGATTATGATATTCAGAAAAGAAAAACAAACTTTGCGAGTAAAGGTGTCAGGACATCAGGGCCTTCCCTTTAGAATGACCTTCCTCTCGAATTAAAAAATGCTATGAATGTTAAAACTTTCAGAAATCAATTTAAGAAATATTTATTGAATCAAACTTGGTTGTAATTTCATGTACATGCTTCTTTAGAGCGATTAATGTCTTAATTTATCTACAAATTTTGTATGCTAATTCTATATTTATACATTAATGCTTATGTCATTTCAATGATGTTATATTCATTGTGGTGACATAAACATTATTTAAATCATGTTTGTTTATATTATGTCTTAGGGGATGATCACTTCTGGCCTTCATGGCCTTTTGATCATCTCCTCCATGTCATTTTACTCGTCTTTTTTGTCTTTTCGTGTTTTTTATATATTCTTGCTTGTTGTTTAATGTTGTTGTTAATGTAGATGATGTGGAAAATAAAGACTTATTATTATCACAATAAATTCGCATCTTGAACACACTTTACAGTAGACAATCCAAACGAAAATTTTCAAATCTCGTGGTATGCGAAAGATGTTCAAATTCTGAAATGAATTTACAATAATTCTATTTTGACTTAATCACACAAAAAAACACACACGAAGTCATTATTTGACATTTCGTTCTCTTTCTAAGGTTAAGAACTTCTCACGTTCAATTTGATCTATTATAGCTATTAGCAACTTTCCTGCTATTAGTAACTGCCACTTAGGGAACAAACCAAAAGATCGATGACGTCCTATAAACGTAACTAGTTTCGTTTCTCAGCCGACCCCCTCCCTCCCTGCCAGAAACGTAATAATGAAATGTTGAAAATTTTGACATAATAATAATAATAACACATACTTCAGACCAATGTTTTTGTACAAACGTAATCGAGTATTTTTACCCCCTCCCCCCTAAACGAAACCAGTTTCGTTTATAGGACGTCATCGATCTTTTGGTTTGTTCCTTACAGAAACCTAGTTTTACAGACTTCTCTCATGATAAATATTGCTTGCTGGGTACGATGTGAGCCTCTTACCAACAAAAATTCTCAGATATAACAACTATAGACAACTTCTTGGAAGGAAGGAAGGAAGGAAGGAAGGATGGTATTTTAATCGCTAGACTACGGATCGAAGAGTGTCGGGTAGTGAAAGAGTGGGGATCTAGGGGGTGGAAGGAAGGAAGGAAGGAAGGAAGGAAGGAAGGAAGGAAGGAAGAAAGGAAGAAAGAAAGAAAAAGAAAGAAAGAAAGAAAGAAAGAAAGAAAGAAAGAAAGAAAGAAAGAAAGAAAGAAAGAAAGAAAGTGTAATAAAAGTTACCAGCAACTAGAATTACGATATCAATTATGTGAATTGAGCAGTTCAAAGTGCCTTGTATGCAGAAATATTTCTATTATAATCAACAAAAGCATGCAAGTTCTTATTTTCTACAAATACAACTTTTATAAAATCGTCTTATTTTCCCCATTGTAGCTGCGTACAGGAGTGGATTTAGACACGAATTGAAAAAAGCCAAATAGGACAGCATATCTCGCACATATCCATTGCTATATTCCGGACCACAGTGATTCCGGACAGAAAAAGCTTACAATCAGAACATACAGAACATATGGTGGCAGACATACGTTAAGAGCCGTAACAAGTGCACCCAATGTGATGGCCGCCTTGATGTATCTATTCCTTGGTGGTTTAATCATCGTATTATCAGACCCAGTAGTTGCCGTAGATCTCATGGTCGATTCAGGTGCAGTCCCTTCAGTCGTGTTGCATACCTGAGACATTGCTTGTCCTCCAACATGTCCGACTCGATTGTTCAGTTTACGTCGTAATAAAATAACGAAGCAAATACTAAGTATTTCTACGACTATAATAGGCAGAAAAATGTTAACCATGAATAGGATAATTGAAAACATGAAGTTGTGCTTTGGTGGTGATCGGCAATGTCGGTCGTAATCAAATGAATCCCTTACTTCCCCAGGAATAGGAATTATGTCCCACAAAATCATTTCAATAAAACTACTTAGTGTCGCATATCCATAGATAAGACATATAGAAATAATAACGCGCTTTCGTGAATGGATTTTAACATACTTTGGATATTCTCTGGATATCAGGAGGTATCTGTCCCAACTTATACAGGTAGTAATAAGCACGCCAGAAAACACACAGATATTTCCGAAAAACACATAAAATTGACAACCAACTTTTCCCCATGGCCAATACCCGATAGCGGTGACGGGAAAGAGCATAACAAGTGCAAATCCAATTCCAAGATCAGCAAACGATAAGGCAAGTATGAGAAGATCACTTGGTTTTTCACGAAGAGAACACACTTTGATGAATGCGATTATTGTGGTTGAGTTACCCAGGATGGTGAGTGGAATGACGATACAGAGTAATGATAAGATGACGGTTGTAGAATTCCAACTTAAAAGATTTTTTGTCCATTCTCAAATGCAACCGTTTCATTTGTCCCATTGCTGTCCGTTGCCATCGTAAAATGATTAGAAAGCTGCAATGACGTTCTCGCTTTTCAATATATATTTTCATTTAGTACTTAGAAATATAAATTTCATTTATATCATATTATTTGAATGATTGTAAAATGATGTAAACAACTGCAAATCATTTCTCTTGATTTAATTTTTGGTACAAATTGCGAGTGCTGAGTTTACAGTAAAAAGCTTCTCTTTGTATTTTATCCTTAATCAAATAAAGTATTGCGCTTCACTACTGTAATATATTAAATATTTACTATCAGGCATTTTACGTATATTACAATTATTAGATATCGCATCTAAAAGCATTCAAAGGTTGTAATTTCTTTGTCGATGTTAATTACGGGACCGTTCATTTATAATGCCGGACAAACAGGGGGAGATATGTGATTTTATACTTTCATAATGAGAGGATCGTGTGAAAATTTATTAATTACCGTATTCACTATACCAAGTATTTTGGAAGGTCTTGTATAGACAATGACAATATCAGCCATACATAATTGTCTAATGATTTATTTTCTTGAACATGTATAATAAATAACATTGAGAATTTTAAAGGTCATAAGCACACAAACTCAAAAAATCACAAAGTCAAAAAAATCTGCCAAGTTGAGTAAATTACAATGAAATCACAATAAACGGCACACATCTGTGCACGATTCACACCCCACCCCACACACACAAATCCCCTATACACCCCCACACACCACCATACACTACTCACCTCCCTCATGTCCTAGCCACCACATGACCTCCCCACTTTTCGACGTTAATCGGAGTTCCTGAATATACTTTATACTAATATAATACTCAATAAATGCCAATTGCCTGATCAAAACATTAATTTTGTTTGGTTCAATTTGCTTCACACCAAATTTGGTAGAGAGGTTAAAGTTCGTATTTCGCTGATCGAGTTGCGCCTACTATGCACACTTGCGGTTTTAAGCACCTACGTCACTACCAAATAAAACTCAAAGTGAAGTATAAATGTGTATAATTTGCTTCGAGTGCTCTTAAAGATATTTCGGAAACATTTTCACATACATTTATTAATTGTCCAGCATCACACTGCGTGGCAATCGCCACCGTAGGAGATTTGCAAAGCAATGCGGGCGATCTTCCGAACCCTTGGAGGATTCCTACACACTGCATGGTGATCTTCCGCTGTCCACGGTTTGCGACGTGTTGCGATCCTCCGACGGTGCAGTTCTTCGACTCACGTGACAAAGATTGTTTTCACGTACTAAAACATAGCTCACTTAGTTTGCTCCCACACGCATTGACAAATGTCTCAGCGATAGCAACAGCATGTAACAACGTGATTATACAGCCATCGTCACTACAGTAAGCCAAAAGATTAAGGTACCAGTTATGTTTACCCCCTGTATATCCTAAACAAAGACAGATATGTCATAATTGGAACCAGCAGCCAATAGCTGCATCTTTTAGCTCGAGTTTAAGACCATTCGTTGAAATTGTTCAAGAAATAAAGACACGACGATCCAAACCCCAAGGAAGGTGCCAATTTAAAAGTTGCAGTTTCTTCCATTGCATGCGCTATTGATTTGCACACAAACTGTTCGCGAACAAGGGAATTATCGCCGTGCTTCCTTCAGTAGGTTTTAGATCACCGTCTCACTATATAGCAAAAGTATTTATTTTTTAAGTGCTATCTTCGCAGATAGCAAATGTGGTATGTACGCTTGTTTAAATGTAAAAATGTATGTACGCCGCATCAAAGAATCCATGTGGATAAGAAAGAGAGCTCCTAACACCATGAACAGAGATGAGGGGGCCCATTTTCTCAGTCACGTATACGATCCACCTCTGGGTGCTAGTGCGCCCTCTGTTGGTGACCAATCAACCAGAAGGAAGGATCAAGTATCATCACTCCGATGATGGCCTTCGACCAAGATGGCCGAAACTGTCAGGTCTGTAAAATTAATTGGTTTTGACAAGAAGAACATACTGTTAATTGTCTTGAGCATTGTTTTGAATGATTCAACATTAGCAGCATTTCTGATATGAACCGGTAAGGTGTTCCACAAACGTGGAGTTGACACTGAAAAGGCTCTATCACCAGCACCCTTCTTGGAACGAGGCACAAAGAAATACTATCGAGCGGGTCTTCATTGCCCCCTGGGATGATCTTCTCACAGTGAGGCAGTTAGTTATGTACTGGGGAGAGAGTCCATTTTAGAGATTTAAACACATAAAGCAGCGTCTTGTATACAATCCTCTCACTGACAGGGACCCAATGAAGTTGGCTCAAGAGAGGGGTAACATGCTCAAATTTTGGATATACCATTAAGTAACACATTGCAATAATCAAGACGTGATATAATAACAGCTCTAACAGTATTGGGCTATTCCATTTGAAGTCCACAATACCTCTGCGGAAGATTTAGCCAGTCTTCCACATGGAGAGTATGCGTTTCGAATAGAATAAACATTTGGGTAACTTCAATTTGAAATATTCACTCTAGTTGTGGAAGATATAAGTGAAGCCATAATACAGGGGGAGTATGGGTTTCCAAATGATTAACTCTGACTAATTACATATTCCCCCTGTGGAAGATAATTTAAAAATCTTCCACAGGGGTAGTTGTGGATTTCAACTGGAATAGCCCATTATGGCAAGTATCATAATCAATGTGTGGGCGAATTCTGTAGATGTTTCAGCTATATCAAACCATCAGCCTTAACAAAATAAATCGTAATGATCCAAGGACTATCGGACAATTCATAATCATGATAATTGTCCACATTTGATTAATTAGCATTAGATTCTTTTTACTAGCTATGGTGCAGTGTCCTTTTACTATTTATTTTAATATTTACTGAAGATACATAAAGTACATTTCCGTACTTTTGCATTATTTATGTATCGTTTTCAACTGTCAAAATAGCACTTGACATTAATTCATTACATACGTTTGCTACATACTGTATTAGGTCTTATTTAAAGCCATATTGTAACATTTACTGAGGTGGACAATTCTCCTAACAATTTTTGACAATTCTGTTTTATACGATTGTAATGTACTTTTAACAAACATACCCTGCAAAAATCAAGACTTTGTGTGCTGCAGTTTTGTCAAAATCCGAGATTTTGAATTAAGCACAGGAACCGTCGTTTAATTATTGCGATGGAAATATTTGTCGCGATGTACATAACACAGTGCGTACATGGCGTGTGATAAACACATCAAAGGACCGTGCCGTACGGAGTGACACGCATTCGCACATCGGCGTTGATAGTAAATTCCAATTTCCTTCGCTTTAAATAAGTTGTTCGGCTCAAAATTAAAAGAGGACATACCTGGCAGTTAAGGCTAACATTTTATGACAATGAAATATTAATCTATTTTTATGGATATGTTACAACATAGCTTTATCTAAAAGTTTAAACTGACCTTCACAACAAAGACCTAACTGACTTTGAATTTTCGATGTGTGACACACATCTTCATCAGAAGAAGTCCTAAGATGTTGTGATGGACTTGCCCTTTTGTTGACCATTCAGCTATATCAAACCATCAGCCTTAACAAAATATCGGACAAAGGGGATTCCCAACTTTCATGAAATAGCTTTAAATTGTAAACAAATGATCTAATTAAATCATTACGCATCACAATATGTAGACCTAGATGTCTTGCTATTGGTATCTGCTAACAATAGCTTTATGTAAACGTCTTGCTATCTACTGAATATAGTTTTATATATATATGTCTTGCTATGTACTGAAGATAGCTAGCTATATAATATGCAATGCCTTGTATATTTACATAATTTAAGCACTTAATGATTTAAGCACTTAACAAAATCTGTGCGGTGGCAACTAGCCTTATTATTCGGACAGCATATCCTACATCCACCAGGTATTATATCGTCAAATTATTTTCATTTAAATAATCTTAGCTTTTGCTATCGGGCAAGGGGTAAGTATCTTGAGTATATCATGATAAAATTTAAAATGCCATATTCTGTAGATAGCAAAAGTGTTTGCGCTTGTTTAAATGTTATTTTCAGTTGACAGCAAAAAGCATGATTCATAGTTTAAATTTTATCTTCAGTAGTCAGCAAAATTGTTGTGTGCCCTTGTTCAAGCGCATTCTTCAGCACTAGTGTGTCTCAAGATGTATGCGCGTGCTGTCTTCAATAGTTAGTAACGTTGTATGGGCTTGTTTGAATAGGTACCTAACAAGACATTACTTAGTTACTCTGTTTGCATCAGTGTGAGTTCCAAACATATTTATGCACAGAATTATAATGACTATCAATGTAATGCAGTGTCTGACAAAATACTACACTATACGAAATGCATTGCTTAATCGTACTGCAGAGTCAACATGTAACCATTTATTGGTTATTATCAATAAATTATATTTAATATGCAGTAAACATAAATCAATCAATAATTCCACAAATTCCATAAATGTCAAGAACGTGAGCTGTTATAAAAAAAAACACCAGTCAATATCGTAAAATTTAGTTTGCATATATTGGTCGCTATACACTGAATGTAATTTCCTCTGGTTTTCTATACAAATATTACCCAATAATAAGTGGCAGCCGAATTAGTATAAAAATATCGATGTTTCTTTTAAGTCTGTAAAGCCATTGAAAACCATCAGTTTAAACACAATAAAAAAAGTATGATCCAAGGACTATCGGACAATTCATAATCATAAAAAATCCATTATGATACCTCATTTGTCTGGTGACTCTTTGAATACAAAAAAGATACAGAATCAAAAGTTGTATCGACAGCTACTCCAGACAGTCCCTCGTTTCATCTTTTCTGTTTCGGGAGCTCTATTGTTCAGAAACGAAAACGCAAGGGATTATGTGAATTGATCTGCTCCTTGAATTAATTGAAGTACCAATCAGCTGATTTCAATAGGTAGATACCTGCATGCCTGTTGTTAATAAAGGCTGGATAAGACAAGAATGGAACACCCACAGTGTGTGGATGACCGGTGTTTTTAGTGGTCTAGCGCCCCTTTCGGTCGCTTTATTGTCCTCTAATACCGATAGGCCTTTGATGTTGGTAAACTGATTCACATGTAATGTGACAAAATGCCAATCCGAATGAAAAGGTCGACTTTTTCTGTAAAAACGTTGAAAATCAGCCCTTAAATCACAAAAGGTCCACTTTTAGCTGGTTACACCCTCAATAAATCCTCTCCTCTCCTTCCTCTCCTCTCATCCCCTCTCCTCTCCTCTCCGCGTCTCATCATCTCCACTCTCTCAAATAATATAAATGTACATTTAAAATAGATTTGAGTCTGGCAATTTTGCCTGAAGCAATTATCAGATTACCAATTCCAATGAAAGAAATCCTATTAGTTTCACTTCAACGCACTTCTCTGGTGATGCATATTACCACAAGTTTTAAGGTGTATGGGATGAAAATAATTCCTCGTTTAATCGCTACATAATAATAATATGACCGATTTTTGCGCGATTGCACGAACAATTCTTGGCAACACTGATTACTGTTGATTAATTTATATTAATCGTGTTAATGTATATTTCTACGTTGGGCTTTTTTCACAATCTACTCCCGCTTAGGCTGGAGTACCTATACACCCAACGCAAGTCAATTGAAGCCGTACAATTTATCGCGAATTTACGACCGTAAAATTTAGACACTTCTTTTGTCTGGATTAGCATCAACCCTCTCATCTCACTTTTGTTCATGTCAGAAATTAACATAACTCCCGAAACCGAAACAGAAGTTACCTTCGTTCAACTTTTCTGTAGTCAACAAAAGACTAGAATAAAAGGATTGTTCACACGTACCATGCTAACACTTCAAAATAACAATGAGATCCGAAACCGAAACCGGAAACAGAAACAGAAACAGATAAAATTCCCTTTAAAAGGGAAGGCCAGCCTCAATGCAGAAGAGGTCTTGTAGATAGTTTGGGTCACTGTGAAAGGCATTTTTTAGGATCACGCTTACATCCATGTTTCATGACAGTCCACCAAACCATCAATGGTGAGAACATGCACACTGAAACAGTAAAAAACATTAACTCCTATTTTTTTTTATCTTTTATTTTATTTGCTTCGTTGATTTCATCACATTATATATTTACATTTGTTCTCACTTTACTAATTTCTTACTTTACTGATTACTACAATTACCACATAAGCTTTCTGATTCTTAATTCAGAATGTAATAGACTGATCAAATCGGGATATTTCCCGTAACGATATTTACTAATTGACAGTTTACAAACACTTATTATTTTATTGATAATAGTATTACATTTTCCTGCATGGTAGTAACCAAAGATAACATCTGCTTGTGTGGTTTTAATTTCAACATTGTAGTGTTGCAAAATTATTTTGTCCACTTCGCTCCATATCTCTTTATTTTTTTTTTAACCAAAAAAAAAGTGTTCATTAACATTAACTCCTATAACTCCTGTCAACTCTTTAATTCATTACTCCAAATTGTTCTGTATTTTTGTCTTTACTGCTTTTTACCCATGCTTATTATTAAAATCAAGAAATACACTGCAGTTGTTAGTTCGCTATGTAAACTCAACTTACATGCACATTTTATTTTAAAATGATTTTATATTATTTCGCAAGGTATAGTTTACTATAAAGTAGATAGTGGCAAGCACATGATAAAGGACTGATCATTCACTACAATCTTCACTTTTAAACTGTATTTTTTGAATGTGTTGATTGTTAGCCCGAAACTCCTGCAAAGCTATGGACATGGCATCGTATACCTACTCCATTATGTAATAGTCTGCATTGTGTGTTTTCTCAGTCTTCAATCATTTTGTTGAATGTAATTTTATGAATCAAATAAAAATGATAGAAAGTGGCCTCACTTTAGTTATGTGTCATTTTACAGTATTTATAATTTATAAAGTAAGACAATAATTTATTTATTTTCTATAAGTGCATGTCAAAATATGGGATATATTGTTCAATATTATAGCTAGCCCTAAAAACTTTATTTTCCATCGGATTTTTCCAGTTGAAAAGACAAAACTGATGTTAAAGATAGCAATAATATCATCAATAACATTTTGAGTCAATTTTATCCATAAAACGATACAGGATAGATAATTACTTTAACTTCAATGTGGTTCATATAATGAAGATTTTGATTCTACAACATTATTAGATCTGTTATCAACATATCAATTATGCACTCACATGCAACCAAACATCATGCTATGCTCAGTAGTCCACTGATATGACCTCGTTCCAGTGACCATTCCCCGCTAATTACTAATTGTTGACCATGTCACTTTTTTTGATATGCTGATTGCTGAACAAGTTTATGTTTATATGTGTAGGCCTAACCTATGATAACTTTTTTAAGTCATAATTAATTCAAACATAACTTTGGCAATACTCAATCGTTTTCGTTCGTTGAAACGGCAAAACATACTTTCTTTTCTTTGCAAATCGAATTAGCAGACATCAAAAACATTTCCACCACAAGAAGTAAAAAAATAATTCATACCAATAGAAGAAGGCTATAATCTTAGCTAATCTTTAGTGTACACAAATCCCATCTCAGATTAGATACCAGCCCTATGGGCTGGCGAAAAGATAAAACGAGGGAGTGTATCAACAGTACCATAATGTAATTTACATTATCTGCATGACTGGTCAATGATGACCACGGTGACTGGTGACGAGCAGGCAGTCCAACAACAAAAGCTACATTTTCAACGAGTTTAGGTGCAACTTTTATATCTTCCTCTTTTTCCTTCGAAGGATCACCATGGCAACACATTTTGGGCTATCAAGACAAATGAGGCATCACAATTTGCTGAACACAACTGGGTATCGTTTTGCTATTTCAGTTTTAAATTTGATGCATAGATTTTGAGTTATTGTCTTGTATTGAAGAAGATAATTAAACATCTCAAAAAAAGTAACTAACCCCCCTTAAATACTGGCCATTATTCAAAAAGAGGCTGTTGTATTACAAATCTGTAAAATGCGTTGGAAGCAGAATTTATTTCTGCGCATTTTGACACCTCATTTGATACGATAGCCCAGAAAACAATAAAACACCGGTCAATTTTATTTAGTGAGGTCCAGATTTGAAAGTTGCACTTACATATATATACAATACAAAAACACTCAGATATCATTACACAGATCTCCTTCCATTATACTGAATACAAAATCTATACAATTTACTGCAACTTTTAAATCTTGGGTTACATTGGTTTAAATGTACGCCGTGACGTCAATATTTAATCAATTGCTACAAATGAGGTGTCAAAATGTGCAGAAATAAATTCTGCTTCCAACGCATTTTACAGATTTGTAATATAATCGCCCATTTTTGAATAATGGTCATTATTTAAGGGGGCTTAGTTACTTTTTTTGAGATGTTTAGTTATGGGATGTGTTAAGTACTACTATGGTACACTTAACATCTATATCATAAAGTACATCTAATCTTCGTGCTTTTCGTTTTTATATCGTTTCAACTGTGACAATGGCACTTGACATTTACTATTTACTTACTACACACGTTTGCTATATACCATATTATACACACATAGGCAGATACGCCAGGAGATAAATCTACGGGCACACAGTATATAAAATACAAGATAAATTTCCATCATGTAAGTTACAAGATGCAAAACAACTATATAATTATGGTTATCAAACACGTGCGTATGCGAATGTAATATTTTTAAAATGATCCTCATCATTCAAACAAACAAATTAAACCTGTCTTTTGCATAATATAAGAGTTTTATAAAATCGTCTTATTTTACCCATCGTAGCTGCGTACAAAAGTGGATTGAGACACGAATTGAAGAATGTGAGATTTACCAGCATATCTCTCACCAAACCATTGCTACATTCTGGGCAGAAAAAGCTCACAGTCAGAATATACAACACGAATGGTGGCAAGCAAATGTTAAGCGCAAGGACAAGTGCCCCGAGTGTTATGGCAGCTTTGGTATATCTATTTCGTGTGTTTTTCTTTGCATTTTGATTAACCGAATTTGTACCTCTTGTCGTTCCAGTGGTTGAAGCCGCTGTGTTTTCATCAGTCCTGTTCTCGGACATATCTCGGTCTTCGACTTGAACTCGTCTTTTCAATTTACGTCTTAAAAGAATAACAAACGCGAAACTCAACAATTCTATAACTATCATCGGTAGAAACATATTCACCATGAACATTGTTACAGTATACGCGAAGTTGTGTTTTGGTGGTGAGCGGCATTCTCGATCGTAATTGAAACTATTTTTGCCTCCTGGAATTGGAATTGGTATAACATTCCACAAGCTCAATTCTATTATCCCCACAAGGGTTGCATATCCATACACGAGCAAGATTGTGATTATCACGTTTTTACGCGTCTGAATTTTGACATACTTCGGATATTCTCTGGATATTAGTAGGTATCTGTCCCAACTTATACATGCTGTGATTATGACGCCAGAAAATACACAAATATTCCTGAAAAACAAATAGAATTGGCAACCAACTTCTCCCCATGGCCAATACCCGATAGCGGTGACGGAAAAGAGCATGGCAAGTTCAAATCCAATTCCAAGATCAGCAAACGATAAGGCAAGTATGAGAAGATTACTTGGTTTTTCACGAAGAGAACGCACCTTGACGAATGCGACTATTGTGCTTGAGTTACCCAGGATGGTAATCGGAATTACGATACAGAGCAATGCAAGTGTCACGGTTGTGAAAACCTCTCTTGCTTTACGACCAGCATCCATATAACTAGTATCATCTAAAATGTGCGATTCACTCATGAAATCACTACTGTTCGCCTCCATGTTATTGTACTAATTACAAACGCTTTCGCGATAGAAGTTTATGGGTCACTTGTTATTACGCGAATAGCTGACGATTACAATTTGCTAAAACGCTTCAGTTAGCAGTAGTTGTAGCAGGTCAAGTTTAACCAATAATGGATTAATATGTATACAATAGGAAACTTGCTCATCCGTGTTTTGTCTATCTTTCCAGTGAGCACAGAAACTATGGATGGTTTTACTTATATGTAGAATCTTAATATATTTATGCAATGCCGACCAATACCGATAGCTGCTTTTTGATTGACGTATTGACGCAGTATACTGCCGCTCCATGAAGTAGGAGTATAACTGACACTTTTATCAATCTTGAGTTGTTTCTACATCTAAAATTTAGCAATGTGTAAATATCAAGAGTTTGAATTTATTGCGTTTTTCTTGTTTCCTTTTTTTTCTTTTTCCCCCCTTTTTTTTTGGTTAAAATTGTGTGAAATTACGTAAAATGTTTGCTAATAAATAATTATTTAGATTGTTGATAATAGAGTTAACGTCATGGTTGTGTAACATTCCTATTGCTGCCGCCCCAGAGGTACACTGCTGCCCAGCTACTTCATTGGCAAGGTCCTCTTGTTCAAAACTAAATTTTTCAAGATTTTTTTTGCCACCATCTTGGATTTCTGGGTGAAAATGATGCCGTAATGTCAAACTAATGTCAGAATCGGAATCCTTGTACTCGACATATCCGAAAAAGTGTATTTGTGCATTATTATTATTATTATATATTTTCGCGAGGGTCATGGTGGTTATTTTGTTTCTAAATGGTCCATAGAAGTCGAATCAATCGTCAAACCTTACTAGCCAGAGAGTGGTCACCAGATTGAACTTTTTCACCTAACTATAAAATGTATATTATAGAAGTAAATGTGCACGAATTATTGGCAATACTTGCAAGTTCTGAAATAAGCGATATATCCCTCAAAACGCGCTTTAACAGCTATTCGGCTTTATGCTGTATCCAAAATGTCTCTACCACTGCGCAGAGAGAGGTCGAATACGCATTCAACTACAGGGTGTCCCAAAAAAAAAGAGGCCCCTCATTGCGCCCTCTTTTTCACCTATTTTTGAAAAGTTGATCAAATATATGTTGGTATGTAAAGAAACCTTGAGTCGTTATCTTTAATAAACCAAAACAATTATATCAATCGGCTCACAACTTTTGAAGATATGTTCTTTTAAAGAAATGTTCCTGTTTTTCACTCTGTCCACGGAGAAGGTTTGGCTACTTCAAAGATTGAAAAGGAGTGCACATACCACGCATGAATATCAAACTTTCCTCAATGATAACATTATAAAATAACTTTATTTGTGGAATGGGCTTTACCGGTGGATTTATGGGCAATGGATTTTGTTAACAGTGTCATTAATTTGTGGGTAAAATGGATGCCGAATGGGACTTATTTTTGCTTTACTTGCAATTACTTAATTTTTCTTGGTTATTTATGCCTTTTTGTTTTTTTATGTTTCTTACTTTCTTACTTTGTTGTTTCTTGCTCTTTTTTAATTTACAAAATAAGTCATTTCTCTTTTTTAGGATAAAAGGTAGTCCTAAAAGGCTGTTTGGTTTGTCTTTGGTTCTTCTGAAGTGAGTTTACTGTGCTGCTCTGCCCTCTACCTGGTTGCCTCCTTGGCGAATACAGGTTTCAGCCCTGGTCCTCATTGCATCAATTGCGTTGTGTACCATTCTCGTGCGCCGGATACTTGCGAATGCATTCAGTAATACGTTTGCGAAGATCTTGGATTTTGCCACAAAGGAAAAAAACAAGTGGTGTGAGCTCTGGTGATCGTGCAGGCCACTCCCTAGCATGAGCCATCCCAACCACTCTGTTTGCTATCCGTGGACAGAGTGAAAAACGGGCACTTTTATTCAAAAGGGCATATCTTCAAAAGTTGTGAGCCGATTGAAATAATTGTTTTGGTTTATTAAAGCTAACGAATAAAGGTTTCTTTACATACCAAAATATATTTAATCAACTTTTCAAAATAGGAGAAAAAGAGGGCGCAATGAGGGGCCTCTTTTTTGGGACACCCTGTAAGTGTAAACCATAGCACGCATTCTTGATTTGGGGCTTTTGTGTAGAAATTACTGGTTGTCTTAATGCTATGTAGACTTAACTTGCTATTATATAAGCTATAAATAATCATCCCTGTAATATTTAGCAAAACTCGAGAATTTTAAAGCAAAAATAACAATATTGGCCTATATTTTGCGTATGATTTTCCGGGATTTTCCAATTTCACTGGCGCGCACTCACATTATTAAACCACATCAATATCATGTGGGGAATGTTTGTACTTATTTTGGTATCACTAGATAGAAGATACCTACAGCTATACGGTGGTATCAAATATATTAGTTTTGGGACCAGAAAGCTGTGGGTCCAACTTTGGGGCCGTACCATTTCCTTATTTTTTGGTTGTTAAGACTATAATCATAATAATTGCTTAGAAATGTACATATATGCCTAAATATCACATACTTGTAATTAGTGCATACAGTGACCCTTTCGTTTTGAAAATATGTGACCTTGAAAATAGGACAAAGTACTACCGTGTGGCACAAATGTGCATTTTCAGCTAACCCTAAGTCAAAAATTACGCAAGAAACAGTTTTCGATTGAAGATTCTGAAAATATAGGGTTACCCAGAGTACTAACTTTGAGCCTAGTATCTGCTTGCATTAAAGGTGAACCTCATTGAAAATAACGTTATACATCAATGGAAAGCTTATGATATCAGGATACTAAAAAATATTTTTTCCGATTTTTTGATGGCCAATAAAGCTGAAAAATTAAAAAAAATGAATGACTTTTTGGTCTTTTTTAAGGCGCCCAAAAAGCACCCAAATCAATCGTCTATGACCTTGGGAATGCTCGTTACGTAAGCTCAGGGTTCGCAGTCACGTGATCCTACTCGGAAACATGTAAACAAGACTTGCTTCCTGTACTTTGCAAGCTGCCCGGCAAGTCTGATTTTCACAATAAAGCTTGAAATGAGAAGAATCTTCAAGTTGATTCCTTCTATATATATTAGAAATAATAGAATTATTGTCAACACGAAAATTTTCCGTAAATTATTGACAAAATCAGTCATAACTGGCCGGGTATAACTGGGCAATTGAGTTTGAATTTCGCGCTGATCAATTCCATGCGCAAATGCTTGCTGCTACCGTATACCGTTCATGTCATGGACTGAATAAACATGATCGAATAACAAATTAAATAACTTGTTTGTGACATTCCCTATTCTTGATTCATTTTAAAATATCTGATTTTAAAAAATATCGTCTTGTAGTAATCAAAAAATTAATAAAAAAACACCGCCGATTTCATCAAATCCAGCCCATATAAAGGTTTTCATATTTAGCGCATTGCGGTAATACATTCTCCCGGTACATTCTTTCCACAGTTAACACAATCACGATTGAAAGAAACAGGTACTTTATTATAAAATAAATACAATTTAGGCTTATTAGACCGTTATTTGATGGAATTCTGAAATCTGAAATATTGTCACTTGTGTCACGATTCTTTTAATGATAGTACAATCAGTGTACTGAAAAAGTGAAACATTCATGTTTTATGGATTACCGAACACGATGCGTAAATTGCTGCTGAAGAAATTACAGGAGCCACGCCGATCAAGGTGGGTATGCAGAAACACAGCGACTCGCTTCGTTCGCCGTGTTTCAGCAGATTTGATCAATCGTTCCCTTATATTTGGAACATTTACAGGAATAAATTTTGCTGATGAAGTAGCAATAAGTTGGAAATATCAGAATGTGAATATCAAATCGGTCATTTTGTCTGCAAGTACAGTACGTACACTCGCGGATACGGAACACTCGGCGACTGAGACTCAGTCACTGAGTTCATCCCGTATGAATCTACGAGTTCGCCTATCATACATGACCGGTGTCGTGTGCCAGACCCCTCTCATGAAGAAATCGTAGTAGTATATATGAATATTAATGAACTCTACGTCATCCGCGTCATACATTTTTTTAATAATCGACTCGTACAGATCATGAATGATGGTATTAATAGATCTAGCTCGTCACCACAGTGAAATTAATTAACACACACACGGCGGTTGAATTTTAAACCACAGTATTATAGAAAAGTGTACTTTTGTTCCAGTTTCTAACCAGTAATTTCGGAATTCAAGCATTTTAAACAACAGTAAGTGTACATTTCGTCCAGTACCAGTTATTTCATGAGGTCAATGAATTATGGTACCGTACCGTAAGCTTACCAATATTAATACCAAAACAAAAGCTGTGATAGTTTCTGCACTGTACATACTGTACAACTCTGTACAGTGTGAGTATGTACGCGAGTATAACAACTTGAGCAAGTCACAATATTTTCTCAAGTTGATTTATCCTTTCTATAAATAGCGATGTATACAGAAAAAATATACACAACCACGTTCTCCGAGTACTGTACATACTACATAGTATAATTTAAAACTCTAGTCCGGGACTCTAGCGGGGTACACCCATCGTATGTGTACATGGACCTAATCCATGGGTTCCTACAAGGCCGATGACTGGACCGATGACACACATTCGATGGGTGTATCGTATAATATGTGTGAGTTACGGCTTTTGACAATTGGCTCCCTAGTCCTACATGTAGCCCGAGGTACTCACACGTCCGTCACTACGATTTCCACCAGAGGCAGCGGGGGTGAATGAACCCCTAAATTTAAAAAATATTAATTTTTCACCCTCTATTGGGAATATGTGCAAGCTCGGGGTGAAAACTGACCCTCTAGCTACTTTTGGACCGTACTCCTACCCCTGACTACACTGCAAAATATTTTTCACCCCCAAGATTTAATTTTCACCCCATGTATTTGGATTTTCTGCAAGCTCTGGAGTGAAAACACAGGAAAACAACCCCCGACTTTTGGGCCTTAATGCTGTACCCCTGATTTCCACTGTCCTTCTCCGTACGAAGGTCTGAGACTCCTGAGCATATCTGGTCCAGGGTACACATAAAATACCACGTTTTCTCATAAATACCACTTCCTACCATTCCTCACGTGAAGATGAGACTTAAACAAAACATATTAATATTTGGTGCATGTTCGTAAATTTTGAGCACATTTGAGGATGGAAAATGTTTTGAATTCTTTCTATAAATAGATGCCGTCAGTGTGACGTCATCACCGCGACGTGAGTTCACGGTGCCCCGTTTTTACGTACGTAGGGCATTCATGGCCCTAGTGAGGAAGGAACAGGGCCATGATGTTTCGGGCTACCCTAGTCCATACATTCGACATATAGCGGGGACTCTAGTCGTCTCTACTAATATGTCAATGACAGCAAGAACATGATGAAGTCTAACTTGGAATTTGCACATCATCTTGATCTTGATACTGCCCAACAGTCCTAGAGGAGTAAAACGGTTAGGTTGATATGCGCATGCATGCAAATTTTAGTCTACATGTATAGATTTCTTGTAGATGTTGGGTTATGTTGGTTTTAAATTGTGTGGGATCTAAATATGTTTAAGGGGGTACTACACCCCTAGCCAATTTTTTGCTTATTTTTGTGTTTTTCTCAAAAATCATAGTGCATTGGTGACAAGTAAGATATAGGGCCTAGATATGTATATGAGACAAGGACTATAACTACTGCACTGAAAATTCAGCAACTCAAGGCAAGTAGTTATTGATTTATTGATCAAATATTGGTTTTCCCTAATTTTTGACTGTAACTCCACAACTGCTGTCTGTGCTGAAATAAAATTTCCAGTGTAGCAGTTGTAGTCCTTGCCCCTATAATATACATATCTTACTTGTCACCAATGCTCTATAATTTTGAGAAAATGTAAAAATAGGCACAAATTGGGCAGGTGTAGTAACCCGTTATCCAAATGATTTGATCGAGCAATTTATCAACTACATGTATCCACGACAACACAATACTATAGGGACTGTGCAATAATGTCTACACCCAGGGTGATGTCTACACCCTGGGCCCTTAATTACTTAGTAACTCGGGGTCTGAAACAGTAACTTGGACCCCGAGATAGCAACTCTTTGTGAACACAATTCAGAATATTGATTGGGAACAAGTAAACTGTATTGATGATGTTGATGACGCTCTATCTAAGTGGCAATCATTGTTTAATGAAGCATGCGATGAACATGCACCTTTTAAAACTAAGCGTATAAAGGGGCATCTCCCTGAATGGGTAGACAGTAATTTTCTTAAATTGTGTAAGGATAGGGATTATTTTTATGCCAAGGCTCATAAAACCCTGATGATTGGGAAAAGGCTAAGTCAGTTAGAAATAGAGTTAATAATATGAAATTTTATTTGAAGAAGAAGCACTTTGAAAGGGCAATTAATGATAATGTACATGATAGCAAAAAGTTATGGAAACCACTTAAAGAAGTCATTCCAAGTAAGAAAAGGTAAGCCAAATGTGCCTAACATTATAAGCCAAAATGGGCAGCAGTAAAGATACTGCTGACTCATTTAATCAATTCTTCACCTCAGTTGGTGAAGAACTTAGTAAACAATTTGATAATATTGATATCATCTGCCCATGTAATGATGGGAAAAGTAGTATATTTCGATGTAACCATAGTGAGAGTTTTAAATTCTATTCTGTATCCTATGATTTTGTATATAACCAAATATGTAATATGGATAATAATAAGTCACCAGGTTTAGATATATTCAATGTAAAACTGCTCAAATTGGCTGCACCTTATGTGTCAAAATCACTTGCTCATATTTGTAACATTTCTTTAAACAGTTCCAAATTTCCTGATGAGTGGAAGAAAGCCAAAGTCACTCCAATTTTTAAATCTGGGGATAAGAATAACGTAAGCAATTACAGGCCGATTTCTGTCTTGCTTCAATTATTTCAAAGATTATTGAAAGAACTGTTCATAACCAATTATATGATTATCTTTGTAGTAGAAGTATTCTTTCTGATTCTCAATCTGGTTTTAGATCCAATCATTCTACAACAACAACTTTACTAGATGTTCAAGATTATATTCTTAATAATATGGACAATGGTTTTGCAACAGGAGTTATATTTTTGGATTTAAAAAGGCTTTTGATACGGTAAATCATGAAATTCTAATTAATAAACTTGCTGACTATGGTATTAAGGGTAATGAAATTGGTTGGTTTAAATCATACCTAAGTAATAGGGCTCAAGCTGTGCATGTGAATTCTTTTCTGTCAGATTTCAAAACTTATAATACTGGAATTCCTCAAGGCTCAATCTTGGGTCCTCTGCTATTTATAATTTTTGTTAATTGTTTACCTGATGTTGTAACTTGTAAGACAGTAATGTATGCAGATGATACTTCTCTTATGTGTAAAGCAAAAAATGCTGGTGACCTAAAAATGCAACTTGAATCTAACCTAAAAACTGTTGCTAACTGGTTTAAAGCTAATAAGCTCACATTAAATACTGATAAAACTAAGTTTATGGTTTTTGGAACTAATCATACGCTTAATCATTACAAGAACATAACTCTCACATTTGATGACAAAATTATTGAAAGAGTTGATGTTTTCAAATATCTTGGTATTAAGTTTGATAGTAATATGTCTTGGTCATCACACATTGATTATGTATCTGGAAATATCTCCAAGAGAATTGGTGTTGTAAAACGTGCTAAGTATTTCCTTCCTCATAAAACCTTAGTTATGCTCTCTAATGCTCTTGTAATTCCACATTTCGACTATGCCAGCAGTGTGTGGTCTAATTGTTCTGCAACCAATCAATATCAGCTTCAGGGGACGTAGCCAGCTTTTTTGGTCAGGGGGGGCAAAATAAATTTTTTGGGGCACAGACGAAAAAAATTACAGTTGCATCATACAATACATAGAGACAAAAGGCTTTATTGGGACGATGTGCGCGGTATTTTACACTATTTTCGCCCATTATCAGGATGGAAAGGGCTTAATCTTTGCAATATGCGCGCGAAGCACGGAAAAATTGTGTATTTTCAGGCTGAATTTCGGTAGAAAAGGGCTCCTTGCCCCTTTTCTTTTCCTTTGCCCTCCTGATTTTCCCTTTTATTTTTTGTCAGAGGGGCACTTTTTTCTTTCATTTTTTGTCAGGACTCTGCCCCCCTGCTTGGAAAGCAGTGCTTGCCACTGAAGTAGTTTAAATCCCTCAATAAAGATTTCACAAATAAAAAAACCCTCGACTTTAAGTAACTCGGGCCCCGACTTAGTAACTCTGGGTCTGAGATAGTAACTTGGGGCCTCGACTTAGTAACTCGGGGTCCGAGATAGTAACTCGGGGCCTCGTCTTATTAACTTGGGGTCCAAGATTGTAACTCGGGCCTCGACTTAGTAACTCGGGTCTGAGATAGTAACACAGACCCCGAGATAGTAACCCGGGGTCCGAGATAGTAACTCAGGCCTCGACTTAGTAACTCGGGTCTGAGATAGTAACTTGGGGCCTCAACTTAGTAACTTGGTATCTGAGATAGTAACACGGACCCCAAGATAGTAACTCGGGGTCCGAGATAGTAATCCGGGCCCCCGACTTTATAACTCAGGGTCCGGGATAGTAACTCAGGGTCCGAGATAGTAAGTCGGGGCCCCGACTTAGTAACTCGGAGTCCGAGATAGTAATTCGGGGCCCCAAGATACTAATTGGGGATCCGAGATAGTAGCTCAGGGTCCCGAGATACTAATTCAGGGTCTGATATAGTAACTCGGGCCCCGACTTAATAACACGGGGCCCTTAGATAGTAACTCAGGGTTCCGACTTAATATCTTGGGGTCAGAGATATAATAACTCGGGGTCCGAGATAGTAACTCAGGGCCTCAACTTAGTAACTCGGGGTCTGAGATAGTAACACGGACAACTTGGGGGCCCCAACTTAGTAACTCGGGTACCGAGATAGTAACTCGGGGCTTCAACTTAGTAACTCGGGGTCTGAGATAGTAACACAGACAACGAGATAGTAACTCGGGTCCGAGTTACTAACTTGGGGCCCCAACTTAGTAACTTAGGGCCCCAACTTAGTAACTCGGGGTCCGAAATAGTAACTCGGGAGATAGTAATTCAGGACCCCCAATTAGTATCTCGGGGCCCCAAGTTACTATCTCGGACTCCGAGTTACTAAGTCGGGGCCCGAATTACTATCTCGGACCCCGAGTTCCTATCTTGGGTCTGTGTTACTATCTCAGATACCAAGTTACTAAGTTGAGGCCCCAAGTTACTATCTTGAACCCCGAGGTACTAAGTCGAGGCCCCGAGTTACTATCTCTGACCCCCAGTTACTACGTCGGGGCCCCGAGTTACTATCTTGGACCCCCATCTCAGGGTCCGTGTTATTATTTCAGACCCGAGTTACTAAGTGGAGGCCTGAGTTACTATCTCGGACCCCCAATTAGTATATCTTGGGGTCCGTGTTACTATCTCAGACCCCAAGTTACTAAGTTGAGGCCCCGAGTTACTATCTCTAACCCCTAATTACTAAGTTGGGGCCCTGAGTTACTATCTCAGACCCTGAGTTACAATCTCTGGGTGTGTGTTACTACCTCAGACCTGAGTTAATAAGTCGAGGCCCTGAGTTACTATCACGGACCCCGAGTTACTAAGTCGAGGCCTGAGTTACTATCTCAGACCCCAAGTCGGGGTCGAGTTACTATCTCAGACCCTGTTACTAAGTCGAGGCCCTGAATTACTATCTCGGACCCCGAGTTACTACCTCGTACCCCGAGTTACTAAGTAGGGGCCCTGAATTACTATCTCAGACCCTGAGTTACTATCTCGGGGTCCGTGTTACTGTTTCAGACCCCGAGTTATTAAGTCGAGGCCCCAAGTTACTATCTCGGACCCCGAGTTACTATCTCGGGGAGAGTGTTACTATCTCAGACCCAAGTTACTAAGTCGAAGCCCTGAGTTACTATCTCGGACCCTGAGTTACTATCTCGGGGTCAGTGTTACTATCTCAGCCCCGAGTTACTATTGTTAATAACTCGGGGTCTGACTTACTATCTCTGACCCCGAGTTACTATCTCGGGTCCGTGTTACTATCTCGGATACCAAGTTACTAAGTTGAGGCCCCAAGTTACTATCTCGGACCCCGAGTTACTAAGTCGAGGCCCCGAGTTACTATCTCGGACCCCGAGTTACTAGGTCGGGGCCCTGAATTACTATCTCAGACCCCGAGTTACTATCTCGCGGTCCGTGTTACTGTTTCAGACCCCAAGTTATTAAGTCGAGGCCCCAAGTTACTATCTCTGACCCCGAGTTAATAAGTCGGGGCCCCGAGTTACTATCTCGGAACCCGAGTTACTAAGTCGAGGCACCGAGTTACTAAGTCGAGGCCCCGAGTTACTGTCTTAGACCCTGAGTTACTAAGTCGAGGCCCCAAGTTACTACTATCTCGGACCCCGAGTTACTATCTTGGACCCAGAGTTACTAAGTCTGAGATACTATCTCGGGCCTATCTTGGACCCAAGATACTAAATCCGGGCCTGAGTTACTAACTCAGATATCGAGTTACTAAGTCGGGGCCCGAGTTACTATCTTGGACCCTGAGTTACTATCTCGGGTCCCGAGTCGAGGCCCCGGGTTACTAAGTCGGGCCCCGAGTTACTATCTCGGACACACAAGTTTTAAGGTGTATTTTGGACGAAAAGAATTCCCCGTTTCATCTCTACATAATCATATGACCTATTTTTTCGCGATTGCACGAACAAGTATACGTAATTCGTGGCAACACTGATTAGTGTATATTTCTATGCTGGGCTTTTTTCATGAGCCACTCCCGCCTAGGCGGAAGTACCTATACACCCTACGCAAGTCAATTGAAGCCGTACAATTTATCGCTAATTTACGACCATAAAATTTAGACACTTCTCTTGTCTGTATTAGCATCAACTCTCTCATGTCACATTTTCATGTCAGAAATTAACAGTTCAGTTCAGTTCTCTCCATATGGAGAGATTTTATTTCTCAGTATATATAGGCCTTCGGCCTTACAATACAATAAAGTATAGTTTTATCTATATTTACTGAAAGGCCCCATTTAACATAACTCCCGAAACCGAAAACAGAAATTATCTTCGTTCAACTTTTCAGTAGGCAACAAAAGACTAGAATAAACACTCTAGTGTATGCCACAACTTTATCATGCTCACACGTGAAACAGGACATTGAAGTTCATGATTCCCATTGTGCTACATGTGTATACCACACTCTCATGTGTACAACAATAATTATTATCACTATAGATGATTTCCATTGTGCTATACAACATTCCCATGTATACTACAACTTTTATCTCAGGTGGAACAGAGTACTATAGATGATTTCCATTGTGCAATACAACACTCCCATGTATACTACAACTTTATCACAGGTGGAACAGAGCACTATAGATGATTTCCATTGTGCTATACAACACTCCCATGTATACTACAACTTTGTCACAGGTGGAACGGAGCATTATAGATGATTTCCATTGTGCTATACAACACTCCCATGTATACTACAACTTTATCACAGGTGGAACTGAACACTATAGATGATTTCCATTGTGTTAGACAACACTCCCATGTATACTACAACTTTATCACAGGTGGAACAGAGTACTATTGATGATTTCCACTGTGCTATACAACATTCCCATGTATACTAGGCTACAACTTTATCACAGGTGGAACAGAGTACTATAGATGATTTCCATTGTGCTATATACAACACTCCCATGTATACTACAACTATATCACAGGTGGAACTGAACACTATAGATCATTTCCATTGTGCTATACAACACTCCCATGTATACTTCAACTTTATCACAGGTGGAACAGAGTACTATTGATGATTTCCACTGTGCTATACAACATTCCCATACTACAACTTTATCACAGGTGGAACAGAGGACTATAGATGATTTCCAATGTGTTATACAACACACCCATGTATGGGTGGAACAGAGTACTGTATACTACAACTTTATCATGGGTGGAACAGAGCACAAAGATGATTTCCATTGAGCTATACAACACTCCCATGTATACTACAACTTTATCATGGGTGGAACAGAGTACTATAGATGATTTCCATTGAGTTATACAACACTCCCATGTATACTACAACTTTATCATGGGTGGAACAGAGTACTGTAGATGATTTCCATTGTGCTATACAACACTCCCATGTATACTACAACTATATCACAGGTGGAACTGAACACTATAGATGATTTCCATTGAGCTATACAACACTCCCATGTATACTACAACTTTATCATGGGTGGAACAGAGCACAAAGATGATTTCCATTGAGCTATACAACACTCCTATGTATACTACAACTTTATCATGGGTGGAACAGAGTACTGTAGTTGATTTCCATTGAGCTATACAACACTCCCATGTATGCTACAACTTTATCATGGGTGGAACAGAGTACTATAGATGATTTCCAATGTGCTATACAACACACCCATGTATACTACAACTTTATCACAGGTGGAACAGAGTACTATTGATGATTTCCACTGTGCTATACAACATCCCCATGTATATTACAACTTTATCACAGGTGGAACAGAGGACTATAGATGATTTCCAATGTGCTATACAACACACCCATGTATACTACAACTTTATCATGGGTGGAACAGAGCACAAAGATGATTTCCATTGAGCTATACAACACTCCCATGTATACTACAACTTTATCATGGGTGGAACAGAGCACAAAGATGATTTCCATTGAGCTATACAACACTCCCATGTATACTACAACTTTATCATACAACCCTCCCATGTATACTACAACTTTATCATACAACCCTCCCATGTATACTACAACTTTATCATACAACCCTCCCATGTATACTACAACTTTATCATACAACCCTCCCATGTATACTACAACTTTATCATGGGTGGAACAGAGCACAAAGATGATTTCCATTGAGCTATACAACACTCCCATGTATACTACAACTTTATCATGGGTGGAACAGAGTACTATAGATGATTTCCATTGAGCTATACAACACTCCCATGTATACTACAACTTTATCATACAACACTCCCATGTATACTACAACTTTATCATGGGTGGAACAGAGCACAAAGATGATTTCTATTGAGCTATACAACACTCCCATGTATACTACAACTTTATCATGGGTGGAACAGAGTACTATAGATGATTTCCATTGAGCTATACAACACTCCCATGTATACTACAACTTTATCATACAACACTCCCATGTATACTACAACTTTATCATGGGTGGAACAGAGCACAAAGATGATTTCTATTGAGCTATACAACACTCCCATGTATACTACAACTTTATCATGGGTGGAACAGAGTACTATAGATGATTTCCATTCAGCTATACAACACTCCCATGTATACTACAACTTTATCATGGGTGGAACAGAGTACTATAGATGATTTCCATTGAGCTATACAACACTCCCATGTATGCTACAACTTTATCATGGGTGGAACAGAGTACAAAGATGATTTCCATTGAGCTATTCAACACTCCCATGTATACTACAACTTTATCATGGGTGGTACAGAGTACAAAGATGATTTCCATTCAGCTATACAACACTCCCATGTATACTACAACTTTATCATGGGTGGAACAGAGTACTATAGATGATTTCCATTGAGCTATACAACACTCCCATGTATGCTACAACTTTATCATGGGTGGAACAGAGTACTATAGATGATTTCCATTGAGCTATACAACACTCCCATGTATACTACAACTTTATCATGGGTGGAACAGAGTACTATAGATGATTTCCATTGAGCTATACAACACTCCCATGTATGCTACAACTTTATCATGGGTGGAACAGAGTACAAAGATGATTTCCATTGAGCTATTCAACACTCCCATGTATACTACAACTTTATCATGGGTGGAACAGAGTACAAAGATGATTTCCATTCAGCTATACAACACTCCCATGTATACTACAACTTTATCATGGGTGGAACAGAGTACTATAGATGATTTCCATTGAGCTATACAACACTCCCATGTATGCTACAACTTTATCATGGGTGGAACAGAGTACTATAGATGATTTCCATTGAGCTATACAACACTCCCATGTATACTACAACTTTATCATGGGTGGAACAGAGTACTATAGATGATTTCCATTGAGCTATACAACACTCCCATGTATGCTACAACTTTATCATGGGTGGAACAGAGTACAAAGATGATTTCCATTCAGCTATACAACACTCCCATGTATACTACAACTTTATCATGGGTGGAACAGAGTACTATAGATGATTTCCATTGAGCTATACAACACTCCCATGTATGCTACAACTTTATCATGGGTGGAACAGAGCACAAAGATGATTTCCATTGAGCTATTTAACACTCCCATGTATACTACAACTTTATCATGGGTGGAACAGAGTACTATAGATGATTTCCATTGAGCTATACAACACTCCCATGTACACTACAACTTTATCATACAACACTCCCATGTATACTACAACTTTATCATGGGTGGAACAGAGCACAAAGATGATTTCCATTGAGCTATTCAACACTATACATTTATACATTAATGCTTATGTCATTTCAATGATGTTATATTCATTGTGGTGACATAAACATTATTTAAATCATGTTTGTTTATATTATGTATTAGGGGATGATCACTTCTGGCCTTCATGGCCTTTTGATCATCTCCTCCATGTCATTTTACTCGTCTTTTCGTGTTTTTTTATATATTCTTGCTTGTTGTTTAATGTTGTTGTTAATGTAGATGATGTGGAAAATAAAGACTTATTATTATTATTATTATTATTATTATTATTATTATTATTTTTACTCCCATGTATACTACAACTTTATCATGGGTGGAACAGAGTACTATAGATGATTTCCATTGAGCTATACAACACTCCCATGTATACTACAACTTTATCATACAACACTCCCATGTATACTACAACTTTATCATGGGTGGAACAGAGCACAAAGATGATTTCTATTGAGCTATACAACACTCCCATGTATACTACAACTTTATCATGGGTGGAACAGAGTACTATAGATGATTTCCATTCAGCTATACAACACTCCCATGTATGCTACAACTTTATCATGGGTGGAACAGAGTACAAAGATGATTTCCATTGAGCTATTCAACACTCCCATGTATACTACAACTTTATCATGGGTGGAACAGAGTACAAAGATGATTTCCATTCAGCTATACAACACTCCCATGTATACTACAACTTTATCATGGGTGGAACAGAGTACTATAGATGATTTCCATTGAGCTATACAACACTCCCATGTATGCTACAACTTTATCATGGGTGGAACAGAGTACTATAGATGATTTCCATTGAGCTATACAACACTCCCATGTATACTACAACTTTATCATGGGTGGAACAGAGTACTATAGATGATTTCCATTGAGCTATACAACACTCCCATGTATGCTACAACTTTATCATGGGTGGAACAGAGTACTATAGATGATTTCCATTGAGCTATACAACACTCCCATGTATGCTACAACTTTATCATGGGTGGAACAGAGTACAAAGATGATTTCCATTGAGCTATTCAACACTCCCATGTATACTACAACTTTATCATGGGTGGAACAGAGTACAAAGATGATTTCCATTCAGCTATACAACACTCCCATGTATACTACAACTTTATCATGGGTGGAACAGGACACTATCTATTGTGCTATATAATGTAAATTATTTATAGTATCCTGTCCCTCCTGTGACAAAGTTGTGGTATACAAGGGAATGTTGTATAGCACAATTAAAATTATGATTTAGGTGTCCCTTCCCACCCGTGACAAAGTTGTGGTCAGGCCTCGAAATAAGAAAAAATATCCAAGGGTCCTCCGGACCCTTGCCTTTGAAATTTCAAGGGTCCTCGCCGATTTTCAAGGGTCCGACCCCGAACCCCTGCCTTTGAAATTTCAAAAGAGAGAATTAGCTACGGCCATCACGGTATGTAGATTGTAGAAAATTGAAAACCCGGGTTGAAAACTTGATGGGAAACTAAATTGAAAGTGTACTCAGGGAACTTGACGTATTATGTGAACCAGCTTTTCCAGTGGAACAACAAAGCTAGGATTTTCCACTCTATGCTTTGTTCAATTTTTACGGGTCACGCGGACCCGTACCGTAGGAAATTTGCGGGTCCGCGCCTACTTTCACGGGTATTTGACGCAAGGACGCGCCTTATTTCGAGCGCTGGTTGTGGTATACAAGGGAATGTTGTATTGTTTCAATCAAATCATCTTTACTATCCTATCCCACCTGTGACAAAGTTGCGGTATTCATGGGTATCTTGTAAAGCACAATTTTAATCTTCTATTTTACCCACATGTAACATTTATGCTTTTTGTGTTTTATATTTTAAAGAATGGTGCAAACTTCATGAAGTAAATGAACATGTGAAGCCATTGGCTGCGAGTTTGGGTGTCAGGGCATCTGATGTTTTGCAATTGATCTTCCTAGAGGTGAGTTAAGGTTTACACTATATGTTTTGGGCAGAATTTTCGGCCGAATGTTAAATAAGTTTAGCTTAGATTTGCAAGTTTCATAAATGAAAATTTGCAATTATTTCTTGATATTTCTTGATTTGTTTTTTAATATATCTAAGCAATAGTTTTGCCATTTTAACCCTCCCAAAAACATCATGCAAATGGGGTGGAAATGACACTACTTATATCAATCATTGGGATTTCCTTAATAAAACCAATACCATTCCTCATGTGTGTCAGCTTTACTTGTCTCAATATTCGAATGCAAATGCTGCTAGTTCATGCTACCTTCTAACTCGCCTTATGAAAGACGTATATAGAACATATTGACCATTTTAGGTGGCATTTTGTCTTTATTTGTATTTTCAGATAGCTAACTCAAATACTACACCTTACAGATACAATAGCTAGCTATGTCAAATCCATTATGTTCATTTAACTTAAATCAGCAAAGAAAAGTGTTTAAATGGGATTTTGTGAATTTGCATAAGTCAAAAAGCTGTTTTGAAAAATCACATCCTGTACGATAATTTTAAAGCAATTCTGTGCACAACACCATAGTTAAGTTTGCCACCTTAAATATCTACCGTATATAATTTTTAAAAATTCTGTGACTTATTTATAATTCTATTACTCTTACGACCCATTATTCAAAATCGCGCATTGTGATTTTTTTTAAACACGTCACATGAGAGCCCATTATTCTGCAATAATGGGTCAAGCGCCGTAACACACTCTACGCACAGCATTACGCTGTGCAATATTTCCGCGATACACGCTCCACCTTGAAGTAAACAACTGAAAATATTTGTGCCAAAAAATGATATTTTCTCTTTAAATCGCACTATTTTCTGGTAATAGAATAGAAATAAAGGTTGCAGCATTATCCTTTACACGCAAATAATGTGTCCTTGGCAGTAAAAACGTTTAAATAATGGGTGAGGACACATTATTTGGGTGTAAAGGATAATGCATTACCCTTTATTTCTTAAATAAAAGAAAGGTCTGAAAATGTTGTGTTAATTATTATTAATATTCATGTTATTCTCATTAATAACTTTTCTGCAGGCACTAGCACTGTCTAAGGAGTAAGGATTCCTTCAATAGTTTGCAGATTGAAGCAGCCTTTTAACAGGCAACAACACAAAGAACAAGAGAGTAGAGAATCAAGAATGCAGCAAATAAGAACTGCCCTGAAGTCTTTGGATGTCATTATTGGAACTTAATAACAATCCATTGCCATAGTCCATTTGGGACAAGATCAAGGCACAAACCACCAGATAGTAGATGCCATGGTCCTTGAAACCAATTGATATTTTATGTAGTTGCTAATTTATAATAGGGATACAATGTAGGCCTATATGATATGTGCAGCCACTGTCATCTGTGTATCAAATATAACACAGAGGTTGCATACTGGATTGCAGAGCTGGATTGATGGAATCATCGCCAACTGTTAGCATAGCAGGAGATAAGCTATGTGTATGATAATTTGATGCACCAATAGAAAACCCTATCTCCTTATCATTTAGCTTCCAGAGATTTTATGGTCATCCAGTGTTTTATTCAGTGATGCTAGATGAGGCTGTTTTCATGGAGTTTGGATAAGATACATTAAAATATCTGTATAACTGAATGTCATCACCGTAACATATAGAGAGGTTTCTTGATTGACAAGTGTATAATATTATGGTGAATGATCGACATACATGTAACAGGGCCAATCATGGATCCTTGTGACAGGCTTTGTCGTCTAGATTTTAAAGGGGAGTGGTTACTCACTCTCTAGTATGATGCTAGGCGAGTGGTCAAATCATTCTCTAGCATGATTGCTAGGAGAGCTGTTAACATTGTATTTGAACACAGATATTGGAACATCTGTGATTTGAAGTGATGATTTTTATGTGAGCTGGCTATCTGGTGAATATAACTGGTATTACCATATAGTCACATAACAGTAAAAAAATTAATTCTTAAATTTTTGGTCTTTTAAAATGACAAAGACTTGATGAATTCATATGCGAGGTCAAATTTGGGCAAAAATGCTCAGTTATGGAGAAAATTAAAAAACAATTTTACCCAAATTTTCATGGGCATTGTACCAAAAAAATTCTTTACAAAATTAATTTTTAAAAACCTATTTTTTATTCATTTTTTAAAATTTTGACCAACTTTGAGAATTTTTTACCAAAACTGGTTGAAAAATGCTAAATTTTGCCGAAAAAAAAAAAAACCATGAAAAAAAGCCTGATTTTTCGCTCAATTTTCATTTTTTTTTTGGTGAAGTTGATCAAAATTTTAAAAAGTAAATGGTCCTAGATATCTATACGCTGGCGAAGTTACGTAATAATCGGATTAACTACCATAGCAATAGGTACAAACAATTTTTGATTATATCGCGCTGCACTTACTACGTTCATGCGGTACCTCTGCATAGATAGCTTTGAACCATAGATGTCAAAGAAATGCTAATCACTTGCACCTGTAAGATTAGTCTCTTTGAAAAGAGCGGTATTGTATTCAATCTACTATATGATTGACGACAGGTGATGAGTGCAACCTGCTTGTAGTGCAGCGCGGTATATTCAAAATTGTTTGCACCTATTGCTATGGTAGTTAATCCGATTAATTACGTAACTTCGCCAGCGTATATCTAGTTTTTTAAAAATAAAATTTTTACTGAAGAATGTTTTGTTGTTGCCAAAAATAATTTGGGTAAAAAATTGGTTTGAATGTAAAGGTTTCTTGATCAATTTTCATGAACACAGCAATGAAATTCAGACATGGAACTTTCATAACTTTCAGCTAACTCCAATTAGGCTGGAAAAGTCAAACACTGAAAGGGATGCAAATTATTATAATTATATTCTCACAGTACAGGGTGTCCCAGAAAACATCTCCAGAAATAGACAATATCATCAAAATATTTTAAAAGCAGTGGGTAGCTCATTGTGCACATTATATACACAAATTGTATTTTAATTCGGTTGGCTGGATGCAAAGAAATGAGTGATTGATCACACAATGCACACATCAACAACTCATTCCAAGTTTGATTAACAGGCACTTTTGTCACACTTGCTCACCCCTTCGTAAAGTTTGTGTATCTCATTCAATTCATATCTATTTTATACGATGGTATTATGTTAATCATGCTTGCACTGAAGGTGAAAAACGTGAGTGAATATAACATTTGATCTGCCTTTACTTTGATACACAGTGCCTGAATTGTAAGAAACTTAACATGGATTGCAGAAATTGGATAGCTATACAATTAACAGATTTAATTCTTTACGCAATATGTTAAACTTTCAAAACCCAAGAAATACATGATTAAGCTTAGAGCTTCTAATTTTTATACTGTGCTATATTATGTTTAATGTTTTAATTTTTTAAGTTAAAACTTTGCATTCATGGCAATATTTGAAGCAACATTTTGTCCAAGAAAACTTTGATTTTTGCAAGCTTTCCAGCTTTAATTCTTTGTGTTGTGCAATATGTTATATTGCAACTTTCCAAAGAACATGTGAGCCAAGAATGACGATGATCAAGTGCTTGTACATCTTTACGTGTAATTTTGATACCATGCAACATTATGTTCAAATTTTAAAAGATTTACATTTTACATAGCCATTTCTTGGAAAATTCCAAAACATTAATTATTGTGTGAGAAAACTTTTTTTGTCAGCTGGAATTCTTTATACAATAATTCTTTATGCAATAATTATATTAATATTAACGAAAAAATATATTTACAAGTACCAAGCACCATTTTAGATTCAAGCTTTAATATCACACAGTATTTTCACATTTTAACAAAAGTTTATTACATGTTTAGCAAAACACAGATTGTGTAAGAAGAATAAAAAGAATTTCACCAAACAAAACACAAAGTCAATTGATAAGCATTAGTGTGCATTGTGTTGAATGATCTTTCTTTCAAACTTAATGAAATGAATTGAGATGTATGTTATGTAATCGCTCATATCTTTGCAATCAGTCAACCGATTCAAGTGTGTAAGATGCAGAATGCTGTTTTTTATGTTTTGGATTTGGATGCTTATTTGTCAGCTTATGTCAAAATTCATTCACCTTGTAATCTTTTTCTGGAACACCCTGTATATTAATTTAATTTGCTAGGTAACAGTAAGGAACTTCTTTAAAAGTTTTGCAAATTTCAATCTGCATAATTAATTAGAGCTGATTTTGACTTGTCCAAAAAATTAGTCATAATTGAAAATTATGCAGATTGAAATTAGCAAAAAGTTAAATGTAATGTGTTTCTAGATAGCCCTTACAGCTACCCACATTGCAACATTATAACATTTCCATTAGAGATAGAATTTAACTTCTTTTCCACAAAATGTTAGTTTTCACTGTCAGATATGTCCTCTTTTAAATTTGGCCTGAGCAAATGATGCAATAAAAAGAAAATCACTGTATAATACCAGCACATAAGCCGCCAATGTGAGCCACTCCTTCAAATGTGACTGGTGTCGGTCCCGCACGCCTTGTATGGAGAGTATTGTGAACATTGTGTGTTAAGTTTTGAAAAACATGAGGTTGTTCTCCTCAGCAAATGTTACAATATGACCTGATTTAAAAAAATTGTCAAATCAGCAGTTTTTAGGTAAAAAAATTCCCTTAAGTTGGGCAGGGGTTTTAGATTGCCATCTGCACACCCATGTTAAAATTTATTTTGAGTCTCCCTCCCTCCAACATTTTTTGTTTCAAATGAATGAGCATCAAGTCAGAGTGAGAATCTTGGATAAATCTGCCATATATGATTAAAAGTAAGTTTTATTCAAAGTGTCATACTAAGGGGACTGTGTATTCTCAGAAATGCATTAATTAAAAGTGCTGCGCCAATAAAAGGATTAGGGATTAATCTAATGTGATAATCACAACCAGGCACATGTAGCTTCCACGAGTGCAGAGACAGAGAGAGAGAGCCACTCCAGGCTCAGTGCACCTTAAGGGCACACAACTATGAATCAACTGGCGTAACTACCTCTTTCTCTCTTTTTGCCTTTTAAAGAAAAAAAAAAAAGGATCACTTTTCCTCACAAGGAAGTGAGGATAACACTACTAAACAACTACTACTAACAACTGACTTGCAGAAACCAATCTAACAGCTTATGACACTGTTGGTTTAGAACACTCAAAATAGGCAATGTGCCAACAGTCAATAACATCAACAGTTCAAGAGTCTTTTTGTCTGCAATGACAAACTGACATTCAACATGAATGTAAAATGGTTCAAAGTTCAAAGAAGTAAACGTCAGTTCCAGAGTTTTCTTTTAGAATTCCAAATGACATACGTAAATCAGTTCAAAGTTCAATGAAGTGACCATATAGGAGGACACCGATGATGGATTAATGTCATAGTACACAGTGACCTGTCCATTTAGTTTAACACATAGTCTTTCAGGTGCTCAGGAAGTTTGTGAGGGCGCGCGGAACGCCTTTGTGTGAGCAATGGTGGCATGATCTCAGGGCCAACCATACTAGCTTGGGGGGATACTTTCACTAACCTCACTGCTGTTACCGGTACATGGATTAGACTGTGCAACCAAACCGGAGGTATTGCTGGAGCTATGACCGCTATCGCGCAAGGGATCGCGAGGATCTGACTCAGAACTGGGGTGCGAGTGATTAGCATTCCTGGGCAGGGGGTCACAAGTAGCAGGTGTGGACAACTCGCCAGGTATGAAAGGAGGCTCTGGAGGAGTACATTCAGGGACCACTTCAACAAACTCGGAATCCTCGGTGGGTGGAGACGACTTGGGAAAGGGACGAGAATCCAGGTCAGGATAATACTGGACCTTAAAGCACTCAGATTTCTTGATACGATAAGAAGTATTCCGAAGCTGAGAACCCACAAATTTGCGGATGTTGCACCATGGGCCTTCGATAGTAGTGACTAAGTAGCGATCTCTAGCATGAGATTTCTTGCGATCTGAGTAGAGGTAGACAAGATCACCAACCTCCAACTCTGCTGCTGGGGAGGCAGAGGCTAATGGGGCCTTTGAATGAGCACTGTGTGGGTGGTTGGCTTTTCGCAAGGCATGCTGGGCCTGAATCATTTGACAATCAGTGAAAGGAACCTGCTCATTGGTAAACTGGTCTCGCTGAAACCACATCTCACGGGCTGAAAGACCTCGGGATCTGATGCGAGTATTAAGGGCTGCAGTAGCAATGGCAAGTGATAATGCTGTAGCCGGACCACCTGTAGAATCTTGTCTGAGCAACTTATCTTCAAGCTCACGAATGGCTTTCTCAGCAACAGGATTCTTGTTATTGTTTTTAATACGACCGATCTCAACCGATAGATGGTAACGTGTGAGAAGTTTGTCATTGGCGAGTCGAACAAACCCTGGTGCCGGGTCAGTACGAATGACTGCAGGGGGCCATCAAGTGGACGAAGTTCAATGCACAATTGAATCAGGGCATCACGCAACGTGCCATGTTGTTCATTCTCGACAATGCAAGAAGCTGTGTAGGACGTTGAGGTTTCGCGCAGCACAAGGACTAGCTGGCGGCTACGCTTCAGGATATCAGCTGCAAAAGAAATGCCAACTGCATCGGGAGGGTCACTTGAGGACTGCTCGATCAATGTCTTAGGGGCATTGGACAGAGAAGCACACTGGTGACAAGTTGATGTCACTTGATCAATAACCTTGTCCATATCAAGAGCATAAAAGTAACGCTGGGTCACCAAACTGAGCTGATGTTTGGAGGGATGGTCAAGTTGGATGTGCAGGGCAGTGAGAAGACCATTTAAGACCTGTCTGGGAACAACAATACAATCGCGAGTTGGGGACAATGGTTGATCACGACGAACAACAAGTAGGCCATCTCTAGCGATAGATGCAACCTGCAAATAGCGCTTCACATCTTTGACAGAAGTAGCTTTCTTTGAAGGGCGAGTGCCCTGAACTAGATGAGCATGTGTTCGTCGCAGATCCGGGCATTCCTGCTGAATAGCATGCCAGGCTGCTTTGCTGGCAAAGGGAGCTTAGCTTTCCCGGACAGAATGTCATGTGCGGAAACACGAAGGACAGTTGCTTCCTCTTCACGTTTGATAAAGGAGCATATTTGACAAGTGGGCTCAGTGCAGTCAGGGGCATTACGACTAGCAAAGTCTGAGGGGGTGGTAGCTGATCCTGCAAGATGACGAACAGATGCTTGGAAACGACTGACAGTGGAGAGGAATGTGGACACGCGAGGACTGGCTGAAAACTCACCCCGGCAGAGCTTTTCATATGCCTGAACACAAGGTTTGCTGTCAGTGAGGATACATGTCTTGTGTTTGGACTGAATAACATAGGGACTGAAGTGCTTGGTGGAGGCAGAAATAGACAGCGCCTCAATTTCGCAGGGTAACCATGTTGGCTGTCGATCACGCAATTTAGCACTGAAGAACCCGGCGAGGAAGAGTTTGTCATTGCGGGAAATATACAATGTCGACCCAATGCTATGTTTCTTCACGGATCCATCAGTAATGATCCAAAGCTGATCATTGGGATGGGGAAGTGTGACTGCCCTAGCGGAAGACAGTGCTGCTTGAGCCTTGTGAAAAGCAGTATGCAGACTATCAGACCATGTAAGCTCTTCAGTTGATTGGTGCCCTGCAATAGCATCATCTAATGGGGCTACCAGACTGGCACAATTCTGAATGACACGGGCCAGAACCTTGTATGCACCGATGAAGGACCGCATGCCACCAACTTTGCTTGGAGGCGAGCAGCTGGAAAGTGTGGCGATGCTATGGGGCTAGCACAAAAGGGTTCCATTTGACCAAATCCAACCCAGAATTACTGTCTTTTGGGGGCAAATGACTGTTTTGGAAGCAGAAAGACGTAACCCAGACTTAGACAAAGCTTGCAAAACTTGACGCCAATTCTCAACAAGTTCATCCACAGTATTACCACCACAGTACAAGTCATCAGCGAGTTTTGCTACGACACCTTTCTCTAAGAGGTCACCAAGGACACGACACATCAGTTCCTCAAGGGCTGTTTCAGAACCTGGCATACCCATGGCACACCGTGTATACACACGCACCCCACGAAAGGGAGTTGCAACACCACAGTATTTCATGGACTCATGGGATAAAGGGATTTGGTAGAAAGCACTAGTCAAGTCAGTGGCAATCAAATACTTCCATTTGGCAATTGAACGCAATGTTGAGTCCACATTGGGCATTAGAGAGGGTTGTGGCTTGCTATATCTACCGACATCAGCAAATGCAGTAACCAGACGAAAGCCTCCATTAGGCTTCTTGACAAGAAAGGACGGGTTAAGGTATTCGACACACACACCGACATCTTCAGGCCTAGCAAAGACGCCTGCTTTTTCAAGCTGATCAAACTTTGATTGCAACTCTTGGAGTTTATCCTGTGCATACAATGGGAGACGACCTTTGCGTTGGGGGGGGGGGGGGTGGACCGGTCCCATATTAACCACAGATTTGAAAGGGCCGACAGCACCATTGTAACCTGGGAAACTAGGGTCAAAAACCTCATCGTACTCATCGAGAAGACTGCGGAAGTTGGATTGCTCACAAGTGCCAAGTATACCATCTGGGTCAAGGGCAACAGCAGCTGAGTAGTTAACCGGTGAACTGGGCTTTGGGACATTGACTGATGCTGCTGCAGCAGTGTGTGATGGCTTAGAAGTTAGTGATGGTGAAAAAACAGTGTGTATCTGGCCAAGATGTTCATGCTTTCTGATGACAAGTGGCACACCAGTATTGTTGGGAATGCGAACCCTGCCTGCAATACTTGTGATTACGTCAGGCTTGGGCCAGGCTTGTTTGGGCGGTAGGAACCTACCGAGCGGGGTATCAACACGGGGCTCAATGGCAAAAGTAGCATCTGATTCAACAATGTCTGCAGGGAGATTTACCTCAACGTATGAGCCTGGCCATATGGTAGTGTTTTGAGAAGGTCCACGAAGTATATGGGCACGACGAACAGTGTGCTGGGATTTGGGACTCTTGTTGGCGCCATAAGTGATAATTGTACCATCTGTCAAGATGATTTGGTTCTTAGCAGGGCGAATTGCGACATCATTGCATTTCATGAAGGGAATACCTGCAAGGATTTCTTCGTCAAGGTCTCTAACAACTAGACCTTTAAAGACAAAGGAGTGTCTGTCACGAGTAAAGGTGAGGGTTGTTTCCCCAACTACTTTAAGAGGGGATGACCCATCAGCTTGACGGGCAGACTGCGAACTCTGATGAATGGGGCATCCTAATCGTTGGACAGTGTTTTCGCGAATGAGATTACCAGTGGATCCACTGTCAATGGTGATGCGGACCGCATGGTGCTTGTGGAATGCATCTACATAAGGAGACTGATCAACATGAATTCGCAGCGCTGTCTGAACATTGGGCTGCGCACTAAGGTCAGATTGGTCAACAAGGGCGAATGCTAAATCTGAGTCGCTGTCACAATCATCAAGGATGTTAAGCTGACGAGCGCGGGCCAGGTATTTTCTGTCCTTTTCAGGGAGGTACGAGCACTCGCTTAAGAAATGCGCATGGTCATGCCGACCAGCTTGCTCACACAGAGGGCAGGATTTACCAAATGATTTCTTAGCTTTCAATTTAGGCATCGGTCTACGCTGACTACTAGTGCGCATGCTGCGAGCAGCATCGTTTGAGCTCAGCTCATCCAGGAGCGAATCCAGAGCTTGAGAAATTTCGGCTTTGATAGAAGCCAAGGTGCGGATCTTAGCTCTGTACCGTACCGCTGCTTTACTAATCGGGGCAGCTCAGGGTTTATAAGACGCAACCACGTTAACACTACAAAGTTTTCGAGTGTAGGCGTAATCTCCTCATCTTCATCGATGACTTGGTCATGGTGACTGATGCCGCCTCCTTCACGCATGAGGTTGTCTTCGGTGAATGCTACTAGACGCTGGTACAAGTCCTCTGGCCGTTCATCAGGGCCAAGGGTAATATTGTTGAACTCTAGGAAGTGGCCACCTGTTGTTTGGAAGCCAAAATGGAGACGGATGGCTTGCCATATCTTATTCGGGCTGGTGCAGTTTTTGAGTATTGTATTTCTTGAGATAATTGGACAATAGTTGGCTATTTGTCCAAGCATAAGCTCCAATGCAGCATTTTTCTGGACTGCTGTTTTCCTTTGGGCTTCCTGTATGTCCTCACCATCGTTAGTGAGACCTCGAAGAGGGGAAGTTTTTGACTTTTTGCCCCATACCGCTCCTTCAACCAAGTAGGGAGAAAAGCTTGGGTCTAATGACAGTGTATACTGGAGGTTATGTTTCCAGCTTTCAAATGAGTTTATTGTTTCGTTCTTTGTTAGAGGCCATTGCTTCGGCGCACGATGTGTTGTGGCCATTGCTGATTGTTTTACACTCGTGTATGTGAACCAGAATAAAAGCTAATATGCAGCCTTGCAGGCTTAAGCTTACTGTTTTAAGCTTACTGGTCGCTCACAGTCTTGTGAAAGATCACACAATTAGGGTTCAAGATGACCACCAATTTCGTCAGGAAGGTCAGCTGAGAGACTTCAGAGATGACTGGTTTCGAATCCAAGCTGTCACCACGCCAATAAAAGGATTAGGGATTAATCTAATGTGATAATCACAACCAGGCACATGTAGCTTCCACGAGTGCAGAGACAGAGAGAGAGAGCCCCTCCAGGCTCAGTGCACCTTAAGGGCACACAACTATTGGCGCTGTAACTTTAAATTAAACAAAATTTAATGCAAGTATATATTTTTGTTATGCAAAAAGTATTTTTTTGAAGAAACTTCAAAAAAGCACATTGTTTTGCCTTAAATTATTTGGAACACACTGTACCCAAATTTGGATTTCATGGTTTTTTTTTGTAATTAGACACTCCATTCATGGAACGGTTTTTCATGATTTGGATATTAGTCTTATTTTTGAATTTTCGTCTTATTTGGTCAATAATTCAAAATAAGGCCTAAGCGCGAGTCTAGGTTACAAAAAAACCACAAAATCCAAATTTTGGATGTTTCCTTCCTATAGTGTGTTCCAAACAATTTTAGGCAAAATCATGAGGTTTTTCTTATTTTCTTCAAAATTGTTCTTTTCACCCCAAATTTGTATTTATATTTAGATAATTTCCTTTCCAAAATGTATACTTTTATCTTGGATTAGTAACTTTTGGGCCATTCCATTTAAAATCCACACCATCCCTGTGGAAGATTTAGCTAAAGTCTTTCAAAGAGGGAGTATGAGTTTTGAATAGAATAAACCATTGGGTAACTTCATTTGAAATACTCACTCCAGCTGTGGAAGATATAGGTAAAGCCATAATACAGAGGGGAGTATGGGTTTCAAAATGATAAACCCTGACCAGTTACATTTGAAAAACATACTCCCCTGTGGATTTCAACTGGAATACTAGCCCATTATGCATTTCTGAGAATGCACAGTCCCTTTAAATATAATAAATTAAATGAAAATATAAATCATAGTCAATTGAAAACATACCAGTTACATTAAATATCATTTATAGAAAAATAAAGTTATCTATTACTTGACTGAGTTTGTGTACCAAACCAAATTTGATTGATGGGAACAAAGAAAAATATTGTTAGTAAATTGCATGTGTATGTATATTGTGACATGCATAAAACAGATGGTTGAGTGGTTCTAATAATTGCACAAGTACATGATTGCTATTATTGTATGTAAACGAGAAATTACGTAACTTTTAGTATTTCAATTTTAAGTGTTCTATTATGATGCTATAATAATAAACAGTTCAAGAGAGAAATTAAACATTAGCCAGTGTAATTATTGCATGTTTTACTGTCTCTTACCAGGTATCATGACTATCATCAGGGTTATAAATATATTCACCAGTGTTGCAATATGTCGGCAAAATTCATGACATATTTTTTTTTTTGAAAAAGGCACAAAAATCATGGAAAAGTTCAGGGAGGAGACTGGATGTGATATGTCTATTTTTGACATCACTATTGGGTCACTATCATGAAATCTTCACAAATAATTAATTCTAAATCATAAAATGTGTTATGTGTTTGCTAAATCAAACTGTGACATGATCTGGTCCATGGGGGCCAAAGTCGGCAAATTTGAAATTGAGATAAAAGCAAAAATATGGAGTAAAAAACAATAAAATACATTAGAAAATACACATCACAAAACCTCATAACTTTAGAACCAAGTATGCTAGACCCTTGGATGTTTTCAGTATATGATAGCCTAATGATACTACAATATAATAATTAGAGTAACTCAATTTTCAAAAATGCCTCCTTTGGCCCCCATGGAGCAGATCGTGTCACAAATTATGTTATTCCAAAACCACTTTCAGCATTGTAGTTTCGTAAGGCTTGTACTTTCATAATGCGTGTCCTGTACTGCCTTGAAAAGTCATGAATTTTGGTTTAAATTACAAACATTTCATAAATAAATGTGGAATGTATTGTTAATTGAAATTCAAAGAGAAAGTGACCATCCAAACTTGTTAAAGACAGGCATTCAAGAAGGAAGCAATATATCAGATCAATAATGGGTGTTTGGAGGCCAATGGAAGTACTATGACTACCACAAACAAAATTGATAGATACAAATGAAAACCCAGCCCATCCCCAACATGCCATTAAACCTAGAATCCGTACCCTAAAAACCCAACCTGAATTCCCTTAAACCCCAAACAGTACCCTTAAACCCAACAAACACGTACCCTTAAAGCCTAACTACTTGTACCCTTAAACCCTAACACGTACCCTTAACCTCCAAAACGCAGGACTAACCTTAAACCCCAACACTTACCCTTAAACCCAAACATATACCTTTAAAATTCCCAACAAGTTAGCCCTAACCTTTAAACCCAAACCCAACCTACCTGTACCCTTCCTTAACCCCCAACATGTAGGCCCTGGTCCCCAAACTATATGTACCTATATGTCCAACAAGTCAGACCTACCCTTTAAACCCAAACCCAACCTGTAGGCCTACCCTTAAACCCCAACACGTAGGTACCATTATTCCCCAAACTGCACCTTTAAACCCCAACACGTAGGCCAAGGCCTATCCTTAAACCCAACCTGAACTGCCTTGAACCCCAACCAGTCCCTGAAACCCAACATACAAACATGTACCCTTAAAGCCCAACCGCATGTACCCTTAAACACCGACACGTACCCTTAACCCCCAAACGTAGGCATACCCTTAAAGCCCAACATTTACCCTTAAACCCCAACATGTACGTGTACCTTAAAAACTCCCACAAGTCAGACCTGCCCTTTAAACCCAAACCCAACCTGTAGGCCTACCCTTCCCTAAACCCCAACATGTAGGCCCTTGTCCCCAAACTGTAGACCTATACGTAGGCCTAACCCCAACATATGTACCTTTAAAACTCTAACCTAAAGTCAGGCTTGCCTTTAAAACCCAAACCCAACCTGTAGGCCTAACCTTAAACCCCAATATGAAGGCCCTGCCCTAAATCCCCAACCTGTACCTGTAGCTGTAAACCACAACACATGCCCTTAAACCCCATGACATCTACGAAACTCCAACATGTACCCTTTACCCTCCACACCAACCCCCTGAAACCCATGTAGGGCCGCGTACCTTTAAAATGCCCCCATCCATTACCCGACACACAATGACAGGCCAGATCATTTTGGAATTTGGAAACCGCATAGGCTTAATTCTGTGGCATAGTTTAAAAAACACTGAAATATTGTCTAAAAACGTGACAACAGCGAGCAGGAAATTGTGCATACTATTTGCCACCGTTTTCCTATTGTTTTGCTGTGCCTTTTATGTATTGCAAGATGCCCAAAACACACGTGCCTCCTATTTTTCTGTAGGCCAATGCTCTTTAGCCTGGCTTCAACATTTTGTTTGAGCTTGGTCATATCAAGACCCACGCGTGTCTCGCACGGAACGACCATTTTAAACAAACAAACGAAAGTAGGCCTAAATATTATACCACCTATGGCTAGAATTTTCTTTGGATGTGGGGGATCCAAATTTACAAAAAGTGAGCGTCAATGAAATTGCGACCCCCCCCTCACCGATACACCTACTTACCCCTACGCTAAAATTTTATTGAAATCAGTCTTGGAAAAGTTCAGGGAGGAGACTGGATGTGATATGTCTATTTTTGACATCACTATTGGGTCACTATCATGAAATCTTCACAAATAATTAATTCTAAATCATAAAATGTGTTATGTGTTTGCTAAATCAAAATGTGACATGATCTGGTCCATGGGGGCCAAAGTCGGCAAATTTGAAATTGAGATAAAAGCAAAAATATGGAGTAAAAAACAATAAAATACATTAGAAAATACACATCACAAAACCTCATAACTTTAGAACCAAGTATGCTAGACCCTTGGATGTTTTCAGTATATGATAGCCTAATGATACTACAATATAATAATTAGAGTAACTCAATTTTCAAAAATGCCTCCTTTGGCCCCCATGGAGCAGATCGTGTCACAAATTATGTTATTCCAAAACCACTTTCAGCATTGTAGTTTCGTAAGGCTTGTACTTTCATAATGCGTGTCCTGTACTGCCTTGAAAAGTCATGAATTTTGGTTTAAATTACAAACATTTCATAAATAAATGTGGAATGTATTGTTAATTGAAATTCAAAGAGAAAGTGACCATCCAAACTTGTTAAAGACAGGCATTCAAGAAGGAAGCAATATATCAGATCAATAATGGGTGTTTGGAGGCCAATGGAAGTACTATGACTACCACAAACAAAATTGATAGATACAAATGAAAACCCAGCCCATCCCCAACATGCCATTAAACCTAGAATCCGTACCCTAAAAACCCAACCTGAATTCCTTAAACCCCAAACAGTACCCTTAAACCCAACAAACACGTACCCTTAAAGCCTAACTACTTGTACCCTTAAACCCTAACACGTACCCTTAACCTCCAAAACGCAGGACTAACCTTAAACCCCAACACTTACCCTTAAACCCAAACATATACCTTTAAAATTCCCAACAAGTTAGCCCTAACCTTTAAACCCAAACCCAACCTACCTGTACCCTTCCTTAACCCCCAACATGTAGGCCCTGGTCCCCAAACTATATGTACCTATATGTCCAACAAGTCAGACCTACCCTTTAAACCCAAACCCAACCTGTAGGCCTACCCTTAAACCCCAACACGTAGGTACCATTATTCCCCAAACTGCACCTTTAAACCCCAACACGTAGGCCAAGGCCTATCCTTAAACCCAACCTGAACTGCCTTGAACCCCAACCAGTCCCTGAAACCCAACATACAAACATGTACCCTTAAAGCCCAACCGCATGTACCCTTAAACACCGACACGTACCCTTAACCCCCAAACGTAGGCATACCCTTAAAGCCCAACATTTACCCTTAAACCCCAACATGTACGTGTACCTTAAAAACTCCCACAAGTCAGACCTGCCCTTTAAACCCAAACCCAACCTGTAGGCCTACCCTTCCCTAAACCCCAACATGTAGGCCCTTGTCCCCAAACTGTAGACCTATACGTAGGCCTAACCCCAACATATGTACCTTTAAAACTCTAACCTAAAGTCAGGCTTGCCTTTAAAACCCAAACCCAACCTGTAGGCCTAACCTTAAACCCCAATATGAAGGCCCTGCCCTAAATCCCCAACCTGTACCTGTAGCTGTAAACCACAACACATGCCCTTAAACCCCATGACATCTACGAAACTCCAACATGTACCCTTTAAACTCCAAACCAACCCCTGAAACCCATGTAGGGCCGCGTACCTTTAAAATGCCCCCATCCATTACCTGACACACAATGACAGGCCAGATCATTTTGGAATTTGGAAACCGCATAGGCTTAATTCTGTGGCATAGTTTAAAAAAACACTGAAATATTGTCTAAAAACGTGACAACAGCGAGCAGGAAATTGTGCATACTATTTGCCACCGTTTTCCTATTGTTTTGCTGTGCCTTTTATGTATTGCAAGATGCCCAAAACACACGTGCCTCCTATTTTTCTGTAGGCCAATGCTCTTTAGCCTGGCTTCAACATTTTGTTTGAGCTTGGTCATATCAAGACCCACGCGTGTCTCGCACGGAACGACCATTTTAAACAAACAAACGAAAGTAGGCCTAAATATTATACCACCTATGGCTAGAATTTTCTTTGGATGTGGGGGATCCAAATTTACAAAAAGTGAGCGTCAATGAAATTGCGACCCCCCCCCCCCTCACCGATACACCTACTTACCCCTACGCTAAAATGTTATTGAAATCAGTCTTTTTGATAAATTAAACACACTATCTGTGGTCATTTGTGACTCTCTATATTTTGGTCATCAATTTGTGTTTCTTTAAACCCTCCCCCGCTCCCCCTCCGTATAATTGGGACCCATCCCCTTTCCGAAGAAAATGAGAGCCCCCTAAGCCCTAAACACAGATCCCATGGAAGTATCAATCCGGAGCAGACGCCAGTACCAATCTGTTAAATACAGCCTTGGATACCTTCATCAAATGAACGGGTTATTTTCTCCTAACATTATGCAAATACGAAAATACCAACATGCAAATTAACCTCAATGCACACCGAGTGTATATAAGTACTATCACCATGATATCATAGTATACTACGACTCTGTCACGGTCAAAACGTGATGAACCACTGGTTTTTCATGGCAACGGGATCATCGCGCAGCACCGGTTGTAAAGTTCAGAAATAATTAAAAAATCCCGTACATGTACCTTATTCTATTCCTTCATTTTCTCATTGTGATAAGTTCATCTCAACTTTGTGTGACGATCTGAACTGGTAGCACTAGCAGTTATTTTTTGCAATCTGTTTTCATTCCGGTTCTTCGGCGAATCTTCGCTCTTCGTGCTTTACTGTAATATTCCCTGCATATCGTAGATGGCTTGGCCTATCCCAAATCACCCCGGCCAGCACTTTTCCCATTTTTTAATCCACCCACTTTATTCAGGAACTTCATTCTTGATTTGATCATGTTTCCTTCATGTTATTCTTATCATTTATTGAAGATATTTTTCATGTAAAGTAAGTTGACAATGACTGAGTTCGTGCATTGGCCCGATGCATGCCACACTAGTAATGCATGGACATTGTGTTTACAATCAAACCCGGAAGTAACTGTGTGTCCCCGTGCTGACGTCATCAACGAAAGCGCCCAATTTGAACGATTTCGTTTTGTAATTTAGGGGGGGGGGGTGCCAATATCCAATCTTTGCATGGAGATTATGTCTATCCTGGTACGTTAGGCAAATAAAAAATATTCTTTTCTGCTTCCTGGCATCATAAGCTTTCCATTGATATATAACTTTATTTTCAATGAGGTTCACCTTTAAGAAAATATGAGTGTTAAAAAAAATGTAAAAAATCACGACAGCGAAAGAGGGGGGGGGTCTTGACAAATCTTTAGAGGGATTTTAGAACGATTTGGAGTACAAGGCTACATTTTGTGTGTGTTCATTCTGGCCCTATGCTCTAAAACAATATTTAGGGGGAGTTTCATAACAATCTGAGAGGGTCACCTTGCAAGTTGCAACTTTCTTGAAAAGAGAGTCAGTTGAGACGGAATGACTCACCTACGTTCTTATCCCATTTACGTGTTAAGGGTCACAACCAGATCAATAATCAATTCCTCACATTATGTACGGATTGTAATTATCACTTTGCCAAGGCACACAAAACAAATGACCCTCATAATTGGCAAGAAGCAAAATCATATCGTAGAAACGATTTTATTTATCTATTGCTAACTCAAAGAAAATTATGATCTACTCTGAAAAAACTTTAATTATGGTGTACTCTTAATCCTAACAAATCATTTACAACAACCTCAAGTGTTAAACCTGAGAATGGCTTAACATCATCGCCTAAAGAAACTATGTTTTTAATGAGTATTTTACTTCAATCGGTGCTCGTCTTGCAGACAAGTTAAATAATATTAGGGGCTGGCATTTTCTTCTAAAGGGGGGGTCACAAATATACTGGAGGGGGGGTCATAGAATTTTCAGACCAAAAATAGGGGGTTATAATTTTTAACACCCAAAATAGGGGGGTTATAGAATTATTTAGGGCTGGTGACTTAAAATTTTCGCCCGCTGCGCGCGCATCATTCTTTAACTTCGCAGTCGAAATGTGCGCACAATCTATGCAAAATTTTACACGCTCCGCGCGCCTTCTTTACACTTACAATAAAAATTTTACCGCGCTCCACACACTTTCTTCACTTTTAAGTTTTGACGCGCTCCGCGCCTTAGTTCCGGCAATGAATAATTTTTCTGGAGTCTGTGTAGTTGGAAGGGGGGGGGTCATAAAATTTTTCAACCCGCGATAGGGGGGTCGTAAAATTTTTTTGCCCGTGATAGGGGGTCATAAAAATTGACTCGGTCACCGACATATTTGTGACCCCCTTCCGAAGAAAATGCCAGCCCCCTTAATGATCTAAATAATAATTCTTCACCAAATGTATCAAAACCAAAGAGTAATTTTAACTTCAGTTACATTAATCTCGATTTTGTCTAATGATCATATTTGTAAATTGCCTAATAATAAGTCAGCTGGTCTTGGCGATTTCAGTGTTCAGTTGCTAAAATTAGCAGCTCCATACATATGTATCTCTCTGTCATACATTTGTAATTTGTCTCTTTGTACATCGGCATATTTCCAGCAGATTGGAAAACGGCTAAAGTTACCCCTATCTTCAAAGCTGGTGATAAATCTGATGTAGGAAACTACAGGCCAATTTCTGTTCTACCAATTGTTTCTAAAATATTATTGTTGAAAGAGCTGTACACAATCAACTTTATTCTTATTTAACCAATCATGGTCTTCTCTCTGCTAATTAGTCCGGCTTTCGTGCCAATCACTCTACTATAACTACTTTACTTGAAGATTTTATTTTAAACAATATGAATGAAAGATGTGCAACAGGAGCGATTTTCCTTGATTTAAGTAAAGCCTTCGACTGTATGAATCATGCCATTCTGCTTGATAAATTTTGTGATTATGGTATTACTGGATCTTCATTAGAGTGGTTAGTAGTATGCCTGGTACTTTGGCCCAAAATGCAAATGAGGTGACGTCATATGCAAATGAGATGGCGTCATATGCAAATTAGATATGCAAATTAGATATGCAAATTATTTATGCAAGTAGTAGTGTTATAGGTACCCGACCGGGAGCATTCAGGAGCAATTTTTCAGGAGCACAGCTCAAGACGTCATAGTATAAATAGGGTATTTAGTGTGAGTCATCTTGAATGTATTATTTTTAGCTCAGTGACGTCAGATGAGATTTCCCTATGTATTACTTAATGTATGTGTATTTTGCTTCGTAAGGGTACTTTACGCCTAGTTCGTTAAATGTACGTATAGTGTTTTAATTCCCAACACACGTGACAAAAGAAAGAATAAAAGGAAACAACGATATCAGTATTTCGCATGGTGCTTTATTATAATACAACTTAAAATCCCGCTGATGCACATTAATTTCCATATAGTACAATAACATCATTTTATTACATATTGTCTAACCAAATGAATGTTGTTTACTTCCAGTTAATTACTGTAAGTTGGTAATAAGCAATGCATTAAGTGACCCATTTTTATCCGAATCTTTTTTATTCCACCCTGTATAACTTGCAGGTCACCCTGTATAATGAGTTGAAATGTGTATATTTGAATTGCTTATGCCTTCAGCTTTCCAAAAAAATGTATACTTTTGCTAGCTTAGGGTTGATGATTGTCGAGATAATCTAATTAGAAACTCGATTGGTGTAAAAATTCATGATATTTGTGATGTAACACTAAGGGTGGCGAGTTCAAGACACACGGCCTTATAAAAAACAGCCAACATCGTTTATTTTAGTTTGAATAAATTGGTCGCTATACTTAAGGGGTGGGGTATGAATCGAATTGCATTCTGAATACGAAGAACGTCCTTCTGGTATCAAATAATTTTGATTTTTTGAAATTCGCAATGTAATACACATTTTATGGCAAATTATTAAAAATTGATATTTTTTATATTTAACAGTACTCGAAGTAAACTTTATCAATTTAATAATATGTACTTAAAGTGTATGTAGGTGGGATGAAAAGCCGACGATCAATTGAAAATTTTGACCTTTCGTACTGAAGATTTTTCCCAAAGCACCAAAAAATTTGGTCTTTTGGGAAAAAATCCATATCTTCAATATGAAAGATCAAATTTTTCAATTGATCGTCGGCTTTTCCTCCCCGCTACATACACTTTAAGAATATATCATTAGATTTATAAAATTTATGTCGAGGACTGTTATAAATCAAAAATGTGAAAAATATCAAATTTTAATAATTTGTCATAAAATTTGCATTATATCGTGAATTTCAAAAATGAAAATTATTTGATATCAGAAAGACATTCTTCGTATTCAGAATGCAATTCGATATGTCTGATGTGCTCTCATGTCCCACAAAATATACTGTCGAAACGCTCATTCCAGATCCCGTAAATGTAATTTCCGCTACATTACATGTACTATACATCGTTTTATTTTTAATTACATAAGTTTTTTTCGTTAAGTGGCAGCCGAATTACTATAAAAATATTGACGTTTCTTTCGTGTCTGTAAAGCAATTAAAACTATCAGCTTGAACAAGATAAAACGTAATGATCCAAGGACTATCGGACCAATCATAATCATGATAATTGTCCACATTAAAGCATTAGATTCATCTATAGTGCAGTGTCTTTTTACTATTATCGTGCACTAAAGTACAGCTATTTCCGTACTTTTGCATGGTTTTTGAATCGTTTGCAACTGTCATAATAACACTTGACATTAACTCATTAGATACTGTGTTAGATCTTATTTAAAGCCACATTGTGACAAGGACTATCGGACCAATCATAATCATGATAATTGTCCACATTAAAGCATTAGATTCATCTAGCTATAGTGCAGTGTCTTTTTACTATTATCGTGCACTAAAGTACAGCTATGACTTTTACATGGTTTTTGAATCGTTTGCAACTGTCATAATAACACTTGACATTGATTCATTAGATACACTATTTAAAGCCACATTGTGACATTTGCCATGCACTTTCGGACAATTCAAAATCATGATAATTGTCCACATTTCATCAAATAACATTAGATTCTCTCTACTAGCTAATAGTGCAGTGTCCTTTTACTATTATCGTGCACTAAAGTACATCCATTTCTGTACTTTTGTATGGTTTTTGTACTTGACATTAATTCATTACATACGTTTGCTACATACTGTATTAGATCTTATTTAAAAGCCATATTGTGACATTTGCTATGGAGGACAAGAGGGCGCTTTTCACTTGCACAATTTTTTTTTATGCAGGCTGTAGATTCGTCAAAATCCGAAGCGCAGGAACCGTCGTTTAATTATTACGATGGAAATGTTAGTCGAACGCGTACGGGATGTTCATAACAAACTACGTACATTGCGTATCATAATGTACACCCATCAAAGGACTGTGCCGTAGCACGAATGACAGAGTGACACGCATACACATCGCCGCTGGTAATAAATTCAAATTTCTTTTGCCTTACCTCAGTTGCTCAGCTGAAATTATAAGCGGACATATCTGACAGTAAAAGCTAAGATTTTATAGAAACATTATGGAAACGATTAGTGATCTATTTTATGGATATGTTACAATTATGGCTTTAAGCACGTTTACTTCTTGTAAGATATAAGATACAAAAAAACTATTATTTATAATTGTGGTTATCAAACACGTGCGTGTACGAATATAATATCTTTTAAATAATCATCATCATTCAAACAAACAAATTAACCCCGTCTTTTACATAATATAAGATTTTTATAAAATCGTTTTATTTTCCCCATCGTAGCTGCGTACAGACGTGGATTGAGACACGAATTGAAGAATAGAAGATCTCAGCATATCTCTCGCCAACCCATTGCTACATTATCCGTCGTTTTATCTTTTCAGTTTCTGTTTCCGTATCCGTATCAGTTTTTGTAAGTCATTGTTATTCTGAAGTGGTAGTCTCCCAGGTGTGACCAATCTTTTATTCTAGCCTTTTGTTAGTTACTGACAATTTGAAGCTCGTGAATTTCAGTTTTCGTTTTGGTAAGTTATATTGATTTTTGACATAAAACCTTGAGATGTGCGGTTGGGTGCTAATCTAGACAAAAGAAGAGTCTAAATTTTACGGTCCTAAATTCGCGGTAAATTGTACGGCTTCAATTGACTTGTGTTTGGTGTATATGCATTAGTGATATTTTTATGGACATGTTACAATATGGCTTTAAACACGTTTTACCACGGAACAAATTAATACACTTGTCATTCCTTTTGGCATTGACGTTATGAAACGTTATTTTAAGAAACAGTTATTTCTAAACAAACGAGAGAAAGAGCCACTTATCACACGCTGGAATTTAACATTACAATTTAATGTAACATACATTGCGTAGGCAGATACGCCCAGAGAAAAATCTACAGACACACAGCATATACAAAAATACAAGATAAATTTACATCTTGTAAGATACAAGATACAAAACAACTATATAATTATGGTTACCAAACTCTTTCGTGTATGAATATAATATTTTTGAAATAATCGTCACCATCCAAACAAATTAAACCTGTCTTTTACATAATATAAGATTTTTATAAAATCGTTTTATCTTCCCCATCGTAGCTGCGTACAGAAGTGGATTGAGACACGAGTTGAAGAATAGAAGATTACTCAGCATATCTCTCACCAAACCATTGCTACATTCTGGGCAAAAAAAACTCACAATCAAAATACAACACAGATGGTGGCAAGCAAATGTTAAGCGCAAGGACAAGTGCCCCGAGTGTTATGGCAGCTTTGGTGTATCTATTTCGTGTGTTTTTCTTTGCATTTTGATTAACCGAATTTGTACCTCTTGTCGTTCCAGTGGTTGAATCCGCTGTGTTTTCGTCAGTCCTGTTACCGGACATATCTCGGTCTTCGACTTGAACTCGTCTTTTCAATTTAAGTCTTAAAAGAATAACAAACGCGAAACTCAACCATTCTATAACTATCATAGGTAGAAACATATTCACCATGAACATTGTTACAGCATACGCGAAATTGTGTTTTGGTGGTGAGCGGCATTCTCGATCGTAGTTGAAACTCTTTTTACCTCCCGGAATTGGAATTTGGATAACATTCCACAAGCTTATTTCTATTATCCCCACAATGGTTGCATATCCATACACGAGCAAGATTGTGATTATCACGTTTTTACGCGTCTGAATTTTGACATACTTCGGATATTCTCTGGATATTAGTAAGTATCTGTCCCAACTTATACATGCTGTGATTATGACGCCAGAAAATACACAAATATTCGCGAAAAATACATAGAATTGACAACCAACTTCTCCCCATGGCCAATACCCGATAGCTGTGACGGGAAAGAGCATGGCAAGTGCAAATCCAATTCCAAGATCAGCAAACGATAAGGCAAGTATGAGAAGATCACTTGGTTTTCACGCAGAGAACGCACTTTGATGAATGCGATTATTGTGGTTGAGTTGCCCAGGATGGTGAGTGGAATTACGATGCAGAGCAAGGCAAGTGTCACGGTTGTGAAAATATCTCTTGGTTTACGACCATCATCCATATTAGTAGTATCATCAAAAATGTGCGATTCGTTCACGGAATCACCACTGCTCGTCTCCATTTTATTTATAAATATAAGACGCTTTCGCGACAGTAGTTACTCGGCCACTGTTATTACGCGAATAACTAACAATTGAAAATTGCTCAAAATTAAAGCCAAATTTCGTCCCTCTCACTTACGCTTATTCAGTTAGCAGCAATGTCGTGTATATAATGGGAAGCTTGCTCATCCGAGTTTTTGTCTTCCATTCCAGTGAGCACAGAAACTATGAATGATTTTACTATATGTAAAATCTCTTACATTAAACACTTCTACAAGTATACTGACCAATACTGATATCTGATTTCTGATTGACGTATACTGTAGCTCCATGATTTAAAAAAGACGAGAATAACTGACACTTTAAATCTCTAATTCAAGGATCAGAATTATTGGGGGAAATATAGCAATGTTTGGTTAAAAATGCTTAAATTACGTAAAATGCTTGTTAATGAATAATTTTAGACTAACCAATTGATTATAATGTTTAATGTTTGTAAGAAGGTATAGCTCTGGGGGCTTTCGCTGTCCACTTCACAAACTACTACAGACTAAGCACAAACAGTATACTTCAGAAGTGGCCTTTGATTTTTATAATAATTATTGTTCTTATCACGCCCAAGGATTCTCGAGTACTAATATACTATAGGATAAGCCACTCGTTTGCGCAAATGAAGTCAGTCACACACTCAATGCGCGATTATGCATGTGATGGCTTGCGCTGTGTAGGAGTGTATCACCTGTGAAAGAGATGATGCGAAAACCGACGAACATTTGGTGTTTTTTTTTCCATTACTATCATATTGTGAAAAACCATGTAGCTGAGAAGTTAGCTCAATATGCTAGGAAAATATTCTCTGCGATGACCCCATGACGAGACTGTCTAAATAAGCTGTATTTTTTTGCTGGAAAGGGTCCGAATAATTGTCAGTTGATGTGCGCCATCTTGGACAAATTTAGGGTACCAAACTACCAAAACTGTCAATCAATTACTACGGTATCAAACTCGGTACCAAACTCCCTACCAACCGTCACACAAACTGCCGATGTGTCAATCAAACTGCCGTAAAGTGACTTCACTTTTTATACAGGGATTGAATACGAGTGTCACGGCCCTGTCACGCCCAACATATATCATACAAATATATGGTAGATGTATATGTCTTGTTATCTACTGATGATAGCACTATATGAATGTCTTGATGATATATCGCTCTTCATGTTTGTCTTGCTATATATTGAAGATAGCTTTAAATGTATAACTGTCTCGTCTCCTCTCATATTGAACAGTCTATAATATCGAATTGATTAATTCGAATTAAACAATTCACCGAGTGGCCATGGGCAGCGCCATTAGACATGTTACAAGACTACCAAGTGACAGGTGATGGACCGTACCCACACAATTGAATAGGCACTTTTTTGATAATTTTCATCAAGGTTACTCAAAACTTGCCTAGCTAATTTATTATACATCAGGGGTCTCTGCCTTTTTAATATGTTATGAAAAACTTAATTTTAAAAATATCTACCGACGGAAATAAAAATCCATCGACGGATAGTCTTGTTATGCTCTCACAAACTTAGAACAAAATCTGAAAAATCCAAAATTTTGGCCTAAACCATGCCCAAGGTTTACTGCTGTCCCATTCAAAAGTACAAGAAGACCACCTACAGCGTTGAGGTCAACTTTCTAGACTTCCTGTCTACTGGCAGTAATGACTACTACCCAGTGCTAACATCAATGAATTGTTTAATTCGAATTAATCAATTCGATATTATAGACTGTTGAAAGTACCGCCATGTTGGACTTTGCATTGGTATATTCGAATCAGTACGGTACTTGACTATAGGTAAAGTTCGTGGTATTTATTGAACCTTAACGCCCTTTCTGCTTTTGCGCAAAGGGAAAAGAAGAAGTAATGAAGAAAGAAAGAAGATGAAGAGAAAGGTTTATTCGGCCCTCGGGTGCGGATGACGAGACCGGGGATAGCGAGCCATTTGTTTTGTGCTGGCCGGGCCTGCGTTTTCGTGTGTATACTTGTGCTAGACGATTTCGCAATCGCATCATATGAGATGCTTAGGTTTGCAGTCACTTTGTGCTGTAGTATTTTGAAGTACTGATTGCGGTTATGGTTGAGATGTTTTGCAAATAGTATCTACTACGTCTACTGAATATAGCTTTATATTGTTACGAGTCGTAAATGACTCAAGGCCAAAATACTTTTTTCTCAAATTCACTTCAGAATGCACAACAAAACACTGTTTGCTTAACAATATTTAAATCAAGTCAAGTATGATTGACATTGATCTTTCAAATGAGAATAAATACATACTATTATTTAGAATCAATAAAATGCACTGTTTAGAACTGTTAGGCCAAAAAAAAGTGTTTGTTTGCCCAGACATGGGCCCAGACATGGGGTAGAAAGTAGTGGGTCGGTAGGTCGATTTCCTTTTTTTTTTTTTTTTTTTTTTTTTTTTAGATGTGTACATGTGTTGCAGCAATATAAGACATTCAGCCTTACATTTTGTACCTGTGTCAAACTTTAATTATAGGTTAATGTTGGTTACTTGTTGGGAGAGAAATTAGACAAAAATAATGCATGCACGCTGATGTTGATGCGTAGCACAAGTGCATTATTTAGTCTAATTTCTCAAGTAACAAGTATTAAAAACACGTTCATTAACCTATTTGAATAGTATTTCCTACACAAGAAGAAAAAAACATGTGATTTTTGATGTTTTTATAACAAAACTATCACTAAAAATGTTGGAAAATATGACCAAATAAAAATGCATCAACCCGCCCAAAAAGCGTGCGAAAGCACTGCGCGTAGTACGCGGATTGCACATTACATGTATATATACAACCAATGTACTCCGCATACTTTTCTAACCGTTTTTCTGATTGGCTGCTTTGATCTATGAATGTATTTCAACCTTACCATAAAGTTTAACCTCTTTGGTAGCAAAATCGGGCTGGAGTACAAAATCCCAGATCATACCTGTACATGTACTTGTGCTTGGTTCTCTATATTGATAGAGGAGGGCTAAATGGGAAAAATGAATGCTGTGATTGCCAGAAATATTAACTTTCAAGTGTCATTTGGCATTTTATGGGGAAAAACATTATTTTCTTTATTTTTATATTGTAAAAAAAAAAAAAAAGTGTAAGATGTTTTTTGAATTTTTGGGTCAGTCGTGTCTGGGCAAACAAACACTTTTTTTTGGCCTTACTTTAATAACCAGCAACCTTGTTGTTGTTGTTGATTACAAAGTTCTGTTACACTCAATGTTCTTTATGTATATCATGATCACTGTTCAGCGAGGTCCACTGAATACTTGAATTATATATATATATATTACGTTTAAAAACCTCACACAGATTTACTTTCTTAAGGAAACAGATTTTTCCTGCACTGATCCACTTGTGACAAATGTGTTGTTTCATAAAGAAGACTTCAACAAGTCAACAGAAGAATATATTTATTCCTTTCTTGGAAGAGGTACGCACTTTCACGTACCGTATTCTAGATCTTCTCATTTATAACTATAGTAGTACATTGACCACATACGATTATGTCTGGTTCACAAGTACCTTTCTTTGAAGGCATATGGACTGTGAGCACATTAACTAGCCCACAACAGTGTAATCATCTCTGCCAAGAATCATGTTATATTTTCATATATACTATATACCAATATGTCACTTTATATTAATAGCCCATCTGGAAATTCACAAGCCTTAATATAAACATTAACCTTTCACATTACACCAATTTTGGGGGATTTCCAAAATGGTGCCACATCCATTTTACATTATAGGGAATTCCCAATCAATAAATAGTCCTGACTTTGTTTCCTGTGATTACATGGCAAAGGGGATTCCCAACTTTCATGAAATAGCTTTAAATTGTAAACAAACATAAATGATCAAATTAAATCATTACACATCACAATATGTACTTGAAACCTAGATGTCTTGCTATTGGTATCTTTTAACGAAAGCTTTATGTAAACGTCTTGCTATGACGTATCTACTGAATATAGTTTTATATGTATGTCTTGCTATGAAGATAGCTATATAATATGCATGAATGCCTTGTATATTTACTTGATTTAGTATGATTTAAGCACTTAACCAAATCTGTGCGGTGGCAGCTAGCCTTATTATCCACCAGGTATTATATCGTCAAATTATTTTCATTTAAATAATCTTAGCTTTTGCTATCGGGCAAGGGGTAAGTGTCTTGAATATACCATGATAAAATTTAAAATGCCATCTTCAGTAGGCATCAAAATTGTTGTGTGCCCTTGTTCAAGTGCATTCTTCAGCACTAGTGTGTCTCAAGATGTATGCGAGTGCTGTCTTCAATAGTTAGCAACGTTGTATGGGCTTGTTTGAATAGGTACCTAACAAGACATTACTTAGTTACTGTTTGCATCAATGTGAGTTCCAAACATATTTATGCATAGAATTATAATGACTATCAATGTAATGCAGTGGCTGACAAAATACTACACTATACGAAATGCATTGCTTAATCGTACTGTAGAGTCAACAAGTAACCATTTATTGGTTATTATCAATAAATTATAGTTAATACAACTCTGTATGTATATAAGACATGCAGTAAACATAAATCAATCAATAATTCCACAAATTACATAAATGTCAAGAACGTGAGCTGTTATAAAAATTTAAAAAAACAGTCAATATCGTTTAATTTAGTTTGCATATATTGGTCGCTATACACTGAATGTAATTTCCTCTGGTTTTCTATACAAATAATAGTGAACCTGGATAGTTTTATTTTGAAATTACATAAATAATACGTTTCTTCATTAAGTGGCAGCCGAATTAGTATAAAAATATCGATGTTTCTTTCAAGTCTGTAAAGCCATTGAAAACCATCAGCTTAAACACAATAAAAGTATGATCCAAGGACTATCGGACAATTCATAATCATAATTATTGCCCACATAATCAGATAGCAAGTAGAAGTTCTAGTAGATTTTCTCTGCTAGCTTATAGACGAATCCAATTTCACGCATTCCTACACCTCAATGACAGCCATTAGCTGGGTCCCCGTCGGCTCTATCTCACCTAAAATGTGAAATGATGCGGCCTTGGATGGTATTTTAAACTGCATTCTATCACCCGTGTTACACATAGACAAAAGAATGATGACAGTTTACAACACAAAAGAATCTAACATCGAATTTTAAGCGGGTTTAATCCACCCAATTGGGCACTCACAACACCTGTTTGGGGCATGCGGGGAACCAAATATGGCCGACCAATTCCTGACCATGACTTGGCTCGTTGGATTCGTCTATAGTGCAGTGTCCTCTTAGACATCCCAAAAAGTAATTACCTCCTTTATTGTAATACAAAACAATAACTCAAAATCTGTGCTTCAAATTTTCAAACTGAAATAGCAAAAAAAAAATCCATTATGATACCTCATTTGTCTGGTGACTCCTTGAATACAAAAAGATACAGAATCAAAAGTTGTATCGACAGCTACTCCAGACAGTGTATCAACAGTACCATAATGTAATTTACATTATCTGCATGACTGGTCAATGATGACCACGGTGACTGGTGACGAGCAGGCAGTCCAACAACAAAAGCTACATTTTCAAAGGTTTAGGTGCAACTTTTATATCTTCCTCTTTTTCCTTCGAAGGTTCACCATTGCAACACATTTTGGGCTATCAAGACAAATGAGGCATCACAATTTGCTGAACACAACTGGGTATCGTTTTGCTATTTCAGTTTTAAATTTGATGCATAGATTTTGAGTTATTGTCTTGTATTGAAGAAGATAATTAAACATCTCAAAAAAAGTAACTAACCCCCCTTAAATACTGGCCATTATTCAAAAAGAGGCTGTTGTATTATAAATATGTAAAATGCGTTGGAAGCAGAATTTATTTCTGCGCATTTTGACACCTCATTTGATACGATAGCCCAGAAAACAATAAAAACACCGGTCAATTTTATGTAGTGAGGTCCAGATTTGAAAGTTGCACTTACATATATATACAATACAAAAACACTCAGATATCATTACACAGATCTCCTTCCATTATACTGAATACAAAATCTATACAATTTACTGCAACTTTTAAATCTTGGGTTACATTGGTTTAAAGGGCAGGTCTATTGCTCGGACAACATCATATTATTGGCAAGCTAATATTATAAGGACAATGAAAATGACTCCTTTTTTGAGAAAATAAGACGTTTAAAATTGATATTCCGCAAAAAACAACTTAAGCTGTGAGTTCCTTCGAACGAGACAGATTTGGCCTAGAAAAACGGTGACGTCATGAAATGAGATGTGGCCGCTGTGAGAAAAGGGACAGAACGTATACTGTTGTTGTTCACAGAAAAAAAAACTCTAAAAAGTATGCCAAATTTAATGGTTTTTATACAATCAGCCGGTTCTTTTTTTTTTTATTTTTGTAAATTGTGATATTACAATTCAAGTGTATATCAATATCATGAGAAATAGTAGGCCTAAAAATAAATACATAATTTGAGCTTAGAATTTCATCTGAGACTAGCATATAAACCGTGTTAAGACCACAAACTCATGTAGTTATTATAGTTTCAGTTGGATGAAATATTACAAAGCAAACGCATATAACAATACTGTGTTGGCTTTGTTCCCGAAATGAGAACAAAAGTGTGCATATTGTTATGCAGCATTGTTATGGTAAATGATAGTACAACTCATTGTTGCTAATGTCAAACTTGTCAAAGTGATTGTGATTGTATGATGGGAGCAGGGTATAGTGTCCGCTTCATTTACCTACGTCATCAGCCAAACGGGGGAGAACATGTACGCTTCAAACGGGGGAAGGACACGTACGAGGCCGAACTTTACCCACACAATTTGTCCTTTTTCAGGAGAAATACGCACAAAAAATTGCAACAAGTATCAATTTATAATGTAATAATTATTCTCTTCGAATAGAGATAAACTTATTTTTGCAATAGACCTGCCCTTTAAATGTACGCCGTGACGTCAATATTTAATCAATTGCTACAAATGAGGTGTCAAAATGTGCAGAAATAAATTATGTTTCCAACGCATTTTACAGATTTGTAATATAATCGCCCATTTTTGAATAATGGTCATTATTTAAGGGGGGGTTGGTTACTTTTTTTTGAGATGTTTAGTTATGGGATGTGTTAAGTACTACTATGGTACACTTAACATCTATATCATAAAGTACATCTAATCTTCGTGCTTTTGTATGGTTTTTATATCGTTTCAACTGTGACAATGGCACTTGACATTTACTATTTACTTACTACACACGTTTGCTATATATACACACATAGGCAGATACGCCAGGAGATAAATCTACGGGCACACAGTATATAAAATACAAGATAAATTTCCATCTTGTAAGTTACAAGATGCAAAACAACTATATAATTATGGTTATCAAACACGTGCGTATGCTAATGAAAAATTTTTTAAATAATCCTCATCATTCAAACAAACAAATTAAACCTGTCTTTTGCATAATATAAGAGTTTTATAAAATCGTCTTATTTTACCCATCGTAGCTGCGTACAAAAGTGGATTGAGACACGAATTGAAGAATGTGAGATTACTCAGCATATCTCTCACCAAACCATTGCTACATGCTGGCCAGAAAAAGCTCACAGTCAGAATATACAATGCACGATACAGAGCAATGCAAGTGTCACGGTTGTGAAAATATCTCTTGCTTTACGACCAGCATCCATATAACTAGTATCATCTAAAATGTGCGATTCACTCACGATATCACTACTGTTCGCCTCCATTTTATTGCACAAATTAAAAACGCTTTCGCGATAGAAGTTTATGGGTCACTTGTTATTACGCAAATAGCTGACGATTACAATTTGCTAAAACGCCTCAGTTAGCAGTAGTTGTAGCAGGTCAAGTTTAACCAATAATGGATTAATATGTATACAATAGGAAGCTTGCTCATCCGTGTTTTGTCTATCTTTCCAGTGAGCAGAGAAACTATGGATGCTTTTACTTATATGTTGAATCTCTTACTTAATATATTTATGCAATACCGACCAATACCGATATCTGCTTTTTGATTGACGTATTGACGCAGTATACTGCCGCTCCATGAAGTAGGAGTATACACTTTTATCAATCTTGAGTTGTAACTACATCTTAAATTTAGCAATGTCTAATATCAAGAGTTAGAATTTATTACGTTTTTCTTTTTCTTTTTTCCCTAAAATGTTTGCTAATAAATAATTATTTAGATTGTTGATAATAGAGTTAACGTCATGGTTGTGTAACATTCCTATTGCTGCCGCCCCAGAGGTACACTGCTGCCCAGCTACTTCATTGGCACTCTAGAGTACACACATTGGAATCATATCGTTATGAACACGGCAGAGTGCCGAATACGCATAATTGCTCATGAAAGTTCATCTGTGTTGGTATAAATCCGTCGGCTGTATTCCATAGTGGCGTATAGTGATTTTTGGTCATTTTTTTGAAAATTGGCACAAATGTTTTTAATGATGTTCTCTTTCATTTTTTCTAAGTCTTATCAGTCATAATTAGCTAATTAATTAGTAATTAATTAATTAAATGTGGCGTATAGTTACAAAGTGACATTTTTTTTATTCCATAGTGGCGTATCGACCATACGCCACTCTTTATACACATTTTATAATTATGAAATATCGGCAAAAATGAAAAACATCGTATGTCATAGTGGCGTACGCGTATCGGACCTATACGCCACTATGGAATACGAATGACGAAAAGTAACGCCATAGGGATTACACGGCGACCGAGGTGGCGTACGGTTAACGTTAGGTTAGGGTATTGCGTTTTGTTCGTTTTCCATAGTGACGTATAGTTTTATTTTCAGTTTGCCAGCAATAGTATGTATTTATTTCTTTTGAAAAATATATAACAATAAAATCTATTTAGTTTACTACAGAAATTTCACATCATTTACAAAATATAATGAATGTCTGATTTACACAACTCGATTTTAAATTGGCATTTCTTCAAACCCGATTTTCTCGAAAAGTTGTTTATTCGCGGCGCCCCACTATACGCCACTATGGAATACGGACGACGAATCATGATTTTGATTTAAACTTTTGATCCAAACACAAGGAATTAATTCCTACCTCGGAATTTTCAGATGGTACTCCATCTTTCATCAGCGAGTGAGTGACTGTATCAAGTCGTGATTTTCTTGACCTTTGACCTGATAACAGACTCGTAGAAAATTCCCCTAAGTTTTATGGACTACCTAAGGTGCACAAATTGAACACTCCATTGCGCCCAATTGTCAGCTGCATTGGCTCCATCACTTATAACTGTTCCAAATTAGTCGCGGACATTTTGTCACCTCTTGTCGGAAAAACCAAACATCATATTTCTAACTCGCAGCAATTTGTTGAACTTATCCAAGATCAAAGAGTAGAGGAGGATGAGGAGTTGAGATCGTATGACGTCAGTGCCTTATTTACATCGGTCCCTGTGGACAAAGCACTTCGGATTGTACGTTCTCGCCTGGAACAGGATAGCACCCTCGGTGATAGAACTGAATTAACACCTGACCAGATAGTTAGACTCTGTGAAACCTGTCTGAAACAGTATTTTATTTACAATGGAGACTATTATGAACAGTTACACGGTGCGGCCATGGGCCTTCCGCTTTTTCCGATACTGTGCGACATTTACATGGAAGACCTTGAACAGAGAGCTATTGCGACAGCACCCCACCCCCCTCTGTGGTGGTTTCGCTATGTAGATGACACCCACTGCAAACTTAAGAAGTGTCACTCGCAAGAATTTACCGACCATCTAAATTCGCTGGACAAGGACATCAAATTCACCACCGAAGGAGAGGAAAACGACTCGCTTGCTTTTCTGGACACTCTCACCGTAATCCAACCTGACAGATCCATCAAAGTCACCATTTACCGCAAAAGCACACACACCGATCAATATCTCAATTTCTCGTCTAATCACCCCATTGATCACAAACTTGGAGTCATCCGAACTTTGTACCATAGGGCCGACACCGTGGTCACTAACCTCCAGGATCGCGAAGACGAGAAAGCACATGTGAACAATGCTTTAGTGAAATGCGGTTACCCCAAATGGGCTCTCGATAAAGCTACAGAACCAAAAACTCACAAAACGAGCGACGTGGGCGATAAACGCCCAAATAAAGGTCACGTAGTTCTCCCCTATATCAAAGGCACTTCTGAAGCCATTAGAAGGACTTTCAGCAACTACGGTGTTAGCGTTTTCTTCAAACCGACCCGCACACTTAGACAAATCCTCGTGTCACCCAAGGACAAGACAGATAAGAAGGACATTACAGGTCCGGTATATTACATCCTTGCCAGGGCAAAACTGTTACCGGTACCGGACAGTGCAAAGAAGCCTATATTGGCGAAACTGAACGCTCTCTGAAAACACGTTTCAATGAACACAGGAGACCCAGTAGTACAGCATCAGAGGTCTCAAACCACATTCACATCGAGTCTCCGGGACATTTTGTGGACTTGGATAAGGTCCGCATACTTGACAGAGACAGCAGGTGGTTCCAACGTGGAGTCAAAGAAGCAGTTCACATCAAAGCCAATCAACCATCTCTCAACAAAGACGGGGGCCGGTTCAAGCTTTCAGGAGTCTACGAGTCTGTTATCAGGTCAAAGGTCAAGAAAATCACGACCTGATACAGTCACTCACTCGCTGATGAAAGATGGAGTACCATCTGAAAATTCCGAGGTAGGAATTAATTCCTTGTGTTTGGATCAAAAGTTTAAATCAAAATCACGCATAATTGCTGTTCTGAGTAAACGCCGTTTGAAAATCTTGGTACCATTCCGTTGGTACTACTAAAAATTAGAACATTCTTTCGCACTCATTTAAAATGTATATTATAGAAGTAAATGTGCACGAATTATTGGCAATACTTGTAAGTTCTGAAATACCGTAATCGATATATCCCTCAAAACGCGCTTTAACAGCTATTCGGCTTTATGCTGTATCCAAAATGTCTCTACCACTGCGCAGAGAGAGGTCGAATAGGCATTCAACTACGTGTAAACCATAGCACGCATTCTTGATTTGGGGCTTTTGTGTAGAAATTACTGGTTGTCCTAATGCTATGTAGACTTATCTTGCTATTTTATAAGCTATAAATAATCATCCCTGTAATATTTAGCAAAAACTCGAGAATTTTAAAGCAAAAATAACAATATTGGCCTATATTTTGCGTATGATTTTCCGGGATTTTCCAATTTCACTGGCGCGCACTCACATTATTAAACCACATCAATATCATGTGGGGAATGTTTGTACTTATTTTGGTATCACTAGATAGAAGATACCTACAGCTATACGGTGGTATCAAATATATTAGTTTTGGGACCAGAAAGCTGTGGGTCCAACTTTGGGGCCGTACCATTTCCTTATTTGTTGGTTGTTAAGACTATAATCATAATAATTGCTTAGAAATGTATATGCCTAAATATCACATACTTGTAATTAGTGCATACAGGTTAAATACCACTAATTATGTATTACACGTGTTTCAATGGGAAAATGCCTAATTTCGGGTGGAATTTTCTCATATTCAGAACTCTCACAGTTCAATGCCACCAATATCAGGTGAAACTATATGATTTAGATGCCAAATGATCAAAAATTCAACATAGGTTGACCTGAGACTTTTCTTGTTTTAACGCACTGAACCGTAAACACCTTAAAATGACAGTGCGCCCTCGAAGCTGAAAGTTACAATATGATAGGGCGACTATTTACTAAAAAAACCGAAGCCGTGCGTATGAATTTTGGTACTATTACATCAAAAATGTCATATAATGAGAGAAAATGTACCATTTTGAAGCATCAGACTCTAAAAAGTACTTTTTTGGCTATATAACTTGATCAATTTCAGCAATTTTAATGCAGTCTTTTCGAATGCCATGAAAACAAATAGTTACTCATCGTATTTCAATGTATCGCCCAGGCCTATTAGTGGTATCATGATGCAGTCATGTCTACAGTAGAATTCATCTCGACCTTTGCAGGACTTAACCCCATTAAAAGCTATTAAACCAAGATAACACTCATTGAAACAGCTCAACTGATTAAATCGGATCTTCTCTGGTTGTGCACAAGTGACTGTTTTCATGTGCGATATCGCAATAAAGCTGGTATTCATAGCTTCAGTTGGGTAACCGATTACAAAGGAAACGAAAGGAAACAATGTTATGTGTGGCTTTGTTCACGAAATCAGACAATGTCGTGCTTTTTGTAAACCAGCATTCTTGAAAATGAGCAACATAATGATTTTTGACTTAACACGGTTTAGAAATAATTTCTTCATATTTTTGGTGTTATCTGTCGTTTACATGTCCTTCCTAAAACACAAAAGTACGACCCTCTCCAAACACCTAAATTAGCTAAAAATTTAGGACATGTTACAAAACTTTATTTTCTAGAACCTATTTAGAATAATTTAAATGTAGCTTTTACCGGTTTTTTGTGGCATCCTTCAGAAGTGAGCGGTCCGATACCAATATTTTCGGTCAAATCTCCATTCAAATAACACGGGGAGTTGGCTAGCTATGCCTTGCCCTCACTCATATTTTACAAAAGTGCGACCATTTCTGAACATCTAACCTAGCTGTAATTTTAGGTCATGTTAGAGAAATATATTTGCTAGAAGTTTTGGAGAATAAATAAAATATTGGCTGGTTATTTTTCACACAGTGATGTTAACTAGACAAGTGTCCATTGTCCCAAAATACATCATTTGTAGGGGTCACGCGTCAATGGTGAGAGCACTGTGTATTGTGTATAGGAAAACGGACAGTAACTGCAGTATGTTTAACCTATATAAGCACAAAGGTGCTCCAATCTCGGGTAAAATGCCATGAATGTAAACATTGACATTTGAAATACATGTTTTAACAAGAAAATTTCTGGAAAACATCATGACGAGTAAATTATCAATGATTTTCGGACACCCTGTATGATGACTGTTTCGCTGTTTTTGCTTCAACCTGGGACTATATCTGGAGATTCGTATCTGTAGCCTGTCCTAGCACGATCAGATCAGATTAAGATTGATTTAGGGTTAGTGTTCCGATTTAGGCTTGCTGTTTAGTGTTAGAATTGTTGATTAGGGTCAGGTTCGCATTAGGAATAGGGTTTTTATAGGGCTAGGCTCTTGGATAGGGATAGAGATACGGCTAGGTCCGAGGATTAGATATGGGTTTAAAATAGAGTTAGGCCTATAGATCAAATTAGGGTTCCGGCTTGAGTTAGGATAGAGTGAGGCCACACAGGATGCTGTAGAAGCCCATAGACAACGTGTACACAAAGACTAGGTTTTATTTTGCACGTGACTATAGGCCTTACATGCGCCTTAAAGCTTAAGCAAAATGCATAGCCTAGGTCTATACTGTATTTACACGTATAGGCCTATGTACGTTATTTAGGGCAAGAAAATCACCAACAAAATGTGCATGTGGGTCTAATTAACAAAGTGGCATGTCTATATGATCATCAACATTGATTTTCATCATCATTAAGCTTTCTATATGTATACGAAGGCAAGCGAAGGTTGTTGAATTTAGAAGCCCTGAAATCACAGAAACCAGCCGTAAACCCAATACTAATGCCACAAGTCCCCCCCACTCAACCCGTTAGGGGCCTACTACCTCAACGGGTTCTAAAAACATACCTTAGTAGTCGAAGAAGATGCACGTTTTCTTGCCAGGGCAAATACAGTTAAATATTTTGAAATGTAAGCAAAAATAGCTAGAAAAGTCTCCATGACGAATATCAGATCCATAGAATTCAGTGTTTCTATAGGTTAAATACCACTAATTATGTATTACACGTGTTTCAATGGGAAAATGCCTAATTTCGGGTGGAATTTTCTCATATTCAGAACTCTCACAGTTCAATGCCACCAATTTCAGGTGAAACTATATGATTTAGATGCCAAATGATCAAAAATTCAACATAGGTTGACCTGAGACTTTTCTTGTTTTAACGCACTGAACCGTAAACACCTTAAAATGATAGTGCGCCCTCGAAGCTGAAAGTTACAATATGATAGGGCGACTATTTACTAAAAACCGAAGCCGTGCGTATGAATTTTGGTACTATTACATCAAAAATGTCATATAATGAGAGAAAATGTACCATTTTGAAGCATCAAACTCTAAAAAGCACTTTTTGGCTATATAACTTGATCAATTTCAGCGATTTTAATGCAGTCTTTTCGAATGCCATGAAAACAAATAGTTACTCATCGTATTTCAATGTATCGCCCAGGCCTATTAGTGGTATCATGATGCAGTCATGTCTACAGTAGAATTCATCTCGACCTTTGCAGGACTTAACCCCATTAAAAGCTATTAAACCAAGATAACACTCATTGAAACAGCTCAACTGATTAAATCGGATCTTCTCTGGTTGTGCACAAGTGACTGTTTTCATGTGCGATATCGCAATAAAGCTGGTATTCATAGCTTCAGTTGGGTAACCGATTACAAAGGAAACGAAAGGAAACAATGTTATGTGTGGCTTTGTTCACGAAATCAGACAATGTCGTGCTTTTTGTAAACCAGCATTCTTGAAAATGAGCAACATAATGATTTTTGACTTAACACGGTTTAGAAATAATTTCTTCATATTTTTGGTGTTATCTGTCGTTTACATGTCCTTCCTAAAACACAAAAGTACGACCCTCTCCAAACACCTAAATTAGCTAAAAATTTAGGACATGTTACAAAACTTTATTTTCTAGAACCTATTTAGAATAATTTAAATGTAGCTTTTACCGGTTTTTTGTGGCATCCTTCAGAAGTGAGCGGTCCGATACCAATATTTTCGGTCAAATCTCCATTCAAATAACACGGGGAGTTGGCTAGCTATGCCTTGCCCTCACTCATATTTTACAAAAGTGCGACCATTTCTGAACATCTAACCTAGCTGTAATTTTAGGTCATGTTAGAGAAATATATTTGCTAGAAGTTTTGGAGAATAAATAAAATATTGGCTGGTTATTTTTCACACAGTGATGTTAACTAGACAAGTGTCCATTGTCCCAAAATACATCATTTGTAGGGGTCACGCGTCAATGGTGAGAGCACTGTGTATTGTGTATAGGAAAACGGACAGTAACTGCAGTATGTTTAACCTATATAAGCACAAAGGTGCTCCAATCTCGGGTAAAATGCCATGAATGTAAACATTGACATTTGAAATACATGTTTTAACAAGAAAATTTCTGGAAAACATCATGACGAGTAAATTATCAATGATTTTCGGACACCCTGTATGATGACTGTTTCGCTGTTTTTGCTTCAACCTGGGACTATATCTGGAGATTCGTATCTGTAGCCTGTCCTAGCACGATCAGATCAGATTAAGATTGATTTAGGGTTAGTGTTCCGATTTAGGCTTGCTGTTTAGTGTTAGAATTGTTGATTAGGGTCAGGTTCGCATTAGGAATAGGGTTTTTATAGGGCTAGGCTCTTGGATAGGGATAGAGATACGGCTAGGTCCGAGGATTAGATATGGGTTTAAAATAGAGTTAGGCCTATAGATCAAATTAGGGTTCCGGCTTGAGTTAGGATAGAGTGAGGCCACACAGGATGCTGTAGAAGCCCATAGACAACGTGTACACAAAGACTAGGTTTTATTTTGCACGTGACTATAGGCCTTACATGCGCCTTAAAGCTTAAGCAAAATGCATAGCCTAGGTCTATACTGTATTTACACGTATAGGCCTATGTACGTTATTTAGGGCAAGAAAATCACCAACAAAATGTGCATGTGGGTCTAATTAACAAAGTGGCATGTCTATATGATCATCAACATTGATTTTTCATCATCATTAAGCTTTCTATATGTATACGAAGGCAAGCGAAGGTTGTTGAATTTAGAAGCCCTGAAATCACAGAAACCAGCCGTAAACCCAATACTAATGCCACAAGTCCCCCCCACTCAACCCGTTAGGGGCCTACTACCTCAACGGGTTCTAAAAACATACCTTAGTAGTCGAAGAAGATGCACGTTTTCTTGCCAGGGCAAATACAGTTAAATATTTTGAAATGTAAGCAAAAAATAGCTAGAAAAGTCTCCATGACGAATATCAGATCCATAGAATTCAGTGTTTCTATAGGTTAAATACCACTAATTATGTATTACACGTGTTTCAATGGGAAAATGCCTAATTTCGGGTGGAATTTTCTCATATTCAGAACTCTCACAGTTCAATGCCACCAATTTCAGGTGAAACTATATGATTTAGATGCCAAATGATCAAAAATTCAACATAGGTTGACCTGAGACTTTTCTTGTTTTAACGCACTGAACCGTAAACACCTTAAAATGATAGTGCGCCCTCGAAGCTGAAAGTTACAATATGATAGGGCGACTATTTACTAAAAACCGAAGCCGTGCGTATGAATTTTGGTACTATTACATCAAAAATGTCATATAATGAGAGAAAATGTACCATTTTGAAGCATCAAACTCTAAAAAGCACTTTTTTGGCTATATAACTTGATCAATTTCAGCGATTTTAATGCAGTCTTTTCGAATGCCATGAAAACAAATAGTTACTCATCGTATTTCAATGTATCGCCCAGGCCTATTAGTGGTATCATGATGCAGTCATGTCTACAGTAGAATTCATCTCGACCTTTGCAGGACTTAACCCCATTAAAAGCTATTAAACCAAGATAACACTCATTGAAACAGCTCAACTGATTAAATCGGATCTTCTCTGGTTGTGCACAAGTGACTGTTTTCATGTGCGATATCGCAATAAAGCTGGTATTCATAGCTTCAGTTGGGTAACCGATTACAAAGGAAACGAAAGGAAACAATGTTATGTGTGGCTTTGTTCACGAAATCAGACAATGTCGTGCTTTTTGTAAACCAGCATTCTTGAAAATGAGCAACATAATGATTTTTGACTTAACACGGTTTAGAAATAATTTCTTCATATTTTTGGTGTTATCTGTCGTTTACATGTCCTTCCTAAAACACAAAAGTACGACCCTCTCCAAACACCTAAATTAGCTAAAAATTTAGGACATGTTACAAAACTTTATTTTCTAGAACCTATTTAGAATAATTTAAATGTAGCTTTTACCGGTTTTTTGTGGCATCCTTCAGAAGTGAGCGGTCCGATACCAATATTTTCGGTCAAATCTCCATTCAAATAACACGGGGAGTTGGCTAGCTATGCCTTGCCCTCACTCATATTTTACAAAAGTGCGACCATTTCTGAACATCTAACCTAGCTGTAATTTTAGGTCATGTTAGAGAAATATATTTGCTAGAAGTTTTGGAGAATAAATAAAATATTGGCTGGTTATTTTTCACACAGTGATGTTAACTAGACAAGTGTCCATTGTCCCAAAATACATCATTTGTAGGGGTCACGCGTCAATGGTGAGAGCACTGTGTATTGTGTATAGGAAAACGGACAGTAACTGCAGTATGTTTAACCTATATAAGCACAAAGGTGCTCCAATCTCGGGTAAAATGCCATGAATGTAAACATTGACATTTGAAATACATGTTTTAACAAGAAAATTTCTGGAAAACATCATGACGAGTAAATTATCAATGATTTTCGGACACCCTGTATGATGACTGTTTCGCTGTTTTTGCTTCAACCTGGGACTATATCTGGAGATTCGTATCTGTAGCCTGTCCTAGCACGATCAGATCAGATTAAGATTGATTTAGGGTTAGTGTTCCGATTTAGGCTTGCTGTTTAGTGTTAGAATTGTTGATTAGGGTCAGGTTCGCATTAGGAATAGGGTTTTTATAGGGCTAGGCTCTTGGATAGGGATAGAGATACGGCTAGGTCCGAGGATTAGATATGGGTTTAAAATAGAGTTAGGCCTATAGATCAAATTAGGGTTCCGGCTTGAGTTAGGATAGAGTGAGGCCACACAGGATGCTGTAGAAGCCCATAGACAACGTGTACACAAAGACTAGGTTTTATTTTGCACGTGACTATAGGCCTTACATGCGCCTTAAAGCTTAAGCAAAATGCATAGCCTAGGTCTATACTGTATTTACACGTATAGGCCTATGTACGTTATTTAGGGCAAGAAAATCACCAACAAAATGTGCATGTGGGTCTAATTAACAAAGTGGCATGTCTATATGATCATCAACATTGATTTTTCATCATCATTAAGCTTTCTATATGTATACGAAGGCAAGCGAAGGTTGTTGAATTTAGAAGCCCTGAAATCACAGAAACCAGCCGTAAACCCAATACTAATGCCACAAGTCCCCCCCACTCAACCCGTTAGGGGCCTACTACCTCAACGGGTTCTAAAACATACCTTAGTAGTCGAAGAAGATGCACGTTTTCTTGCCAGGGCAAATACAGTTAAATATTTTGAAATGTAAGCAAAAAATAGCTAGAAAAGTCTCCATGACGAATATCAGATCCATAGAATTCAGTGTTTCTATAGGTTAAATACCACTAATTATGTATTACACGTGTTTCAATGGGAAAATGCCTAATTTCGGGTGGAATTTTCTCATATTCAGAACTCTCACAGTTCAATGCCACCAATTTCAGGTGAAACTATATGATTTAGATGCCAAATGATCAAAAATTCAACATAGGTTGACCTGAGACTTTTCTTGTTTTAACGCACTGAACCGTAAACACCTTAAAATGATAGTGCGCCCTCGAAGCTGAAAGTTACAATATGATAGGGCGACTATTTACTAAAAACCGAAGCCGTGCGTATGAATTTTGGTACTATTACATCAAAAATGTCATATAATGAGAGAAAATGTACCATTTTGAAGCATCAAACTCTAAAAAGCACTTTTTTGGCTATATAACTTGATCAATTTCAGCGATTTTAATGCAGTCTTTTCGAATGCCATGAAAACAAATAGTTACTCATCGTATTTCAATGTATCGCCCAGGCCTATTAGTGGTATCATGATGCAGTCATGTCTACAGTAGAATTCATCTCGACCTTTGCAGGACTTAACCCCATTAAAAGCTATTAAACCAAGATAACACTCATTGAAACAGCTCAACTGATTAAATCGGATCTTCTCTGGTTGTGCACAAGTGACTGTTTTCATGTGCGATATCGCAATAAAGCTGGTATTCATAGCTTCAGTTGGGTAACCGATTATAAAGGAAACGAAAGGAAACAATGTTATGTGTGGCTTTGTTCACGAAATCAGACAATGTCGTGCTTTTTGTAAACCAGCATTCTTGAAAATGAGCAACATAATGATTTTTGACTTAACACGGTTTAGAAATAATTTCTTCATATTTTTGGTGTTATCTGTCGTTTACATGTCCTTCCTAAAACACAAAAGTACGACCCTCTCCAAACACCTAAATTAGCTAAAAATTTAGGACATGTTACAAAACTTTATTTTCTAGAACCTATTTAGAATAATTTAAATGTAGCTTTTACCGGTTTTTTGTGGCATCCTTCAGAAGTGAGCGGTCCGATACCAATATTTTCGGTCAAATCTCCATTCAAATAACACGGGAGTTGGCTAGCTATGCCTTGCCCTCACTCATATTTTACAAAAGTGCGACCATTTCTGAACATCTAACCTAGCTGTAATTTTAGGTCATGTTAGAGAAATATATTTGCTAGAAGTTTTGGAGAATAAATAAAATATTGGCTGGTTATTTTTCACACAGTGATGTTAACTAGACAAGTGTCCATTGTCCCAAAATACATCATTTGTAGGGGTCACGCGTCAATGGTGAGAGCACTGTGTATTGTGTATAGGAAAACGGACAGTAACTGCAGTATGTTTAACCTATATAAGCACAAAGGTGCTCCAATCTCGGGTAAAATGCCATGAATGTAAACATTGACATTTGAAATACATGTTTTAACAAGAAAATTTCTGGAAAACATCATGACGAGTAAATTATCAATGATTTTCGGACACCCTGTATGATGACTGTTTCGCTGTTTTTGCTTCAACCTGGGACTATATCTGGAGATTCGTATCTGTAGCCTGTCCTAGCACGATCAGATCAGATTAAGATTGATTTAGGGTTAGTGTTCCGATTTAGGCTTGCTGTTTAGTGTTAGAATTGTTGATTAGGGTCAGGTTCGCATTAGGAATAGGGTTTTTATAGGGCTAGGCTCTTGGATAGGGATAGAGATACGGCTAGGTCCGAGGATTAGATATGGGTTTAAAATAGAGTTAGGCCTATAGATCAAATTAGGGTTCCGGCTTGAGTTAGGATAGAGTGAGGCCACACAGGATGCTGTAGAAGCCCATAGACAACGTGTACACAAAGACTAGGTTTTATTTTGCACGTGACTATAGGCCTTACATGCGCCTTAAAGCTTAAGCAAAATGCATAGCCTAGGTCTATACTGTATTTACACGTATAGGCCTATGTACGTTATTTAGGGCAAGAAAATCACCAACAAAATGTGCATGTGGGTCTAATTAACAAAGTGGCATGTCTATATGATCATCAACATTGATTTTTCATCATCATTAAGCTTTCTATATGTATACGAAGGCAAGCGAAGGTTGTTGAATTTAGAAGCCCTGAAATCACAGAAACCAGCCGTAAACCCAATACTAATGCCACAAGTCCCCCCCACTCAACCCGTTAGGGGCCTACTACCTCAACGGGTTCTAAAAACATACCTTAGTAGTCGAAGAAGATGCACGTTTTCTTGCCAGGGCAAATACAGTTAAATATTTTGAAATGTAAGCAAAAAATAGCTAGAAAAGTCTCCATGACGAATATCAGATCCATAGAATTCAGTGTTTCTATAGGTTAAATACCACTAATTATGTATTACACGTGTTTCAATGGGAAAATGCCTAATTTCGGGTGGAATTTTCTCATATTCAGAACTCTCACAGTTCAATGCCACCAATTTCAGGTGAAACTATATGATTTAGATGCCAAATGATCAAAAATTCAACATAGGTTGACCTGAGACTTTTCTTGTTTTAACGCACTGAACCGTAAACACCTTAAAATGATAGTGCGCCCTCGAAGCTGAAAGTTACAATATGATAGGGCGACTATTTACTAAAAACCGAAGCCGTGCGTATGAATTTTGGTACTATTACATCAAAAATGTCATATAATGAGAGAAAATGTACCATTTTGAAGCATCAAACTCTAAAAAGCACTTTTTTGGCTATATAACTTGATCAATTTCAGCGATTTTAATGCAGTCTTTTCGAATGCCATGAAAACAAATAGTTACTCATCGTATTTCAATGTATCGCCCAGGCCTATTAGTGGTATCATGATGCAGTCATGTCTACAGTAGAATTCATCTCGACCTTTGCAGGACTTAACCCCATTAAAAGCTATTAAACCAAGATAACACTCATTGAAACAGCTCAACTGATTAAATCGGATCTTCTCTGGTTGTGCACAAGTGACTGTTTTCATGTGCGATATCGCAATAAAGCTGGTATTCATAGCTTCAGTTGGGTAACCGATTACAAAGGAAACGAAAGGAAACAATGTTATGTGTGGCTTTGTTCACGAAATCAGACAATGTCGTGCTTTTTGTAAACCAGCATTCTTGAAAATGAGCAACATAATGATTTTTGACTTAACACGGTTTAGAAATAATTTCTTCATATTTTTGGTGTTATCTGTCGTTTACATGTCCTTCCTAACACACAAAAGTACGACCCTCTCCAAACACCTAAATTAGCTAAAAATTTAGGACATGTTACAAAACTTTATTTTCTAGAACCTACTTAGAATAATTTAAATGTAGCTTTTACCGGTTTTTTGTGGCATCCTTCAGAAGTGAGCGGTCCGATACCAATATTTTCGGTCAAATCTCCATTCAAATAACACGGGGAGTTGGCTAGCTATGCCTTGCCCTCACTCATATTTTACAAAAGTGCGACCATTTCTGAACATCTAACCTAGCTGTAATTTTAGGTCATGTTAGAGAAATATATTTGCTAGAAGTTTTGGAGAATAAATAAAATATTGGCTGGTTATTTTTCACACAGTGATGTTAACTAGACAAGTGTCCATTGTCCCAAAATACATCATTTGTAGGGGTCACGCGTCAATGGTGAGAGCACTGTGTATTGTGTATAGGAAAACGGACAGTAACTGCAGTATGTTTAACCTATATAAGCACAAAGGTGCTCCAATCTCGGGTAAATGCCATGAATGTAAACATTGACATTTGAAATACATGTTTTAACAAGAAAATTTCTGGAAAACATCATGACGAGTAAATTATCAATGATTTTCGGACACCCTGTATGATGACTGTTTCGCTGTTTTTGCTTCAACCTGGGACTATATCTGGAGATTCGTATCTGTAGCCTGTCCTAGCACGATCAGATCAGATTAAGATTGATTTAGGGTTAGTGTTCCGATTTAGGCTTGCTGTTTAGTGTTAGAATTGTTGATTAGGGTCAGGTTCGCATTAGGAATAGGGTTTTTATAGGGCTAGGCTCTTGGATAGGGATAGAGATACGGCTAGGTCCGAGGATTAGATATGGGTTTAAAATAGAGTTAGGCCTATAGATCAAATTAGGGTTCCGGCTTGAGTTAGGATAGAGTGAGGCCACACAGGATGCTGTAGAAGCCCATAGACAACGTGTACACAAAGACTAGGTTTTATTTTGCACGTGACTATAGGCCTTACATGCGCCTTAAAGCTTAAGCAAAATGCATAGCCTAGGTCTATACTGTATTTACACGTATAGGCCTATGTACGTTATTTAGGGCAAGAAAATCACCAACAAAATGTGCATGTGGGTCTAATTAACAAAGTGGCATGTCTATATGATCATCAACATTGATTTTCATCATCATTAAGCTTTCTATATGTATACGAAGGCAAGCGAAGGTTGTTGAATTTAGAAGCCCTGAAATCACAGAAACCAGCCGTAAACCCAATACTAATGCCACAAGTCCCCCCCACTCAACCCGTTAGGGGCCTACTACCTCAACGGGTTCTAAAAACATACCTTAGTAGTCGAAGAAGATGCACGTTTTCTTGCCAGGGCAAATACAGTTAAATATTTTGAAATGTAAGCAAAAAATAGCTAGAAAAGTCTCCATGACGAATATCAGATCCATAGAATTCAGTGTTTCTATAGGTTAAATACCACTAATTATGTATTACACGTGTTTCAATGGGAAAATGCCTAATTTCGGGTGGAATTTTCTCATATTCAGAACTCTCACAGTTCAATGCCACCAATTTCAGGTGAAACTATATGATTTAGATGCCAAATGATCAAAAATTCAACATAGGTTGACCTGAGACTTTTCTTGTTTTAACGCACTGAACCGTAAACACCTTAAAATGATAGTGCGCCCTCGAAGCTGAAAGTTACAATATGATAGGGCGACTATTTACTAAAAACCGAAGCCGTGCGTATGAATTTTGGTACTATTACATCAAAAATGTCATATAATGAGAGAAAATGTACCATTTTGAAGCATCAAACTCTAAAAAGCACTTTTTTGGCTATATAACTTGATCAATTTCAGCGATTTTAATGCAGTCTTTTCGAATGCCATGAAAACAAATAGTTACTCATCGTATTTCAATGTATCGCCCAGGCCTATTAGTGGTATCATGATGCAGTCATGTCTACAGTAGAATTCATCTCGACCTTTGCAGGACTTAACCCCATTAAAAGCTATTAAACCAAGATAACACTCATTGAAACAGCTCAACTGATTAAATCGGATCTTCTCTGGTTGTGCACAAGTGACTGTTTTCATGTGCGATATCGCAATAAAGCTGGTATTCATAGCTTCAGTTGGGTAACCGATTACAAAGGAAACGAAAGGAAACAATGTTATGTGTGGCTTTGTTCACGAAATCAGACAATGTCGTGCTTTTTGTAAACCAGCATTCTTGAAAATGAGCAACATAATGATTTTTGACTTAACACGGTTTAGAAATAATTTCTTCATATTTTTGGTGTTATCTGTCGTTTACATGTCCTTCCTAAAACACAAAAGTACGACCCTCTCCAAACACCTAAATTAGCTAAAAATTTAGGACATGTTACAAAACTTTATTTTCTAGAACCTATTTAGAATAATTTAAATGTAGCTTTTACCGGTTTTTTGTGGCATCCTTCAGAAGTGAGCGGTCCGATACCAATATTTTCGGTCAAATCTCCATTCAAATAACACGGGGAGTTGGCTAGCTATGCCTTGCCCTCACTCATATTTTACAAAAGTGCGACCATTTCTGAACATCTAACCTAGCTGTAATTTTAGGTCATGTTAGAGAAATATATTTGCTAGAAGTTTTGGAGAATAAATAAAATATTGGCTGGTTATTTTTTCACACAGTGATGTTAACTAGACAAGTGTCCATTGTCCCAAAATACATCATTTGTAGGGGTCACGCGTCAATGGTGAGAGCACTGTGTATTGTGTATAGGAAAACGGACAGTAACTGCAGTATGTTTAACCTATATAAGCACAAAGGTGCTCCAATCTCGGGTAAAATGCCATGAATGTAAACATTGACATTTGAAATACATGTTTTAACAAGAAAATTTCTGGAAAACATCATGACGAGTAAATTATCAATGATTTTCGGACACCCTGTATGATGACTGTTTCGCTGTTTTTGCTTCAACCTGGGACTATATCTGGAGATTCGTATCTGTAGCCTGTCCTAGCACGATCAGATCAGATTAAGATTGATTTAGGGTTAGTGTTCCGATTTAGGCTTGCTGTTTAGTGTTAGAATTGTTGATTAGGGTCAGGTTCGCATTAGGAATAGGGTTTTTATAGGGCTAGGCTCTTGGATAGGGATAGAGATACGGCTAGGTCCGAGGATTAGATATGGGTTTAAAATAGAGTTAGGCCTATAGATCAAATTAGGGTTCCGGCTTGAGTTAGGATAGAGTGAGGCCACACAGGATGCTGTAGAAGCCCATAGACAACGTGTACACAAAGACTAGGTTTTATTTTGCACGTGACTATAGGCCTTACATGCGCCTTAAAGCTTAAGCAAAATGCATAGCCTAGGTCTATACTGTATTTACACGTATAGGCCTATGTACGTTATTTAGGGCAAGAAAATCACCAACAAAATGTGCATGTGGGTCTAATTAACAAAGTGGCATGTCTATATGATCATCAACATTGATTTTTCATCATCATTAAGCTTTCTATATGTATACGAAGGCAAGCGAAGGTTGTTGAATTTAGAAGCCCTGAAATCACAGAAACCAGCCGTAAACCCAATACTAATGCCACAAGTCCCCCCCACTCAACCCGTTAGGGGCCTACTACCTCAACGGGTTCTAAAAACATACCTTAGTAGTCGAAGAAGATGCACGTTTTCTTGCCAGGGCAAATACAGTTAAATATTTTGAAATGTAAGCAAAAAATAGCTAGAAAAGTCTCCATGACGAATATCAGATCCATAGAATTCAGTGTTTCTATAGGTTAAATACCACTAATTATGTATTACACGTGTTTCAATGGGAAAATGCCTAATTTCGGGTGGAATTTTCTCATATTCAGAACTCTCACAGTTCAATGCCACCAATTTCAGGTGAAACTATATGATTTAGATGCCAAATGATCAAAAATTCAACATAGGTTGACCTGAGACTTTTCTTGTTTTAACGCACTGAACCGTAAACACCTTAAAATGATAGTGCGCCCTCGAAGCTGAAAGTTACAATATGATAGGGCGACTATTTACTAAAAACCGAAGCCGTGCGTATGAATTTTGGTACTATTACATCAAAAATGTCATATAATGAGAGAAAATGTACCATTTTGAAGCATCAAACTCTAAAAAGCACTTTTTGGCTATATAACTTGATCAATTTCAGCGATTTTAATGCAGTCTTTTCGAATGCCATGAAAACAAATAGTTACTCATCGTATTTCAATGTATCGCCCAGGCCTATTAGTGGTATCATGATGCAGTCATGTCTACAGTAGAATTCATCTCGACCTTTGCAGGACTTAACCCCATTAAAAGCTATTAAACCAAGATAACACTCATTGAAACAGCTCAACTGATTAAATCGGATCTTCTCTGGTTGTGCACAAGTGACTGTTTTCATGTGCGATATCGCAATAAAGCTGGTATTCATAGCTTCAGTTGGGTAACCGATTACAAAGGAAACGAAAGGAAACAATGTTATGTGTGGCTTTGTTCACGAAATCAGACAATGTCGTGCTTTTGTAAACCAGCATTCTTGAAAATGAGCAACATAATGATTTTTGACTTAACACGGTTTAGAAATAATTTCTTCATATTTTTGGTGTTATCTGTCGTTTACATGTCCTTCCTAAAACACAAAAGTACGACCCTCTCCAAACACCTAAATTAGCTAAAAATTTAGGACATGTTACAAAACTTTATTTTCTAGAACCTATTTAGAATAATTTAAATGTAGCTTTTACCGGTTTTTTTGTTTCATCCTTCCGAAGTGAGCGGTCCGATACCTATCTTTTCTGTCAAATCTCCATTCAAATAACACGGGGAGTTGGCTAGCTATGCCTTGCCCTCACTCATATTTTACAAAAGTGCGACCATTTCTGAACATCTAACCTAGCTGTAATTTTAGGTCATGTTAGAGAAATATATTTGCTAGAAGTTTTGGAGAATAAATAAAATATTGGCTGGTTATTTTTCACACAGTGATGTTAACTAGACAAGTGTCCATTGTCCCAAAATACATCATTTGTAGGGGTCACGCGTCAATGGTGAGAGCACTGTGTATTGTGTATAGGAAAACGGACAGTAACTGCAGTATGTTTAACCTATATAAGCACAAAGGTGCTCCAATCTCGGTAAAATGCCATGAATGTAAACATTGACATTTGAAATACATGTTTTAACAAGAAAATTTCTGGAAAACATCATGACGAGTAAATTATCAATGATTTTCGGACACCCTGTATGATGACTGTTTCGCTGTTTTTGCTTCAACCTGGGACTATATCTGGAGATTCGTATCTGTAGCCTGTCCTAGCACGATCAGATCAGATTAAGATTGATTTAGGGTTAGTGTTCCGATTTAGGCTTGCTGTTTAGTGTTAGAATTGTTGATTAGGGTCAGGTTCGCATTAGGAATAGGGTTTTTATAGGGCTAGGCTCTTGGATAGGGATAGAGATACGGCTAGGTCCGAGGATTAGATATGGGTTTAAAATAGAGTTAGGCCTATAGATCAAATTAGGGTTCCGGCTTGAGTTAGGATAGAGTGAGGCCACACAGGATGCTGTAGAAGCCCATAGACAACGTGTACACAAAGACTAGGTTTTATTTTGCACGTGACTATAGGCCTTACATGCGCCTTAAAGCTTAAGCAAAATGCATAGCCTAGGTCTATACTGTATTTACACGTATAGGCCTATGTACGTTATTTAGGGCAAGAAAATCACCAACAAAATGTGCATGTGGGTCTAATTAACAAAGTGGCATGTCTATATGATCATCAACATTGATTTTTCATCATCATTAAGCTTTCTATATGTATACGAAGGCAAGCGAAGGTTGTTGAATTTAGAAGCCCTGAAATCACAGAAACCAGCCGTAAACCCAATACTAATGCCACAAGTCCCCCCCACTCAACCCGTTAGGGGCCTACTACCTCAACGGGTTCTAAAAACATACCTTAGTAGTCGAAGAAGATGCACGTTTTCTTGCCAGGGCAAATACAGTTAAATATTTTGAAATGTAAGCAAAAAATAGCTAGAAAAGTCTCCATGACGAATATCAGATCCATAGAATTCAGTGTTTCTATAGGTTAAATACCACTAATTATGTATTACACGTGTTTCAATGGGAAAATGCCTAATTTCGGGTGGAATTTTCTCATATTCAGAACTCTCACAGTTCAATGCCACCAATTTCAGGTGAAACTATATGATTTAGATGCCAAATGATCAAAAATTCAACATAGGTTGACCTGAGACTTTTCTTGTTTTAACGCACTGAACCGTAAACACCTTAAAATGATAGTGCGCCCTCGAAGCTGAAAGTTACAATATGATAGGGCGACTATTTACTAAAAACCGAAGCCGTGCGTATGAATTTTGGTACTATTACATCAAAAATGTCATATAATGAGAGAAAATGTACCATTTTGAAGCATCAAACTCTAAAAAGCACTTTTTTGGCTATATAACTTGATCAATTTCAGCGATTTTAATGCAGTCTTTTCGAATGCCATGAAAACAAATAGTTACTCATCGTATTTCAATGTATCGCCCAGGCCTATTAGTGGTATCATGATGCAGTCATGTCTACAGTAGAATTCATCTCGACCTTTGCAGGACTTAACCCCATTAAAAGCTATTAAACCAAGATAACACTCATTGAAACAGCTCAACTGATTAAATCGGATCTTCTCTGGTTGTGCACAAGTGACTGTTTTCATGTGCGATATCGCAATAAAGCTGGTATTCATAGCTTCAGTTGGGTAACCGATTATAAAGGAAACGAAAGGAAACAATGTTATGTGTGGCTTTGTTCACGAAATCAGACAATGTCGTGCTTTTTGTAAACCAGCATTCTTGAAAATGAGCAACATAATGATTTTTGACTTAACACGGTTTAGAAATAATTTCTTCATATTTTTGGTGTTATCTGTCGTTTACATGTCCTTCCTAAAACACAAAAGTACGACCCTCTCCAAACACCTAAATTAGCTAAAAATTTAGGACATGTTACAAAACTTTATTTTCTAGAACCTATTTAGAATAATTTAAATGTAGCTTTTACCGGGTTTTTTTTGGCATCCTTCAGAAGTGAGCGGTCCGATACCAATATTTTCGGTCAAATCTCCATTCAAATAACACGGGGAGTTGGCTAGCTATGCCTTGCCCTCACTCATATTTTACAAAAGTGCGACCATTTCTGAACATCTAACCTAGCTGTAATTTTAGGTCATGTTAGAGAAATATATTTGCTAGAAGTTTTGGAGAATAAATAAAATATTGGCTGGTTATTTTTCACACAGTGATGTTAACTAGACAAGTGTCCATTGTCCCAAAATACATCATTTGTAGGGGTCACGCGTCAATGGTGAGAGCACTGTGTATTGTGTATAGGAAAACGGACAGTAACTGCAGTATGTTTAACCTATATAAGCACAAAGGTGCTCCAATCTCGGGTAAAATGCCATGAATGTAAACATTGACATTTGAAATACATGTTTTAACAAGAAAATTTCTGGAAAACATCATGACGAGTAAATTATCAATGATTTTCGGACACCCTGTATGATGACTGTTTCGCTGTTTTTGCTTCAACCTGGGACTATATCTGGAGATTCGTATCTGTAGCCTGTCCTAGCACGATCAGATCAGATTAAGATTGATTTAGGGTTAGTGTTCCGATTTAGGCTTGCTGTTTAGTGTTAGAATTGTTGATTAGGGTCAGGTTCGCATTAGGAATAGGGTTTTTATAGGGCTAGGCTCTTGGATAGGGATAGAGATACGGCTAGGTCCGAGGATTAGATATGGGTTTAAAATAGAGTTAGGCCTATAGATCAAATTAGGGTTCCGGCTTGAGTTAGGATAGAGTGAGGCCACACAGGATGCTGTAGAAGCCCATAGACAACGTGTACACAAAGACTAGGTTTTATTTTGCACGTGACTATAGGCCTTACATGCGCCTTAAAAAAAAAAGCAAAATGCATAGCCTAGGTCTATACTGTATTTACACGTATAGGCCTATGTACGTTATTTAGGGCAAGAAAATCACCAACAAAATGTGCATGTGGGTCTAATTAACAAAGTGGCATGTCTATATGATCATCAACATTGATTTTTCATCATCATTAAGCTTTCTATATGTATACGAAGGCAAGCGAAGGTTGTTGAATTTAGAAGCCCTGAAATCACAGAAACCAGCCGTAAACCCAATACTAATGCCACAAGTCCCCCCCACTCAACCCGTTAGGGGCCTACTACCTCAACGGGTTCTAAAAACATACCTTAGTAGTCGAAGAAGATGCACGTTTTCTTGCCAGGGCAAATACAGTTAAATATTTTGAAATGTAAGCAAAAAATAGCTAGAAAAGTCTCCATGACGAATATCAGATCCATAGAATTCAGTGTTTCTATAGGTTAAATACCACTAATTATGTATTACACGTGTTTCAATGGGAAAATGCCTAATTTCGGGTGGAATTTTCTCATATTCAGAACTCTCACAGTTCAATGCCACCAATTTCAGGTGAAACTATATGATTTAGATGCCAAATGATCAAAAATTCAACATAGGTTGACCTGAGACTTTTCTTGTTTTAACGCACTGAACCGTAAACACCTTAAAATGATAGTGCGCCCTCGAAGCTGAAAGTTACAATATGATAGGGCGACTATTTACTAAAAACCGAAGCCGTGCGTATGAATTTTGGTACTATTACATCAAAAATGTCATATAATGAGAGAAAATGTACCATTTTGAAGCATCAAACTCTAAAAAGCACTTTTTGGCTATATAACTTGATCAATTTCAGCGATTTTAATGCAGTCTTTTCGAATGCCATGAAAACAAATAGTTACTCATCGTATTTCAATGTATCGCCCAGGCCTATTAGTGGTATCATGATGCAGTCATGTCTACAGTAGAATTCATCTCGACCTTTGCAGGACTTAACCCCATTAAAAGCTATTAAACCAAGATAACACTCATTGAAACAGCTCAACTGATTAAATCGGATCTTCTCTGGTTGTGCACAAGTGACTGTTTTCATGTGCGATATCGCAATAAAGCTGGTATTCATAGCTTCAGTTGGGTAACCGATTACAAAGGAAACGAAAGGAAACAATGTTATGTGTGGCTTTGTTCACGAAATCAGACAATGTCGTGCTTTTTGTAAACCAGCATTCTTGAAAATGAGCAACATAATGATTTTTGACTTAACACGGTTTAGAAATAATTTCTTCATATTTTTGGTGTTATCTGTCGTTTACATGTCCTTCCTAAAACACAAAAGTACGACCCTCTCCAAACACCTAAATTAGCTAAAAATTTAGGACATGTTACAAAACTTTATTTTCTAGAACCTATTTAGAATAATTTAAATGTAGCTTTTACCGGGTTTTTTGTGGCATCCTTCAGAAGTGAGCGGTCCGATACCAATATTTTCGGTCAAATCTCCATTCAAATAACACGGGGAGTTGGCTAGCTATGCCTTGCCCTCACTCATATTTTACAAAAGTGCGACCATTTCTGAACATCTAACCTAGCTGTAATTTTAGGTCATGTTAGAGAAATATATTTGCTAGAAGTTTTGGAGAATAAATAAAATATTGGCTGGTTATTTTTCACACAGTGATGTTAACTAGACAAGTGTCCATTGTCCCAAAATACATCATTTGTAGGGGTCACGCGTCAATGGTGAGAGCACTGTGTATTGTGTATAGGAAAACGGACAGTAACTGCAGTATGTTTAACCTATATAAGCACAAAGGTGCTCCAATCTCAGGTAAAATGCCATGAATGTAAACATTGACATTTGAAATACATGTTTTAACAAGAAAATTTCTGGAAAACATCATGACGAGTAAATTATCAATGATTTTCGGACACCCTGTATGATGACTGTTTCGCTGTTTTTGCTTCAACCTGGGACTATATCTGGAGATTCGTATCTGTAGCCTGTCCTAGCACGATCAGATCAGATTAAGATTGATTTAGGGTTAGTGTTCCGATTTAGGCTTGCTGTTTAGTGTTAGAATTGTTGATTAGGGTCAGGTTCGCATTAGGAATAGGGTTTTTATAGGGCTAGGCTCTTGGATAGGGATAGAGATACGGCTAGGTCCGAGGATTAGATATGGGTTTAAAATAGAGTTAGGCCTATAGATCAAATTAGGGTTCCGGCTTGAGTTAGGATAGAGTGAGGCCACACAGGATGCTGTAGAAGCCCATAGACAACGTGTACACAAAGACTAGGTTTTATTTTGCACGTGACTATAGGCCTTACATGCGCCTTAAAGCTTAAGCAAAATGCATAGCCTAGGTCTATACTGTATTTACACGTATAGGCCTATGTACGTTATTTAGGGCAAGAAAATCACCAACAAAATGTGCATGTGGGTCTAATTAACAAAGTGGCATGTCTATATGATCATCAACATTGATTTTTCATCATCATTAAGCTTTCTATATGTATACGAAGGCAAGCGAAGGTTGTTGAATTTAGAAGCCCTGAAATCACAGAAACCAGCCGTAAACCCAATACTAATGCCACAAGTCCCCCCACTCAACCCGTTAGGGGCCTACTACCTCAACGGGTTCTAAAAACATACCTTAGTAGTCGAAGAAGATGCACGTTTTCTTGCCAGGGCAAATACAGTTAAATATTTTGAAATGTAAGCAAAAAATAGCTAGAAAAGTCTCCATGACGAATATCAGATCCATAGAATTCAGTGTTTCTATAGGTTAAATACCACTAATTATGTATTACACGTGTTTCAATGGGAAAATGCCTAATTTCGGGTGGAATTTTCTCATATTCAGAACTCTCACAGTTCAATGCCACCAATTTCAGGTGAAACTATATGATTTAGATGCCAAATGATCAAAAATTCAACATAGGTTGACCTGAGACTTTTCTTGTTTTAACGCACTGAACCGTAAACACCTTAAAATGATAGTGCGCCCTCGAAGCTGAAAGTTACAATATGATAGGGCGACTATTTACTAAAACCGAAGCCGTGCGTATGAATTTTGGTACTATTACATCAAAAATGTCATATAATGAGAGAAAATGTACCATTTTGAAGCATCAAACTCTAAAAAGCACTTTTTGGCTATATAACTTGATCAATTTCAGCGATTTTAATGCAGTCTTTTCGAATGCCATGAAAACAAATAGTTACTCATCGTATTTCAATGTATCGCCCAGGCCTATTAGTGGTATCATGATGCAGTCATGTCTACAGTAGAATTCATCTCGACCTTTGCAGGACTTAACCCCATTAAAAGCTATTAAACCAAGATAACACTCATTGAAACAGCTCAACTGATTAAATCGGATCTTCTCTGGTTGTGCACAAGTGACTGTTTTCATGTGCGATATCGCAATAAAGCTGGTATTCATAGCTTCAGTTGGGTAACCGATTACAAAGGAAACGAAAGGAAACAATGTTATGTGTGGCTTTGTTCACGAAATCAGACAATGTCGTGCTTTTTGTAAACCAGCATTCTTGAAAATGAGCAACATAATGATTTTTGACTTAACACGGTTTAGAAATAATTTCTTCATATTTTTGGTGTTATCTGTCGTTTACATGTCCTTCCTAAAACACAAAAGTACGACCCTCTCCAAACACCTAAATTAGCTAAAAATTTAGGACATGTTACAAAACTTTATTTTCTAGAACCTATTTAGAATAATTTAAATGTAGCTTTTACCGGGTTTTTTGTGGCATCCTTCAGAAGTGAGCGGTCCGATACCAATATTTTCGGTCAAATCTCCATTCAAATAACACGGGAGTTGGCTAGCTATGCCTTGCCCTCACTCATATTTTACAAAAGTGCGACCATTTCTGAACATCTAACCTAGCTGTAATTTTAGGTCATGTTAGAGAAATATATTTGCTAGAAGTTTTGGAGAATAAATAAAATATTGGCTGGTTATTTTTCACACAGTGATGTTAACTAGACAAGTGTCCATTGTCCCAAAATACATCATTTGTAGGGGTCACGCGTCAATGGTGAGAGCACTGTGTATTGTGTATAGGAAAACGGACAGTAACTGCAGTATGTTTAACCTATATAAGCACAAAGGTGCTCCAATCTCGGGTAAAATGCCATGAATGTAAACATTGACATTTGAAATACATGTTTTAACAAGAAAATTTCTGGAAAACATCATGACGAGTAAATTATCAATGATTTTCGGACACCCTGTATGATGACTGTTTCGCTGTTTTTGCTTCAACCTGGGACTATATCTGGAGATTCGTATCTGTAGCCTGTCCTAGCACGATCAGATCAGATTAAGATTGATTTAGGGTTAGTGTTCCGATTTAGGCTTGCTGTTTAGTGTTAGAATTGTTGATTAGGGTCAGGTTCGCATTAGGAATAGGGTTTTTATAGGGCTAGGCTCTTGGATAGGGATAGAGATACGGCTAGGTCCGAGGATTAGATATGGGTTTAAAATAGAGTTAGGCCTATAGATCAAATTAGGGTTCCGGCTTGAGTTAGGATAGAGTGAGGCCACACAGGATGCTGTAGAAGCCCATAGACAACGTGTACACAAAGACTAGGTTTTATTTTGCACGTGACTATAGGCCTTACATGCGCCTTAAAGCTTAAGCAAAATGCATAGCCTAGGTCTATACTGTATTTACACGTATAGGCCTATGTACGTTATTTAGGGCAAGAAAATCACCAACAAAATGTGCATGTGGGTCTAATTAACAAAGTGGCATGTCTATATGATCATCAACATTGATTTTTCATCATCATTAAGCTTTCTATATGTATACGAAGGCAAGCGAAGGTTGTTGAATTTAGAAGCCCTGAAATCACAGAAACCAGCCGTAAACCCAATACTAATGCCACAAGTCCCCCCCACTCAACCCGTTAGGGGCCTACTACCTCAACGGGTTCTAAAACATACCTTAGTAGTCGAAGAAGATGCACGTTTTCTTGCCAGGGCAAATACAGTTAAATATTTTGAAATGTAAGCAAAAAATAGCTAGAAAAGTCTCCATGACGAATATCAGATCCATAGAATTCAGTGTTTCTATAGGTTAAATACCACTAATTATGTATTACACGTGTTTCAATGGGAAAATGCCTAATTTCGGGTGGAATTTTCTCATATTCAGAACTCTCACAGTTCAATGCCACCAATTTCAGGTGAAACTATATGATTTAGATGCCAAATGATCAAAAATTCAACATAGGTTGACCTGAGACTTTTCTTGTTTTAACGCACTGAACCGTAAACACCTTAAAATGATAGTGCGCCCTCGAAGCTGAAAGTTACAATATGATAGGGCGACTATTTACTAAAAACCGAAGCCGTGCGTATGAATTTTGGTACTATTACATCAAAAATGTCATATAATGAGAGAAAATGTACCATTTTGAAGCATCAAACTCTAAAAAGCACTTTTTTGGCTATATAACTTGATCAATTTCAGCGATTTTAATGCAGTCTTTTCGAATGCCATGAAAACAAATAGTTACTCATCGTATTTCAATGTATCGCCCAGGCCTATTAGTGGTATCATGATGCAGTCATGTCTACAGTAGAATTCATCTCGACCTTTGCAGGACTTAACCCCATTAAAAGCTATTAAACCAAGATAACACTCATTGAAACAGCTCAACTGATTAAATCGGATCTTCTCTGGTTGTGCACAAGTGACTGTTTTCATGTGCGATATCGCAATAAAGCTGGTATTCATAGCTTCAGTTGGGTAACCGATTACAAAGGAAACGAAAGGAAACAATGTTATGTGTGGCTTTGTTCACGAAATCAGACAATGTCGTGCTTTTTGTAAACCAGCATTCTTGAAAATGAGCAACATAATGATTTTTGACTTAACACGGTTTAGAAATAATTTCTTCATATTTTTGGTGTTATCTGTCGTTTACATGTCCTTCCTAAAACACAAAAGTACGACCCTCTCCAAACACCTAAATTAGCTAAAAATTTAGGACATGTTACAAAACTTTATTTTCTAGAACCTATTTAGAATAATTTAAATGTAGCTTTTACCGGTTTTTTGTGGCATCCTTCAGAAGTGAGCGGTCCGATACCAATATTTTCGGTCAAATCTCCATTCAAATAACACGGGGAGTTGGCTAGCTATGCCTTGCCCTCACTCATATTTTACAAAAGTGCGACCATTTCTGAACATCTAACCTAGCTGTAATTTTAGGTCATGTTAGAGAAATATATTTGCTAGAAGTTTTGGAGAATAAATAAAATATTGGCTGGTTATTTTTCACACAGTGATGTTAACTAGACAAGTGTCCATTGTCCCAAAATACATCATTTGTAGGGGTCACGCGTCAATGGTGAGAGCACTGTGTATTGTGTATAGGAAAACGGACAGTAACTGCAGTATGTTTAACCTATATAAGCACAAAGGTGCTCCAATCTCGGGTAAAATGCCATGAATGTAAACATTGACATTTGAAATACATGTTTTAACAAGAAAATTTCTGGAAAACATCATGACGAGTAAATTATCAATGATTTTCGGACACCCTGTATGATGACTGTTTCGCTGTTTTTGCTTCAACCTGGGACTATATCTGGAGATTCGTATCTGTAGCCTGTCCTAGCACGATCAGATCAGATTAAGATTGATTTAGGGTTAGTGTTCCGATTTAGGCTTGCTGTTTAGTGTTAGAATTGTTGATTAGGGTCAGGTTCGCATTAGGAATAGGGTTTTATAGGGCTAGGCTCTTGGATAGGGATAGAGATACGGCTAGGTCCGAGGATTAGATATGGGTTTAAAATAGAGTTAGGCCTATCAAATTAGGGTTCCGGCTTGAGTTAGGATAGAGTGAGGCCACACAGGATGCTGTAGAAGCCCATAGACAACGTGTACACAAAGACTAGGTTTTATTTTGCACGTGACTATAGGCCTTACATGCGCCTTAAAGCTTAAGCAAAATGCATAGCCTAGGTCTATACTGTATTTACACGTATAGGCCTATGTACGTTATTTAGGGCAAGAAAATCACCAACAAAATGTGCATGTGGGTCTAATTAACAAAGTGGCATGTCTATATGATCATCAACATTGATTTTTCATCATCATTAAGCTTTCTATATGTATACGAAGGCAAGCGAAGGTTGTTGAATTTAGAAGCCCTGAAATCACAGAAACCAGCCGTAAACCCAATACTAATGCCACAAGTCCCCCCCACTCAACCCGTTAGGGGCCTACTACCTCAACGGGTTCTAAAAACATACCTTAGTAGTCGAAGAAGATGCACGTTTTCTTGCCAGGGCAAATACAGTTAAATATTTTGAAATGTAAGCAAAAAATAGCTAGAAAAGTCTCCATGACGAATATCAGATCCATAGAATTCAGTGTTTCTATAGGTTAAATACCACTAATTATGTATTACACGTGTTTCAATGGGAAAATGCCTAATTTCGGGTGGAATTTTCTCATATTCAGAACTCTCACAGTTCAATGCCACCAATTTCAGGTGAAACTATATGATTTAGATGCCAAATGATCAAAAATTCAACATAGGTTGACCTGAGACTTTTCTTGTTTTAACGCACTGAACCGTAAACACCTTAAAATGATAGTGCGCCCTCGAAGCTGAAAGTTACAATATGATAGGGCGACTATTTACTAAAAACCGAAGCCGTGCGTATGAATTTTGGTACTATTACATCAAAAATGTCATATAATGAGAGAAAATGTACCATTTTGAAGCATCAAACTCTAAAAAGCACTTTTTGGCTATATAACTTGATCAATTTCAGCGATTTTAATGCAGTCTTTTCGAATGCCATGAAAACAAATAGTTACTCATCGTATTTCAATGTATCGCCCAGGCCTATTAGTGGTATCATGATGCAGTCATGTCTACAGTAGAATTCATCTCGACCTTTGCAGGACTTAACCCCATTAAAAGCTATTAAACCAAGATAACACTCATTGAAACAGCTCAACTGATTAAATCGGATCTTCTCTGGTTGTGCACAAGTGACTGTTTTCATGTGCGATATCGCAATAAAGCTGGTATTCATAGCTTCAGTTGGGTAACCGATTATAAAGGAAACGAAAGGAAACAATGTTATGTGTGGCTTTGTTCACGAAATCAGACAATGTCGTGCTTTTTGTAAACCAGCATTCTTGAAAATGAGCAACATAATGATTTTTGACTTAACACGGTTTAGAAATAATTTCTTCATATTTTTGGTGTTATCTGTCGTTTACATGTCCTTCCTAAAACACAAAAGTACGACCCTCTCCAAACACCTAAATTAGCTAAAAATTTAGGACATGTTACAAAACTTTATTTTCTAGAACCTATTTAGAATAATTTAAATGTAGCTTTTACCGGTTTTTTTGTTGCATCCTTCAGAAGTGAGCGGTCCGATACCAATATTTTCGGTCAAATCTCCATTCAAATAACACGGGGAGTTGGCTAGCTATGCCTTGCCCTCACTCATATTTTACAAAAGTGCGACCATTTCTGAACATCTAACCTAGCTGTAATTTTAGGTCATGTTAGAGAAATATATTTGCTAGAAGTTTTGGAGAATAAATAAAATATTGGCTGGTTATTTTTCACACAGTGATGTTAACTAGACTAGTGTCCATTGTCCCAAAATACATCATTTGTAGGGGTCACGCGTCAATGGTGAGAGCACTGTGTATTGTGTATAGGAAAACGGACAGTAACTGCAGTATGTTTAACCTATATAAGCACAAAGGTGCTCCAATCTCGGATAAAATGCCATGAATGTAAACATTGACATTTGAAATACATGTTTTAACAAGAAAATTTCTGGAAAACATCATGACGAGTAAATTATCAATGATTTTCGGACACCCTGTATGATGACTGTTTCGCTGTTTTTGCTTCAACCTGGGACTATATCTGGAGATTCGTATCTGTAGCCTGTCCTAGCACGATCAGATCAGATTAAGATTGATTTAGGGTTAGTGTTCCGATTTAGGCTTGCTGTTTAGTGTTAGAATTGTTGATTAGGGTCAGGTTCGCATTAGGAATAGGGTTTTTATAGGGCTAGGCTCTTGGATAGGGATAGAGATACGGCTAGGTCCGAGGATTAGATATGGGTTTAAAATAGAGTTAGGCCTATAGATCAAATTAGGGTTCCGGCTTGAGTTAGGATAGAGTGAGGCCACACAGGATGCTGTAGAAGCCCATAGACAACGTGTACACAAAGACTAGGTTTTATTTTGCACGTGACTATAGGCCTTACATGCGCCTTAAAGCTTAAGCAAAATGCATAGCCTAGGTCTATACTGTATTTACACGTATAGGCCTATGTACGTTATTTAGGGCAAGAAAATCACCAACAAAATGTGCATGTGGGTCTAATTAACAAAGTGGCATGTCTATATGATCATCAACATTGATTTTCATCATCATTAAGCTTTCTATATGTATACGAAGGCAAGCGAAGGTTGTTGAATTTAGAAGCCCTGAAATCACAGAAACCAGCCGTAAACCCAATACTAATGCCACAAGTCCCCCCCCACTCAACCCGTTAGGGGCCTACTACCTCAACGGGTTCTAAAAACATACCTTAGTAGTCGAAGAAGATGCACGTTTTCTTGCCAGGGCAAATACAGTTAAATATTTTGAAATGTAAGCAAAAAATAGCTAGAAAAGTCTCCATGACGAATATCAGATCCATAGAATTCAGTGTTTCTATAGGTTAAATACCACTAATTATGTATTACACGTGTTTCAATGGGAAAATGCCTAATTTCGGGTGGAATTTTCTCATATTCAGAACTCTCACAGTTCAATGCCACCAATTTCAGGTGAAACTATATGATTTAGATGCCAAATGATCAAAAATTCAACATAGGTTGACCTGAGACTTTTCTTGTTTTAACGCACTGAACCGTAAACACCTTAAAATGATAGTGCGCCCTCGAAGCTGAAAGTTACAATATGATAGGGCGACTATTTACTAAAAACCGAAGCCGTGCGTGTGAATTTTGGTACTATTACATCAAAAATGTCATATAATGAGAGAAAATGTACCATTTTGAAGCATCAAACTCTAAAAAGCACTTTTTGGCTATATAACTTGATCAATTTCAGCGATTTTAATGCAGTCTTTTCGAATGCCATGAAAACAAATAGTTACTCATCGTATTTCAATGTATCGCCCAGGCCTATTAGTGGTATCATGATGCAGTCATGTCTACAGTAGAATTCATCTCGACCTTTGCAGGACTTAACCCCATTAAAAGCTATTAAACCAAGATAACACTCATTGAAACAGCTCAACTGATTAAATCGGATCTTCTCTGGTTGTGCACAAGTGACTGTTTTCATGTGCGATATCGCAATAAAGCTGGTATTCATAGCTTCAGTTGGGTAACCGATTACAAAGGAAACGAAAGGAAACAATGTTATGTGTGGCTTTGTTCACGAAATCAGACAATGTCGTGCTTTTTGTAAACCAGCATTCTTGAAAATGAGCAACATAATGATTTTTGACTTAACACGGTTTAGAAATAATTTCTTCATATTTTTGGTGTTATCTGTCGTTTACATGTCCTTCCTAAAACACAAAAGTACGACCCTCTCCAAACACCTAAATTAGCTAAAAATTTAGGACATGTTACAAAACTTTATTTTCTAGAACCTATTTAGAATAATTTAAATGTAGCTTTTACCGGTTTTTTTGTTGCATCCTTCAGAAGTGAGCGGTCCGATACCAATATTTTCGGTCAAATCTCCATTCAAATAACACGGGGAGTTGGCTAGCTATGCCTTGCCCTCACTCATATTTTACAAAAGTGCGACCATTTCTGAACATCTAACCTAGCTGTAATTTTAGGTCATGTTAGAGAAATATATTTGCTAGAAGTTTTGGAGAATAAATAAAATATTGGCTGGTTATTTTTCACACAGTGATGTTAACTAGACAAGTGTCCATTGTCCCAAAATACATCATTTGTAGGGGTCACGCGTCAATGGTGAGAGCACTGTGTATTGTGTATAGGAAAACGGACAGTAACTGCAGTATGTTTAACCTATATAAGCACAAAGGTGCTCCAATCTCGGTAAAATGCCATGAATGTAAACATTGACATTTGAAATACATGTTTTAACAAGAAAATTTCTGGAAAACATCATGACGAGTAAATTATCAATGATTTTCGGACACCCTGTATGATGACTGTTTCGCTGTTTTTGCTTCAACCTGGGACTATATCTGGAGATTCGTATCTGTAGCCTGTCCTAGCACGATCAGATCAGATTAAGATTGATTTAGGGTTAGTGTTCCGATTTAGGCTTGCTGTTTAGTGTTAGAATTGTTGATTAGGGTCAGGTTCGCATTAGGAATAGGGTTTTTATAGGGCTAGGCTCTTGGATAGGGATAGAGATACGGCTAGGTCCGAGGATTAGATATGGGTTTAAAATAGAGTTAGGCCTATAGATCAAATTAGGGTTCCGGCTTGAGTTAGGATAGAGTGAGGCCACACAGGATGCTGTAGAAGCCCATAGACAACGTGTACACAAAGACTAGGTTTTATTTTGCACGTGACTATAGGCCTTACATGCGCCTTAAAGCTTAAGCAAAATGCATAGCCTAGGTCTATACTGTATTTACACGTATAGGCCTATGTACGTTATTTAGGGCAAGAAAATCACCAACAAAATGTGCATGTGGGTCTAATTAACAAAGTGGCATGTCTATATGATCATCAACATTGATTTTTCATCATCATTAAGCTTTCTATATGTATACGAAGGCAAGCGAAGGTTGTTGAATTTAGAAGCCCTGAAATCACAGAAACCAGCCGTAAACCCAATACTAATGCCACAAGTCCCCCCCCCCACTCAACCCGTTAGGGCCTACTACCTCAACGGGTTCTAAAAACATACCTTAGTAGTCGAAGAAGATGCACGTTTTCTTGCCAGGGCAAATACAGTTAAATATTTTGAAATGAAAGAAAAAAATAGCTAGAAAAGTCTCCATGACGAATATCAGATCCATAGAATTCAGTGTTTCTATAGGTTAAATACCACTAATTATGTATTACACGTGTTTCAATGGGAAAATGCCTAATTTCGGGTGGAATTTTCTCATATTCAGAACTCTCACAGTTCAATGCCACCAATTTCAGGTGAAACTATATGATTTAGATGCCAAATGATCAAAAATTCAACATAGGTTGACCTGAGACTTTTCTTGTTTTAACGCACTGAACCGTAAACACCTTAAAATGATAGTGCGCCCTCGAAGCTGAAAGTTACAATATGATAGGGCGACTATTTACTAAAAACCGAAGCCGTGCGTATGAATTTTGGTACTATTACATCAAAAATGTCATATAATGAGAGAAAATGTACCATTTTGAAGCATCAAACTCTAAAAAGCACTTTTTGGCTATATAACTTGATCAATTTCAGCGATTTTAATGCAGTCTTTTCGAATGCCATGAAAACAAATAGTTACTCATCGTATTTCAATGTATCGCCCAGGCCTATTAGTGGTATCATGATGCAGTCATGTCTACAGTAGAATTCATCTCGACCTTTGCAGGACTTAACCCCATTAAAAGCTATTAAACCAAGATAACACTCATTGAAACAGCTCAACTGATTAAATCGGATCTTCTCTGGTTGTGCACAAGTGACTGTTTTCATGTGCGATATCGCAATAAAGCTGGTATTCATAGCTTCAGATGGGTAACCGATTACAAAGGAAACGAAAGGAAACAATGTTATGTGTGGCTTTGTTCACGAAATCAGACAATGTCGTGCTTTTTGTAAACCAGCATTCTTGAAAATGAGCAACATAATGATTTTTGACTTAACACGGTTTAGAAATAATTTCTTCATATTTTTGGTGTTATCTGTCGTTTACATGTCCTTCCTAAAACACAAAAGTACGACCCTCTCCAAACACCTAAATTAGCTAAAAATTTAGGACATGTTACAAAACTTTATTTTCTAGAACCTATTTAGAATAATAATTTAAATGTAGCTTTTACCGGTTTTTTTGTTGCATCCTTCAGAAGTGAGCGGTCCGATACCAATATTTTCGGTCAAATCTCCATTCAAATAACACGGGGAGTTGGCTAGCTATGCCTTGCCCTCACTCATATTTTACAAAAGTGCGACCATTTCTGAACATCTAACCTAGCTGTAATTTTAGGTCATGTTAGAGAAATATATTTGCTAGAAGTTTTGGAGAATAAATAAAATATTGGCTGGTTATTTTTCACACAGTGATGTTAACTAGACAAGTGTCCATTGTCCCAAAATACATCATTTGTAGGGGTCACGCGTCAATGGTGAGAGCACTGTGTATTGTGTATAGGAAAACGGACAGTAACTGCAGTATGTTTAACCTATATAAGCACAAAGGTGCTCCAATCTCGGGTAAAATGCCATGAATGTAAACATTGACATTTGAAATACATGTTTTAACAAGAAAATTTCTGGAAAACATCATGACGAGTAAATTATCAATGATTTTCGGACACCCTGTATGATGACTGTTTCGCTGTTTTGCTTCAACCTAGGACCATATCTGGAGATTCGTATCTGTAGCCTGTCCTAGCACGATCAGATCAGATTAAGATTGATTCAGGGTTAGTGTTCCGATTTAGGCTTGCTGTTTAGTGTTAGAATTGTTGATTAGGGTCAGGTTCGCATTAGGAATAGGGTTTTTATAGGGCTAGGCTCTTGGATAGGGATAGAGATACGGCTAGGTCCGAGGATTAGATATGGGTTTAAAATAGAGTTAGGCCTATAGATCAAATTAGGGTTCCGGCTTGAGTTAGGATAGAGTGAGGCCACACAGGATGCTGTAGAAGCCATAGACAACGTGTACACAAAGACTAGGTTTTATTTTGCACGTGACTATAGGCCTTACATGCGCCTTAAAAGCTTAAGCAAAATGCATAGCCTAGGTCTATACTGTATTTACACGTATAGGCCTATGTACGTTATTTAGGGCAAGAAAATCACCAACAAAATGTGCATGTGGGTCTAATTAACAAAGTGGCATGTCTATATGATCATCAACATTGATTTTTCATCATCATTAAGCTTTCTATATGTATACGAAGGCAAGCGAAGGTTGTTGAATTTAGAAGCCCTGAAATCACAGAAACCAGCCGTAAACCCAATACTAATGCCACAAGTCCCCCCCTCAACCCGTTAGGGGCCTACTACCTCAACGGGTTCTAAAAACATACCTTAGTAGTCGAAGAAGATGCACGTTTTCTTGCCAGGGCAAATACAGTTAAATATTTTGAAATGTAAGCAAAAAATAGCTAGAAAAGTCTCCATGACGAATATCAGATCCATAGAATTCAGTGTTTCTATAGGTTAAATACCACTAATTATGTATTACACGTGTTTCAATGGGAAAATGCCTAATTTCGGGTGGAATTTTCTCATATTCAGAACTCTCACAGTTCAATGCCACCAATTTCAGGTGAAACTATATGATTTAGATGCCAAATGATCAAAAAAATTCAACATAGGTTGACCTGAGACTTTTCTTGTTTTAACGCACTGAACCGTAAACACCTTAAAATGATAGTGCGCCCTCGAAGCTGAAAGTTACAATATGATAGGGCGACTATTTACTAAAAACCGAAGCCGTGCGTATGAATTTTGGTACAATAAAAAAAAAAATGTCATATAATGAGAGAAAATGTACCATTTTGAAGCATCAAACTCTAAAAAGCACTTTTTTGGCTATATAACTTGATCAATTTCAGCGATTTTAATGCAGTCTTTTCGAATGCCATGAAAACAAATAGTTACTCATCGTATTTCAATGTATCGCCCAGGCCTATTAGTGGTATCATGATGCAGTCATGTCTACAGTAGAATTCATCTCGACCTTTGCAGGACTTAACCCCATTAAAAGCTATTAAACCAAGATAACACTCATTGAAACAGCTCAACTGATTAAATCGGATCTTCTCTGGTTGTGCACAAGTGACTGTTTTCATGTGCGATATCGCAATAAAGCTGGTATTCATAGCTTCAGATGGGTAACCGATTACAAAGGAAACGAAAGGAAACAATGTTATGTGTGGCTTTGTTCACGAAATCAGACAATGTCGTGCTTTTTGTAAACCAGCATTCTTGAAAATGAGCAACATAATGATTTTTGACTTAACACGGTTTAGAAATAATTTCTTCATATTTTTGGTGTTATCTGTCGTTTACATGTCCTTCCTAAAACACAAAAGTACGACCTCTCCAAACACCTAAATTAGCTAAAATTTAGGACATGTTACAAAACTTTATTTTCTAGAACCTATTTAGAATAATTTAAATGTAGCTTTTACCGGTTTTTTGTGGCATCCTTCAGAAGTGAGCGGTCCGATACCAATATTTTCGGTCAAATCTCCATTCAAATAACACGGGGAGTTGGCTAGCTATGCCTTGCCCTCACTCATATTTTACAAAAGTGCGACCATTTCTGAACATCTAACCTAGCTGTAATTTTAGGTCATGTTAGAGAAATATATTTGCTAGAAGTTTTGGAGAATAAATAAAATATTGGCTGGTTATTTTTCACACAGTGATGTTAACTAGACAAGTGTCCATTGTCCCAAAATACATCATTTGTAGGGGTCACGCGTCAATGGTGAGAGCACTGTGTATTGTGTATAGGAAAACGGACAGTAACTGCAGTATGTTTAACCTATATAAGCACAAAGGTGCTCCAATCTCGGGTAAAATGCCATGAATGTAAACATTGACATTTGAAATACATGTTTTAACAAGAAAATTTCTGGAAAACATCATGACGAGTAAATTATCAATGATTTTCGGACACCCTGTATGATGACTGTTTCGCTGTTTTTGCTTCAACCTGGGACTATATCTGGAGATTCGTATCTGTAGCCTGTCCTAGCACGATCAGATCAGATTAAGATTGATTTAGGGTTAGTGTTCCGATTTAGGCTTGCTGTTTAGTGTTAGAATTGTTGATTAGGGTCAGGTTCGCATTAGGAATAGGGTTTTTATAGGGCTAGGCTCTTGGATAGGGATAGAGATACGGCTAGGTCCGAGGATTAGATATGGGTTTAAAATAGAGTTAGGCCTATAGATCAAATTAGGGTTCCGGCTTGAGTTAGGATAGAGTGAGGCCACACAGGATGCTGTAGAAGCCCATAGACAACGTGTACACAAAGACTAGGTTTTATTTTGCACGTGACTATAGGCCTTACATGCGCCTTAAAAAGCTTAAGCAAAATGCATAGCCTAGGTCTATACTGTATTTACACGTATAGGCCTATGTACGTTATTTAGGGCAAGAAAATCACCAACAAAATGTGCATGTGGGTCTAATTAACAAAGTGGCATGTCTATATGATCATCAACATTGATTTTTCATCATCATTAAGCTTTCTATATGTATACGAAGGCAAGCGAAGGTTGTTGAATTTAGAAGCCCTGAAATCACAGAAACCAGCCGTAAACCCAATACTAATGCCACAAGTCCCCCCCCCCCCTCAACCCGTTAGGGGCCTACTACCTCAACGGGTTCTAAAAACATACCTTAGTAGTCGAAGAAGATGCACGTTTTCTTGCCAGGGCAAATACAGTTAAATATTTTGAAATGTAAGCAAAAAATAGCTAGAAAAGTCTCCATGACGAATATCAGATCCATAGAATTCAGTGTTTCTATAGGTTAAATACCACTAATTATGTATTACACGTGTTTCAATGGGAAAATGCCTAATTTCGGGTGGAATTTTCTCATATTCAGAACTCTCACAGTTCAATGCCACCAATTTCAGGTGAAACTATATGATTTAGATGCCAAATGATCAAAAATTCAACATAGGTTGACCTGAGACTTTTCTTGTTTTAACGCACTGAACCGTAAACACCTTAAAATGATAGTGCGCCCTCGAAGCTGAAAGTTACAATATGATAGGGCGACTATTTACTAAAAACCGAAGCCGTGCGTATGAATTTTGGTACTATTACATCAAAAATGTCATATAATGAGAGAAAATGTACCATTTTGAAGCATCAAACTCTAAAAAGCACTTTTTGGCTATATAACTTGATCAATTTCAGCGATTTTAATGCAGTCTTTTCGAATGCCATGAAAACAAATAGTTACTCATCGTATTTCAATGTATCGCCCAGGCCTATTAGTGGTATCATGATGCAGTCATGTCTACAGTAGAATTCATCTCGACCTTTGCAGGACTTAACCCCATTAAAAGCTATTAAACCAAGATAACACTCATTGAAACAGCTCAACTGATTAAATCGGATCTTCTCTGGTTGTGCACAAGTGACTGTTTTCATGTGCGATATCGCAATAAAGCTGGTATTCATAGCTTCAGATGGGTAACCGATTACAAAGGAAACGAAAGGAAACAATGTTATGTGTGGCTTTGTTCACGAAATCAGACAATGTCGTGCTTTTTGTAAACCAGCATTCTTGAAAATGAGCAACATAATGATTTTTGACTTAACACGGTTTAGAAATAATTTCTTCATATTTTTGGTGTTATCTGTCGTTTACATGTCCTTCCTAAAACACAAAAGTACGACCCTCTCCAAACACCTAAATTAGCTAAAAATTTAGGACATGTTACAAAACTTTATTTTCTAGAACCTATTTAGAATAATTTAAATGTAGCTTTTACCGGTTTTTTGTGGCATCCTTCAGAAGTGAGCGGTCCGATACCAATATTTTCGGTCAAATCTCCATTCAAATAACACGGGGAGTTGGCTAGCTATGCCTTGCCCTCACTCATATTTTACAAAAGTGCGACCATTTCTGAACATCTAACCTAGCTGTAATTTTAGGTCATGTTAGAGAAATATATTTGCTAGAAGTTTTGGAGAATAAATAAAATATTGGCTGGTTATTTTTCACACAGTGATGTTAACTAGACAAGTGTCCATTGTCCCAAAATACATCATTTGTAGGGGTCACGCGTCAATGGTGAGAGCACTGTGTATTGTGTATAGGAAAACGGACAGTAACTGCAGTATGTTTAACCTATATAAGCACAAAGGTGCTCCAATCTCGGTAAAATGCCATGAATGTAAACATTGACATTTGAAATACATGTTTTAACAAGAAAATTTCTGGAAAACATCATGACGAGTAAATTATCAATGATTTTCGGACACCCTGTATGATGACTGTTTCGCTGTTTTTGCTTCAACCTGGGAATATATCTGGAGATTCGTATCTGTAGCCTGTCCTAGCACGATCAGATCAGATTAAGATTGATTTAGGGTTAGTGTTCCGATTTAGGCTTGCTGTTTAGTGTTAGAATTGTTGATTAGGGTCAGGTTCGCATTAGGAATAGGGTTTTTATAGGGCTAGGCTCTTGGATAGGGATAGAGATACGGCTAGGTCCGAGGATTAGATATGGGTTTAAAATAGAGTTAGGCCTATAGATCAAATTAGGGTTCCGGCTTGAGTTAGGATAGAGTGAGGCCACACAGGATGCTGTAGAAGCCCATAGACAACGTGTACACAAAGACTAGGTTTTATTTTGCACGTGACTATAGGCCTTACATGCGCCTTAAAGCTTAAGCAAAATGCATAGCCTAGGTCTATACTGTATTTACACGTATAGGCCTATGTACGTTATTTAGGGCAAGAAAATCACCAACAAAATGTGCATGTGGGTCTAATTAACAAAGTGGCATGTCTATATGATCATCAACATTGATTTTTCATCATCATTAAGCTTTCTATATGTATACGAAGGCAAGCGAAGGTTGTTGAATTTAGAAGCCCTGAAATCACAGAAACCAGCCGTAAACCCAATACTAATGCCACAAGTCCCCCCCTCAACCCGTTAGGGGCCTACTACCTCAACGGGTTCTAAAAACATACCTTAGTAGTCGAAGAAGATGCACGTTTTCTTGCCAGGGCAAATACAGTTAAATATTTTGAAATGTAAGCAAAAAATAGCTAGAAAAGTCTCCATGACGAATATCAGATCCATAGAATTCAGTGTTTCTATAGGTTAAATACCACTAATTATGTATTACACGTGTTTCAATGGGAAAATGCCTAATTTCGGGTGGAATTTTCTCATATTCAGAACTCTCACAGTTCAATGCCACCAATTTCAGGTGAAACTATATGATTTAGATGCCAAATGATCAAAAATTCAACATAGGTTGACCTGAGACTTTTCTTGTTTTAACGCACTGAACCGTAAACACCTTAAAATGATAGTGCGCCCTCGAAGCTGAAAGTTACAATATGATAGGGCGACTATTTACTAAAACCGAAGCCGTGCGTATGAATTTTGGTACTATTACATCAAAAATGTCATATAATGAGAGAAAATGTACCATTTTGAAGCATCAAACTCTAAAAAGCACTTTTTGGCTATATAACTTGATCAATTTCAGCGATTTTAATGCAGTCTTTTCGAATGCCATGAAAACAAATAGTTACTCATCGTATTTCAATGTATCGCCCAGGCATATTAGTGGTATTTAACCTACAGTGACCCTTTCGTTTTGAAAATATGTGACCTTGAAAATAGGACAAAGTACTACCGTGTGGCACAAATGTGCATTTTCAGCTAACCCTAAGTCAAAAATTGCGCAAGAAACAGTTTTCGATTGAAGATTCTGAAAATATAGGGTTACCCAGAGTACTAACTTTGAGCCTAGTATCTGCTTGCATTAAAGGTGAACCTCATTGAAAATAAAGTTATATATCAATGGAAAGCTTATGATATCAGGATACTAAAAATTATTTTTTCCGATTTTTTTGATGGCCAATAAAGCTGAAAAATTAAAAAAATGAATGAATTTTTGGTCTTTTTTTATTTTCCTAAATAACACCCAAATAAATCGTCTATGACCTTGGGAATGCTCGTGAAGTAAGCTCAGGGTTCGCAGTCACGTGATCCTACTCGGAAACATGTAAACAAGACTTGCTTCCTGTACTTTGCAAGCTGCCCGGCAAGTCTGATTTTCACAATAAAGCTTGAAATGAGAAGAATCTTCAAGTTGCTGATTCCTTCTATATATAATAATAGAATTATTGTCAACACGAAAATTTTCCGTAAATTATTGACAAAATCAGTCATAACTGGCCGGGTATAACTGGGTAATTGAGTTGGAATTTTGCGCTGTGATCAATTCCATGCGCAAATGCTTGCTGCTACCGTATACCGTTCATGTCATGGACTGAATAAACATGATCGAATAACAAATTAAATAACTTGTTTGTGACATTCCCTATTCTTGATTCATTTTAAAATATCTGATTTTTTAAAATATCGTCTTGTAGTAATCAAAAAATTAATAAAAAAACCGCCGATTTCATCAAATCCAGCCCATATAAAGGTTTTCATATTTAGCGCATTGCGGTAATACATTCTCCCGGTACATTCTTTCCACAGTTCACACAATCACGATTGAAAGAAACAGGTACTTTATTATAAAATAAATACAATTTAGGCTTATTAGACCGTTATTTGATGGAATTCTGAAATCTGAAATATTGTCACTTGTGTCACGATTCTGTTAATGATAGTACAATCAGTGTACTGAAAAAGTGAAACATTCATGTATTAAGGATTACCGAACACGATGCGTAAATTGCTGCTGAAGAAATTACAGGGAGCCACGCCGATCAAGGTGGGTATGCATTAAACACAGCGACTCGCTTCGTTCGCCGTGTTTCAGCAGATTTGATCAATCGTTCCCTTATATTTGGAACATTTACAGGAATAAATTTTGCTGATGAAGTAGCAATAAGTTGGAAATATCAGAATGTGAATATCAAATCGGTCATTTTGTCTGCAAGTACAGTACGTACAGTCGCGGATACGGAACACTCGGCGACTGAGACTCAGTCACTGAGTTCATCCCGTATGAATCTACGAGTTCGCCTATCATACATGACCGGTTGTAAAGTTCAGAAATAATTAAAAAATCCCCTACATGTACCTTATTCTATTCCTTCATTTTCTCATTGTGATAAGTTCATCTCAACTTTGTGTGACGATCTGAACTGGTAGCACTAGCAGTTATTGCAATCTGTTTTCATTCCGATTCTTCGGCGAATCTTCGCTCTTCGTGCTTTACTGTAATATTCCCTGCATATCGTGGATGGCTTGGCCTATCCCAAATCACCCCGGCCAGCACTTTTCCCATTTTTTAATCCACACACTTTATTCAGGATCTTCATTCTTGATTTGATCATGTTTCCTTCATGTTATTCTTATCATTTATTGAAGATATTTTTCATGTAAAGTAAGTTGACAATGACTGAGTTCGTGCATTGGCCCGATGCATGCCACACTAGTAATGCATGGACATTGTGTTTACAATCAAACCCGGAAGAAACTGTGTGTCCCCGTGCTGACGTCATCAACGAAAGCGCCCAATTTGAACGATTTCGTTTTGTAATTTAGGGGGGTGCCAATATCCAATCTTTGCATGGAGATTATGTCTATCCTGGTACGTTAGGCAAATAAAAAATATTCTTTTCTGCTTCCTGGCATCATAAGCTTTCCATTGATATATAACTTTATTTTCAATGAGGTTCACCTTTAAGAAAATATGAGTGTTCAAAAAAATGTAAAAAAACGACAGCGAACGAGGGGGGGTCTTGACAAATCTTTAGAGGGATTTTAGAACGATTTGGAGTACAAGGCTACATTTTTGTGTGTGTTCATTCTGGCCCTATGCTCTAAAACAATATTTAGGGGGAGTTTCATAACAATCTGAGAGGGTCACCTTGCAAGTTGCAACTTTCTTGAAAAGAGAGTCAGTTGAGACGGAATGACTCACCTACGTTCTTATCCCATTTACGTGTTAAGGGCTCACAACCAGAATGGATCAATAATCAATTCCTCACATTATGTAAGGATTGTAATTATCACTTTGCCAAGGCACACAAAACAAATGACTCTTATAATTCACTCAGCAACCTGCACAACCGATTCTTTTGTTATGCAAGGCTCACTCAGTCATTTAATGAGGCAATACAAACGATCGAATTTGGTGTTGAAATGAGCTAAATTTTGAGTTACACCTTTTCAATGTAAAATTAATTTTCTCGGCCAAATGGAAAGTAATCCTTTTCAATTTTTTCAGTGAATGTCAGGAAAAATTGTAGTGCTTGATGCTGTATTTTTTTTTCAAATCCTAGTGTTAAACTTAGGCGTGAAATTTAGTCATTTAGTGTAAGATTTTCGATTTTGATAGGCTTAAACTCTGCCCGCGAGCCTTTTTTTGGATCAACCTTTTAGCTTTTCAAAGTATGATAGTTCGCTAATGAAGGATATTTCCCAACTTTCTAACGCACATCACCGTGAGCGATATATCATAGTTTTGTCAGAATTTCCGTTTTGATTTCACCATCTTTTACTGTCGGCTGAAAAATGTTCAAAATCAACGCGTGAAATCTAAGGCTAATACTAGCATTATGGATCGATATCCCTGGGTTAATAGGAATACCGGCATGGCTACAGTGTTGCTAGAACTTCAATATAGCAAAGAAATTCCCAGGCCTATAGCGCTCCTACTGATCATGTTTAACCAGAACACTCAATTGGGGATTTGGGCTACCAAATCGCTGGTCGGGCAATTTGCTTTCAATGGAAAATTGACCTGGATAATAACAAAGGAAATATCGACTATTTCTGCTGGTTGCTCTCGAGATAAAAGTACTGAGTTTGACATTTTCGGAGCATGAAGGGAAAAAGGGTAAAACAAAAACGTAAATTCTGACAAAACTATAACATATAGACCCACACGATGTGCCTTACAGGGGTGGGAAATATCTTTCTTTAGCAAACTATATTAGTTTGAGACGCTAAAACATGAATTCCGTAAAAAGCTCGCGGGCGAATTCAAGGCCTATAAAAATCAAAAATATCACACTAAAAGACACAATTTGATGCTTAATTTTAACACCAGGATTTAAAAAAAAATGTATATCCAAGCACCAAGTTTTTAACTGACATTACTGAAGAAAAAAAAAAATTATTGCTTTATATTTGACCGAGAAAATTAATTTCATAGCAAAAAGGTGTATCTCTGAATTGTGCTGATTTTAACATGTATCGATCGACTTTCAGCGCGACTAAGCATTTCTAAAGAATCGGTTGTGCAGGTTGCTGAGTGGTAAAGTACAATTCCACTAAACATTACACAGTTTAACGCCTTTTAACGTAACAAAAAATAACCACCTTTATACGCTCGAGTTTAACATACGTTAAACTTTGCAGATTAAGCGCAAAATCACGCCTTTGAACATTCATTGTTTAAAATTCTTAAACTTTTCTTCTTATACTTGGCGACTGTTAACTGCCGGAACAAGAGTGTACATCCGACTGCTAACCGCGTTCTGACCTCGTTTGTTCATGCGCACATAATCGTAAATATCACTCAAATTTTCGCATTTTCTTTTCAAATTTGTAGAGATCACATTCACAAGTTCTAGTAAAACACGATTTTCAACACTAAAATTGTTAATATTGTACCGATTTTTAGAATTTTTATGCAAAGTTTGGGACTATAGGCGTGATAAACTTTTACCGGAAACCGCTTCACAGGCGGATTTAGTGGTATATGAACCCTATAATTGCATGGTTTTGTTTGTTCTACTGTTCTACCTACTGAATACTAGGCTGAAATAAAATGCAGGCCTACCGGTATGTTTTCATTGTCCCCTGCGGGAGATATATATTTTCGAATCGAATTAGGCCTACTGGTGCAATATCTACTGAGAATCAAATTAAAATTTCAAATGTTGCGACATTTTGTTTTGGTTTAATTTGGGACTATAGGCGTTAATTTGGGACTATATGAGATTCTAAAATGCTAGGCCTATCTTCAGTAGATATAGCGAAAAAAATCCTAAAACGCGCACAGTTACTCAGCGCGAATTAAAAAAATCGGCATTCGGCCTATATGCCGCGCATTAAAAAAAAAAAAGGGGATGGTAAAATAGAGAAGCAGGCAGATGCGGAAAGTAATGAGTCTGTAATATCGCTTTAAACTTTCTGATCGGGAAAAGAAAAATCTCGCCGCTACATGATGAAGTAAATATTTAGAGAAAATAATGTAAAACATTACTTCTAGAGTAGAAACATGCAATGAATCGGGATGAGATTCTAAATGCTATCTTCAGTAGATATAGCGAAAAAATCCTAAAACGCGCACGGTTACTCTGCCCGAATTAAAAAAATCGGCATTCGGCCTATATGCCGCGCTATTAAAAAAAAAAAAGTGTGGGGGTGGGGAGAGGTAAAAATATAGAAACAGACAGATGATAATATCTGCTTTATAAGTCCCGTTTTAAATTTTGGTCAGCTTCGTCATTTTCACATATTTTTATAGCTCTGCAGTCGGCCTGATGATGGCGATTTTTTTTCTCTGAGCGCGCAAACCCCGTTCAATGCAGTTTTGCCACTTCGTGCCGTACTGAATCATCATCTACAACTCACGTGCTAGGCAATTTTGTTTTTAATATTATCATTTTTTTATTTTTTGCTTGCTATCTTCTGAAGATACCAATTTTGGTCAGCTTTGTCATTTTAACATTTCTTTATAGCTTTGCATTCGGCCTAGTGCCGATTTTTATACTAAAAGAAAATGTGCCGAGACATGCCGTAATTTGCTCGATTCTGGTGCTGGTGTCTATAGAGCTCCTGCATTGATTTACATGGGTAATATTAAAATTGAAATATCTCAAGATCCGAATACCGTATGACGCTGAAACAAACTTTGAAATAAAGCTTTTACATTTCTCTATCTGTTTCACGTCATTTTGGTGTTTGTCGGATTCGTGTGATTTTGCTATCAACTGCAGATAGCTCAGATTTAAATGCCTGTTGGTTGTCGTTTTTGTCTGCTGAACGAGAAAAAGGGTACATAACACAAAAAAGCTTTCCATAGACTTTACGTGCTAAATAGGGGTCGCGTTTTGGCCATAAGTCGAGTTACGTCCAACAGTGAAATATATATTTGATATCATCTTAACTAGAACAAAATTCTGCATAACATTTCTGAAAATGACTACACATTTTAGGACTATGAACTTTGAGAAAATTAGTGCTATAAAAATGGCCGCCCATTTTCCCGTGTTTACATCCGACTGCTAACCGCGTTCTGACCTCGTTTGTTCATGCGCACATAATCGTAAATATCACTCAAATGTTCGCATTTTAGTTTTCAAATTTGTAGAGATCACATTCACAAGTTCTAGTAAAACACGATTTTCAACACTAAAATTGTTAATATTGTACCGATTTTCTAGAATTTTTATGCAAAATTTGGGACTATAGGCGTGATAAACTTTTACCGGAAACCGCTTCACAGGCGGATTTAGTGGTATATAAACCCTAAAAGCGATATTTTATAGAATCATGTTACTGGTGTGCTATCTTCTGAAGATCAAATTAAAATTTCAAATGCTGCTTCATTTTGTTTTGATTTATAATTTTAATTGCATGTGTTTTTTTTTGTTCTACTGTTCTATCTACTGAATACTAGTATAAAGCTGAAATAAAATGCAGGCCTATGTTTTCATTGTCCCCTGCGGGAGATATATATTTTCGAATCGAATTAGGCCTACTGGTGCAATATCTACTGAGAATCAAATTAAAATTTCAAATGCTGCAATATTTTGTTTTGGTTTAATTCGGGACTATAGGCGTTAATTTGGGACTATATGAGATTCTAAATGCTAGGCCTATCTTCAGTAGATATAGCGAAAAATCCTAAAACGCGCACGGTTACTCTGCGCGAATAAAAAAAAATATCGGCATTCGGCCTATAGACCTTTTTCTAATGACGTCACCTAATCGATATTGGGGTCTGAGATGTAAACAAACAACACGTGCGTTTCTCACGTGTCCACGATGTAAAAACACCAAATATTGCGTATTTTCTCCTCTGTTTTGTCATATTTCACGTTAGCTTCCATAAAATAATTGTTTACGGTAACTGTAGTACTAGTTACCTTTGTTCCAGTTAGTTTTGATGCCATAAAATACAAAAGATACGGAAAAACCGCGATGTTATTTAAAATTCAATCTTTGTTTTGTTTCACAATTTTGTTTACTTTTTACACCGTGAAGAACTAAACGCGTACTGCGAGCTGGCAATTCCGCGCAGGACGCCTAGAGTGGCGCAAAGTTGATCGCTCGCGCCGGCGCGGTATTTGCGTTTGGGTGCTGATGACTCGAATGCTGGACCCCAATATCGATTGATTGGTGACGTCTGAGAAAAAGGTCTATAGGCCTAGACTAATTCCAATCAGCCGTCTACACTTCGCATGTACTGTCATGCTTCGTAGTGACGACTGATTATCTTACAGCCCAAATCATGACGGACTTCTGAAAACTATTCAAGGGGGCGCAGCACTAATTCAGCGTCCCATAGGATAACGTGTGAATTCGGCCTACTTCAAGCGCCATTCCTGGTGTCCCTGCAATACTTGGCAAAATAAATTTGGTATCAAATTAAAGCTCTGTTTCTCTAGATTCCAAAACTTTTGTCGACATATATCGATGACCATTGACTTTTTTTTTTTTTTTTCGGTGCAAAAAAAAATAACTAAAAATATACTTAACTCCCCACTCACATTTCAAAATGGGGTTTTCTCTTAATCCGCCACAGAGAATTGCTTTTGAGATCAATTGTCAAGTTTTTTTCTGCATGTTATCATTAAAGACACTTGTCGAATTCATATGAGCCAATATTGAGTGATTTAAAGTGAACATGTCGGTAGATATGGTCGCTACAATCTTATACGCAATATGGACTATATTAGCCGAATTTCGTTGTTACATAAAATGCGGAGTGATTTAGTGTTGCGCCCTCTTATAAGGTGTTAAAAGGTTTTAAAATCCACATTTATTACTCATTATGTAAACTAGAGAAAATTTGAAGCTCAACACCGAAGATTTCATGTCTCTGCGATATTCCGTTCAAGAGAAATGATGTTTTAAAGATCAGTGCCGAAATGCCGAAAATCGAATATTTCGACTTTTCCTCCAATATGCGAAAGTTTGTACAAAACCCACAAAACTAGTGACAGACGACAATTTGAGCACGTCTTTGAACCAAGTTTAATTTCTTTTCTAGATTATCAGTGTTGCCATTTTCTTTTGCAAATCATTTATTACTGAGTTTGAAGTATAAATACCCCCCCGTTCCAGTGGTAACAATTACGATCTTTTTGCGTAGGCCTACTGAATATTCAGCAAAACGGCTTCATGCAGATTAACAATGTCTTATTAACCTTAAAATCCATTTTTGAGCCTTTTTGAGGATTTTTGGACGCATATCTAGACTTTGTAGGCGCCTACTCGGCCAATAAAGTGTTTTTTCCAATAATTTTTCATGGGGATGACTTTTTGTAATCTTTGTTTATCATCATGATTGAAATAGAACACATTTTGTGAAGCGCATCTCTTATTTTGTGCGAAGAATGTAAAAGGAACGCGTTCATAACGACGGCCGGGTGTTAAAAGGTTTTAAAATCCACATTTATTACTCATTATGTAAACTAGAGAAAATTTGAAGCTCAACACCGAAGATTTCATGTCTCTGCGATATTCCGTTCAAGAGAAATGATGTTTTAAAGATCAGTGCCGAAATGCCGAAAATCGAATATTTCGACTTTTCCTCCAATATGCGAAAGTTTGTACAAAACCCACAAAACTAGTGACAGACGACAATTTGAGCACGTCTTTGAACCAAGTTTAATTTCTTTTCTAGATTATCAGTGTTGCCATTTTCTTTTGCAAATCATTTATTACTGAGTTTGAAGTATAAATACCCCCCCGTTCCAGTGGTAACAATTACGATCTTTTTGCGTAGGCCTACTGAATATTCAGCAAAACGGCTTCATGCAGATTAACAATGTCTTATTAACCTTAAAATCCATTTTTGAGCCTTTTGAGGATTTTTGGACGCATATCTAGACTTTGTAGGCGCCTACTCTGCCAATAAAGTGTTTTTTCCAATAATTTTTCACGAGGATGACTTTTTGTTATCTTTGTTTATCATCATGATTGAAATAGAACACATTTTGTGAAGCGCATCTCTTATTTTGTGCGAAGAATGTAAAAGGAACGCGTTCATAACGACGGCCGTTACAAGGGGCGCAGCACTAATTCAGCGTCCCATAGGATAACGTGTGAATTCGGCCTACTTCAAGCGCCATTCCTGGTGTCCCTGCAATACTTGGCAAAATAAATTTGGTATCAAATTAAAGCTCTGTTTCTCTAGATTCCAAAACTTTTGTCGACATATATCGATGACCATTGACTTTTTTCGCTATTTTGCGGTGCAAAAAAAAATAGCTAAAAATATACTAAACTCACCACTCACATTTCAAAATGGGGTTTTCTCTTAATCCGCCACAGAGAATTGCTTTTGAGATCAATTGTCAAGTTTTTTTCTGCATGTTATCATTAAAGACACTTGTCGAATTCATATGAGCCAATATTGAGTGATTTAAAGTGAACATGTCGGTAGATATGGTCGCTACAATCTCATATTCACTATATGGACTATATTAGCCGAATTTCGTTGTTACATAAAATGCGGAGTGATTTAGTGTTGCGCCCTCTTATAAGGTGTTAAAAGGTTTTAAAATCCACATTTATTACTCATTATGTAAACTAGAGAAAATTTGAAGCTCAACACCGAAGATTTCATGTCTCTGCGATATTCCGTTCAAGAGAAATGATGTTTTAAAGATCAGTGCCGAAATGCCGAAAATCGAATATTTCGACTTTTCCTCCAATATGCGAAAGTTTGTACAAAACCCACAAAACTAGTGACAGACGACAATTTGAGCACGTCTTTGAACCAAGTTTAATTTCTTTTCTAGATTATCAGTGTTGCCATTTTCTTTTGCAAATCATTTATTACTGAGTTTGAAGTATAAATACCCCCCCGTTCCAGTGGTAACAATTACGATCTTTTGCGTAGGCCTACTGAATATTCAGCAGAACGGCTTCATGCAGCTTACAATGTCTTATTAACCTTAAAAGCCATTTTGAGCCTTTTTGAGGATTTTTGGACGCATATCTAGACTTTGTAGGCGCCTACTCGGCCAATAAAGTGTTTTTTTCCAATAATTTTTCACGAGGATGACTTTTTGTAATCTTTGTTTATCATCATGATTGAAATAGAACACATTTTGTGAAGCGCATCTCTTATTTTGTGCGAAGAATGTAAAAGGAACGCGTTCATAACGACGGCCGTTACAAGGGGCGCAGCACTAATTCAGCGTCCCATAGGATAACGTGTGAATTCGGCCTACTTCAAGCGCCATTCCTGGTGTCCCTGCAATACTTGGCAAAATAAATTTGGTATCAAATTAAAGCTCTGTTTCTCTAGATTCCAAAACTTTTGTCGACATATATCGATGACCATTGACTTTTTTCGCTATTTTGCGGTGCAAAAAAAAAAATAGCTAAAAATATACTAAACTCACCACTCACATTTCAAAATGGGGTTTTCTCTTAATCCGCCACAGAGAATTGCTTTTGAGATCAATTGTCAAGTTTTTTTCTGCATGTTATCATTAAAGACACTTGTCGAATTCATATGAGCCAATATTGAGTGATTTAAAGTGAACATGTCGGTAGATATGGTCGCTACAATCTCATATTCACTATGGACTATATTAGCCGAATTTCGTTGTTACATAAAATGCGGAGTGATTTAGTGTTGCGCCCTCTTATAAGGTGTTAAAAGGTTTTAAAATCCACATTTATTACTCATTATGTAAACTAGAGAAAATTTGAAGCTCAACACCGAAGATTTCATGTCTCTGCGATATTCCGTTCAAGAGAAATGATGTTTTAAAGATCAGTGCCGAAATGCCGAAAATCGAATATTTCGACTTTTCCTCCAATATGCGAAAGTTTGTACAAAACCCACAAAACTAGTGACAGACGACAATTTGAGCACGTCTTTGAACCAAGTTTAATTTCTTTTCTAGATTATCAGTGTTGCCATTTTCTTTTGCAAATCATTTATTACTGAGTTTGAAGTATAAATACCCCCCCCCCCGTTCCAGTGGTAACAATTACGATCTTTTTGCGTAGGCCTACTGAATATTCAGCAAAACGGCTTCATGCAGATTAACAATGTCTTATTAACCTTAAAATCCATTTTTGAGCCTTTTTGAGGATTTTTGGACGCATATCTAGACTTTGTAGGCGCCTACTCGGCCAATAAAGTGTTTTTTTCCAATAATTTTTCACGAGGATGACTTTTTGTAATCTTTGTTTATCATCATGATTGAAATAGAACACATTTTGTGAAGCGCATCTCTTATTTTGTGCGAAGAATGTAAAAGGAACGCGTTCATAACGACGGCCGTTACAAGGGGGCGCAGCACTAATTCAGCGTCCCATAGGATAACGTGTGAATTCGGCCTACTTCAAGCGCCATTCCTGGTGTCCCTGCAATACTTGGCAAAATAAATTTGGTATCAAATTAAAGCTCTGTTTCTCTAGATTCCAAAACTTTTGTCGACATATATCGATGACCATTGACTTTTTTCGCTATTTTGCGGTGCAAAAAAAATAGCTAAAAATATACTAAACTCACCACTCACATTTCAAAATGGGGTTTTCTCTTAATCCGCCACAGAGAATTGCTTTTGAGATCAATTGTCAAGTTTTTTTCTGCATGTTATCATTAAAGACACTTGTCGAATTCATATGAGCCAATATTGAGTGATTTAAAGTGAACATGTCGGTAGATATGGTCGCTACAATCTCATATTCACTATGGACTATATTAGCCGAATTTCGTTGTTACATAAAATGCGGAGTGATTTAGTGTTGCGCCCTCTCAATGCGACTTTGGTTATGCGCCGTAGCGCGACTGACTAGCGGCGCCCGTGTACCGCGTCGCTGTACCGCGCCGCTGTGACAAGATCGCGCTCTGAACTTCTAAAAACAACAAACTCGGTCAAAAGGTCAATTTGGACACAACTGCGCACGCTCTATGCCACAGGAATCCTGTTGCAAAACCCGTCACTTTTTTTCCACGTAGTTTTCTCAGTCGTCAATCCAGATGGTTGACGACTGAGGGCAGCAGTCTACTATAGGCCCATAGACATACCACCGTTTGTCTGGGTATATCTCGTTTGTCTGGGTATAGGCCTATGCCGCGCATTAAAAAAAAAAAGGGGGGAGGTAAAAATAGAGAAGCAGGCAGATGCGGAAAGTGATGAGTCTGTAATATCGCTTTAAACTTTCTGATCGGGAAAAGAAAAATCTCGCCGCTACATGATGAAGTAAATATTTAGAGAAAATAATATAAAACATTACTTCTAGAGTAGAAAGATGCAATGAATCGGGATGAGATTCTAAATGCTATCTTCAGTTGATATAGCGAAAAAATCCTAAAACGCGCACGGTTACTCTGCCCGAATTAAAAAATCGGCATTCGGCCTATATGCTGCGCTATTTTAAAAAAAAAAGTGTGGGGGTGGGGAGAGGTAAAAATATAGAAACAGACAGATGATAATCTCTGCTTTATAAGTCCCGTTTTAAATTTTGGTCAGCTTCGTCATTTTCACATATTTTTATAGCTCTGCAGTCGGCCTGATGCCGATTTTTTTTCTCTGAGCGCGCAAACCCCGTTCAATGCAGTTTTGCCGCTTCGCGCCGTACTGAATCATCATCTACAACTAGTGCTAGGCAATATTTTTTTTAATATTATCATTTTTTATTTTTTTGCTTGGTATCTTCTGAAGATAGCAATTTTGGTCAGCTTTGTCATTTTAACATTTCTTTATAGAAAACAAAAAAAACAAACCAAAAAAAACAATGATGATTCTTTCAGTACGCAAAAAAATTACTTTTTGTCTCATATAAACCCGGCATGATAGCTATCCGGTAGACAGTCTATTATACAAGAAATCATTAAACATAAAAGAAAAAAAGTAGAGGTATGAATCAAGGCACTAAATGCTATCTACAGAAGATAGCAAGGAAAGCAAAAACATTCAAAATAATAATGTTCCAAAATAACATTGCCTAACACGCGTTCTAGATGATGATGATTCAGAAGGCAAAATGGGAGGATTCAGTGCGAAAAATCCCGGGGACGGTAAAACGGCATTAATTTGCCGCGCGCTTAGGGAAAAAAAAATCGGCATTAGGCCGAATGCAAAGCTATAAAGAAATGTTAAAATGAAGAAGTTGACCAAAATTTAAAACGGCACTTATATAGCAGAGATTATTGGGAACATGAAGGAAATAAAATAATAAACAAAACAAAAAAGCAAAACAAAAACAAAACAAAAACAAAACAAAACAAAAAACAATGATGATTCTTTCAGTACGCAAAAAATTACTTTTTGTCTCATATAAACCCGGCATGATTGCTATCTTCGGTAGACAGTCATATCATTAAAAAAATCATTAAACATAAAGAAAACAATTAGAGGTGTGAATCAAGGCCCTAAATGCTATCTACATGAAGGAAATAAAATAATAAACAAAACAAAAAAGCAAAACGAAAACAAAACAAAAACAAAACAAAACAAAACAAAAAACAATGATGATTCTTTCAGTACGCAAAAATTACTTTTTGTCTCATATAAACCCGGCATGATTGCTATCTTCGGTAGACAGTCAAATCATTAAAAAAATCATTAAACATAAAGAAAAAAATTAGATGTGTGAATCAAGGCCCTAAATGCTATCTACAGAAGATAGCAAGGAAACCAAAAAACATTCAAAATAATAATGTTCCAAAATAACATTGCCTAACACGCGTTCTAGATGATGATGATTCAGAAGGCAAAATGGGAGGATTCAGTGCAAAAATACGCGGAGCAGCTAAACGGCATTAATTTGCCGCGCGCTTAGGAAAAAAAAATCGGCATTAGGCCGAATGCAAAGCTATAAAGAAATGTTAAAATGAAGAAGTTGACCAATATTTAAAACGGCACTTATATAGCAGAGATTATTGGGAACATGAAGGAAATAAAATAATAAACAAAATGAAAAAGCAAAACAAAAAGAAAACCAAAACAAAACAAAACAAAACAAAAAACAATGATGATTCTTTCAGTACGCAAAAAATTACTTTTTGTCTCATATAAACCCGGCATGATTGCTATCTTCGGTAGACAGTCATATCATTAAAAAATCATTAAACATAAAGAAAAAAATTAGAGGTATGAATCAAGGCCCTAAATGCTATCTACAGAAGATAGCAAGGAAAGCAAAAAACATTCATAAAATAATAATGTTCCAAAATAACATTGCCTAACACGCGTTCAAGATGATGATGATTCAGAAGGCAAAATGGGAGGATTCAGTGCGAAAAATCCCGGGGCCGGTAAAACGGCATTAATTTGCCGCGTGCCTAGGAAAAAAAATCGGCATTAGGCCGAATGCAAAGCTATAAAGAAATGTTAAAATGAAGAAGTTGACCAAAATTTAAAACGGCACTTATATAGCAGAGATTATTGGTAACATGAAGGAAATAAAATAATAAACAAAACAAAAAAGCAAAACAAAAAGAAAACAAAAACAAAAACAAAACAAAACAAAAACAATGATGATTCTTTCAGTACGCAAAAATTACTTTTTGTCTCATATAAACCCGGCATGATTGCTATCTTCGGTAGACAGTCATATGATTAAAAAAATCATTAGACATAAGAAAAAAATTAGAGGTGTGAATCATATTCCCTAAATGCTATCTACAGAAGATAGCAAGGAAAGCAAAAAACATTCAAAATAAAAATGTTCCAAAATAACATTGCCTAACACGCGTTCTAGATGATGATGATTTAGAAGGCAAAATGGGAGGATTCAGTGCGAAAAATCCCGGGGCCGGTAAAACGGCATTAATTTGCCGCGCGCCTAGAGAAAAAAAATCGGCATTAGGCCGAATGCAAAGCTATAAAGAAATGTTAAAATGAAGAAGTTGACCAAAATTTAAAACGGCACTTATATAGCAGAGATTATTGGAAACATGAAGGAAATAAAATAATAAACAAAACAAAAAAAGCAAAACAAAAAGAAAACAAAAAAAAAGAAAAGAAAAGAAAACAAAAACAATGATGATTCTTTCAGTACGCAAAAAATTACTTTTTGTCTCATATAAACCCGGCATGACTGCTATCTTCGGTAGACAGTCATATCATTAAAAAATCATTAAACATAAAGAAAAAAATTAGAGGTGTGAATCAAGGCCCTAAATGCTATCTACAGAAGATAGCAAGGAAAGCAAAAAACATTCAAAATAATAATGTTCCAAAATAACATTGCCTAACACGCGTTCTAGATGATGATGATTCAGAAGGCAAAATGGGAGGATTCCGTGCGGAAAATCCCGGGGCCGGTAAAACGGCATTAATTTGCCGCGCGCCTAGGAAAAAAAAAAAAAGGCATTAGGCCGAATGCAAAGCTATAAAGAAATGTTAAAATGAAGAAGTTGACCAAAATTTAAAACGGCACTTATATAGCAGAGATTATTGGGAACATGAAGGAAATAAAATAATAAACAAAACAAAAAAGCAAAACAAAAAGGAAACAAAAAGAAAACAAAACAAAAAGAAAACAAAAAGAAAAGAAAACAAAACAAAAAACAATGATGATTCTTTCAGTACGCAAAAAATTACTTTTTGTCTCATATAAACCCGGCATGATTGCTATCTTCGGTAGACAGTCATATCATTAAAAAAAAATCATTAAACATAAAGAAAAAATTAGAGGTGTGAATCAAGGCCCTAAATGCTATCTGCAGAAGATAGCAAGGAAAGCAAAAAACATTCAAAATAATAATGTTCTAACACGCGTTCTAGATGATGATGATTCAGAAGGCAAAATGGGAGGATTCAGTGCGAAAAATCCCGGGGCCGGTAAAACGGCATTAATTTGCCGCGCGCCTGGGAAAAAAAATCGGGATTAGGCGGAATGCAAAGCTATAAAGAAATGTTAAAATGAAGAAGTTGACCAAAATTTAAAACGGCACTTATATAGCAGAGATTATTGGAAACATGAAGGAAATAAAATAATAAACAAAACAAAAAAGCAAAACAAAAAGAAAACAAAAACAAAACAAAACAAAACAAAACAAAAAACAATGATGATTCTTTCAGTACGCAAAAATTACTTTTTGTCTCATATAAACCCGGCATGATTGCTATCTTCGGTAGACAGTCATATCATTAAAAAATCATTAAACATAAAGAAAAAAATTAGAGGTGTGAATCAAGGCCCTAAATGCTATCTACAGAAGATAGCAAGGAAAGCAAAAAACATTCAAAATAATAATGTTCCAAAATAACATTGCCTAACACGCGTTCTAGATGATGATGATTCAGAAGGCAAAATGGGAGGATTCCGTGCGAAAAATCCCGGGGTCGGTAAAACGGCATTAATTTGCCGCGCGCCTAGGAAAAAAAGGCATTAGGCCGAATGCAAAGCTATAAAGAAATGTTAAAATGAAGAAGTTGACCAAAATTTAAAACGGCACTTATATAGCAGAGATTATTGGGAACATGAAGGAAATAAAATAATAAACAAAACAAAAAAGCAAAACAAAAAGAAAACAAAAAGAAAAGAAAACAAAAAGAAAACATAAAGAAAAGAAAACAAAAGAAAAAACAATGATGGGCATAACTACACAATACCCACCACACCATGGGCACAGCCCTGAGCTGCTTCAAAGGGAATAGCCCCTCAATTTGATATTTTCTTGTATTTTGACAAATAATCCCCCTATAGTCACATCATAATTTCTTTTACATTTTGGTTCTTGGACAAATGTCTTCAACGAAGCGCCATCTATCTAGTAGTTGGACAAATAATCCCCTACAGTCACGACATGGCTTTTGGGATTTTGGTATTTGGACAAATAATTTCAGACAGAGAGGGTGTGTTGGTTGAAAACAGCCCGACGGTGTTGGTCGGCGTAGACGCAATGTCTTCAACGAAGCGCCATCTATCTAGTAGTTGGACAAATAATCCCCTACAGTCACGACATGGCTTTTTGGATTCTGGTATTTGGACAAATAATTTCAGACAGAGAGGGCGTGTTGGTTGAAAACAGCCCGACGGTGTTGGTCGGCGTAGACTCAGTTGAAAACTCATTATTTGAGTACGTCCAAGGTTCCACACCATGGGCCATTAACCAAGTGCGTCCATGTCCAAATAGGATATGAGTAGTATAGGTATGGAGGTTTCCAGGAGGGTGAATGAGCAAGTTTCAGGGGCAGATTTGGATATGCTTGGATATGGGACAAATCCTGCCCTCTGATTGGACAATCCCAATGGGTCAAGGGGTGAGTCATCAAAATCCTGCCCTCTGATTGGACTGTTCAAGGTTATGGGGGCGTGGTTAGTGACACGAGCAGAAAATACAGGGGCAAGAGCAGGAACAGCAGGGGCAAGGGTTGGAAATCAGGGGCAGTACCAGGTTGTTTATAGGATGGTAGTTAAGGACAACAGTATAAATATTTGTTTTTGTTAAGAATCCAAAACAACTGCAGTAGGTTAAAGTGAAATAAAATTTTCCGATATTTCAAGAGGTGTTACTAGTGTGTAAAGTACTGTAGGGTATTGTAACCTATGTTGTATTTATACTAACTTACGGGTATCTTGTTTGGTCGTTTAATAAATTACACCTATAGTGAGTACATCGTGCCTATTATAATGGGCTAAATGCTACTGAAACATATTATAAAATAGACCCAAACAACAAAAACATTAGAAAGTAATAGTACTCTCAACTTGTCATAAATCTTAATATAAATAGTTCATTCTAGCTCATTACTGAAAAGCTTCAGGCAAAAAGTCAATACTTGCTGTCCTTGACAACAACAGGTATCAATATTTTGTTTACAAAACAGAACATTATGCTACCAAGGACTTCCAATCAATATTAAGATCAATCATCAATAAATTACTCTGTTTACCATCTTCTCCAATAATATTTATTGAATTTTGACAACGACTCGTTCTTATTTACTTAAGCTCAAGGACGTCATGTAAATTTCTAGTTTGAACTTGTTTAGACTTGTTTTAAGACAAAAGAATTGATTCCAAAAATAGCAATGATGTTATGGAGACATGTCTGGACTTGTCTAGATCAATACAGATCCTATCTATATAAGAGCGTCTGATTAAGACTGGTGGTCATTTACTCTCCTGATCTTACCAAGATCCAATCAGCCTTAGAGCTCGCTTTAATTCAAGTTACAACATAAACTACCTGATTAAGATACTTCGTATCCAGCAAGTTCATGCCAATCTTAAGAGACTAAAGTTAAAAATCATGGCAAAGCACCAATGTACCTTCTGTAATGCTACATTTAATCGCAACTATCATTTGAAACGCCATTTACGTACCCAGCATAGCCAAGTGAGAGTATCCTTCGTTTGTGACATTTGCACGAAATCATTTTCACGAGTTGATAATTTAAAAGCACATCGGAAATCTCATTTTGATGACAGAGGTGAAATTATTAATGTGAGGCACAAGGAGCCTCTACAATGTTATGTTTGTGACAAGACCTTTACACGTGCCTATAATTTTAAGCGTCACCAACGGACTGTTCATACCCATACGGAAGGTTGTGGTGCAAGACTTCCCAAGCAGAATTTCCCTACAGAACATACAGAAGGTAAGTTTCGAACTCTGTTTGACAGTCAAATACACACCCTACACAGAAAGAGCAACACAACAACTTCAACAACAAACCCTGTGACAAACACCATTATAAACAAATACGCACTCAAACATCAAACTATGCATATCCACACCCATACACCCCCACACAAGTGTGTCTATGCAATGCATAGCTTTTAAAACTCACCATAATGCTAGAAGATTCAAGAAGCTAGACGTGGTAGAATACGCATAATGAAGATAATAATAACTCATTCTATAAAAGAACACACAATTCAACTGAGATAATGTTTTGTACAGTTAAATTATTGTTCCTGACAAAGAAATGAATTACAATTTTTTTATCAAAGATAAATCCAGAGACAAATTTGACTAGTAATTCCACACAAATAATTCCCCATGTTTATGAAGCACCTTTTCAAGAGTGAAATGTGGTGACCCATGTACCTGCACCCACTTAGATATAGTAGTTGTTAAAGTTATTTGATGAAATGATCAATAGTAAGACCTTTTATTTAGTAAGGTTGGTCAATTGACATAATAGATCTATCATGGCTCTATGGTCAATATAGCACAGGGCTTTCCCAGATCTGTAGCTGGAAGTTATTTTTACACAATATTGATCAATCGCTGACCTGAGAAGCTATACAATTTATTTAATACACACAGACACACACACAATTTATCATAACTGATCAATTATGGTATTTATAGTAATAGCATACTCATGATATCCTGCAATATTTTAAACGATAAAGAAAAAAGAAATGAAAAAAGGAAGAAGTTTAGAATTTTGGCAATATATCTTCTTTTAAGTTTTTATTAAAGTTTTAATTCTTTATTTTATATAGTTTGAGTGTGCAAAGGTACATAGCAACTGTGCTAGTATAAATATTTGCTATATTATATATGTTTATAATCACTTCCACTGACCCATGCATGTTGATATTGATCATACATAATTATAGTCTGTACACATTTTTTCATTTCTGTCTCACAGAAACATTGGCTCAAAGTGGCAAAGATGCAAGCCAAGAGGAAAGTCAACCAGCAAAGCGACAACGACTTGAAACAACTGATGCTGATGAAGAACTACCGACTGAGGATTTGTTTCAACATCTGAGGGATGATGAAGTGTTACAAGATATTTACCGCAAACAGTGGCAGAAAATCAAAGACTTTAAAACAAAAGGAAGAATTAGAGACATGTATAACTTTAGACTATTATCTCTAGATTTGGATTATTTGAGTGAGATAGCACTAGGTGTGTTTGATAAGCAAAAAACAGCATTTAAAATCAATGTTGCATATGGTTTTGTACTGAAGAATAACGAAGATGGAAAGCTTAGATATCATTATGCTTCCTCAAATAACAGATTGTTAAACACGCCCATGCTTGTTCAAAACAGATCAGATTTCATGAAATTTTTGGCAGAACTTCTGAAAAGAGACCCCTTGGAATATGCAAAAGCAGAGAGACCTAATTCTAAGTGGGTAGTAGATCTCATAACAAACATGACACTGTATGTATATAGAATCCCAGATCATCCCATAGGTGCAAGGGATGTACAATTGCCCAACTACATTCAAGAGAATCAAGCAGTCCTGGCTTTGATCAATGACCCAAACAAAAAACAAGAGGGATATAGTGACAATTTATGCTTCTTCAGATGCTTGGCTCTTCATCGGAATTGTCATCGGAAGGGATTGGAGACATTAACGAAGAAGTTATATCATGAGTACACACAAGAACCAGTCAAGAAGTTCAAAGGGGTGAGACTCTCAGAGCTGAGCACATTGGAAGAGCTTTTCAAAGTCAATATTATTGTTTATGAGCTTATTGAATCACGCTCTGATGGTGATGCTGACGCTTTTGAGGACGAGTTTATGATGGGAGACTATGGAGATGATGTAAACGAAGCAGCAGATAGTGTCGTTATGATAGAGAAGGATCGTGAAGGAGAGATACAAGAGGAAGATGTAGAGAAAGGTAATGGTAAAGCAACCAAGTCATACTATCATGATATGAAAAATGATAGATGTGGATCTCTGAATGTAGTAGCCCGACTGGTGCAGCGTAGTGTTAACAAGTATGATAGTACTATGTATATCAACAAATATGAAAACCACTTCAGTTACATAACAAATCTTGCCCAGTACAGCAAATCCTTCAAATGTAAGAAATGTCACAAATTGTGGAAGTCAGGATGGCAATTGACTCGCCACGAGGCTACGTGTGACGCAAATGGAACAAGACATATCTACCCAGGAGGATATTACATTAGCCCACCTACAATCTTTGCACTGCTTGAGGATGAAGGTTTCAGTATTCCAGAGCACATGAAGTTCTTTCCTACAGAGCTGTATATGACTTCGAGTGTTTCTTAGACAAGTCTACTGCTTCACAGACATCAGAGAAACTGACATGGGAAGCCCAACATGTTCCAGTCAGCGTATCTGTATGCAGCAACATTCCTAACTTTGAGGTGCCAAAATGCTTTGTATCCGATGGTAATTCTCAGGAGTTGGTCAACCAAATGATGAATTATTTGCTAGATATAAGCCAGCATAGCACAGCTTTGTTGCATGAATTGTACCAACCCATTTTCAAAGAATTAGATAGAAGAATAGAAGCACTGACTCCAAGGGAAGATACTTCAAAACCTGACAATGGTATAAAGCAACGCAAACATTTTGTCAAACTGAAAACTCGCTTGGAAAGTTACATAACTGAACTCCCGGTGATAGGGTTCAACAGCGGAAAGTATGACATCAATGTCATCAAACCATACATATATAGCTTCCTTCAGAACAATGACAAGATTCAATTCATTGTGAAACGAAACCATAATCATATGTGTATCAAGACCAACTGTTTCAAGTTTCTGGATGTTACGAACTATCTAGCTCCAGGCTCCAGCTACGATAAGTTCCTGAAGGCTTATAACTGTCAACTCCAGAAGGGGATATTTCCTTATGAATGGTTGGATTCGATAGAAAAGTTAGATACAACACAGCTACCACCGAAAGATGCATTCTTTAGTCGACTCAAAGGTACGAATATATCAGATGATGACTACCAATACTGTCAGCAAGTTTGGAAAGAGAATGGTATGGTTACCATGCACGATTTTCTGGTGTGGTACAACAATCTAGACGTAGAACCTTTCATTGAAGCACTTGACAAAATGGATTCTTTCTATAGGGAGAGAGGTATAGATACCTTTAAGGATGGGATGTCAGTTCCAGGCCTAACAATGAAGTACCTATTTAAGACGAGTCCTGAAGCCACATTCACCTTGTTTGATGAGACTAACAAAGACCTTCACCAGCTCTTTAAAGAAAAAAACCTAGTAGGCGGCCCGTCGATCATCTTTCACAGGTATCATGAAATTGAAAAAACACAGATTCGTGGTGGCAAGTTGTGTAAGAAGATAGTGGGCTATGATGCTAACGCATTATATCTTTGGGCCATTACACAAGACATGCCGACAGGAATGTATATCAGAAGACGTCAGGAAACTGGGTTCAAGCGAGAACAACACACAAAATTTCAATGGTAGCTCAAGAATGGTTGAGATGGGAGGCATACACTCGAGGAATCAACATTAGACACAATGGCAACAACACTGAAAAGCGAATCGGGCCACGTATGCTTCCAGTTGATGGCTTTTGTACTGAGACCAACCAAGTCTTCGAAATGCAAGGATGTAGATTTCATGGGCACAAGTGTGCAATGAATCCTCAACATGAAACACCAGAAATGAAGGAACGTTACAAGAGGACCTTGGAGAAGAAACAGTATATAGAAAATGAGGGATATGATTTTGTGGAGATGTGGGAATGTGAATTTACCAGACTAAAAAGATCCAACAAAGAGCTACAAGCTTTTGTCCACTCTGTTAGACCACCTCTCTATAAGAAAACCACTCTGACTCAAGATGAAATCATACAGGGGGTTCTTCAAGACAAGTTATTTGGATGTATTGAATGCGACATTCGTGTGCCAGAACGTCTCAAACCGTATTTTGAAGAAATGCCACCTATCTTCAAAAATGTTGACATCTCCATGAGTGACATAGGTCCCTTCATGGCAAAGTTTGCAGAAGACAACAACATCATGTCTACTCCAAGAAGAAGTTTAATTGGAAGCATGTTTGGAGAAAAGATCCTGCTTTCAACTCCTCTCTTGAAGTGGTATCTTCAGCATGGTTTAGAGGTTACACAAATATATCAGGTGATTGAATATTTGCCAAAGGCCTGTTTCAAAGAGTTTGGCAATGTTGTATCAGAAGCCCGCAGAGCTGGGGACATGAATTCTTCCAAAACAATAATTGCTGACACCATGAAACTTATCGGCAACTCTTCTTATGGAAAGACTATCACCAATAAGGAGAGACACACAAATGTCAAAATTGCAGACACTATAGAGGCCAGGAAAAGAATCAATGAACATCTCTTCCGTGATATCAATGAAATTACTGGTGATTGTCATGAGGTGATCATGGCAAAAAAATACATCAAGGAAGACTTACCAATTCAAATAGGATTCTTTGTGTATCAATATGCAAAGCTACGCATGCTACAATTTTATTTTGACTTCTTAGATAAATACATTGATCGATCAGACTACCAATACATAGAAATGGACACAGACTCCGCATATATAGCTATTTCTGCAGAACACCTTGATGATCTTGTGAAAGATGACCTTAAAGACCGGTTTCAACACGACAAGCCAAACTGGATTCCCAGGACTGATACTGAAGAACACAGACATTACGATAAGCGAACCCCTGGTCTTTTTAAAGTGGAGTGGGAAGGAGACGGTATGATCGCCCTCTGTAGCAAAACATATTATTGTTTTGGGCCTAAAGATAAATTCAGTTGCAAAGGTGTAAACAAAAATAATAACATCATTAACAAAGATCTCTATCTTCAGGTATTGACAGAGAAGAAGGCGCAAAGTGGTGTTAATCGTGGTTTCAGAGTGAAAGATAACAGTATCTTCACATACACCCAAACAAGAGATGCTTTCACCTTCTTCTACCCAAAGCGAAAAGTCCTAGAAGATGGGGTGTCTACAACATATTTAGACATATGATGAAATGAAAACTAACTTTTATAATTTTTAAATCTGTAGGCCTAATACTTATAATTAAATGTAAATGTATACTATATCAAATGTTGTACATTTTAAAAGAGAAAAATAATCTGTTAATAAAATCAATGAAAATCTCAAGTAGCTGGGTAGAATGAGCAAATGCGCCGTCTGCAACCTAAAATGTGTTAAGCCGCGTACTTAGTGCTTAAAAAAGCGTTACGCCGTCAAAATGTGTTGTGTAGTATCAGTAGTTGTCGAAAAGCGTTGTGCGGCGTTTGTAGTGAGTTCAAAAGCGTTACGCAGCGTCGATAGTGCGTTCAAAAGCGTTACACAGCGTTTGCAGTGCGTTCAAAAGCGTTACGCAGCGTTGATAATGCGTTCAAAAAGCGTTACGCAGCGTCGATAATGCATTCAAAAGCGTTACGCAGCGTCGATAGTGCGTTCAAAAACATTGCACCATATTATAAATAGTCCATCAAAATGGGTTTTATCATCGCTTGAATCATGAGTTAATTTATGCTAATGTCAGTCCATCTTCTCGTCATTTGTGCACAAACCATCAAAGGGTCAACATGAATGTTCTTGCTGCTAAACCTCACCAGTGTTCCCTGTGTGATAGAGGGTTCACTCGCCAATATGATCTTAGGCGACATGAGAAAAATGTACATCATGAAGAAGAGTCTGACCAAGAGGAAGGTGATTCAGAAGATGATGATATGGACTTGGATGATTCAAAAGTAAATGACAACAACGAATCCAAAGATTCTGAAGTAGATAATTCTGAATCTGAGGAGGAGTCATCGGATGAAGAGACAAGCGATGAGCTGGAAGATAATAGTGCATATCAAGAATGGTATGCACAAGCCATGGAAGCCACTGTAGAGATGAGAGCTGAAAAATATGAAAAGTACATTGCCGAGGGATTGGACCAAGAGCAGGCCAGTGAGAAAGCCTACACGAAGACCTTGTGGTCTGTTAAACGTATCTTTCTAAAACATTTTACCACATTTTTATGGAGTTATGCCCATTTGAAAGATGATGACCTGTATCAAGAACTCACAGAAGAGCTTGAAGACAAACTGGACAAAGGCGTGGATATTAACAAAGCTATCAAAAGAGTGGTGGCTAAATATCAAGCCAAATTCGATGGTCTATTCCTGTACGATGAAGATGCTGATGAAGGAATGGAAGCTGATGATGAAGACAGCATTTAAATAGGAACTAAACTTTGCTTTACCAACACCAAAACGTTTTAAGTGTTAAAACACATAAAACAACTGTAAATGATGTTAATATCACTTTCAGTTTCAACCATTTCAAGCCAAAACAATGGGGAGAGTTAACACAAACCATTTAGAGTAATGTTCCGTTTCCAAAAGGGACTTAACATTTCAGGTCGCTTCCGATTGGATGCAAGTTATGATGTGTAAACATGAGAAATGTGCTTAAAATTATGATTTCAAAATGTAAAGTGACATTCATATAAAATAATTCGCAACCTGTATAATAGTATGATTAATATACTTATTAATTAAATGTATACTGTACAAGACATATCATGTAATGTTTACAAACAGCCTTTGAAAGTCTATAATAAAAGATTTTTAAAATACAGAACATATATTTCTACTTGTAATGTTACTTTATTTCTTGTGGTTTTGTTTGAGTTCTTTATGCTTAGAATAGGTATCGCTACAAAATATAGGTATATAACATTATAACTGCTAGTAACAATTTATTAAATAGCCCTCTTAAGGTTTTAACGACCAAACAAGATACCCGTAAGTTAGTATAAATACAACATAGGTTACAATACCCTACAGTACTTTACACACTAGTAACACCTCTTGAAATATCGGAAAATTTTATTTCACTTTAACCTACTGCAGTTGTTTTGGATTCTTAACAAAAACAAATATTTATACTGTTGTCCTTAACTACCATCCTATAAACAACCTGGTACTGCCCCTGATTTCCAACCCTTGCCCCTGCTGTTCCTGCTCTTGCCCCTGTATTTTCTGCTCGTGTCACTAACCACGCCCCCATAACCTTGAACAGTCCAATCAGAGGGCAGGATTTTGATGACTCACCCCTTGACCCATTGGGATTGTCCAATCAGAGGGCAGGATTTGTCCCATATCCAAGCATATCCAAATCTGCCCCTGAAACTTGCTCATTCACCCTCCTGGAAACCTCCATACCTATACTACTGATATGCACGCAATTCTTGGTTTTATGTTGGCGCAGTCGGCGCAGACGTAGTTCTGAATTCGATAGAGGGCTTATAGGTCTTGGTTTTATGTTGGCGCAGTCGGCGTAGACGTAGTTCTGAATTCGATATAGGGCTTTGAAAACAACATGCTTCTTAACAGGACATAGACACACTTGCGTGTAGGTCTTGGTTTTATGTTGGCGCAGTCGGCGCAGACGTAGTTCTCAATTCGATAGAGGGCTTATAGGTCTTGCTTTTATGTTGGCGCAGTCGGCGTAGACGTAGTTCTGAATTCGATATGGGGCTTTGAAAACAGCATGCTTCTTAACAGGACATAGACACACTTGCGTAAACACAATGCACGACTAAACATAATGTATGAGGGAATGCCTCGTTCTAACAAGAAAGCCCGACTGCGCGTTGGGACGAGATACCTTATTTTTTGTAGTATATTTAGAATCAATCGTATCAAATTTTTACTTGAGTTGTAAAAACCATAAAAAGAGTCTCAATCAGTCTCATTAATTTTTATGTATTTTGCTGTTTGTTGATATAAGAAAATATGTAATAGTAAGTGCAATGCATCGCAACAAGACCAAAGTCATATAATTTGGATTCTATTATTTTTTAGAATGTAGTTCAGCCATCAATTCGCGGGAGAATTTTCCCAATTTTAACTTGATAAAATGGACTTTACAATCCATACCCGATGACCCCCCCCCCCCTTTTTTTTTAGTTGCGGCTACCCAATGAACCCCTTTCTTTGGTTGCGGCTACCCATAACCCCTTTTTTCTATAATAGCATCATCTAAATGCAACTAAACAATGCAGAAACCTGTCCAATTTTGCTTCATTTTTTCACAATTATGCCGAAAGTTTCAAAATTTTGCTACATTTTGTCACAATTTTCTACCCGATGACCCTTTCTTTAAATCTTATACTCGATGACCCCTTTTTTATTTTGTTTGTACCCAATGACCCCCGTAGTTTTAAAAATAACGCTTTGTACCCGATATGCCCCTACTTCGCGACTCCGGTAGGCACATACCCGTCACTTCCAAAATTGAGTGCCCCTCCCCCCGAGGTTCAAGTTGGATATGGTATACAAATGTGACTCAAAGACAGAGATATACCATATACACAATTATTGTTTAATTCTTGATGGTTTATTGATAGTAATAACAAAATATACTTACAAAATTGGATGCAAATATAAGTGAGATGATTGTAGTCATACAGTTATAACAAGATTAGAATGTACACGAATTTGTTTGCCTTATTAAGAAATACAGAAAGGTGTACAATAGAGTTGATAATGGTAATCATGGCTATGTGTCATTCTTTTGAAAATATGCAAGCTTCATAAGCATGTAATTGTAGATTCCGCATGTTTTGAAGGTGATAATGATACTTTTTTGATAATTTTGGCTATGGAGCACGGGCCCAAAACGGGGAGGCTGTATATTGCACGTCCCACGGCTGGTACCAGAGGATGATTTAAGCACTTCCCAGCAAGTCTTGCGGTTAGCATAGCTGTGGGGTGAACATGACACCACTGCCCGCCCACTGCATACACACGTACACGTGCATGGTTAAATTTGAATTTGGACAGATATATTTACAATAAAAACACCTTCAAAAAGTTGGCCGATTTCACATTTTATGTTATCTTATCTACAGAAGGTGTGATTTATCCTTCGTGCATACATCACTTTACATCTGAAATCGACCAAGTAATAATGACACACGGACAATTCTTAAACAACATCTTTTGCACAGAGTTCAATGGGATTTGAAAAATATAGTGGCAGTTGAAACTCAGAGGATGATTTTAAAAGCACTTCCCAGCAAGTCTTGCGGTTAGCACAGCTGTGTGAGTGAACATGACACCACTGCCCGCCCACTGCATACACATGTGCATGGTTAAATTTGAATTTGGACAGATATATTTACAATAAAAACACCTTCAAAAAGTTGGTCGATTTCACATTTTATGTTATCTACAGAAGGTGTGAATTATCCTTCATGCATACATCACTTTAGATCTGAAATCGACCAAGTAATAATGACACACGGGCAATTCTAAAACAACATCTTTTGCACAGAGTTCAATGGGATTTGAAAAGTAAAGTGGCAGTTGAAACTCTAGTGATAACACTTTTACAATGCATCATGGGGCTTCCTTAAATCATCCTCTGGTTGAAACTCTAGTGATAACACTTTTACAGTGCATGATGGGGCTTCCTTAAATCATCCTCTGGGCTGGTACGTTCAATCTCAGCCCATTGTCATTTTGACAATTCAACAGGAAGGCCTGTTTCCATTGCTACATTCTTGATGTCTTATATTAAACGAAAGTACGATTGCCGGATTCCGAATGATATTGTTGATTGTAACACATAATAAGTTCTATGTTAAAGCTTTGTTTTACATTACCTAATTACAATTGGGTGAACAATGTGTTCGTATGTTTACTGCGCTCTGTACAAAATAGAAGAATAACATTACATAAAACCCTCCACCACTAAATACTTACAAATTAATACATGAAGACAATAATATTTAAACTGGACTACTTACTGCCTAACATTTTGTGTCTTGAGCTGTTTAAGGTGGTTATGCAGGCATTATAAAAGTGCTCTAAACAGATTAATTGAGTAGACCAAAGTAGGCCTACACTGATCAATATGCCTTTTCTTTGGAATCAATCGGACATAGGCCTACAGTTTTCAAAATACATCAATTTATATTTTCTTTGTATCGTATTGTCTTTATCAATAATCAATCAAGTCAATAAGCTAAAATGACTGGAGAAGCTCATTAACATATAATTTTTGCCAATATTTTGCTAAAAATCCATGCATAAATGTTCGGGGTACTTTTATTTTGCATAAATTTGCCCTGAAACTTGGTCAAAGTGTTTCTAATATGTTTTAATGTATTATATAGTGAAGGCCAAGTTCAATAATAAACAACCTGTTTTCCATCCGACTTATTCAAAACAAGGTGGAGGAAAGGGCATTTTATTTTTTAGAGCAGAATCGTGAATACCCATAATCATAGTTATTCTAGCATACACTATGTCTGCACAAAAGAGGAGAAATCTTTTTATTTGTTATACTGACATATAGGACCCCTATTCCTAAAGTGTTTCTAGTTTATTAGCAAGGCATATATTGTTTTGTTAAAATAACTGACTTTCACAAAATACAAATTTAATTGAAGAAACCTCAACAAAGGAAACAAAGAAGACGTGAAACATGTTAATTTTGTTTATTTGGCCTAACTTAAGGGCTATATGTTTTACATCCTACAGCATTATCGTTGCTCAACAATGTAAAAACGTTTTTGTAACATTCCTAAAACATTTTTGAAAACTTGGTACAAATCATTCTAAACAGAATGTTATTTTGGAGTTGCAAAAATATTTTGAAAAACATGTTTGTCCAAGTATTTACAATCACGTTTTTAAAAATTTTTCACGACCTTTATATAACGCGACATTTAAATGTTATTAAAATGTTTTACGTTCTTATAACATTCCAAAAACATTTTTGAAAACTTTGTACAAATCATTCTAAACATAATGTTATTTTGGAGTTGAAAAATTATTTTGAAAACGATGTTTGCTCCAAATATTTCGTTTTTATAAATATTTACAAATGAAGGTAGAATGTTTCTAGTAAATGGTTGAAATTTTAAACAGGGTCAGTCCATATCAAATCAACCAATTTCTGAAAAAGTTCCCAGGTGACCCTCTCAGATTTTGATGAAATTCCATCAGAATATTCTTTGTGGCCACAATGAACCCATACAAAATTTGGCTTCATAGGCCATGTCGTTTTTGAGAAATGGCCCTTTGAATTTTGGCCCGACCACCCCCCTTTTTGGCACTCGCGAGTGTCATTGGTGATTTTTACCAACTTTGGTGGCTCATAACTTCTTGTTCTGAACAGATATAAAGCCGCAATCTTGGATTCTAGCTAACCTTATGTCATATGTTCAGAATCTGGCTCTAAATTTCAGATATCTGCTTTCCTTTTAAAGTTATGAGCACCCAAAGTTGGTCATTTATTCAACCGCAAGTGTGATTTTGTCATTTTGGGGGTCCCCTGGTGTCAAAAATATGTGGTCATATGACTCAAATGTCATAGATACATTGTCTATAGGTACATATCTAAGCCCACAAGCAAGTTTGAGCAAATCAAACCATTAATGGAGGAATGGGCGGTATACGAAGTTGGGTTCGGGTGAAAATTTGCTGGAGACCCCCCTCTTTCAGACCAATGGTTGACCATGTTGACAGTTGAAACATGAATTGAAATTTACAGCCCTGAAACATACTTATGAGACCTACCTAGAAACAAAAAATCAGCTTTGGTACTCAACTCCATCATAGTTAGATGGCAGCTTGAAAATAGGGTGGAAAACCTACTATTTCTTGTCTAAGGGTGTTGAATTCAGCAACCATGACAACAAAATCAGCAAAATTTGACCAAGTTTTTTCACAAGTGTCATATGAAATTTGTTCTGGGTGTGTTTTAGAGGCTAATACACACATCTAGAGTGGTCTGTAATGTACGACCCAAAAATATGCACATATACTAAGTAAAATTGTGCATATTTTGTTGCCATGGTTGCCGAATTCAACACCCTTAAACAAGAAATAACAGGTTTTTCTCCCTATTTTCAAGAGCCATCTAACTATGATGGAGTTGAGTACCAAAGCTGAATTTTTGTTTCTAGGTAGGTCTCATAAGTATGTTTCAGATCTGTAAATTTCTATTCATGTTTGCTCCAAATATTTCGTTTTTATAAATATTTACAAATGAAGGTAAAATGTTTCTAGTAAATGGTTGAAATATTAAATGTTTTTGCTTCCTAAGACTATGTATTTATTATCAATATCATGCCTTATACTCTGTTTGACCAAACTTCCTATTCAATCATGAGATGGAAATTTGTTTTTTAAGATGTATCCGGGAGTTGTATAACACTTTCAATTTTCATTTCATCACGCTCTAAAACAAACGATTTCTTATGCATTATATTTGTTTTGTGATGAAAATCGTGATGTTTTATTTCATCACGCTCTAAACAATAATTATAGTTACATGCATTTTAAGAAAAAATCTTATTAAAACAGTATGTTGTTTAGAAAAAATGTAGAAAGTGATGATGATGATGATGATGATGATGATGATGATGATGATGATGATGATGATGATGATGATGATAACTAGTGCACCTGCGGCTGTGAGAGCCCAGATGCTGTGAGAGCACTGGCATGATAGCGATACTGTTTGACCCCAGATGACCTTTGAACTCGGATGACCTTGGTGCAATTTTTTTCATGCTCCCCTCAGTCATACAAAGGATTCCACCTATAAATTAAGGCAAATAGGGCAAAGTTGAAATTTAGCCCCTACATGACCTTTGACCTCGGTTTACCTCAATTTTATTTTGCGCATATATTACCCCTCGTATCAAGGATTGCACCCACCAAGTTTGAACCCGATAGGACAAAGTTTGAAATCCATGACCTTTGACCTTTGACCTCGGATGACCTCCATATAATGTTTTTCATGCTCCCCTCATACAAAGGTTTCGACCCACCAAGTCTGAGCCCGATCGGACAAAGTTTGAAATTTGACCCCTCCGTAATGACCTTTGACCTTGGTTGACCTCGATTTTATTTCTCGCATTATATTCCCTTCCTATCAAGGATTCCACCCACCAAGTTTGGGCCCGATCGGACAAAGTTTGAAATTTTGACCTGTGACCTTGACCTCCGATGACCTTCAAAACCACATGGCCAACATGCTTTTCCCGATACATATCTATATGCGAAATTTCAGCGCGATGCGTCGAAGCACGGCGAAACGCATAGCTGGACAGACAGATAGACAGACAGATAGATAGACAGACAGATAGAGACCGCTTATTATTTTATTAGTATAGATGTCTCCAAAAGTGTCCCGGGTTTTTTTTCTTGCCCTAAATCGTGCGTATATCTATAAAATAAGGCACTTCAATAATCAATAATCAGTCCCGCGACGGTCTCCGCTAACTAGCTACTAACTTGGGTTATGGGCGCTGATTTTCATGTTCACTGTCACTTACTCATCAGCGAAGTACGACCCTTTGTCAATCACCTTCAGTACCCCATTTCGGCATACTATATAAGAAACTCATCATGATGATCGAACAGAGAGTACTTTAAATGTAGCTTGTACCGTTTTCGTGTGGCATTCTTCAGAAGTGAGCGGTCCGTTTACCAAAATTTTCGGTCAAATCTCCATTCAATTAACACGGGAGTTGGCTAGCTATGCCTTGCCCTCACTCACTATTTTACCAAAGTACCAAATTTCTGAACATCTAACCTATAGCTGTAATTTTAGGTCATGTACTTTTAATATTGGCCGGTTAACCCTAACCCTACCACAATATACTGCCGGCCATTTTGAAAAAGTCCACTGAACCAATGTAGATACATTTTATGCAAAAAACCCGGCAAAAAAGCTTTCCGGATTCGGTTTCAGCACCCAAAATGGCTATAGAATCCACTCGTCTAATAAATGATTTGCAAAAAATGCTATCATTTGCCCAGGTACGGTATTGTGCAAAATTTTACTAAACAGCAGAGTAAAATCTTTCCCCTTAGGCCTACTCAACACCGGGTAATTTTACTCAATTCATGTGATGTTTGGTTTATAATGTGATTTTTGGTTTACATTGTGATATTTTGGTTTAAAATGTGATTTTTGATCAAAAAATTAGTTTTTGGTCTAAAATGTGCTTTTTGATCAATAATTTGATTTTTTTGTTGGTCAAAAATCATAAATGTGACTTTTGGTCAAAATTAATGTGATTTTTGGGTTGGAAGGTGTTTTTGGTCAAAAATGTGATTTTTTTTTGTATGTATGATTTGTTTTCCTTTTCTAAAACATCTTGTTTTAAAATTGGGAAACAAATGATAATGACGTAGATATTCATTTGTTTTATACACATTACCCACCTAAAAAATGCGGACAGTCCTATATTGCATAATATGTATTTCGATTGAACATCTGCATTTTGTACCATTCAAAGAACAGTAGTTTTAGCTAGTAGTAACTATACAGTTAATATTGATGAGAATTTCAATAATATGATATTGGAATTAAATTCATAGTCCCTCTTTAAAAATAAAACGTTATCAATTTCAGACAATTGAGGCCCGTTAAGGAAAGTTAAAAATGAGAAAGAATCCTCACTTTGCAGTTTTTTATGTTTCTTATTATTTTGTGATGATAAAAGTAAGGATATTTTAACACTTTAGAAATTTCTCGTTTGTTATGTTTCTTATTACTTTGTGAGGAAAAGTAAGGAATTTTTGTATTACTTTGGAAATTTTTCACTTGTTATCATCATGTTTTGTGATGACAACAGTGAGAATTATTTTCATCATTTCGCCAACTTCTCATTTGTTATGTTTAACGTTTCTTATTATTTTGTGAGGAAAAAGTGAGGATTTTTTATCACTTTGGAATGTTTTCATTTGTTATATTTCTTATTATTTTGTGATGAAAAAGTTGTTCATTACGACGCCAATTTTTCATTCATTTTTAAAATTATTTTGTGATGAGATACGTGAGGATTTCTATCACATTCGAAATATAATTAGATATGGCACGATTTGGGGGAGAAATTTTGGCACCTATTTTTTGGACATCATAATATATAATTCATCACTTTTTTCATCACTTTGAAAACAATATTACAAAATGCAATCAAACAATATCAAGACATGGAATAATAATATTAAATTTCTCAATCCATGGGCTTAAAGCAACATTGTACATTATACAGAAAATTTTAAAAAAATCCGAAGTAATTTCAAAATCTTTTTTCCATACAAAATAATGTGAAACGTAACAAATGAAAAATTTGCGAAGTGATGAAAAATCCTCACTTTTGTCATCACAAAATGATAGAAAACATTAAAAATCAAAAATATAAAAGTAGTAAAAATCCTCACTTTTTTTCACCAGAAAAATATAAGAAACATAGTAAATAAAAAATTTGCAAAGTTATGACAAAATTCTCACTTTTTCCTCACAAAATATTAAAAGACATAAAAATTCAAAATGTGCAAAGTGATGAAAAACTATCACTTTTCCTCACAAACTATAAATAAGAAACATAACAAATGAAAAAATTACAAAGTGATAAAAATCCTCACTTTTTCCTCAAAAAATATTAATAAGAAACATACCAAATGAAAATATTACAAAGTGATAAAAATTTCGGGTTGGTACAATTTGTGACCCTAACTTCTCACACCCGACTTTTCAACCTAAAAATTTCAGCCAATATGGTACATATTTTCTAATGATTTAAACAAAATATTTTTTTTTAATTCTCAAAAACACAACTTAACTAAATAACAAAAACTGATGCTAAACTTAAAATGTGTATCCATTATTTAAATTCAATCAATCCCGGAAATTAAGCATGTTATTAAAACCCTAAGCCACGATGGGTAGATTTGTTTTGATTACCCAGATCAGCTATAATGCGTATAATAAAGGCTACTGCATGGAGGTGAGGTTTATGACCAAGAAATGTAAATATTGACTTTCCCTCTGTGTGTGTCATCACATGAACAATTACGTAATCGTATTGACTTTTGTTGAACCATGGTTGAACTTGTTAAAAGGTCAGTGAACTCATCATCACTCCTGCCAGAGACCATTTTCTCGGGGTGCCCTGTGCAAGGCAACATGATTCAGCTTTGGCCCTTCAGATCTGTAACCTAACTTTTCCAAGCTGTCCCAAAAAATCTCTTTTCCCGTGAAAATTTGCTATCAATGCTAAAATGCGAAGGGGATCACCGCCGAGCCAGGGGCCAAAATTTCCACATCGCATCGTTCAACTAAAAACATTAATTACCAGGACAAATGCGCGCGAAAAAATTGCAATGAACAAAATAATCATGTGCCATAAAATCGTGCCAAAGCCCACCCCTATAGCCAAAGTCATCCTTAAAGAACTAATATCACTTTCAAAACATACTGAATCTTCAATTATTAGGGGGGCTGAAAAATATGTAGGGGGGTTATAAAATTTTGGAGTTCTGAATATAGGGGATTCAAAAGTTTTGGGTGTATGAAGAGGAGGTTAAAAGTTTTGTGCACTTAGAGGGGGGGGTAAAAACTTTAGCAACATTAGTCCTGAAGCAAAAAAATAAAGAATAGCCTGCAATATTTTCGTAAATGTTCCAGTATTAAAAACCAAAACAAAAGTTCATTCCAGATAAGGGTATTTATTTGATACAGTTAACATAATTTAACTACGTCCACGCCTAAACGCAAAACCTGCTATTTTTGAACTACGTCTGCGCCGACTGCGCCGACATAAAACTGAACCAAGACCTACGGTCCAAACACTGCATGTAGCAGCAAAACACTCAAACACTTCTGGTATCAAACACAAAACAACATACCATCCCAATTCAACTTCAACGGGGACAAATCCCCCTCCAACACTGCGTCCATGCCCCAATGATCACCCATTTTAATTACGACCACACCCAAAGCCCAAACATGCTAAATTTCGACTACGTCTGCGCCGACATTAAACCAGGACCTATACTTTGTCCAATTTACATGTACCAACAACAAATTCAAACACAAAACAACACTGATCTTGTAGGCCTACTCCTTCAACGCCATTGGGGGACAAATCCCCCCGCAATACTGCGTCCACGCTCCATTTTTAAAATCACCACTTTTAACTACGTCCACGCCCAAACGCAAAATCTGCCATTTTCAACTACGGCTGCGCCGACTGCGCCGACTTACAAGACCTATGTCCAACATACTGTTCATGTACTGCCAGTCTGCCACCACTACTTCACACACAATTTAACATATTATACTAATTCAACATCATGGGCACAAATCCCCCAAACACTATGTCCCATTCATAAAATCACCAATTTTATCCACGTCCAAGCCCAAAGCCCAAACCTGTTAATTTTCAGCTACGTCTGCGCCGACTACGCCGACATAAAAACTAGACATAGAATTTGTCCTAGTAGGCCTATACATGTACCAACAACTAATTCAAATACAATCACACAAATAAATACCACATCTTGAACTCCTTCAACGGTATAACGGGGACAAATCCCCCCGCAATACTACGTCCACGCCCCATTTTTAAAAACCTGTCAATTTTCAACTACGTCTGCGCCGACTGCGCCTTGTTAAAAACCGACACCTAGGGCCTATAGGCCTACTCCCGAGTAGTACCAGCAAACATACTTCCTTTGTTTCATCTGCAACTTAAATAATGCATCTACGCTGCATTGATCAACCCGCCAATTTAAACTGCGTCCACGTCAAACGCCAACTCTGTCGGTTTTTCGACTACGTCTGCGCCAACTGCGCCCACAAAAAACCAAGACCTATACTTAGTCTCCAGAATAACACACTCACAACATTACCATACACAAATCATTAAAACAGAATACCCCACTCAAGCACAAAACACCCTATTCCAATACATACAAACATGTTACAACTTTATACAACTATGCCCCCGAGAGGGGTATTCTGTAGTTACTCCCAATGATGATTCTTTCAGTACGCAAAAAATTACTTTTTGTCTCACATAAACCCGGCATGATTGCTATCTTCGGTAGACAGTCATATCATTAAAAAAATCATTAAACATAAAAAAAATAGAGGTGTGAATCAAGGCCCTAAATGCTATCTACAGAAGATAGCAAGGAAAGCAAAAAACATTCAAAATAATAATGTTCCAAAATAACATTGCCTAACACGCGTTCTAGATGATGATGATTCAGAAGGCAAAATGGGAGGATTCAGTGCGAAAAATCCCGGGGCCGGTAAAACGGCATTAATTTGCCGCGCGCCTAGGGGGAAAAAAATCGGCATTAGGCCGAATTCAAAGCTATAAAGAAATGTTAAAATGAAGAAGTTGACCAAAATTTAAAACGGCACTTATAAAGCAGAGATTATTGGGACCATGAAGGAAATAAAATAATAAACAAAACAATAAAGCAAAACAAAAAGAAAACAAAAAGAAAAGAAAACAAAACAAAAAACAATGATGATTCTTTCAGTACGCAAAAAATTACTTTTTGTCTCATATAAACCCGGCATGATTGCTATCTTCGGTAGACAGTCATATCATTAAAAAAATCATTAAACATAAAAAAAAAAATTAGAGGTGTGAATCAAGGCCCTAAATGCTATCTACAGAAGATAGCAAGGAAAGCAAAAAACATTCAAAATAATAATGTTCCAAAATAACATTGCCTAACACGCGTTCTAGATGATGATGATTCAGAAAGCAAAATGGGAGGATTCAGTGCGAAAAATCCCGGGGCCGGTAAAATGGCATTAATTTGCCGCCCGCCTAGGAAAAAAAAAATCGGCATTAGGCCGAATGCAAAGTTATAAAGAAATGTTAAAATGAAGAAGTTGACCAAAATTTAAAACGGCACTTATATAGCAGAGATTATTGGGAACATGAAGGAAATAAAATAATAAACAAAACAAAAACAAAACAAAAACAAAACAAAAACAAAACAAAACAAAAAACAATGATGATTCTTTCAGTACGCAAACAATTACTTTTTGTTTTTTATAAACCCGGCATGATTGCTATCTTCGGTAGAAAGTCATATCATTAAAAAAATCATTAAACATAAAGAAAAAAATTAGAGGTGTGAATCAAGGCCCTAAATGCTATCTACAGAAGATAGCAAGGAAAGCAAAAAACATTCAAAATAATAATGTTCCAAAATAACATTGCCTAACACGCGTTCTAGATGATGATGATTCAGAAGGCAAAATGGGAGGATTCAGTGCGAAAAACCCCGGGGCCGGTAAAATGGCATTAATTTGCCGCGCGCCTAGGAAAAAAAAATCGGCATTAGGCCGAATGCAAAGTTATAAAGAAATGTTAAAATGAAGAAGTTGACCAAAATTTAAAACGGCACTTATATAGCAGAGATTATTGGGAACATGAAGGAAATAAAATAATAAACAAAACAAAAAAGCAAAACAAAAAGAAAACAAAAACAAAACAAAAAACAATGATGATTCTTTCAGTACGCAAAATATTACTTTTTGTCTCATATAAACCCGGCATGATTGCTATCTTCGGTAGACAGTCATATCATTAAAAAAATCATTAAAAAAAAAAAAAAAAAATTAGAGGTGTGAATCAATTCCCTAAATGCTATCTACAGAAGATAGCAAGGAAAGCAAAAAACATTCAAAATAATAATGTTCCAAAATAACATTGCCTAACACGCGTTCTAAATGATGATGATTCAGAAGGCAAAATGGGAGGATTCAGTGCTAAAAATCCCGGACCGGTAAAACGGCATTAATTTGCCGCGCGCCTAGGAAAAAAAATCGGCATTAGGCCGAATGCAAAGCTATAAAGAAATGTTAAAATGAAGAAGTTGACCAAAATTTAAAACGGCACTTATATAGCAGAGATTATTGGGAACATGAAGGAAATTAAATATTAAACAAAACAAAAAATCAAAACAAAAAGAAAAGAAAAGAAAACAAAAACAATGATGATTCTTTCAGTACGCAAAAATTACTTTTTGTGTCATATAAACCCGGCATGATTGCTATCTTCGGTAGACAGTCATATCATTAAAAAAATCATTAAACATAAAGAAAAAAATTAGAGGTGTGAATCAAGGCCCTAAATGCTATCTACAGAAGATAGCAAGGAAAGTAAAAAACATTCAAAATAATAATGTTCCAAAATAACATTGCCTAACACGCGTTCTAGATGATGATGATTTAGAAGGCAAAATGGGAGGATTCAGTGCGAAAAATCCCGGGGCCGGTAAAACGGCATTAATTTGCCGCGCGCCTAGGAAAAAAATCGGCATTAGGCCGAATGCAAAGCTATAAAGAAATGTTAAAATGAAGAAGTTGACCAAAATTTAAAACGGCACTTATATAGCAGAGATTATTGGGAACATGAAGGAAATAAAATAATAAACAAAACAAAAAATCAAAACAAAAAGAAAAGAAAACAAAACAAAAAACAATGATGATTCTTTCAGTACGCAAAAAATTACTTTTTGTGTCATATAAACCCGGCATGATTGCTATCTTCGGTAGACAGTCATATCATTAAAAAACTCATTAAACATAAAGAAAAAAATTAGAGGTGTGAATCAAGGCCCTAAATGCTATCTACAGAAGATAGCAAGGAAAGCAAAAAACATTCAAAATAATAATGTTCCAAAATAACATTGCCTAACACGCGTTCTAAATGATGATGATTCAGAAGGCAAAATGGGAGGATTCAGTGCTAAAAATCCCGGACCGGTAAAACGGCATTAATTTGCCGCGCGCCTAGGAAAAAAAATCGGCATTAGGCCGAATGCAAAGCTATAAAGAAATGTTAAAATGAAGAAGTTGACCAAAATTTAAAACGGCACTTATATAGCAGAGATTATTGGGAACATGAAGGAAATAAAATAATAAACAAAACAAAAAATCAAAACAAAAAGAAAATAAAACAAAACAAAAAACAATGATGATTTTTTCAGTACGCAAAAAATTACTTTTTGTGTCATATAAACCCGGCATGATTGCTATCTTCGGTAGACAGTCATATCATTAACAAAATCATTAAACATAAAGAAAAAAATTAGAGGTGTGAATCAAGGCCCTAAATGCTATCTACAGAAGATAGCAAGGAAAGCAAAAAACATTCAAAATAATAATGTTCCAAAATAACATTGCCTAACACGCGTTCTAGATGATGATGATTTAGAAGGCAAAATGGGAGGATTCAGTGCGAAAAATCCCGGGGCCGGTAAAACGGCATTAATTTGCCGCGTGCCTAGGAAAAAAAATCGGCATTAGGCCGAATCAAAGTTATAAAGAAATGTTAAAATGAAGAAGTTGACCAAAATTTAAAACGGCACTTATATAGCAGAGATTATTGGGAACATGAAGGAAATAAAATAATAAACACAACAAAAAACCAAAACAAAAACAAAACAAAAACAAAACAAAACAAAACAAAACAAAACAAAACAAAAAACAATGATGATTCTTTCAGTACGCAAAAAAATTACTTTTTGTCTCATATAAACCCGGCATGATTGCTATCTTCGTTAGACAGTCATATTATTTAAAAAATCATTAAACATAAAGAAAAAAATTAGAGGTAAGCAAAAACATTCAAAATAATAATGTTCCAAAATAACATTGCCTAACACGCGTTCTAGATGCTGCTTTATTTTTCCAGCGTAGGGCCTAGAAAAACTAATTTATAATTTCTTTTTGTATTATACCCCGTTTACATTGGGCGAAAGTCGCAATCGAATTCACTAAAGTCGTAATCGAATTAATTCGTATCATAATACCCCGTTTACATTGGGCGAAAGTCGTAATCGAATTCAGTAAAGTCGTAATCGACTTAATTCGTATCATACGTGTAAACAGGTACAGTCGTAATTAATCGTAATTCAAAAGTCGTAATTCCAATGATGACTTGTATCATCATTCATTTCAAGTGAATTCGAATAAGTCGTCATTAATTACGACTTTTTGCTAATGTAAACGAACACGTTGTTGAATTCGTATTTACCTGCCGTTACCATTAGTAACAAACGAATTCGATATTCGTGAATGCGAATTTGAAATCGAATTAAGCCGATCAGTGAAAACACCCACTAAACGAATTAATTTGCGGTCGTACGACTTTTGACCAATGTAAACGGGGTATATGTTAAACAGGTACAGTCGTAATAATCGTAATTCAAAGTCGTAATTCCAATGATGACTTGTATCATCATTCATTTCAAGTGAATTCGAATAAGTCGTCATTAATTACGACTTTCGCTAATGTAAACGAACGCGTTGTTGAATTCGTATTTACCTGCCGTAACCACTGGTAACAAACGAATTCGATATTCGTGAATGCGAATTTCAAATCGAATTCAGCCGATGTAGTGTAAACACCCACCAAACGAATTAATATGCTGTCGTAATTCAAAATACAGCTTAAGTCGATTACGACTTTTGCCCAATGTAAACAGGGTATTATATTTATTTATTTATTTATTTATTTGTTTTATTTATTTATTTATTTGTTTTATTTGTTTTATTTATTTATTTATTTTATTTATTTATTTAATGACGTTTTGGGGCTCGAGAGAACGGGCACATTTATTTATTTATTTATTTATTTATTTATTTATTTATTTATTTATTTATTTATTTATTTATTTATTTATTTATTTATTTATTTATTTATTTATTTATTTATTTATTTATTTATTTATTTATTTATTTTTCGATTGATTATTTGATGATTGAGTGAGCAGCTTTATCGATTGCTACTTTAGTTGTGGGACTTCTATTTGATTTTGAATGACATCGTACATTAGTATTGATTTTTTCCGTTAAGCATTATCAAGAATTAATATCACAGGTTTTAGTGCAGATAGAAAGTTGGCTTAGTGATACTATCCGTTGATTCAGAACCGGAAGGTGCCGGGTTCGATTCCGACCTATGCCTATTTTTTTAAAGCCTTGGAAAATTACCAGTAAGTTTATTTGGCGCGCGATCTCAGTTATTCATTTTCTGATGGCTGTGCCTCTTACAGACACCCTCCCTCTGGAATCCAAACCACGGAGCGCTCATTACACCTCCCTTAACTTCCAGAGTATCTACTCAAAACGTGAAGAATTCTGGAATAAAGCAGTTAAGCCAGATGTGATCTATGGTTGCGAGACATGGCTCAAACATACCATCGCCCAAGGAGAAGTATTCCCACCTGGTTATGACATGTACCGCTGCGACAGAAATGACGGTCATGGTGGTGTAATTCTGGGCATTCATAACAGCCTTAACAGCCACCAGATTGATATTCAGACTGGAGCGGAATTTGTTGCGGCAAAAATACTAAATGGCAAGCAGTCTATTGTGGTTGCATCACTGTACCGTCCAACAAACAATGACCAAGACTACATGGACGAATTGAACCGTACCATCATTCAATTGTGCCAAACCAACCCAGGAGCTGCGATTTGATATTTGGTGATATTAATCTTCCATACATTGACTGGAGCACCGGCAGCATCATCTCGCATCAGTACAAAATCTCAATAAATGAGTCCTTCTTCCATGTCCTCCATCGTGCAAGACTCGACCAGTTGATTGATTTCCCAACACGAGGCGATAATATCCTGGACGTTATAGTGACTAATAGACCGTCCCTGGTTAACAGATGCTCGGGTTTACCAGGCCTAAGCGACCATGCTGTCATCTATATGGATGTTAATGTAAGGGCTCACAGAAGAAAGCCAGTTCGCCGCAAGATCCTGTTGTGGAAGAGAGCTGACCTTGACGCCATACGTGACAGAATCAAGAAATGGGCCAGTCATTTCACGTCTGAGCATACTACTTCCACCCTAGTAGAGGAATTAGTCAATGCCATTCAACACGAGTTGGAAAGAGTCTTGGAGGACTGTGTGCCTTCGAAATTTAGTTCAACCAGACACAATCAACCTTGGTTTAACTCCAACACTAAGCGGGCCACCAGACGCAAGGCGCGAGCCTACCGTAAAGCTCGTAAAACCAAAAAGGAGAGGGATTGGCTTCGATTCAAACATCTAAAGAAAGAATCCCAGAAGACTTGCCGAAGGTCATACAACAAGTACATCTATGACATAGTGCACAGTGATCCTGGCAGTGGGCATAATAAGAGGCTTGGCGCCCTTATTAAGTCGAAGAGATGTGACCAGATGGGCGTTGCTCCACTGAAGGAAGGTGGGTTCCTACACTCTGACCCCAAGACCAAAGCTGCTATACTCAACCGGCAGTTTACCTCTGTGTTTTCCGTTGACGACGGCTCTACTGTACCTGATCTTGATCACAGACAACATCCCTCCATGGACTGCATCACTGTAGACAGGAATGGCGTTACCAAGCTGCTCAGAAACCTGAAGCCCTTCTCAGCTTCTGGACCCGCTGGCATACCAACAACGCTACTGAAAGAAACAGCAGAAGAAATCTCTCCTGTAGTGACTCTTCTATTCCAAGCTTCCATCGATCAAGGCAAGGTTCCATCCCAGTGGAAGAAAGCTCAGATTGTCCGATCTTCAAGAAGGGCAGCCGTTTTGATGCAGCCAACTACCGGCCAATCTCCCTCACTTCAGTCTTATGCAAGCTATGTGAGCATATTGTGCACTGTGCCGTTATTCGTCATCTCAAAGCATGTAAGATTCTATCTGACGCACAACACGGATTTCGCCAACGAAGATCTTGCGAGACCCAGCTCATTGTCACCTTGGATGACCTGGCCAAAGGATTGGATAACAAATCCCAGACTGACGTGATTTTCCTAGACTACGAGAAGGCATTCGACAAGGTTTCGCATCGTCACCTCCTGAAGAAAGTGGAACACTACGGCGTCCATGGTAGTTCTCTCAACTGGATCAGAGACTTTCTTTCCAGCAGATCCCAATCAGTCGTAGTTGATGGCAGTAAGAGCCCTGAAGCACCTGTGACATCCGGTGTCACACAGGGCAGCGTGTTAGGACCCCTGTTGTTTGTTATCTACATCAACAATCTTCCTGATTGTGTCTCTGATTCTACAACAAGACTGTTCGCCGATGATAGCCTCATCTACCGAAACATCACATCTCCAGGGGACTCAGCTGCTCTTCAACACGCCCTTGACGCTCTCCAGAAGTGGGAATCTGACTGGCTGATGAGCTTCAACGAAACCAAGTGCCAAGTATTGCAGGTGACCAACAAACGCAAGCCCACTCCAGCGTCCTATTCCATCCATGGCCACACACTGGAGACCGTCAACTCAGCTAAGTATCTGGGCGTCCATCTTGATTCCAGACTGAGTTTCAACACTCATGTGGACACCGTCACCAAGAAGGCAAATTCAACCAAGGCTTTCCTGTCACGCACCATCAGCCACTGCAGTCAGAAACTTAAGGAAGCAGCCTACATAACCTTCATCAGACCTACTGTGGAGTATGCAGCATCAGCTTGGGATACCCACACACAGCGTAATACAAAGAAGCTCGAACAGGTGTAGACTATGCCATAGTCGAATTTTATTAAAATATGTTATTATTACTATTAGTCATGATGAACCCATTTCGTTGAACTCAAAATTATACTGATGTTTATTAAAATTAAAGTATTCAATAGTAAAATGGTCATAAAGAGTTAAAATATCAGACGATTAGTGACAATAAAAGTAATTGAATGCAACATTATCTTGCATAATTATAACGGCTTACTTTAATACTGAACAATTCTGATTTTGGAATCTACCAGTTTATTGATAGCGAACCCCGAAATTTCGACTATGAACTTTGAATTGTAAGCAGAACTTTACCCCCTGGACTTTGCTCTCTAAAAACACACTGTCAAGCATACTTGTTTATCAGTCCATTAAAGGGGGGTAACCCTATCGGTTTAGGATATGGATTCTCTTCAAACTTACATACAATGTCAAATATTGTCCCCTTTATCAATCTATGTGAGAAAACGGGAACAATTTCAGCATCAATGTGAATAATTAGCATATTAGCAAGCCAATTCACTGGTACGCGTGAATTGCATTCTGGTCAGGCATCCCGAAACAACGGCCGAGCGCATGTCCCGGTGGAAACAGGAAGTGTTCGCCTTGGCACTGAAAACCGACTCGCCCCTGTACACTTTTATACCCTCTATTCATACTGATTAATCTTAAAAAACATTACATATCACTGCGCTCATTATCATTCTTGACAAGATAGCCCATGCTGTATTTACTTCGCTTAATTATTTCTTTATTTTTAGCTATATGATGCACATTTTCACATATTTATGATTTTTCTTTGTTTTATTTTTTAACTAATTTTTTAATGGGGGAGGTGCTCTCATAATTTTTTTTCATATTCCTCGTATCATGCTTGACAATATAGGTCATGTTTCCTTATTTATTTCGCCTCTTATGTATTTCTTTATTTTTGATTTTTGTTTTATATCATTATAGCGCCATCTATAGTTTGACATTAGGGGGCCTATTTGATGTATTTTTGCGGACGAATTGGTACTGGGGTGAAGTCTTCCGAATCTATTCCGATTTCATTCTATGACTACCCAAAACTCCCGTGTCGTGTAAAATGCGAACAACTGGTAACCTGTAAAAACCGCTGTGTTTCATGATTTCTCCGGAAATACATCGACTTGGAGCGTCAAATTTCAGGATAGTAATGAGAAAATAGTATCTATTATGTGATACCAAAACCTCATCAACAATGAAAAAAATCGGGGGATGATGCTATCGATCGGGTTACGGACCTTTAACCACAAGTACTAAGCATGGACGCGCTAGATGTTTGATGAGAGATTAACTTTCGCGTCAACACAAAAGCGCCGCAAATACCACAGACAGTTGTTTACGGTGTAGTTAATGGTAAAGGCGCGGGCCCAGACGATTTAAACCATAGCGAGGTATGGGCGACCAATCACAAGGCAGATCCATTTAAAGATGCATTACATCATGGACAATTTTAGTTAGGCCAGAAATTGGCCTAACTCTCCATAGAGTCCCGTGTTAAAAATCTTGACCGCAAGGCAATGTCAGTAGTCAACTTGGGAAGCTAACAAACAGAGGGAGTAGGGTGACTGATCAGATGTGAAAATCTATCAATTGTGCACACATTAATTAAATCAGAGTTTTAAGCTTAAATACAATATCCAGAGTATGCACAATGGGCAAGTGGACTACGGGGTAGTCTAGAACAGGTGCAACGAAATTCTGCCCGTTTTGTCACGGGACTCTACGACAGAAGAAGTAGTGTCACCTCAATGCTCCGCAACCTGAACTGGACATCTCTCCAGGACCGACGCCTTTGCAGTCGCCTACTGATGATGTGCAAGATCAGATTTGACCTGGATGATATCACATGGAACCAATATCTCATCCATCATCGTTCTTCTACCAGAGGCCATTCATCCAGGTTCTTGCAACCCCACACCAACTCTTCAGTGTTTGCTAATTCATTCTTCCCACGCACCATCCGGGATTGGAACAAGCTCCCAGAGGATCCAGCAAACTACCAATCTCTCGACAGCTTTAAGACCATGTTGAGGGATTCACCACTTAAGTAGTTTCATCACCAGCCTAGTTTTTACTCGCACATCTGTATATATTGTGCACCTGTCTTAAGTTTCATGCTACGTTTGTTCCGGCCCATGCACACCTAGACTACCCCGTAGTCCACTTGCCCTTTGTGCATGCATACTCTGGATATTGTATTTAAGCTTAAAACTCTGATTTAATTAATGTGTGCACAATTGATAGATTTTCACATCTGATCAGTCACCCTACTCCCTCTGTTTGTTAGCTTCCCAAGTGGACTACTGACATTGCCTTGCGGTTAAGATTTTTAACACGGGACTCTGTGGAGAGTTAGGCCAATTTCTGGCCTAACTAAAATTGTCCATGATGTAATGCATCTTTAAATGGATCTGCCTTGTGATTGGTCGCCCATACCTCGCTATGGTTTAAATCGTCTGGGCCCGCGCCATTACCATTAACTACACCGTAAACAACTGTCTGTGGTATTTGCGGCGCTTTTGTGTTGACGCGAAAGTTAATCTCTCATCAAACATCTAGCGCGTCCATGCTTAGTACTTGTGGTTAATGGACTGATAAACAAGTATGCTTGACAGTGTGTTTTTAGAGAGCAAAGTCCAGGGGGTAAAGTTCTGCTTACAATTCAAAGTTCATAGTCGAAATTTCGGGGTTCGCTATCAATAAACTGGAGATTCCAAAATCAGAATTGTTCAGTATTAAAGTAGCCGTTATAATTATGCAAGATAATGTTGCATTCAATTACTTTTATTGTCACCAATCGTCTGATATTTTAAACTCTTTATGACCATTTTACTATTGAATACTTTAATTTTAATAAACATCAGTATAATTTTGAGTTCAACGAAATGGGTTCATCATGACTAATAATAACATATTTTTAATAAAATTCGACTATGGCATAGTCTAATGCACACCACGCAGTGCGCCTGTTCTCACTCATGTGAGCAATGCACTTTAAAGGAAGGAAGGAAGGAAGACACACCCCACCCACGGACAGACAGAAATAGTGATTACTAAGTCCACCCACGGACAGACAGAAATAGTGATTACTATTAAAGTATCTTGAACAAAGTTCAGGCGAGACAATAAACTGACATGAACATAATGGAAAATTTCTTCCTTCTGGCCAAAACCGGAAAAGTGGCATCTAACTATTTGAATCTGTTCCAGGTATTTACTTGAATCTGACCCAGTAATTGTTTGAATCTGAACCCAGATAATTATTTGAATCTGGCCCAGGTAATTATTTGAATCTGGGCCCCCAGGTATTTATTTGAATCTGGACCAGGTAATTATTTGAATCTGGCCCATGTAATTATTTGAGTCTGGCCCCAGGTATTTGAATCCACCGCAGGTAATTATTTGAATCTGGCCTCAGGTAATTATTTGAATCTGGTCCAGGTAATTATTTGAATCTGGCCACAGGTAATTATTTGAATCTGGCCTCAGGTAATTATTTGAATCTGGCCTCGGGTAATTATTTGAATCTGGTGCAGGTAATTATTTGAATCTGGTCCAGGTAATTATTTGAATCTGGTCCAGGTAATTATTTCAATCTGGTCCAGGTAATTATTTGAATCTGGCCACAGGTAATTATTTGAATCTGGTCCAGGTAATTATTTGAATCTGGTCCAGGTAATTATTTGAATCTGCCACAGGTAATTATTTGAATCTGGCCACAGGTAATTATTTGAATCTGGCCTCAGGTAATTATTTGAGTCTGGTCCCAGGTATTTGAATCTGGTCCAGGTAATTATTTGAATCTGGCGCAGGTAATTATTTGAATCTGGCACAGGTAATTATTTGAATCTGGTCCAGGTAATTATTTGAATCTGGCCCAGGTAATTATTTGAGTCTGGCCCCAGGTATTTGAATCTGGTCCAGGTAATTATTTGAATCTGGCGCAGGTAATTATTTGAATCTGGCGCAGGTAATTATTTGAATCTGGTCCAGGTAATTATTTGAATCTGGCGCAGGTAATTATTTGAATCTGGCGCAGGTAATTATTTGAATCTGGTCCAGGTAATTATTTGAATCTGGCGCAGGTAATTATTTGAATCTGGTCCAGGTAATTATTTGAATCTGGCGCAGGTAATTATTTGAATCTGGCGCAGGTAATTATTTGAATCTGGCCCAGGTAATTATTTGAATCTGGCCCAGGTAATTATTTGAATCTGGCCTCAGGTAATTATTTGACTCTGGTCCAGGTAATTATTTGAATCTGGCCCAGGTAATTATTTGAATCCGGCGCAGGTAATTATTTGAATCTGGCGCAGGTAATTATTTGAATCTGGTCCAGGTAATTATTTGAATCTGGTCCAGGTAATTATTTGAATCTGGCCTCAGGTAATTATTTGAATCTGGTCCAGGTAATTATTTGAATCTGGCGCAGGTAATTATTTCAATCTGGTCCAGGTAATTATTTGAATCTGGCGCAGGTAATTATTTGAATCTGGCGCAGGTAATTATTTGAGTCTGGCTCCAGGTATTTGAATCCACCCCAGGTAATTATTTGAATCTGGCCTCGGGTAATTATTTGAATCTGGCCTCAGGTAATTATTTGAATCTTGCACAGGTAATTATTTGAATCTGGCCCAGGTAATTATTTGAATCTGTCGCAGGTAATTATTTGAATCTGTCGCAGGTAATTATTTGAATCTGGCGCAGGTAATTATTTGAATCTGGCCCAGGTAATTATTTGAGTCTGGTCCCAGGTATTTGAATCTGGCACAGGTAATTATTTGAATCTGGTCCAGGTAATTTTTTGAATCTGGCACAGGTAATTATTTGAATCTGTCGCAGGTAATTATTTGAATCTGGCCCAGGTAATTGTTTGAATCTGGTCCAGGTAATTATTTGAATCTGGTCCAGGTAATTATTTGAATCTGGCCTCGGGTAATTATTTGAATCTGGCACAGGTAATTATTTGAATCTGGCGCAGGTAATTATTTGAATCTGGCGCATGTAATTATTTGAATCTGGCGCAGGTAATTATTTGAATCTGGTGCAGGTAATTATTTGAATCTGGCCCAGGTAATTATTTGAATCTGGCCCAGGTAAATATTTGAATCTGGGCCCCCAGGTATTTATTTGAATCTGGCCACAGGTAATTATTTGAACCTGGTCCAGGTAATTGTTTGAGTCTGGCCCAGGTAATTATTTGAATCTGGCCCCAGGTATTAATTTGAATCCACCCCAGGTAATTATTTGAATCTGGCGCAGGTAATTATTTGAATCAGGCGCAGGTAATTATTTGAATCTGGCGCAGGTAATTATTTGAATCTGGCCCAGGTAATTATTTGAATCTGGCCCAGGTAATTATTTGAATCTGGGCCCCCAGGTATTTATTTGAATCTGGCCACAGGTAATTATTTGAACCTGGCCCAGGTAACTATTTGAGTCTGGCCCCAGGTATTTGAATCCACCCCAGGTAATTATTTGAATCTGGCGCAGGTAATTATTTGAATCTGGCCTCAGGTAATTATTTGAATCTGGTCCAGGTAATTATTTGAATCTGGTCCAGGTAATTATTTGAATCTGGCGCAGGTAATTATTTGAATCTGGCCTCGGGTAATTATTTGAATCTGGTCCAGGTAATTATTTGAATCTGGCCCCAGGTAATTATTTGAATCTGGTCCAGGTAATTATTTGAATCTGGTCCAGGTAATTATTTGAATCTGGTCCAGGTAATTATTTGAATCTGGCGCAGGTAATTATTTGAATCTGACCTCGGGTAATTATTTAAATCTGGTCCAGGTAATTATTTGAATCTGGCGCAGGTAATTATTTGAATCTGGCCCAGGTAATTATTTGAATCTGTCGCAGATAATTATTTGAATCTGGCGCAGGTAATTATTTGAATCTGGCCCAGGTAATTATTTGAATCTGGCCCCAGGTATTTGAATCCACCCCAGGTAATTATTTGAATCTGGCCCAGGTAATTATTTGAATCTGGCGCAGTTAATTATTTGAATCAGGCGCAGGTATTTATTTGAATCTGGCCACCACAGGTAATTATTTGAATCTGGACCAGGTAATTATTTGAATATGGCCCATGTAATTATTTGAGTCTGGCCCCAGGTAATTATTTGAATCTGGTCCAGGTAATTATTTGAATCTGGCCACAGGTAATTATTTGAATCTGGCCTCAGGTAATTATTTGAATCTGGCCTCGGGTAATTATTTGAATCTGGTGCAGGTAATTATTTGAATCTGGTCCAGGTAATTATTTGAATCTGGTCCAGGTAATTATTTCAATCTGGTCCAGGTAATTATTTGAATCTGGCCACAGGTAATTATTTGAATCTGGTCCAGGTAATTATTTGAATCTGGTCCAGGTAATTATTTGAATCTGCCACAGGTAATTATTTGAATCTGGCCACAGGTAATTATTTGAATCTGGCCTCAGGTAATTATTTGAGTCTGGCCCCAGGTATTTGAATCTGGTCCAGGTAATTATTTGAATCTGGCGCAGGTAATTATTTGAATCTGGCACAGGTAATTATTTGAATCTGGTCCAGGTAATTATTTGAATCTGGCCCAGGTAATTATTTGCATCTGTCGCAGGTAATTATTTGAATCTGTCGCAGGTAATTATTTGAATCTGGTCCAGGTAATTATTTGAATCTGGCGCAGGTAATTATTTGAATCTGGTCCAGGTATTTGAATCCATGACCCCAGGTAATTATTTGAATCTGGCCCAGGTAATTATTTGAATCTGGCGCAGTTAATTATTTGAATCAGGCGCAGGTAATTATTTGAATCTGGCGCAGGTAATTATTTGAATCTGGCGCAGGTAATTATTTGAATCTGGCGCAGGTAATTATTTGAATCTGGGCCCCCAGGTATTTATTTGAATCTGGCCACAGGTAATTATTTGAACCTGGCCCAGGTAATTATTTGAACCTGGCCCCAGGTATTTGAATCCACCCCAGGTAATTATTTGAATCTGGCGCAGGTAATTATTTGAATCTGGCCTCAGGTAATTATTTGAATCTGGTCCAGGTAATTATTTGAACCTGGTCCAGGTAATTATTTGAATCTGGTCCAGGTTATTATTTGAATCTGGCGCAGGTAATTATTTGAATCTGGCCTCGGGTAATTATTTGAATCTGGTGCAGGTAATTATTTGAATCTGGTCCAGGTAATTATTTGAATCTGGTCCAGGTAATTATTTCAATCTGGTCCAGGTAATTATTTGAATCTGGCCACAGGTAATTATTTGAATCTGGTCCAGGTAATTATTTGAATCTGGTCCAGGTAATTATTTGAATCTGCCACAGGTAATTATTTGAATCTGGCCACAGGTAATTATTTGAATCTGGCCTCAGGTAATTATTTGAGTCTGGCCCCAGGTATTTGAATCTGGTCCAGGTAATTATTTGAATCTGGCGCAGGTAATTATTTGAATCTGGCACAGGTAATTATTTGAATCTGGTCCAGGTAATTATTTGAATCTGGCCCAGGTAATTATTTGCATCTGTCGCAGGTAATTATTTGAATCTGTCGCAGGTAATTATTTGAATCTGGTCCAGGTAATTATTTGAATCTGGCGCAGGTAATTATTTGAATCTGGTCCAGGTATTTGAATCCATGACCCCAGGTAATTATTTGAATCTGGCCCAGGTAATTATTTGAATCTGGCGCAGTTAATTATTTGAATCAGGCGCAGGTAATTATTTGAATCTGGCGCAGGTAATTATTTGAATCTGGCGCAGGTAATTATTTGAATCTGGCGCAGGTAATTATTTGAATCTGGGCCCCCAGGTATTTATTTGAATCTGGCCACAGGTAATTATTTGAACCTGGCCCAGGTAATTATTTGAACCTGGCCCCAGGTATTTGAATCCACCCCAGGTAATTATTTGAATCTGGCGCAGGTAATTATTTGAATCTGGCCTCAGGTAATTATTTGAATCTGGTCCAGGTAATTATTTGAACCTGGTCCAGGTAATTATTTGAATCTGGTCCAGGTAATTATTTGAATCTGGCGCAGGTAATTATTTGAATCTGGCCTCGGGTAATTATTTGAATCTGGTCCAGGTAGTTATTTGAATCTGGCGCAGGTAATTATTTGAATCTGGCCCAGGTAATTATTTGAATCTGTCGCAGATAATTATTTGAATCTAGCGCAGGTAATTATTTGAATCTGGCCCAGGTAATTATTTGAATCTGGCCCCAGGTATTTGATTCCACCCCAGGTAATTATTTGAATCTGGCCCAGGTAATTATTTGAATCTGGCGCAGGTAATTATTTGAATCAGGCGCAGCTAATTATTTGAATCTGGCGCAGGTAATTATTTGAATCTGGCGCAGGTAATTATTTGAATCTGGCCCAGGTAATTATTTGAATCTGGCCCAGGTAATTATTTGAATCTGGGCCCCCAGGTATTTATTTGAATCTGGCCACAGGTAATTATTTGAACCTGGCCCAGGTAATTATTTGAGTCTGGCCCCAGGTATTTGAATCCACCCCAGGTAATTATTTGAATCTGGCGCAGGTAATTATTTGAATCTGGCCTCAGGTAATTATTTGAATCTGGTCCAGGTAATTATTTGAATTTGGTCCAGGTAATTATTTGAATCTGGCGCAGGTGATTATTTGAATCTGGCGCAGGTAATTATTTGAATCTGGTCCAGGTAATTATTTGAATCTGGCGCAGGTAATTATTTGAATCTGGTCCAGGTAATTATTTGAATCTGGCGCAGGTAATTATTTGAATCTGGCGCAGGTAATTATTTGAATCTGGTCCAGGTAATTATTTGAACCTGGCCTCGGGTAATTATTTGAATCTGGTCCAGGTAATTATTTGAATCTGGTCCAGGTAATTATTTGAATCTGGTCCAGGTAATTATTTGAATCTGGCCTCGGGTCATTATTTGAATCTGGTCCAGGTAATTATTTGAATCTGGTCCAGGTAATTATTTGAATCTGGCCTCAGGTAATTATTTGAATCTGGTCCAGGTAATTATTTGAATCTGGTCCAGGTAATTATTTGAACCTGGCCTCGGGTAATTATTTGAATCTGGTCCAGGTAATTATTTGAATCTGGCCCCAGGTAATTATTTGAATCTGGCCTCGGGTAATTATTTGAATCTGTCACAGGTAATTATTTGAATCTGGCCTCGGGTAATTATTTGAATCTGGTCCAGGTAATTATCTGAATCTGGCCCAGGTAATTATTTGAATCTGGCGCAGGTAATTATTTGCATCTGGCGCAGGTAATTATTTGAATCTGGCCCAGATAATTATTTGAATCTGACGCAGCTAATTATTTGAATCTGGCCCAGGTAATTATTTGCATCTGGCCCAGGTAATTATTTGAATCTGGCGCAGGTAATTATTTGAATCTGGCCCAGGTAATTATTTGAATCTGGCGGAGGTAATTATTTGAATCTGGCCCAGGTAATTATTTGAATCTGGCGGAGGTAATTATTTGAATCTGGCCCAGGTAATTATTTGAATCTGGTCAAGGTAATTATTTGAATCTGGCGCAGGTAATATTTGAATCTGGCGCAGGTAATTATTTGAATCTGGCCCAGGTAATTATTTGAATCTGGCGGAGGTAATTATTTGAATCTGGCCCAGGTAATTATTTGAATCTGGCGCAGGTAATTATTTGAATCTGGCGCAGGTAATTATTTGAATCTGCCGCATGTAATTATTTGAATCTGGCCCAGGTAATTATTTGAATCTGGTCCAGGTAATTATTTGAATCTGGCGCAGGTAATTATTTGTATCTGACCCAGGTAATTACTTTTAAGGGGTACTACACCCTGTGGTAAATTTGTTCGACTATTTTTGCATTTTTCTCAAAAAATGATAACACACTGGTAACAAAGGTTATGTATATTATTGGGGCAAGGAATCCAATTACTACACTGAAATTTCAGCGACTCAAGACAAGCGGTTCAGTATATATGATAGGAAATGAGGTACATCCTAGCGGTACCTTATTTCTTATCATAAATAACGAACCGCTCATCTTAGGTCACTGAAATTCCAGTGTAGTAATTGGATTCCTTGCCCTATAATATACATCACTTGTTACCGGTGTGTTGTTAGTTTGAGAAAAATGCAAAAATAGACAAATTTATCGAGGGGTGTAGTACCCCCTAATCTGCCAATTTAATCTTGGGGGCCCCATTAATAATTTAAAATTTGGGCTTGCGTAATTATTCGAATCTAAGACTCCGGCAATAATTTATTTGAATCTGGCCGAGATATTAAGATCCAGTACCTCAAGTTTCGAGGACGCTATATTAAGGGTATTACACCCTCGATAAATTTGTGTCTATTTTTGCACTTTTCTCAAAAACTAATAACACAGTGGTAACAAAAGTTATGTATATTATAGGGGCAAGGAATCTAATTACTACACCGAAATTTCAGTGACTCAAGACAAGCGGTTCAGTATATATGATAGGAAATGAGGTACATCCTAGTGGTACCTTATTTCTTATAAATAACGAACCGCTCATCTTGGGTCACCGAAATTCCAGTGTAGTAATTGGATTCCTTGCCCCTATAATATACATCACTTGTTACCGGTGTGTTATTAGTAGGCATGTCCACTAAAAATTGAAGTACTTTTAAATTGATTCAGACCTAACTTATTGGATGGGAATTGATGAAAGAAACATTTTGGCGTTTAAATAATCTTAATCGGACGTTTCATTCCAGAGATATGGCCTTTCGAGTGTCACGATTTTATATAGGGCTGCTAGAACGTCGAACATGTTAAAAAGTTAAAGTCCAAAAAGGAATACTAACAGAAAGTGCAACTTTAAGGTACTTTTTCTTAATGTATTTATTAACTATCTTATCTGGAACATTATATTTGCTTATAACAACATGAAAATAAGATCATCCTGAAAATTTAATCTATTTTGTTGACATACAACAAAAAATATAAGACCTCAAAACCCATGGTTTGTTTGGTGAAACCTCAAGCATGATCATAGATGGCCGCCATGGAAAATATCTCCATAGAGGAGATGAACAATAAGTGCATTATTTCAAATGAAAAGCGGTAGTCTTAAACATTGTTCAATCTTTTAAGGTCAGCACATTTTATCTTCAAAAATTATTATATTTCATCATGGCATAAGTTTGGTAACATTAATCACTACCAATTTTGAGAAATTTGCTCCAACTCAAAGGTTATCTTTACTACATTGAGCAATACACTGTGTGTGCATGGAAGCCATGATGGTCCCCGGTTTTTATACTCCCTATGAAATGGACATGGTAGTGAGAAGTGCACGGGGAAGTGCATGATTTGAGATGGGCCGCGGTAGGCTTAAACATTCTTAAATTTCTTAACATCCTACACATTTTGTCTTCATAAATAGTTAAATTTTAGGAGTATGTAAGTTTGCTTGTCTGATTCACTCCAAATTCGGAGATAATTGCGTTTGAACACCTGATGCACGGAATGGTGTCACTTCGGTAACTGGACATTTCATCCCCTCGCATTTTCATCCCCTGGACATTTCATCCCCTGGGGCCCTGGACATTTCATCCCCTGGACATTTCATCCCCTCATGTTAAAACGCTATTGTAGCGTTCTTTGAGCGTGACAGTAAAAAGATTGCATATGAATATTGTTTAGGATCTTTAGAAGGAAATAATATCTTTATTTAAAATTAGTCTTATTTATCCAATGTATGCACCGTGTTCTGTATGAGCTATCACCAGCTGATCACGCGTATTGATCGATGTTGAATGGCAATAGTGCAATGAATTTACCTATTGAACAGTGTGTGTAGGCCCCCTACAAGGATGATTCTAATTCAGTATTACGCTTAATATTATTAATTAAAAGTATTATTATTTTGTTATTTTACCGGGGTAGGCATATCGTTATCATTATATTATTATTAATATTTTTATTATTATTATTTATATTATTATAGGCCTACTTTGTTTTTGTTGTTGTTGATATTAGCCTGGACTATTTTAGCTAAAGTGTATTTCTTCTCTTTCTTCCTGTTATTTATGTATTTATTGTGTATTGTTCATGTATCTGTAGGCTGTTTATTTATTTATAATTATTATAATTTATGTATTTATTTTTTATTTTGTTTATTTATTTATTATTATTTACTTAGTTGTTCATTTAACAAAATTAGTACCAGTACATTTTTATGGGAACCATGTATCTGTTATGTGGATAGTATGTTATATTATTAATAAGATAGCGATAATAATAGCATCAAATATGTCTGCATATAGGCCCTAGGGAAGGATCATGGCAATATTTTTGTATTGTCCACTTGATAAGGTGATTAGATTTAGTGCAATGCCAATGTCATGTTATACAATAGGAACAATAGCCGTCAGCCGAAGGGTTACAGGAAGTTGAACTCTTTCAATCAGTGGAATCTATTATACATATAATTATATTAAACCATTGTGTGTTTTACCCCGGGGTGTTTTATACAACAAACTGGTACTGTTTTTACTTATTATCTACGACTCTATAACTATATTGCCAGTTTTAGTCGCCCAATTGGACGACTTTTGACTTCCGTCCCGCGACAAACAAAGTGCTCCCGCAATTTCGCGACATTTTGGCTACTTTGAAAATCTCACCCGCGAAATCCATTAAATATTGGGCGATTTCTGAAAAGCCGACTTCAAAATTGTTAAATTGGATATTCTGTCATAGTCCTTCAAAACAAAACCTCCGAACAACTAATTCAAATAAAAAGAAAACATTCTGTGGTCAGTGTGCATCCAAGTATGACAATGGGAAACAAATTAAAGTCGATACAAGCCCAGGGAGATAACTGATAATAAGGGCTTAATCCCTATGATTATCCTTAGAATATTCCCATCAATTCTCACAAGTGGCTTAAGACGACAAAAGTGCCAAGCGGGGGGCCAAGTTTCTCTTTTCATGCAGGTTCACTTGGGTTTATTAAAAATAACATAACTACATGTCGTTCCATGGCTCTGGGGAGTAGGGGCAGTGGCTGAAAATAGGTTAGTCTACATTACCAGTCGTTATCTATTTTTTATTTATTTTTTTTTTTTTTGGAAAATCAACTAATTTTACAAAAAATGCATGATGTAGGCCTACGAAAAAAAAGAGGTTGTCTTTGGGTTAATTAAAAATATCACTAACTACATGACATTATACATTGGCACGGGGGGGGGGGGGGCGATGAAAATAGAAAATAGCTTAGACTACATTACCAGTCATTATCCACGGACCCGGGAGGGTGTTCTGGGTTGATTGATTGAACTTAAAACCCATGGTTATAAAAAATTGTATAAATAGGCCTATACTATTTTTGATTTAACGTTTTATCAGCAAGAAAGTATATTCGTCCTAAAGTATAAGGTCTCACATAAATTTATCATGAAATTTAAAAAAAATCGGTTAATGACAACTTGACTTCCCGAACTATTGCATCCATCATCATGCACAAATCGGATCAAATCCTTTAGGTGTTTTCGAAATGAAACATTGGTCAAAAATGAGGAAACCACAGTAATAACAAAGTTGAGCCCCATTAAAATACATGTAGTTGTGACGTGGTATATCAAAAGGAGACACCTTTGGGCAGGATCGTAAATGGAGATATAAAACTACCCTGTGGTGATTTTTTCATAATTTGGGTTTGTTGCAAATTGTTGATGTTTAAAATAATGTTTTTAAAATATTGTCTGATAGTTTCAGACCGGAATATAACTGACATGACATCTTGTATTTTTCAGACACTTTTCAAGGTCATTCCAGGAATTTTCCCCGCGTTTCGGCGGTTTCCCGACTTAAGCCAAAATGTGTCCTCTCCGAGTTCAATGTGAATCTGCATTAAAATGGGGTGGGGGGGGGGGGAGAGAAACTGTATGTTCGCCACAATCCCAAAGTAAGCGATCCGAAGTTTCCCTTTTAAACCCCAAAGTCGGTCAAAAGCAGAAGTTTCGCTTTTCCCGATTTTAATACGAAAAAAGAAATATTAATGATGATTGTGGACGCATATATTTCCAATTTTATAATGAAAATTCCTTTGAACCCTGACTGGATGACTGGGCTAGATAATGATACTCATTTAACATGCATAATTTTTAGTGGTCAAATTAGTAGAACAGCTTTTTGAAAATTGATGCATTTTGGTCGATTATCGGACCAGCATTTTATACTGATTCAAGTCTGATTGTGTCGGGTTTTGCGTTCAAAAACTCATCTCTTTTTCCTCCATGAATATTACCCAAGTAAGAAGTATGTAATGTGTATTAATGAACGATGACGTTTGAGATGATGCTGGACTGATGCCATATATAGGCCTATATGTACACTCGAATGTCGTGTTAGTCTAGAAGCAAACTTGGGAAAGGTTTGATATGAACCTTTTAGCTGTATCCTTAGGCTTTGTGTGGCCGTCGCCCGTCGGTCGGGGTGGATTCGAGGGTGGGATGGTGGGGAGGTTGTGTGGGGATGGGTGAGTGTATGTATGTGTTTCCCTTATGATAGGCCTACTATTTTAGTCCCAATTTGTAGTGACATCATCACTCTGTACGTTTAAGTACATACCGAATTTTACAAATTATTCTTATCATAGGCCCTACAATGTATTCTTCATGTACATTAGTCCCCCCCCCATGTGGGCCCCTCCCACATACCCGAAGAGTTGGGTGGCCAAAAATTTGATGAATCATTGTTTTTATATTGCGCATTATATATATCAATTTCAGTCGTATAGGCCATGTTATTAGGCCAAAATAAAACTTTGAAGAATGTCTCTCATGTACAAAAGTATAGGAAACTCACAACTTTAAAGCATGTTTTCTGGAAGAAGGAAGCACTTTTTATTAAAAGTGTAAAACAAGCCAGGAGCTTTGAAATGCACATTTTACCCCCTCCCATGTGGGCCCCTCCCACATACCCGAAGAGTTGGGTGGCCAAAAATTTGATGAATCATTGTTTTTATATTGCGCATTATATATATCAATTTCAGTCGTATAGGCCATGTTATTAGGCCAAAATAAAACTTTGAAGAATGTCTCTCATGTACAAAAGTATAGGAAACTCACAACTTTAAAGCATGTTTTCTGGAAGAAGGAAGCACTTTTTATTAAAAGTGTAAAACAAGCCAGGAGCTTTGAAATGCACATTTTTACCCCCTCCCATGTGGGTCCCCTTCCACATACCTGAAGGGGGGGGGCAAAATTTGATGAATCATTGTTTACATATTGCGCATATCAATTTCAGTTATGTAGGCCATGTTATTAGGCCAAAATAAAACTCATGAGTTTCACATTAGCCTATACTTAGCCTATATCTTCAGGTGAACAAATAGGACTTACATGTATACTCGACTGACAAATTATGTTGATTAATATTTTTGGGCAAGTTTGTATGGGGTGAAACTGAGTTTGTCTTACTTTTAGAAAATTAATCTAGAAAATTTAATTTAGAGAAATCAAATTTAAATATTTGCGGTCGTGCGATTTTTTATAACCCGGTCTTCCGGGGAGGGGGGTACTCTAATAGTAAAATGACATGCATGTGCGGAAAACCCCCAAAATCAGTTCTTTCTGCAGTAAGTGCAGTTTTTTGAGCCATATTCTAAAACTTGGTTGCCGATCTTATAACAGTATAGAGTGTCCCCGCAAAATGGTCTTGATGGGAGCAAAAAATGGCTTTTTGGGTGAAAACAAGAAAAAATTGGATCTTTGGAGGTGGTGAAGGGGATCTTTGGAGGAAAGCAAGAAAAGTAAATGGGTAAAAACAGGAGAAAAAGAAAAAATATAATGCAGATATTTATTATCAGTTGAACTGATGGAATTCCAGTATTTTGCGTATAGTACTCCTTAGTCTTTACCGTTTAGTATTAATTTAATTCTCCTACAAGTATAAGTTCTAACTATCCTTGTACTTCACTACTTTTAGAACCTTTTGATCGCACCTTATCAGTGAGTGATAAGACTCTGGTTATATTACAGATTCCCGAATATAGATTCCATTGATTAATAGCACACCAGTCAATGATTGAAAGAATTCAACTTCCTGTAACCATTCGGCTATTGTTCCTATTGTATAACATGACATTGTGCTAATCACCTCATCAAGTGGACAATACAAAAATATTGCCATGATCCTTCCATATGCAGACATATTTATCAATATACAATAAACAGATAAATAGTATTAAAAATGTACTAATTTTGTTAGATGAACAACTTTAAGTAAATAATAAATAAATAAATAAATAAATAAATAAATAAATAAATAAATAATAAATACATAAATAACAGGAAAAAGAGAATACACTTAACATAACAATAATAAATAGTCTGAGCTATCAACAAAAAAAAAACCACAGTAAATAATAATAATAATAATAATGATAATAATAATATGCCTAATACCCCCGGTAAATATTAACAATAATAGTATAATAATATAATGATAACAATACTCACAGTAATAACAAAAGATATGTTCAATTTAGGTAAATTCATTGAATGTATAAACTATTATTAACTTTTAGTCTAATAGTCCCTGCTGCCATTCAACATTGATCGTTTATTATACGTGTGATCAGCTGGTGATAGCTCATACAGAACACGGTGCATATACATTGGATAAATAAGATTATTAATTTCCTTATATTAGTTCCTTCTAAGTTCAAGATTTTAAACAATTATTATATTCATATGCATTCTGGATTCACTGTCACGCTCAAAGAACGCAACAATTGCGTTTTAACACGAGGGGATGAAATGTCCAGGGGATGAAGTGTCCAGGGGATGAAGTGTCCAGGGGATGAAATGTCCAGGGGATGAAGTGTCCAGTATTCGTCACTTCAACCTGTTGTAGTTCTCATCTCATTAAGGTTAAACAAAGTGTTGAAGGGCTTTACCTCCAGAAAAAATATATTATTACCTTATACGTAAGAAAATATGTCTACTTATCATGTGAAATAAAAAATCCGGAAAAATTGTGTGAAAATGTGTTTTTAGCCTATTTTTTAGCTGTTATCAAGCACTATTATTCGATTTGTTTACAAGCGCCAAGCAACTGTCGTCTGGGAGAGTGATTGACATCTTTATTATTAGAGAAGAATGGAATCTGTATAGTTCATGAATATTCATGTAGTATTTACACAACCTGTATCCCAGCCATTTTTGCCTAGTTATCGTAATCGTTCATATAAGACGCCCATATGATCCATGGTGTTAAACTGATATTCAACAACTTTATATCTCTCGATCTTTGCGATCCGAAATATTGAATTTCAACTTTAGGCACATCTCTAGCAAGGTAATAAATACCTGTCACAAATAGAGGTCTTGAAATGTTACTTGCAACGTTAACAATGTGAATAGAGAACAAATCGGGTTCAAACATGCTTCAAAAATATGAAGGTAATTGTCAACGCCTACTACCAGAATAGCCGGAAGAGGGCAGACTTCATAAGGGAGTGTTCATATATTTTAGTGGGGGTCAAAGAATTTGGAACTTATTTCGGGAAATTTCCTGGGTTTTTGGTTTTGTTTTTTATTTTATCTTCCTGTTCGGTGTTTCGGTTGGCACATTTTCGGGGCATTTTCATGCACTTTACAGGAGTTTTTCGTGGTTTCTCTGTAGCTGCCGTGTGTACTTTTCCCCACGTAGGGCCTACAGGGTATAAATCCCGGGGTATAAATAAATAAATGAATAATAACATATAAAAAAAAAGAATCTGGAACTTCAACGTCAAAAAACAAGACAAATTGTACCCTGCTAAAAATATCAACCCATATCCTCTCTGAGAATAAAAATAATAAGACTCCAACCTCAACAGCAAAAAATATTTTTTCGGGGGATAATTTATAAGGTGAAATGTGTCGTGGGGATGTGCGGCAGATTTGGGGTGCATTTTCAGCCATTTAGTTTAGACTCTGTTGTATTTTTAGCCATGATTTTATTGACCCTCAGTGTCATGAAAATTAGGTTCAAGAAGGGTATTTTCAATAATTTTCTCGAAAAAGTAAATATTTGCGAAAACTTTCAGTCCAAAAGTTGATACAATTTTGGGTCTGTTTTCTTCAAATTTGGTTTAAAATCGTACCGTAGTTTTTCGGAGTCACAGCCTCACATCCTTACCCAAACCAGCTTGAGAAGGTTCCCCGGGTGTGTGCAAATTTGTAATTTATAGGCCTACACTCGTTATTTAAGCCTAAAATCAAAGTGTTAATACCATTAACACTGCCATGGCCCGTTTTGTCGTGATGACTGGCTTCCAAAATGTAGGCCTATTTTAAATTATAAATCTGGTCCCGCTAGAGGTGTGTTTTTACCCGCGGAGGTCTCTCCCTCGGGTTCGTGGATGTGCCACAGTTTTGGGGTAGGCCTACCTTTTCAACGACTATGATGGGTGGGTTTACAGCGAAGACCAACTTTTGGGCGCATTTTGACAAAAGTGCCCTTAAAAAAGCGTCAAATTAGGCCAAATTTGGATGACTTTGATCCCCGCGGTACAAATGTTTTGAAGAGACCCGCCCGAGGTGTTTTTATTTTAAAAAATGGTCGGGCCTGCTAAAAAACCTCCCGGAATCAAGCATGGGTAGGCCTACCAAAATGCCTTGAGACCCCCCCCAACCCAGCGCCGGGACCTACATGACATGATATTCTCCGCGAGTCCACCAGAAAATATAAAAATACAACATTTTGATAGGCCTACTATATTTGTCTGTATAAAGAGCTAGGCGTACCGGGATTTGCCGACTCCAATGTTCATTTTGAACCATTAATATTTGAGCCACGGCGCTCGGGAATGTGAAAAGCGGGGGGGAGTAGGAGCAACAAATTATTCAGGACGATGCGTGAGATTTTACTCATTTTCCAGCTTTTTGCGTGAGATTTATTACGTAGGCGTGAGATTATACTACCTTGGCGTGAGACCGTGAGAAAGTGACCCAATGCGTGAGACTCACGGCCAATGCGTGAGAATTGACAGCCCTGCTTGTAGGCCTACCGCGTATGTCTACCGTGATGACAGTAGCGTAGCTGCTGGGGGGGGCAATTGCAAAATTGCCTATTTGGGCCCCCGCCCCTAGTGCAAGGAAAAAAAAGAGGGAAAGGGGGGAGAAAGAGGAAAAAGGAAGGGGGAAGGGGAAAGAGGAAAAAAGAGAGGGGGGAGGGCTCAATAGGCCTACCATATACGATTATGATAAGCCTGGCAAAAATAGTCTATTTGGGCCCCCGCCCCAGTGGGAAATTTGGTGGATATTTGGGCCCCTCCCCATAGGGCCTACAGTCTTGCCCCTCCTGGAAAAAATCCCAGCTACGCCGCTGCGTGATGATGTTGCAAAGTTGCGGAAGTTCATTCATAAATTTCCCATTTCCACTCGACAACAACAGACCAGCACGCAGCGCGCAGTAGCTAATCCCCGAGCTAATCAGAGACATGTGCGCCGGCATGTGCGTTTCTCTTTCAACAGAAAATAATGTGACCATGTGACTGACACGATGTACGCTTCAAATAATTATGCGCTCGGCGTCAAAAGTATGATAATGGAAAAAATTTATAATGAACACTCCCTTATTTAGCCACACCTTTCTCGTGTTGCCTGGTATATCAGCAAAATCCTACACTATCGCCTTCCCTTGGTAAAATCCCTGATAAAAACTCGTGATATTGAAATTGAATTTCAGCGCCAGAACTTCCGTCATTCTAGCATCATGGATGGATAGGCTATGCAGTGGCGCCGCTAGGGGGGGCAGTATTTCCCCCAATATTTTTTCTTTCTCATCCAGTTTTTAGGCAAAATCCCCACAATTATGTAATTTTCCACTTTTTGCGGCAATTTCAAGTGCAATAAGTGCCCCCGTCTCAAATTCACTTCCCCCCCGGGCCCCAAGAAAAAAAAAAAATTCTGGTTCCGCCACTACGGGTATGGCCATAGCTAGGGGCGTCCCCCCCCGTTGCCCTTGGTTATGCTGGACGTATGAGAAATTTAGAGCTTGTTCAATTCCGCCAATTTTAGAAATTTTAAAGGTAGGCCTATATACAGTGTAGGCATGTATATAGCCTATAGAAAAACGGATCACAGTCAAATAAAATATAAAAATCGTAGGCCCAATAATTTTACTAATGGCATTTATTGAGCTGCTCACTTCTTGAAAATCCTATGGTTTAATATTGATATTATATAATTGAGCTCCTTGTCAAGCTCCTCAGTAGGCCTACACATAGGAGAGTGACTAACTGAGCTCCCGCTATTTTCAGAAATGAAGGCCTGGCCTATTAAATGAATAATTAGGATTGAGGCAGCCTTTTGTTTCATTTTACAGAACTTTTTAATCCCCCAAAATTAGTGGGTTTTTTTAATGGGGAGTAGGCTTTTAAAACGAAATTCAAATTTGGCAATATTTTCCATTGCTTAATGAATTGATCTGCGTGAAAATGCCTAAACATGTGGCCAGAGCCTAGCGGGATGACTGGTATAAAAATCTTAACTTGTGAGAAAGGACGTAGGCCTATGGGGTTGTATGAGGCTGTGGATCACGAAACGCCCCTTTAATGTGTGCTACACTCTAAATTACAAGGATTTAAAAATAAATCCTTAAGACTGTAGTTAGGGACCAATCAATTTTAGATTTAAAATTAATCTTATAGATTTGAATTTTAAATCTTAAAGATTTAATTTTAAATCTTAAAGATTTAATTTTAAATCTAACACTTGATTGGTCCCTAATCACAGTCCCTTGGGATTTATTTTAAATCCTTGAAATTTAGAGTGTAGGTAAAGTCATTCTTCCTTTCGACCTGCCAAAATCAGTAATTTTATTCCCTCCCCCGGCCCCGGCTTGCCAAAAAATTGCTTTCTCGAAAGGCTGTGCAATCAGTACCGGTATTAGCCTACTAATTATAAGCCAAAATTTCCAAGCGACTCGCTAAAAATCGCTTGCCTCCCGTCTCGGCCAGCCGAAAATCGCTTGTCCGCACCCCCTGGACTGCCAAATTTTTGTGGCCCCTCCCCTTGGCCTGCCAAAATGCCCCATCCCTTTGCATATAGCCTATATATAGGCATATGCCAATTTTTGGGATCCCCAATTTCCACACCCATACCCATACCTTAAATGGATTTCTAAATATCTACCTGTTGCAAGCGCAGCATTGGCGCTGGATTTTAAGCTAGAAAATACCTAAATATTTTAAAATCCAAACTCGGCAACACCACTTGCCCTCGGCAACACCACTTGGCAAATACAGCCCGTCGTAACAATGTCGTACGTAAACATGTGTTTTAAAAAGAAATGAGAGTGTCACTTCTGTCCAAAAAAATTCGAATTTTGGCCTTGAGCAGCGACAATCAGAGGTAAGAAAAACACAGTATGACGCAGCTTGAAATATAGAATCACTATATCAATTTTGAAGTGTGTACTTCAAAGCACAAGCCGAAACGAGGTGAAATGGTTCGAAAAAAAATTGATTTCGCTGTATCTTTTATCGCGAAACTAGACAATTTGGCAGCAGCGAGTCGGAAAAATAGCAAATATCTCAATTTTCTGCTATCGAAATGAAAATTTAAATAGCACCTGCATGCAGAAGAGGGTTTATAGAAATAATGTAGGTCAGAATTTTGTCTATGAAATCTTGCACGGAATTATTATTACTGGTTACAAAACGACATACAAGTGGAGGCCATTTTACTTCAAATTCGGCCAACATTTTAAGCTTACATAAAAAATCGAGACAACCAATATCAAGAATGAATATGCACATTCTTTTATTGACTTGTTTGTAATGTGCGTCGAAGTTCCCAACAAAATCGCCACTTCCAATGAGAAATTATGGCCGTGTTCCCAAAAATCTTGATGCTCCGGATATTGAAAAAAAATTGAAATGTTTGAAAAGTACATTTCATTTTGAGCCAAGTGGAAAATTCAAGCATAATAATGACCCTTACACTTTCAGCTTTTAGACGTAGTTTGCGTTTTCTCTCTCCGATATTTATTTCCAGAAATAGATAAGTTTAAAGGGGGCTACGTGCATCCCATTTTGCTTCTGAAAATGGCAAAATTGTGTATAACCTTAAAGGCCCTTTCAGTGATTTCACAGGAACATTAAAAAAATGGAAATTTGTCAGAGTTGCTTAGAAATAAAGAATAAGTCTACAGAATTTCATTAAACCACTTTTCCCCTGAATACATCGACAAATTAGTCTAAAAACAGAAGTTTTAGAAAGGTTTTCTACTTCAACTCAGATCGACTCGAGAAAATCGAGATTTTCGTACAGTGCGCCACCAATCGACTGGAAAAACTTCCTAGTCCAGTGTTTCTAACACGGGGAAGTAGAGTCTAAATTGATTTAAAACAGACGCTTAATTTTTGTAGTAGAAAACAAAATCAGCAATTAAAGGTCACCGAGCAAACTAACGGTCAATTCAAATATGAAAAACAGTTAAAAGCTGTTAAAATTGTGTATTTTGTTTAAAATAGTAGCTACTGATGTAATAAGTAGTAGAAACAATACGCAACGCGTGTTGGTACGTGGAGAGTGAGCTTCTTTCGATCTCGAGTCGGACTTTTGTACTGTCAGTATCAAAAGTCCAGAATCATGCAAATGCTTTATTTTGTCTAAAATACACGGCTTTCGACCGAACCACTAGCAGGCTATGTTAGCACATCTATGCCAATTACAAAGGTACCAAAATCTGAATTTTGATGATTTTTACGATCGTCCGGATGAGCAAATCACTGAATGGGCCTTTAAATTTTTCATTAAAAAAAGTTGATCTCTTCATGCAGGAAGGTCCTCTCTATTTACTGACCAAACAGGAAAAAGTTTGGTTAATGTTTTCTGGTGGAATCAGGAATTTCTTGAAACACCCTAATATAGGCCTACATTTGGATCAAAACAAGTATGTACGCCATTTAACAGGCCTGGGATTTCTTGTATCGATCAGTTTCTCCATAGACAATACGTGTGTGAGTGCACGCACACAGTAAATGAAAAATCGTTCTAGTGGAAACTGTATTGAGAGTGGGCATCCCTATTATTAGTTTGAGAAAAATGCAAAAATAGACACAAATTTATCGAGGGGTGTAGTACCCCCTTAAGGGTAGATGCGGTATTGTTGGTCGAAGCAGCCAAAAAAATTGATTTTTATTGTCTGAATCAATATATTATTGAGAAATAACACTTGGATGTTTTGCAAAAGTTCATTCTACAAATCATATACTTTGAAAACTTGCTTATTTTATTGTTGTTAAGGCCAATTACAATTGATCCTTAGTTTCCTGTTTCCCTCGCGCGTCCAAAATCAAGAATGGACAAATATTTAATTATTTTATTTTTATTTAGGTATTTTCATCTTTTAATTGACTTAGTAATTATTTTTATTTGCTAATATCTGTTTTTGATCATCTCAACTTGATTATGAATATAAAACAAGAACATTGTAGGGTCCCCTACTAATATTAATGTTAAAAATCAATTATAAAGGTAAAATAATTAAATCCGTAGTCTTAGTCAAAATGACCAAATGGACTGTTGATAATAGTCACGACCACATTTTCAAAATAAAGAAAGTAATAGATAATTAATAATTAATAGATAATTAATAAGAAATAATTAAAAGTCGCCTAGTCCTTTATTTTCAAACTTGAAACAGGAAACTAAGAATTAATTGTGAAGGGCCTAATGAGATATGTACATTTAACAAAAGTGTTGTTGTTTCAGCCCTCTTTACAACATAACTCAAGAACCACAGGACCTATAAAAGCATTTATGTGATATTTGAATTCTTCTACACGTTCATGGAAATGAGCAATGCAATTTTTGCGAAGCTCACTACCATTCGCAAGATGTTGTGAACTACCAAATCGCAACACTTTAAAATAGTGTATTACCTTAATCTGCCAATTTAATCTTGGGGGCCCCATTAATTATTTAAAATTTGGGCTTGCGTAATTATTTGAATCTAAGACTACGGCAATAATTTATTTGAATCTGGCCGAGATATTAAGATCCATTAACTCAAGTTTGGAGGGACGCTATATTAAGGGATCTAAAATGAGCATTTATTATGTTTGACAGTATTTTTGTGGGACATGAGAGCACCTCAGACCTATCGAATTGCATTCTGAATACTGAAACATGTCTTTCTGATATCAAATAATTTTCATTTTTGAAAATCACAATATAATACAAATTTTATGACAAATTATAAAAATGTGATATTTTTCAAATTTTTCATATATAACAGTCCTCGAAGTAAATTATATAAATCTAATGACATATTCTTAAAGTGTGTGTAGCAGGGAGGAAAAGCTGACGGTCAATTGAAAATGTTGACCTTTCATATTGAAGATATGGTTTTTTTTCCCAAAAAGACCTAATTTTTTTTGGCGTTTTGGGGAAAAAAATCCATATCTTCAATACGAAAGGTCAAAATTTTCAATTGATCGTCGGCTTTTCATCCCACCTACATACACTTTAAGTAGAAATCATCAGATTTATAAAGTTTACTTCTCTGTCGAGTACTGTTAAATATCAAAAATATCAATTTTTAATGATTTGCCATAAAATGTGTATTAAATTTCGAATTTTAAAAAATCAAAATTATTTGATATCAGAAGGACATTATACGTATTCAGAGTGCAATTCGATATGTCTGATGTGCTCCAATGTCCCACAATAAATACTGTCCAAACGTTCATACCCCAGCCGTTAACCCGTTCTAAATATTTTTGCAAACGGAAGAGAAATGAAGGAAAAATCCCACCATATTAACTTTTAAGAACTTTATTAACAACACTTAAAATATAACAAAAATAATATAAGCATACATGATATAAGATATGAATACAAAGAGCTACAGACCTTAGGAGCCTTTAGAAACCCGAGTTGCAGTACTGGTAATAAACATCAACACAATGTCTTCTATATTACAAAAGTACATCACTTTCTTTCCCATCAAAATTTACATTTTCAGTTAAGTTGAAATCTTCATCAAACCAGTTTTCTGCTTATAGATACCCCAGTGGGCACAAGTTGACATTTCAACATTGAGCAATTCCATTTAAAATCCACACTACCCCTGTGGAAGATTTTCAAAATATCTTCCACAAGGGAGTATGAATTTCATATGGAACGAACACATTAGACAGCTCCATTTGAATTTCATTCACCATCTGAGAGAGATTCAACCCGAATTTTCCATTGAGGGAGAGCGTTTTTTAAATGGAGCTGCTAATGTGTTCATTCCATTTGAAATTCATACTCCCCCTGTGGAAGATATTTCCAAAATCTTCCACAGGGGTAGTGTGGATTTAAATGGAATAGCCCATCGAATCATCATTGAAGTCCAACTCGACCAGGTTGCAACCCGAAATTGAGACAGTTGATGTTTCAACGTTGAAATATCAGATTGAAGTTAAACTCAATTTCAATGTTGATTCCATATGATGTACCTGCCGAGTACTACACAAAGTCCAGCAACTCTCTCAGTCTTTAGAATTTGGGGAAATGCCGAAAAGCAATTTTACTTTGATTAGAAAGTGATGAACTCTTGGGTGAAGTCATAGTGAATTTCTTCAACCTTGGGTACATTTGGGATAGCCCAGCTATATAATATTATGAACCATGATTTTTTAAAGCACTCCCCATGTTTTAACCAACTGGCAGTTAGTACAAGCACCAAATAGCTTGTTGCAACCAGCGCAAATCTAGCCGCGTAAAAATGAACCCGATTCTAGCACCTGTACTGTCATTATAACATATTGCACTATATCCTGAAGTTTTGTATGGTGGTATTTACAAATTAAGAGCTGGTATATCGATCAATATTGCACATTAAAATAGAATGAATTGGTTTATATTACGCACGATTCAAGTCGAAGGTTAGCCAGATAAAATAACATTGCAGTTATTTTGCAGTAATAGGTCATACGGTCCAAATATCTTGGCTTGTGACCCTGTGTAAGACTTCATTGAGGGATTATAAAAAACTCGGTTATTGCCTTCATAATCGCTCAATGTTGACTTCACGCATGGTAAAATCGAACCTTCACGTCCCAAAACTTGTATCATGTCAACTTGAGGCCCATCTTTCAAATGTTAGTGGATCTCCATGTCTGTGCAATACCGATTGTCACCCTGCTCTATTCAAAGTGCATATTATATTAACAGTATTTTGGTACCAAATGCCGCAAGATTCTTTACTTTTCATCAAAAACATCCCCACTTCTTGGAACTGCACAATCTGAAACATTTTGAATAATGCAACAACTCGAAAAGGATCCTGGATTGTGCGGCTCCGTCCTTTTAAGCTGAACGGTTTTGTCATAAAATCTTCCAAGGCTAATTTAAATGGTGCGTGTAACACAAGCATGGTTGCCTCTCTCTATGAAGGGGCAACTCTGCTTTCACTTGCAACAATCTGGCATCGTTTCCTCATAACTCAATGCACAGATTGCAAGTTGACCACAAATAGAAATCACTGGCTATCCCTTTCATCATAAGGATAGTTCTTGATTTACTCCTCAATCGCTTGGCAGCTTCATCTAGATTTACGCAAAGTGCTTGATAGTGACCGTAGACAGCAAGGTTAGGGCGCCACCATTTCCCAATCAAGGGCAGCTCCCACCCCCACTGTATTCCGAGATTCCTACAATAAAGCATCCATGGGAGCACTTTCCTCCGTGCCATACAGCCCTCATGGGAGCACTTTTATCCGTGCCATACAGCACTCATGGGAGCACTTTCATGATCATGGATCATAATTCAACTGGACTACCCTGGCAATACACCCACTACGTTATCAGAAATTCATCATCTGGTTTCCACCAGATTATCAACCCATATGCACCTTAACATCGTAAACGCTACCATTCGTAGCACTAGCAACTGCAACACAAGAACTTTACTTTTCAATTCACTTACCATCACTTTAAGCTGCTTTAAACTCGCTGTAATCACTAATAGCACAAATCACTGAACACTTTATCCTTGAACTTTGACCTCTTTAACCAGGCACATATTAGTAGAAGGCACAGCATGAAAGGTGGTTTTTGTCGATATTTATGCCAGCTCAGCGGACACCATCTTGCTTAAATTTAACAAAATATTTTTTTTAATTAATAAAGAATTCTTTTTTTTTTTTAAATCTAATAATTTGCGGCAAGATGTTAACCAGCAGTGACAAAATATTGATCATAAACCACATACAGGGTGGTCCATCTTCTATGCAACACCCTGTATAAGCACCACGTTTTATAACTTGCCAATGACAAAATTTACTAGATGCTAATATATTTTGTCATAGGACTCCCTTATTTTACTGGGAATGAAAGGCACTGTAGTACATTTGGCACTGAAATGGCAAGAAAAGATATTATTACATCACTTTTTTTACGGTAGTTTTTGTCTGCTCCGATTACGATGAACTTGGAAGACCATGGAATGTTCACTTTATTACTAACATGTAATGATAGTACCTTTTCTTGCCAAAAAGAACCTTAAGTGACGACACACACTTCTTAGCTGCTTTGGTCCGTAGGAAGAAAAAAATATCAAAAATAGAACACATTTTGCTAAGTACCGAGGTATTTTTGGAGCTCTTGAATCATTTAAAGCTAACTGGAACAATTGGCTATTTTAGCAATAATTGTTGAAATTCTTCAAAATGGAAACAAAGATGCAAGTGAGCATGCTCAAAACCACTGTATTCCAGAAAACACATATTGCTATGCTTACAACAGCATCGTACAGACTTTTCACTGGATGTATTCATGCCATTTCTGGTTTCAATTTCAAAGGATTTCCACTTCATACCAAAATGGTCAATAACCACTCTTGCCAGAAACAATTGACTTTTGGTAAATCCCATAATTCCTTGGGTTAGACTCGGATGTCGTCATTTGACGTCATGCCGATGCGCACAAGCCGATCGCAACTGCGCATTGCAAGTTGTGTGACGACATCTGCGGTATTACTGTCTTGCATGTACCGCAAGGAATTATGAGATTTACCGAAAAGGTCAAGCCAGTTTTTGGCTCACTGTTTTCTCTTCAATATAGGCCATTCTTTTCAATATCCATACACCCCCCTCTGATATACATGACCTTAATCTTCCACACAGAGAGTACGAATTTCAAATAGGGTTACCTGAATGAGCAACCATTTAAAATCTACACCCCCTGTGATGGAGATTAAGGTCACATTTTCAACAGGGGGTGTATGGATTTCATCTGGAATAGTCCTAGACACTGGACTTCTGGAATTAGCTTCTATGAGCTGTTTAGTACTGAAATACTGAATAGATTTTACAAAACCAAAGTAAAAAAAAAAACATTTTATTTAAAAAAATCTTTCCAAAATGAATATTTTTACTGGAAAGGGTAGCTTAAAATATTTTTTGGCTCTGCCCTTAGGTGTTTAGTTTTGGAAGCATTTGGAGTAATGTTTTAGTAAGGAAATATCATAAGATACTTGTTTAGTTTATACTCTAGGTAAATATTATTTTAACTGATTTACAATGGTAAACCTTAGCCTTAGTTTACTAGTATTTTCATGGCAGAGGCTTTGGAAGTATTTTTTGGTTTTGTAGAGAATGAACAAAAAAAAGAGACCTGTTTAAAACTTTCAAATCTTGGTTAGGCAATGTCTGGTTGACCAATTATAACTTGGTTCACCTGGCTCATCCAGAACTATGTAATCCATTTTAGTAGTTAAAAAGGGTCCATTGGCATAAAACCAAGGTTTTCTTCTGTTGAGTTTTTCTCAACCAATATATATAATGCCCAATTTTATAATACTTTAATAGCTCAACTGATGGCAATCGAATCAACTGCATTTCCCAAAAAAATATCACTACCTCACTTCCAAACATTTGCATCGCGACAGCCAAGTACTAATGACTGCAAATACGAGCAAATTTACACCAGATAAAACCCGCTGTTCAATCTCTAATAATCATCTACAGGAAATTAACATATTCTTAGGCCATCTAGGAAGAACACCCGTTTAACCTTTGACCCTGCTATGATGTTGGAAGTAAAGTTTGTATGTTTTCTGTGTAAATACTCAATTTTGGACGGACTTTTCTTGATTTCAGTTGATCCACTCCTCGTGGATCAACTGAATGCAGCATTCTTTATACGGTCTTGTGTTTGAAGACAAGTGTTTTAGTACTCTATCCCATCTTCAAAAACAAATCCGGTTCTATACATGTGTACAGCTTGAAATCCAACTGGAATACGATGTCCATCATACCATCTTTGATCATACACAAGCTAGCCAGTACTTTCAAGCCGTACACTGCTTTAACTTTCAGTACGTACAGTTCAGCTCTGTTACATTAAGTAACCCAAGCTTGCCCTTTCACTTAACATACAAGGAGTCTTGGAACTCTTTAGTCCATAGTGCTACTTCGTACTGGTTTCGTTTTCTAACTTTTTGCGCCTTCCATGTGCCTAACTTACCACCTCGTGTTTGCCATGGTTGCCGAGGTTTTCACACAATATGTCTATTTTGTTCATTTTGCCCAGGTTCTGCCATATTCAATTCTCTGATCAGAAGTTCTGTCGGGCGAAATCCCTCTCGCACCCGTATTAGTGCAATGCAAAAGAATCAAGTTCAAATGATCCTCTGGATCTCGCCGGATTTTCGCCAGGTCGCTATTCACGATTCCACATCAGTTCTGTAGCACTCATTTCCAACACTTTAACAATGCTGCGGTTTATCGTAAAACGGTTAAATCTTTAAAGAAACGCAACAAGCAGCGACCTTATACGTCGTCCACCTGCCGTCAAGTCACTTCACTACAACTACTTTAACATAGGGTTAGTTAGAACAGTCAATTTTCAAAACAAGGAAAATCGTCACAAAAAAATTCTAACTTGAAAGTTTTCATCATACTTCCAACTTAAAGAGACAGCAACACAGCTGACTGGCTTGATTTATCACTGCTGGATGCACTGTTGTAATGCCATCTTTATTGGTTAGAAAATGTAGTTCACATTGTTTTTATAGCTTAATATCACCGACTTTTACATAACTGCCTTCTTTTTCTCATCCTGTTCACAAAATGCTGAAGTGATTTCCTTTTTGTTTTCCTTGATGCAAGCAAGTCTAGTCCCATTCATCATCTCCACCGCCTCCGCCGCCACCACCTCCACCCATGCCGCCAGAGTCATCACCAAATCCTCCACCTCCACCTCCGCCATTGTCCCATTCACTGTTGCCTCCTCCACGCTGTATAAAGATGACATTATACTAATGGTTATTATCAGGGAACAAACTAGTTTAACAGGATCAGAAATTCACAACCCAGTGGAATTTTGCAAGAATCCATGGATTCTCGCCATATAACTTTGTATGATAAACTGAAATATTAACAAGAATCCAGTTAGATTCTTGCTATTTTGTTGACGAGAATCTCTGCGAGAATGGATTCTCACGAAATTTCTGACCGTGAGTTAACAGGTGGTTCAACTTGCTACCCGTCGTTTCGGACAGGTGGTTCAGCTTGCTACCCTTCATTTTCGACAGGTAAGTTTGTGTCTGGGATGGACAAAATGAATGCTTTTGACAGATGATTATTTTATTCAGGCTGGAGTTATAAGTTACAAGCTATAAGTACATTGTGTTGAATAAACAAGGCAATAATTTATAGCAACACATATTTGAACCTCCCACCATAGGTCCAGTGGCAACACCACAGGGGCATGGTGGGAAAATATCCCCTTTCAGAACTTGTGTCCCCAAAGATCCCCAGTAAAAACCCTAAATGCACCAAATAGAAGTTTTAAAACGACCCTTTTTTCTAGAAAACAGGCGTTTTCGACCCCTAAAAGCGATTCAAGTTCATTATCTGAAAAGGACTCTTTTTTTCGCATTTTTCTGGTCACGCATGTGTACACCATAAACTTGAGGCCCTCATTATGGAGTCAAGACACAGAAATGGACAAGACAATGCTGATATTTATACATATTTATGCCATGTTAGACAGGTGTTGGGACATTTTGAATAGGCAATGCACTCAATTTTTGGAAGTGACAGTCGGGTCCCTTTTCTGAAGCCGAATATAGCAACCCTTTTTTCTTTTAATGTCCTACATTTTTGTGCTTTTTTGGTTAACCAAGGACCCCTTTTTTTCTAGAAAATAATGTATTTCAGCAAATTTGTATTATAAATTGGCCAAAAGATGAATTGGGCCTGTGTGTTGAAATAAAGTCAAATGCACTGACTGATAATAAACTCACTTTTCTTGTGTCCCTGCCACCAAACGATCCACCGGCACCACCATGATACGTTCCTACAGCAGAGTCTGCGGCTTGCTCCAGGAAGTCTGGTACATCTTGTTGAGCCTATAGGTATATAGAAAACAAGGTTAAAAACCTGTTACCACATAGCTCCCAATTAGCCGCACGAATAACATAACCAGGAGCTACTTTTAACCCAAACCCATCTCCTGGAGTAAAGTCTTAATATCTCATATTCACATGGCAGAATACTCATCGTATTCACCGTATTTCCTCGAAAAGTCGCCCACTTCCTCAAATAAACGCCCCTACCACTTTTCAACCAAGATGTTTAAAAAATGACAATATTTCCATGCTATCTTGTGTAGTAAGCTTACCAAGTTGCTCACATGGTCGATAATAGCAGCAATAATTGGCGAAAATCTGCATCGGAAACCCGGAAGTGAACCAAAAGTCAGTGTTTCTAGTTCATAGTTCGTCATTTTAGCGTGACTGATTTTAACGGGAATTGTTGTGCTAAAAATGACCTCTAATAAACACCCCCCCCCCCCCGTTTGAAAAATGCAACTCCCCCGGGGGCGTTTATTCGAGGAAATACGGAAGGTGTAGGGAGGTGGGAACTCGAATAACCTCAATGCTATGTATGCTAGCTATCAGGCTTAACATGAACAAGTTTTGAGATATTTTCCATAAATATCAGGAGCTATCTCAAGAACCACTGAACCATTACTAGGCTTGTTTGTACTCATTTTTATCAATTTTTCATGCTAAATTCATTTATATATATTATCATGAAAATGTAAAATTCTTAAACTTTATTAGTCAAGAGGATCAGTGGCTAGGATTATATCTGTTCAGTTTGCATTGTCAGACCTGTCCAATGGTGATCAATTTCCCAGATATTCTTCTGTTCCAATGAGGTTTTACAAAGTAGTTGGGAATTGGGATTCAAGGTGTTGCAAATTGTTATTTTGTACTGTAATTTCATTGGTTCTTGCCTGTGTTAAATAGTACAGTACAGTACGAGTCGGGTGCATATTGTTTCGCGTATCATTTGCCTCGCGTGCAACATGGCAGTTAACTTGCGTTTCAGCACAGCATGTTATATTTTGCATCCGTGTATGTTAGACTCGATGGGCCTGCCAACTTGAAGAGCGAGTGACTGGTTAAATTGATCAAATGACCATAAAGAGTGGACGTAAAATTACATGCAAAAATGATTTTAAGGGTGATCCATTTAGGAATGACATGTATTGTTTTGAGATCCAGCCATGTTTCTAATTTTCTATGGCCTGATATCACGAGTGATGGCATTATTTTTGTGTGGAACTACTTTGTGTCTTATCAGGCGATAGAGAAATGGTTGGGTCTCAAACAATTCTTTTATTCTCCAACTATTACTTACATCGGCCAAGATTTTGATGAGAGGCCTAGCCACTGAAGAGTTCTTTGTGGAGTCGTGAAACGAGGTCGCTTTACCCAAGTTGCCCACACGACCGGTACGGCCAATACGATGTACATACTCATCAATGTCATCTGGAAGGTCATGGTTGACGACATGTTTAACAAGTGGAATGTCCAGGCCACGAGCCGCAACTGACGTTGCCACAAGGATAGGTGCACGGCCGGCGCGGAAGTCACCTAGAGCTTCTTCACGCTCCTGTTGGCCACGGTCACTGCAAGGATTAATATAAAGATGATCATGTTAGTTACTAGCGATATATACATAGAAAACCAGTGAACCCTGACTCCCTATACTGCCACGTTAAATAGCACCGCCAGCTATGGAGGAAAAATTAGGGGTATTTGGGTCCTTGCCAATGGTGCACGGAAATGAATAAAATCAATTCTGCATCTCATCTGAAACGCTAGGTATCGCGTGCAGGTCACATCAAGTGCTTCTCAAATGCATCTAGTATGTAATGATGCCCTCACATGACAATGTCAACGACTTCAAACGCATTCCGAGTGAAGACGAATACCCAATTTTTGCTCCTTGTGTGTATCAAGAAGGGGGTCGAGTCCAGGTCCTCTGGTTTTAATTCTGTGCATTGTCCAATTCTTGCAATCTCCTGTTTGAAGGAAATCAGTTTGCCAGAGCTTCAAAAAGTAATTTATTTTCTTGGGCTTGCATCATTTATTTCCGATCCTTGCATATATTGTGCCCAGGGTTATAGCTAGGCAAATTTTAGTGCCGGGTAAAATTTATATGAAATGGTAAAAAAATTGAAACGTTGATAAGAATTGCTAATTTTATACTGATTGTTCATTGATTTTGAAACATTTGAGACTGGAGTGCCGGGTATTTGGGCTCAAAATTAACTCGAGTGCCGGGTGGAAATTAAATTGTGCCGGGCAGGGCCGCCTGCCACCGCCCAGCGTAGCTACAACCCTGATTGTGCCTTGCATTGTCTTACGCCCTGACAGGGCAAAGCATATAGGCTGCCTCCTCTTCATTAAAAACACGCTAAGTTGGGGTTATAAATAGCTGAAATTGGGCTGAAAATTGAAAAAAAAATTGGCAAATTTGAGCAAAAACAAAATCCGCTTAAAAAGTTTCAGGTGTGGACTTACCCATGAATACTTGTCGTTGGGAATCCCGACTGACTGAGGAATGACGCCAAGAAATCGGCACTTCGCTTGGTGTCCACAAACACTAAGGTACGGTCAGTTTCTGTAATTGGAAAACAAAAGCATTACAACTCGTCAATGTCACCATCCACACACCATGTACAACAGTTTAACGACTGTTTGAAGCTCACTAATGATCTGGTTATGAGGCTTTGGTACTTGTCATCATTTGTTTGAAGTACTGTATTCGCTGCCGTAGTGCACATTAGTAACCATTGGTTACTGATACACCTGTTCCCAATTATGATATGCCATAGGCTTTGTGTTATGATCATGTCGATCAGTGGTTCGCAACAAAAAAAGTGTGAGCCAGTTGACCTAGCAACGGTCATATTCTAACGTGCACTACGACAGCGAATAGTGGGATATTTTCGCTGGGTTAATCTGTATAGAAATTGTCATGGAAATAAGCTCACCCTCGAGTAGCCTTCTTGGGTTATCCTTCCTGCAATCTTATTAGTTCTTACCCATGTGAAATGACATGATATCACACTTTAGCGCATATGTGTCGATGCGATACTCATACACGCTATTTGAACCAATCGGATGTGCATAGCAACAACTGGACTGATCAATTCTAAGCCCTAGGTAAGTTCCTTGTAAAATGTAGGATTTAATTTGATTAGAATTTGGTATACTTATGATTAATATATTTATTTGAATTGAAGTGTTTAAGAATGAGAATATAAGGTATTGAACCACTGTCGTGTATCTATCGTCTCACACGACATCATTATTTTTGGCTTAAAAACAACTCTGCTTCACCTCATTGTTTTACTTTAAAATAATGTTGCCCCTATTATATGAGACGATGCACTCCAGCGGCTAAAAACAATACCTTTATTCACTAAGTAAAGCAGCAATTACCTGGTTGACCCCTAAGAATCTCTAATAGCTTCTCCCTCTTGTCAAACTGCCCACATTCAATGACACTCTGCGTCACATCACTGTTGGCGCCACCAACACGACCAATCGTCAGGAAGACATAGTCGTTCAGATACTCGGCTGCTTTCTCTTGCACTTCTGTTGGGAATGTAGCGCTGAACATGAGCGTTTGTCGTTCGCCTTTCTTTGGCATGCCAGGGCTGTCGATGAGACGTTGCATCTCGGGTCCAAAACCCATGTCTAACATGCGGTCAGCTTCGTCCAGGACGAGGAAACGGATCTTGCTTAAGCCAATCTGGAGGGAGAAAGAAAAGAATATTTCAAATGAATCAAACACAGGTGACTGGCCTTACTCCCTATTCCAGAAAAAAAAATTTTGGATTAAATAAATATTGCCCAGTTTTGCCATTGGTAAATCTTAATCCTTTTGACAATGCAGGCCTCGTGTGATACGAATTTTAATAGTTCTGCAATTTGAGAGAAAATGGGCCAAAAACATGCAATTGACCATGATTTCTTAATTATAACTGCAGTCACAAAATTCAAAGACTTGGCACAAGTATAAGCATTCACAATTTGGGAGTATAGGTTATGAGGTTGCTAATAAATTCCATTTTTTTACGTCAATTTTGATCATTTGTTATTAAGGATATTAGAATAAATGTGTTTTCTAAAAATAATAATGCAAAACTTGAAATTATATTACAAGTCCTTGGAATTGATTGTTTTGGGCACTTATTTTTAAAAATTGGCCTCATGTGATTGATGAAGCTCCACCAAATTCTAAAAGTGAAGGCCTGCTTTGCATCCTTACCTTTCCTCTGTTGATGAAGTCCATCAATCTTCCGGGCGTGGCCACCAAGATGTTACACCCTTGGCCGATCTGTCGCAGTTGGTGTCCAACGCTGGTGCCGCCATACGCAACGCAGGGTCGGAGCATAGTGGAATGTGCAAATTTACGAGCCTCCAAGTGAATCTGGATGGCAAGTTCCCTGGTTGGGGAGACTACTATGGCCTGCGGTTCTTGGGTTTCACTGAAGGAGCTACTTGCTAGACCTTCCTTGATGAGACCAGTGATGATTGGTAGAAGGAATGCAGCCTGAAATGATAGAAAAGTACAAAACTTGAACTTGGGAAACCAAATTTTCTCAGGGTAAAATCAAGTCTAATCGTCCACACAGGGTGTCTGAATTTCAAAACTGGGTTACCTGAATGGGCAACTCCATATGAAATCTACACCCTCTGTGCAAGAGATTACGTGTTCCCTACATGATACAGGGTGTATGGATTTCAACTGGAATAGCCCAATCATGCTCTGGGCATGAACATCCACCCTGCACATAACATACATAGTATAGGCTTTCTTTCTTGCCACCCGGGGAACCAAAGGAGAACAGTGCCAGTGCCAGTGCCAGAGATGCCAACATTAACATCCAGAAAATAGGGAGGATTCAAAGAAAAATAGGGAGGTTTCCAAAATTACATACAACTTCAATGGCACATAACTTAATGGAAATAGGGAGGTCGCCAAATTTGGGTGTCAAAATTGACAAAAATGTTTCCAAAAATAGAGAGCCTCCCTCTCAAATAGGGAGGGTTGGCATCTCTGCAGTGCATTTATTGATCACCCCAGAAGAAATTGCAGAAATAAAAGTCTCTTACTGTTTTTCCCGATCCTGTTTGTGCACACGCCATAAGATCCCTGCCGTTGCTGATAACTGGAAGGCCGTACTTCTGAACAGGGGTTGGTCGTTCATATTTTGCTTTCCTTACATTTTCTCTCACGGTCTCGTACAAATCGGCTGCATCAAAACTAGTTATGAATTTGGGTGGGTCTCGACCTAAAGGAGCAACAAAGTAGAGGCAAACGATTACCGTATTCATTCCAATAAGCACCCATGCCCCAATAAGCACCCACCCAGGGTATATTCAATTTGCTAAAGGGTACCATTAATATAGATGACAGATAGATGTTGATATAGTGAAATAACTGGAGGACTACACATCCGGTGTAAACTTGCAATACATTTTCTACATCAGAAAAGCTACTAGAACGTCTCAGGACCCTTTTATAACTTACGTAAATTCATCTCTAATAATCGCCCCTCACAAAAAATTAGGTAAACCAGGTAAAAAAATAAGCGCCCACCCAAAATGACTTTGTAAAGCGTTGGAATGAATACGGTAGTTTTCTTTACTGTAATTTCAGACATTTTTGCATTTCTAAATTGCGCTCAACATGGACAAAACAAAAGACAATAAGCTTCAAATGGCAGACAAATATTGACTGCTTGGAGCACAAAACTGGTAACTGCTATGAGCACGAGACAAATTATGCACCTTTTGATACATTTCCAAATCTTGATAAGTGTATTCAAGCTCGGGAAAAAGCAAAGAAAAAGAAAAATATAAAAAGGAAACCAGTTTTAATATTTTAATCTCATTTGCAAGAATGATGATCTTCCTTCCACCTACATTAGTATATCCACTCATGCAAGGGAAGAGGATGGGGAGGAGACCGAAGATTCTTAACAGGGGTGTGATTCAAAGCTTGTGAAATATCCTGAAAATCCTGAAAAATGGCGTAGAATTGAGCTAAAAGGCCCCCAAACAGGCTGAAAATCAATAACCTTGCGTAAATTTTAGCCAAAAAAACAACAGGAAATCGGGACAAATCCTGAAGAATTGCACCCCTGAACATTCTTAAAATCTTAAGTTCCAAAAAGTTAACACACTAAAACTTACCGGTAACTTCCACAGGAATGTCATCATACTTATTGAAATTGATGCCCTGCTCCATACTCTTGAACATGGCTTCTTCATCCTCTGGAGGGGCTGGTGGCACATATGTTGATGCTGGTGGCTTGTCTGCAAACCCAAACATTTTTGCACACTGTTAATATTTGAATCAAGTTTACAGATATGGAGAATGGTAAAAAACCACAGCAGGAAACTGTAGGACGGTGAGAGTACACACAAAAATTATTAAGCTTGTGGCCAGATCCCCAAAACATACATTAATAATGAAACTTTTCAGATATTTTGTCAAGTCTTCAGCGCACCGATTTGTCTTCCTACTGAAGCATTTCACAAAATTAGTATTTGTAACTTCGTGCGCTCAAATTACATACACTTCCCATTGTGTGCATAATACCAAATATGGTAGTAGCCACCCATCTATTTGAGCTTATACCCAGCGACTGGGTAACTGTTCCTATTGACGTCAGACTGGGCATGTCTTTCAACATTGAGTACACTTTTCATTGTGTGCATAATATAACAATAGACGTCACCCAAATATTTGAGCTTATACCCAGTCACATACTTTTCCCATTGACATCATACTAGGTTTTGCGTGTGGGCGTATCCGCAGGTTGAGTGGGCTAACTAAATAACAGGCATTCAAACGATGTAATGAAATGAATAATTTCAATTGAAATGTGATTGCTCAGTGCCAGAAGTGGGCAAGTGCAATAGCTGCCATGTGAACATTTGGCAATTTACACCCATTATATTGTACTCATAGGCATTTATGGCTTGTTGTGAAAGTATTTACCCAAATATTTGGGCTCAAAACCCTTTACCTATCTGGGTACTTTTTGCATTGACGTCAGAGCATAGGTGGGTTTTTAAAAAATGTGTGTGGGCGTTTTCCAAGGCTGAGTGGGTTTGCTAATGACGAGACCACCTAGACCAGAATTTTTTTTAATTTCTTGGTACTGCCAATTACTTCCTTTTCCTGGTTTTAATAACTTTTATAATACAATAAACAGACTTTAGGGAGAGGTAACTATGGTAACATTTTAGGAAATGGGCAAAACATCTGGCAATTCTCGCTATTCGCAATAAGGGCCAGCGGTTGATGTAATTGATGTATCATGGGAAAAGTCGACATCAAGTCCGCAATCTGAATATTACCATGCTATTACATAGGAACATGTGACCATATTTTTTAGTTTGTCAATATAACGGTATTACACGCAAATCGATAGAGAAAAAATTAATTGTGCACATTTCAAATCACATTATTAAGTATTATTGAGCATCGATTCGCGTGTAACACCTTTATTTTGACAAACTAAAAAATATTGTCACGTGTTCCTATGTAATAGCATGGTAATATTCAGATTATGCGGACTTGATGTCGACCTTTTCCCATGATACATCACGATTACATCCCATGATACATCACGATCATCGCAAACCGCTGGCGGCGCCCTTATTGCGAATAGCGAGAATTCAAATTATCTTCTTTTACACCAGCAAAACTCACTAGTATCTCAAACATGACAATCTCTAGGACACAGTTCTTTAACCCCCATACACCTCTACGCTCAAAGATTGACCTTTACACACACTAGGATCTCAAACATGACAATCTCTAGGGCACAATCTCTAGGGCACAGTTCCTTAATCCCACTATCATGCACTATGCGTCTACACTCAAGAGTGACCTTTGGATGTGTGGGGTATAAATACTCATGTTAATGGAGGTCATTGAGCTAAGCCACTGGGAATGAGGTTATTATAGCTACTGAAATATGAGGTGCCAGGGTTTCCAAAACTTGCGATTCGGGCTAGCCGACTTTTGAAGATTTTGCCTGCAACTTTGAAAATTTCCTGTCCCATAGAAACCAATGGTTAAGAAACAAATTGAGTGACTTTTCAACATTGGCTCCTGCAACTTCCAGAGTGGTTAAGAGAAAAATTGGGTGATTTTTTGATTATTCAACCTGCGATTTAGACTGAATTTTCAATTTTGGCAACCCTGTGCCTTTTGCGTCAATGGGAGATGTGAGAATGAATTTGGTATTCAATTCCAACTTTCATGGGATAAAAATTCCCTTTAAAAGGGAAAGCCAGCTTCAATGCAGAAGAGGTCTTGTAATTAGTTTGGGTGGAAGGCATTTTAGGATCACATTTTTTATGATCCATCATGTTTCATGACAGTCCACCAAACCATCAATGATGAGAACATGCACACAGAAACAGCAAACCAAACATTAACTCCTATAACTTCCTGTCAACTCTTTAATTAATTACTCCAAATTGTTCCGTCTTTTTGTCTTTTCTGCCTTTTAGGCTACCCTAAGCTCATCATTAATATAAAGAAATACACTGCAGTTTTTAGTTAATTGGCTAAAAACTGCCATCCTATACTTGCCTTATACATGCACATTAATTTTATATTAATTCGCAATTTATACTTAAATATAGTACATTATAAAATGTATAAAGACTGATATTGTTCAATAGGCCTACACGTAGGCCTATATAAATTATACCCATATCAAAAATAGGCCCTGAAATTGCATCAAATTTTTCCCACAAAACTGATGTTTAAGATATCAATTATTTCATAATGACATTTTGAATCATTTTTATCCATAAAACGATACAGGATATAGGATATTTTTAAGAGTTGACAGGTTTGCTGTTTCTGTGTGCATGTTCTCATCATTGATGGTTTGGTGGACTGTCATGAAACACGATGGGTCATAAAAAAGAGTGATCCTAAAAATGCCTTCCACCCAAACTAAATTACAAGACTTCTTCTGCATTGAAGCTGGCTTTCCCTTTTAAAGGGAATTTTTTATTTTACTTTGACTTTAACATCCATAAAAAATGATTTTCATTCTGTTATCAATACACTCACATCTCATGCTGTGTTGGTCTCCATGAGGTCTGCAAATGTAAATCTAAAAACGCCTGATAACAAGGATACTATAATTTTCTTTCGTTGATATGCTGTGGTAACTATTTAGGCCTGGCATATAACTTTTAATGTCATATTTCCTTCAAACCATAACTCTTGAAATTCTCACTCGTTTTCATTCGTTGAAACGGCAAAACATACTTTCTTTTTCTTACAAATCAAATAGTAGGCCTTACATTATATTTTAACCATAAAAAGGTCCGCAAAGTAATTCAAACCAATGCTAGTAGGCCCCCTACCCTGTAATCTCTTTAGCAAACAGAGACGATCTCCGAATTAGATAGCCAGCTGTTAGCTGGCGAAAATGATAGCAATTTAATACCAGTAGTTTACACATTTGTTCAAAACACAAGTTCACTTGTGTCCAAGGTTAAACAAACCCAGAAAAACAAAAAGTACCCTTTTGGTTACCGTGGCAACATTGGGTGAAATTCCAGGCACCTAGTACGTCAGTGCGTGGGCGTCTGAATAGGTTCTAGGTGGCTGGTACCCAAAAGGATATAATTCTTTTGTTACCAGTTTTGATTGTTGTCACAAAGGCCTCACAGTTGGTGGCACAGTTCAATAACCTCTTCACTAATCATGCCTTAAAATTTGACCTCAAGTTCTAGAGTATGAGTTATTGTATCCAACATGTGTACAGGGTTGCCAAACCCTCGATTTGGTAGCCCAATTGGGCGACTTTTGAAGATTTTTCCCACGACTTTTGACAATTTCCTGTCCCATAGAAACCAATGGTTAAGAAAAAAATTGGGCGACTTTTCAACATTAGCTCCCGCAACTTCCGATAGTTTCCTGCCCCATAGAAACCAATGGTAAAGTGAAAAATTGGCTGATTTTTCGATTATTTGACCTGCGATTCGGGCTGAAATCTTTTGGCAACCCTGCATGTGTAAACATGTATAAACAAATTGAACTGTGTCCTGAAATATAGTTTAGATCTTGGTGTGGGTTCCTGTGTACTTTACAGTTTAATATTTTCAGTAAAATTATATTATATTTACAAAGCATTTTTTTTAAGCTTCTGAAGTAGGCGATGAAATTTTTTTTTTAAATGTTCTACAGGTGGATGGTCCTTTCCCGCAAATGACCATAATAACCACCAAAGTCTTTAAACATTTCGAAATACTTTAAACAAAAATCCCAACATTTTCTGACAATTTGATCCCCAATTTCTTAAAACCTGGGTCAGTTGAGCCCGTAAAGCAGGGGTTTTTTTTCGTCGGGTCATGCAGGTACTTTTAAAACTCAAATCACTGCTAAGCAGACCAAGAATATTTGTGCTTAATATTTTCATTTCAACTTTCAGTATCAAATGCCATAAAATTTATTAATTTTTGTGTGTAATGTTCAGGCTCTGCCGATTTTTCGCTATATACTTTGCTTGTTAGCGTTTTCAAATTAGCAATTTTGAGTATTCTTGCATAGACATACATAAAAGAATGTTATTCATGCAATTTTACTTTCGTGGTAAATACGTTGAGGGCCAAAAGTAAAATAATCAGTTTCAAAACTTGGCAATTTCCTGCCATAGGATAGAGAACTTGAAACTCAAATCATAATACTTCACTAATCAATTGTTATAAAATATATATGCTGATATCAATCATCCCCACCAAAGTTTCAAATATGAACCCGAAGTACCAGCGCAACAGTTTGGTTTTAATTCTAGGAAAATGTGCTACGCAGGATAAATTTAACCGATTCAATAAGAAATGCATTCAAAACCAATGTATTTTAAACCTTTAATATATTATGAAATGAACTTTGCTACTTCTGGATCCATTCGAGTATTGGATAAAACATTGCAATTTTTTATTTTTTGTTTTTTCCCCAATTTTTTTTTAAATCAACCAAAATTATCCTGATGTTGGTTATAGGTCAATGGTCTCTCCATAGCAGTGAAAAAAAATTGCAAATCGGTATAAATAAACGGGTTGCGTTTTGAAAATAACAGGCATGCTACAAATCATACTTCTGAAAATGTTAAGGCGGGCTGTCGGGTGTGCTATCAAATTGCACTCAGTAAGAAGTTTTGGAATTGAGGTGTGCTACATGTATAAATCTCACTCGGCAGGCGATTTAATCCCTGAAGAAACCACTCTATATTTATTGAACTTATTGGTTATTTTGTCGAGCTGTATCCTACCTGGATCTGCATTGGCTTCAGCATTGGGGCATTCTCTTGCCATGTGACCGTCCTCTCCACACTTGAAACAACCGGATCCTGTAATTGCAACAAAATATTCCAGAGATGAAATGAAACAAGGAAAATGCTTTAAAAAAAGAGATTACCGCAAAATCATGCTAAATAAAGCTCAAATTGGACTGAAAATAACAAAAAGCAATATATTTCAGGAATAAAAAGATCAAATCGGCTAAAAAGTGGAAAGATTCAGCTCTGGAGTCAAGATCGAGTCACTGAATTCTCCAGATGCCAACCATGTAGTATGTTTTATTACACCAAACTTTGGCTATGGAGATGAAGGCATCATGTAGATAAGAAATAGGTGAAATAGGTATGTCGTTTGCAATCGACCAATGAAGTGGCATGAATTGCTCATGAATGTTTCACGAGGTATAATAATCTAAACTAACCTCTGCCGCCACCACCACCACCACCTTCTGCACTAGGGCAATCCCTGGCCATATGGCCATCTTCACCACATTTGAAGCACCCTGAACCTGAATGACATGAATGAGATGCAAAGAAATCAGTAGAACTGGCATTGAGATTCTGTAAAGCAGAACATTTTCATGCCTGCAAATCTTGATTTTCCTATTAAGCAGTTCCCACAAAATTACATCCCACAAAAATATTGTGCTTTATAGTATGCTACGGAATGGGCAATTCCAGTTGAATTCCTTGCACCCCCTATGGAATACATGACCTTATTTTAATAATCTCTAACACCGGGGGGTGTAGTTTAAATGGAGTTACCTATTAAGTAACTACATTTAAAATTCACACTCCCTGTGTGGAAGATAAATTGGATCACATGTTTCATACAGGGGTTGAATGGATTTCAACTCAAAAAGCCCAATGGGTTGGGAAGAAAGCATGAGAATGAAAGAAATGAAGCAAAGACTGCTGAAATATTAGGCAATGGCAAATGGAGTACCTGTAACACAAAAATGTTAAGTACATTAATGTATTAACCCTAACACCCAACCCTGCTTTTTGCTATCGGAAGTTAATGAAGAAACGATAAAGGAGAGAAGATGAAGTCACTTGGCAGTTGGCACTCCCCGATTCGAACCTTAGACCCCCCGCATGCCAAGCACACGATCACTGACTGGTAGCCACACAGGTAAAAAGGTTGGGGTAGGAAAAAATTGTAAATGCCACAGTGGATAAATTGTCTTATGAAGTGCTATGAAGAAAGGCAGCCAAATGTCTTACCTCTTCCACCGCCTCCTTCGCCCTTCTGTGGGCATTCCCGGGCAAAATGCCCATCTTCCCCGCAAATACGACAACCTGTCAAAGAGGAAAAACGTGGAACACTATTACATCACACTTCGGGGGATAAAGGTAGTGTATGATTCCAACACTATTATTACCACACCTATCCTTGGGAGGATTAACTACCGTATATCCTCGAATAGTCACTTTGTTGCATTTTCCAAAAGGGGCCGTTTATTAGATCATTTTTAGAACAATAATTCCCATTAAAATTATAAGCTTAAAACTCGCCCTGAAATGACAAACTATGAACTTGGGAACGATGACTTCTGGTTCACTTCCGGGTCTATGATCAGACTTTCGCCAAATGTGTGCACTGGTAAGCTTACTACACACAAGATAGCATGGATATATCAGCATTTTTTTAATATCTTGGTCGAAAAACTGTTGGGGGCGTTTATTTGAAGGGGATCGACTACTGCAGGATATTTTAATGGTTGTTAACAAAATCATCTGATGAGGGAGGCGAACTTCTATTCCCCCTTCCACATTATAGAAACAAAAGTGCTATGCGTAACACTGTTTGGTGAACTGTTCACTCTTTCCTTCATATCATCATGATACCATCAATCTTTTCTTAGCTCTTAATCGTAGACCTCATGACGTGACATAAGTCCAGTTTAGTGACTAAGGCACAAACCATGCACAAATTGGTTTTGTACACAATTTGTACACTGCCAGCCAATGAGTGCAAACAATTAAGCTTTCTTTAAAAAGCTCTCACCTGGACCACCACCACCACCTCCTCCACTTTTCTCTCCACCTCCAAATCCTCCTCCACCTCCAAATCCACCACCTCTAAAACCTCTGCCTCCTTCACCACTGCTACCACCGTCGCCGCTGCCACCACTGCCATTAAACTTAGACATGTTGTTGAAGTTTAATTGTGACACTTTGGGTCTGTGAACTGTGAAATCTTTCCTTCATATCATCCCCCCAGAATGCCATCAATCAATCGTGTTGGCTCTTAATCGGAGCACTCATGATATGACATTATGATTTTAAAGGCACAAACCATGCACAAATCCTCTGGTTTTGCACAATTTGCACACTGCCAGCCAATGAATGCGAACAATTAAGCCTTTCTTTATAAAGCTCTCACCTGAACCGCCACCACCACCTCCACTTTTCTCTCCACCTCCAAATCCTCCTCCGCCTCCGAATCCACCGCCACCACCTCCAAAACCACCACCGCCTCCACCACTGCCGAAACCACCGCCGCTACCAAAGCCGCCGCCGCCACTGCCCTTATCTGAAAAGAACATTTGAGAGCAATGATTAGTAATTTCCATGCAATTGCATATTTGGTATTTAAAGCAATTGACCCAATTGACAGTCAACAACCCACCTACTTAACCCCATCAAAATGCAGGGTTCTGTATTTATTCTAACAACACAGGGTGGGAAAATTTAGGCCTGGAATATTGTTTCAATAAAGTGGTATGAGAACAAACACATGACAGTTTGGAGGTTGCCACCTGCAAGTTGTATACTGTTCTATGGTGCATTGTGATATATACTTTTGCTCCTAGAATCCATATCGCTAGAGCCAATCAACTTTAAACATGCAATAAGTTGAATGTGAGGTAGAAAACACCAAATGTTACAAAATGGACCACCCACCTTGCACTTTTTTCAGCGATTCAGTGATACTCTAATGCTCACCTTCATTATCGTTACTGCTACCAAATCCTCCTCCGAATCCACCGCTTTTGCCTCCTCCACCACCACCGAAGCCGCCTCCACCGCCACCGAAGCCTCCACCGCCGCCACCACTACCGAAACCGCCACCTCCACCGCCACTTCCGCCTTCTTCTGTACAGTCAGCGGCTCTGTGACCTTCTTTGCCACATTTGAAGCAACCTATGTACGAAAACGAAAAGAAAGAATGCAACAAACTTGAATCATCTCCTTCCTGGCTTAATTTCCTACCAAATTTAACAACTTGAAAGTTACAAAATGTTTAACCCAATACACCAGCCTAAAAAGTTAATGGATTAAAAATAATTTTTTCAAGTGAAAGCTTTTTCAAAAGATTTTTTATGTATGTGACACGATCTGGTCCATGGGGCCAAAGGAGGCATTTTTGACAATTCAGTTGCTGTAATTATTTGCCAGTGGTTGATGACAAAATTTCCTGAAATGGTTGAAAATTTCCTGAAAATTTACTTTTGTGTATACTTTTGCACATAAACATCTGAGTAAAATTTCCTGAAATCAGGAAATTTCCTGAAGTCTGGCATCTCTGATAAATACAATAGGTTATCATTTACTGAAAACACCAATGGTCTAGCATACTTGGTTTTTCAGTTGTGAAATTTTTGGATGTCTATTTTTGTATGCATTTTATTGTTTTTTTACTCCATAGTTTTTCCTTTATCTCAGTTTCACATTTGGCCCCCCATGGACCAGATCGCATCACATATATAGTTTTTATTAAAATACGGTATACACAACATAATGGATTGCGGTGATTGAGGCTCGATTATTGATGCATTCATTTAGATTTTTTTAATCAATATTTGTGCAAAAATTTTTTCTGCGGCGAATATCAGCGACTATTTTTACAGACCTTGATTCCTATGGTTACCTCTAGTCTACCTAAATCTTTATGTTCGCATGAAGGGCACACCACCATTACAGTGTACTGAAACACCGATTGAAAATGTGTTCAACAGGAAAGTTATTTTGTCAACTTTGGGCGACAAAATCTATGTATACCGGCTATACAAAAAATGTACTCTCATATTATATCTCGGCAATTTATAATGCAAATGAATTCTCTGAAGGCGACTCACCTCGACCACGTCCTCCGCCACCACCTCCGCCGCCTTGTGGGCATTCTCTTGACATATGTCCCTCTTCACCACATTTAAAGCACCCTCTGCCACCACCACCTCCGCCGCCTTGTGGGCATTCTCTTGACATATGTCCCTCTTCACCACATTTAAAGCACCCTCTGCCACCGCCTCCACCTTTTGGGCATTCTCTTGACATATGGCCCTCTTCTCCGCATTTGAAGCACCCCCTGCCGCCGCCTCCTTTAGGGCATTCCCTAGACATGTGTCCTTCCTCTCCGCATTTGAAGCATCCTATAAACATAAATGACAAAGATTTGCTAGTAAAACATTTCTTATAATATAAATATCAACTTTTCTTCCCAGTTGGATTTGGATTATGCTGCATTTTCATCGGACAAAACGAGATGATTTTCTTTTAGTAGGAAATTCAACTGAATGACGTACAACTTTAAACAGTTGAACTTGATCCAACCACAATCGTAGGCCTACATTCAAACTACAATGCGAACGCACAACCTTGGATACAATTACTAACCAATCACAAGCGAGCTGGCATGGGTAGGTGGATTCACTTTTGTGTTACGCACGCACCCCCACACACTGGCCTACATCACATAGTGAACATAAAAAATCGTCATGTCAGGATGTGTCCATTCAAATGAAATTTCTACTGTAATTATGTACCATATTTTTCTGGAATCTGGAGTAGGTGCTGTCATAAAATAAATTTATACAGTACGTAATGGTCGAGAAGGACTTAGCGATATGAATAATGACAACCGATAATTTACTCTTCCCAGAATCCTTTGCAAATTGATGTATCCGAGTTAAGACCGATTTTGTTTGATTGCATCACAAATAATGACGCTCTGTGTGACATCGCTTTGTATGTGGAGCATGATTTTGAAAAGCTTTCTCTACTTTATCAAAATCAATCACTTTTTTCCCCATGGAAATGTTGCTAAAATACATGCAATCACATTGGCATAATCCATCCAAACCGGACCAGTTAATGTCAAACTACAGTCGAAATATCACTATCACAGGTCTGTTAATATTTAAAATGGAAAAGAGATGCAACATTTTGTATCAAATGTGTGTAATTCCCCTAAAAAATAGTACTAAATATTGACAATAGTCTGTTACAGGTCATTTTGAAGTACTAGGTGTTAACATGCCACTTTCCTTCTTGGTATAGAGCACTACGGTACCGACAGTACTAGAGAACATAGGCGTCAAGGGTGGGGGGAGGGGCCTGGGGACATGCCCCCATTTTTATCTGGCAAACTGAGCCATTGTCCTCTTCAACCACTTTTTGACAATTCTGGAAAAATGCCCCCCCATTTCTCTAGATTGATGCCACTGCTAGAGAACAACATTGAATTACTGCAGTGGCTAATGGAAATTACCTCTACTAAAACACTCGATTATTGTTAAATGCAACGCCCGACAAAATATGGTATTTCAAATGATCGTGTTTCCCATTATAGTGCAGTTAATTAGTGTAGGCATGCTTGTTTCAGAATCGCTCAATTCAGATTCTGATCAATCAACTTTATGGTGTTCTCTTCGACAGACACGATTAGTCATGCAAAGAAATCCATTAATTTATATTTTACCATGCATGATATCAATCACAAATTTGTTTTTACAAATATCAAACCACTAGATACAACACTCAACTGCTGTACAACACGCATTAATTATCAAATGCAATTAAACTTATTAAAAATTATTATATTAAATTTTAAAAAAATAAAAATTTGACAGGCATGACACGTCATGCAAAGCAGATTGCAACAAGTCATTTTACCATCACTAGGATCCACAACATGTTTATCAGGGCAGTTCTTTCTAACCACAATACATTTGTACATTCATTGAATGACCTTAGAAAATCTGGGTACAAAAACTCACACTCGCTCACAAATTTTGTACTATGAGCGTTTAATTGAGGTTACTGAACTATGCCATTGGGATGAGGCCATTGTGGTCCACAGTGCATGCACGATACAATGTATGTCAATCACAAATTGTCAACTTTGGACTGCTGTACAACATTGTATTTGAGCAATTTGACAGGCATGTCAAAGTCTTGTACATCATGAACCAATATATTTTAGGCCGAAAAAATTGAATGTTTTGGTTCTCGTCCCCTCAGGGATTTGTCAATTTTTTTTTTTACATTGTTCGAAATTTTTTAGACTTTAGAAGAATGCTTTAGGAAAGCTTTACTTATACAGTAAAATATGTTTATTAGAGAACGAAGATCATTTCCAAGTCTTTGTGGTACTCCAAGGGGTTTATTCCTCAGCATCCCACATTTGAGCACTGTTAGAAAAGATCAAAAACTGCTAACAATGCCAATTTTACATAAAGAAAAAAGAAAAGAAAAAGAAAACCTCCCTCATCAATTCATGAAACTCCTTCACAAGAACCAAAACATTAATTTTATTTGGCTTTACCATGCATGATTATGTTGACTATCAATCATACATTGTTTATATTCAAACCACTATACACTCAACTTTGGACTGCCAGTAACATAAATTATTGTTTTAATTTGCAATTTCTGACCGTTGAGGAATAAAATAAGGAACACCGTCGCTAAAATTCTGAATCTAGTCAAGATGGCGGATTGGCGGGTTCCAGCGCGATCGACAAATCTACACCAGTAAACAAAATGCAAACACTGCCAAATTTTGACCCTTGAAAGCAAATAACAAGTTAGCAAAATATTACACGTAGGTACTCAGGGTTCCCGTTACCGAGTTTTGGGACACAGTAAAATAATGAGGACTCCATATTTTTCAAATTTCAAAAATTATGGGGGTCCACCTTGACCCCATCATTTGATACTAAAATGTGATTTACCGTGTCAGAATTTGTGTCCTAAAGACCCCAAAAATTTGTTTGGGACCCCATAGTTTCAAATTTGACAGATTATGGGGTCCAACTGAACCCAAAATAATTGGACCTAGCGGGAACCCTGGTAGGTACATGTAAAAGATTTACAAATTGGCACTGCATTTTGTTGAAAATACATTGGAAATGGCCAATATTTTGAGTGAAAATTATCTTGCTTTTTCATACCAATTAGTAAATTTTCTACTACCATATTATAAATCCAAAATTTATTTATATTTATTATATAACATGGTCGCATGTTAAATTTCACCCTTGTCATCAATGGTTGAAGAATGCAATAAGTTAGTTAAGTGCTTTGATATCATAAAAGCACTAGCTTCTGGCTACCAACCAGCCGACTTGCTTGATCACACCACATCTATAATACATTTTCTCTTAAAACACAAATGCTGCAGGAATGTATATAGATTTTATCAAAATTTACTCCAACCATATTAAATGCATGAATTAAACATGTGTAATTTTCAAGTCTTATTTAAAGCTACATGTAACAAACAATGCATGCTCAAACTGAGTGCAATTTAGTTGAATGGTTGGTGGTTTGGGTCTGCTTCTAACATAATCACACATTTGCAACATAATTTAACCAAATTTCAGGCATGCAGGGAAGCTTCTGAGGGGAGCCGGGTGTACCCAGTGCAAATGACCATACAGGGACGTGGTATAGGCCTACAAACGACCCCTTTTTCTAGTCCTTTGTTGTTCCAAAATTTTCTTGACTTTCAGAAAATAAGCCCAATTTTGCCTCAATCTAGCCAAATTTTTGAAATTTCGCCAAAATTTGGGGGGATGTTTCTAAAAGACAATTTGGGTTTAATTCAGCCGAAAATTTCCGACTTCTGGTATGTAACCGTATCGATTTTTCTTGAATTGGCATATTGATTGGCACACTTTCAAATTCTCAGCGGTACACGTACCCCTACCACGACCAAACTTGAGTACCCCCCCCCCCACCACCCCATAGGGGAGAAAAGAGATCAATTTTGGTATGTGTGTGCACCGCGAAGTGCCAAACCTTAGGAAATGAGAACTGATTTTCCGGAAAATAGGGGCTTCCAAACCGAAATTAGGTCTATTGAACTAAAATTGAGCCCAATCATAGGCTAGCTGTGGAGCTAAGAAATGTTTCTGTATTTGAGCTGAAGAGAATAATGTTGGTGTTTTACTCAAGGCGAGGCCAAAGAACCCGAGCATGATCCCCAAACTGAACTGCCTGAAACGCACCCGGAAAATGTATTGGCCCGAGAATGCTGGAATAAATGTTAGCTGTGAAAGGTTATGAAGTCTACATGCCAACATCATTACACCAAGATGCAGATATGCATTATAACAGTCAGCTAGCAGGTGGATGCAATGTTCCCTCCACACCTCAGCTGCCATCTTACCTCTACCCCCACTTCCTTGAAGTCCCCCCGGACGCCCACCTCCGGGGCAATCCTTCCCCCGGTGTCCGGTTTTGCCGCATTTGAAACAACCTGATGGAGCAAACATTGCAGTGATCAATAGGGCAGCGCAAGCCATGTATGATTTATGATGTTGGTGGTTGAGAAATTCACAAGCAAGCCGCTAGGATCCACAACATGCTCATCTATCAGGGACACAGTTCCTTAACCCCAATACATTTGTACATTCATTGATTGACCTTTGAAAATTTGGGTACAAAAACTCATACTCGGCAATTCTGAGGTCAAATTTAGCACTTCGTTTCATTGAGGTTATTGGACTATGCCATTGGAATGAGGCCATTGTGGTCCATAGTGAGTGAAACAGGAAGTGAGGAAACCATTATTTCAACAAAGTGTATCCATTTCAACATCATCCTGGATTCACTGTGAATCATACTACTAAAACATGCAACTAACTTCAAGGCAGTTCCATTAGATGGAAGGTGTTGCTATCGCAGTTGAACTATACGCACTGTTGGACACCAACATTTAAATCTGAAGGCCCACTTACACCCAACATACAAGCATGGTTCACACTTTTTAAACAAGGGCACTGTATCAAAAAAATTTTAAAGGTACAGTACTACAGCATTTTCAGCTGGAAAAAAATATGACACTTGAATATCAAAGCAATGAGACAAACACCACATTCTACATGATCAAAATAATAAAGGGTTGGGCTTACTCCAGCAGAAATCTACTACAACTAAAATACAAATTTATGTCACTGTACCTTATCATAATGGAAAAATCTCACAATAATACTGTGAACGAAAATCATGCAAAGCTCTGGAAAGCCCGATTCATACTCGATTCTTCACAATCAAAAATTACTGCTACAATTTAACAAAGGAATATCGTAGAGTTGGGCGACTAAGTCGCCAATAGTCGTTAGTCGCGACTATTACTGATAGTCGCGACTACGACTATTGAAAATCAAAAGTCGACTAATGCAAGTATATTTTTGTGTTAAAAAATTACTTTAAAAGTGCCAGTTATTCGCACCAAAACCAACCAAATACTAACATATAAACTGCGAAAAATGTGAAAAATGTTAGTCATTGTCTTACCAATAGTAACACTAACTAATAAAGTCCATAAATCATCATTAAATTGGTGTTATTGACTTGTTGTCGAACTACTTTCCCACAAGATAAAAGCCGTTAAAAAACTCAAATTACTTAGAATTGTCGAACATCTCATTATGATTATAATTTATGCAGCGATAACAGGTGTAGCAGTGTCATAGCGTGCATGTACAGACCCAGGTTGGGTGTTTGTACCAACTACTGAAGGTATGAGATTATTTTAACTTTGGAAAGAAACAGCGAGAACTTCCGAGAAGTGTTTTCCAAAAGGGAAAATTTAGGAAAATATTATTAGATTAGAAGTACTTTTCACGTAATTTCAAAAAGCTATATGCTTATTGTGGTAACAGAATATTTAGAAAGCAACAGGAAAATAAACAAATTAGCTGACAAACAGTCGTAATGTTGCAATGCCACCCCTGTAGCGACAAATGCAGTAGTCTAGATGAGGTCAGGTGGCGTGGGTCGGAGAGGTGAAAGTTAATCGTACATGCACGATGCAACACGTTCATGAGCATACCATGGAAAATATGCACTGCCGGCATGTTTACATATTTTCATGCACAGCAAAACATGGAAACGAATCGAAGATCGCTATTGGAATATTGAAGGTTTGAGAAATTATATGAAGTTTCTTGTGCTGTTGCTGGAAAGTGGCAAGTGAATTTAATTGAACAGAAAAGTTAGGCCTATATTACAGCATTTTACAGTCAAATATTTGCATCGCATAACGCGTGCGATACAGTGTAGCAATTTGTATCGCAACAGTGCTGGTTTGTGTAGCAAACTGTGATGCGATGCCGGCAATCACGGGTCCTGTAATCATGCATTATAAATACTAAATTGCCACCAATCTTTCACCCGATTTTTCAGTCCAATTTTAACCACAGATAGTCGCGACTATAGTCGTAGTCGCGACTATTTGCTGCCGACTAGTCGACTAGGAAAAAAGTGATAGTCGCCCAACTCTAGAATATCGCACACCAGAACTGAAACCAAAACTGAAAACCCATACAACAGATATGTGAACTGCAAATGAAAAGCATGCAAAGCTTGCTGGAATATATACACCGACTGAAGATGACTGAGACGTACTGGATGGCATGAGGTTCCACTATTCTTACCTCTCCCCCTGCTTTGTTGAAGTCCTCCGCGACTTGAACCTCCTTCAGGGCAATCTCGCGCCCTGTGTCCACCTTTGCCACACTTAAAACAACCTAATGAAACAAACATGTCGCATCAGTTTGTTTGCTCCAGGGACTGCCTTTTGAGGAGAGCTAGAGCAATAGCTCTCTACTGCTCTCCTTAAATCCAATATAGGAGAATGATTTTTAGATATACTTAGTTGACCATTCTCTCCTTACATTCTATTGTGGCTCTGAGCTATATGCTCCCCTCAGGGCTCGAAAAAATGGTAATTTCCCGGGAAGCAAGCTAAATTTCCCACAATTTATAGCATGTTTTTATATACAAAAAAGACACAATTTCCCTCCAAATACCAGAAGCTCCCTCCAAACACCAACATTTCCTGGGAATGAGCTTCCCCAATTCCCCACTTTTTCGAGCCATGGCTCCCCTGCATATTCCAAAAGATAGTCCCTGTTGCTTATATTTTTAAAATATTCACCATTAAAACATTACCGATGAGCCAGTGAGCTGAATTTTTTTTTTAACCATACAATTTTTTTTTAGAATTTAGAATCAGAATTTTTATAAAGCTAATACTTGGGCTACTTCTTGGAAAATAATTTGTAATACACCCCCATATATCTTGGACTGCTGAAGAATACTTGAAGGAAAGAAATGCACTCAGTTCAGGTCTTGGCTTTTGAGGCGAGTGAGAGCTCACTCGCCTAAAATGAAGCTGAGGAGAGCTTTTTATCACTCGCCTACATTTGGTGTAATAATAATAACTAGGCGGTTACCCATTTTTGGCGGTTCTCGGCTGGGTGCGATTACCTGGCTGATGGTGACTGTACCCACCAAGTTTCATGCCCATATGACAGTTTTTACTAATTTGACCTCAGATGACCCTGATGACCCCAAAATGACCTTCCAAAAATTTGGCTCTAAATGTTGACTGTCCCCACCAAGTTTCATGCCCATACGGCAGTTTTTACTAATTTGACCTCAGATGACCCGTGGGTGACCTCGGATGACCCCAAAATGACCTTCCAAAAAATTGGCTCTCAATGTTGTCTGTACCCATCAAGTTTCATGCCCATACAACAGTTTTTACTAATTTGACCTCAAATGACCTGTGGGTGACCTTGGATGACCCCAAAATGACCTTTCATAATTTTGGCTCTAAATGTTGTCTGTACCCACCAAGTTTCATGCCCGTATGACAGTTTTTAGTAATTTGACCTCAGATGACCCCTGGGTGACCTTGGTGACCCCTAAATGACCTTCCAATATTTTGGCTCTAAATGTTGTCTGTACCTACCAAGTTTCATGCCCATACGACAGTTTTAGTAATTTGACCTCAGTTGACCCCTAGGAGGGGCCCGGGGTCAGATGACTTAACGAACCTAAACTTATTCTTGCCAGGACAGAACTACACCCACCCACGAGTTTGGGCCCCGTGCACGACGTACTACAGCCTCACACAACAGTTTTTAGTAATTTGACCTCAGATGACCCCTGGGAGGGGGACCCGGGGTCAGATGACTTAACAAACATAAACTTCTTCTTGCCAGGACAGAACTAGCACTCACCCACCGAGTTTGGGCCCCGTACGACCTACGACGGCCTCACATTAGCAGTCACAGACAGACAGACAGAGAGACAGAGAATAGCGTATTATTATATAGACTAGGCGGTTACCCATTTTTGGCGGTTCTCGGCTGGGCGACGATTACCTGGCTGATGGTGACTGTACCCACCAAGTTTCATGCCCATATGACAGTTTTTACTAATTTGACCTCAGATGACCCTGATGACCCCAAAATTACCTTCCAAAAAATTTGGCTCTAAATGTTGACTGTACCCACCAAGTTTCGTGCCCATACGACAGTTTTTACTAATTTGACCTCAGATGACCCGTGGGTGACCTCGGATGACCCCAAAATGACCTTCCAAAAAATTGGCTCTCAATGTTGTCTGTACCCATCAAGTTTCATGCCCATACAACAGTTTGTACTAATTTGACCTCAGATGACCCCTGGGTGTCCTTGGTGACCCCTAAATGACCTTCCAAAATTTTGGCTCTAACTGTTGACTGTACCTACCAAGTTTCATGCCCATACGACAGTTTTTAGTAATTTGACCTCAGTTGACCCCTGGGAGGGGGCCCCGGGGTCAGATGACTTAACGAACCTAAACTTATTCTTGCCAGGACAGAACTACACCCACCCACCGAGTTTGGACCCCGTACGACCTACTACAGCCTCACACAACAGTTTTTAGTAATTTGACCTCAAATGACCCCTGGGAGGGACCCCGGGTCAGATGACTTAACAAACATAAACTTCTTCTTGCCAGGACAGAACTACACCCACCCACCGAGTTTGGGCCCCGTGCACGACCCACGACGGCCTCACATTAGCAGTCACAGACAGACAGACAAACAGACAGAGAGACAGAGAGACAGAGAGACAGAGAATAGCGTATTATTATATAGATACAAGTGATTAGAATCACTTGCCTGTAGACAGCTCACCAAGTTTTGAGGAGAGTGATTTGTCACTCGCCAGCAATTCTCAAAATACATGGCCTGAAGTTCAATTCAGACTCCATATCACAGTGCGATGCCATGCTTTTAAAACATTGCAGCATTGTACATTTTAATTTCATTGTGTGATGTTTCAAAAGCATCGCAGCATTGCATTGCGCTGCCTTGTGGAGTCTGAATTGGACTTGAAAATAAGTTTGATACTGCAGAAAATTTAATAATTTAATAATTAGTGAATCAATTCTCGCAATAAAAATTGTGAGATTCAAAATTAAGTGAATTTAATTTGACTATATATAAGGCAAAGTAAAAAATAAAACATGTTTCTCGTCCAGGTTTTGGAAAAATAGGAAGAGGGGCTTTAATTTTATTTTTTATTGAAAAAATGCCCTAAATTGACTATTAGATGCTTTTTATCCTTTTTATAGCGTAAAGATTATAATTTTTTAGAAGCTGAAAAACATGAAGTTGCAACTTCTCTAATATCTTTACAAAAAGTTATGACAGAAAGATTGCAAAATAAAAAGAAAAATGCAAAATCTTCAAAAAAGGAAGTGGGAGTGGACAAGAAACATGATTTTTATTTACTTGGCCTAATTGCAAGATGATTTTGGGAGAATTAATTTTGATTCGCGCAAAGTTGGACAAAATTGTACCCTTGTATTTCAAAAGAGGGATCCAACTTAACAATTTGATTAAATTCAGACGACGGTGGACTACATTATTCAATGTGGCAACAGCCAAAAGCGTAAACAAAACAGACAATATGACGGCAACACTGCCTGCACGATGGACGCAATTATTTTTTCCCGGAGCCAAGATCCGTTTTTAGCTCTATTGGCTGGGTGGCCCCATTACAGAAAAAAAAAGCACAAAATATATTTCCCAGGGCAATATATACATTTTCACATGAAAATAAATAATTTTAAATTCAAAGAAAAAAGAAGAAGAAAAATTTTTAATCATCGCCGGGGATGGGAATCGATCTCGGGACCTTATGCGTGGGAGGCGAGCTCCGTAACCACTAGACCAAGTATACTCATTGATACACGTAGGGGAAATTTTCAGTATATATCGTAACATATCGTGCGTTATTCATACAAAAAAACTCAAAAAAACAGTACTTACAATGAGGTTCACTGGCGAACCTCAACGGATTTAGACTGATAAAATAGTGCTTAATAACATACGTACAGTTTTGGAATAATTTGAGACATTTTTGTGTTTACGTGTAAAACCAATGACAACGTCAAAATTGAGCCAATCTTGGCCGGCCCCCCCTGATTAAATTCACAAAATAAAGTGGGCTGCAAAATACAGCAGACTAAATATACATTGTACTGTTTTTTGTCCTTGATAATTAGGCCTTTGAAATCTAATTCTGTATGAACAGAAAGATTCTCATCAGAGTTCAGTGTTTTAATATCAGAGTTCAGTGTTATCAGAGTTCAGCGCCAATAAAAGGATTAGGGATTAAGAGCCAATCTCCCTTATTATGTACCCATCTGTGATACAAAAAAAAATAGAATTTTCTCTAAAAAATAATTTTGGTACATATTAGCACCAACAACTCACATGTAAAATATGAGCGTGCACAGCGCCCTCGTTCAGCTTAAAAAAATTCTTGAAATTTCAGCCTCTCTGAGCCTTACTTGCAAATGGTAAACTTTGGAGGTGCATAACATCGTGCGCCATCATCATCCCAACCTGCATTTTGCATTTTTTTAAAGTACCAAATGGTTACATTACAAAAACCAAGAAAAAAAATTGGGATCTTGATGGCGCACAAAATCAGCAAATCCAATGATTTGATGATTTTCAAAGCATCATATCGGGCTGCGCCATCAAGATCCCAAGTCCGAACAAGTTTGAAATTAAAGACCTCCATGGCAAGTTTCATTTTTCAGCAAAAATTTTTTGGGATTTCGTTGGCGCACAGAGTTAACAGAGGTCAAAGGTCAAAATTTCCTATTTTCGCACATTTTTGCACGCCTGTATTATTAACGGCATACCAACGTCACCTGACTCTCCGAATAGCATTTCATCAAAGAAGAAGTAATTCTCTGCAAGAACTGAAAAAATTAGCTTGGGATCTCCTGATCTTCATATTTTTCTGATTTTTTGAAAAAGGACTTGGCCTCATTTTGGAGGTCAATTTGACCTCTTTTTCCCACTCGCTGCACAATGTGGGCTTTTTACTGCATCACAAAAAGATGCGCCAACAAGATCCCAATTTTATTAGTCATCGTCTAGCTTCTTTGGCGACCAGTAGATAAAACACAAGCAACAGCTAATTGGGATCATGTGGGCGCACTAATATAAAAGAGGTCAAAGGTCAAGCTTTGTGCCAAAGTGATGCATATTTGCCTATGTGCAGCACGAAAGTGGAACTTTGACCCGCAATAAAAATGTGCGCCAACAAGATCCCATTTTACTTTTTGGATGATTGGATAAAGGGGCTTATGTATAACTGATAACAAGTAAAAAAGAAGTGGGATCATGTGGGCGCACTAATTCAATAGAGGTCAAAGTTCATACTTTGTGCCGAATTTTTTTTTCAATGGGGATCACCAGACATGTCTCATAGAAACTTGTGTGAGTGCATTTCAGATGATGCTGATTCCATCATGGTAGTTGGTGAGAGTAAAAAATTTGTCAAAATACTTAGTCATATTTTGCAAAATTTGAGTGAAAGGTTGCTGAATTCGGCAACTTTAGGCTAAAAATCGTTTAATTTTGTATGAAGTATGAACTTTGACCTCTAATGAATTAGTGTGCCCACATGATCCCACTTTTTTTTTACTTGTTATCAGTTATACATAAGCCCCTTTATCCAATCATCCAAAAAGTAAGATGGGATCTTGTTGGCGCACATTTTTGTTGCGGGTCAAAGTTCTACTTTTGTGCTGCACATAGGCAATGTAATGCCAATTCGGCACAAAATATGAACTTTGACCTCTATTGAATTAGTGCGCCCACATGATCCCACTTTTTTTTACTTGTTATAAGTTATACATAAGCCCCTTTATCCAATCATCCAAAAAGTAAGATGGGATCTTGTTGGCGCACATTTTTATCGCGAGTCAAAGTTCCACTTTCGTGCTGCACATAGGCAAATATGCATCACTTTGGCACAAAGCGTGACCTTTGACCTCTTTTTATATTAGTGCGCCCACATGATCCCAATTAGCTGTTGCTTGTTTTTTGTCTACTGGTCGCCAAAGAAGCTAGACGATGAAAAATAAAATTGGGATCTTGTTGGCATCTTTTGTGATGCAGTAAAAAGCCCACATTGTGCAGCGAGTGGGAAAAAGAGGTCAAATTGACCTCCAAAATGAGGCTAAGTCCATTTTCAAAAAATCAGAAATATATGAAGATCAAGAGATCCCAAGCTAATTTTTTCAGTTCTTGCAGAGAATTACCTCTTCTTTGATGAAATCCTATTCGGAGAGTCGGGTGACGTTGGCGCGCAATAATACAGGCGTGCAAAAATGTGCGAAAATAGGAAATTTTGACCTTTGACCTCTGTTAAGGGCAGTGTAATGGGAGCGAACATGGACCTTTTCGAGCATCATTATTTCTGAATTGTATGTCCAAAGTATATAAAACTATACATTTTTGTTTTGTTTTTGAGTCAAGGAATCCCATGGTGACGTCAGATTTTTTGTAAAAATCTCGAGTTTTTGAAAAAATCACAAAAATCACTTTTTACCCCAATTTTTTGTGACAACTTAAAAAAAATCCGTTCGAGTAAAAAAATTTGAGTTAGCTTTTTATGAAGAAGAGACATTAACTTAGGGAAAGTTTTTATATTTTTTTGAAAATCAACTCTTTTTACGAAATATAAAAAAAAACATGTGAAAAGGGCAATTTTGTCACTTTATTCAGCTAAAAAATGCACATAATGGTGTACATTTTGTTTAAAACAAATATTTTGAAAAAATGAGAAAACCTTCCCTAGACTTTGATGTACTCTAAACGATAGTGCATAAAGTTTACCTTTTGCTTGCATATTTTTCGAGTTATCTTGTAACAAAAATCGTGCAATATTGTCAAAAGTGAACTATGAGAAATCGACGTTTTAGTAAAAAATGTCAAAATTATGCACAAAATGTCCTTATATTTTAAAACGGCAAGACTTTCACGCTTGTAAAAGCTGTATATGGTGCATGGTCTAAATATGCATCTTTTTGCACCAATGAATTTATAATGTCTGCTTTTAGTGCGCCAAAATTCAAAATAATTAAAAAATCTAAGTGGCATTTTGACTGCAAATTTTTGTTTTGTTTACACCACATTTGCCGGCGTTAACAACATACCGAATGCGCCTTGACTGCGTTGGATATACGCTGCAGAGTTATACGCCACGTCACGCTGACGCGAATCGCGCTGCGTAATCACAATATTTTCGCATTCGCGCATTTCTGACTCATTATTTCCCGCCAATTTACTAAGCTGTCTTGAGCCATGTGACTTTTTAGAGTTGAAAAGAGTGAAATAAATCAAGCAAAAATACGTGTAAATATTAACAAGTTGTATTTAATCAGTTTCAAGTGAAAGAATACATCTTAGTGTTGATAAATATCAAGAAATCTCAAATTCGGGCGTGGACGAATGTATCTTCCATTACTCTGGCCTTAACTCTGTGCGCCAACGAAATCCCAAAAAATTTTTGCTGAAAAATGAAACTTGCCATGGAGGTCTTTAATTTCAAACTTGTTCGGACTTGGGATCTTGATGGCGCAGCCCGTTATGATGCTTTGAAGTTTGCACGAGGGCGCTTTTCATCAAATCATTGGATTTGCTGATTTTGTGCGCCATCAAGATCCCAATTTTTTTCTTGGTTTTTGTAATGTAACCATTTGGTACTTTAAAAAATGCAAAATGCAGGTTGGGATGATGATGGCGCATGCGATGTTATGCACCTCCAAAGTTTACCATAAACAAGTAAGGCTCAGAGAGGCTGAAATTTCAAGAATTTTTTCAAGCTGAACGAGGGCGCTGTGCACGCTCATATTTTACATGTGAGTTGTTGGTGCTAATATGTACCAAAATTATTTTTTAGAGAAAATTCTATTTTTTTTTGTATCACAACCCCCCTGATTTGGGTACATAATAAGGGAGACTGGCTCTTAATCTAATGTGATAATCACAACCAGGCACATGTAGCTTCCACGAGTGCAGAGACAGAGAGAGAGAGCCCATCCAGGCTCAGTGCACCTTAAGGGCACACAACTATGAATCAACTGGCGTAACTACCTCTTTCTCTCTTTTTGTTTTTTTTAAAGAAAAAAGGGATCACTTTCCTCACAAGGAAGTGAGGATAACACTACTAAACAACTGACTTGCAGAAACCAATCTAACAGCTTATGTGAATGAAGACACTGTTGGTTTAGAACACTCAAAATAGGCAATGTGCCAACAGTCAATAACATCAACAGTTCAAGAGTCTTTTTGTCTGCAATGACAAACTGACATTCAACATGAATGTAAAATGGTTCAAAGTTCAAAGAAGTAAACGTCAGTTCCAGAGTTTTCTTTTAGAATTCCAAATGACATAATGAAATCAGTTCAAAGTTCAATGAAGTGACCATATAGGAGGACACCGATGATGGATTAATGTCATAGTACACAGTGACCTGACCATTTAGTTTAACACATAGTCTTTCAGGTGCTCAGGAAGTTTGTGAGGGCGCGGAACGCCTTTTGTGTGAGCAATGGTGGCATGATCTCAGGGCCAACCATACTAGCTTGGGGGATACTTTCACTAACCTCACTGCTGTTACCGGTACATGGATTAGACTGTGCAACCAAACCGGAGGTATTGCTGGAGCTATGACCGCTATCGCGCAAGGGATCGCGAGAATCTGACTCAGAACTGGGGTGCGAGTGATTAGCATTCCTGGGCAGGGGGTCACAAGTAGCAGGTGTGGACAACTCGCCAGGTATGAAATGAGGCTCTGGAGGAGTACATTCAGGGACCACTTCAACAAACTCGGAATCCTCGGTGGGTGGAGACGACTTGGGAAAGGGACGAGAATCCAGGTCAGGATAATACTGGACCTTAAAGCACTCAGATTTCTTGATATGATAAGAAGTATTCGAAGCTGAGAACCCACAAATTTGCGGATGTTGCACCATGGGCCTTCGATAGTAGTGACTAAGTAGCGATCTCTAGCATGAGATTTCTTGCGATCTGAGTAGAGGTAGACAAGATCACCAACCTCCAACTCTGCTGCTGGGGAGGCAGAGGCTAATGGGGCCTTTGAATGAGCACTGTGTGGGTGGTTGGCTTTTCAAGGCATGCTGGGCCTGAATCATTTGACAATCAGTGAAAGGAACCTGCTCATTGGTAAACTGGTCTCGCTGAAACCACATCTCACGGGCTGAAAGACCTCGGGATCTGATGCGAGTATTAAGGGCTGCAGTAGCAATGGCAAGTGATAATGCTGTAGCCGGACCACCTGTAGAATCTTGTCTGAGCAACTCATCTTCAAGCTCACGAATGGCTTTCTCAGCAACAGGATTCTTGTTATTATTTTTAATACGACCGATCTCAACCGATAGATGGTAACGTGTGAGAAGTTTGTCATTGGCGAGTCGAACAAACCCTGGTGCTGGGTCAGTACGAATGACTGCAGGGGGCCATCAAGTGGACGAAGTTCAATGCACAATTGAATCAGGGCATCACGCAACGTGCCATGTTGTTCATTCTCGACAATGCAAGTAGCTGTGTAGGACGTTGAGGTTTCGCGCAGCACAAGGACTAGCTGGCGGCTACGCTTCAGGATATCAGCTGCAAAAGAAATGCCAACTGCATCGGGAGGGTCACTTGAGGACTGCTCGATCAATGTCTTAGGGCATTGGACAGAGAAGCACACTGGTGACAAGTTGATGTCACTTGATCAATAGCCTTGTCCATATCAAGAGCATAAAAGTAACGCTGGGTCACCAAACTGAGCTGATGTTTGGAGGGATGGTCAAGTTGGATGTGCAGGGCAGTGAGAAGACCATTTAAGACCTGTCTGGGAACAACAATACAATCGCGAGTTGGGGACAATGGTTGATCACGACGAACAACAAGTAGGCCATCTCTAGCGATAGATGCAACCTGCAAATAGCGCTTCACATCTTTGACAGAAGTAGCTTTCTTTGAAGGGCGAGTGCCCTGAACTAGATGAGCATGTGTTCGTGCAGATCCGGGCATTCCTGCTGAATAGCATGCCAGGCTGCTTTGCTGGCAAAGGGAGCTTAGCTTTCCGGACAGAATGTCATGTGCGGAAACACGAAGGACAGTTGCTTCCTCTTCACGCTTGATAAAGGAGCATATTTGACAAGTGGGCTCAGTGCAGTCAGGGGCATTACGACTAGCAAAGTCTGAGGGGTGTTAGCTGATCCTGCAAGATGACGAACAGATGCTTGGAAACGACTGACAGTGGAGAGGAATGTGGACACGCGAGGACTGGCTGAAAACTCACCCGCAGAGCTTTTCATATGCCTGAACACAAGGTTTGCTGTCAGTGAGGATACATGTCTTGTGTTTGGACTGAATAACATAGGGACTGAAGTGCTTGGTGGAGGCAGAAATAGACAGCGCCTCAATTTCGCAGGGTAACCATGTTGGCTGTCGATCACGCAATTTAGCACTGAAGAACCCGGCGAGGAAGAGTTTGTCATTGCGGGAAATATACAATGTCGACCCAATGCTATGTTTCTTCACGGATCCATCAGTAATGATCCAAAGCTGATCATTGGGATGGGGAAGTGTGACTGCCCTAGCGGAAGACAGTGCTGCTTGAGCCTTGTGAAAAGCAGTATGCAGACTATCAGACCATGTAAGCTCTTCAGTTGATTGGTGCCCTGCAATAGCATCATCTAATGGGGCTACCAGACTGGCACAATTCTGAATGACACGGGCCAGAACCTTGTATGCACCGATGAAGGACCGCATGCCACCAACTTTGCTTGGAGGCGAGCAGCTGGAAAGTGTGGCGATGCTATGGGGGCTAGCACAAAGGGTTCCATTTGACCAAATCCAACCCAGAATTACTGTCTTTTGGGGGCAAATGACTGTTTTGGAAGCAGAAAGACGTAACCCAGACTTAGACAAAGCTTGCAAAACTTGACGCCAATTCTCAACAAGTTCATCCACAGTATTACCACCACAGTACAAGTCATCAGCGAGTTTTGCTACGACACCTTTCTCTAAGAGGTCACCAAGGACCACGACACATCAGTTCCTCAAGGGCTGTTTCAGAACCTGGCATACCCATGGCACACCGTGTATACACACGCACCCCACGAAAGGGAGTTGCAACCCCACAGTATTTCATGGACTCATGGGATAAAGGGATTTGGTAGAAAGCACTAGTCAAGTCAGTGGCAATCAAATACTTCCATTTGGCAATTGAACGCAATGTTGAGTCCACATTGGGCATTAGAGAGGGTTGTGGCTTGCTATATCTACCGACATCAGCAAATGCAGTAACCAGACGAAAGCCTCCATTAGGCTTCTTGACAAGAAAGGACGGGTTAAGGTATTCGACACACACACCGACATCTTCAGGTCTAGCAAAGACGCCTGCTTTTTCAAGCTGATCAAACTTTGATTGCAACTCTTGGAGTTTATCCTGTGCATACAATGGGAGACGACCTTTGCGTTGGGGGTTGGACCGGTCCCATATTAACCACAGATTTGAAAGGGCCGACAGCACCATTGTAACCTGGGAAACTAGGGTCAAAAACCTCATCGTACTCATCGAGAAGACTGCGGAAGTTGGATTGCTCACAAGTGCCAAGTATACCATCTGGGTCAAGGGCAACAGCAGCTGAGTAGTTAACCGGTGAACTGGGCTTTGGGACATTGACTGATGCTGCTGCAGCAGTGTGTGATGGCTTAGAAGTTAGTGATGGTGAAAAAACAGTGTGTATCTGGCCAAGATGTTCATGCTTTCTGATGACAAGTGGCACACCAGTATTGTTGGGAATGCGAACCCTGCCTGCAATACTTGTGATTACATCAGGCTTGGGCCAGGCTTGTTTGGGCGGTAGGAACCTACCGAGCGGGTATCAACACGGGCTCAATGGCAAAAGTAGCATCTGATTCAACGATGTCTGCAGGAGATTTACCTCAACGTATGAGCCTGGCCATATGGTAGTGTTTTGAGAAGGTCCACGAAGTATATGGGCACGACGAACAGTGTGCTGGGATTTGGGGCTCTTGTTGGCGCCATAAGTGATAATTGTACCATCTGTCAAGATGATTTGGTTCTTAGCAGGGCGATTTGCGCCATCATTGCATTTCATGAAGGGAATACCTGCAAGGATTTCTTCGTCAAGGTCTCTAACAACTAGACCTTTAAAGACAAAGGAGTGTCTGTCACGAGTAAAGGTTAGGGTTGTTTCCCCAACTACCTTAAGAGGGGATGACCCATCAGCTTGACGGGCAGACTGCGAACTCTGATGAATGGGGCATCCTAATCGTTGGACAGTGTTTTCGCGAATGAGATTACCAGTGGATCCACTGTCAATGGTGATGCGGACCGCATGGTGCTTGTGGAATGCATCTACATAAGGAGACTGATCAACATGAATTCGCAGCGCTGTCTGAACATTGGGCTGCGCACTAAGGTCAGATTGGTCAACAAAGGCGCATGCTGTTAAGCTGACGAGCGCGGGCCAGGTATTTTCTGTCCTTTTCAGGGAGGTACGAGCACTCGCTTAAGAAATGCGCATGGTCATGCCGACCAGCTTGCTCACACAGAGGGCAGGATTTACCACATCATTTCTTCGCTGTCAATTTAGGCAGCGGTCTACGCTGACTACTACTGCGCATGCTGCGAGCAGCATCGTTTGAGCTCAGCTCATCCAGGAGCGAATCCAGAGCTTGAGAAATTTCGGCTTTGATAGAAGCCAAGGTGCGGATCTTAGCTCTGTACCGCATCGCTGCTTTTACTAATCGGGCAGATCAGGGTTTATAAGACGCAACCACGTTAACACTACAAAGTTTTCGAGTGTATGCGTAATCTCCTCATCTTCATCGATGACTTGGTCATGGCGACTGATGCCGCCTCCTTCACGCATGAGGTTGTCTTCGGTGAATGCTACTAGACGCTGGTACAAGTCCTCTGGCCGTTCATCAGGGCCAAGGGTAATATTGTTGAACTCTAGGAAGTGGCCACCTGTTGTTTGGAAGCCAAAATGGAGACGGATGGCTTGCCATATCTTTTTCAGGCTGGTGCAGTTTTTGAGTATTGTATTTCGTGAGATAATTGGACAATAGTTGGCTATTTGTCCAAGCATAAGCTCCAATGCAGCATTTTTCTGGACTGCTGTTTTCCTTTGGGCTTCCTGTATGTCCTCACCGTCGTTAGTGAGACCTCGAAGAGGGGAAGTTTTTGACTTTTTGCCCCATACCGCTCCTTCAACCAAGTAGGGAGAAAAGCTTGGGTCTAATGACAGTGTATACTGGAGGTTATGTTTCCAGCTTTCAAATGAGTTTATTGTTTCGTTCTTTGTTAGAGGCCATTGCTTCGGTAGCATGGCGATGTGTTGTGGCCATTGCTGATTGTTTTTACACTCGTGTATGTGAACCAGAATAAAAGCTAATATGCAGCCTTGCAGGCTTAAGCTTACTGTTTTAAGCTTACTGGTCGCTCACAGTCTTGTGAAAGATCACACATTTAGGGTTCAAGATGACCACCAATTTCGTCAGGAAGGTCAGCTGAGAGACTTCAGAGATGACTGGTTTCAATCCAAGCTGTCACCACGCCAATAAAAGGATTAGGGATTAATCTAATGTGATAATCACAACCAGGCACATGTAGCTTCCACGAGTGCAGAGACAGAGAGAGAGAGCCCATCCAGGCTCAGTGCACCTTAAGGGCACACAACTATGAATCAACTGGCGCAGTGTTATCAGAGAAGGGCCAACTGTTATGAAGTAATTTGAGCATTATTAGGACATCTACATGTATGTAAACCAGGATAATTAAGTAGGGGAGTCAAATTCACAAGGGAAGTACTGTGCTATCACCAACAAATTCAATGTCATCCATCACTATCTCACACATGTTGGATTTTCATTGGGCAGCAGGCATCTTATCCTTCCCAGAATCCTTTGCAACATGATGCATCACCTCATTTGGCATTAAGGTTGGTCTGAACCATGGCATGTTTTAAAAATGCCGAATTCCAGTTTTTTTGAATTCTATATTCATTAGTCTGTGTACTTTAAGTTTGAACTGAAAAATTTTGGCTTTTTAATTTTTTTTACCAAATTTCTATCAATTTTTAATTATGATGTTTCACCCTTTTCCATTTGAAATCGTCCCACATGGTCAATGGCGGAAATCTTGCTAATCTCGTTGCTAATGAGCGCGATATTTTTGCCTCGCGCCTGGCGCTTAAAAACGCATAACCTGCCGTGTGCGTTTCCCCACGCTTCACCCTGGCAGTGTATCTCGCCGGTGCTCTCAACAAAACATGATCGAAAACACGGCCGGGCGGGAATTCCATACGGCTTAAAGAACAGTTTTTCCTCTTTTTTATGGAAAATATTCCTTGGATTTTCGTAAAACGTGCGCGAAAGGTGTATCTTAATTATGACTACGAGCTGCGTAAATTGCAGGACTCAAGATGATCACATTTAAAAACATGGGTTGTTTGATTGCTGTCTACTGCCACTTTTGATAGAAAACGGCGATTTAAAACGTGTTCATTTTCGTGCATGTTTTCAATTTTTTGTGCAAGCTAACAGATTCATTATAGAAAATAAAGGTAAGATTTTGGTCTTATCGTGTGCAGCTCCTTTTGCTCTAGGGACCGTTTTTTCATTTTTTTTAATTTCCGTCAAAAACAAAAATATACACCAGTATTGACCAAATTAGGCTGAAACTGTCAAATTTCCACCATTTTTATCGAATATTTCTAAAAGATGGTCAAAATTCAAAAAAATAAAAAAACGGATCCTAGATTTTTATACCTAGTTTTTGAAAATCAAAAAGAAATTTTTTTTTACTGAAAAAATAATTAGTTACGGTGTACGTAAATTTTTGGGTCAAAATCACACTTTTTGATGATTTTCTCCAAAAGTAAGCATTTTTACATAAATCTGATGTCACCGGTGAATTTTTCAGGTCATTTCCATTCTAAATATGTATACTTTTATAAACTTTAGATCAACAATTTAGAAGTTACAAGACAAAAACGTTTTTCATAATTCCATGGTTCAGACCAACCTTAAAAGACTGGTAAAACATGGGTCAATAGTCAAGAAATAAATAAGTACGTTCATTGCTACATTTTGTTACTATCCAGTAGGCCTATACACCTGATATTCTAAATGGTAATTTATCGATAAAGGGAATTAAAATGGGAGAAATGCATTGTGGGAAGTGGAAGGTATTTTCTGTTCATTAGGTAGATGCATTTGGTTCAAGCTCATCAGTAATCAGCAAAGTCAGCAAAAAATACTCCCATATTGACCACACAGATCACTTGGAAGTGGGCGTGGCAGGTTTTGTGAAAATAACCACTTCAGATATTGACAAGTAATCTTGACACATGGCATTATAAAAAGTAGCAATTTGTTGAACAAGGCTAAAACTTTATTTTTATGATCAGATTATCACAATTTCTGTTTGCTATTGTATTGGGACTATCACTTATGTCTGGCACATAATTGAGAAGTCATTGAAAGCAAATTTCACACATGATTTTATAGTTTTGATTACAATTTTGTTATAATTATAATTATAATAAAAATTATAATTTTGTTTCTTGTTTATATATTGTATATTTGTTGTTTTTGAACGCACCGCTGGTTAGGCTTGTGCCACTGATACAAAAGTGTATGTTCCAATAAATAAATAAAATAAAAATTATCTCAACTTTTCTTTTGATCATCACCAAAATAGAGGGACCTATAATTACCACTTCAAATATTTGATCAGTAATCTTGCACTTGTTTGGTACTTTGTCTACTTATAAAGTGTGCCATGGTGCCACTTTATTTACCCCAATCAGATTATCACAATTCTCACTATGTTCATCTCATCACATGTCTGGCACATCACCAGAATGCATGCAACCACACAAGTGGTTTATTCTTCAAAATCTAAGAACTGATGGTAAACTACAGCATTCTTCTCATCAACATCAGAATGCAATCCTCTTATTCTCAAGAGCAATGAATTAACCATTTTCACACTAGGTTGCACAAAAATGTTTACTTTTGCAGGATTTCTTTGTGAAATAAAATGGATCAACTAAACCATGTTTATTTAGAAAAATCTTCATGGGAGGTGAAATAAATTGCTTTTCCACAACATCAAAAGGCTCATAGCCAGGGTCCAATATCCAAATCCACCAAAATCCTCACATAGAATCCATCCAATTGTATGCAAAGTTAACCTTTTCAAACAATATCTTTCCAAAAACATTCACTTTTGTGATGTGAACTTCTTCATCACACCAGCTCTTAAAATATTAGGCGACGTAAAAATTTCGGGAACAAATTTTTGATATTTTCCAAAATTGCAAAAAAAAAACTAACATACAAAACCAATAGCCAGACCAACCAACCCTACTTGAAAGATGCGCGCTCGCTTGTAGAACAGGGTTGGTTTTTATTTTTGTCGCCTTACTGCAGGCTGCAAATGTAGTATTCCTGCACTTTAAAAAAATCTGTGAACCCATCTTCTCTGCTCAAACAAAGTTGATCTATTTTGCTTTTTTTTTCCAAGTTCTCAAATCAAATGCAAGTTTATCTCTTCACTTCAAATCTGGTGTACAGATTAACCCCCCCCCCCCTCATAAAATATTGATTTCAAAAACTTCTTTGTGGTTGCTAACAATAAGCTATTTGCCTATTGTCATCTGGTCATCACCTTTTCAATCTACCATACAAAAGCAAAAATTTTCTTACAATTACAAATATTCACATTAAAATTCATGAGCTTATAAAAGGTACTTCTGTTTAGATAGATAGATAGATATTTATTAGAACATACGCTTTTACATCAGCGGCACACGTTTAAGACGGTGCGTTCTACATTTAGTCTACAAAGTTACAAAAGGTGATTCAAAAACAAGCAAAACAAAACATAAATACATTGATACAAATCCAAAATTGAAAACGGGTCCAAACATTTCCCTGGCCCGAAGTAGGCCCTATACATGTAGACATTAAATAACATTAAATATATACATAATTAACCCGATTATCTATATACAACACTTTTCTGAGCTATAACTCGTTATATGTCTATAGCAAAGTAAGCTCAAACAGGGACTTCAATACAAATACATTTATGAACATAATAAACTACGGTGACAGTGGACTATTGATTTTTATGGTTATTTCTATGAGCCCATGCCTTCTTGAGAAATGTTTTACAATACCTATCAAAAATACAATCTATGGCTTGATATGATTCTGGGGGGAAAAGTGGCATAAAATACATAACATTACTTCCTAAGATGAAACGCATTTGAGCATCCAATTCACTACTGGTGAAAATGTTCCAGACTGAGGTATAACCTACATTACACAGTGAGTATTTAAGGCTATTCATTTCATGATTTCTGATATCTTCATATGCCTTACATTGCAACATAAAATGTTTAACATCTTCTTGACCATCATTACAAAGGCTACAAATGCCAGAAATAGTTTGATCCCAAATACTTACTTTTCTATCAAGAGCCAATGTATTGGAGCGCTTTGAATTTCAAACTTGCTCCATAAAATCATTTTCTCTAGAAGATAATCTTCTAGAGAAGGCGCATTTTAAAACGAACATAATCGTTTAAGGAAGATTTTTTACAAGCATTTTCGTACCACAATATATTATCTTGGCATTACATGAATCATTTGGTCTAGTAAAGGTACAAAAGAAAGCAATTTACACCAGATTAAAATGGGCCAGTAAATCTTCAACACCTTTTATATTACACCTCATAATCCTGTACCTGGGATTTTTTTTAGAAGATGTAATTGGTGGCTTTTTGTCACTACAAAAAGATAAACAGTAAATGGAGCCACTTTGAATAAACAGTCCTGATGGTATCTTGTTTGCTCAGAACAGGGATGTGATTGTGAGAGTAGATCTTCCATCCCTGCTCACTGCTCAGGACAACTTGTAAAACTGACACAATTTCCTTGAACTGCTGGGAGGGCTATTGAAATTTCTTTGATCATTTTATTTACAAACAAATAATTCTTGTTTTCCATACTGGGTTCCAGCTTCCAGACAGGAAGCTGATCAGGAATATTTTTTGTTCTGCCTTGCACCCAAAAAGTGGATAAAAGTTAACACTTTCATTTTAGCTTAAAAATAAAAACCAAAATAATAAAGCAAAATCACTTGCAAAGTTAAAGGCTTTAAAAAAATTTCCTGTAGGTGGCCAGTATGCAATTTTTTTTTTCATTTTATTTTTAGAGTCACTATTTTTAAATATGTACAGTGACATGCCTGATATCACAAATTGGTGCAGTCGGTTGCAGGTGAATTTATAAATTGATCTAGTGGATTTGGGGACTGCAAACAACATGTCTGATAAAAAATTCCTTTGATTTCTTCTAGCAGCAAAAACTAAATGTGGTAAAATTGCTCCCACAAACCAAATGCTGCGGCCAATAGGAAACAAAACTTTTTAGCATTATAAACTTCATCTCACAACATTTATAATTCAACAACATGGCCTTACCTGAACCAGATTTTCTGTCACCGCCACCAAAACCACCTCCTCCGCCGCCGAAGCCACCTCCTCCACCTCCGAAACCACCGCCTCCACCTCCGAATCCTGTGGGTTCAACACAAGTTTAAGTAGAAGCCAATTCTCAAAATCAATTTCAGTATGGAAATTTTGACCTTCCAGAAGGATGTTGTTGTAATAGGGTCAGAATTTGGGCGAGAATCCGCGAATCGATTCTCGCAAAGATTCCCGTAAACAGATTTGCGTGAATCAAAGTTGATTCTCGCAATCTTTTGTAGTTTACACAGAATTTGATTTGCAAGAATCAAATGATTCCCGCAATTTTATTCTGCAAGAATCAAGATTGATTCACGCAATGTGAAACAAAATTCTGACCCCATTGTAATTTAGAAATGTTCGCCCCACATTTATATTGCTTTTTGCATTCCAAGCTACTACTGCGAAAATAACCATGCACAAATATTTTCTAGATTTATGCGTGTACTGTCAGGTCAATACATTTATTCAGAATCGCAAATTTAAATACAAGGAAAACAGTTCAAAATTGAGTAATTGACACAGCAGGGATTATTAATCTTTTTCAGGGTCAGAATTTCGTTTCACAGTGCGAGAATCAATCTTTATTCTTGCAGAATAAATTTGCAGGAATCATTTGATTCTCGCAAATCTGTTTATGCTCAAGAATCTTTGCGAGGTCTAATCGATTCTGATTCGAAATCCTGAACCTGCTTTTTTTTAACTGTAACAGTACAATAATACACAACTTTTTCCCAGTCTTGCAATTTTCATGAAAGTTATAAAAAAATGTTGATGTAAAAACTTGTACCCCGATTGGTGCTTGAGATTTAAGCGTTTTAAGGGGTCTTGGGGTCCAGGACTCCTTGATTTGGCAGGTCCCCATGATTTGGACCCCTTAATTACGGTCTGTGTAGAATTAGATAACGGTACCTGGACATCTTTATTGGCCAATTTGGACCCCTGGACTCGGGTCACCGACGACCGTTAACCCTGGCCCTAGAAATTCTGTACAAAAATCCATCCCCACAGATTCGGACACCGATGTGCATGACTGGAAAGATTCTCATAACACTAGGATCCACAATATGCTCATCTATCCGGGCACAGTTCTTTAACCCCAATACATTTGCACATACATTTAATGGCCTTTGAAAATTTGAGTACAAAAACTCATACTCTGCAACTTGAGGTCAAATTTTGCATTATGATTGTTTAAATGAGGTTATTGGACAATGATGCCATTGGCATGCTCAGGCCATTTGTACATACCTCCTCCTCCGCTGCTTCCGAATCCACCACCACCGCTACTTCCAAAGCCACCTCCACTGTCACCATTTGTGCTTCCAAAACCACCCCCTCCATTGCTCATTCCTGCTTTGCCCCTGCCTCTTCCTCTTCCAAAACCACCACCTCCAGCTGATTCACCGCCACCAAACCCATTGGTTGAACCAAAGCCGCCTCCTCCATTCTGTGGTCGAAAATTTATGTTTGACACAAAAATGTATTCAGTTAAGATCACAGATCCCGGCCCAGTCAACCCATGACCTACATGTACAACCCCTTGTGCTAGTAATGGTGTACCCTCCCCCTCCCAAACATGCCCCAGATACTCTGCATCATAGGAGTCAACAGGAAATATTTTCAAGTTTATCAATTTGTGTATGAAGTTGCCAGCACACCAAGTTGGCAAAACACCTGTTTTTACCATTCACCGGTCACCTGTTTCACTGTTTTACTGCCTTTGAAATGCCAGAAAATGTGGAAATTCATGGGAAAATAGATAGGCCTACTGGTATAAGTGGTTAATGTTTGTATTCAGTTATTTTCGCGATTTGTGTGGAGAGACATTTTCGCAAATTATGTTATTTTCGCAATTGCTCAGTCCTGCATTATACTTTCAATAACGTTATATACGCGAGGTGTTAATTTCACGGTTGAGACTCCGCTCGCGAAAATAAAAACCTGGCGAAAATATCCACTTGTCAGCATTCCATACCTGTGGCAAAGTGCGCTACTATAAAAGTAAATGGCCCAATTATTTGAGGTCATTGAACCTCCAGAGGTAGGCTACAGAGCAAGGTCATGGTAGTACATCAGTACACCAAACTTCCTATAGCTTAGAATATCAATGAAATGATAGGCCTTGACCTGTCCTTTGAATCTAGTTTAATTTAAATAGTTTAATTTGACTGGTTACACTGGGCTCACACAGGTTTTAGGAGAAACCAGTAAACCACATGGTTTATTTAAAAATGCTTCTAAAAAGTCCAGGTTTATAGTCAAATCTAATTTTTATGGAAAAATTAAAAATTAAAAATGTATCCTGGAGTATAAACTATAATGCTAATGAAAAGATTAGTTTCCCAGTCACATTTTTTTCAGTGAAATATGGGGTCGTGATTTCATTTATATTTTGGAAACTTTCATTTACATGGCTATTTTCCCATTGTTAATGAACTGGTATTAATAGTTCACATGTCGTATTGCGGGAAGAATTTCCATTGGCAGTCAAGACTTGACCCCCACCAGAAGTTGTTCGGAAAATATGTATTCTCCACAGCAGCAAGTTTGGTTCCGCTCCTCCTCAAAATGTTTGCAGGGAGAGTAACCAAACTGGCTGCGTTGAAGACTACAAAATAAGGTCAATAATGCAGATTAGGGGCTGTGCAATAATTATGAACCCCCGAGGGGGGTAAAATTTCCAAACGGCTCGCCAAAAATCGCTTGCCCCCCCCTCGGCCCGCCAAAAATTCTTTGCCCCCCCTTGAACATGCCAAATTTTTTGGATCCCAAATTGCAAACCTTAATGGTCCAGATGTATGTTGCGAGCGCAGCGAGCAGGAAAATTTGCATATTTATAGCGTTTCCGTACTGTTTTCCCAAGCTGTTTTAGAGCGTTTTATTAAAAAGGCGCCCCCATGAATGCGTGCCAAAAATCGCTTGCCACCCTTTTCGACTTGTCAAAAATTGCTTGCCCCCCCCTTTTGGCTTGCCAAAAATTTCTTTCCCAATTTTACCCTCCCCCAGGGCTCATAATTATTGCACAGCCCCTTACTGATTGGTCTGTTGCCAATTTAATATTAATATATTGCACGATCGAGAGGTGAAATGTTATTTTTTAAGTTACAAAATATGATCATTGCATTGCAAACACCATAATCACTCATTTTTGGGCTGAATCAACTTAGTTGATGAAATTTGTTGAACATTGCGTCCAGCAATACGAATTTGCGTCCAGCGGGAGCCTCGACTAGAAGGCTACTGAAATTTTAGAAATTGAAAAGAAAATGTAAGAATTTTACTTATTTTAGTGCTAAACATGTTTCTTTTTTTACTCGGCCTTATCACAAAACGTTTTACAGAAAAACACATAGTAGGCCTATTGCACCGCCATGCCGAGGTGATAATTTCACGTACATGGCGACTTTTGGCAAAATTGGAACTCTTGTACTGTGTACCGGTATAGAAAATTATCCAGTTGAACGATATGGAAAATATGACATTTTTTTAATCAATCATCCCAATCCGCAATCTTGTAATCTCAGCAATTATGGAATCGATGACTGCCGTCTGCCGGTATAGCATTCAAATAATATTGCTAAAAATTGCCTTTCCAACACAATTTTAGACGTTCAAAAATAAATCATGGCATGGAGCTAAGTGGATGTACTAGAAAAGCTCTCAGACATGTCAGAAGTCAAAATGTGTTTTTTTTTTCTTTTCTTCAAGCATATCGGATACCATGTCATGATCATGCATGTGGTTGCCTGCACCACAAAATTGTGGCACAATGTGAATAAATGAAAGTCAGTGAAGTTGAAAACATTTTGTATTAATTACAAATATTCACACGCACATGTGATGGAATGAATGAATACCATGGCGGGCACACACATAATTTTGCATGGTCATTTGAAAAATGACAGGACTTCAGTTTTAAGCTTATTTACAATACATGTCTGAAAATGTCACATGAATTAATATCACGGCACACAAAATAACTCACCACGACTGTTGTGCTACCACCAGTATCGCCTTCATCCCAGTCGTCCGCCATTGTGTCTGTTTTTAACTAATTTTTTGTCGTGTGTCAGAGATATAAATGACTGCGTTTTGACTTTTGAGGAGCAGCTCGCTTGAGTCGTGTTGATATGTCGCAGGTCGAAGCGGGAATGACGGAAGAAAATTGCCATGTGCGATGACCCACCACGTGGCCGAATTGCACATGCGCACGCATCTAATTTGCATAGTGGAGGGACCTTTAAACTTTTGCGGCAATTTCTTCATTCACGGAGATAAAATGAGGGAGACATTTTAAATCAACTTGACTCCAGGCTCAAACCAAACAATAATTTTGGTGACAAACGAAAGAAAGCTAGGCTTTGCGAAAAAGAAGATAAAAAGAAGCCAGAAGTGATAAAACGAAACAAGGAAAAGAACAGAGAAGATCAGACAAGAAAAAGCCCGAGAAAAAGGAAAATTAGGAATTCTACTGCAGTTGTGGTCTGAGAAAGCTTCGGGGCTTCAAGAGACAGAAACAGACAGGCAAAACGGAACTTGGGGGAGGCAAAAGTGAAAGTAAAGGCAAGAAAAGGGGCTGGAAAGCAATTGAAAGCTAAAGAAAAGGAATAGAGAGCATACAAATGTCATCGGGAGAGAGACAGAAAGACACTGGCAAACTTACATAATGAGCTTATCATAGTCTCAACAGTGGCGTAGCTAGACTCCCGGGGTGCTCAAGTTTGGTTTTTGTACGTCCCCGTATGGTCATTTGTACTGAGGGGGCTAGACTTCTCCGTAGCCCACTTGCCCATTTTGCATACTCTGGCTATTACATTTAAACATAAAACTCTGATTTGTATTAATTTGTGTGCAATTGATAGATTTTCACATCTGATCTTTTCAGTCACCGTACCGTACTCCCTCTGTTTATTAGCTTCCCAAGTGTTCAGTATTATAGTAGAATTGTTCAGTATTAAAGTGAGCTATTTTCAAGATATGTTGCATTCAATAACATAAGTATAGGGCCTACTTACTTTTAGTTATATAAACTCTTTATGACCATTTTACTATTAGTATTAATTACGAGGGCGGTCAATAAGTTTGTAGAAAGAGTACTAGCCAATTTCTTTCAATCTCTCCCTTGAGCATGGTCAATACATACCTTAATGTACCCGTCGCAATTTTTCTTGAAACCTTCTATGTCAACAAAATGGAAGTCTTCCGATAGTTCTGTGAGCCACTCTTCAGTGAAGGTTCACCAGCATTGATCACCAGCAAACCTGGTATTATGAAGGTAGGACTTAAAATTCTAAAATAGATTTCACTAACTGAAGGCCATACCTGAACCACAATATGGTTTTTAATAATAACTGACCCCTCTGTCGTGAATGGCAGCTCAAGTGACAAACTAACAATAGCGTACAGGACACAATCCGAGAACAGCCACATTCCTACCATCAACCTTCTTCACACGATGGCTTGCCTCAATTTTGCTATAAAAATTGTATGATATATGCCTATAATAATTATTGTACTTTCATTTGGCAAATGATCTGTCATCAAGACTATCCCTGGATCTCAGAAACAGCGATGAAGACCTTGCACTACGGTGACCGAGTGATGATCTTCTTAGGGGTGTGAGATCCAGGTGCTTCCCCTAAATTCACCTATATTTCCAGTGATTAATATATGCCTTATCACCTTTAGCCACATATAGATTAAACTTGCCTTGGTCCTCATTCTAAATGTATAGAAGGCCGTGTGGACCTGAATATGTCAACTGGTATCAATTTTGTATATGAAGATTCTGGGACCCCATCTAGAATACACCCCGGGGGGGGCACATCAAAAAAATTTGGTGGGTATGCTCCCCCGGAATTTTGAGGTGGTGGGTTTGGGAGCTGACGGCGTACCGGTAAAAGGGGGTCTTTCGGAGCTGCGAACCGAACTGTGAACAAGTAAAATGGGGTCTTTTGGAGCTTCGAAAAGTCAAAATCAAGGATCTTTCTTGGCTGTTTGGTTGAAAATCGCCTGAAAAAACAAGAAATATGAGGAATGAGCAATTTTTGGGTCTTTTAGAGCTGAAATTATCAAAATCAAGGGTCTTTTGGAGCTTTGTTTTGGTCAAATATAGGGAGTCTTTCGGAGCTGCGAAACCCAAAAGGGGGTCTTTCCGGGGAGCATACCCGTATGGTCATTTGTGTTGAGTGCCCCTCCCCCCGGGGAATACACCCTGGGATACCCAAATGTTAATGGATTAATATTGAAAACACATTAATCAGAATTGTCATATTTTGTGGCTATCTCATCTTTCTTATTTGTCTCTTTATTCATTATCAATGCCACTGTACCAGCGCGTATATCATTAGTGGTGACGTCAGCAAGTCTTTTGGACCTTGGATGATCTTCAAGGACGCTTATTCCATTCTTGAACTCTAAGAACCATTTCGTTGCTGTTGAATACCAATGACTTCATTACCATTTACAACAACTGTACATTGTTAAAGTTTATTTGAGTTTTCACCACCGTCGGGAGAAATTTCCATGATGACCCTGTATTCACTTTTGGTAGTACCTGTGAATTCATGGAGGTAGGCTTCCTCTGAAGAGTGTCCTGCCCATATACAGTGATGCAAAAATATAATATCTTTGTAGTCATGTTTTGAAGGAACAAGCTTTCAAATGAGACCACATTCAGTACCGTGCGACAAAGTAACATACCGAGTTCTACGAACTTGGAAACTACTGAAAATATCACTTACTGATCAAATTCCGTTTATTCGCTGTCGTAGTGCACGTTATAATATGACCGTTGCTAGGCCAACTGGATCACGCTTTCTTTGTTACGAACCACTGATCGAAATGATCACAACACAAAGCCTATGGCATATCAAAATTCGGAACAGGTGTATGGGCCAAGGCTTGGAGCAGTAACCAATGGTTACTAACGTGCACTACGACAGCGAATAAAGGGCAGTGTCTGTCATTTTTATTTTGGATCCTTGGTTCTCAAGTGCCACAATAAGGGGGATCCGGAGGTGATGGGGTGTCGGGCAGGTCATGGGGTGTCATGGTTGGTCAAGAGGTGTCATTGAGAGTAAGTGGGTGTCATGGTGGGTCAAGAGTGTCATGGTGGATTAAGGGGTGTCATGGTTGATCAGGGGTGTCAAAGGTCAATCTAGTCAAGGGTGTCATGGTAGGTCAAAGGGTTTATGGTCAATGGTATGACCCAGTGTCAAATGAATGGGGAAAAATAAGAAATACAAATTACAAAAAAAAAAAAGCCTGGGGTCGAAAAATCGTAAAATTTGAGTCCCTATATTTTCAGGGTTACCCATTTTTCCCATGCTTAAGCAATAAAATATACGTCACTTATACATCAATTTGAAAATTAAAGTTATTATAACTTATTGATCAAATTCCCTTTAAAAGAAAAATGTTTGTCATTTTTACATGATTTTGGATCCTTGGTTCTCAAGTGCCCAGAATCCACGAAAAAGTGTTCTGGGACGAGGGTCGCAGGCCTACACCTAATAGTTTCATAGTAATAAGAAAAATCATAAAACTTGGTCCCTATTTTCCGGGTTATCCATTACTACCATGCAAGCAATAAAATATTCGAAATATATACGTCAATTTGAAAGAAAAGTTATCAAATTCCCTTAAAGAGCTAATTGTTTGTCATTTTGATTTTGGATTCTTGGTTCTCAAGTGCCACGAATCCACGATAAGGAGTTTTGGTTTCAGGAGGGTCAAAGGTGTCATGGTTGGACATTGGTAAAGGGTGCCAAGTTGAGGCATGGGGGTGCATAAAAGGGAAAGACGGATGGGTCAAGGGGACTGAAGGGGTGTCATGGGATGTCAGGATGGACAATTGGGTATCATGGCGAATGGGTGTCAAGGGGCGTCGGGGTAATCAAGTGGTGTCATAGTGGGTCAAGGGGTATCATGGCGGGTCAAGGGTGTCATGAATCATCAAGGAGTGTCATGGTGGGTTATGAAATGTCATAGTGAGTCAAAGGTTAATATGGTTGGTCAAGGGGTGTCATGGTGGATCAAAGGATTTATGGTGGGTCAATAGTGTCTAGTGCTACCCCCGGGATAGTGTCAAATGAAATAATGAATACAATCAAACAAACCTGGGGGTCGTACACCTAATAGTTTTATAGTTATAGGAAAAATCATAAAATTTGGATCCCTATTTTCAGGGTTACCTACTTCTCCAATGAAACATACACCACTTATACTTTGAACACAGATCGATTGGCGCGAGGTTTATACTGGGGCGTATGCACCAAATATGTATCTTATATGTATTTATACTATAGCCTCTGCTAAGACCAGCCTGAACTCTTGGAATGATTTCCTTCTTCAAAGCCATATTGTAACATTTGCGGAGGATGCCCTCAAGTTTTGTCAAAATTCTGATTTTAACATGATTGTTAATGTTAAAGGGGGGTAACCCTATCGGTTTAGGATATGGATTCTCTTCAAACTTACATTATTTACATACAATGTCAAATATTGTCCCCTTTATCCATCTATGTGAGAAAACGGGAACAATTTGAGCATAAATGTGAATAATTAGCATAATTAGCAAGCCAATACACTGGTACGCGTGAATTGCATTCTGGTCAGGCATCCCGAAACAACGGCCGAGCGCATGTCCCGGTGGAAACAGGAAGTGTTCGCCTTGGCACTGAAAACCGGCTCGCCCTGTACACTTTTATACCCTCTATTCATACTGATTAATCTTAAAAAACATTACATATCACTGCGCTCATTATCATTCTTGACAAGATAGCCCATGCTGTATTTACTTCGCTTAATTATTTCTTTATTTTTAGCTATATGATGCACATTTTCACATATTTCTGATTTTTCTTTGTTTTATTTTTTGACTAATTTTTTAATGGGGGGGAGGTGCTCTCATAATTTTTTTCATATTCCTCGTATCATGCTTGACAATATAGGTCATGTTTCCTTATTTATTTCGCCTCTTATGTATTTCTTTATTTTTGTTTTTGTTTTATATCATTATAGCGCCATCTATAGTTTGACATTAGGGGCCTATTTGATGTATTTTTGCGGACGAATTGGTACTGGGGTGAAGTCTTCCGAATCTATTCCGATTTCATTCTATGACTACCCAAAACTCCCGTGTCGTGTAAAATGCGAACAACTGGTAGCCTGTAAAAACCGCTGTGTTTCATGATTTCTCCGGAAATACATCGACTTGGAGCGTCAAATTTCAGGATAGTAATGAGAAAAATAGTATCTATTATGTGATACCAAAACCTCATCAACAATGAAAAAATCGGGGGATGATGCTGTCGATCGGGTTACGGACCTTTAAAGGGGCATTTCGTGATCCACAGCCTCATCCCCCACTTTTCTCAAAAAAGTTGAGATTTTTATATCACTGGAAACCTCTGGCTACATAATGTTTATGTACAAAATATTTCTTGCAGATTAATTCATTTAGCAAAGATATCGTGAAATTTGAATTTCGTTCTGGTGCACCAGAACGAAATTACAACGCATTGTCTATGGAGCAGTGTAATACACATAATCATGCATAACTCGCGAACGCAAAATCGGAAGCAACTGAAATTTTGGGAATAGTTTTTTTTCGTGGATATCTAATGAAAAATGACATAAATAGAGGAAGCTAGGATCACGAAATACTCCTTTAATGTACATTAATGAACAAACATACTCTGCTAAAATCATGCCTTTAGGTATAATAAAATCTGATATTTTAAACAAAGTATTTGTTGTTTAATTCATATGATCAAAATATTAGACAAACACAGGGGTAGCGCTACCTTGAGCCATATTTGACCCCTTGTTTGAAAACCTAGCCCTTCCTTAGTCAAATACATGCGTGTCGTTCATAACACTGTATGTACGGGATGGTCATAACACATCAGAAGAACCGACCTCAGTCATAATCGAAGGAGTGGCACACATTGGCAAAATGGGCGCTATAATGATTTTGAAATTTTCTTTGCTTCATCTCAGACTCCTCAGTTGTTCGCGTCAACATTCAAAGGGGACATATCTGACATTAAAACTAACATTTTGCGTTAAAGAAATACAAATCTATTTTATGGAAATGTTACAATAATGGCTTTGAAAGATCTTGAAAATAATAAGACTAAAGGATAATAATTTCAAATCATTAACATTTATTTTATTGCCATCTTCCCATTCAAAATAAAATACAAAATAAAATCTGAGTAAATAAATTTTCTAACATTTTCAATTTGACAACATCTGATAAAATATAGAATCAGAGAAGATATGATACCCTTCCCAGAATTCTTTTGCAACATGATGCATCACCTCATTACATCAAATAACACTCTTATTACTTTGTACAGGTTCCCTATGTTTTCATCTTGAGAAAAGACTAGCTAATCATGGGTCGATAGTCAAGAAATAAACATCTGGATGTGCTCTGTTCATTTTGAGGTACTTTTTATCACTATCGACCCATGTTGCACTAGATAGCAAACCAGTACAGAAAATTGAAATGGAAGAAATGCATTGTGGGAAGTGCAAGATACCTTCTCTGTTATAGAATAGACTAACTCAAAACAATAACAAATTTATACATAGTATACAATGTCCTACAATACTCATTGTGCACTCTTGCTGACAATGTATTATATGAACCTTTATGCTCTGCATGCTGGCCATAGGATTCAATATAAAATGTCCCAAGTTTTGTGATATACTCAATTTTCAAAAATGCCTCCTTTGGCCTCGTCATGTCACATATTTCAAGATTGTACATTATGGCTTTAAGAGCATGTTAGTTTGCGATCAGCTTATAATCTATGTATGTAGTAGTCCTAATTATTAGGTTTGCCTGACAAGCCATCCATGCATTCATGCTTCAAATGCAAATTACTGTACTATTTTGAGCCTTCGCCACACATACACATTTTGCTCCTCATGTGTGACAAGCCAATAAGGCAGGTTCCCATAATGTTATGCATGGGGCTGTATACAGGGATTTAAGTAGGCCTGAAGAAAAAAAAACCCTGAAAATCTGGAAGAAAATCTGGGAAAGTCTGCACAAATAGGGCCTGTACTATCTGGAAAAAAATCCCCAAAATGGGGTGAATGTGAAAATAAGTAAAAGTGCGGAAATTTGGACCAAAAAAAAATGTGAAATTGCAGATTAATCATGAAAACTTACATCCATGTATATAATTTGATTTCTCCCTATTTTTTGAGAGATACTCATATGACACAATCAAAGGAAATGAGTATAATAATGTAGCCAATTTTGAGTTTTGAGTTTGTTTGTTTGTTTTAAATGATCTTCCTGTAGGAACTCGACACTACGACCCATAATAGGAGAGGGTTAACGGCTCGCACTACCCCCATCCCCGGTCTACGCCAAGCTGTGTTGGCAAACATGTTCTTTTGTCTCTTTGTTTTCCACAACTGATTAAAATTGCCTATAACTTGGCAATGCGTGGTTTGCATCAAAATTAGCATTTTTTGAAGCGCTAGTAACTGACATTTATATTTTAATATTTTAGACATTCGACTCAGTTCCCTTCATCATGTCACAGAGATAAACCACAGCTTGATAACAGCGGTGCCATGATTTTCTTTGCAGGGAGGGGGGGGGGCATAGTGAATTTCAGGGGGGGCAAAATCAACCAATTTTATGCAAAATTGCACCAAAAACAGTGGTGTAGAAAGGGGTGGAAGGGGACACTTACCATGGGCTCCAACTTAAGGGGAAGCTAAATTGACCAATTCAGCATCGATTTTGCATCCCCTCCAAGTGATAAAAGTCAAAATTTTCACACATGAAGTACACATTTCAGAACAAATATTTGTTTCGTTAAGACCGTTCAAATTTAATTGGTGGCAGGCCCTATTTATGCAAATTTTTGCACTCCGCATGCAATTGTTTCAAGAATTTTTTTGGGGGGGGGGGGGGCATTATGTATCCTTAGCCCTGAGTGCCACAACCCCTAGCTACGACACTGCGTAAAAAGTGGAAATTTGTGTAATTTTGGGTTTTACTAGGGTGAAACTGGGGGAAGAGTTTCTTCAAGCTTTAGGTGATTTTATTAGGGTAAAAAAAACTAGATGGACGGCGGTTCTCGGATGTCGCGGTTTTCGACGCACAGCGTCGACCGTGATGCCTCCACCTAAGGGAGTGATTTAGCACAACGGTTGATACAACCCACCAAGTTACATGCACATGCGACCAATTTATTAATTTGACCTCAGGTGACCCCTCGGTGACCCCAAATGAACCCAAAATAACCCTCCAAAAATTTGGCTCTAAATGTGGACTATACCCATTAAGTTACATGCCCATGCAACAGTTTTTAGTAATTTGACCTCAGATGACCCCTGGGTGACCCCAAATGACCCCAAAATGACCTTCCAAAGATTTGGCTCTAAATGTTGACTGTACCTACCAAGTTTCATGCCCATATGACTGATTTCAGTGATTTGAACTCAGATGACCCCTGGGTGACCTCAGATGACCTGGAAATGACCTCCAAAAAGTTGACTCTAAATGTTGACTGTACCCACCAAGTTACATGCCCATGCGACCAATTTATTAATTTGACCTCAGATGACCCCTGGGTGACCCCAAAATGACCTTCCAAAAATTTGGCTCTAAATGTTGACTATACCCATTAAGTTACATGCCCGTGCGACAGTTTTTAGTAATTTGACCTCAGATGACCCCTGGGTGACCCCGGATGACCCCAAAATGACCTTCCAAAAATTTGGCTCTACATGGTGACTGTACCCACCAAGTTATATGCCCATATGACCATTTTTACTAATTTGACCTCAGATTGACCTTTGACCTCAGTATATGACCTTGAACCCCACCCAAAAAAAGTATCCAGAGTTTTGGACCATGACCCACCTATCCTGAAATTCTGAAGTCAATCCGGCCATCCATGCCCGAGATACAGCATCCGGACGGACGGAAGCACGGAAACTCGGAAGCGCGGACATTGCAAAAACAGTATGCCTCGCGGTGGAGGCATAAAAGAGGAAATTCCAGATCGACTGACCCTTTTTGCAAGTCTGTCCGCCTGCCTGTAGAATAAATTGTTATTTTCTCATTGCCTAATACTTGAAATATACAAGAAAACATACAAAATCTACACTGTACGAATAACAAATTTTCCAGTAATCATTTCTACTAGAATCAGCCACTAAAATAGCATTTCACATTTTCTGTATACCAACATATTTAATACATTCATCTTAGTTGCACTTGTTTGCAGAAATATAACCACAGTTACTTCAATTATTAAATATATATTATGTCTATATTGTTACTTTTTTTTTTTAAATTGTTTTTGTTTCTTTGTTTTTCATAACAATGGGTTATTCCATTTAAAATGCTCACTAGCCCTGTGGACGATTTTGGAAATATCTGCTACAGGGGTAATATGAATTTCAGATAGAATAAGCTCATTATCTAGCTCCATTTGATTTTCATTCACCCTCTGAGAAAGATTCAACACGAATCTTCCCGTGAGGGAGGGTGAGTTTCAAATGGAGTTGCTGAAGTATTCAATCTATCTAAAATTCATACTCCCCCTGTGGAAGGTATTTACAAAATCTTCCACAGGGGTAGTGTGTATTTTTAATTGAATAGCCCATTGGTCAATTAAATGCTGGTATAAAACACAATATCTAATCAGCAACACCAGGGGTCCATTTCACTCAACTTTACGAAGCTTTGCAAGTCTCGAAATCGTTCGCAACTTCATACACTTACTTGTTACACTTCATAAGTAATAAGGACTTGCTAAAAGGGTCCCTTGTAAAATATTGGGTATTCATAACCTCATGAATAAACGCGATGCGTGCGATCCAATCATATTTTATTATTTGCGAAAACGCGAATGCAAATCGAGGTCATTAATATCTCACAATTGACTGCAAAATGCGTAATTGTTCCAATGTCGCACACAATTGACCAGCGTTTGCGTGTTGTTGTGCGTCGAACAAACTACGCGCGCTAGCTGCCGTATTTGGATTGCGCGCTACCATATTTGCACAGATTGCGATACGCACTTTTATTATTGGCCATCCTGTTTTAGCCTGATCGATTTTTAGAAAGGGAAGATGTATCATCTATTTTTATAAACTTTTGAGCAAAATTTTGTGTCATTTTATAAGGTGAAGAGATTAAAGTGACGGTTATGAACGAGGTTAATAACTTTGCATCGTGAAATGGATCCCAGTAGTGATTAATGACAAGCAGCATTTTGATGATAAATTGATCACTCAACCGCTTACTCCCAAATAGTGAATTGCTGGATGTTGACTTCAAGTTAGCTCAGGAGCATTACATTGTCACTCATGGCATATGGCATGGGTCATAATTTTTCGCAATACAGGCTTCAGGGTGTCATGTACACAGCCCGGGGTACATCGCTGGCAGCGATGGCTCTGAACTGCTCGTTCACTCTTAACATGGGTCTACTTTTCGGCGTAGTGATACAAGCCAAATAATTCCTGCCGATTACGAGCTGATCAAAGTATAGGCAACAAAAATTTACCATGACAATTCATTGGCAGTGAGAATATTAACATTGTAAATTATTGATCGATGAATCAATGAATTATTTGAGTAAAGTCGAGTTGTTCTACGAAAAAGGAACATAATCAAAAAACTAATCCCTCCAATTATCCCCTGCTGATCCCCTATCAACATAGTGTGAAAAGTGTGCCAACAGGTTCCACAAATTTTCTATCTATTGTTTTTTCCACTGTGGTTTATCAATGTAGTGGGCTTGTCCAGCTGGTAGTAAAATTGGCTAAAGGGGGTAATTAACAGTCATTGGGCCTGGATTTATATCCTTTTTCATAGAGCAACTGGACTATACATGCATGTAAAACCAATCCAGTTTAAAAAAATAACTTACAAATCCTAACTTTTGCAATCTTGTCTCCTGGCTTAATCACAGATGCAGGCATGAGACTCCACTTTTCTAAAAAAACTGAAAATGCATGTAAAATTGGGCAAAAAGTACCAAAAACAGACTGAAATTAAATAAAGTTGCAGAAATTTTGACCAAAAAAATGAATTCAGTTTAAAAACTGAAAATTCGCATGCCTGCAAATGGTTCAATGCTTTTCTGGATCACATACATGACCAACTGCAAAAACCAGTATCACTTATGCGAAATTATGATGCAACACTTGTAAAGTTTCATGGGCTGTACCATCTGTGGTCAAGCCATCGGACAAGATGGTGAAAGCTAAGATTTGTGAATTAATTGAAAAATATAAACCAAAAACCCGGAGGTGAACCGGAAGTCATTGATCCTAAGTTCTTAGTTTGTCACTTCAGTGTGAGTTTTAAGCTTACCTAACGATTTAAGTAGGACTCATTGTTCTAAAAATGAACGCCCCCCTTTTGGAAAATGCAACGCCCCCGGGGTATTTAATTGAGGAAATACGGTAAATTATATAACTCATACAAAGATTCTTGTCATTTGATTGGCCAATGCTGAAAGACCATTGCATTCTGTGCAATCACACCATGGCAATGCTGACATATATACGAGGGGGTATCAAAAAGTTTTAGAAATCGCCCAGAAGTGAAAGAGCTATATCAATGAAATTTTGTCAGTGCAATCACTGGTCCTTATGTACACTATGGTGCAAAAATGGTCTCATAAGTATGTTTACTTTTTTTTACAGGAGCTAGATGTCACTACCTGCCTATGTAACCGCATAAACCTGCAAAATAAAAATTCCCTTTCCAAAAAGCGACAGTGACATAGGGGGGGCCTATCACAATCACCACCGAAGATAACTTTCATTTCATCATCAATTTTCTAGGCACTGCAATCCTTCAAAAGCAGGATCTTAATAATGCTGCTTGCCTCAATGTTCTCAATCTTGCCGTTTACGCGCAGTAACTGGGGCAGCAGGTTATTGGCATCTAGTGCCACCTGTAAAAAAAAGTAAACATACTTATGAGACCATTTTTTTTTTTTAGTGTACATAAGGACCAGTGATTGTATTACAAAATTTCATTTATATAGCTCTTTCACTTCTGGTCGATTTCTAAAACTTTTTGATACCCCCTCAGATATGGTCATTTTCACGGTAAAGGGTGTAACTTTGGATTTTTAACATTTTAATCCGTAGTGTTCTAATAAAGCCACAGAATTCCATGATTTTTGGCCACATAAGTCATCTAGTTAGCAGCTACCTTGGGTAGCATAATCAGCTTTGGGAGTTACTGCAGTCAGTTTTAGCAGGCTTAAATGTACTTAATATTGCCATTTTGAAAAACTATAAAAAACAGTAACATTTTTGTAAACCCTGTGTTTTCTTCAGTTAGTTCATGGATATTTTTCTTATCCTGAAAGTACAGTCATATGTTCAGTAAACACTGCCACATTAGATTTAATTGTGAACAGCTCTGTATTTTTGAGAACCGGACTTAGATATTTGTCGTTTCGGAGGCTTCATTTTCCGTTAACAATTGTTAACAAACTTTGTGGGTGTAGCTTTGGTTCATAATTCTTGGTTATTTCTTCACTTCTTCTTGATTCATAACAGTTGTTATCTTAACTTGAAATGGGTAACAAATATTAGTCGATTTGCAAGCTTTTAAAATTTTTATAAAATCTTGACTTCAAAGAGCCGTTTTTCCGTTAACTTTTTGAAGCCTCCAAACAAACTGTTCAGCAAGCTTGTGCAAATATAAATAAAAGAGCTCATCAAATCTATTTATCAAAATGTAGCAAAGTAGATCCTCAAGTCACATGTTTTTAAATCGTGGAGATATATATCACCGTTTGAAAATGGGACCCAATACAAACTTTCCGTTAACAATTGAAGCCTCCGAAACAAATGAAGCCTCCGAAACAACAATAAGATTAATTATCATCTATGCATATCTAAATTGGTGTGTTTCATACTGATATCTGCATTGTAATTATTACTTGATATGTGCAGAATGTCATAAATTTAAAAAATTTTGACATTGTGGTTAATGTTTGAAAAATATACTGATATCCAAAAAAGCCTGTTTCGGAGGCTTCACATGCAAAAAACACCATACTTAACAAATGGGTGAAAAAATTTACATGTGATAAATCTACAATATCTGCCGCATAGAATCAATGATTCAATATACACAAGAAAATAACAGCTTAGATGATCCCAACACTGTTGTTTTCAAAAAAACTACTTCTGCAATGTTTTACAATTGTTAACATGAAGCCTCCGAAACAAAAAAAATGACTTGCTGTGATAATTTAATTTTTGTCACAACTGAAATTCAATACTTAGAAGCAAAGCAAGAAAATTGGTAATTGTGATATTTTTTACCTATTTTTTATGTCAACTTGTAGTGGTTAGCCAAATATTTTATTTTATGATCACCTGTGTTGTTAACTGAAGCCTCCGAAACACAAATCGCTTGAATTGCCAATTCTAAAAAATAACTCCAATTTCTGTGAAACTTGGCTGGGAGGTTCCTTTCATCAAGTAGTATTTGTACATGAAGTAAGACATTCAAATTATTTTAGGAACCCAATTAAAACTTAAAAAATATGTTTAAGGTTTGGAAATTTCCATTGTAAATGACACTTGATGTTAAAAATTTTCAAAACTGCAATTACAAACATAGCAAAACATGGTATAAAATTTAACTTATATCTGTTGATTTACTTTGGAATGGGATTTCACATGTATTCCAGCTTTTATGTCATAATTTTCTGAGGTTATGTAAAATACATTTTTTCTTAGATTTTAACCAAAATGTTGTGGAAATGTCAAATTTTTTGTTAGAAATCAAAAGGTTTAAGCCTTGAAACATTATTTTACTGGAATTTAAGTTGCTTCTATGCATGTTTTCAGTAAACAGAAACATATTTAAGTGGTTTGAAATTTTGACCCAAAAAATCAAAAGTTACACCCTTTACTGTGAAAATGACCATATAGTATGCACAGTCACCACCTATAGACCATTTGACATGATTGTTTATCAAAGGCGAGGGACTGGTCTATCGATATGCTTGAATGAACTGCTACACTGTTCAATGGCTTTCCTGTACTATATGAAATGTGGTGGACAATATAAAATGCATGTGCCCGAAAATGCAAACTACAATGCGTATGCACACTGCAGGGCAAAGAACAATGGAAATTGCCATAATTTTAGTGCATACTGCCGGGCAATGTCGATCGTCACATGTCAAGTGGTCTATAGACTCACCAATTATGGGTGTGGGTGTTGCTTCTAAAATAAATAGAGTTTGGATTTTTTTTTCATTTATTTTGTTTTCCTGGTGATTTATAAAATTGAGTGGAAGAAAATAAATTTATATATGAGTTATATAAAACAAATATTCAATGTTTTTCTTCATTCAAAGGAAACAAAATGTTCATTTGGTGAAATATGAACTGTTTCATTCAATTCGGTAATTCCTCGTTGAATGAAACTGTCCATATTTTACCTCTTGAAAATATTCTTACCATTGTACTCATAAACGTAACATTCAATATTTGTATACTATAGTTTTCAGCACAGTTCTTCATCAGTCTGCCAATTTGGCGTAGTTTATGGCGTATATTGAAGTGCGGTCCTGATTGGTTAATTGAATCATGTCAGCATCACATCGGCACCTCATTCGCTGGTCAATCGTGTGACTTAGTTCTTTTTACGCCGTAATCAGACAGACCAGATGGACACTGCTGAAGTAATTTACTGAATAGTATAAACAGAAAATGACAGTGAAGCTCATATAGTTACAATGTCAATAAAGTTTTGCTATGTATAAATATACAGTATATAATTTGACCTACATTCTGTGATAGCGTTATATACATATAATTTATAGTTGTATTAATTTCTCTGTACAATAAATGTACTTCTGCATGTACATGTATATATACATGTACAACAAACAACACAAAGGAAAAGAAGCAAAACAATGTTGGGCAGTAAAAACCTGTGTCATTGGCCCCTGAACATGTTTAAAGAAAAACCTCCAATGTAACCTCTTGGCAGTTTTGTTTTAAATTAAAACATGTTCAAGGGCCACAAGTACAAGATTTTATCCTGCTCAACGACGAAAAATAAAATAGAATAGAAATATTCAAATAAATCTGGTATGTATGTTTCTCAATTACCAAACACATTTAAAAAATATGGGTACAATTACCAAATAGGGTGCAACTTGCTAGACTTGAACCAGTCCTCATTTACGGAGTTTAGGGTTAGGGTTTACGGTTGGGGTAGGTCAGTCTAGTAATAAGACTAGTAGAGTTGCACGCTATTCGGCAATCACTCCAAAATATGTGTTTGAAGGTTGCTGTTACTGTCAATTTCGTCGTCTGCATCACATACTTTCTTATCTCAAAAAGGCTGCCATGTGTGAGGTTTTTTTATTGTCATCAAATTGTGACAAATGCACTGTAAAATTAACTTCATATCTTAATTTTGAAGTATTATTACAATATTATAATCTCATGTCCATCAATAAAAGAAAGAAGCATTCTAAAGTATGAAATAATTGTGAAATACAAGAATGATAATGAAAATCACACAAGGCAGCCTTTAGAGATACGACAATATGTGATGCAGACAACCACTTCAGAGCTGCTTCAAAACTGGTCAGTAGGCTGTCTATTGAGAACCCATGTGTTAGACTAGACTACGGTTCACCCCAAGGTTGGTAATTAATTACGTCAGTGCTTCTATGCGGTTGCACTGCAAGCTTGCCGTCAAGCCGCCCTTGTATGTAATGTCTTTTCCAAAAATTAGAATGCATAAACTGAAATTAGACTAGTACAAATCTTTGGGCTTGATTGTCACAGCATACGAAAAACACCTTAAAATTGCTTGTTTTGGGCCCTTATTTCCAAAAATTGGTGAAAATATAAAATTTGATTTTAATTGCTAGTTAGGACTAACTAAAGGATTGGGATTTAGCTATGTTTCATTTGGCAAAACAGGATATTATTTTTTTAATCCCAAAAATTAGTGCTGTATTTTTCTGGATGATTTTTCTGGTAGATGTGCGCAATTCAATACTGCAACCAGCGAAATACACACCTGCGCCATTACCAAATTTGAGGAGAACCAAAGTTTAAAAGAATCCGGACTCTGTCACGTTTACATCACTCACAGAGTGGAAAATATACCAACTATACCTTCAGATTATGTAGCAATAAGCTATTCCAGTTGAAATCCATACACCCCCTGTGGAAGACATAACCTTAATCTCCCACACAGGGAGTGTGAATTTCAAATGGGGTTACCTGAATGGCGACTCAATTTGTAATCTACTGTAGAGCATGAATATTAATTGTACCTATTTGCAAACCCAATTGCAAATTGGCACTCTTCTCAAAAAAAAACTTTGAAATCCAACTCCTGCATTGTACAAGGAAAATAGACTGCTTTGTATGCAGTGTGCCCAATATTGTCCAATTCCTGAGCTCCCAAATTACAAACCACATTCCAATCTGTTTTTACTCTGTGGCGTTCCATCACGACTCCAGAAACACAAAATCCTCTGACTCCTTCATCGGCGCAAGCAGCCGCCCATCCTCGTCAATGTGGCGTATACGTAGGTAGCGATCTTTCTTACTGTCTGAATCGTTTGAACTTGAACTCTCTTGCCAGTCTGAGCAGTGCCCATCCCTGACTATAAACATTGGATAATCACCATTGCTTTGAGCTGGAGTTACAACCTGTGAACAAACAAATAATAGTAAGGCCACATCAATTATTTGTCTAATATTTTCAGTGTACCTAATAATAATATCATGCATATTATCAGTGATAATATGCATATTATCAGCACATCTTCAGTGAACAGCTCTTTTCAGAGCCACCAAACATTTTACATCAGCAGATAGGCGAGATCTGCTTGTTCTCTGTTGACAAGGGACAGTCTTGAGTGAACAGCTCTTTTCAGAGCCACCAAACCTTTTACATCAGCAGATAGGTGAGATCTGCTTGTTCTCTGTTGATAAGAGACCGTATTCAGTGAATGGCTCTGAAAAGTGCCACCAGCAGGCAACGGGCAGCCTACATGTCTCATTCTTAGGTACTTTGTCCTGAAGGAGTCAGAGCTACCCCGCTAAAATTTACAATTTCACAACCACAGACACATTATTATCTGCATAGTCTTATTTGAATCATAACTACGAGATAAATACACTGAGCCAGGGACTGCCTTTTGAGGAGAGCGAGAGCAATCACTCTCTACTGCTCTCCTTAAATCTGATATAGGAGAGTGATTTTTAGCTTTCCTTAGTTGACCATTCTCTCCTTAGTTGACCATTCTCTCCTTACATTCTATTATAAATTACTCTAAGTAGCTCTCCATGAAGGCTCCAGAAGAGCTTTTTAACTTTAACACTCTCCTGCAAATTCCAAAAGACAGTCCCTGACACTCCTTTTGTACATACCTCAGGAATGGTTTTGCAGAATTCTTCAAAATCTTCTTCCGTTTTGAGATAGAATCCGACTGTACAGCTAGGGTCCATGCTTGTGATACGCATCTTGCGAGGAGACATACAGTGAAAGGTCTGGAAAAAGAGGAAACAGTAATGAATATAAAAGGCAGATCCTGGATATTAACAGTCTGTGTGCTAGCCTTCAACATAAAAAGTCCAAATTTTAAGTCATTTTCTCAACATATCAAGAGCTATCTCAAGAACCACTGAACCAATACTAGGCTTGTTTGTACTCATTCTAATGCATTTTCCAAATTCTGAAACTTTTGAATTAAAATTTTTTTTGAATCTCTCCAGTCGACACTGAGAGTTATCATTAATTGCATTAGCTGGGACAGAGATGGTTACAGTTTCTGGCAGAGAAGAACGGCAGTTGTTTAAATTTTGAGAGCGTGCAGAGCGTAAACACGGAAGTGGGGCTCTGATTGGCTAAATCAATCGTCTGACAATCATAGCAACAGACCGATAATCTGATTGACCGATTATGCGTTAAAACGTTGGTCGGCGCCCTTGAAGGGAACACAAAGCTCCGTGTATGTCGCTCATTAACAGGGCGCTCATGTCAATCTGAGCAAGGGACTGTCGTTCTTCTCTGAAACCGAGTGTAATCTGGCTGCCTGTACCCCAAAACACACTGACTACCGTATTCAACCAGAAAAGATATCTTACACTTCCCACAATGCATTTCCCCCATTTTAAATTCCTGTACTGATTTGCTAATCTAGTGCAACATGGGTCGATAGTGACAAAATGTACCTTAATGAACAGAACACATCCAAGTCTTGCAAAATATGTTTATTTCTTGACTATGAACCCAAATTTAGCCATATTCTTATCATGAAAACAAAGGGAACCTGTACAAAGTAATAGGAGAGTCATTTGACGTAATGATGTGATGCATCATGTTGCAAAGGATTCTGGGAAGGGTAAGATACATTCTCTGGCATTCAACATTTTTGGAACTGATGTCAATAAAAGTGTTAGAAATAACATAACTTCTCAAATTTTTCGGCAAGCTGGTAGTAGATTTTTCCAACAACGCTGGCAAGAGCAATCATGTGCAAATTAGATGGAATTGCCTGTATCATCTTTTTTACCTGATATCCGACCAAAAAATGTTTCAGTTTGCTAAAAATGCTGCTTAAGTTACCAAAAGAGCAACAAAATTGTACTTACATAGGTAGGGAATTTCCTGCTTTTCATGTCCACCACACCCTGGCAGTAATGTGGATCAAGATGGATCATCTTCTCATCTAGAATTGGATGAAAAATAAAATGACATAGTTTCAACGTGAAATTAATATTGCATATACATGTATCAATGAATAGGCGACAAATCCTTTATAGTCGACAATAGAGATCATTACAGACCAAGTATAACTGTGAAGTTGTGTACTAATGGCATGTAGATTCAGAATCGGCTGGATGCCAAGAATGCAACCTTCAGCAAATTGAATTATTATTGACCTCACATTGAGTTATTGAGGTCATATGGGGGATAAAATATGAAAATGCTTGATCAAGTTATAAAATACAAAAAAATAAGTTGTTCGTCTTTGACCTCAATAACTCAATTTGCTCAAGGGTGCCTTCTTAGCACCCAGCAGATTCTGATACCCCTGGTTATTATTTCCACTAACAAAAAGACATTAGTAAGCAACTTCCCACCCATACTACCACTTTCTTTGACTCTAGTCTTCAAAGGAGGCAATTTTGAACACAGGTTATCAGGGATTCATTTGACTCCAAAAAGGTTGGTGGTTCAGTGGACCCCTCAACCAATATTGAATTTCATGTGTCTTTTGAGGAATTTCAGAGGTCCGTATCCATATTCCCGTTAGAGTGCTGATTCTCACAATGTTACTTGAAGTTAAAATTATGCAGTGCAGGGGGGGTATCTAGGGAAAAAGATTTTTTGGGTAATCCCCTTATCCCCTCTTCAACCACACAAGTTTTTCACTGTTTTCCTTTACCAACCTTGAAATCCTACATAGTATAGCGAGTGTTTCGGTTTTCCTCCGATGATGCCCATACAGCTTTCCAGCGTGAAGAGCGACCTCAACGGATTGACGTAAATTGGGTTGACTTCGTCGCCTCCTAGTCTTACAGGGACTAGCAGTACCAAAGCACACCACTTTTTGTTGACTTCTGTCGTCTGCTCATCACTCCTAAAATAGGTGATATCATGAAATGTTAGAGAAATAGTAAAAAATAAATTTTATCAACAGACAGTTGTCACTTGTAAGATGTTGTAGGCATGTAACAGTGCAGAATGCTGATTGGCACGGTTGATGATTTTTTTGATTTTTTTTTAAAATAACAACAAAATTAATTCCAAGAACTGCTATACCCCATGATAAATTCAAAAGGCACCGGTGGAATGCTAGACATATACACAATCCTATCAGGTATCTACAAAAATTCAGAACATGTTTTTAATTTTACATTTGGATAGTAAAATTTGGCAAATATTATAGGATAACACTGTTGAATTCTGCACCTTCAAGATGAAATTATAACAATAGATAAATGTCACCAGTGGGGTATTGTATTAAATTGTATCCAAAAGTTGTAGAAAGAAATTAACTAGTTGATCAAAAATGGTAAAAAATGAAAAAGTTGATTTAAATCAATAATTTTTTTGAAAAATCATGTGATTTAAATCGGCATGATTTCAGTCAAACAACCCTGCTGATTGGGAGCAGCATTCTGCACTGTTACATACATTTTTGTACAGGGGGCACTAATCAAGATGAATAATAGTTTGTAAAATAACACATGTTATACCCCTGCTATAATCAGAGTCAGGGACAAAAAACAGTTTGCATCTGATGATGTCAGTAGACTCAAAAACCATTTGTTTACGATTTGTTGTGATGACTGAAATTTCTGGATGCAGTGGTGAAAAAGCATGCCCTGTGGTTAATTTTGCACCTTCAAATATACAAACCATCTTAAAAGTTAGGTCTTAATTAAAATGCCTAGAAAAGTTGCTTTTTGCCTTGGAAAAATTTCTTTTGTCCAATGAAGGCACAAGATGAATCAAGCATCCTTTTACGCGCTACTAACCAATCACAGGCTGTCACAGGAATGTTAATCATCAGACGATCATATTTTTATCTCTGGCTCCGACCTTGCAAAACTTTGCTTGCCATCTCCCTTCGCATTAAACTTTAACTAAATGTATGGTAAATGCACCATTGGGAAAATGTTATTATCATGATTATTATTTGAAGAGATGTTTCTTGCATTGCATACATCTTGCAGACAGAATTGTGTTATTCCATTTAAAATCCCCACTCCCCCTGTGGAAGGGGAGTAAGAATTTCAAATGGAATTAACACATTAGCAGTTATTGAATTTCATATACCCTCTGCAAAATATTCAAACTGAATCTTCCCCAGAGGGACGGCGAGTTTCAAATGGAGCCGCCTAATGCATTTATTCCATTTGAAATTCATACTCCCTCTGTGGAAGATATTTCCAAAATCTTCCACAGGGAGAGTGTGGATTTTAAATGGAATAGCCCATTGGTTCAGGCCGGGGAATAGGCACTTGATTGGAGATCAGATTAGTAATTGCTGGCCTGCATAATTGGGTCTTCACTACCTGAAAATATAGGGATCCAATCATGTTTTACTGTTGTTCATCGCTGTCGTCTGCCCCGGGTCGTCTGCGTAGGTGAACCATGCAGGCTCACCAGACATGAGTTTGTAAACGGTGATGAACAATAGTGAAACATGATTGAATCCCTTTCAACAAAGAAAACAAGCTAAAGATCATATAATTCACATGCTTATTTCATGAGGAATGTCACAGAACATTGGTTTCTGAATAAGAAGAGTAGTTGAAATGGGTTTCAATGATTCCTTGGTTGATTAAACCCATCCACTGTAAAAAGTGGACAATTTTCGCGGAACATTAACTTTTGCGCTTTTCACACTCAACACTGCTACAGCGAAAATAAAAACTCGCAAATATGTTTTTTATGGATAGGTCTATATACAAAACCTCAAAATTGCGAATTTAAAAGCAATCAAAGTAGTTCAAAATTGCTAGAGCGCAAATAATTACGCATGTGAAAATTACCACTTTTACGGTATTCAAACCAGTAGTGAATGACAAACTAACTGCTTGTGTCCTTGTTATCATGTGATCACAAAATACATTCAATGTGGAACCAGAGCATACAAGTAAACTTACTTTTTATGGCATGGTGACTGCGTTCTTTCATCTGCTGCACCACTAATTTCAGTTTCACGGGAACATAGACTCTGCCTGCTTCTTGTGAATGGAGCTTCTTGGGAACATTGACTCTGGCTCTTTCTTGTGAACTGAGCTTCTTGGGAACATTGACTCTGAATAGTTTGGCTCTGGCTATTTCTTTTGAACTGAGCTTCTCGAGAACATTGACTCTGACTACTTTGGCTCTGGCTACTTCGTGGGAACTGAGCTTCTCGGGAACATTGACTGTGATTTTGGCTCTGACTACTTCTCTTGAACTGAGCTGCACTTTGATAGTCTTCAGACCGGCGCCTCCAAATAGGTTCATGCCCATTCTCAGATGCATTATGGGTAGGCAGATTTTGGCTATGCCCAGGTGCACTATGGGTAAGTGGGTCTGTCTTGAGCCTTGACAGATTGTTAGAAAGCGGTTGTGAGTTTTGTTTACGTGCATGCAGTAGGGAAAGGGGGTCTTGATCAAGCAGAGATGCATTGTGGGAAACTTGTTCTGGTCTTTGTCCAGATGCACTTTGCGAAGGTACATTTTGTCCATGAACAGACGCATTATAGGAATATTGGCCATGTCCCAATGCATGATGGGAATGTAACTCCTGTCCAGATGGGTGATGGGAATGATTCCCATAAGTTTGGTGGTCCTGGCTGGATGTAGTATGGGAACTGTGGGTAGAACCAGATGCATTATGGGAGCTATGATCATGCCCAGATGTACCATGGGAAGAAGTTTGTGAATTATATCTAGACTCTGCCCAATTCCACTTGTGTTCCGTTTTTACAGGAGATTTCGGTTCGCTTTTGTTATACGACCCGCTCCATCCAGCACCTTGTTTCAATTCTTTCACCGCATTTCTCCGACAAATCGGATGCTCTACAGTCTCTGTCAAGCGACAAACACCTCCAACGTCGCTTTCCGACTTAGTTCTTTTCTCCTTCCCAAATGAATTATTGGATACGGAACTATTTGCACAACTAGATGTACTTCTATGGTACCTCGTTACGTTTGCACTGGCAGAATACCCAAAAGCATTATGGGCAACTGTTCTCTCCCCACGTGGAATGTACATTGTCTGTTTCTGAGGTATTGCATTTTGTGACGTCATCCCATCATGCACTGTTTTTTCTCTTTGATTCATATCACTGGCAGTATGGGAAGAGTCATGTGACCTGTCTACATTATGATGACCATTTATAAGAGTTTCACGGCTACTGCCTATTGCATGCTGGGAAGACTGGTTGTCCGGTGCGTCGTGATGCTGCGTTTCGCTCCTCTTTGACACGTGCGGAGTTGGCGGCCTGTCTTTATATGTTGGTTTTGGTGAACCTTGATATCTATTGCGACACTGATCTATAACATCTTGTTTATAAACTGTTGTAAAAAGAACAGAAAATAACGTTAAGTGATTTATTCATTTTTTTTTCTGAAAGGGTGCTACCAATCAATAAAGGCAGCCATAACAAAATCTATCCACATAACATGCTCAATCTGAGGCTATTGATGGACATGTTGATACATTGCTTTAGTCCGTACAGTACGTGTATTGTTAAAGAGGGCCATACTACAGACTGTGTGCATTGTAATGTACAAAAAGTAGCCTGGGTTCGGAACAGTAACCTCAGATTGTGCACTGTCTATCAATCTATGACTTGATATGAAAATTCAAGAAAAGTTTAATTACAGTTCTGAGCCATAAATTTAAATCGGTGTTCATACATACACACTCCCGTACACACTATATAACAGTGTGCATAATTGGTTGTGATAAGCCAGGCATAAACAATGTTAATTGTTAATAAAATAAGTTTTGCCTTATCATGTCGCTGATTGGCTCAATAAATCATATAATATCACTCACACATACATTCTAGACAATTCATTGGTTAATTGTAAGCCAATTTTAGACTGGCTAAATATGGGTCAATAGCCAAGAAATAAACATATTTTGCAAGATCTGAATGTGCTGTGTTCACCGAGGTACTTTTTGCTGCTATCGATCCATGTACTTTGCATTGGATAGCAAATCAGTACAGAAAATTGAAATGCATTATGGGAAGCGTAGGATGTCTTCTCTGAAATCGGACCATGCCCCCTTAAACACAACCTCCTATGTGTCATTGGCCCCTGAACATGTTTAAAGCAAAACCTCATATGTAACCTCTTGACAGTTTTGTTCTAAACATGTTCAAGGGCCCAACAATGAAATTCTACCCATACATACCTGTACAGTCCTGGGCTACATAGATGCACACTTGTTCAAATAAAGGATTCATATCAGGGGCTGTCTCCATTGCATCTCTGTCAAATAAACACAGGAATGGTCAAATTATAATATTTTTAAAGTTTAATATGGCAATTCCTTCTGAGATCTTATAAGAACAGTTTTAGTCATTTCTCTTTTTACCTAATTCAATATATGTGCTACAGACGCAGGGCCGTACCAATCGCCAGCTTTCTTTCCTGAACTCTTGCCAACATTGACAAGTCTGTGAATAGAGAATGGACTCATGTCGCTGGGTTGATCACCAAACCATCTAATAATCTCTATTTACCTTAATATATGTGCTACAGACGCAGGGCCGTACCAATCGCCAGCTTTCTTTCCTGAACTCTTGCCAACATTGACAAGTCTGTGAATAGAGAATGGACTCATGTCGCTGGGTTGTTCACCAAACCATCTAATAATCTCTATTTACCTTAATATATGTGCTACAGACGCAGGCCCATACCAATCGCCAGCTTTCTTTCCTGAACTCTTGCCAACATTGACAAGTCTGTGAATAGAGAATGGACTCATGTCGCTGGGTTGATCACCAAACCATCTAATAATCTTTATTTACCTTAATATATGTGCTACAGACGCAGGGCCGTACCAATCGCCAGCTTTCTTTCCTGAACTCTTGCCAACATTGACAAGTCTGTGAATAGAGAATGGACTCATGTCGCTGGGTTGGTCACCAAACCATCTGATAATCTCATGGTGGTATTTATCCTGTTCTTCTGCTTGTTCTTTGTATATATTCCAATCTGAAAATAAAAGTTATAAGGTTTAACCCCTGAGCACTACAAATATAACATTGCCTCTGATTGGGCAATTATATGATATCTTCACTTTAATCACCAATCAGAATGGAGCTTTGCAAATAATTCACCCCAATTTTTTTGTGTGGTGAAATTATTCTAACAATGTTGCTGATTGGTCCAATTGATAATGAAAACTTAGTTCTCATGGGGTTAAAACATTTATACCATATCACACCATCCTAAGATGGGTGGCAGAGCTCTGAAGGTTAATGATGCTAGTGGTAGTAGTTGCCAAAATTGTGTTATTTTGTTACGAGAGGTGTTGAAAAGTGGTAGTGGTAGTGGTGGGAATTTACACCTACAAGATTGACTTTTTCGGTATATCCCATAAACCTTGGAAGTACACCTGGGATGTCGTAATTTGACATCACGCAAACTTGGATGCACAATAAGTATGTTCGCTAAACGATGTGCTCATTGGCGTGACGCGCATTGATAAAAATTCCAAATATTTCATTACTCCTACCACATGTCCACACCTACAAATGTAGCCTACTCCTACCACTACGCCGACCAGTTCCACCAATACCGTAAGCACTCACTTCTGGTCGGCGCAAACATCGGCTACCACTTCCAGTGTTTCTGTGACCTTTTTCAAGCACGCCATATATAATTTCTTAGTTCCGACCAAAAAAAGTCAAACTTACACCAGGTGCCAGGCGTAACAGCGTTCACATTGCAACTTACATGACTGGCGGAGATTACATCCAGCTCCCTACTCTTGACATTTGTCAGAAGTAAATCGCCAGACGTAGGCCTGGCGGAACTTTCGCTGACTATCATTCACACTGCCACTACTCCTGGCAGCGCCTGCCACTACTCCTGACAGCACCACCGCTACTCCTAGCGACTTGCAGCAACTAAGTTCCGCCGGGTGTATGTTTCAAAATGTGATCACAGCTTGTATCTCAATATAGCTTAACTGAGCACTACATGTACCTGCCGATCTAACATTGGCTCTGATTGGTCAATTACATGATATCTTTACTTTAATCACCAATCAGAATGGAGCTTTGCAAATAATTCACCCCATTTTTTTTTGTGTGGTGAAATTATTCTAACAATGTTGCTGATTGGTCAAATTGATAATGACAACTCCTTTTTGGCCAATCGGCAGGTAGTACTCATGGGATTAAAATACCCACCTCTCCCCAGGAAATGTGTAACTAGACATTGTGCCAGAAGCATTTGCCCTGATCTCAGCATACATCCCCACCCGCAATCTGTTGTTAGCGTTGACCCCTCAAGTTGTGGGAATTCACGCCGATACGTCATCCATAGTCGCGAGGTGAAGTCTTGTTTGAATAACTCCATCTGAGGTGATTTGACCGTTTCCATGCCTGGGTGTAACACAGGCTCTGGATCTGTGTAAAAAATTACATAAAGATGCAATTTAATTTGAGTATTTTTATATATTAATAATATTATGTAAAAACGAATATTGACTGCTCATTATTCAGAAAATGATGCAAACTATTAGCCCTTTATGAATTAAAGATGGTCTGATGGTGGTTTTACTAGTTTTACTATTTTCGCTCAACCTGAGAGTACTGAATTATGAGAGGTGCCACTCCAAATGAAAAACTGAGGACAGAGTTAGAGCGGAACCTTGTGTAAGAGATCATACAGAGTGTCATGGGAGCTCATGGGCCTACCCATACCGCGGAATGTAGGCATGTTGTCTATGGGGGTCGACGCTAAGTCAGGTTTGCATGAGCAAACTCAAAAGTAGCGCAAATAGCGCGAGCATACACAAAAGAAAAGATTCAAGTACGCTTAGAGGGAACAGGCATGGTACATTCCAATCTATGTGTTTATTTAAAACCTATGGGCCTACCTAAACCTCGGGTCTTTAGAAAATAGTGGGCCCATGGTCTCCTGGTCACCCTCATAATATAAGAAAGGGAGATATGCAGGGATGGGATACAACAAAATACATTAACAGGATATCTAATTACCAGTATTAATTTTGTGCAGTGTAACAGCTATATATTAACGCATATGGGTAAACAATATTTTTGCGGTTCTGAAAATAATCGCAAAAAGCATGAAAATAAAAGGCTCACAAAAATATCCTACTCTACATGATACCATTTTTGAGCCATCTTTGTTTTTAGTTTCTCATGGCAACAAGGAACAAATTTATAACTGTAATTACTGTATGACATGTTCTTTTGACATTTTTCCAAAACCTTTTTTACAAACTTTACATTTTATATTCATGTAAAAGACACTACACATTAATTATCAATAGTGTTAGGCAACGGACCACATACACATTTAATACATATGGGGTGAAGATTTTAAAAGAATTCCTATAATTATAGAGTTTCTAGAGTAACCAAGTGCAAACAGTGTTGCCTAAAAATTTCAGCCCAAATCATGTATATCAAATAATCGAAAAGTCACCCAATATTTTTCTCAACCATATAGGTTTCTATGTGTCAGGAAACTACTGGAAGTCGTGGGAGCCAAATTGAAAAGTCACCCCATTTTTTCCCCTTTAAACCATTGAATTCTATAGGACAGGATATGTTCACAAGTCAATGGTAAAATATTCCAAATTCGCTCAATTGGGCCACCAAATTGTGAGTTTGGCAACCCTGTCTGCAAATTCAAAACTTGTCATGAAATATCTACTCCACAAAAATGTGGCATTGGGTTATTCCATTTAAAGTCCATACTCCCCTTGTGGAAGATTTTGAAAATATCTTCCACAGGGGGAGTATAAATTTCAAATGGAATGAGCACATTAATTTGAAATTTACCCTCCCTCTATGGAAGATTCAGGTTGAATCTTTCTTAGAGGGTGTATGAAATTCAAATGGAGCTGCCTAATGTGTTCAATTCATTTGAAATTCATACTCCCCCTGTGGAAGATATCTTGAACATCTTCCACAGGGGTAGTGTGGATTTTAAATGGAATAGCTTATTGCTATCATGAACACAGTTTGTCTATGAAATTAAACAGCTACAAATAATGTCCTTCTGCTCATCATGATGTATTCACTGACAGGAAGTCCATTAATTCATCGGAGTAAAGAAGACTGTGATTCACAGGTTACGTTCAGTGTTGCCAGCATCGGTCACTAAACACATGACTGGGCTGCTTACATTAGTCCTAACAATTGTGTGCATATGCACGCTGTGCATGTAAAATATATACCGTATTTCCGCGAATAGTCTTTTTTTTTCAACCAAGATGTTTAAAAAATGCTGATATTTCCATGCTATCTTGTGTAGTAAGCTTACCAAGGTGCATACATGGTTGCTAATGGTGTCAGTAATTGGCGAAAATCTGCTTACACTGTATAAACTCGGATGTGAACCGGAAGTCATCGTTCCCAAGTTCATAGCTTGCCTAATGATTTCAACAGGAATTATCATTCCAAAAAATTAATGACCTCTAAATAAACGCCCCCGTTTGGAAAATGCAACATCCCCGGCCCCGGGGGCGACTTTTCGAGGAAATACGGTAGTGTGTATGTAACTTTTTTAGTTTACATGAACCAGTGTTTTTTTTTGTACGGTAGATTCTTTTTCGTAAATCGAGCACTTTTTGCAAAACACAGGCTGTTGTTGTTTTTTGGCCGCCTATCAGAGTCATTTGCCGCCTGAGACAAAGTGTTTGCCATCACACAATGTATGCATCAGCTGGCAACACTGTTAAGCAGTTGACTCCCACATTGTATTGGGATAGATGGGCTAGATTTAGGGCATATTTTCTTTCAGGGTATATATGACCACTACTACAAGTTCGGTATATAGAGTCTGTCTGAGAAGCAACATGAAGAGTTTCCAAACACGCTATTTCATAGCCCAATCGGGCGACTTTTACAGAATCTTCCTCGTTGAGAATTGATCTTTTCCGGTCCCACATGAACCAATGGGTGTAAAAAATGGGAGACTTATTCCACACTAACATATCCAATTTTCAGTAGTTCTATGTCCCATAGAAATCAATGGTTTTAGAAAAATTGGGTGCCTTTTCTTTGAGATGACCCGCGATTTGGGATTTTTTTTTTTTTTTTTTTGGCAACCCAAGGAATTAGATACAATATTTATAGTTGAAGTTGGTTATTAGGTCTTGAATTGAGGCCACTGGATTTTAAGACTCTGTGTGCTGGCCACAGGCTTCAACATAAGAAGTTCAAGTTTCTCAAAATATCAAGAGCTAAACAGCCACTGAACTAATACTGTAGGCTTGTTCATACTCATTTCAATGCATTTTTCATGCCAATTCCAAATATGCTGAATGAAAATGTACAATTCTAAAAAGAAAATTTGAAACTTGTTGTCTGCAGTCGACACCCATATGGAGAGGGGTAACTTCAAGTACAAGCAACCTGTTTCTGATTAGCTGGCCTATCATAGCCAACATTTAAGAAATTTTAGTCCACCTCACTCCCCCCGCCTATTTTATTTAATATGCAAATAATATGACACAAAACTATACAGCACATCAGGCCACCATATACTATCACAATACCAAGCTTGAAGTTAATGGGTTATTGCATTTAAGCTGCAGAGTGGATTAATGAAAATGTAGGCAAAATATGCAAATCAGCTCATTAATATTCATAAATACGCAAAAAACATGACATAAAACTATACAGCACATCAGGCCACCATATCCTATCACCATACCATATTTGAAGTTGATCGGCTATTGCATTTTTAAAGCTGCAGAGTTGATTAGGCGTATAAATGGTTTTGCTTCCGCCCGGACAAACAAAGAACCGGTCAGCCAAACAAAAAAACAAACAATTTTATCAAACTGAGCACGACGACTTTTGAATTAAAAGTTGAGAAAGGAAACCCAATTTTGATTAAAAGTAAGGCCTACAGAATTTCGGAAACTTAGAATCTTTTTTGGTCTATTTTAAATCTGTAGTCCCCGTTTTCCGTTAGGTTTGGGAAACTCGTTTGGCATCGAGAAGTCTTTTCAGCATCATTGGAACCTGTACTCTACATCAATCTTAACAAGCTTCAGCTTCGATGAAGACCGTATGGTGTGAACTTTTCATCTGAATTTATATCACGGATTTCGTCATATGAACATTTGCGTATACATAGCAAACCGGTAACAGGAAACCGTGCACATTTTTTTTTTCAATCAAATAAAAGACAATATTTTGGACGTTATAAAAAATTAAGAGATCTCTGCCAAATTCAAAGTATATGTATCCTTAGATTAGAAACAAATTGTAAGATTTTTTTTTTGAAAGTCATAAAGACTATTTTTTTTTGAATAAATAAATATTATTCTTAATTTGATATAAAACTTATCTGGTCCAGTTTACATTTACTTTTAGCATCCGGTCTGAGTACATTGGGTAAGGTGACACATTTGGATGATAACATAAGCCCCACATATGTGTGGGGGCCAAAAAACTGTGCCTATACCGTAAAACCCCGTCTACAAGCATATAGTGTTTTTTATGAAAGCTAAATTAATTCGAAGCAAGCGTAAATATACCAATACAATTGGTCTTAAAATAATACTTGTTTGTATATGCTTGGATCCGTAATTTATTTGCTCAAACTCCATAATGGCACCTGGATTAATGTAGCTTTAATCAGAATCACTCTATATGCTTGTAGACTGAGTTTTACGGTATAGTGATTTGGGTATTTGGTAATAAAATTTGGTATTGAGTTCTTTTGCAACATTAATAGGCTATTCCTGTTGAAATCCATACACCCTGTATGGAAGGTGTGACCTTAATCACAGGGGGTGTGAATTTCAAATGGAGTCACTCATTCAGGAAGCCCCATTTGAAAGTCTCACTCCCTATGTGGAAGATTAAAGTCATGTCTTCCATAGGGGTTGTGGATATCACCTGGAATAGTCCATGTTAAAAAGTGATTTCTCTTATGATAAAAATCAATGTCTTATCAGCCTATCACCTGAACATGTAGACTTCCTGACTTCCTATGCTGATACATGCTGATCATTTATGAATGGCAATCAAATGAACAACACTAAAAAATGTCCATACAAGCAGTACATGCGATTCCTAGCGATTACCGCACAATGTATTAGTGACATCCCCGGTTGTAGGAACATCCCTAGTTGGAATAAAGTCTCCATGTTTGAAGGTGATCACCACATACTAATGCACACATACAATTACATTAAAAGGGTATTTCGTAATCCACAGCATCATCCCCCCACTTTTCTCGAAAAAAACTGAGATTTTCATACCACTAGAAACGTCTGACCACATAATGTTTATGTACAAAAAATTTCTTGCAGATTAATTTGTTTCGCAAAAACATCGTGAAATTTGAATTACGTTCTGGTACACCAGAGCAAAATTACAACACATTGTAAGCAGTGTAATACACATAATCATGCATAACTCGCTAACGCAAATCCAGAATCAATTGAAATTTTGGGAATAAGCTTTTTTCGTCGATATCTACTGACAAAAGTCATAAAAAGAGGATGCTACATGTAGGATCACGAAATACTCCTTTAATATTGTGCTGCAACTGTTGTGACAAAAGATTGATCTAGAATTAAACAAACAAACAAACAAACCTGATGGTCTATGCTGATAACAATTTCCAAGGAACCAGATGGGTTTCTGCAGACTGAATGCTGTCTTGCTCTTCACTGTCCAACCTGTAAATTTTATGGATAAGATCATTTATTAGCTGTCAATGTTTTACACCCTCCTTACTATGAAGAAACATAATTATGATACATACGTAGGACCTCAAATGTCCTACATGTATGTCATTTATTGTGCCCTCCAAGGACCCCTAGATGGGACCACAATTGTAAATTTGTCAATATTTCTGCTTCGTGGCTTTACTCTCCTCAAAGCAGCTTGCTGTAGTGGCTTCACCTTGGGCTCCCTCAATTGCCCCCCCAGATTACTATTGTTGTACATGTAGTTATTTTATTTTAGGCGATGAAAAGAAAAATGGGCGAAGGGCGAAGGACGAAGGAATTGCCAAGTAGGGTAGGTCTGCCAGTCAGTCAGGTTTTGTTTTGCTTGAAAAATCGTTGTTTGGCAGGGGAAACCTCGTATGTGCTTTTGGCCTCTGAACATGTTTTTACAAAACTGCCAACAGATTACGTAAGAGGTTTTGCTTTAAACATGTTCAGGAGCCAATAGAAGATTTTTCCTACCCAACGACGAAATGTTCTTTCCCAAATAAATTCAGGGACAAAAAATTTAAAGTGAATTTCAGGGGGGCAAAATCAACAAATTTTGCACAAAATTAACGCAAAAGATGAAATTTTTGTAATTTTGGGTTTTATTGGGGGGAAACAGGGGGCAAAAGTTCTGACTGGGGGAATTTGCCCCTCCATGCCCCCAGTGGCGCCGCTACTGCACAGGGGTAGTGTGGATTTTAAATGGAATGGCCCATTACACCAATTGAAGATGGCATGTGATCTGGTTGCATCTGACCATACAGGACATAAACGTTGTATATTAGGAAGTTATTAGTCTGTGGCTTTAACACTTAAAAAGGTTTGTGGTTCAAGAGAGATATTGTCACTTTTGAAAGTGGTGCACAAATTGCCTGAAATTATGAAATACTTCATGCTTGACCATGTCCATGTTGAAATACTGGAAAGCACCATAGTCATTTATTGCAAACCTCTCCCACGAAACCAGAGCTTGGCAGAGGCGAATTGAAATATTTCAATTTTGATTTCATGTCTCTATTATCAAAATTAAAAAGGAAAACAGGAAGCTATGCATCATACAAATGTACATGACTTCCCTGGCTGGGGAGGGGTGCAACTACTTAACTATCCTCCAGGTTGTTTTTCTATCCAGGAAAATACATTTTGTTTGATATTAAAACTAGTTGATCCTGGTGGACAGGACACACACTTGGGGTCCTGATGGCACCAGGCTCAAGCTAAGCTTAAAACCTTAAGATATGGATATGCTGGACTCAGGGTTTGATTTAGAAAATAAAATTTACATGCACAACACTGATTTTTTCCTCAAAATGGGCTGAATAACACAAGATTTTGCATGCACAGGCAAAATTCTACATGCACAGAGCCAAAGTTACATGCATTTGTGCATGTAAAACCCCTCTAAATCGAACACTGGCTGGACTGTATGAAGAGACAGAATGAAGAAAAAGAGCCAGATAAAGAAAAGCCTCTCCCAACAATACAATTATTCAATTTTGCACACCTGTGGGTTGAGAAATAAGAAACTGGGAATTCTTATCCATCCCTGATACATGTACATGTACAAATGTATAAGTCATACTACTACATGTAGGGATGCCCACTCTCAATACAGTTTCCACTAGAACGATTTTTCATTTACTGTGTGCGTGCACTCACACACGTATTGTCTATGGAGAAACTGATCGATACAAGAAATCCCAGGCCTTTTAAATGGCGTATATACTTGTTTTGATCCAAATGTAGGCCTATATCAGGGTGTTTCAAGAAATTCCTGATTCCACCAGAAAACATTAACCAAACTTTTTCCTGTTTGGTCATTAAATAGAGAGGACCTTCCTTCATGAAGAGATCAACTTTTTTAATGAAAAATTTAATGAGATGAGAACTACAACAGGTTGAAGTGACACCATTCCGTGCATCAGGTGTTCAAACGCAATTATCTCCGAATTTGGAGTGAATCAGACAAGCAAACTTACATACTCATAAAATTTAACTATTTTTGCAGACAAAATGTACAGGATGTTAAGAAATTTAAGAATGTTTAAGCTTACCGCGGCCCGGGACCGCGGCCCATCTCAAATCATGGACTTCCTGTGCACTTCTCACTACCATGTCCATTTCATATGCTATCCATCATCATGTGATCATGGCTTCCATGCACACACAGTGTACTGCTCAATGTAGTAAAGATAACCTTTGAGTTGGAGCAAATTTCTCAAAATTGGTAGTGATTAATGTTACCAAACTTATGCCATGATGAAATATAATAATTTTTGAAGATAAAATGTGCTGACCTTAAAAGATTGAACAATGTTTAAGACTACTGCTATTCATTTGAAATAATGCACTTATTGTTCATCTCCTCTATGGAGATATTTTCCATGGCGGCCATCTATGATCATGCTTGAGGTTTCACCAAACAAACCATGGGTTTTGAGGTCTTATATTTTTGTTGTATATGTCAACAAAATAGATTAAATTTTCAGGATGATCTTATTTTCATGTTGTTATAAGCAAATATAATGTTCCAGATAACGCTAGTTAATAAATACCGTACATTAAGAAAAAGTACCTTAAAGTTGCACTTTCTGTTAGTATTCCTTTTTGGACTTTAACTTTTTAACTTGTTCTAGCAGCCCTAGATATAAAACTGTGACACTCGAAAGGCCATATCTCTGGAATGAAACGTCCGATTAAGATTATTTAAACGCCAAAATGTTTCTTTCATCAATTCCCAGCCAATAAGTTAGGTCTGAATCAATTTAAAAGTACTTCAATTTTTAGTGGACATGCCTACTACATGTACACCCCAAAATGTCAAAATAATCCCCACGATGTCCAATGTATTTCTTACGATAAGGTTTGAGGAAGCATAATTTAATTTTTCACTCTAAACCAATCTAAATTCAAAAATGTCCCTCAGACCCCTCCCAATTCAAAAATTTCCCTGGAAGTACCAAAATTTCCCTGAAACGAGCCTCCTGGATTCCACTTTTTTTCCTAACCTATTTCCTTTCTGCAGCACTCTCTGAATTGAGTTTGAAATAAAAATATTTGTCTCTTTCATACTTGAATAATTTCTTTATTTACTTTCTGGTTCAGCACCGGGGATCAAAAAAACCAGCAGGAACAAACCTGGCTAATTACTAATCACAATTAAACAATCAATGATTACATTATTTACACATATCTACACAAATACAACACAGCTATTTTTAGCATGGTTGCAAAATGCAGGTTCTTCCCGGACCTGAGACCACACTCCCTGCATAAAAAATTACTTGTTTGGTTCCCGTCTGGAGGATTTCCATGAATTGATGAGGCCAATCTGATATGTTTTTGCAACATTGGCATTGCTAGCAGTTGTTTTGGACAAAAATGAGGTATGAATATCAAAATTGATCATCACTCATCAGGGAAAAACTAAATTGGGATATGACAGCTAGTCGAATGATGTGTACCTGGTATGCAAGCCGCCATTGCCCTGCCATTGCGTATCCTGGAACACTAACATGAATTTCAACTGGTTTTATCGCATAAGCTCAACGCTCAAGCAATAAAATTGCACTTTAGCTTGTCGCTTGCTGCATCCACGGTTAGACTTTTTTCAAGCCCACTGTAGTATATTTTTTTCAAATGTTGAACGATTATTTTTAATGATATTTTTAGCCCAGTCATAAACTTAATTTATTTTAAAATGCATTAAAGATTTCAACCAATCCCGCGATCCTGGCCAAGAATGCAAGAAAACATGCTTTCAATCACAAGAATTATTTATTTACACACAAGACTTGGCGATAGTCTATTCAGAGATCGTTGTCAAGCTCGAGGTGATAGACCTGAGGTGACTGACAGTTACAGAACGCGTACTGTACACGATCCTGATCGCATAGTCAAGATACTGGGCGTGTTCAGGGGTGCTAGGGACCGTTGATCGCCAGCACCCCAAACACCCAAGATATCGGCATCCGTGCATGTACCAGGGGTGCTGGAGTGGAGCCAAAACAACAGCGGGAATCGCTGGTTAAATTGAACTGGAAAAGTCAGCACGCATATCAGCAAAATTTACTGTCAGTGGCTCAAATCATTCCAATGGGTAGAGTAGTACAAAACTTCTTTCAAGTGATGCATGTTGCTTTAAAATTAACTTTTTATCATCATAATGAATTGCTGGAACTTTCAAATCAAAATAAAATAAAAAAAAGAAACATATGGATGAACTTCAGAATTGAGCACCAAAACAAATAATTATCTATGGCCTAATGATACCTACCATACTTCATGTTATTCCACATTGACATCAATTTGGATTTCATTTTCTCTGACTGGTCCTCCTCTTCATCATCATCATCAAGATCATTTGCCATTGCTTTATCATATGATGTAGACCTGTAAAAAATTAACCATTTACAATGGATTAATCCTAATCAATCAATTTATTCAATCAACTGAGCAAATCAATCAATCAATCAAATAGTGACCATGTTGTTTACATTGTACGAGGGGGTATCCAAAAGTTTTTGACATCACCAAGAAGCGAAGGAGCTATATCGATGAAATTTTGTCAGTACAATTACTGGTCCTTCTCTACATTATGGTCCAAAAATAGTCTCATAAGTATGTTTACTTTTTTTACAGGTGGCGCTAGATGGGCAGTAGGCGCATAACCTGTAAAATGGTGAAAATTGAGGCACGCAGCGTGATTAAGTTCCTGCATTTGAAGGGTTAGGCCTACAATGCTCAGAAAATCTATGATGAAATGAAAGCTATCTACGGTGATGATTGCTCATCATATGGCACTGTTGCTTTTTTTTATATTTTATTTCCAAACTGGCCACATGTCCCTCAGAGATGAGCCAAGAAATGGACGTCCACCACCTTCGGATGATGCGGCCACAGTGAAGAAATTCAAGAAAGTGGAGGATCTTATCATGAAAAGGTTATGCGCCTACATCTAGCGCCACCTGTAAAGAAAGTAAACATACTTATGAGACCATTTTTGGACCATAATGTACATAAGGACTAGTAATTACACTGACAAAAATAGTCTCATAAGTATGTTTACTTTCTTTACAGGTGGCGCTAGATGTAGGCGCATAACCTTTTCATGATAAGATCCTCCACTTTCTTGAATTTCTTCACTGTGGCCGTGATCATCCGAAAGTGATGGACGCCCACTTCTTGGCTCATCTGTGAGGGACATGTGGCCAGTTTGGAAATTCCACCCAATGACCTTTTTAAAATTCTAAGCCGACACCCAATGACATCCTTAACTGAATGACCCGGCCATATCCCCCAAAATGACAAAATAGCCCTCAAAAATTAAATTACAGGGCAATTTCTAATAGGAAAGTGAACTATTTTGATGCTTGTGACTCAAAATAGATCATGGGGATTTAGGGTATTTATTTACCCCCCCCCCATTGTGTCCCCAAACCCCAAAATCTTGAAAGTAGCACCGCAAGTATTATTGGAAAGTTCTCAAAGTTATTCAAAAGTAACCTCCCCCCTCTTCCAAAAAAGGATTTTGAGGCCTGGTGGAATCCCCCTCCTCTCCTCTCCCACTGCCACCCACCATATTTATAACAGTCTCCAAACAGAATGACCCCATTAAAATGCCCAGCCCATCTATTTTGATGCTTGTGACTCTAAATAGATGGGGATTTAGGTATTTATTTAACCCCAAACCCCATAATCTTGAAAGTAGCCCCCGCAAGTATTATTGGAAAGTTCTCAAAGTTATTCAAAAGTAACCTTCCCCTCTTCCAAAAAAGGATTTTGAGGCCTGGTGGAACCCCCCTCCTCTCCTCTCCAGCCCACCCACCATATTTATAACAGTTTCCAAACAGAATGACCCCATTAAAATGCCCAGTTCAGTTCTGGTATGCTACAGGGCATGTCCCTTTATGCCAGTGATCCCTTATTCTAACTCATCCATGTACAGTTGAGATTCTCTATTACTTGATGACAGAGTTTCAGCTTAAAAGTACAACTTCATGAGAAATTCATCCCCCACTTATTGCCACAATAACCTGTGATGCCAACACCCTGTGTGTGTCTTAGGTGCACAATTGGGCTACTTGCCGATCACTTGCTGCTACTCAAAAAACCATGCACTTAATGTACCGGTACCTAAGTAAAATGTCAGGCCATGGTAGTAATTTTGTTGGATTTTCAATTCAATTGTGAAGGTTTTGAGGCCTAAACAATGGGTTTTGTGACCATAATATTAATCGGTCAATTTTTAGTCAAGCGCTTAAAATTACGCCCAACTGGGTGATTCACATTTTAAATTTGGGTAAAAGAGCCTAAATTGTTTTTCAGGGTTGTTTGAGAAAATCATGTTGTCGATTAAAAATCATCAATTGATTTAAATCAACTTTTTTCATTTTTTACTGGTATATTTGATAAACTTTTAATTTCCTTCTTAAATTGACTGTTTTACTTCATTTCTAGTACAATTGCAATTTACCTCTATGATGACATTTTATCTATTGCTAGTATATATTCATCTTCAAAGTGCAGAATTCAACAGGTTTTTCCCCATGATTTTGTCAAATTTTTTCTTTGAAACTTTATGCAAAAACATGTTTTGATTTTGTAAGTACTCCACTGGTCTCTTTTGAATTTGTTATGGGGTATAGCAGTTCTTGAAATTAAAAAAAAATCAAAGTTTCGAAGTGCTTTCTGTCGCTGGTACGTATGATCGCTTCTTCCCATTGGTTACTTTTGCTGAGTTTTTTTTAAATTCAGGCCAGGGTTCCATCATGCCCCTCCATGATGGAGACACTAATATCATTGCACTCAATGGGGAATCACAAAACATGCCATAAAACAAATACTGTGTGCCTCTTGATTTGATGAAACAATTCCAAAAGTTTGATTTTTTATTTCTAAGGGAAATCAACTTTATTAAAAAGAATTGATATTTTCTGTGCTGAGAAAATTGAAAGTGAAAGGCCCTGTAAAGACCAATGGGGACTTTGAGCCCTTCGCCAGGGTGTCCCTACATATTTGAGTAGTGCCAGTGGGCAAGTGCCCGGGTTAGTGCAATAGATGGAATGACCCCGGGCGGTGGACGCAATTCAAACTTTCATAAATTTACGTACGGTACCATAACTTAGCATAACCAGGCCTTACTTGGTAACTCACCTTTGATATATCGGCCTACTGACCATAGCTTCTTCATTCCTGTTCCTCATTGAGGCTCTATCACTTGAATTACTTCTATACCTATTACGTGGTAGATACGACGAGAACGAACCAGAGGCAGAATCTCGGTCATCCGGTGACCGGGAAACACGGGACCTGCTGACGTGAGCCTCCGCCGCGTCTGCTCCGTTCCAACTCGACGGCCCACCCACGGCCTCAAATTCGAAACCAGGCCCGTCTTCTGATTCATTAACGACAATATGATATTCATCAATGTCTACAGACTCTCGTGGTCTTTGTAGTCTTGGCAAAGAAGCTGTTTTACCACCATGAGTTGTGTACCGTCTTTGATTTATCGAGGGCTCAGACTGGGGACGCCCGATTTAAGATGTACTGGCCGACAAATCAGTATTGTTTATCTCCATTATCTCGTTGAATGTTCTCTTTGTAGCCCTCCATACCTCCGACATTGGCTTATTCCAGAAATCCATGTTTCCAGATATATTTTAGTTCGCTATTCTGACAGAGTTGTGTTGAAAATGAGTTTTATTTTGACCGTAACTTTTCCGTAATGATCAGCGCCATGTTGAAAGTCGACAGCCAAAACAACGTTGCCAGTTGTGATTACATAATCGTGACCTATCCAAAGCAATGTGAAATCCAGGATTGCGAAAAAGAAAAGGGGAAGTTGAAATTCCAGAGTTGTCTGTTGTTGTCAGGCCTGGTTGTTGTTAGATGAATGGAAACTGCCCCGACTTTGAAGCTTTTAAAGCAATGCAAACCCAAAAATCATCCTTGTATCAAAATGTTTCTTGTTTTGTTTTTCATTATTAGACACATAATAGGCCCTATGTACTAGTATGTACTTTTGATACCACATTAAAAAATTTAAAAAAAGTTTTGCAAATTGTATTTAAAAAAAAGCTTTGAAAACAAGATGTCTTTATTATTTTCTTTATTTTCAAAAACGTTTTTTACATGTTTCAATTAGTAACCAAATTTCGACCTAGGAAAAAATGTAGCTCCATAAGTATACTCCTAGGCACCTATAGGCCTCAAACTTTGCATACATTATCTTAGAACAGTATGGACCTACAATAAATTTGATCTGGGACAAAAAGGTTTGGTCAAATTTACAAAATTGGTACACATTATTACAAAACACATACATGTGGTATTATACCCCTTAGTTCAACAAATTTTCTCTAATTAAACATGCAAATTAGCTAATTAATATCCATCAAATCTGTTTTGGAACAATTTATGTGTATTTCATTAGGCCAAATAAAAAAATAAACATGTTTCACGTCCCCTCCCGCTTCCTTTTTTGAGGTTTCCTCAAATATATTTTTATTTTGTGAAATTCAGTTATAACTTTTCAAAAAATATGTCTAGGAAGTTGGGATGCATTCTATAGCCTTGTTAAGATACAAGAAACACTTTAGGAAGGTTTTGTGATCATTAGAGGGGGTGTAACTCTCAGAACAACAAATAAAAAAGGGCCTCCTCCTTTTTCCAGGCATTATTGTATACGCTAAAACAGCACTAATTATGGGTATTTACACCAATTTTGTGATAAAAAATAGAAAATAAAAAGCCCCCTCTTCCTCCTTTTTTTCGAAAACCCGGACGTGAAACATGTTTTATTTTTTACTTTGCCTTATACCTGTTAGTAACAGGTATAATACTATGGACCAAGATAGATATTAGCTATCTGATTGACTGCAAGTAGTTTTGAATGCGGCTTGGATATTATCATTAGAAGCAAATTGAAAACGTGTACGTTTACAACTACATTTTTGTACTTGTGTATAACAGCTTATAATTATTATGTATAAACAAAGTGAGCTTGTTGAGAAAATTTTTAATCCAATGATGAATGTGCCCCCCCCCCCCCCACTCAACACTTTGCAACTTAATAATAAAAAATTACTTCTTAATAAAGATAATGGAATTTAGCGGACGCGAGGGGGGGGGGTATGAAATTTCGAGACTGGAATCCATAAAGTTGTTCTAGTCCGAGTCATTTTCAGCCCCAACGGTCCTCCTAAAACATATAACAATTACAAACGAGTCATTTAATACAAGTGTGTTTAATTCTTGTAAAGTAATCCAACTCTCCTCCAGAAGCTTCCAGAATCACAATAAAAGCATAAAAGTATCATAATACCCGGTAATTCCCGTTATTTAGCATACTTTATAGAAGCCAGCGAGTCCGTAGATTAGAACTAAAACTGGTTTTAGTTCTATTCACCGAGCACTACCGTACTATTCCTCGAAGGGTGTGCGCGCGAAGCGCGAACATATTGTGAGTGGGTGACTGAAGTTTGTAGTGCAAGAGTCACCTCAGCACTGAGTGCTCGGGAGTCTTTGAACTTTGCAGTCCATCAAAGATAGAAACTGATAAGAAAGTCACGGGACCAAACAAAACCATAGAAGATATCTTACCTTCCCAGAATCCTTTGCAACATGATACACTACCGTTTTGTAAATGACATTCCTATTTTAATAGATTTGTACAGATTCCTATTATTGAGAATAGACTGACAAGCATATGGGTCGGTGGTCAAGAAAATTAATAATTATTATTTTGTAAGATCGGGATGTCCTCTATTCATTGATGAGGTAGGCTACTTTTTGTCACTATCGACCACCACCGGCATGCCCTGGACGCGGGATCGACGCACTAGATAGCAAATCAGTACACAAAATTGAAATGGAAGAAATGCATTGTGGGAAGTGTAAGATATCTTCTCTGAAACAAAACAGATAAAACGAAATTCCGATAAAACAATATTTGTCCACCGGTGTATAACAATATACGTGCTGTGAATATACCTACATGTATATAGTATTCAACATGTTCAATCGAATTTTAGGACTATTTTAGCTGGATAACATTGCCGGACCATTAAAAAGCGCGTAAATAAAACTTAACTATAGGCCTATAACTTACTGTAAATTAGCAACAAGTATTCTACTGGACGCATGCATCATGTCTAAAGCTGACACGATCGTGGAATATACAGGTATCGGTATAAGGGAGGTAGAAGAATTTGCTCTGACACATTCAATTGCGATTGCAACCGTAGCCATAACAGGTAAGTCATAATAAATTAGTTAATGCTCAGAGCATGTTTAAAATAGGTTATTATATTGAGTAGTATGTCTGTTGTTATGTTTGAAGCAAATCGAACATACGGTTTTAAAGATACACCAATTTATATTTTCTTTGCATTGTTTTTGTCAATGATTTATACAATAGGCTAAAATATTGGAAAAGCTCATTAATATGTAATTTTTACCAATATTTTGCTTAAAGATGTTCAGGGTAGGTAAAGGTATAGTAAGGTAAAGGAGACGATCCTGTATAAACATATGATCGGAGTGCCCATCTCTCTTTCATTGCCGCTGGGCCAGACTCTCCATGTCGCTACACCTCCTCCACAGCGAGTCTGTTAACTTCCCACCATTTAAGAATGCCGGTACCCATTTATACACCTGGGTGGAGAGGAATAATCGAGATAAAGTGCCTTACTCAAGGGCACTACACGATGGCGTCGCCGAGGCTCGAACCTGCAACCTTCCGATTATGAGTCGGAGCCCGTTCCGCTCGGCCACCGTTCAGGATAGGCCTACTTTTATTTTGCATAGTTTTGCCTGAAACTTGGTCAAAGTGTTTCCAATATATTCTAATGTATATTGTCTCGCCGCCCTCAAATTTGCATAATTAATGAGATAATTTGCATAAATGCTAATGAATTATGCAAATCGTAAAAGAGGCGTGGGATCAGTCCATTTTTTTTTTATTACATTTTTATATAACCTCGCGGCCAAACAAAAAAGGCGTAAGTTTCAAGTTTTCATAATAATGTTTTTAATACTTAAGCAGAATTAATCACTTGTTTTTGTAGAACTCTAAGGGGTCTAACACCTCATGATCTTAAAAAGAGCCTCATCGTTTTCTTGGCTGATACTGAAAACTGCTAACAATTTCAATTTTACGTGAAACTGCTGTATTTAGTCAATTTAGGAAAATAACCTCTTTCCCCTCCTCACTTTTCTAAGAAGGTGGGACGTGAAAATAATTTTTCATTTAATGTGGCCTTATCATACAATAATTGCACAAATTAATCAATCTTGTTTGGTTTCGGAATTAAAATACTAAAACACTATACAATTTGCGACGGTACAGTTCTCAAGTTAATCAACCAAGCCGAGCACGTGAACAAACAACAAGCCGTAAATAAGTAAACAAACTAGGACCTACAGTTGTTTTTATGTTTTCTACACCTTTCATTTTTGATATAGGGGTGTTTATTTTGCTAGCCATTCACAGTCACTCGGCAGCTCAGCCAAAAAAAAGCAAAAAATGTAGAAAACGACTGGACGGGAAGACTGTGATTGTCACAGGAGCAACAGGCGGTTAGGAAAAGAAGTGGCACGTGACTTAGCAAGAAGGGGTGATTATTAGTCTTCTTCACACTGTAAAAATAGCAGAGCAACACTTGATAAACACTTGAACACTTTAAAGGTTTGTACAGTGAAGGTATAGGGGTGTTTATTTATAAACACTAAAACACATGAAAAATATGAAGATGTTAATATTTTTAACATAAGATAGTGTTAAAAGCACTTTTAACACTATCAAAACATAAACATGATAAATATCTTCCTATTTTAACGTGTTTTAGTGTTTATAAATTAACACCCCTATACCTTCACTGCATTAACATTTTAAAGTGTTCAAGTCAGTGTTTATTAAGGGTTGCTCTACTGTTTTTGCAGTGCACAAAAACTCACCAAAACCCAAGAGACATAACCTGTTTGGCCAAAACAACACACACAAACACACAGACGAGCAAACAAACATTCAAACAAACACTAAGGCGAACCTAAAATCAAGGCAAAAAACAAATAAACAAACAAAAACGTGGAAACAAAAAGCAAAGTGAATAAATCCAAACAAACAAAACAATAAACTTCGTTCAGCCAATTAGTCAAAAAAATATTTTTAAGACTATAAACATGACAGCAGATCATGCATACATGGCTAAAGTTACGGTAATTGTACTGTAGGGTGACATTTCCAAAAATGGCGTTAATTAATACATAAACAAGATCAATAAGACAATATTATAATTTGTGCTCGTTTACGCTTCATTATAAGGGCGAATTACTTTCTCCGGCTACTCAACATTTTAGGGCATGCACTGGTCTGCATGGTGCATACTGTACGCAAAAAGCGACGATTGCAAAGCAAAATGATTGCCGTGCCCGATTTTGACTGGTATCGAGTCTACGTCAACAACGCATCTGATTGGCTAACGAAGTTTTACCTATTCATCGGAGTTAGAACTGTGTGTTTGTGCTTTGGCCGCGTTGCTCCAGTAATGAGAAATTGCCGTATGGCGTAAATCAGACCGTGTACATCTTTATCCGTTGTATTTAGGTGCAAGAATAATACTTCCATGTCGTGATGAAAAAAAGGGCCTCGAAGTTTCCAAGTCAATTCAACAATCTACTAAAAACCACAATGTTGTTGTCCACCGCTGTGATCTGGGTTCCCTGTCTTCTATCAGAGCGTTTGCGAATGAGATTACTGCATATGAGTCAAGATTGGATATACTTGTAAACTGTGCTGGTATGTATTACATTACGAGTTCCCTTTTTCATCATCATCATCATCATCGTCATCACCATCATCATCTCTACCATCATCTCCATCATCATCACCATCATCACCACCATCATCATCACCATCTTCATCATCAGCATCATCAACATCACCACCATCATCATCACCATCACAATCATCACCATCTCTATCATCATCATCATCATCATCACCATCATTGTCATCACCACCATCATCATTATCGCCATTATCATCATCACCATCACGGCATCACCATCATCACCACCATCATCACCATCTCTATCATCATCATCATCACCATCATTGTCATCACCACCATCATCATTATCACCATTATCATCATCACCATCACGGCATCACCATCACCATCATCATTCATCATCACCACCATCATCATCATCACCATCATCATTGTCATCACCACCATCATCATCACCATCATCATCATCATCATCACCACCATCATCATCATCATCACCATCATCATCACCATCGCTATTATCATCATCGTCGCCAACGTCCTCTTCATCTTTATAATCAAAATTATCATCACCACCACCACCATCATCATCATCATCATCACCATCTGTATCATTATCATCACCATCATCACCGTCTCTATCATCACATCAAGGATAGTATAAATTATCTCACATTTTTGAACTCTTTCTGCAACACTGGAACTTGGAAATCCCTATAATGTCAGTGTATAGCTGCAATCCTCATCAAGAGTTGACAAAGGTAACAGTGTTTGCTGAAACGTACACAAGTGCATTTTTTAGATTAGATACAACGAACCTTGTTTAGTGAACCTACACCACCGCTTCTCAAGCGGAAATCTTTGAAGAGCAGATAATGTTGCTATTATTGATATTGTTGATCACATCGCATTCATGCGTAGGCCTACCTCTCAATTATTTCTTCTATAAAAATATGTTTAAAATGCTACCGTACATCTACTTTCTGAACATCATCATATGAATAAAATATTGCTAATAATTATTTTCCTTCTTATATAGATGGTATGTCATCTATGAAAGAACAGAGATCAGAAACAGCAGGTGGTTTTGAGCACATTACTGGCGTCAAATACTTCGGTCATTTTCTCCTTACCCATCTCCTTCTAGACCTCCTCAAGAAATCCTCACCAAGTCGCATCATCAATGCGGTGTGTTTGGATTACAACAGTGGTAGAATTGACTTTGATGATTTATACTTGACCAAGGAAGAATACAACCCTTGGCATTCTCATTTCGTTGCTTCCTTGGAGATGATCATGTTCACCAGAGAATTCGGAAAACGGTTTAAAGGTGATAAATTAATTCATTCTTTAATCGATTTATTAATTGATTGGTTCGTGAAAAATTTGTTAATTGATTGGTAGGACGAGTGATTTATAATTTGAGTGAGGAATGAGTGCAAGTGTGAGAGGGGTGTGGGTGTGAGAGTATAAGAGGGGGGTGTGCAGGGGGTGTCAGGATCGAGGGAAGTGTGTGTGTGGGGGGATGACAGAAGAATGGGTGTATCATTTAAATGTTAGTGCACACCTTGTATTAATACCATATAAACTTGATAGTTAGTATATGTGTTTACTATCAAGCGCTTCAACTTTTAAAACATGCAAACATGAAGAACCCCATCCACAAAAGTGAAAAGTGTTTTGAGCAAATCATCGATACACATACTTATATACGAACAAGTAAACCTGCAAATCTGTGTCTCAACCCCATTAGCTTAGTTGGTAATGCGCTGGACCGTTGGTACAATTTCATCAGTGGCTTGCGCAAAGGGGGGGGACTTTTGTTGGTCATGCGGGGATTCGGGGAAAAACGTTAAAAACATCAAAATTTGCTCCTATTCAGACTCCATTCGGGGGAACTGAACAACCTGCCCCCCCACTTTCAATGTGCTGAGCACGCCACTGAATTTCATGCTTTCAAAAGCGCTCGATAGTAAGCACATATGCTAACTAACAATTTTTACAGTATTTTTTTTCATCCCTGTACAGATACTGGGGTTACAGCCAACATGGTGCAACCAGGGCATCTTGATACCAGATTCGGTAAACTGTTGAAAGAGCGATACCCACATGCACCTCCCGTGGATCCAGTTGAGGTGGGTGCCAGACCAATGCTTTATTGTGCACTAGAGAAGGGAATCGAACGGGTGACTGGAACATACTTTACGGCGTAAGTCTGGTTAAACATATTTCCCCACTCTTGGGGGTTTGGGGGTTAGGGGGCACTGTTACTCTTTGGAAGTAACAGGGGTGTGTAGTAGTAAGATTATTTACATTGCTAATAAATACAACATTTGGCACATTCGTTACATTGAAGTAATTTAACACAAAAAAGTGATGTAAATTGTGGATCATTAAGGGATCCAAAATGAGCGTTTATTGCGTTTCGACAGTATTTTTGTGGGACATGAGAGCACCTCAGACCTATCGAATTGCATTCTGAATACGAAGCATGTCTTTCTGATATCAAATAATTTTAATTTTTTTAAATCACAATATAATACAAATTTTATGACAAATTATAAAATTTGATATTTTTCGAATTTTTGATATATAACAGTCCTCGAAGTAAATTATATAAATCTAATGATATATTCTTAAAGTGTATGTAGCAGGAGGAAAAGCCGACGGTCAATTGAAAATTTTGACCTTTCATATTGAAGATATGGATTTTTTCCCAAAAGACCTATTTTTTTTGGTGTTTTGGGAAAAAAATCCATATCTTCAATACGAAAGGTCAAAATTTTCAATTGATCGTCGGCTTTTCATCCCACCTACATACACTTTAAGTATAAATCATCAGATTTATAAAGTTTACTTCAAGTACTGTTAAATATCAAAATATCAATTTTAATGATTTGCCATAAAATGTGTATTAAATTGCTAATTTCAAAAAATCAAAATTATTTGATATCAGAATGACATTCTTCGTATTCAGAATGCAATTCGATATGTCTGATGTGCTCTAATGTCCCAAAATAAATACTGTACAAACGTTCATACCCCAGCCCTTAAGGGTGACAGCAAAAAAAGAAGAAAAAAAAAGGTTTTAGTGTGAGAGGGAGTTGCAAAAGTAGAACAATGACTATTCCAGTTGAAATCCATACACCCCCTAAAGAAGTTATGACCTTCATCATCAGGGAGAGTAAATTTCAAATGGGTTACCTGAATGGTTGACTTCATTTGAAATCTACACCCCATGGATGTATGGATATCAATTGGAATGGTTTTAACCAGATTTGACTGACTTTGGAGAAATTTGAACCATGCATAATTAGTAATTTTTGGGATTTACGCAATATACACTAAGCCAAAAAAGAAACTTACAATTTTTCACAAGGTCATATCTTAAAATCCTGTCCATAAAAATGAACAAAAATTGCACACAGGATTACTTCAATACTCCACTCTAAACACTGGTCAGTAACCAAACAGTTGTCCAACTGACACAACAGCAAAATGCACTGACATGCAACACCTTCCTGGACCACATTCACAGCGCAACAGATTTCTTTGGCTGGATTCCAATTATTCGCCTGTACATGAACAAAAATTACACACAGGATTACTTCAATACTCTACTCTAAACACATGTCAGTAACCAAGCAGTTGTCCAACTGACACAACAGTAAAATGCAATGACACGGAACAGCTTCCGGGATCACATTCACAGGCGAATTATTGGAACCCAGCCAAAGAAATCTGTTGCGCTGTGAATGTGGTCCAGGAAGGTGTTGCATGTCAGTGCATTTTGCTGTTGTGTCAGTTGGACAACTGCATAGTTAGTGACATGTGTTTAGAGTAGAGTATTGAGGCAATCCTGTGTGTAATTTTGGTTAATTTTGATAGACAGGATTTTAAGATATGACCTTGTGAAAAATTATAAGTTTCTTTTTTTGGCTTAGTGTATAACTGTAATTTCTCTTACTGAATGGGGAGCTAGCATCACTGCCTTTGCATCTCCAGGACCAAAACCAACTTTTTAGATGTCCCAGAACACATTCAAAAGGTGGCCTCAAACATGTAGGGGAAGGAGAGGGTCAATCAAAGGTCAAATTTCAAACTTGCTCAAAATTTGTTTAAAGCCATGCCAAAGTATTTCTCTCATCTCAAGGATTCAGAGCAACTATAATTTGATCTGCGACATATACCATTCTTGAATTATAAGCAAAAAGGTCAAGATAGGGGTGTTTTTGGCTAGGGAACAGAGGTAAAAAACCGAAAGTTCTCTGATTTCAACGAAAATGGCCTCAAATTGTTCATGTCAAATAAGGAATAGTTTATGCTGTTTTAAATGCTTTGTTAGAGCCAAATCCAACAATAAAGGTCCCATTGCAGCCTATAGGGCCTATTGGCGTGACCTATTTTACGACGCTTTCCTTGGCTAATTAACACATCCTAGATGGTGAGAACTATTCCTTGTTTGACTTCAAACAAATAAGATCCATTTCCGGTGCCAAGCACAGACATCAATAAATTATTATTTTCTTTATTTCTTTCCATACAGTGAATGTACTCAAAGACCAGTAGCACCACATGCTCTAGATGATGAAGTTGCTTCACGATTATGGGACGTCACAAAGAAAATGGTTGGCTTAAAATGAACTTGAATATGAAATTACATGCAAATCATGAACAGTGATACGAAATCAGGAAATCTGAAAAAATCATCAAAAATCAAACACTTACACATTTGTGTCAGGGTTATATTCTTTAGTTCACCTCAAGTTCAGCAGTGACGTCAATGCTTTTTCATGGTTGGGTTGCAATCGTGCCAGCAAACCGCCCTTGTAAGCGTGTGGGTATGCTCTTGTTCGATGAACCTGATGCACACAATTGTTGATTCCGATTCGATACTGCAACCAGCGAAGTAACTTGAGCCTATGTCAATACTGAACTTGAGGCAACCTATATGTATATGTGAGTTTCTGCTGACATATCACACAAGTGATAAAACCAAAAGCAACCTAAAATGACTGACATGAGGGTGGCTAGCATAGTCTCGGTCCCAGTCGATTTCTGCTCCTCCATCACTGATACTCCTGAATTAGGATTTGACTTATGTAGAAGTGACACAAAACGTCATATTTGTAGATTACTGCAAATGCAAAATGTACACTAGTTACAAAATGACTAGACTATAGCGGCGTTGGCAGCTATTGAGCCGCCAATTGTCTGATAGCTTCTGATATCGCCTTTCATGTTAGACTCATCCTATTCTGTCAAGAAGGACCCCTCATCCTATTCCGTCATTGTTATAATGATAAAAATAGCGTGGCCCTTCTTGACAGACTACCGGTAATTCATCACGGTTTTTACCGGGTTGATGTTCGCCAATCAGGAAAGATGTACCGAGGTTACCGCCAGACGTTTGTTTAATGACGGAGCACAAACCGGCTGGGACCGATACTATGGCTAGCAGAGACACCCATTAGATCCATTTACATTGATCAAAGTTTATAGTTTTGGACTTTTTACATTACACTAAGCTATCAATTGTTGGTGCACTTAGATGTTAATTACAATATTTTCCATAATCAATGAAAACTGCTAAGTGATGGGCACCCCATCTTATTGATACAGTGTATGATATGTTCGCCAATCAGGAAAGATGTACCGAGGTTACCGCCAGACGTTTGTTTAATGACTGAGCACAAACCGGCTGGGACCGACACTATGGCTAGTAGAGACACTATAGTTTTGGACTTCTTACATTACACTAAGCTATCAATTGTTGGTGCACTTAGATGTTAATTACAATCTGTTCCATAATCAATGAAAACTGCTAAGTGATGGGCACCCCATATTATTGATACAGTGTATGACAAGAAACAGTTTCACACTAATTAATTATGGTATATTGCCATTCTCTGTTAAAAATGTGACATTGGTAGTGACGTAGAAGCATGTTTTGCTGGTCATTCTGATGCAGTCCCCAATCACACGCTAAACCTAACCCCGCATGCACAATGTAAAATGGTGATTTGTCGACACGTTTGGGGTGCCACCAAGTTAACACACTAATACCACTACCAAACATGTGGTGAATCAAAGTCAACTTATTTTGCATAATTTGCAAGAAAAACTGGTACCGAATTCGGTATAGAATTGAAACCCTACAAAACAATATTTGAAGAGCTTTGTTTCAAAACCCCTTACATCCACTTGCCCATTTTTGAGAACACATCAAAAAATTATCAAAAAAATCACTGATATATGGGGGTTTGCAACAAAAGCAGTTTTGGGCAGGATGATTGGGCAGGATGAGCATCCTGCCAAAAACTGCTTTTGTTGAAAAACACCTTATATCAGTGATTATTTTGATGATTTTTTGATGTGTTCTCAAAATTGGGCAAGTGGATGTAAGGGGTTTTGAAACCAAGGTCTTCATTTAATGACCATGTCAAATGGTTTATCTGTATATAAAACACTCTGAAATAAAGAACAAGAAACAATAAATCTTTTGCTGATATTGATACTGTCATATTCATGTTTATTACATATTAACTGCTATTTACATGTAGGGCTGCATAGAGGTCAAGTTCATAAATGTGACCCTATCTGATCCACAAAGGCTAAAGTTGGAAATTTTGAAAATTGAGTTACTACCATTACTAACTTGCTCAGTACATACAAATACTGATGTTGAATCCCCAGGTCTCTTCAATACTTTGTGGCAAACTTATGAACCTTTTATATGTCAATTTTCTTATGTTTTGTATTGTTTTTTCCTCCTCACTTTTTACCTATCTTGGTTTCATTATTGCCAACTTTAGCCTGATTGGATCAGATCTGGTCACATAAACTTCAGACACAGTCTTTATTTTCTATCCCACTGGGATATTCCACTTAAACCCCGTACACCCCCTATGGAAAACATGATCTTAATCTTTCATATAGGGGGCATAGATTTCAAATGTAGTCACCCATTCAGGTAACCCCATTTGATATTCACACTCCCTGTGTATAAGATTAACATCATGCCTTCCATAGGGGGTGTGGATTTCAACTGGAATAGCCTACTGTACTAAATGTAACTTGCAAACATATCGTTATTGGGCGGGATAAATCTCCTGTGCACTTGTGGCCCTTGAACATGTTTAAAACAAACCTGTCATGAGGTTAAATAGGATGTTTTGCTTTAAACATGTTCAGAGGCCAATAACACATAGAAGGTTTAACCTGGCCAGCAAAGGTGCGTTTGTAAGATGCTAAACCTGAAGATTAGAGGCTTTGTAATTCTAACAGTGAATTCAGCCCATACAATATGCAATATTACATATAAACATGAATGGTTTGGTGTTATTTGCATGTGACCATCCACCATGAACCTCTCGTAAAGTCGGCAAATTTGATGTTTGAGTTACAGTGCAAAATGTGCATGGAAGCCGTATTCGTATGTGCATGAAATGCATAGTTTAACCACCCATACCTCCACTGGATATTGTATGAAGACAAAATCATTTTACACCTTATGACATATACTTGTAAATATATATATATATATATAATAGAACAAAATTGACCAGGGGCTGACTATATGAGAGATTCATGGTGGATGGTAACATACATGTAGTGTTATGCACATGTTGCAGCGAGCACTATGCTCAGTTTGCATTGGCCTATTCAAGTTGTAATCCATACGCCCCCTATGGAAGACATGAATTTCCACACAGGGAGTGTGAGTTTCAAACAGGTTCCCTCATCAGTGGGCAACTCCATTTGAAATCGACACCCCCTGTGTGGGACTTTAAGGTCATGCCTTCCATAGGGGGTGTATGGGTTTCAACTGGAATGGCCCACTAGGGATGACTTCAAAACCCAACTGCCATCCCTTAACAAAATTTGTACCAAGGTATGTGGCATTTACTCAACACAGCAAATGGTCAACAACGACAGTTCAAATTTCACACACGGCAAAGTGATAATTGATTTTATTTTAGTTCAAAGAAGTCTCGTGAATAAATCTGATTAACTCCAAATATTGAAGTAAACAAAATTAGTTCCCAAGAGTTCCTTGAACTATACCAAGTAATTTATTATATTTTACACCTTCATATTGAAGACTTTTTATTGAGAGGCTTAGTTTATGTTTTACACCTCTGAAGTGATCCAACAGTTTCTGAATGCTGCTGCTTTCACAACAGCACTTGTTGATAAATCTGCTTAAAACGTGCACGATTGACACAGTCGGATACAGATGAAATTCTTGATGTCAAACAGATGGGTTGATTGGTAAAATGTAGGTTTTCAAAATGGCTTCCACAGCATGCATGTTGGAGTACACGAACATACGGACAGACACATGAATTCTTGGATCACAACAATTTCAATTCCACGACAATCTCTCTAAAAATATGTAGATTCATTCTTGATAACAATGTTTGGTTGGTTTGGTGATGAAATCATGACTGATTTTCCGGTATCCAAAGTCAGCGAAATTTAAAACATGCAAAATAACATCTGATTGGTTGTTTGACTATCCAATAAATTTAAATGTTCTATGGACAGATGCATAATTGTTGTTAATGGTGTCCAGCTGGAGAGAAAAAAAGGAAAAAGAAAAACAACATTAAAACTGTCATATTTAACCCAATGAATAAGAGGCTATGTATGATATATTGAACCAATCAGCAACATTGTAAAAATGGTGGTAGGGCTGAAGAGGCTTAATCCCATGAATACTATATACCTGCTGATTGGCTACAAGAGGCTATGCATGATTTATTGAGCCAATCAGCAACACGGTAAGAATGGTGGTAGGGCTGAAGAGAATCGAGCTAATTTAATTAGAAGCTGTTTTTTGATTGGTCACTCATGTGAATACATCTGGTAAATACCAATAAGAAACTTTGTAAGAAAGGCAGAAGTTTTAATGGGGGATAACATACTTGAACATGCACTTAGGAAGATTGTTGTAGACCCCCCCTTCACTCCAAATAATTTGAGTTGCAGTTACCTCTGCAAACTGAAGGGTTCATTACCATCATTCTTGATCTACAGGGTGTCCCAGAATGATTTGTACCATGTTTGCAAAAATAACTAAAAATAGAAGACGGGCAGTGTATCTATTTTTGATACCTGCATTATAATGCTGGACATGTCTCCTACTTATTCTGTTAATTTCAGCACGCTACCTTTATTTGTTTTGGCGTGGCATGCAATAATGTAAAATCGATGAAAAACCTGCTTTTCATTTTCAGCGCAAACGACTCGCATACCCTTGAAAATGGCACGATACGCAACATGGGATGATAGTGACAAAAAGTACCTCAATGAACAGAGCACATCCAGATCTTGCAAACTATGGAAATTTCTTGACTATCAACCCATGTTTAGCCAGACTGCTCTCAATATGAAAACAAAGGAAACCTATACAAAGTAATAGGAGTGTCATTTGCTGTAGTGAGGTGTTGCATCATGTTGCAAAGGATTCTGGGATAGGCAAGATATCTTCTCTGATTTTGTAACTACTTACATTTACCACCTTCAAGTGCTGCCTTTTCCTTGTTTATTCTCTCTGAAAATAAGACAAAACAACCAGACATAAATAACTCCATCAACTATTCAACTCAACGTTGACTGTTTTCACCCAGGATGGGAGATCTTACTATAATCATGGACTGTAGAAATACTCTACAGTCCATGCTATAATTCACCAGAATCTGTCTGTTTTGTTTGTGTGTCTGTCTGTTTGTCTGTCCGCCTCTTTTCTCGGAGACTAGGGGTCGCACGTTCCTCAAACTTGGTGGGTGGGTGCAGCTTGGTATAAGGAAGAACGAGTTTATATTGGTTAGTGGGTCAAGGTCACCCAAGGTCATCCAGGGGTCAAATTAGTAAAAAATGTTTTTCTCGGTGGCTGGGGGTCGCACGTTCCTCAAACTTGACCCGGGACAGAACAAGTTTGTATTGGTTAGTGGGTCAAGGTCACCAGAGGTCATCTAGGGGTCAAATTAGTAAAACTGTCATATGGGCATGAAACTTGGTGGGTAGGTGCATCTTGACCTAGGACAGAACAAGTTTGTATTGATTAGTGGGTCAAGTTCACCCAGGGGTCATCTGAGGTCAAATTAGTAAAAACTGTTTTCCGCCTATTTTCTCGGAGACTAGGGTCGCACGTTCCTCAAACTTGGTGGATGGGTGCATCTGGACCTCAGACAGAACAAGTATGTTTCAGTTAATGGGCCAAGATCAGCCGAGGTCATCCAGGGGTCATCTGAGGTCAAATTAGTAAAAAATGTCGTATGCGCATGAAACTTGGTGGGTAGTCACCTTTTAGAGTCACATTTTTGGAAGGTCATTTTGGGGTCATCCAAGGTCAAATTACTAAAAACTGTCATATGGGCATGAAACGTGGTGGGTACAGTCAACATTTAGAGCCAAATTTTGGAAGGTCATTTCGAGGTCACAAGGGGTCATTTGAGGTCAAATTAATAAAAACTGTCCTATGGGAATAAAACTTGGTGAGTACAGTCACCATCAGCCAGGTAATCGCGACAGCCGAGAACCGCCAAATACGGGAAACCGCCTAGTTTTCTTAATTCATCATAATTCTTGAAAGAAGAAACGATGGCTTGAAAAGGGTGTGCGGGAAGCAACCTGCGAGAGCGTCAAAAGTCCATCAGTGAATTCCAGAGATAAATAGGCCACACCCCTTAGTTCCTATGATATTTCGCTGATATCCATGTTTTGGACAATTATGAAAATCAGCTATTCTCAAGGTTTAAGATGATTATGACATCGCTGTGAAGTAAATGCAGGGATGTTTTGGTATTACTGAAAGAGACCCATACCTATCCATAATCCATATTTGCACCAAAATCATCCAACATCAAAGAAGTTTTAGAGCAAAGATTCGTAATTAAGGTGGCCTCCACACAAAAGGTGTGTAAATAGCATAGGTTTGTAATAATACGCAAATAAGCTCATTAATATTCATAAATATGCAAATAACATGACACAATACTATAGATACAGCACATCAGGCCACCATATCCAATCCACATACCAAGTTTGAAAAGCAGTAGATAAAGGCTAAATTTGCTTATATTATATAATTAACCCCCTGAGTACTACCCGTTGATCTAACATTTCCTCTGATTGGTCAACTGCGTGATATCTTCACTTTAATCACCAATCAGAATGGAGCTTTGCAAATAATTCATCTCATTTTTTTTTGTGTGGTAAAATTATTCTAACAATGTTGCCGATTGGTCCATTTGATAACAAAAACTTCTTTTTGACCAATAGGCAGGTAGTTCTCATAGGGTTAAGCACAATTTACTTACTTCCCATCTGTGTTAGTTTCCAGAAGAGAATAACTGTTACAGATAGTGAGATCCCTGCTGGTATAGCCTTCAGTCTGATGTTACTAGTAAAATCTTTTACAAAGATATCCCTCACTGCTTTCAGTGTGCGTGGAAATCCACCGTGTACGGACATCTTGGAATATATTGACTATTGGGCGCTGGGCTCCTATAAAGTCAAGAAACAGAATGACATATGGGTATAAGTTAATAATAGGATTGCATGACTAAGACTTCAATACAATGCACTGAATTTACCATTAGGATATTATGAACATCACCATTCATTAATTACAATTTTAAACCTATTAAGGGGGTACTACACCCCTGGTCAATTTTATGCCTATTTTTGCATTTTTCTCAAAAATTATAGCACATTGGTGATAAGTAAGATATGTATATTATAGGGGCAAGGACTACAACTACTGTACTGAAATTTCAGCAACTCAAAGCAAGTAGTTATTGATTTATTGATCAAATATTGGTTTTCCTCATTTTGACTGTAACCCCACAACTGTTGTCTGTGCTGAAATAAAATTTATAGTGCAGTAGTTGTAGTCCTTGCCCCTATAATATACATATCTTACTTGTCCCCAATGCGCTATAATTTTTAAGAAAAATGCAAAAATAGGCATAAATTTTAGCAGGGGTGTAGTACCCCCTTAAAGTGGTACTACACCCCCTGTGACTAATTTTGCATTTTTCTCAAAAAATAACCACACACTGGTAAAAAAGTTATGTATATGGGCAAGGAATCCAATTACTTCACTGAAATTTCAGTGATTCGAAAGACAAGTGGTTCATTATATGGTCGAATCCAACGAAAAGTGTACACGGCATGTTCAGGGCCATAACTTAAAAGTATTAATCAATTGGCATTCGCTTTTTGTATTGTGTTTATTCGCTTGATCATACGCTTCGCGCCATATATAATAAGACCCCTTCTGTGAAAAACTTAGACACAGAGACCCCAAAACATGCTATTTTTACCAATTTTTTCAAAATATTTCTTAAAGTATTTTTAAAAACATCTAAATCAGTTATGAAAAGAAGTCATTGGATTGAATCTAAATTGATTTCCTGAAAGGTGTGTATTCAAAGATTGCCTGTTCAATTTTTCACATATTTGTACATAATTATGAATTTTTTGTGATAATTTTTTGAGTGGTATTTTTTTACATTACCTACGAATACAATTTTTCATAGCACTAGATATATCTTTAAAAAATGGAAATCACTAATAAATGCGCAATTGATACAAGCTTTGATATGTCCAATACTGAAATGCATTGCATTTGGACATCTTTATTATTGTGTTTAGCTGCCAGAAATTCTAAATGGCACAAAGGTAGGTTTGGTAAAAAATATGCATTACCTCCGAATACATGTTAAAAGCTGTGCCATTTCCACAAAGTGAGAGAATAGTAAACAATAGTTAAGCAATAGGTGCAGGGTAATACACTCTTTATTTCTACCAAGTTTCAATAGCCTGCGTTTAAATATGTCTGAGATTTCAACAATAAAAGCAAGTATTCGTAGGTAAATTTTGGTAGCCGAATGTTACCTACGAATACACTTTGACATCATGACAGTATTGTGAAACACCGCCATTCATGCCAATGCCCATATTGGTACATAACGAAGGCCTGTATGTTTGCTATCAAATCATATGTCAATGAAAGTTGCGAATTCACATACATGCCCACCATGCAAAAGTGAATACGGCTTAATTGGTGAAAAATATGTACTGAAATAGACGACGGTCTGCTGATTTGAAAGAAAAATCAGATTCAAAGAAGGTTAGAAGGGGATAAATACTTGGATTTGTCAGCTGTCATGTGTGCTTCATTTTAAATGTTTACCGACCTTCTGGTTTCTTAGTAATTTGTGTCCAAATTGATTTATTCGAAGGTAACTTTTGACGCTTTCGCTAAGGTTACCTACTGAATACCATGGAAAAACGACTGTTCTCATTGTCTCATGATCTAGACAACACATTGATGGACCCTGGTATAAAGCTAATTGTAGTTGCCCTCAAACGAAAGGCCACAAGACGTAACTGACTCCAAGATGGACTTCACAAGTCTGCAATAACGGTTTTAAGCGATTTGTGTGCAATTAAGCAAATTAAAGTCACTTTAGTGCCTTTTTTCTTACTTCAATCCTCTTTCAACCGTTGTGAACTGACATTATTAATACATGATAGGGTCTAAAGTATCAATAAACGCACATAAAGAAAATAATACATTCAAAGTGCTTTATAAAATGAAGTTTTGATTGCGATATCCACCAAAAGTCTAATTCTTACCTACAAATACTGAAATGTTACTTACGAATACAGCATAATACATGACATGTGTAATGAAGTGTCCCTACCAATGGAAATTAATTGTCAAAAACTTTAAGCGGTACCCCAGGACACTATTATTATTCATATACGGATTCATTCAACAATTATTTATAATGTAAAATTGCTGATTAACTACTTGTATATCAAAATGAAGTGTTCAAAATCTTGCTAAAAGCATCAACAAATTTTTGATCTAAGGTAATAGCATTTATTCATTTGGACGTACCATCTGAAAGGGATCTAAAACTACCATTTTATTAATTCATTACCATAATAGCAAAATTTAAACCTATAAACTCAATATAGATATTGTTAAATCGCTCATGTTACCTACTTAATACCGGGTTTCTTCACCTTTTCATTGTATAAAGCGTTAGGTGTATGCGTATAATTCCTAATATTCTTGAAAACATATATCATACTGTTCTTATACAATGTGTAAATTGATTCATACTCATTTGATAAATAAAATACAGAAACTGACCTAAACTTCATTTTCAAAAATAAACTAGCATAAATTGACTAAGATCATATTGATCGCGTTATAAAAATAAAAACAAATATTTTCTGGTTGAGTTAGCATTTTCCTGACACCCTGTGGTCTACATTACACGAAAAAAAGCGTTAATGGGAATATTCCATTTGTTTTAGGTTGATTAGTATTGCGATAGTGAAAGCATCCTAGTGGTATTCGTAGGTAACATTGGGATTTGATATCACATTTACTATCACACGTCCTGGATTTATTTTTCAAGATTAGTAATGGCACTTTTGGTTCCTATAAGGCCAATATGTCATCAATCAATGGGCAAAAGGAAAAAATTGTGGAGACATTTTTATTTCGGACTTTTATTTTTGGCCCGTGGACACTTTTGGTTGGATTCGACCATATATGTTAAGAAATGAGGTACATTCTAGGGTACCTCTTTTCTTATCATAAATAATGTAACGCTTGTCTTGAGTCACTGAAATTCCAGTGTAGTAACTGGATTCCTTGCCCCTATAATATTCATAACTTTTGTTACCAGTGTGTTATTATTTTTTGAGTAAAATGTAAAAATAGTCACAAATTTATCAAGCGGTGTAGTACCACTTTAAAGCAAGGACAGTCTGGTGAAAATACCATAGACCCTAGAAAATACTTTCAAAGGGTCCAGCATTTGTTTATATCAATCATTGTTTACTTGGTTTGGAACTCCAATAGTTTTGTTTTGTTTTACAATTAGTTGTAAAAAAAACAACCCGGAAAGCAACGACTAGATTTCAAATGCAATGGTCTCTAGCCTCGAATGTGAAACTCATTGGTGAGCAAATTCATGGCTAGACTTCGACATGCTTGATCGAGCATATTAATGTTGTAAGTCCTTGCCTGTAGTGTAACTGCATTATGCTAAACGTTCGCTGTTGAGAAAATCAATGTTGTAAAGATAGGACATCCGGGTCCTACTCTGCCATGTTTGGCTTAGAGGTTAATCCGTTAATGACTGCGCATCACTTTTTTTTTAGGGTATTGTGAAATTTCTAAACATTGTGCTTTGGAACCGAGGAATATCCCGTGGGGCGGAGCCCCCAGGCTCAGAAATCTGACGTGAATCTGTGAATCAATTCACGCAAAGATTCTCGTAAAACATCAACGGGGCGAATCCAAATCAGACCGTATGAGGACAGTATTTTTTTCAATCATTGTGCAGCGGGAGCGGGATGCAGATTTGCGCGAATCAAGGATTCTAGCAAAATTCTCTTGCGAGAATCCAATTGGATTCGCCCGCACTGCCACAGATTTCTAGGCCTGAGCCTCAAGGGATATTCCGAGGTCCAAAGCACAATGTTTAGATATTTCACAATACCCGAAAAAGAACTGATGCAAAGTCATTAACCTCATTCATAACCGTCACTTTCCACTTTTTTAATTCAATTTTCATCACATTTTCTTCTCTTAAATTTGAAAACAGAACACAATTTTAACTGTATCCTAATCCTTTGTCAAAAATCAAATAGCCCATGCAGGAAATGCTACTAGCCGCCAATCACACTAGCGAGCAATCATGCGATGTGATGTCCAAATCGGCGCTAAATTGTTTGAATACATGACACGTCACGTAACACGGTCATTTTTAAGCGTACATTTAGCTACGTCACGAGACCCGGTCATTATACTTTTTCAATAACCTGCATTTGCGTCCGCATAAAGTTATTATCTGTGATTGGATTATTCACATCGCGTATATTAATGAGGTTATAAATGAGTAACGGTACATGGACACAGCCTTTTGTGCCTATGTAAATTAGTCATCGGGTAAAGCTGAGTTCATACTCATGGGTTACTCATCATCAGAGTCAGACTGAATCATTCTCGTTTAGATCTGCATGTGTTATTTGTGAATTAATTTAGTGAACGTTGACCGACAGAGGGTGTCAAATATAGGCCTACAATGTACATGTCACTTTCAAAAAACAGCAAATCATGTGCACGCTCAACATGCAAATATGACAGCGATTTAGTACACTGATCCGTGGATCATGCGTGCGATTCAGTTTTCTGCAAAAGCGATTGAGTATGCATCTTTAGAAATGACTGACACCGGTGTTCTCAAGTGGGTTTTATTACCGGTACTATTTTGCGATCTGACACACACTTGTATTGCCTGTACTTCGATCAAGCATTGAAATGCTTTCAACTTTTGTACTGGATTGTTCAAGCATGCTCAACAAGGTTTTCAATGTAAGTGCCTCTGGCCTAGGTAGTAGACTGGTAGTTAAGTAAAAACGGATACTATGGCCAGAGTTCTAGGGCTAGCACTATAATGAGAGATAAAAAGACTTTATCGCGTCTGACGTCAATCAAACTCGAGCACGGCTTGTGACAAGTGTCGTGATGATGACTTGCTCAAGTTGCTGAACGCGGCAGTGCTAGGCATGATCACAAAATTTTCAAGTAGGTTTTTTCACATCTTACTATAAATAGGCTAATGTTGTATCTATCTATCTATCTATCTATCTGGGTATGTATATAAAGGCTCCGTCAGTTTTGATCCAAATGTCGCCAAATTCATACGGGAAATCGAGGAATATACCGAGACGGTAATGCACTTTATTTGGTTGAAAACGGTCAAGAATTGGCTGCAAAAACAGTGAAAATATGGGTAAAAACAGGGTTTTTGTTATGAAAATCGGTTGAAAGCCTACGAGTCACTGCAGCTGGCCGGCAGCGCGTCGGCGCCGTGTGCGTAATACGCACTACGCCAATGCATGATGACTTCTCTATCAAGGATCAAGTACCGGTACCAGCACTTTTTAGACTACGTCTCCAAGTTTCTGGTGTCCAAATTTCAAAATTTTGTATTTTCCTATGTATGACAATATGGGTGTTACACAGTCACAGTTAAGCCATTTACTGTGGTTGCAACTGACCTTTTTGAGTTGAACGTCGCCCTCTATAATAAGCAATGTGGACATACCTAGCAGTGCCAGTAAACATGGTAGTATAACGTTTATATAACCGGGCGCCTAATTTTGCACCTTCAAACATACAAACCATCTTATAATAGGAAACTTTCTTTCCTGAAGGCACCATGTCAGCAATGCCTAGAAAAGTTGCTTTTTGCCTTGTGTAAAAAGTACGTAATTTTTGATCGCCATTTGGCATTATATCCCGTCTGGACACATCACACTTCAACTTGCACTACTCACAAAATAAAAATATATTAATTATTACTGATCCTACAGAATAACTTACATTATTGTCAATTTCATGGAATCCAGTTGCTGAGAATCGCAAATTTCATAAAGAAAGGTCAGATACGCTTCATAAATCACAGCTGTGAAGCTGACTTTATACCTCTCGCTCACATTTGCAGAAAAACAAAGCCGCATGGCACCGGGGCGTGATGTCATGGACGTGTGCAAAATTTCCGTCAGCGCCATTATAACCCGTTTTGTGATTGGTTGCAAAAAACATTCATTGCGATCAATGAACACGGCGGACTTTTCATACACACATAATTTGGCATTCCCATTTTCTGGCATAATTGAAACTCCCGGCTCCAACCAGGAGTTCCAACAGGTGCTGTGTATGTGTTTGTATAATGTGCATTCACATACACACTTAGCCGTTGGATCGAAGAAATCGTTGCTCCAAAAATGATTGCAAATTACACATTTGTAATCATTTTTCACCACAAAATATGATATGAAAACACAGGTGAGCAATGTATGAATACCGTATTGTTTGTAATAAACGCCCCGGGGGCATTGCATTTTCCAAAAGGGGGGCGTTTATTGGAAGTGAATTGTCAGTGAAAAAAGCTTAAAAATTGTGTTCAATTTCCCGATGGTGCTCCCATTAAAAGGAGGGATTTACACTATACATGATGGCGGCGTCCACGGAAAATGATATTTTCGTGGGGAATACAATAAAATTACACCTGTAAGTGCATGGAATTAGTGAAATTCTACCATAATTAGGCAATGAAATGGATGGGAGTTGAGTCATAATAGGTTTTGTCCATTCAATTTAGCGATCATGACTGACATGACTGATGCAAATTTACCTACATGTACACGATATGTCATGGAAATGTTCGCATTTTTGTCAATTTTTCACAGAAACATTGGAGGGGGGCGTTTATTAGAGGGGGAGCGTTTATTACAAACAATACGGTATATGGAGAGGTCAAACAAGTTGTTAATTATTGTCAATATTAAAATTTTGCGACATTTATAATGAAAATAATTAACACTGAAGACACCCTATGGTATACCCTGTGTGGGCAAGTCATTAGTATTAGTTCCAGTAACTGTAACTCGTCATATCAGGTCCGTAGATGTCATTATGTTTATGATAAAGACTGAAGTCTTGCTGGCAGGACTAACTTCAGTATGACTTGCCCTGAACGTCCATGTTCGGAAGAGACGGATACATTGCATGAGAGCCTGCCAATTTAAGCTTCCTATAATATCAATTGCACATAACATACGAATTGATCAGAATTGCCCATTTCATTTTATCTGTCAAATGCGCTGTGGATGTGCTCCATTAAATCACAGGTGTGAAAATGACTTTATACCACTCGCAGAAAAGCCAGCCTTGTGGCGCTGGGGCATGACGTCATCGTGGACGTATGCAAAATTTCCGATGGGCGTCATATAACCCGTATTGTGATTGGTTGCAAAAGCCATTCTTTGAAATCGTAAGCCAATCAATGAACGCGACGGCCTTTTACGGTATTAATTAATGTGGCTCGCCAGTATAGTGCGTCTAACCTGCTTGGTTTACTAAACTCCTTTGATCATTGCTAAGCCAGTCAGCGTGCTCGATGCAACAACCTCGTGAGAGTTTTTCGAAAAGGCGAATTCACGTGGTGATCCAGCGATCGAGTATAAATTCAGCTTGACAACTGCTCTCGCGCGAGATCGCAGGTGCAATAACAATACATGGACACAATCACTGTCATTTACACAATGGAATAATGAATTATTTATGACATGCAACGGCTGGATTTTACGATCGAGATAAGGTTTTTGGCCTGTCCCTGCGTGAATATCCTTAGTTTTCAGCATCAAAGATACTTGCGATGACCATTTTTTTGCGGACACTTTGATAACAGGTAACTTTTATAGGTCATAGGGTAGAAACTATAGTTGCACAATTTGTACGAAATATATATTTATTATAGTAGGGGGGTCACACATTTGCTCATTAGGTGTCTGCATACGACCCATAAATGAACAATGGCATGTTTTGAGCATAAAAAAATATCAAATTGTTTTCTTCATACAGACCTAAACATTTTGAAATATTTATTTAGTATATGTGTAGTTACAAAAAAAAAATTTTTTAGGTCTATTGACCTTTTGAATATTACACGGCGGCTCTGTGAAAGCACCCGATTATTTATCAGCAAAGACCAGTGTCTGGATCCGCAGAAGAAATTAAGAAATTGCCTTTAGAAAGTGAGTTTTTCGACCCGGTGCCAACGATGTAGTGAATTTTAAAGTTACTTTTTCTGAACCATGAGAAATGTATCTTTATTTTGGCACAACTTGTTTTTTTTCTACGATAAATTTGAAAATTTGATGTTTTTTTGCCCGAAACGTGTGTATTTTCCCATAGGAAACGCCCGTCAAGGGTGAAATTTTGATATGATGACTGTAGATGATGAGTTACCCTACTGTGTGCCACATGTGCAATCAAATTGAGACTCCTTTTCCTGAATCTCCACAAAAATATCTTTCTTTTGACGTAAACAAGAAATTTCTAGGATGTTGGGTTCAAAAATGGCAATATATTGAAACATTTGTTTTTTGGCCATTTTCCTGTGTATTTTCCCATATAGAAATTGTTGACCTTACTTGTGAAGTTTTCATATTTTTCCATTTCTGGAGTGTAGTTATCAACATATTATGACCAACTTGTTGTTTTTATCTACTGCAGTGGTCCAACTTGAAGTCCTAGAGTTGTTTTACCTTGAATATGGATGTACAAAGTTGATATTTTTATTACGAGGGTGTCCGTAACTTGCTGTTTCATTCTGTAGCACTTTTTTACATTGAGCGGCAATTTCCTTGATTTTCTAGATTTTTCCCACTTTGGAGGCAATTTCTCACAATATTTTGATGCACATGAAGCTTTTGTTGTTGTTTTTGTGTTTCAACCCAAGGGTTAGAGTTGGCTTAGTGTAAATGCAGCCATTCACAATTCATATTTTTAATCTGAGATTGTCGTAAACCTGCAATTTTATTCTGCAAGGGGTTAAAATGAGAGTGCGACGATCCTTGATTTTGGTGTTTTAGTCCATATTTGGAGTAATCTTTTTCAAAAACTGAAGCAAATGATGTACCTCTTGACATATCTATGTTGAAAGACTCAGTTATACAGCAACTTAAAGTGAAAATCAGACATAGGAAGCATATAATTTTGATTTTTTTAGTCTTCAAACATGCCATATTGTCGAAAACATGCGTTTTTATCCAAATCATGCTGAAAAACAGCAATTTTTGGAAATTTTAAATTAGCGTAACTTCAAAAACGCTTTATCCAATTTGAACCATTTAAATTGCTATCTTCATCTTTTGCAAGATGCTTCTGAAAAACTTAATGCCAAACATTTATATTGTAGATAAAATAATGATGTGACCCCCCTAATTATAGGCCTAAAATGTTTACAAAAATATATTGGTCCATACGTTGTGCTTGTATTCAGTTGTTCGACGTATTTAACCCTATGGTACCTTCTACAACTTGAAAACACGTCCTCAAACGTTCGAAATTTGTAGTTACCATGTAAACTACAACTGGGGCTGGGCATTCCTTTACTTTCGGGTTTTTTATTTTTACATTAATAGCTGCCTTCTGTACTGGTTAGGGTTAGTTTGGGTTATAACACTGTACTTCCACAAGGCAGCTATAAAAACCCCTAAAGTAAAGAAACGCCCATTTTCTGCTAAGCCTACAATATTATATTTAAATAATCATGTATTACTTTTATGAATTTCTCAGATCGCGGCGATCTGTATCTGTATCTGTCGTCGTCAGCAGAATCTCCTCTTGTAGAGGCAACATCGCCACCAGATAAATTAGTCAGCCAAATTCGCCGACAATGTCAATGCATATTTACATAGAAATTTAAAACAACTGCCCGAAGAAGGAAACGTTACATAAATATGTTTTCTATACTTCACTTGACCCAAATATATGATTTTTATGGTGATAAGTCACTCGCACATGGAATTTTAGAGGGATTTGGATAGCAGTTCCATTAAAAAAGCTGCTATCATAATGAGACTAAGATCTAGAAACACCCCCGAAAGCAGTGCCGTACTATTACGCTGACTTGCGTATTCGGCGAGGAGGACGATTTCGACCTCCTGGTTTGTTTACAAACAAAAAAAAAAAAAAAAACCGTTCCGCTTGTCCAAACACTCAGGTATCAGAAGGATGGTCCACAATAGCGTGATTCACGTAACCTGAATAGGGATTAAAAAGCTGTCACGTAGAACCATGTGCTTCTATTGTCCAATTTGCCATCAAGATTTCATATGGAAACAGTTCAGACCCAGTACATGTCAGATCATGTCAGAAATTAATATTTTGTTCTGGGTCTGATTATTCGGACTACCCCGAAATGCCGTTTTGGGGAATTTTGCTAGCTGAAACTTTTTGATGAAAGTCAATCTTTGACAAGATGTAACTTTGCTACGGAAAGTGCTATGAAAAAATGGTTTTCAGTTTTGGCTTTGTTTACTCAAGGGCTTTGATTTGATAATGATATATAAAATGATGCAGTTTGATGGCAAATTTGAATTCACCTAGCATACCTACTTTAATATATAGCGCTAATAACCAATCAAGGATCGTAACTGACAGTGACGTCAGACGCGATAAATTCTTTTTATCTCTTTCATTTATTATGTACATGTATGACATGCTGGCCTGAGATGCTGGCATCAATCATTCATGCCACTGACTTAGTCCGAATAATCAGACCCAGAACAAAATATTAATTTCTGACATGATCGTGTAGCCACTGACTGTACATAATAAAATTCGTGCAAGCTGCCGAATTTGGCAGTCTCTGCCCATTCGCCGATGGAAATACTTACTTACCCTCGTAATTAGACTACCTGCAGCTATAATTTTATCAAATATGAAATCTACAAACTTTCGACTACCACTTCGTTTTTCAATAATTTATCAAAATGTAATGAAATGTAAGTTACAAACCTGAAATTAACACGATCGGAATTCCTGTTCGCGAACAAAATGGCCGATGTTTTAGAAACTGCACAGTCTGTTATGTAGTTATGTGGAGCATATTTCAACATAAAATTTTCGCTTACCTTTCATGTCTGTGAAAAGACTATTATGTAGTCTCTGCAACATCACTGGAGACGGTTCTCAGAGTTTGTGTCATACGTGGTTCTAGCGAAGAAACGCAAGTATGTTAAACCGTTGGGCAGGTTGGGGGGTGGGTGAAAGGGGGGGGTGGGGTGACATGGCCTAAGGGGTGGTGCAATAATTATGTGTACCCCGAGGTGGTGAATTATAGGGGGGAGATTTTTGGCAGGCCAAAGGGGGGGCAAGAATTTTTTGGCACTGGGGGTCAAGTGATTTTTGGCAGGTCGAAAGGGGGGGCAAGCGATTTTTGGCACAGATATTTTGGGCACCGTTTCTATATTACGCCCTAAAAGGTGTAGGAAAACATTAGGAACACGTTAAAATTCACACCCGGGGGTAGGCCTACACACAATTATTGCACAGCCCCTAAGGGTATTTTTTAGGGAGTGGTCATTTAACGCCGGGGGGATTGGAGAATTTCAATATATTTTCTCAACAATTTTTTACATAGCTATCTTTACATTCCACCTCGGCCCTCTGGGGTTCGGAGAAAAATTCAGGTCCCCCCTCCCACCGTAACGCCAGGTCTGCAGTCTGCACACATGGGTATCTTTGTTATCTTCAGCAATCTCCAGCAAGGAAAAAGTATGTTTTTTCCAGATAAGAGGAGAAAAATTAAACAAAGTTCCTATGGGAAAAACCTGAGGAAGGGGCATTAAAAATCCTGGGGGCCTAAAATATGGGCTACCAAAAATAGGGGCATTCACTGAAAATTTGGAGCTATTTGGCCAAAGTTTATTTCAGCTCATCGATTTTTTAAAAAGAAATAAGCGCGAAGCGCAAGAAAAATGTTTTATGTTAAAAATCATGAAAAAGGGTCTTTGGTGACAAGAATTAGAGAATAAGCGATAGGAATTTTTATTTTGCCTATCCTCTACCGTGTGATAGGCGAGGCAGGTCCAATATTTTGAGTAGTGGATGCCGGCGCAGCCGGTATCCACTACGATAAAAATATTGGACCTGCCTGTCGCTATCATAGGTAGAGGATAGGCAAAATAAAAATTCCTATCGCTTATTCTCATTCTTAGTCAGTTAAATATTATTTTAATAACCATGATAACTGTAAACAATTTTTTTAAAGTAAAAACTAAGTTACCGTAATAAAAACTCCCCTCATATAAAATGAACGAAACTTGTTTACAACTTCACGTATTCTGTTGCGCGTACTGCTAAGCGCGTTCACGATTCCGCACTAGTCTACGCATCCAGCGCGATACATACGCGCAAGATCTCTACACGCTGTGTTACGCATTATCAAGACGCATGATGACGTGGGGTCGTCTACGGCCTGATAGACGGCACCCAAAATCATGCGATTGTCCAATCAGAAATGTGTCTACGAACTAGACCACTCCCACTGAATAAGAATGATTTGTGTTCCCCCTTCAGGAAGTTCAGTTTACAGATTTTTTTTTCGTGTTCCCTCAAACTCCTCCATTCCCCCTGGCGATGGCGTTTATAATGACCCCGCCCTTGGAGGGGTCTGTATTATATAGGCCTAATCACATTCACATGGCTAATTGAGGAAGGGCGAGCCTTGGGCGGTCCCCGGGGCGCGCGGTCCGTCAATCCGGACAAAAACATGGCAGAACTAGAAATGCTGCAGTTCAAGTTTGACGCAAGGCGTCGAGTGGGATGCCTCCACGCGGATGACCCCCAAATGACCTTGCAATGAACCCTTTAATAGTGACCCTGAAATGTCCTTCCAAAAATTGGGCTCTAAATGTTAACTGTACCCACAAAGTTTCAAGCACATAAAACCAATTTTATCAATTTGACCTCAGATGACCCAGCCTTGGTGATCCCGGATGACCCTGCAATAACCTTCCAAAAGTTTGGCTCTAAATGTTGACTGTACCCACCAAGTTTCAAGCCCATATGACCAATTTTATTAATTTGACCTCAGATGACACCTTGGTGACCCCGGATGACCCTGAAATGACCTTCCAAAAATTTGGCTCTAAATGTTGACTGTACCCACCAAGTTTGTAATTTGACCTCAGATTGACCTTTGACCTCAGTATATGACCTTGAACCCACCCCAAAAAAATATCCAGAGTTTTTGACCATGACCAACTTATCCTGAAAATCTGAAGTCAATCCGCCTTTTTAATCTTTTGCCATATGCCATATAATGTGTATTATATCGCGAACTTCAAAAAAAAAAAAAAAAAAAAAAATCGAAATTTTTTGATATTATCAGGACATTCTTCGTATTCAGAATGCAATTTGATACGTCTGATGTCCAACAAAAATACTGTCCAAACATTCATACCCCAGCCCTTAAGGGCAGAGTAATGGGAGAGAACATGGACCTTTTCGAGCATCATTATTTCTTAATTGTATGTCCAAATTATATAAAACTATACATTTTTGGAAAGGAAATGAGCCAAGGAATCGCATGGTGACGTCAGATTTGTTCAAAAATCTCGAGTTTTTGAAAAAATCACAAAAATTCACTTTTTTACCCCAATTTTTTGTGACAACTTAGAAAAAAATCTGTTCGGAGTAAAATAAATGCAGTTCGCTTTTCATGAAGAAAAGATATGAACTTAGGGAAGGTTTTTTTATTTTTTTGAAAATCGTCTCTTTTTTGAAATATTGAAAAAACATGTGAAAATAGCAATTTTGTCACTCTATTAAGCTAAAAATTGCACGTAATGGTCTATATTTTTGTTTAAAACAAATATTTTGAAAAAATGAGAAAACCTTCCCTAGACTTTGATGTACTCTAAACGATAGTGTAAAAAGTTTACCTTTTGCTTGCATATTTTTCGAGTTATCTTGTCACAAAAATCGTGCAATATTGTCAAAAGTGAACTCTGAGAAATCGGCGTTTTAGTAAAAAATGTCAAAATTATGCACAAAACGTCCTTATATTTTAAAAGCGGTAAGACTTTCACGCTTGTAAAAGCTGTATCTGGTGCATGGTCTAAATATGCATCTTTTTGCACCAATGAATCTATAATGTCTGCTTTCAGTGCGCCAAAATTCAAAATAATTAAAAAATCTAAGTGGCATTTTGACTGCAAATTTTTGTTTTGTTTACACCACATTTGCTGGCGTTAACAGCATACCGAATGCGCCTGGACTGCGTTGGACATACGCACAGAGTTGCGCCCGCGTCACGCTTGACGCTTGGTCGCTGCAGAATCACAATATTTCGCATTCAAGCGCATTTCTGACTCATTATTTCCCGCCAATTTACTAAAGCTGTCTTGAGCCATGTGACTTTTTAGAGTTGAAAAGAGTGAAATAAATCAAGCAAAAATACGAGTAAATATTAGCAAGCTGTATTTTATCAGTTTCAAGTGAAAGAATACGTCTTAGTGTTGATAAATATCAAAAAATCTCAAATTCGAGCGTGGATGAATGTGTCTTCCATTACTCTGGCCTTAAAGTTGCCTTTCCACCCTCTCGAATATTAAGGAAATTTTTTGGCGCACATTTGTACCATTAACTTATTCTGTCGCCAAAAGGTGCTTGATTCACTCTACTTAAAGAAATCACACCCCCACCCCCTCTAGACTACCCCGTAGTCCACTTGCCCATTGTGCATACTCTGGATATTGTATTTAAGCTTAAAACTCTGATTTAATTAATGTGTGCACAATTGATAGATTTTCACATCTGATCTTTTCAGTCACCCTACTCCCTCTCTTTGTTAGCTTCCCAAGTAGACTACTGACTTTGCCTTGCGGTTAAGATTTTTAACACGGGGCTCTATGGAGAGTTAGGCCAATTTCTGGCCTAATTAAAATTGGCCATGATGTAATGCATCTTTAAATGGATCTGCCTTGTGATTGGTCGCCCATATCTCGCTATGGTTTAAATCTTCTGGGCCCGTGCCATTACCATTAACTACACCGTACACAACTGTCTGTGGTATTTGCGGCGCTTTTGTGTTGACGCGAAAGTTAATCTCTCATCAAACATCTAGCGAGGATAGCGCGTCTTGTACTATACCATGCTATAGTACTTGTGGTTAATGGACTGATAAACAAGTATGCTTGACAGTGTGTTTTTAGAGAGCAAAGTCCAGGGGGTAAAGTTCTGCTTACAATTCAAAGTCCATAGTCGAATTTTCGGGTTCGCTATCAATAAACTGGTAGATTCCAAAATCAGAATTGTTCAGTATTAAAGTGAGCCATTATAATTATGCAAGATAATGTTGCATTCAATTACTTTTATTGTCACTAATCATCTGATATTTTTAACTCTTTATGACCATTTTACTATTGAATACTTTAATTTTAATAAACATCAGTATAATTTTGAGTTCAACGAAATGGGTTCATCATGACTAATAATAACATATTTTTAATAAAATTCGACTATGGCATAGTCTACCCCCCCCCCCATGTCAAAACGAAATCTATGCCACTGGTTAGGTTTCACAGGAGCCAAATGGCTCCTGTCTCCTGCTTAATCTCAGCCTTGCCTGGAATAAATCCTGGCTACACCACTGCTCTATTGGGGGGGGGGGGTTCTCCCTAGTTGAAGGTATTCACCTTTGTTTCAGACGGACATTTTATTGTGAAATGTCTTTGTACAAGCAATACATTAAAAAAAATCCACTTAGCCCCCACATGAAATTATTTAATTTTCTTTGTGATCACTCAAAAAAGGGTCATTCCATATGAAATCAAGGAGTCGCCCCACCTGACCCCCTCAGATTTGCTTTATATTTTAGTCATATGTTGTACCTGTAAAAATATTAAAAACCTGCAAATTTGAGGTCTGTAGCTCTTCGGGATTTTCTGTGGCAGCCATTTAAAGTTGGAGTAGGGGGGTCTAAATTTGGACCCAAAAGTTGCCCTTTAAATAAATTTTCATCTTTGGGAGTCTGTGCCTTCTTTATAAAAAGAAAGAGAGGTCTGAAACTTTGTATACACACTAACTGCATGCCCAATTTGTCAAAAAATAAAAAATAAAAAAATTCTGTAATTGTGCGTTGTGTCACGGGGTCATTAAATATGCAAGAAAAAATGTAATGTTTTGTAAACTGGCAAGTTTAGCCCCCCTAAATTCACATTTTTGGTCAGATTAATTATTTTTTGTTGTCACTGATGCTATATATAGGATAAATACAATGCATATCCAAAATATTGAGGTCACAACTCATTTACATTTCGAACAGCGCCCTCACGAAGATGAAATTTATTGCAAATTCAACATTTTCAGGGGCCCAAAGTCGATGTGGTCCACCTTCAAAATTGATAAAACATCACTTTTATGTAACTACTAGTCTTAAATTACAACTTAGGTAAGTCCCAGTAATTGTATAGGTTGACTTCATATAAAATGACAAGCCCAAAGTTGACCATTTTCTTATGATTGCATGTAGTGCAAATGTGCCGAATTCGGAAGGCTTGAAAGTCAAATTGGCCACAATATTAAAAATAAATGATTAGATGAGTAGTTATTGGCCCTATTTACTTTTATTTCCATTTCATTTTCAATACAGATTTTCTATGGTAGACATTTACAGTTGGAGTAGGGGGATCTAAATTTGGACCCAAAAGTTGCCCTTTGAATAAATTTCATCTTTGGGAGCCTGTACCTTCCTAATAAAAAGAGAGAGAAGTCTGAAACCTTGTATACACACTAATTGCATGTCCAAAAATGTCAACAAGTAAAAAAAAAAATGTCTATAATTGCGCGTTGTGTCACAGGGTCATTAAAAAAAAAAAAAAAATGTAATGTTTTGTATACTGGCAAGTTTAGCCCCCCTAAATTCACATTTTTTGTCAGATTATTTGTTTTTTGTTGTCACTGATGCGATATATAGGACAAATACAATGCATATCCAAGACATTAAGGTGACCATTTATTTACATTTCCAACAGCGCTCTCGCGAAGATGAAAATTAATGCAAATTCACCATTTTCAGGGGGCCCAAAGTCGATGTGGTCAACCTTCAAAATGTATAAAACATCACTTTTATATGACTACTAATCTTAAATTGCAACTTTGCTCAATCCCAGTAATTTTATAGATTGGCTTCATATAAAACGACAAGCCCAAAGTTGACCATTTTCTTATGATTGCATGTACTGCAAATGTGCGAATTCGGAAGGTTTAAAAGTCACAATGGCCACAATATTGAAAATAAATGACTAGATGCATAGTTATTGGCCCTATTTACTTTTATTTCCATTTTATTTTCAATATTGGGGCCAATTTGACTTTCAAGCTTCCGAATTCGCACATTTGCACTACATGCAATCATAAGAAAATGGTCAACTTTGGGCTTGTCATTTTATATGAAGTCAACCTATACAATTACTGGGACTTCGCAGTTGTAATTTAAGACTAGTAGTTATATAAAAGTGATGTTTTATAAATTTTGAAGGTGGACCACATCGACTTTGGGCCCCTGAAAATGTTGAATTTGCAATAAATTTCATCTTTGTGAGGGCGCTGTTCAAATGTAAATGAGTTGTGACCTCAATTTTTGGATATGCATTGTATTTATCCTATATATAGCATCAGTGACAACAAAAGATTAGTAATCTAACAAACAATGTGAATTTAGGGGGCTAAACTTGCCAGTTTACAAAACATTACATTTTTCTTGCATATTTAATGACCCCGTGACACAACACGCAATTACAGAAATTTTTTATTTTTAATTTTTTGACAAATTGGGCATGCAGTTAGTGTGTACACAAAGTTTCAGACCTCTCTCTCTTTTTATAAAGAAGGCACAACCTCCCAAAGATGAAATTTGTTTAAAGGGCAACTTTTGGGTCCAAATTTAGACCCCCCTACTCCAACTTTAAATGGCTGCCACAGAAAATCCGTAAGAGATACAGACCTCAAATTTGCAGGTTTTTAATATTTTTACAGGTACAACATATGACTAAAATATAAAGCAAATCTGAGGGGGTCAGGTGGGGCGACTCCTTGATTTCATATGGAGTGACCCAAAAGCATTTTGTGTGAATTTTACATCCGAACTAAGTGCTATTTAATTTTTATAGGCCTTTTTATTTCACATGTAAAGTCTATGGGGGTGATGATTAGAAATGGATGGCAATATTGAAAAACCCTCCTTTTGGGCCATTTTAGACACTAAAATGCCCATAAAAAATAATAGCACTTAGTTCGGATGAAAAATTCACACACAATGCTACCTGAGTGAATACAAACATAATTGACTACATTTCATTTGAGGGCTATAGCAAAAACAAAAAATGTCCTATACCTTAATGGTTATGGAACAAAGGTGATATTCCACAGGGACGTGCCCCAGTTTCAGGGTACCTTTTCAGGAATTTTTTGTATATCGAAGGATGAGTTTGCAGTGGAAACCAATGCACCCAATTGGGCAAAAGTTCTCTTAAAAAAAGGTGCAATGACTGAACAACACAGAGACTTTGCACCTTCAAGAGTGCACATCCAAGATATTCCACAAATGACCATCGTAACCAGGATCAGCTTCCCGAGTTTCGTATGGGTTACAACAAGACAATCAGTAGTATGTTCCTTGTTCAGGGAAATTTCATCCAACTCAATTTTTCCACAACAGCATACTAAACCACTGTCAGGGTTTCGAACCCGAAACATTGAGCTAACACAACTGCTTGGGGGGGGGGGTTGAGTCCTAAGTGCCTAATTAGGGCAAATTTTGGTGCTTTTTGTGAAAAATTGTAATCTATACCAATTTGTAAAAACAGCAAAAAGTAGTTATAAGAGAAAGTCTGTGTGGCACATCCCCCTAATAAATTTTTTTGAAAGACAACCTACCCTTACATGGAAACTCAGCACGTATTGAACAACCACTTAAATAAACATGATAAAACAGACAAAAATATTTATTTTGAAAATGATTTCTATACCCATTACATGGATGTTTTATTCTTCAGTATAACAGTTCACCGTGAGTTAATAGTTTTCTCTGCACACATCATATTGGGACTATTCCAGCTTAAATCCATACACCCTTGTGGAAGACATGACCTTGATCTCCCACACAGGGGGTGTAGATTTCAAACAGTCACCCATTCAGGTAACCTTGAAATTCACACTCCCTGTGTGGCAGATTAAGGTCATGTCTTCCATAGGGTGTATGGATTTCAACTGGAATAGCCCATTCAGGAAAGTGATTACATCTTCCCTGATCTCATCCTATTTACATATTTATAAAATAAATTTGATAGAAATAATGCTAAATCATAATTATATTAATGCAATTTATATAATAATTTTATTAGATACAAATTTTTGGTTGAGTGCAAGAAGGGCATAAGTCAATAATAATAAATCACTCATGCCCTTCTTGCATTCAACTACTGAAATAAGGCAAGGTATTAAATGAAATCAAGGAGTCAGTGCAACAAGGCCCTACGTAATAGCTGCCATGTAGACATTTTGACAATTCCCATGTTCAAAATTGAATGCATCTCATAATACAACATCCAGTCAACATTAATAGGTAAATTTTCACGGGAAAATTTTCTGGACACATGACCAATGGTCACGTGTCATATGGTGGGGCACATTTGCGTTACAAACACTGATTTTGATCATTTGTCTTCATTTTCACTTAAATTGATACATGTCTAAAACTATACATCTCACACCAACAAAACTATACATTTTTGGAAAGCTAATGTTCCAAGGAATCCAACAATGCAAAATTGATGTTGGTATACAGGGTGTGTAAGAAAATATATAGGGTGATATCATGAAAAAAAATAATTTTACTAGAAAATTGATAATTTATTGCATTTGCTACTGATATGGAATACCTCTAATGTAATCTAATTTTGTGGCAGGCAACACTATGAGCTTTAATAAAATGTATACTTTTACTATGTTATGATTGGCCAACAGTGGTGATACAGGGTGTGAAAATGTACGTAATTTTACGCACCAAATGTTGATTACATTTTTGAAAATATTTTCTTTAGAGTGTATCCTACATTTATTTTAACTGCATATTTGGATTCCCTGGGTAAAATGCTTTCCAAAAATGTATACTTTTCCTATCTTAGGGTGTATAATTCTCAAGTAACACCAATTTAAAGCCAAAATGCACATTGTGACTGAAAATCTTGGCATTTGTGTGTAGTGAATAGGGAAAAATTGTGGGTCTTGTGACTTGCGGTTCTCAGTGAGTACTTGAAAACATGAAATAGATCAAACTAATAGTTGAATATGAATAATGAATGAACAAGCTTTGATTTGAGATATGATTTGCATGTATAGCACAGAATTTGGCAATGATAAAATTTAAAATTCAAAAGATATCATGTTTCCACAACATTTCTCATAGAGATTGCACATACTCCTCTACCGCTTATCCTCTACCGCTTATCCTCCAGGTTTATCCTCGTTAACATTTTAATATTTTTCACTAATTAAACAAATGCTAATTTCAAATTGTGAAACATATTTGAAAAGTAGAATAATCAAGCTGTATAATGAGCCCAAACTTTATGCAATTGGACAAAGAATAGCTCTGTACCAACAAGTTAAATCTGGAAGAGGAGAGAAAAATGTAACGCCTCCCACTATTTTGGGGTCCCACCATATGACACATGACCCAATGCGTATCAATGTAAGTGTAACCTCGAGCCTGATATCCGACTCCCGGCGGTGACCTCGCTATTCAAGTCTTTAGTAATTTTGAATTGGAATAGTATTTTTGACCGCAATTTTGATAGAAATTTGTGCGTTGCAAATTTATTGAATATTATGTTATCTTAATATTTTCACAATATCATCAAAACGTAATTTCAAAAATATCTATCTACGGAAAAAAATATTTATCTACGGAAACTCTTACTATAACATTATTAACTTGCGACAAGTAACTTATTTTGCATCAAAGGAGGAATTCTTCCGATTCAAATACATTGGAAGAACACCCGCTGTGCTCGGGGTCACATTCCATAATGCTAATATGTCTGCGCCCATGGGTGTCACGTGTCCAGACAATTTTCCCGTGAAAATTTACCTATTAATTCTGACTGACATCTAGCAGCTATTGCATATAGGGCCTCTGCCCTTAAACCTTGAAATAGTAGTACATAAACTTAAATTTTGTAACAATTGTTATCCTCATTTAAGCAATTCCATGCGCATCATTCCGCAACGCAAAGTTTGCAATGCATATGAATTTCTTTTTAATGAAGCAAACATGTAGGTGAATAGCATAATGGAAACTATTTTTGGTTATTGAATGATTAAGGTAGGAGTTTTTTCCAAACCACCCTAATTTGCATATGCAAACTTAGCATTGCGGAATGACGTGCTTGGAATTGCCCATAAACATTTTTCTGGTTAGTATTTTTGGTCTCTTAAGAATTTTATATCCAACAAATGGTTCTCCTTATCTCACAAATGGTCCAATTTTGGCAAAAACAAATTTTTCAGGGATAAAATGGGATGACGAATGGTAAAGTGTCTAATTGATAGTGCATTTAAAAGATGGGTGACTTGATCAACAGCCTCATCCTCCACTTTATCCTGTCAAAATGAAGATTTTGGCATTAGAAAAAAGCTAATTTTTTTCCCTCATAATCCCAGTGAAATTTTAGGTCCAAAATATATTCAGTTTAAATGTCATGAACGAAAAAGTGATAGCCTCATCCCCAATTGTGGTATACCACACATGCCGTTCTAAGAGCCATTGTGAAACACGTTTTTACTACCAATATCACAGTGCAATAATTAGTGCAATATATCTCAAAACTTGGGAATTGGATTATTTTGGTACAGGCCTCAATGTGAGGTACAAAACACAATATGGAAAAATCTAACCAGTGACCACCCACCCTTAAAGCAGTCTGTATATTAAAAAGTTAGACACAAAGTAATTTAAGACCTTGTTTGTTATAACAATTCTGTGGCTCCATGCACGAACCTGATATTCCACACTAAACTGAGAAATTCTTTTTTATTTTTGGTTTTGTAGTGTCCCTGGACCGAGACCTAAATGCTAGGATCATTCTTGGTTGACCTAAATTTTTTTTTTTTTTTTAATTTCGGGCACCTGGGCAGGGTATTTCCTGCCCGGATAATGTAATCTTGGGCGGGTACCCACAAGCCTGCCTGAAAATCCCTATTGCCTCCTGTAGATAAAAAAGTTTGGTTATTCAAGCTGTTGGGTTTTTTTTAGGAAAGACAGATTTAGTGTTACTCTACACGTTCATGACTATAACTCAAAAATTGTGAAATTGTGGGATATCAGGTTCATGCATGGGGGGCCACAGAATTGTTCTGGGTGATCTCTTTCTTACCAATAAATTATAAACAGCACACATAACATTTTCATCATTGGGCAGGAAAAACCTCCTATGTGCTCGTGGCCCCTGAACATGTTTAAAACAAAAATGCCAACAGGTTACATAGGAGGTTTGCTTTAAAAATGTTCAGGGACCAAGGACACATAGGAGGTTTTTTTGCGCAGCGATAATCTGGTCCAATAATGGCAGGAATAAGGAGCAAAATGCAACAGAACACAAAGAGAAAAGGAAATTAAATAACTGTACGACTCCTAACTCTCATCAAGGACTGGTTGCTTATATGAAAGTAGAATGATAGCCACGGAGGGGGAATATTCCCTCCACTGCTAAATGTCACAAAAACTTCTGTACTGTAATTGTGGAATAAGATGAAAATTAAGGCACACAATTCATTTCAGCTAAGCTTACATATATTCGACTGTATAGAAAATAATAGACATAATTGCAGCCTTATTTACTCCAGGTATGAGAGCATAACAGTAAACCCAGCACACACAGGTTGATATATCAAAGAAACTTTCTTGTTTCTTAATAATTTGTCTTATACATTGTATGGAGCTAAGAAACTAATGAAATGCTTGCTATCATTGAAGTATATCTTTTAAAACGGCTGCTGATTTAGCCGGCGATCCCCTCCCTGGCCCGGACCCTCCAGACTCCACCAACACTGGTGTTGCAGCCCTAACTGATGCAGCCGGAAAAGTAGTCAACGTTGGCGCAGCAGGAATCGGTAGAGGTATTCCTGGACCTTTAGATGGTGTTAGCGATGTTGGTGATGTCTGCATAAATGGCGATTGATGTGGAATCGGTGCTGAGAAGGGGTTGAAAGCTGGGTTGCGAGCTTTGCTGCTACTGGTCATCTCTTCTATTGGAAGACGCATATGGGGCTTAGGAGCCGATTCCTCTTGCAGGAACTTGACGAAGGATTCGGTGAAAGACTGTAGAAGAAAAGTAAAAATAGACCAATTTATGAAACAGATGAGTTACACTTACACACCCCAACACACATCGTCATCTGTATCGCATACTGTTTTATATCAAAAAGGCTGTTTTGTGTGATTTTTACACAGCCGTGGCGTTAGTCACGGCTGTGTCTTTTTTCTTATTAGGTTCTTACAAGTCGACTGACCTTTAACGCCGGCTTGTACTGTCTTCTTGGCGTTCTTCTTTCTTTCTTTCTTTCTTTCTGTCGACCACATTCGTGCGTATAACTCAGTCACGGGTTGACGTATTTTAACTAAACGTTGTCAGAAGGACCGTTGGCATTGCCCGCACATGTCATATGACTTTGAACTACGTGTGACCTTTGACCTAGATAAAGAGGTCAACAATGTGATTTTTCTTCAAAATGTATCTTCTCCTACAAACAACACGCGATGATGATACGGGTTGGTCACATGACTCGTCTATGGTCGGTGTATATCGGGTGTTCATTGATAAGGGGTCAAAGGTCATTAAGGGGTCATTTCCGGTTACAGTCTGAAAAACTTGTAAATAATATTCAAAAAATCACTGTCTTTACAAATTACATAGAATAGTGTCGCCATTATCACACATGCATTGCTACTAGACGGGTCTTTAGGATGCCTACAGTTTTGGGGTCAAAGGTCATTAAGGGTTACTTCCGGTCAAAAACCAAAATTATCAAAAATGTTCAAAAAATTTTTATCTCAAAAGATAAACAGACCAGAATAATATAACCATCATACATGAATCAGTGTTCCCTGATGTATGCATGGTGTTTTTATTTTGGGGGTCAAAGGTCACTAAGAGGTCACTTCCTGTTTTTAGCTGAATAACTTCAAAAATTTTTATCTCAAGAACTAAATATGGTAGAATTTTTTAATTAAAATTACAACAATGCATTTTGTTAGTGTACATAAGGTTATTTTTTCATTGAGGTCAAATGTCATTAAGGGGGTCAAAAGGTCAATCAAAAATTTAAAAAAATCAAAATCCATGTATAAGTTCCGATTAAGCTGAAATTCACCAGGAATCTTTCTTATGACATCCTAAGCGCAATGCAAGAGCAGTTGACACCATCCGTGACCCAAGGGTCCAGTTATAGGGGTCAAAGGTCAAATTTCGAAATTGGTCCAATCGGGCTCAAATTCAACAGGAATTATTCTTCGACATTCTAAACATGTTAAAAATATTCATGACCCCAAAGGTCAAAGTTTAGGGGTCAAAGGTCAAATTTCTAAATTGCTCAAACTTGACCCATCAAAAGGTCGGCTTGTGTGTCATGTCTCGCATGACAATTTCTATATAGCTCTTGTTTCTTTCTTTCTTTCTGTCAACCATTACATTTGCTCTAGCACTCACATGCTTACATCGATTTTGACCTAACTTGGTCACAATGATCATTGACCGTGCCCCTACATGTCACATGAAACTTGTGGGGTCAAAGGTCACGAGGGGTCACAGAGGTCAAAAACGTAATTTCAGCTCAAAATGCATCTTCTCCCACATATAACGTGGGACAGTGATGCCACTTGCACACGTGCATTGTGATTACCCAGTGTCTATTTGGTGTACACAGATTTGGGGACAAAGGTCATTAAGGGGTCACTTCCGGTAAAAAACAAAAAACCTTCAAAAATTTTTATTAGCTAAGTAAAACATAGCACAGTAACGGTATGTTCACATATGATCTGCAGTCATCCAATGTATATGTGTTTTTTTTATTTGGGGTCAAAGCTCATTGAGGGGTCACTTCCGGTATTAAAAGAAATACCTTTAAAATGCATCTTCTTCCACAGATTATGTAGGACAGTGACGCCACTTGCACACATGCATTATTATTACCCAGTGTGTATGGGGCAGGGACGGATTTAAGCGGTGGCCCGAGGCCAGTGGATTTTGCGTCGGGCCAGTAAACTTCCAACAATGCTGGCCCGGCGGGCCACTAGATTTTTGAGCCTGATGTAACACTTACGAGACAAGATATCAGTGATGGTCATATCTACAGTTTTCTGCTCTGCCTATACTTGAAATTTATATCTTTATTCAATGATTTTTTTTTATAATATTTTAATATAATATATTCTTATTCTTGCGTTGCTAGTTGGAAATATACGGCCGCTTTTTACGATGGTAGTACAGGCTGAGTCAAAAAGAAGTAAACTCATATTTCAGGGATTGTAACTCGAGATCTGCAAGGAATCTGCTAAAAATAAAAATACCATTGGAAAGAGCAAATCTCACACGTCTAAATAAAAAAGGAATTGTTGCAATTGCTTACAGCAAGCTAAAGTTATATTCATTTGAATACAACCACCCATTTTTGTAGCTGCACACGGCTGATTGATTTTCATCCATTTCAGTTTCGACGAATCAGCAAAGTGCTAACAGGATTTATTGTTGAAAAGACAACTTCTGCTTTTAATTAATATTCAACAAAGTCCATGACGGTACTATAGTTTGTAGGGATACCAATTCAAGTCTTTACTGAACGATCCGGCAGAAGCTTGATTGGGGAATGTTGGGTAAAGGATTGAGCTGATCTTTGGTCTTGCTGTAACGCATGTCTAACTCTAGCAATGTTCACTTGTGATCTAGCAGTTCGTGGTCTGCCTGAAGCTTCCGGCTGTCTGTTCCTTAGTGTCACATGCACATTGAGCCTGTTCACATTCTTATAATACTGCTCCCTTACATGAAACCCGGTTAGCTGTAGGATATTGGCCGGGGATATTGGAGACGAAAAAGACGCTGAACTTCAGTGGGACTCTTAGTTTCATGATACTTCGTCGACAGAAACATGCGCTCCCGTGCGGTAAATTGTGGTGCCATGTTGTCATTTGACCCGCTTTATTATAATGTAGTGCAATGAAGTAAAATTCATATTGAAAAGAGCCCTTGACAAAGTAGGAATTATTGATCGAAACCACACCTGCCACAGGACTTTATTTGTATTTGTATATCGCGCCTTACCAATCAATATAATAGGTAGGCTTGGGAAGTGAAAACGTGTGCAGCTACAAAAATGGGTGGTTGTATTCAAATGAGTATAACTTGAGTTTGCTGTGAGCAATTGCAACAATTCTTTATTGTATTTAGACGTGTAGAATTTGCTCTTTCCAGTGGTGTTTTCATTTTTAGCAGATTCCTTACAGATCTCGAGTTACAACCCCTCAAACATGAGTTTACTTCTTTTTGACTCAGCCTGTAGGCCTATATGTACTACTTAGCTCTTCCATGCGCTACATAATTATATCTGATGATGATAGCGATACTGCAAATACCGCCTAGTTTGAAACTTTTGGAACTAAAAAAGGCAGGACTACTGACTGAACTTGTTAGTGACTACACTCTCTACATTGAGTACATTCAGTGCTAAACAAATTAAAATTGACAGGTTTGCTTGACTTTGCACATCAGATATATCGAATTGCATTTTGAAAACGAGGAATATCAAATAATTTTGATTTTTTGATATTTGCGATATGATACACATGCATTGTATGATGACAAATGATTAAAAATTGATATAGATTTTCCCCAAAAGCACCGACAAAAAGTTCGGGTTTCTTTTTTTTTTTTTTTATAATATATTGAAAAATCTGGGCCAGTAATTTTATTGCAGGGCCACTAGATTTGTTATTCCACTGGCCGGAGGGCCAGTAGAAAAAGTGAAACCTAAGTCTGTCCCTGGTATGGGGTGTACACAGATTTGGGGTCAAAGGTCATTAAGGGGTCACTTCCGGTATAAAACGAAATACCTTCAAAAATTTGTATTAGCTAAACAAAACATAGGACAGTAACGACATGTTCACACATGAATTGTGGTTACCCAGTGTATATGTGGTATTTTTTTAATTTGGGTCAAAGGTCATTAAAGGGGTCACTTCCGGTATAAAACGAAATACCTTTAAAATGCATCTTCTCCCACAAATTACGTAGGACAGTGACGCCACTTGCACACATGAATTGCTATTATCCAGTGTCTATGTGGTGTACACAGATTTGGGGTCAAAGGTCAATAAGAGGTCACTTCCGGTATAAAACGAAATACCTTCAACAAATTTTATTACCCAAACCAAACATAGGACAGTAACGGTATGTTCACACATTAATTGTGGTTATCCAGTGTATATGTGGTATTTTTTTATTTTGGGTGATAGGTCATTAAGGGGTCACTTCCGGTATAAAACGAAATACCTTTAAAATGCATCTTCTCCCACGTATTACGTAGATCAGTGACGCCACTTGCACACATGCATTGTCATTACCCAGTGTCTACGGGTGTACACAGATTTGGGGTCAAAAGTCATTAAAGGGTCACTTCCGGTAAAACGAAATAATTTCAAAAAATTTTATTAGCTAAACAAAACATAGGACAGTAACGGTATATGTTCACACATGAATTGTGATTATCCAGTGTATCTCTGGTATTTACACAGCCGTGACGTTAGTCACGGCTGTGTCTTTTTTCTTACAGGTTCTTTCTTTCTTTCTTTCTTCTTTCTTCTTTACACAGCCGTGACGTTAGTCACGGCTGTGTCTTTTTTCTACAGGTTCTTTCTTTCTTTACACAGCCGTGACGTTAGTCACGGCTGTGTCTTTTTTCTTACAGGTTCTTTCTTTCTTACAAGCCGACGACGAACGTCGGCTTGTACTGTCTTCTTGGCGTTCTTCTTCTTCTTCTTCTTTCTGTCGACCACATTCGTGACGTATAACTCAGTCACGGGTTGACGATTTTAACTAAACGTTGTCAGAAGGACCGTTGGCATTGCCCGCACATGTCATATGACTTTGACTTGCATCTGACCTTTGACCTAGCTACAATGGTCAAAAACATGATTTTTTTGCTTTTTCTTAGCAAAACGTGACATTTTGCGTGATTTGCCACGTTTTCGCTCTAGCTCTGCTATGCTTTGACCGATTTTGATCATACTTGGTCACAAACATCACTGACCATGTCCCCACATGTTACATGACATTGAACTCCATTTGACCTTTGACCTGCTCACAATGGCTAAAATGCGTATATAAAATGTATCTTCTTCCACAAATAACATGTGATGGTGACATGCTTAGGTCATGTGACTTGACTTTGGTCGGTCTCCATAGGGTGTTCACAGATAAGGGGTCAAAGGTCATTAAGGGGGTCATTTCCGGTCTGAAAGCTAAAAATATTCAAAAAATCACTGTCTTTACAAATTATATAGCAGAGAGTCGCCATTAGCACACATGCATCGCTAATAGCCAGGGTCTTTAGGATGCCTACAGTTTTGGGGTCAAAGGTCATTAAGGGGTCACTTCCGGTCAAAAACCAAAATTATCAAAAATGTTCAAAAAATTTTTATCTCAAAAGATAAACAGACCAGAATAATATAACCATCATACATGAATCAGTGTTCCGTGATGTATGCATGGTATTTTTATTTTGGGGGTCAAAGGTCATTAAGGGGTCACTTCCTGTTTTTAGCTGAATAACGTCAAGAATTTTTATCTCGAGAACTAAACATGCTAGAATTTTTTAATTAAAATTGGAACAATGCATTTTGTCGGCGTACGTAAGGTTTTTTTCCATTGAAGTCAAAGGTCATTAAGGGGGTCAAAATGTCAATCAAAAATTTTAAAAAATCAAAATCCATGTATAAGTTCCGATTAAGCTGAAATTCACCAGGAATCTTTCTTATGACATCCTAAGCACAATGCAAGAGCAGTTGACCCCATCCGTGACCCAAGGGTCAAGTTATAGGGGTAAAAGGTCAAATTTCGAAATTGGTCCAATCGAGCTCAAATTCAACAGGAAGTATTCTTACGACATTCTAAACATGTTAACAATATTCATGACCCCAAAGGTCAAAGTTTAGGGGTCAAAGGTCAAATTTCTAAATTGCTCAAACTTGACCCATCAACAGGTCGGCTTGTGTGTCATGTCTCGCATGACAATTTCGATATAGCTCTTTACACAGCCGTGACGTTAGTCACGGCTGTGTCTTTTTTCTTACAGGTTCTTTCTTTCTTTCTTAAGTTAGGCGGGCAGCCTAACTTATTTCTTTCTTGCCATTTCTTTCTTTCTTTCCTCTTTCTTACACAGCCGTGACGTTAGTCACGGCTGTGTCTTTTTTCTTACAGGTTCTTCTTTCTTTCTTTCTTCTTTCTTCTGTCGACCATTAAATTTGCTCTAGCACTCACATGCTTACATCGATTTTACCCTAACTTGGTCACAATGATCATTGACCGTGCCCCTACATGTCACATGAAACTCGTGGGGTCAAAGGTCACGCAGGGGTCACAGGGGTCAAAAACGTGATTTCAGCTCAAAATGCATCTTCTCCTACAAATTACGAAGGACAGTGACGCCACTTGCACACATGCATTATAATTACCCAGTGTCTATGTGGTGTACACAGATTTGTGGTCAAAGGTCATTAAGGGGTCACTTCCGCATAAAACGGAATACCTTCAAATTTTTTATTAGCTAAGGAAAACATAGGACAGTAACGGTATGTTCACATATGAGTTGCAGTTACCCAATGTATATGTGGTATTTTTTTATTTGGGGTCAAAAGGTCATTAAGGGGTCACTTCCGGTATAAAACGAAATACCTTTAAAATGCATCTTCTCCCACAAATTACGTTAGGACAGTGACACCACTTGCACACATGCATTGTTGTTACCCAGTGTCAATGTGGTGTACACAGATTTTGGGTCAAAGGTCATTAAGGTGTCACTTCCGGTATAAATCGAAATATCTTCAAAAATTTTATTAGCTAAGAAAAACATAGGAGAGTGATGGTATGTTCACACATGAATTGTGTTTACCCAATGTATATATGGTATTTTTTTTATTTGGGGTCAAAGGTCATTAAGGGGTCATTTCGTATAAAACGAAATACTTTTAAAATGCACCTTCTCCCACAAATTACGTGGGCAGTGATGCCACTTACACACATGCATTGTTATTACCCAGTGTCTATGGGGTGTACACATATTTAGGGTCAAAGGTCATTAAGGTGTCACTTCCGGTCTGATACGAAAAACCTTCAAAATGCCCCTTCTGCCACAAATACCATGGCAAAGTAATGCCACGTGCATCGCATACATTGACATTAGCCAATGTCTATGGGGTTTTCATATATTTTTGGGTCAAAGGTCATTAAGGGGTCAAAACACGGCTGTGTTCGTGGTCTTAGACCACAGCTAAGTCTAGTTCTTTCTTCTTTCTCACAATTTGCTGCTACTGCCACATGCTTGATCGGATTTCGACCAAACTCAGTCACAAGCAGTATTGGGTAGCTGGCTACAAAGGTTATGGGTTGTTTAACGTCAGAGGTCATCCAAGAGGTCACAGGGGTCAAAAAAGGTCATTTTAACCGAAAATGCTCTGATTGAGCTGAAATTAAAATGCAATGATCCTTATGACATTCTAAACATGTTGAAACATTTTAAAATGCATTTAAGGTCATTTAAGGGGCAATAAAGGGGTCAAAGGTCAAGTTTTCAAAATGCTTCAATTGAGCTGAAATTTAAATGCAATGATCCTTATGACATTCTTAACATGTTTTAAATATTTAAAATTTATTTAAGGTCATTAAGGGGTCATAAAGCGGGTCAAAGGTCAAGTTTTTCAAAATGCTCCGATTGAGCTGAAATTTAAATGCAATGATCCTTATGACATTCTAAACATGTTGAAACATTTTAAAATGCATTTAAGGTCATTTAAGGGGGGCAATAAAGGGGTCAAAGGTCAAGTTTTCAAAATGCTTCAATTGAGCTGAAATTTAAATGCAATGATCCTTATGACATTCTTAACATGTTTTAAATATTTAAAATTTATTTAAGGGGGTCATACAGAGGTCAAAGGTCAAGTTTTCAAAATGCAAGCTTTCCACGATCAAGATATATTAAAACCGCAAATAAACAGTTTATTAAAATTAATACTATCCAGCACAGAGTATTGCTGCTTGATCAGATCGTCCAGAGAAATTCTCATCTTCTCTGGATCGTCACAGTCATCCGCCTAACTTACCTCGTGCCCTTGCAAAGGGCACAGTTGCTCTAGTTCTTTCTTCTTTCTTCTGTCAACCATTACATTTGCTCTAGCACTCACATGCTTACATCGATTTTGACCTAACTTGGTCACAATGATCATTGACCGTGCCCTACATGTCACATGAAACTTGTGGGGTCAAAGGTCATGCAGGGTCACAGGGTCAAAAACGTGATTTCAACTAAAATGCATCTTCTCCCACAACTTACGTTGGACAGTGACCCCACTTGCACACATGCATTGTTATTACCCAGTGTCTATGTGGTGTACACAGATTAGGGGTCAAAGGTCATTAAGGGGTCACTTCCGGTATAAAACGAAAAACCTTCAAAATTTTTTATTAGCTAAGTAAAACATAGCACAGTAACGGTATGTTCACATATGATCTGCAGTCACCCAATGTATATGTGGTATTTTTTTTATTTGGGGTCAAAGCTCATTAAGGGGTCACTTCGGTATAAACAGAAATACCTTTAAAATGCATCTTCTTCCACAAATTATGTGGGACAGAGACGCCACTTGCACACATGCATTGTTATTACCCAGTGTCTATGGGGTGTGCACAGATTCGGGGTCAAAGGTCATTAAGGGGTCACTTCCGGTATAAAACGAAATACCTTCAAAAAATGTTATTATCTAAGTAAAACAAGGGACAGTAACGGTATGTTCACACATGATCTGCAGTCACCCAATGAATATGTGGTATTTTTTTATTTGGGGTCAAATCTCATTAAGAGGTCACTTCCGGTATAAAACGAAATACCTTTAAAATGCATCTTCTTCCACAGATTCTGTAGGACAGTGACGCCACTTGCACACATGCATTGTTATTACCCAGTGTCTATGGGGTGTACACAGATTTGGGGTCAAAGGTCATTAAGGGGTCACTTCCGGTATAAAAAACGAAAAACCTTCAATTTTTTTTTATTTGCTAAGAAAAACATTGGACATTAACGGTATGTTCACACATGAATTGTGGTTACCCAATTCATATGTGGTATCTTTTTATTTGGGGTCGAATGTCATTAAGGGGTCACTTCCGGTCTGAGACGAAAAACCTTCAAATTGCCCCTTCTGCCAAAAGTAACATAACAGAGTGATGCCACGTGCACACGTGCATTGAGATTAACCAATGTCTGTGGAGTGTTCTGAGATTTTGGAGTCAAAGGTCATTAAGGGGTCACACCACGGCTGTGTTCGTGGTCTTAGACCACAGCTTATGTTTCTTGTTTCTTCTTTCTGTCAACCATTACATTTGCTCTAGCACTCACATGCTTACATCGATTTTGACCTAACTTAGTCACAATGATCATTGACCGTGCCCCTACACGTCACATGAAACTTGTGGGGTCAAAGGTCACGCAGGGGTCATAGGGGCAAAAACGTGATTTCAACTAAAAATGCATCTTCTCCTACAGATTACGTGACGACAGTGACACCACTTGCACACATGCATTGTTATTAACCAGTGTCTATATGGTGTACACAGATTTGGGGTCAAAGGTCATTAAGGGGTCACTTCCGGTATAAAACGAAAAACCTTCACAAATTTTTATTAGCTAAGTAAAACATAGCGCAGTAATGGTATGTTCACATATGATCTGCAGTTACCCAATGTATATGTGGTATTTTTTTTAATTGGGGTCAAAGCTCATTAAAGGGTCACTTCCGGTAAAAAAAAAATACCTTTAAAATGCATCTTCTTCCACAAATTATGTGGGACAGAGATGCCACTTGCACACATGCATTGTTATTACTCAGTGTCTATGGGGTGTACACAGATTTGGGGTCAAAGGTCATTAAGGGGCCACTTCCGGTATAAATTGAAATATCTTCCAAAAAATTTATTAGCTAAGAAAAACATAGGAGAGTAATGGTATGTTCACACATGAATTGTGTTTAACCAATGTATATATGATATTTTTTTTTTATTTGGGGTCAAAGGTCATTAAGGGGTCATTTCCGGTATAAAACGAAATACCTTTAAAATGCATCTTCTCCCACAAATTACTCAGGACAGTGATGCCACTTACACACATGCATTGTTATTACCCAGTGTTTATGGGGTGTACACAGATTTGGGGTCAAAGGTCATTAAGGGCCACTTCCGGTCTGAGACGAAAAACTTTCAAAATGCCCTTCTGCCACAAATAACATGGCAAAATAATGCCACATGCACGCATACATTGACATTAGCCAATGCCTATGGGGTTTTCATATATTTTGGGGTCAAAGGTCATTAAGAGGTCACAACACGGCTGTGTTCGTGGTCTTAGACCACAGCTAAGTCTAGTTCTTCTTTCTGTCAACCATTACATTTGCTCTAGCACTCACATGCTTACTATGATTTTGACCTAACTTGGTCACAATGATTATTGACCGTGCCCCTACATGTCACATGAAACTCGTGGGGTCAAAGGTCACGCAGAGGTCACAGGGGTCAAAAACGTGATTTCAGCTCAAAATGCATCTTCTCCTACAATTACGTAGGACAGTGACGCCACTTGCACACATGCATTGTAATTACCCAGTGTCTATGTGGTGTACACAAATTTGGGGTCAAAGGTCATTAAGGGGTCACTTCCGGCATAAAACGGAATACCTTCAAATTTTTTTATTAGCTAAGGAAAACAGGACAGTAACGGTATGTTCACATATGAGTTGCAGTTACCCAATGTATATGTGGTATTTTTTTTATTTGGGGTCAAAAGGTCATTAAGGGGTCACTTCCGGTATAAAACGAAATACCTTTAAAATGCATCTTCTCCCACAAATTACGTAGGGACAGTGACACCACTTGCACAATTACATTGTTATTACCCAGTGTCAATGTGGTGTACACAGATTTTGGGTCCAAGGTCATTAAGGGGTCACTTCCGGTATAAATCGAAATATTTTCAAAAATTTTTATTAGCTAAGAAAACCATAGGAGAGTGATGGTATATTCACACATGAATTGTGTTTACCCAATGTATATATGGTATTTTTTATTTGTGGTCAAAGGTCATTAAGGGGTCATTTCCGGTATAAAACGAAATACCTTTAAAATGCATCTTCTCCACAAATTACGTAGGACATGTGACGCCACTTGCACACATGCATTGTCAATACCCAGTGTCTACGGGGTGTACACAGATTTGTGGTCAAAGGTCATTAAGGGGTCACTTCCGGTAAAAATTGAAATACCTTCAAACAATTTTGTTAGCTAAGGAAAACATATCACAGTAACGGTATGTTCACACATGAATTGTGGTTAGCCAGTGTATAATGTGGTATTTTTTATTTGGGGTCAAAGGTTATGAAAGGGTCACTTCCGGTCTGAGACGAAAAACCTTCAAAATGCCCCTAATAACATGTCAAAGTGATGCCACGTGCACACATGCATTGACATTAGCCAATGTCTATGGGGTCTTCATATATTTTGGGGTCAAAGGTCATTAAGGGGTCACAACACGGCTGTGTTCTTGGTCTTAGACCACAGATAAGTCTAGTTCTTCTTCTTTCTTCTGTCAACCATTACATTTGCTGTAGCACTCACATGCTTACATCGATTTTGACCTAACTTGGTCACTATGATCATTGACCGTGCCCCTACATGTCACATGAAACTTGTGGGGTCAAAGGTCATGCAGGGGTCACAGGGGTCAAAAATGTGATTTCAACTCAAAATGCATCTTCTCCTACAAATTACGTAGGACAGTGACGCTACTTGCACACATGCATTGTAATTATCCAGTGTATATGTTGTGTACACAGATTTGGGGTCAAAGGTCATTAAGGGGTCACTTCCGGTATAAACGAAAAACCTTCAAAAATTTTTATTAGCTAAGTAAAACATAGCACAGTAACGGTATGTTCACATATGATCTGCAGTCACCCAATGTATATGTGGTATTTTTTTTATTTGGGGTCAAAGCTCATTAAGGGGTCACTTCGGTATAAAACAAAATACCTTTAAAATGCATCTTCTTCCACAGATTCTGTAGGACAGTGACGCCACTTTCACACATGCATTGTCATTACCCAGTGTCTATGGGGTGTACACAGATTTGGGGTCAAAGGTCATTAAGGGGTCACTTCTGGTATAAAATGAAAAACCTTCAAAATTTTTTATTTGCTAAGAAAAACATAGGACAGTCACCGTACGTTCACACATGAATTGTGGTTACCCAGTTTATATGTAGTATTATTTTATTTGGGGTCAAAGGTCATTAAGGGTCACTTCCGGTATAAAACGAAATACCTTTAAAATGCTTCTTCTTCCACAAATTACGTGGACAGTGACACCACTTGCACACATGCATTGTTATAACACAGTGTCTATATGGTGTACACACATTTGGGGTCAACGGTCAGTAAGGGGTCACTTCCGGTATAAAACGATATACCTTCAAAATGCCCCTTCTGCCACAAAAAGCATAGCAAAGTGATGCCACATGGACACGTGCATTGACATTAGCCAATGTCTATGGGGTTTTCATATATTTTGGGGTCAAAGGTGATTAAAGGGTCATAACACGGCTGTGTTCGTGGTCTTAGACCACAGCTAAGTCTAGTTTTTATTTGGGATCAAAGGTCATTTAGGGGTCACTTCCGGTCTAAAACGAAATTCCTTCTAAATGCCTCTTCTGGCACAAATAACATAGCAGAGTGATGCCACGTGCAAACATGCATTGAGATTAGCCGATGTCTATGGAGTGTTCTGAGATTTTGGAGTCAAAGGTCATTAAGGGGTCACACCACGGCTGTGTTCGTGGTCTTAGACCACAGCTAAGTCTAGTTATTGTTGTATTTCATATTGTTATTTTAAATTTTAACATGCTTCTTTTTTATGTGAGGCCAAAATAAACCATGTTGTTTCCTGTAGCGTGCACTAATTACGTTTTTGACGGCTCATTTTATGCATTCAATTTTTTTTTTTTCACTTTTCAAAGAAAAAAAACACCAAAAAAAATCGCCAAAAAATTATATAAAACACTACTAAAGTAAACATTTACACATTACACAACAAACGAGCGTAGCGAAAAACTACTGGAGAAAACATCACACATTTTTTTTAATACCTTTTTTAATCTGCAGGTTGAAAGGGATTCTTGAATATGATTTTTTTGTGTGTGTCAGAGAGACCCACTGTAAATTCCCATTCCAATTTGCAGCAAAAGAAGGTATTTTTGTCATTTGAAGACATGGATTTAAAAAAAACGCATTTCGCATTTGACAAGTCTGTGACCTGATCGACAGCCTCATCCCCCATTTTTTTCATCAAAATTGAGATATTGGTATCAGAAGAAAGCTCATATTTTTCTTATTATCCCTATGAAATTTAATTAATCCCCTTTGAGCTAAGCGATTTACAGCTGAGCCCAATGAAATGTGCACTGACGTTACTGCAACATCAGGGAGGAAATATGGTATAGCTAAGCTCATTAGCTTTGTCAGTGTGTGGACACCCTTACCGTATCAAAAGCAGATTTATTATGCCTTGGAGAGGTAGGCGGTGTAGGTGTCACTGGTGTCCGTCTTCCCCATAAGCTTGGTAACCATCCTTTAGCTGGCTCACCCTCAATAGTAATCTATAAAGAGAACATACAAAACATAAAAATAACCTATCAAGAGTACTGTATATATAAATAAATTCCAGATTTATATAGCGCCTTTTTTAAGATCTTGGAGGATTCAAAGTGCTGTAATTTCACTGCCATGGTGAATCATCACAATCAGATTACATCAACTAGGCCAGTTGTGCAGCCGAATCTGGCGCAAACCTATCCGCAGTTAGATTATAATATCCACCAAGTATCTGTGCAGCTCCCCAAATTCCATTGGGTGAAGGAAGTTTTTGATAACCAAACTACTAATGACCATTTATCCTCTAATAAACACCCCTCCAGTCTTTTTGAAAAGTTTAATTAAATAATGCCCCCGTAACTCCACCTGAAACAAATAATTTCTATGCTATCTTGTGTTGGTAAGTTCACCACTGTCCACACACAATCGGTATTGGTGAAAATTACATCATAAACCAAGAAGTGAACAGAAGTCATTGATAGTAAGTTCATACTTTGTCATTTTAGTATAAATTTTGAACTTCCGTAACAATTTTTCCAGGAATTATTGCTGTAATAACAACCTCTAAATCTAATAAACACTCCCTTTTAGAAAATTTCACTCCCAGGGGTCATTTATTAGAGGATTGTGGTATACAGAAAACCAGTGAATTTCATACCATTTTGTAAAAAGTGACAACATTTTGGAAAACCAAACCAACAGCAAATGGGGGCACTGAGTGGATCCAAGAGGACCAGATGTATCAAACAGATGGGATTATTTGGAGGACTATTTTAGTAAGTAAAAAAAATACCAACAACTTTTTGCACATTTCCTTAAAATAAACATGGGTATTTACACTTATGTCCGTATTCTCTGTCAACTCTGTCAAATCAATGAGTCTAATGTCGCTTTTATTGATTTTTGAGTACTTGACAAAAACAGGTGCTCAAATTGTTTTGCTTCTCATTGTTTTCAACAACTGATAAATTGTCTATACTTTGGTTACCAAAAGTTCAATTTTCACAGCGATTGCATCAAAAACATAGCATTTTGGACTTGAGTCTTGAGTTTGGTACTGTCCAACACTCCAGAATGGAGACAAACGGCCAGGATGTGTGATCTGCGCTGTGGTTGTTGAAATTCTTGCTTAGTCTTGGTTGCTTAGATACTTGGTTACTGCAGTTTTGAAGGTTTCCGGTTTTGTGATGCTGATTAGGTGTGGTGGAAGAGAGTTCCAATCACGTATTGTCTTTGGTATAAATGAGTTTTTGTAACAGTCTTTATTGGCTGATATGGTTGAATAAGATTCTGGATGATGATGCCGCGACTGGCTCTGGACGGGCTGTAGAAGGTTTCCGATGGGCAGGGACAGGTCACCTAAGCGCTCCTTGGAGGGCTAGTAACTGATGTATAAAACTTATTTCACATTGAGACTCATATTTACCTTGGTTGTGTCACAAATTTGTTTTAAAACCCAGCCTGGGCTAGGTCTTGGCAGCCTTGGTAAAAAAAAATAATTGTCTTGAATTCCCTTTACTGTGTACCCAGTACTATATCTTGCACAAATAAATGTGAACTACAAACCTGGGCAATTTCTTCAGGTGTGAAGTTTAGTAGGCTGGACATGACCTTGACGACATCGCCTCGCTTACTTTTTGGAGCGTGGAAATAACCCAGGAATAGATTCTTAACCAGTGGTCTGAAATTAAAGAGAGAGAACGAGGGAAAACCAGTCTGTTAATTAAGACTGAAAACAAAAAGTGTTTTGTACAATAAGATCCAGGCCACACAAGTATTTTTTTCCATCAGTGTGTCATAATTTCAATAAATGAATGATGAGAGCATTCACACAGTCAAATATTCATCATTGTGCTGTGATCACTTCAGGTCATACACACACAATGGTTAACTACGATGTTGTCATTCATAATGCTGACCTATGATTTGGTTCATTCAAGTATAAATTATACAACAAATTAATGTCGACACATAGGAACTTTTTGTATGCAATTACGGCACAATTATGCTATGAACTTTACATGAAAAACAGTGACTTTTTTCAACAGGAATAAGCAAACTATTTTTCCCGGTTAGTTCCGCTGTCATGTAATTATTAAAGGAGGAAATTGGATAAGTGATCCCGCCTGGGAATTGAACCCAGGACCTCTGGTTTACGAGACCAGCGCCTTAACCACTTGGCCATGGCAGCTTCATGAATCATGATTAGGCAGACTGGAAATTCAACCTGTAAGCGGTCACTACATCCTGCCTCCTTTATGATAAAATTTTATCATAGTATGCTATGAACTTGCCCAATGACGGCAATTTTCATTATTTGTGAATGACACGATTGTCGTATGCCGATGACATTGAGCAGACACACAATGTGACACAATACTCATTTCATTATATGATTGCAATAGGATAGTAATTGAGCAGGGGTGGGGGGGGGGGGAGGAGTCGGAGGATACGCTTGCATGGACTGGGTCTTAATTCCCCAATGACATGTGAATGTCATACTATCAGGTAGAAAGGTGGCAAGCAACTACTAAGAAAAGAATGAAGGATAGTATACAAATCGTCGGTCGCAACACATAATGGCGTAGGTGAAGGACAAAATACGTCTCCGAGCAAAACATTTTTGAAGGATATGCTACTAGTAACTGAGTCGATTCTCGTCCACTGTCATCTCTCAGTGGTCCGATTCCATTTGAAATTGAAGTTTAAGGTTCAAACTATAACACTGCATCGTTAATAGTAAACAAGAAATAACTATTATAGGATAATAGCTAGCTCTAAACCTGTACGCCACTATGTGAAACGGAAAGTTTGAAAAATCACTCTACGCCACTATGTGTTGCGACCGACGATATATTGAATGTTTTTAAGTTCAATGGTAAGAATATTTTCATGAGGTGAAATATAGACTGTACCATTCAACGAGGCTTTGCGAGTTGAATGGAACAGTTCATATTTCACCGAATGGAAATATACTTTCCATCAATCAATTCAATGAATAAAAACATTCAATATTTGTTTTATATAACTCATATATAAGTTCCCTTTCTTCCACTTAATTTTATATATCACCAGATAGAAAAACAAAATAAATTTTAAAATATCTAAATCTTCATTTATTTTAGAAGCAAACACCTGCACCTATAATTGGTGGAAACCTAGCGCTATACGTGCGCGCGTCTTCAGTGTTGTTATGGTAGTTGCAATGGTCATTTTACAGTTGGCCGCTAAAAATAGCAGAAATAATCAATACATGTAGTAATTGGCCAATCAAATGACAAGAAACTTAGTTATATAATAAATTTTCACTTTTTTGCTTTTGTAAGAGAACATGGAATCAGACATGTATCATGCTGTCATTCTCCTGATCCCTCTCGATAGGTTTACATGATTCTTTTTGCATTCAGGAGCTCAATTTCATTGCACTTTGCATGAATTAAAATTGTTTCTCACAAACTCATCTGGCGAGAATCAAGTGACAAATGACTAATCATCGTAACATACCGCATACAGAATGGATATGATTTGGAGAGAATTGACTCTGATTCTCACAATCTAAGTTTAGGAGAATCGTTGCGAGAATCGATTATCTGTTCTCGCCAAATTGGAGGCCCTGTGCATTGCAATGATAACCTATGCTATACGCTGCATGCACAAACCTTTGTAAGACTCACGGATTAAAATGGCAAAATATTGTTCCATTTAACACCTTCATCACTTTTGGCACCCACAGTGACAATCCAATACAACCAGAGTACCATATTTGGTCAAAAAAATTTACATATTGACTTACTTGTCTACTTTAGACTCCTGCACATTAGAGACCTCTTGGAACCGTTTCTGGTACTCCTCTAGTTGATGCACTTTTGCTTCACCTGAAAGGGGTAAACACATAACAGGTTAGAGAAACACACACAAAGAAAGAAAGAATGAAAGAATACATGAACACTTTCAGTTTTTAATATCTGTGTAGAGAGAGGGTTGGAAATATTCATTCCATCAGTCACCCATGAGAGCTCACACAGTGCTTTTCAACTTGCAAAACAAGAAATTATTATAGCGCAACTCACAATTTTTCGATTTTGTTTCTTCCTTAGGTTTTTGATCACTGTTTCTTTAATTCTCATCCAATTTCAATAAATAAGGACTTAAATCAGAGCTAAAGGGTACAGGTACTGGATGCTTGCTTTAATTTTGACAAATTTGTCTTTGTGTAGGATATACAGGGGTTAACATAACTGGTGCCTTAATTGTTTTGTGGTCTGTAGTTTAGAGTGTTTCTAGTCAATTGCACCCAAAGAGATTGTGGACAGCCAATGGCTGGAAGTGTGTACAATGAGACAATGAGAACATATGTGTACGTCCACATCAAAACGATGCACTTGTCGTGTGCTACATGTGTCTCATTTCACATAATAGCTAGGAATAAATAACAGAATCATCTCCCAAGTGGAGGTCACTTTAAATCATCCACAAGTCACATGGTTAAGGAATGTTCTCTGTATTCCTAAACCGTGTGACTTGGGATGATTTGAAGTGACCTCCACTTTGGAGATGAGTCGAGTCTGGTATTTATTCCTAGCTATTATGTGAAGTGAGACACATGTAGCAGCCGACAAGTGCATCGTTTTGATGTGGATGTACACATATACAAGTGGATATTCATACGTAGTGGTAGATAAAAGGATTAAAGAGTTTAACTTCAACACTACACTATTTTTCGCTCACCTGGAACATTTTCACTAGTTCGACTAGTCATCAGTGAGAGATATCCCGATTGTAGACAAGATATCATCACAGCATCACCATCTGCTGAAGATGCTAGTCGAAATAGTGAAAACGTTCCAGGTGAGCGAAAAATAGTGTAGTGTTGAAGTTAAACTCTTTAATCATAATGAGAACATAGTTTGCCTCTTGTCTGAGGGCAATTTATCACACACAAACACCTCTACTGATGGCACTTACTTTCTACTCTAAGTTGTTCTATCACTTCTTCTTTCTTGTCCAACTGCTCACTCAGTCTGGATGCGCCTTCTAAAGCTTCTGTAGTAGCTGCAAGTTTTTCCTATAAAATAATTTTATTAAAAACAGGGTATTGTTTTCCATTATTTTGTTTCGCAACACCACTTGATTAATAAACATACAAATCAAATTCTGGATTCGCCAATGATTTATTACGTTGAGCCCTGTTGGCCGGGTCTTCATCAGACTGTGCAAAGCCTTACTGATGGCTTCGTCACATGATGGTAATCAGCGTAGTTTCACGGTAGGGTCCCAGGCGTGCGATAGAAGGAAGCAGAGACAACCTTTCCTATTGACTGCGGACTATCATCATGTGACCGAACCATCAGTCAAGTCTCTGTGTGCATTATGGGACTCATGGGCATGGAACGATGCCCGTCACCCGCTAAAAAACACCCTTGGAGAGTAGACTAAGAAAATAAGAGTTCCTACCTGTAATTCTATATTTGTCTTCAAGAGTTGTTCTGCCACTCTGTCCTTCTCATGTGCTCTTATCTGGTACATCTCAACCTCAGAGGCCACAGCACTGTCTCTCTCTGTCAATGCCAAGAAATAGAGCAAGGTTGAACTTACTAATAAACAGGGTGCTGATTTTTTTGAGGTTGAATTTAGTCATTGCTAGGGCTGTTGTTGAGTAGAATTTACATTGTCGACAATCATCAAACCTCAAGATCCAACATCGTCAAGTTGTCGACAAAGCAATACATCAATGAAGTCAAAATATTAAGTTCAGAGACCATGTTATGCATTGTTTATTCACATCAAAATATTACCATATAGCCCAAATATACATCATCAGAATATTGGAATATTGGTAAGATAATCTGCACAACTTACGAATGAAATAGAAGATTGATAGCGATGTTAAGGATATCTTAAACTTTTTTAATCTTTTATTTTTGTACAGCTCCACAATGCACCCTGCTTTTGCAAAACACCCTAACTGGTTCCTGATGCATGCATGCAAGCAAGTTCACATTAAGTTGGTGGGGGGGGGGGGGGAACTGTTCAAAAATTAAGAGCTTGTGGAAGTAAGACAAAATAGGGTTATGAAATTATGGGAACCAGTCATTTTTTGACAGATATCAACTTAGCTTCTCTTTTGATGTTCACTGATGCATGTAGATGCATGTGTGACGTTTGACACCCCTTATATTAAGTCTTGGGGTCTCCTTTAAAGAACCCATACTATTCCTCTTGTGCATCAGCTTAATTTATCTCAATATTCGACTGTCAGATCATGTTCCCATCCGACCTAACTTAAGCAAGTCAATTTGGCAAGCATTCATTTTCCCCACTGTTTACTATCATATAATCCCCAACTACACAAATTGGCCTTTCGTTAGGGCGTCATCTAACGGAAAGCGCAATATTTGTTGGAAATATAACGTCACTGGGAGGGAAAAACCTCATAATTATGTACTTTTTGCCCTTGAACATAGATGAAGCAAACCATTCAATATAAAGTATACACCTACAAGGCTTTATCCATTTTCAAGGGCCAAAAGTAAATATGAGGTGTTTCCTGCATGCAATGTTGGCCCTTGAACATGGATGAAGCAAATTCTTCAATATAAAGTCTACACCTACAAGGCTTTATCCATGTTCAAGGGCCAAAAGTACATATGAGGCTTTTCCTGGCCAGTGATGATAATACTTTATTCTTACCTTGTTGGAATTGTTCTAGCACCATTTGTAAGTTGTTTAGTGAGGTAGCATACTGCTGAGCCTGCTCTTGTGAAGCCGCTAATAGCAACAACGCCTGGTCCTTTTGATCGCTAGTCATGTGGAGTTGATCTAACAAAGACTCGATCTGAGCCGTTGCTTCTTTGCTGTGTATGTGTAAAAATAAACCAGTTGGATGAAATTATTATCCAGAAATCAAGAAATGAACTTACTGATTAACAAAGATTACGCCCATTTGGTCACTGACAAGTGTTGCAATTCGCTGTCGTAGACCGACGTCACTTCCTGCCGAGTTCACAACTACTTCCATAGTGATGGATAACACAGTTTGCATGACAACGCTATCTACGCTGTACATATCGATGTTCTACTGTTTGAAAATCAAGTTTTAGCCATTTCTTATGGACTTCACTGCCTAGTAAGCTTTTGCAAGATGTTTTCCTTCTGAAGTAGACTAGATGTTCGTGACACATGTGGAAATGTGGTCTGTCCGACAGCCCAGCCTGTGAGTGCTGTAGCAGAACAATGGGACAGCTGATCACATCATCACCTAATTGACCCTTTTTCCCTCTATCCCACAATGCGCTATTCTAGGGGGGTATGACGTAGTTCATCAACCTCATAGATCGTGTGCATCCGATGGTCTTTACCATACCTTTGCAATTATTTTGTCTTAATATGGGCATACTGATTCCATATATGCGGATTATCGTAAAGGCCATCGATGTTACTAATTATGCAATTATTGAATACACGAGTGATACAGTTACGGAGCGACGCAGAACATCTGTGTAAGAGATTGTGTTTACATTTTATTTTCATCTCCTAAAAAAAAAAGTGAAACGGACGCCGACAAAATATCGCTCCGTGTCCCGTCATTAGTTTATTACCATTAGGTCTATAAAATGTATACAAAGTTAGGTTTCAATAGCAGGAAACTTTTTTGGCTGATGACACCATGTCCATAAGGCATAAAAATGTTGTTTTTTTCCCCCGAAAGGTATTAGTGATCGCGGCGCCATTATCATGATTATCGGGGATTCCTTTTTTGTGATGAAGGCACCAGCCGAAATGTCCGTATCCCAGAATGTAATGAACTTAACTCTGTACTCCCCCGGGGAGATGATGTAGTTTGCGACACTCATACCCCCCTGGAATAGTGCATGATGGGAAAGAGGGAAAAAGGTCTATTGTACTTTGTATCATCTACCAGATGGTACAAAAGGACTTGCCAAAGTTGATGCAGAAACAGGGGAATGGCTGCTTGAAAAAGTATTAATGCATTTTTGCAGCAATATGCTGTGCAGCCTATAGAAGGGCATCTTATAGAAGTGTATGGCAACTTATCCAGGTCAGTTTTCATATTTTGACTCACCATTTGCTATTTTTTCCTTCTTTTTTTTAATGTCAGGCATATTGTGCAATGGCCATAGTGACTGCTATAGTGCACAAATCGCTCTATACCATTTTTCAACCTCATGTGACAATGACGTCAGTGCGCATATCATTAGGTGCAGCTTCAAGCTAGTGGGCACTCAATTGAGCGCTGGCATATGCACACACACGCTAAAAGATGCTGCAAAGATGTGTTCGCGAAACAGCTGCCTCAACGTGTTGGCGTCACTGCCACATCAGGGTGAAAAATATAATTAGTTACCAATGTAATATAGGCATCAGAGTTTTGGAATTAAATCTAATACTGGAACTTACTTTTTGCAACTATTGCGACGTTGCGTCTGGAACCACCAGACTTCATCAGGCAACTGACCCGTTGGACTGGTCATGTGATAGACTGCTAGGTATCGACCCGATCCCATGCATGAGATAAGTTAAAGCGGAAGTAGAACTTATCTCATGCATGGGCCCGGGCCATCGGGTCGATACCTGCAGTCTATCAGATGACCAGTGCAACGGGTCAGTTGCCTGATGAAGTCTGGTGGTTCCAGACGCAACGTTGCAATAGTTGCAAAAAGTAAGTTCCAGTATTAGATTTAATTCCAAAACTCTGTTTGAAACTACTGGATGACTAAGAACATTCACTCATTTAATATAGGCATCCTTACCTTGCATTCTGTACAGCCGATGAGCTTGATCTTGCCTTTTCCTCTGAATGGGTTAGTTTGGTCCTGAGTTCTTTCTCCCGTTCCTCCGCCTGCAGCGCCTCCTGCGTGTACCCATCTTCCATTTCAAGAAGGTGGTTCCTCAACCGATCTAACTCTCTACCAAGCTGCTGTTCTTTCTGCCGAAGACCTTGGATCTGAAACAAGAATACAACAGTGAGTACCCCCAGTAGCGTAGCTGATAGGACTCTGACAGAGGGTAGGGGGCAAGGCAACTTTCATGGGGGTCAAACTGACAAAAATGAGCTAGAATGTTCACATTTTGAGAGCCTACGTACACAGCGTAAACACAAAGTAGGGTTCCGATTGGCCAATTCAATAGTCTAACAATAATATCCACAAAACGTTAATCTGATTCGCCGATTTACACATCAAACCCTTAGTCAGCGCAGAGCAGCGCTCTTGAATGGAACACAAAGCTCCGTGTATGTCGCTCATTAACAGGGCGCTTGCGTCAATCGGAGCATAAGACTGCCATACTTCTCTGGAAGCTAGTATAGCAATTAACTACGATGAATAAGCAAGACACTGCATTTTCTTGTCAAACAATACAACGTTGTTGGGCAGGAAAAAAACTCCAATGTGCTTGTGGTCCCTGAACATGTTTCAAACAAAACTGCCAACAGGTTATATAATAGGTTTTGCTTTTTACATGTTCAGGGGCCAATGACATACAAGAGGTTTTTCCTGCTCAATGATGACAAATCTTATTTCTTTATGCCCAGGCATGAGGAATTATGTGTGCAAATCTGATACAGGATGCAATCTCAAAGATGGACATAACTGTCAGTTTACCTAGTGTTTGTCGGTGGTTATGAAAAGAAAATGGTTTAACTTCATGAATATTTTCCCCAATTTATCAATTACTATTTAATGACTTCATGAAAGTCCCTTGAAGCAAAGAGAAACAACTAAACAAAATCTAAACTCTATGGTCCGTATGCACAAAACAAGTTATACCAGGTTTAACATTAGACCTGGTCTAACTATGGAGATTTGTCCTACGGAGAGGGAACACTTTGGTATTTTCATACCTTACTCTATCATGCTATATTTATACTCTAGATCCTGTTACAGGCAAATACATGCAGCTTTATATCAGATGGCTGCCGTTTTAATTTTTGGATTTTGCTAGAAGTAAAGGTGGAAAAGAAAGATTAAAGGGATGCCCCTGAAATGTAACCTCCATATGTCCACCACGTCTAAAGTAAGACCTGGTCTAACTTGTTTTGTGCATACCAACCCCAGTCACATGACTTACCTGCTCGTCTTTTGAGTGCATCTCTGCCTGGTGTCTCTGCAATGCAAGAAGAGCTTGGTCTCGTTCCTGCTGGAACAACTGCGCCTGTCTCTGCATCGCCTCCGTCTCACGCAACACTCTCTGCAGCTCCCCTTGACTCCCCACATCCTTCTCCTGAACAATGGACGTCAAAGTCGCGTTCTTCTCCTTCAAAGCACCGATTTCAAACTCCTTCTCTTGGACCTGTACTGCCATTCTGTTGCTCATGTCTTGCAACGACCTATTTTCGCCGTCCTTATTATGAACGGCATGTTGAAGATTTTGGTTATCCTGCTTTAAAGTCTGAATCTCTTGTTTATAACCTTGCATTTGCACATTTAAGGAATGATTGGAATGTCTTAAGCTTTGAAGCTCAACTTCAACAGATTTATGCTTGTTTGAAAGGTCTTGTAACTCTTTTGTCCTGAGCTGCACAACAGCATCTCGTTGAAGCAAATTCTGATTCTCTATATCTATTTCTTGCCTTAGAGAAGCAACATCTATATGAATTTTCTCCAATTCATCGTTCCTCTTTTTAATCAATGCTTCCTTTTCTGACAAGGTTATAGTTTGATGATCGACCTGTTCCTTTAAGATGTCAATTTCTATATCTTTAGCTTCCAAAATGGCAGGATCGATTTGCGGGGGTGGTGGAGTTGCATTTTGCGTTGGCGGCGCATGTTGCAATAGCATATTTTGAACAGGGACAACTACAGAATCATCAACTTTAGTTCTATTTTCATTATCAGCTTGGTCCAAACTCATAAGCGTCATACTTTGTAACTGTTCCTTTAATTCCAAAATCTCCGCATCTTTTTCCTCAATAACCTTCAACTGCAAATCATCGTCCTCGTTTTGCTTATGATGACTAGCGTTTATGGAATCTCCTAGCTCCTCGTTACGACTTTGAAGCTCCGCAACACTTTGGTTCAAACTCACGAGCTGACCTTCTAAAAATGCCACCGATTCATTCCGTTGTTCAAGCTCGCTCTCCAAATCACCCAAGACTTTGTCTTTCTCTTGTAACTGCACTTGTAACTCGCCCGTGCTTTTCTCCTTCTCGTCATGATCGGCATACAACGTGTTGTACTGCTCTTGCAACTCGGCCTGTTTCTGATTTTCCGACTTAATCACACCAGCCAATCGTTGAACCTCTTCATAATATGTTAAACTCTCGTGATGTTTCTGATGTATACTGACGACTAACTGATCTCTTTCCTCCTTCAATACTTTATTCTCTTTCTGCAGCTGTTCGTTATCGCAAGACATTTGATATTTGCGTGCTGTCGCTTACGCCGTGCTTTGCTGCAAAACTTGCAACAGACTCTCATTTTTCTGTTTCAATGCCTCCATTTCTAAATCCTTATCTTGGATTAATCGCGACAACTTTGTCAACGCTTCTTTCTGCATATCGTTACGTGGCCCTCGCAATGACTGTTGCAAGTCGCGATTATCATCCAACGCTTTCTCAAGTGCCGACTTCTCCGCACCGACAGTCTTGAGCAATCGATGGACTTCATTTTTCAGATTGCTGCACTCACGCGTCTTCTCGTTCAACACAGTCATCATTTGATTTCTTTCCGAGTTATATGTCCGCACCTGCATTTGCAGCTTATGCAGATCGACTAAGTTTGAATTTCCGTCATGAAGTTTGCGATTTATCGTCTAATAATCTTAACACAGACTGGTTTTCATCTTTCAATATTTTGATCTCTCTTTCCGCTCCTGCACCATTTTTTTCAAATTGTTTTTCCGTATCACTCATAGCTTGGTGCATATTGGGGTTCCCTCTACTTGGAGGAGCACTGTGAGTTAATTCCACATCCCGGACTATTACCGGTGACTCCACGACTGACCCATTAGTGTGAATTTCTTTCTCATCTGTATGGTTCTCATAGGAGCTGTTTTGGAACGACAAATTATTCACTTTGTCTTTCAAATCTGAAATGATTTGATCTTTTTCATCCGATATCCTATCCAACTTATGTTGCAAATCGTTTTCTTTACCTTGACGACTTTCTAATTCTTGGTTCAGTTGTCCCACATGCGTCTGCAATTGTCTTGCCTCATCCTCTTTCTGACTCAATTTTTCCATAAAATTTTGATTCACATTGCTCAGCTCTGCATTCAGTTTGCTCACCTGTATCTTTAAGTCGGATATTTCGGCGTCATGCTCCACACTTGTGTCCAACTCATCCGATTTCAAACTCTGCTCATCAGAGAGCAGCTGTCTCGTATTATCCAACTCTCTGTGCAATTCGAAAATTTCAGTATCTTTTTGTCGTAAACTTTCGTTCAAAGCTTCAAAATCGTTAGCGCTCCCCGCAAACTTAGTCCGGGATAATTCCAACTCGTCCGTTTGCACACTCAACTGATCTTGCAATTCCGCTAACGACGCTTCGTGTTCCTCGATTACTTGGTTAAGCCATGAGACTTCTTCGCCTTTTTCTTGGACCGCTTTTCTTGAACTGCCCTAGTTCGGCTTCCATTTCTGTGATCAAACCAAGTGTCTTCGACTCCGCATCCTCCCAGTGATCGCCAGCCTCCTCCAATTCCTTAATCACGCTCCATCAACGATGACCTCTCACCTTTCAACTGGTCCAACTGCCCTTCAATATCTTCCATTTTCTTCAGCTCCTCAAGCTGTTCTTTAAGCTTACTCTTTCCTTCTTCCACAGCTTTGAAAAAGAAGCCGTTCTCCTCCGCAAGATTCTTAATGTCCTCCTCTTTCTCTTTCACCATCTCAGCAAGTTGCTTGTGATTCTCTAATGTCGAATTCAACATCTCTTTTGTGTGACTCAAGTCTTCCTCCAAACTCTCGCACTTTGACCTCACCTGCGACAATTCGCCATCTTGCTCGTTTTTCGAAAGTATAAATTTTTCGTACTCCTCCTGGAGGTTACTCGAATCTAAATCTCTTGATTCCGACAACTCGTGGACGGTGTTCTCAAACTGCTGTTTTTGATCGGCCATAGCTTGCTGGGTGTGCTTCAAATCCAGGCTTAAACTCTCTTTTTCTGCAGACAACGCTTCGACATCAAGTTGCAGATCGGACAATTCCTTCTCCTTCCGTTCCACATCGTGCAACACAGCCTGCAGCTCATTATCTTTTTCATTCCAAGTTCTATTCAGCTGTTCGTTTTCAACCATCATCTTCTTAACCTCGAATCTTTCCTTCCAGTTCCGATTGCAAATCTTGAAATTCTCTCCGTGCTGCCTCCTTCGCATTAACAGCTGCCTCAAGATCTTCCTCCAGTTTGGTAATGGCCCCATCAAGCCTTGTTTTCTCATCACCGTCCATAATATCCGTAGCCTCCTGTTTTGCTTGAGACAACTCCGCTTCAAGCGAACCTAATTTCATAGACAGCTCGTTGACTTCTGCCTCTAACTCACTCTTCCTGTGATCAAGAACTTTATTTGATTCTTTCAGTTCGCAAAGCTCCGATTTTAATTGGCTTTCATGTTCTTGATTACTTTGTTGGACTTCGCCCTGCTCTACATTCTCTTGTTGTGAACTCTCCTTCAAGTGGCTCAATTCACTTTCTAAGTTCTCCTTGATGTGCTGAGACTCATCTAGTTCTGAGTCTTTTTCCGTGAGTTGCTCGGAAAGAGTTGCGATCTCATCCTGGAGATGGTTGATGGTTTTAGATAAATCGTCTTTTGATGAAATCACCTGAAAGAAAAAAGTTTGAAAATATAAAATACTATTATCAGTATCATTCTGGACACTTTTTGAGTTATTTCAAATGATTCTTTTTTAATTTGGTGAAAAGAAAAGAGTTAACTTTGAGGTTATAAGGCCAAAAAAAAATTGTTTGGTTGCAATTCAAAGACAAAAATTAGAGTCGGTAGGTTGATTCTTATTTATTTATTTGTTTTTTTTGGGCCCTTCCTCCATTTTTAAAAGCTTGTATTGACAAATGTTTGAACATTTTACGGTAAAAATCAAATTTATATGTAAATACTTCTTGTTTTTAATAAAATATGCATTTAATGAATAAAATGAGAGAATAACAAATTATAAAATATCTGTGATACTATGAAATTTAAGGTTTCTTTTAAAATGAAGTGATTGGGAAAAAACCACCCAAGATTTCTAATTATGTTGGCCGGTCACAGAGGGCAACCAAACATTTTTTTGTCTAATATTAGTAGACAAACTATAACATTAATGAGAAAGTGATGTGATGACACAATCACCCTAAGTCATATATACACATACTAGCTTCTGGTGGCCGACCCAGTGCTTGGCATGTGAGGGGTCTCGGGTTTGAATACTTCCATTCCCTAAAGAGCACTTGGAGAGTTAGGGTTAATAAATTGTAGACCAATCAGAGTTTCATAATAAAAGTGCACTGAACTATGACCAGGAACAGGTTAGAAATGTCAACATGGACGTATTAGTGCAGAATGTTGATTGGGATGTGGTCTTTTTCAGGGAATTCTTGGTCACAAAATAATGTACAGAAATTTCCATCAATTTCATTACACGATTATTTCCAATTTCAGAACACACAATTAATTCCGATCTCTTCCGATTTCATTCATAACACGGTAATTTCCGATCGCTTCTGATCCATTGATATCTGGTCAAAACTGGTTTGGACAAAAGTATATGTGACGTGTCATATCAAAAAGAGACACTTTTGGGCAGGTTATCAATTTTGAGTGCTTTACATATCTTAAATATAGAGATATTTGGCTCTACAACACTGTTTTCCCCAATGAAATCGGACATTCCTAAGCGAAGATACCGAGTTCGTAAGTTATGGTATTATAAAATTGGAAATTGAGATATCGGCCTTTAAAAATATTACTGACAATGTAAAGAGTAGGAATTACCTTGAAAATGTCTCAAAAAATACAAGATGCCAGTTATATTCCGATCTGAAACTATCAGACAATATTTTAAACATTACTAACATCACAAATTCGCAACCCCGGGCCGATTTTGGACTATTTCTCAATTTTCGATCCTGCCCAAAAGTGTCTCCTTTTGACATGACACGATCAGGGGGAATGAGTCAGATGTCGCTAACATTGATTTAGAGATATTGGCAAAGAAAGTTTTAAAATTCTTTTGTTTTCTATTGTTTTCAGCGATTGATAAAGTGATGTAACTTCGCAAAGAAAAGTCGTATCAACTTGGGGTATTCAATTTCTGAAAGCTATAAATGGCCTCTTTAGAAGTATATGTAAAACTCATTTTCGCCCAGGGTCGACATATGACTCATTCCCCTGATCATGTCACAAATGGTTATTTTGCAACTTACCTGGTTGATAGCTTCTTGGTGTTGGTTATCCAGCTCCTGCAGCTCACTCTCAAGTCTACTCCTATCCCCACTCACATCGGCAAGGGATGCTTCCTTGTCCTGCAGCTGTGTCCTGTAGGACTCCACTTCCATGCTCAGGTTATTGAGGGATTCTTCTTGTTCTGCCAGTTGAACCTGGAGTTGTTCTTTGTGGCCTGTCATAGTCTGTAGTTTGCTTACTTGTTCTTGATGCGCAGCTTCAAGTTCTTGGATCTTCAATTCTAACGACTCCTATAGCAACACAAACAAGGAGATCGGTTTATGCGCAAAACATTTTCCCACAAAAATGTTTACCACTGGAAATTAAATTTATTTGCAGCCAATAGTAGCTTTGTGCAATGTTAACCTCTGTTTTGCCTTCGCTTAGCTTACCATAGTTTACCTAGTTTATCCCCATTTTACACCTTGGTTTACCATAGTTAACCCTAGTTTTACGCTTCTTTACCTTAGTTTAACATAGTTTTACCCTAGTTTACCCCCAGCATTACCCTTGTTTAACCGGCAGCTTTACCCTATACATGTGACTTGCAGGTATTTCAGCAGTGGCAATAAAAATCATAATTATATGACCTAATTAGTGCCTCCAGTGTTTTCTTTGCAGCTTCTAGTGTTTCTAGACATTTGAACATATCAAATCAGCATGCTTATCCTTTCTCTCAATACCAAAGTGGAATCTTATTCCAGTGTTATCTTTGCAGCTTCTAGTGTTTCTAGACATTAATACATGTCAAAACCTGCTTACCTTTTCTTTCATTACCACAGCTTTATCATCTTCCAGTGTTTTCTTTGCAGCTTCCAGTGTTTCTATATTCTTATCCATCTCTTCCACAGCTGCGTTCAACTCCTCTGTCTGTTGTGTATCAAGCTCCATCAAACCCTGCAAAACCACCAAATTAAGATTATTTTTCTGAATATTAAATTGTTTTACCCTAGAACTAAGAAGGGGGGTACTAACCCCCCAAGATTTAGTATCCATCATAAAAAATGCACATGTTAATCATAAATCCATCTTTTGCGCTCATTTTAATGATAAAATTTTACTACAGCACCTTGCCCAGGGGTAGGACCGGCCATCAAAGATGACCGGAGGGGGGGGGGGGGTGATGCCCACCATTGGTTTCTACATAAAATTCAATGATTTTCATTTCACTATTGTGAAATTATTCCAAGAGCTACTGAGCTTTTACTTGTTAGTTAGGTAAAAATGGTCATTTGCTTTTATATTCAGGAGAAAATTTGGTAAAACTCGCATTTTTGTAGCCGAAATTTTGTAGCCAAAAATCATTTTACGTATACATGTCTACATAGCCAGAATTTCCCAAATGTGCATGGGCGCCCTCACATTGCGACATCATAGCAAGATTATGTGGGGAATGTTTGTACGCATTTTGGTATCACTCAATAGAGGAGACCCATAGCTATACATTGGTACCAAATATAACGGTATATGTTTATTATGGAAATAATAAATGGAAATAAGGGCCCTTTGTAATCTGTGATACAAAATATGGCTCAGTAGTTCTAGGGGTAATACTTGATTTCTTTTTCTCTAACTTAAATTATTTCTACAGAGGATGTTGCGTCTGTTGCAAGAAAAATCGCCCGCAAGATGTCGGACCCCTGGATATGCCAACAGGTGTTTAATTTATTGTGAAATACTGTTAGTGTTAAGTTCACCTTTTCTGCAGTAAGACTCTGCACCGCCCTGTCTTTCTCCTTGAGTTGGTCTCTCATTCGTACCACCACTTCCTCCAGTGCTTCTTTCTCCATCTCCCAGTCAGCACGCACCAATTCAAACTGCTCAATTTGCTCCTTCAGTGCGTTCGCCGCTTCAGGATATCTGCAAAATAGAATCGCACAAATTTTTTGATAATTTCGTCACTGGTCAGGTATCTGGTTGACGTTGCCACTAGCACAAAATTTCTTGCTGTAATAACACTCCACTGACAACTTCCGCATGTCAGGAATTATTGTTTCATGTTGACATTTTAATTTTTTTTCCAAATTTCTGTTTGATGGACATGATTTTGAAGACAATAAAGTTGGCAACGTTTTTGGAGTGATCACCATCAGTTTTCAAATGTAAGTTCATACGTGCTGGTGATAAACAATTTCTAAAAGTTTAAACTGACTTTCAGCACAAAAATTCAACTAACCTGGAATTTTCGATGTGTGACACACATCTTCATCAGTTTGTTATCAGATGTGTTTACTATATACAAAAAAGACACAATTCCCTCTAAATACCAGAATTTCCCTCCAAACACAGACATTTCCTGGGAAGGAGCTTCCCAAACGCCCCACTTTTTCGAGCCATGTTGATGAGCAAGTTCTGAAGTCAAACCTTATGTGTGAAAGCTATTGGTGGAGCAATAGCGCAGAAAGATATTTAGTGAACCTTATATCAAAACAAATATTCCTACTTTCCCAGAACTTATGTGGAGTGGAATGCCCTTGACAGCACTGTTGTAAATGCAACATCATTGCACTTTCAAGCTGCAACTTCATCATTAGTAAACCTCATACCCCCAAGCCTGGCATCGTCAAGAAAACCGAGTAGGCCTGCACTTTCATGTAAATGTAGTGTACTCATGATCCAATGTGTACCAGAATGGCCATTTTAGTACCTTGATCAAGCAATCTCCTCATCGACTGCAAAAACAACCTAATCACTACATCTCTCAAAACCACTGTGATGAGAGTGCAATGAGGCATGAGAAACCTTGAATAGGATTGTCACCTGGGATGATGCAGAAAAAAGAATCTGGGTTGCCAACAAATTTCAGCCCAAATTGTGGGTCAAATGCTTGAAAATTCACCCAATTTTTCACTTAACCATTGGTTTCTATGGGACAGTAAACTACCAAAGTCACAGGAGCCAATGTTGAAAAGTCACCCAATTTTTTTCTCAACTGGTTTTTATGGGTCAGGAAATTGTCAAAAGTCACAGGGATAATTTTCAAAAGTCACCCAGTTGGGCTACCAAATCGTAGGTTTGGCAATGAATGGCCTACTTGTACACACAGACAAGTGCAGTGATGTGTGTAAATTGAAGAAGGGCAAAGACCTCAATGGGGACAGACTGATGAAGTTGAAATCTTTGCATTATGTTAATATTTACTTTTGTGCATTTCTCTTTTATCTTGAAAAATAAAATGACTCTAGCATCCACATACACTGCACACATAATTATACACCTAATTAAAAAGAAAATGTGAATTTTTGGAATAAAAACAACCAAACAAACAATTTGAAATTTGATATGTGAAAATTACTTACATGAAAATTACACTTAGTTCGATTAAATCAGAGGTCTGAGAGAGTTGCCACTAAATGTCTTTTCTTCACCCAATTTGGTAACTTTTGATGGCAACTTATACCAGCAGGGTCTAGCTTCTAAGTTAATCTTTTGTCTCTTTGGACAAATTAAATCCCTGGGTCTATCAAAATAAATTTGAATTTAAATCAAATTAAATTTAAATTTAAATCACATTAAATTAAATTTAAATCAAATTAAAGGAGTATTTCATGATCATAGCATCCTCTTTTAATGAAATTTTTCATGCGAGTTATGCAAGATTATGTGTATTACACTGCTTCTTAGGCCACTGTTGTAATTTCGTTCTGGTGTACCAAAATACAAATTTGACAATATTTTTGCAAAATGAATTAACTGCAATAATGTTTTTGTACATAAACATTATGTAGCCAGCAGAGGCTGTGGATAACAAACTGCCCCCTTTAAAAATTGAAATAAAAATTTGAAAATTAAGATTATATTTTTAGTTTGAAATATTATGTAAGAAATGTCTTTTTATATTGCTAAAGCTAACAGGTTCTCAGCTTAAAACAATTCAGATTTTAATTAGGGGGGGGGGTAGATTTAGGTAGTCCCATTTGAATTGTGAGATTAAGGTCATGTTTTCCATAAGGGGTGTATGGATATCAACTGGGAAAGCCCAGTGTAACATGATCAAAACTGTGCTTATAAATCAGATCCTCCTTTAACGACACTTTCACCATTGTATAACAGCAAGTAATAGCCTACCTTTCTCGGATGCCTCCAAACATGATAGAATCGTCATATTCTCCATCAAAGCTATGATTATCTGAGCTCTCCATATGACTCAGTCTGCTGTCTGGTAAATCACTTTCAATGGTGCCTTCTGACATATTGGTTCTAACAGGAGTTGTACCTGTGGTGGAATTCAATCAATCAATCAATCAGTCAATTAATCAATTCAAGCAAATCATCAATCATTCATTCAAACATCAAAGCAAACAATTGATCAATTCATCAATCATTTGATCAGTAAATCAATCAATCAATCGATACTTCAATCAAATATCAATCAATAAATCACTCAATTTCATTTATCTGGTCTCCTTACTAATCATTTTGACAGAGTTGCTTGGTACAATGCAGTATTCACATCTTTAAATAACAATCATACATAACCAGATTAACAAACAAACAAAAAATCAAAGAAACAAACAAATGCCTACCGATAGAACTTGCAGTTACATCCGAGTCCATACTTGCTGAGGGCGACTGTGACCTCCGTTGTGCCTCTGACCTCCCAGATTTTAATTTTGCAGTGCTCTCCGTTTCGCTATCAACAGCACACTCTAAAGTCCTCTCTGAACTTGTCTCCGGATCCAGCTCTTTCCCGCTTTTCAAATTTTGTATCTTTTTATTTAAATTCACAATTAATTGTTCGCATTGTTCTTTATCGTCTGCTAACGAGGCGCAAGACTCGTTTAATCTCTGTTCCACCGATTCGAGATGGTTCACTTTGTCACGGAGGATCTTGTTTTCCGATTCAAGGCAATCAATGAATTCTGCCGTGAGTTCTTGTTGGTCTGCATCACCCATGTCAGTAATGACGCTTGCGGTTTGGTCCCACGTTTGATTGCTGGCCGTTTCCAAGGTTGCTATTGCGTTTTGCCCTCTGATACCTGTTCGTGCAAAATGAAAACATATATGTCAATTACACATGGATGAATGGGTGACCCCATTTATAATTCACACTCCCTGTGGGGCAGTTTAAAGTCATGTTTTTCAGAGTGGGTATATGGATTCAAACTGGAATAGCCCATTACACCATAGAACAGATATACAATTTTTTAACCCTGATGTGGCAGTGACGACAACGCACTGAGGCAGCTGTTTCACTTGTGTATGTATGCGGCGTCTTTACGCGTGTGCGTATGTACGCCAGCGCTTTGAGCGAACACTAGCGATTTGAGGCTGTGCCCAATGAAATGCACGTACACTGAAGTTATTGCCACATCAGGGTGAAAAATGGTATTAGAGAAGAAACAGGACAGAAAGGCACCTTTACTTTGTTACCAAGCGGACATTTTATGATTTAAACAAATGGGTACTGATTTGTGAATTATTAATTGATATGCATGTTTGTTAAACTTTATTTACAAATTCTATGAAATGATTTTTAGTTGTGGCCCTTTTTTTTGCAAAGTTTTATATGTGTACGTTACTGGCCATATGTGACACGATCTGATCCATGGAGGCCAAAGGCGGCAAATTTGAAATTGAGATAAAGGTAAAAATATTAAGTAAAAAAACAATAAAATACAAAAGAAAATTGACATCAACAAACTTCATAACTTAAGAACCAAGTATGCTAGACCTTTGGTGTTTCAGTATATGATAGCCTTAAGTTTGTTTTGTAATAATTTGAGTAACTCAATTTTCAAAAATGCCTCTGTTGGCCTCCATGGACCAGATCGTGTCACATATATTGGCCTTTGAGGTTGCTGTAGGCTGCTTCTAGCAAAGGGTGCAACAATGGGCAAGTTTTTCAAGAAATTTGGACCCATTCTGCAATTTTTCCCAAGTTTTTTGGCAAATTTCAAACATTTTGGCTACAGTTGGACGAAAATAGGGACTATTTTTCAGAAAAAATTGGAAACATTTTGAAAAAATTATCCATCCATATGTGATACCAAAATTGGTATAAAAAGGGGTCTTTCATATGAATCCCATGCTTGCGGCACATCCTTGTATTGTTATCAATCAAATGTATTTATCCAATCAATCAAATTGACTTATCCAACAAATTTGTATTGATGCCAATAAGGCATTTGCCCCCTCCTTATACCAAGGTAGTTAAATTATCAGTAAAGAGTAACAATGTTAGTTCGGGCCCCTGCAGTCACACAAGTTTGTTCTTGAAACACTTGAAATGGGCTGATCCTGGTTGTGATGGCTACTTCTAGATGTAAGCTGATTAGGGTTCTGTGCATATAGTGCTGGGTCCCTGAACGGATAGTGCAAAGAAGAAAATTAAGAGGACAGTACCCACAGCCCTACTATACCTTTTCACCAACCTCAATCATTCGGTTGACAAGGTCTTGTTTCTCTTGCAGTAATCGTGTACGACGAAGCATGGCTTGGGACGAGAATTTTTTGCGGGCGTCTTGGACTTCTTGTCTAAGTGTACTGGTACTTGCCTAAATCAGAATTTGGGAATAATTGATAATGTAACTTATTTTGCTATTACTTAACTGAATACTTGATTGCTCAAACAATATTATGATATACATGATGGTATAGAGAGCAGTAATTATATGTACCAAACAACACGGTATTATATAATGTGCAGCTAAGAAACAAGTAAATCCTTTTTAACAGGGAAGACGGCAGCTTGGCAATATTTTGTGCAACCATTTAATGCCAACATCATAAAATGTACATGTAGTTAAATAGCCAACATGCCCAATATGGCACATAATAGTATAGTTGTACATGTACGGCTGATCAACATGTTAAAGGCAATCACAGAGCGAGACTAAAATTGGGTTATTGTAGTTCAAATACATACACCCCCTGTGGAAGATGTGACCTTGATCTTAACCTAAATGGGTGAATCCATTTGCAATCTGCACCCCCTGTGTGGGATATAAAGGACATGTTTACCATAGGGGTGTATGTATTTCAACTGGAATAGCCGACTGTTAAAAGGGCATACTTCCACCTTCTGGTGCTACAAGCAACAGCTGCTGTTGCTAGAATTCCAGCAAAATTAACATGTGTATGCCTGTGGGTGTGCATTTGTTTGTTTAGGTATAATTATGCGTGTAGGGGTGGATGCACATGTGTCAGGGGAAGGGCGGGGTGCATGCATGTGTGATACATATCAAAGGCCAATATTTTCAGCATGTTTTAGGTATGGGAGACAAATATGTTGCACTGCACCATCACTGTGGAAATACACCTACACCACCAGCTCCTTTTACTACTGCCCCCAGAGGTACACTGCTGCCCAGGTACTCTGTAGCTACTCCCCTAGAGTATCAATGCAGGACCAGACCAGTAGGGGTGTGTGTAGTATACTGTAGGTGTGGTTCTGATGTGTGTTCTCTGCAGTGGTAGTGAAGAACTAGCTCCGTACACAGACTGCTACACCCCTTGAATAGGATGAGCGAAGCAAGTTTGGCCGCCATATTGGAATATCTCAGAAGGTATTGGGCTATTCCATCTTCCACTCAAAGAGTGTGAATTTCAAATGGGGTTACCAGCATGGGTGACTCCATCTGAAACCTACAATTAAGGTCATGTCTTCCATTGGGGGTCTGTGAAAATAAAGCACCATGATTTGGTACACATAATTATTGCCCCAACCAACATCTGTTGTGCAAATGCAAGCATTTTTGGTTACAGATTTACACCTTTTCCTAAAATACACCACTCCAAAATATATACTGGTGACAATAAAATATTATCTGAGCATACTTTTCTCTCAAAATTAACAGCATTGTATGAAAAGTGACACCTAATGGGATCTTACCATTCAAATTCTAGAGATTACAAAGTTGTCCAAAATTTTAAATAGTTGCTAATAATCAAGCAATTTGGTAATGAGTGGAATGATTTAATGAAATAGTATGTAGCACTATACTATTTTTCACCCTAAAGTGGCAGTGACGTCAGTGTGATTTTGTTGGGGCAGCCTCAGATCGCTAGAGTACGCCCAAAGCACTGGCATACGCACACACACTTGAAGACGCAGCATGGATGCCCAAGCGAAACAGCTGCCTCAACGCGTTGACATCACTGCCACATCAGGGTGAAAAATGGTATAATAATATATTACATGCCCAGTAAAAATGCTTGCATTGCACATCAAATTTCACCATAAATAGAATTATTATATATATTTATAGAAATATTATACTTATTTAAATACTTATATATAATAATTAATAATAATAATTAACTAAACAGTCTGCATATTGAATTTTAAATACCTTTGTACATAATATATATATGTGTACATGTTTCACTGTACAAATTTTCAACTGTTTTCATTACAAATTTTCAGCTTTTTTTCTTTAAAAAAGCAAGCTTTTCGCCAATGCATTATAAATTGCATAAACATAATTCAACATGTACATAACTGTACTGGGCTCCCTACATGATCTCTGTCTATGAACAATCTTAATTCATCAAATTCAAAAAGTGACGATAAAGAGAAAATAGATTTAAGCTTAAAATGTTCATATTCAAAAAATTCTAGTACTTCCGTACACAGCTGGTGTTACAAATGTATGTAGTGTACATTGTAATGTTAGACTTGACCCAAGCCCATTTGTTCAATACACACAATCACTCTGTATTTCCCTTTTTCAATCAGTATATCAGAAACAAATGCATGTATAAAGCTAGTGATAGACTTTGCCAAAGATCTAATGGCATAACAAAAAAAAATGGGTAGGGGTGTTCTGCCGAGAATATGAAAGTGGATCCATCAATACACCAAAATGTTGGCTACAGTGAGGCAAAATTGGGCTATTTTCAACAAAAAAAAGTGTGAAAATTGGGGAAAAAAATGTCCCATCCGTACACCAAAATTGACCTAGAAAAGGGGGTCATTGATATACCAAAAGGCCAAAATGCTACCCATGTTTGTGCCACGTCCCTGTATGGTCATTTTGTACTGAGTAACCCCTGGCATGTAAGGAGCCAGGGTGCAGAGCTCTAGCAACTGTAATTAAGTATCGCTAGATTGTTCATATTTACTTTGCCTCTCCGCAAACCTACGATGCTGCATATATTAATAATACTCAATTTTAACAAATGGTGAAATAATGTTAGTAGCACACATATTGTTAGTTGAATGTTTATATAGCCAGAACAGAGGTTTACACCAATATTCCGACTTGGGGTTTGTGCACATTGCCATTCCAAAATCTGCTTCATTTTGGATACTTTTTTATCTTTTCTTCTAAATGAATTAATTGCCAGTCCAAAAATTTGCTTTAGTCACACCCAAGTTATTTTTAACGCTTTGGATTTGAATATATGCATATTTGAAATGAATTAATGAATAGACATCTTAATTAAGACAATGGTATTTGACTTAGCTAATTAAGCTAACGATACATGCCTGTGCATTGCTTCTACCTTGGTGGTTGATTGGAGTGCAAATTATAATAATAATTATTTTTTCATTCATGATGTTAAGAGAGTTAGTATGTGGTTAAATGGTATATGTTCGAAATCATTCCATGTTTTAGAATGCAACGGGCTATTCCAGTTGAAATCCACACACCCCTGTGGAAAATATCACCTAAATCTTCCACATAAGGAGTGTGAATTTCAAATGGGGTCAACAGAATGGGTGACTCCTTTGAAATCTAAACCCCTGTGCAGAAGATGCAGGTCATGTTGTCCACAGGGGGTGTAAGGATTTCAACTGGAATAGCACAAATGAAAGGGATGCTTTCCTGTAAGATTGGCAGCTTTGAATTGGAAAATTATGACACTATTTTTGCTTTTAAATTGGCTCAGCGGTACAAAGACGTATCTCCATGAGTTAACGCATGCATAGCACATAACCTATACATGCAGGAGTTACAGACAGCAGCTAAACGGACACACTATGGACCACAATGGCCTCATCCCAATGGTATAGTTCAATAATCTCAATCAAACAATCAAAGTGCTAAATTTGACCTCCAGGTGCAGAGTATGAGTTTGTGTACTCAAATTTTGAAAGGTCATTCAATGAATGAACAAATGTATTGGGGTTACAGAACTGTGCCCTGATAGATGAGCATGTTGTGGATCGTAGTGACATTTAGTCTTTCTTCCACTGAGTCATTGATTAATGCAAACAAATAGTTCATGTTTTGCATTGAAGAGGCCTAAATGGTTACTACTTAAAGAAATGATGTAGTCCAAGTTATTTCTAAAGATCATAAATGCATTCAGAATTTTGTTTTAAGGTACGGTAAGAATTTTGGTGGGAATCTCTAAGTCAATTCTTGCAAGGATTTTTCAACGCATGTTAGCTTTAAATCAGTGTTGATTATTGTCAACATGTTAACTGAACACTGCAACAAAACACAATGATAAAATCACACTGTTTACTGTCAAAGAGGACACAGTGCACTGCTTGTGATACAGGCTTATCTATCTGCTGTCAAAATGGGAAATTTTGTGGCAATTAATTTTTTGCGCTTTACCAATTTTGAATTGTTTCATTTGTTTAAAAGGTGCGCTTCTAAGCTTCCTTTCATTGAGCTATACACAAAAGGAATACATTTGTACACTGCTATTTTCGCAGCATCTGCTTGAAACACAAAAAGTGCAAAAACAAGTGCAAAAATTTTGGACTTTTCAGTATTTACCTGGATATGGGCTATTCCAGTTGAAATCCCTACACCCCCTATGGAAGACATGACCTTGATCTCTCACACAGGGAGTATAAAAATTAAATGGAGTCATCCATCCAGGCAACTCCGTTTGAAACTCACACTCCCTGTGTGGAAGATTAAGGTCATGTCTTACACAGGGGTACAGATTTCAACTGGAATAACCCAATACAGGTTCACTTTGATCATTTAAAGGGCAGGTCCATAGCCAAAACAACATCATATCATTGGCAAGCTAATATTATGAGGACAATGAAAATGACTCCTTTTTTGAGAAAATAAGACGTTTAAAATTAATTTTCCGCAAAAACCAACTTAAGCGGTGAGTTCCTTCGAACGAGACAGATTTGGCCTAGAAAACCGGTGACGTCATGAAATGAGATGTGCCCGTTGTGAGAAAAGGGACTCTAAACACTCGTAATGGACAGAACCTATACTGTTGCTGTTCACAGCAAAAAATTCCAAATTAAGTATTACAAATTTCATGGTTTTTAAGCATATGGATAAAATCAGCCGCTTCTTTTTTATATATTAGACAATTGTGATATTATAATTCATATGTATATCAATATCATGAGAAATATTAGGCCTAAAAAATAAATACATAATTTGAGCTTAGAATTTCATATGAGACTAGCATATAAACCGTGTTAGTCCACAAACTCATGCATCTGATTTCCCTGTATCATGTGTATATTGCAATGCTATAGTTTCAGTTGGATGAAATATTACAAAGCAAACGCATAGTAACAAAGATCTGTGTGGGCTTTGTTCCCGAAAGAGAACAAAAGCGTGCATATTGTTATGCAGCATTGTTATGGTAAGTGATAGTACAACTCATTGTTGCTAATGTCAAACTTGTCAAAGTGATTGTGATTGTATGATGAGAGCACGATAAAGTGTCCGCTTCATTTACCTCGCCATCAGTCAAACGGGGAGAACACGTGACGCTTCAAACGGGGAAGAACACGTCGAGGCTGAACTTTACCCATACAATTTCTCCTTTTTCAGGAGAAATACGCACAAAAAAATTGCAACAAGTGTCAACTTGTAATGTAATATTTATTATCTTCAAATAGAGATAAACTTGTTCTTGCTATAGACCTGCCCTTTAAGTTCATGCTTATTTAAGTTAGCAGCCGTAATAAGTGTTTTCGACAGGGCAAAAATAGAAATAAGTAAACATGGATTTTCGTGCACATTCAACAAACAATCTCAATGCAACTGGGCCAAAAATATAGATGGAATGAATGAAATGCAGAATTGATGCAGGTTGATATTGTTTCATGTTACTGGAAGGGGAGGTCAAAGCAAACTCCTCAAGTGGGCTATTCCATTTAAAATCCACACTGTACTACCCCTGTGGAAGATTTTGGAAATATCTCCCACAGAGGGAGTATGAATTTCAAATGGAATGAACATGCTAAGCAGATCCATTTGAATTTCATACTCTCTCTGAGAGAGATTCAACCTGAATCTTCTGTTGAGGGATGGTAAGTTTCAAATGGAGCTGCCTAGTGTGTTCATTAACTTCATTCCATTTGAAATTCATACTCCCTCTGTGGGCAATATTTTCAAAATTTTCCACAGGGGTAGTGTGTATTTTAAATGGCATAGCCCAATGTGTTTGGTGTGCAGGAGACTGGTATGTAGTCCACTAGGGTAGGAATGCATTATAGTCTGTAGATTGTAGCTTTTAAACATCAAATAGTTATGAAATGAATTCAAACTGAAGGTAACAATGGGTGTTAGAAACAATGACTTCTTGAAGTCACGATAACGGTTAAAACCCAAATCAAGGTCAACACCTAGGTTTCATTATCATTGAGGTATAGGACTTTTTATTTTTTCGGAGGAGAGCAGGTAGGGCAACTACTTGATTATATTTCTACATGTTCATACTACATACTCTGAAAATTTTAGAAAATTTGCACGAGTCCGTTTTTTAAAATCACATTTTGTTCCTAAAATGGGGTTATAAGCGCCCTCAACGGGCACTCTCTCCATAGGGCTACACGTGAAAGACCAGTTATAGACAAATGGCCCTAAAATAAAACGGACTCGCAAAATTTCCTCAAATTTTGCATATGATGTAGATTTAACATCTGGAATGTGATGCAAGTGATGTCGTTGCTGCTCTTCTAAATTCATTTTTAAAATGTCCGCCCCAGACCAAGGTGATCAAGCAAGAAGTGGTTTTTTTGCACAAACTTAATGAATGAACAAAAATTATACAAAAGAGTTTATACTAAATATGTTGCTTCAAGGAAATTGCATCAAAAATAAAATTTTTGCATTTTTGGTGTTGGTGGATTTTAGAAATGCCAAAATTCAAGGATAACATTTGGCACTTCCAGCAATTTTTTTAGTTCAAGGGTGCCAAACCTTTTTTAAGGTTAGGGAAGCGAGCCTCTGATTATAGGAAAACCATGAAACAATTTTTGATTCTAAAACATTATTTTGTACCAACATCTTGCTTTTCTGTGCGATTAAACTATTCCAGTTGAAATTATACACCCTATGGCAGACATGACCTTATCGTCCACACAGGGAGTGTGAATTTCAAATGGGGTTACCTGAATGGGTGAATCCATCTGAAATCTACACCCCCTGTGTGGGAGATTAAGGTCATGTCTTCCATAGGGGTGTATGAATAACAACTGAAATAGTCAGTCATATGCAATACACAAAAGAAGTAATTTTTACACATAAATTTGTTTCCGTGATGATCTTTCTAAAGAATGTTAGTTTGTGGATGAGTATGTTAAAATATAAATTAATGATTTTGTAAAACGTCAAATCGGCAAAATGTTAGTAAATAACTAAATTCATGTCTGGATCATTCGTACATTAGTAGTAAGCATTCACTAGCTATCAATATGAGTTCTAAGTAACACAATTTGCACTGTGCCTCAACCACACAATGTACAAGCATGCAGAATTCGCCTCCCACTCTCATGTTTAAGTAACGATCGACGGTGGGATAGGTGGCGCTAACAGGCTGCTAGGGATAATACACATATATAAGGAATAAAGCAGAAACTGTACATGGCTTGCATCCAACTCGGCCAGTAGCCGGTGTTTTGTGGCATTTAAGTCGTCTCTGACCTGTTCGGTGTCCTCACGTAATCTGTCCAGTTCCTCTTCTTGCTCTGTGGGTGAGATGGATAGGATATATCAACAACATGAAACAAAATGAATAGTTTATGCCTATTGGACTATTTCAGATATCAATGGCATTCCCCCTGAAGATAATGAAAAGTTGTTTCTTACCAAAAAATTCACAGGCTAGAATTTTTTTTTTTTTTTAAAGAAGAATTCCCAGTTTGAGAAGAATTAGATCAAAACAAGTGGGATTTTCTAGTGTGAGGCATTTCATTTAAAAAAAAAGGGGAATTTTTAGTTTGAGAAGAATTTCATTAAAAAAAAAAATTATGGGAATACCTAGAGAAAAGCTCTGGTAAAATGTCACCTAAACTTATGGGAATTAAAAAGAATGTGATTTCTTTTGGGGACTTCCACTGCAAACTGATGACATTTCTTGGGAATTTCCACAGTTGAAAATGTGAATATTTAAACTGAGACTTTTTCTCACATCTTCATTTGCATTTGAATACATTTCTGGAAAAGCCCATTGAAGTACATATGTGCACAGTATCTATTTGGTTCTAGTCAAGTACACTACAAAGTATCTAACTGCTTCCATCCATTAGTAATGTGTGATTTGTCGCTAAATATTGATTTTGAGATACAGCCAATAGCGTTTAACTTCCTTTGTGTTTTATTGGTCTGAGCAACACTAAAATGACCATATCTCTGGAAGCGTAAGTCAAATTGTGGTGCCGTTTTCATCAAAATAAAGCTTAGAAAATGGCACATGAACTTCAAAACCAAATTTTATAACCTCACATTTGCTGTGTCTAAGTGAGTAGTAAGAAGGCTTGTAAGGGAATTTAATGTGGATACAAGTTTTATATATACAACGACTATTTATAGGTTAATACATGCGTATCACTTGTTGGGAGTGAAATTGTGCAAAATAATACATGCGTACTGAGATATTGATGCGTCTAATACACTCCCCCTTTGGGGCTCGTGCATTAGACGCACCAGCATCTCAGTACAAGTGATTATTTTGTACAATTTCTCGAGCAACAAGTGATAAGCATTTATTAACCTATTTCATACACGAGAAAAAAAATCCCGTGATTTTTGCATTTTTATAACAAAATTGCCACTAAAAATTTGGAAAATGCAGGCAAATATAAATGCTACAACCCGCAAACAAAATGAACGCGTCCGAAAGCATTGCGCGTACTACGTGGAGTGCGCGCCCGTGCAATTGTACAACATTTATGCACGGCTAGTAATATACTAACGGAGGCTCTGATTGGTTCCCACTATCTTGGAGTGTATGAAATTATAATTAAGTAGAAATACCTTTGATCCTCTGTTGTAACAAGTCTACTTCCTCCATCTTTTGTTTCTCCATTAATTCCTTCTGTTTCTCCATATTTTTCTCCACCTCCTCATATTCCACTTTCCACCTCTTCCCCTCCTCCTGCTCAATGTCCAGTTTTCCCGCCAAGTCCTTCTTAACATATTTCAGAATATCATTCTCTTGAATCAGTTTCTCTTTTTCTTGCACCAACTCTTCGATTTTTTCGTGCAGAGTTGCGACAGAGTGCCCCCTTTCTTTATCCGACTCTCTTAATGTCTCCACTTCAAGTTTCAATTCTTGGTTTTCACTTTCAATGTGTGCTAGCGTTTGCTGTGCTTTCTTGAGTTCATCTTGTAAATGTGTTAAAGTGTCCTCCTGGTTATCGGACATTTCAGGAGATGCAACGCGCATGATTGGAGTAGTAGGTATTGATGATGGCGTACTGCTCCCCGACGATAACGCTTGTTCCAATTCATCTATTCTGGCGTGATAGTCTTCCATTTCTGTTTTATGTTTCTTTACGAGTGTAGCCATTTTTTGCGAGTGAGCATTTTGCAGCATGGACATCTGGTGCTGCGATTCGTCGATTTCTCGCGTAAGTTGTCGTTCCAGATCTTTGATTTTGGCTTTGAGTTGTGCTGGGTCCTCATCAGGACTATCTATGTAGTCACCACCCATTTGAAAATGTGCTGCATGAGGCCCCTGAAATGGGATAAGAAAAATGATTTCAAAATGTTATGTTTTCTTTCGCTTTTTTCTGTAAAAGTAATTAATATAAAATAAGACCAATATCTCATGGACAAGAACTGACATTCACTTCTTAAAATGTTCCATATTTGACAGAATTGATGTTAATTTTATAATCCTTTACAGAGCTTGAATCAAATGTCTTAGCACTATAGCCAAAATAACAAATTCTCGATCATGAGAGGATGTACCTTCTGCGTCAGCGTACTTTTCATAGAATAACACGATCGCGCGACTTGCATGACAGAACCTTGACCTTGCCTAGTAACGACCGTGTGATTGGTCAATTCTCAAAAGCTGTGTTTGCGCCGGTCTTTGCTTGGTACACTCGACGCAAATAACTGTGCGTACCCAAGTTGATCGAGAATTTAATATTTTGGGTATAGCATCCTAGCATGTGTACTAAAAGAGTTTTTTCTTTCATTTGGGTGTCCCTAATTGACCGTGTGTGCTACAAGGTCCACCCTACCCGCATCTACCCTCACCCTATATACCCTCAGATGGCGATGACTATACACACCTGTAAAGTGCCATTCCCTAATTGCATGTCATCCTTGGGCAGGAAAGACCTCCTGTCATTGGCCTCTGAACATGTTTAGAGCAAAACCTCCTATAGGTGTAACCTTTTGGCAGTTTTGTTTTAACATGTTCAAGGGCCATAAGTATGTTTGCGCCCAATGATGGTGAGTCTGTACCAAAGCAGCCCCAGTTAACAGGCAAAATTTCACAAAGTTCATACAAAAATTAGGCCCTTTACAGGCCAACTGGGTATAGTACCCTGTACACCCTTTCTAATTGTTTCCATGCAGAGTGGCTGTGTATTCCCCCAATTACAGGCATATGTGTCTCATTCTTGACCCCAGTTCAATAGTGAAAACAAGTGCACACACATATCAATAATCTCCATGTGACAAATTAAATGTCTTGCCTGTCCACTCATTTTATGCAAGTGTCAATTTGAAGCTTAAACCTATACCCACCTCAAGCCTAGGCATATAACATTTTGAGACTTGAGGTGGGGAGGTTCAAACTTCAAACTGATGCTTGCATTAGTTGCTCACATTGAGAATATAAAAGCCTCACCTGAGATGAGTTAGTCTCTGCTACATGCTTCCAATGATCACACTCGGCCTTTAACCTTGATACTTCATTAGAGAGCCTATTGATATCATGTTGGGAAGAGATGACATCCACAAAGTCTCTGTCTCTGTCATCAGCTGTTAGAGCCGAGCTGCTTAACATGGAAGTTGAGGTGCTAGTGGATAGGCCTGCAGTTGTGGCAGAAGCTGACAACATATCCTGGTGCAGGTTCTGCATGGCATGTTGTTGCTGCTTCAAGGTTTTTATTTCATCCTAGAAATTATGAAAAATATAAGATTGAAGAAGTCTTATGAACAAAAATTATAGATCTTTAAAAAAAATGCAGCCATTGAGGAACACTCGGTCATTAAACGGAGACGCCCCTTTTAGCGTTAGCTTTGAAAATTTTATTTATTTTCCACCCGATTTACACAGTTGAAAAATCAATAAATTTAATTGTCCAAAGATAATGTTAAATAGGGCGCCTCTGCCTTATAATTTATGCATAATTAATAAAACATCAAAGATTGTTAAATATTATGGTCTCTGCAGAATTAACAGGTTCTTTGTCACTTGTCCTGCTGTCTTTCGTTGTCACTTGTCCTACCGCATCTGCTATCCGAACATGACCTACATGCAATGACCATCTGGGGTTACCTTTCTCCCAGCAAAAGTGTGGGGCATCAAGACAATGGCAGTTGGTGTCTTGGGTTACCATTACCACAAGTTTTTTCTCTCCCAGGTTACATTTTTCCATGCCCATGATTTGGTGGCACTAAGGCAAAAGCATGGTGCACCCATTTTTGCCACTGGTGTCTTGGGTTATTTTCTCCCTGCACACATTTGGGGGCAGCCCTCGAATTAAGGATCTGAAGGGGCACGGCAACTTTTTTAGGGCAAGTTGATAATTGCCTTGGATTTTCACTGAAAAGGCAAGGCAGCATGGCAATTTGTAATATTTCAAAAGGGCATCAAGGCAACTGTTGAAAATATGAGAAGGGCACCAAGGCAATTTTTCAAAAGCGAATAGATGCATTGCTGTCAGCTGAATTCGACACCAAAGTAAAATTCAACTCCCTCAACTTTACACTAAAACTAACCTGCTTGCTCAAAAAACCTGCTTAAATAATACAAAGCAATCAAAAATCAACAGTTTAATTTAAATTTTGCGATCCCTAGTTCTGAGCTGCAAAACTGACTCAAACAGCGATGAAACAGCTGTAACTTTGGTAATAATATTGATCAAATTCGCGGGATAAAAACTATGTTGCAAAACATATCTAGAGATGGGCTCACATGTACAAGATAAGACGATACCGGAAGGGGGATCACCATCGGTTTGCAATGGGAAGTCAATGTTTGCTAATCGAGAGATCAATAATTGATTTGCCCAGCGCTCGGATTTCGTTCATGACACGTGAAGAAGCTTTAATAGTTACTAACAGTGTTTCTGATTGGTCGATAGTAGGCTGAAGGTATTTCTCTGACCAATCGAGAAAATAAAGTCAGATTTCTAGCAACCAGATAATGTATAAAAGCCGATGTGATTGGCTGAATATGTAAGCTTACGTAGGGGTAATGAATATTAATGGCAACAAACTATTGTGTATACTGTGATTGATAGCTGGGTTACGATCAATTCTTTGGTTACGATGCTCAAAATAGCGATCGTGTTCAAGATTTTCGATTTAATTTTCCACAATTTTTGGGGGTCAGTAACCAGTACTTGTTAATGATTTTATAATGAAGGTGCAAGGCTGGCCGGCTAGGGCACCCACAGCAACTTCATTTAGGGGCACGGCAAGTGACTGCCGTCGGTAAAGGACATATTTTGAGGGCATTGCGGCAATGGGGTGGGCACCCACGGCAATATGCCGTCGGTGCCGTGGGTTAATTCGAGGGCTGTTTGGGGGAACCGAGACATAAACCATAGGGCACACAACTGCCATTGGTGCCTTGTATTACTTTTCTCCCTGCACACATTTAGAGGCACCAAGGCAAAAGCCATGGGGCACCCAAGGCAATTGCCATTGGTGCCGTCAGTCACTTTCCTCCCTGCACACATTTGGGGCACCAAAGGCAAAATAATTTTGGTGTTTTTTTTATCCCTGCACACCCACCTGTTTTTCATGTAGTACTGTTCTATACTGTTGGGAGATGGTATTAATCTGTAGCTCAGAGGCCTCAGCTTTCTCTGACAGTTCTGCATTGAGGATTTGAAGTCTCTCATTCTAATAAAAGGGGAAGAAACAGAAACATAATAATACTTACTACATGTATGTAAATTTAAAGCAATATTGTAAGTTACATTTGCTGATGGAGGATGTCATCAATTTATGACCATGACAAAGTTTACAGAGTGCACGATATCAGTCGAATTTGAACTTGACCGACTTCATTTTGTGACAGCAACCTCATCGTTCAAGTTCAAACTGAAGCACAATCATTCTCTGCTTGGTGTACTGTAAAGGGTTTCTTCAAGGTCAGACAGAACATTGTTCCACTGTACGGGAATAAATTAGGGGTTCATTCATAGGATTGAGGGCATGATCGCTGTTTATGCCCGAGGCATGAGCCGATGGCATAAATCAACGATCATGCCCAAAATCCTATGAATGAACCCCGTTCATACATACCCAACATTCTGAACAGTGTTAGCAATTCAATACAAATGAAAATAATAAGGGTTTACAAGTTTAAATAACATTTCCATGTACCGTTTTCCATCAAAAATTGAGAGAAAATGAGTCGACCTACTTGCAGGAAGCAGCTCGGCTCACAAGGTCAACTGCCTTCAACGCGTTCATCATTTGCGTTCCGCGTGAGATGGAAGCGGTGACATGACGCAACACTAGCAAATCGTGGATCACATTAATTGGGTGACGCAGCTTGTTTATGACCTGCGTACTGGTCATAAACGGAATTTATGACCAGCACAAAACAGCCCAAATCCAATCAGAAACGTCGTTATATCGTGAGTATGTACAAAAAATGTATGAATCTTGATTCTTGCTGAGTAAATTTAAGAGAATCATTAGATTCTGGCCAATCAACTTCTGTGTACTACTGTAAACAACATGTACAAAAGTTTGCTAGATTCACACAAGAAAGAATCTTTATGAGAATCAATTTTTGGATTCTCGCAAAAATTGCGACCCCGATATAAAAACCCAGATATAAATCTCCAAAATAGTCCATAAATTAATTAGCTAACTTGATAAACTGAATATGACAAAGCATCTGATCTGGTTACAATTACACTGGGTTAGTACAATAATCCCTATTAACCCTAACACCCAAAAATCTTACAAAATCTTACGATGAAAAATTCTGCGCATGCATGAATCCCAGGGTCTGCGATGACGCAATCAGCCTAAGTGTTATATGCGACGGAATTGCTGGCGGGCAGCAATAACCCGTGTAGCTACCGGACCGTGATCGTGTGGTTGGCATGCGAGGGGTCAAAGGTTCAATCCGGGGTGCCAAGTCAAAATTCTTCTTCTCCTTGACTTTTTCGGATCTTCTTTGACTTCCGATCCCAAAAAGCAGGGTCCAGTGTTAGGGTTAAACAAAATAACAAATTTATCAAAAGTGTTTTGTATCAGTTATCACAGTCACCATTGTGTGACAAAGTTGAATGAATTCCAGCTGCTGGGTGCAATTAACTGTCAGCTGGATGCCAATTATAAACCAACATTCTATGTCATGTCAGGGATGAAAAAACAAAACAAACAAAAGTTGAAATTTGTTTTATTAAAATGATGCCGATAATTTAGCACATCCCTAAAAACTCACCTACCTGAACTTCATGTGAAAATACCGACCTTAATCAGAGGTGTAAGTGAGGTAACGATCCACTCCCTGAAAAACATTTCTTGAAACCTTCTTGGAAAGGCGACCCTTTGTAATCACCTTCGAACCGCACATACAATGTATTGCAATCACATTTGAACAAGGGTATTTGTAATTCATACAGGGAATAGTGGTGCCAATACTTTTCAGTGCTAGGGCACGGCAAATTGGCTCCAAGGCTGCAGTGAATAACTCCCATATACCCCAGTTTTTAAGATTCCAAAGAAGTGTCCAATATAGCATATATTTGAACAGTTCTACCCATGCAGGGCTATGGCCACATTCCCGCCCCAAATTTTCAAAAGTAAAAAAGGTCCCCAAAAATCTGTTGTGAGCGTAGCAAGCAAAAAAAAAAAATTTTGTGAAGAAGGTCCACTTTTCACAAAATTTCCCTCCTCCTGGAAAAATGTTCACTTTTTCAAAGTATGCATCCCCTCAAAAATCCTGCATACGGGCCTGTATTGCTGACTAAATGTACCCTCTATTGTTCTCAAAAACAAAAATGTTATTGACAAGATCTAGCACTTACCTCAGCTTTTTGACTGATACAGAATGTTTCCAAATCCTTGATTTTACTGTGTGCTACTTTCAATTCTGTTCCTTGATCTGTGGGTGAACAATTTAGAAGTTTGTCAGTCATGAATTTCAATGTGGGGGAAAGACTGGAAAAATGTTGCAAATATGAGCCTTTTTTTTGTTGGAAACAGTCTCCAGCGATAATTGGAATTGTTAAAAAACAACTGATTGTTTTTTTTAATCAAGTACCGATGGTCTGAAAATATAAGAGAGGTTGCGATGTTACATACATGTATGTGGTGCGTGGACCGTGCGTTTATACAATGATCAGAATAAAGTTTTCTAACGTGAAACAGTAAGAAAACAACTTTGACCCCATGCGGAACATTTCCGGGTCATCGGGTCATTTTTCCCCAGGGTTTTCATGAATCTTGGCGCTATTGGGCTTTGGCCTATCAGAGCTGCTCTTTCATATCGCTAGGTCATCATTTCCGGGTCAGATTTTTCACGGGGTTTCCATGACTCTATGACGCTTTCGTGCTTTGACCAATCAAAGCTGCTCTCTCAATTGCGCTAGGTCGTCATATTCGGCGATTTAATTCATTGCATTATTGGATTCCAGTCAGGATAGACGGAAAAATTTTTACTCCCACCCACCTCTCCCAATTTAAGGGGAGCTTATTGGGTTTAATAAAATAATTTAAGCAAGTGCAGCTATTCAAGAAAAAACATAGTCTGTTTATAAAAACAGGTGCTGTCTTCCTTACATAAATAAGGAAAACAAGAAAAAATTTGTTTTAGATGATATAGCATGCGTTGGGCATGCTGACTAAGCACTATAAATACATTTAAATGAACTTTTGCACACAACAAGTGGAAATTAATTTAAAAGCTCCTGACATGTTCGGTCAGTTTGTAATGGAATAATATTAAATTTTATCATAATGCTTATAGCTGCAGCAAAGGAATTAGCATCAGCTTATAGCTTTAATAATGCAAAAGCCTTGTCTTCTAGAAAAAATTAACAGATAGAAAGGAATCCACACAGAAGAAAGACACTTCAACCAGGATTTTACAAGTTTGTTTAATTTTAACTAATCCATAAAAGACAAGTCAAATATTTAAGAAAAATGGAGATGTTTGTTTTATTTTAGCTTACATCGTCCAATTATATGCACTTGTATACCTATATCCATTATTAATATTCTTTCACATTCATTCTTTCAGTCTTTGTATTTCTTCCAGGTAGGATTACCTCGAGGAATCTCCAAGGTGCCAACCTTCGGAGCAACTGTTTGTATGCACTAATCACAGAATGAAAATTAATTGATGGAAAAATTCCAGCCATTATAAATTCCCCGTTGTTGGGTTTTGTGAGCACCACGTTCCTCAGCACAGCTTGCTGTAGAATAGAAATTGGGTGGAGTAATTTTACTCTTATTCTGGAGTTCACCTTTTGATTTTGCTTGATTGGGATTCGGATTCTCCAGTAGGGTAATTACTGTTGAACAGAAATTGGGTTGAGTAATTTTACTTTTATCTTGGAATCCCATCCTTTTGATTTTCCTTTTTTGATTTGCCTTGGGGTTCAGATTCCTCAGTTGGGTGTTTACTGTCGAACAAAATTGGGTCGAGCTGTTTTGCTCTCATCTTGGAATCCCAGGCATCCTTGTTGATTCAGGGTTGTGTACAAACCCTTTGCTTTTAATGATGTAATGGCTGGAATCTTTACAAATTTATATGAAAATAAATTATTGTCTATCCTGATGGCCAATAAGTAGACCAAAAATTCACGGTTCCTTGTGTTTCATTGTCTCCGTCTGGGGTTAATGGCGTTAAATATCAATTGCTAGTCTTGGTTCCAAACTAGATTGTGCTCATTCGTCACGAAGGAGAACAAGGCGGCTGGAACAAAGACTAACATCTGATCTGGTCACTCAGGCTTTGCTGTTTGAAATGTGCACAGGAGCTTTTAATAGCTCTCCTTGAGTGCTACAGGAGAGCACTAGGAGAGCACTTTACTGTACTGTATATGTGACATGATCAAGGGGAATGAGTCACATGCCGACCCTGGTCAAAAATAAGTTTTACACATGTTTCTAAACAGGACATTTGATTTAGAGCTCTCAGAAACTGAAAACTCCATTTGGATACCGTACTACAACTTTTCTTTGCAAAGAAAATCTATCAATCGCTGAAAACAATATAAAACAAAAGAATTTTAACACTTTCTTTGCTAATATCTCAAAACCAATATTAGCGACATCCACCTCATTCCCCTTGATCATGTCACATACCGTATTGTCTGTAATAAACGCCCCGGGGAGCATTGCATTTTTCCAAAAGGGGGGCGTTTATTGAAGGTGAATTGTCAGTGAAAAAAAATTAAAAATCAGGTTAAATTTCCTAATGGTGCTCCTGTAGAAAGGAGGGATTTACGACTACTGGTACCTAGAATATGGCAGCGCCCATGGAATTGCATGGAAAATGATATTTTTGTGGTACATACAACAAAATTACACCGGTAAGTGCATCATCAAGCAAGAATCTGGTGAAATTCTACCATAATTAGGCAATGGAATGGATGGAAGTTTGAGTCATAATAGGTTCATAAAATTAAGCGATCGTCACTGACAAGACTGACATGACTGATGCAAGTTTTAAGCTTACTTACACGATATAGCATAAAAATGTTCACAGAAAAATTGGGAGGGGGCACTGGGGGAGGGCATTTATTAGAGGGGGGGCGGTTATTTCATTTTTCATTCGTGATCATTTTTGTTGGACGCTGGGAGAGAGGCGGCTTCTTAAATCATCTTTATTCACGAAATTCCAAATGATATTATGTTTCAAGAATTTGGTAAGAATCCTAGTTAAGTTTCTGATTCTTATATGAGTACAGTTTTATATGCATCGTCCAAATTTCAAAGAAATTTGTTAAAATGCCAGAGCGGCGCAAAGTCTTAAGCGTGTAAATCACATTCACACACAAAATGGGAAAAACAAGTCTCAGTGGACATAGGAACGGCGTCCATGAGACTCGGCGAGTCTAGGCCATGTGGGCAAAAACTGGGTGTGTATTTACAAATTGGGATGTGTAAAACACTCCCTACACGGCTTGCATCCGGGACATCGATCAATCACGTGCGCTGTTACATAGCGTGTATGTATGAACAACACATCATCATGACATAATTTTATAGTGGTTCATTCATATATTTTCATGACTATCACTAAACGGGTGTTTACGCACGAGGGGCCGCGTCCGTTCATACGCAGTACACGGTCACCTATCCATCCTGGGAAGAACCATCTTACGCCCGAGTCCACACGCTCATCTACATTTGTCAACACCTACCACCGTATATCTACGAAGAAAGACTGCTACAAGTTTTCTTTTTTCCCAAGGACCATAGACAGTCGACTGGAACCAATTACATTGTACCTTAAGGTAGGAAACTCGGTTCCCACACGTCGGCAAGGAAAAAATTATAAAAATATTCCGCCTCCTAGTGTACACCTCTTGATTTTTATGAGTAAACTACACACCCCAATGCTTGAAACCACAAAATATTTGAGTTGCTAATTTGCATTAATTAATGAATATCAATTTTAGTTCAACCTTAATTTTACGACTAATAATTATTGCTAGCAAAAACTTCAACTCGGATTCCAACTTTTACTATCGGCAAAATTGTAAATAAATATTATCTAAAATATCTCGCCAGTTTTTTCGCCTAAGTCCATTAATTACGTAATAGCACGTGTTTTTAGTCTGTGAAAATATTGATGACGTTAAAAATTTATTTCTGCTTAAAGAAGCTGAAAAGTACCGTAACAAAAGCTGGCGAGAGAATTTAGATAATCTTGTTGTGTTTAACTTTCAATTTTAAAAAAATGTCTACATTAAGTCAATTTTTGTGACAATAATTCTGAAAATCCCTATTTTAGGCATTTTTACAGAAAACACTTTTATGTGTGTAAGTGTCCAAATATTACGTAGCAGGTGGCAAATTTCATTCATAAAGAGAGATCTATTTACAACAATTAATCTTTGCTACTTCAAAAGTCTCTGACCAAACACTAATACTTTCACTGGGTGGGAAAACACTATTCAGATAAATCCTTCAAAAGGTAAACAAAACTTTTTTCCACTAAACAGGGAGTCTTATTAAATATTGTCGTAATTTTGCTCGCTGTCGTCTTCTTTTTTGATTGCTCGTGAGATGCGTGTTATCGCAATTGGAAAAAATATTTAGGCGATGCCCGGCGCTGCATGGGCTCCTTTGGTTGTAGTTTGTACAGCATTTAATGGAACAGGTCCATGGCGAAATCATGACATTTACCCAACATGTAAAACCCAATAATAATGGTTCAGTTTTAGAAACATGCATATATCTACACTTTATTTATGACTTTGAGGTATTGGATATAATTTACCAAATTGACTGGTAAGTTAATTGTGCACGAAAACTAGTGAAACTTGGGAGCCAAATAGCTCCTGTGTATGAGTGTAGCGAATGCTCACAGCTGAATTCCCGTGACAATTTCAAGAGCCGGGAGCCGCTGTGCACGAAAGTGTGTTGAATTTTGTCGCTTTCGCTAAATGTTATAAAGCACTGAGAATTTCATATATTCTTACTGTACAACTCATAGCATTCTAAACATTTCCCAGAAAAATCAGACAAAAATGTTCAATGAAACTATGCTACGCAATGTTATTATTTTATTCATACATGTACATGCACGATACTATTGTGATTGCGCAATATCAATGAGACGGCTAAGTTAGTAAAAATTGACATTTCGTTTTTTGCGGATTCTGAACGATTTAAATGATGCCCCGATCTGTAATTTGGGGAAGATATTTATTACAGGATAGGGCACAATTAAGGAAATTTTGAGGGGATTTGGTGCATGACACGATATCCGACGATCCGACCTTAAGAAGTATTCAAGCAAAAACTCCATGGCATGAACACTTAAGAAACTAAATCATATTATCATAACTTGCGCACTCACTAAACCCTGCTCGGATTACTCCTGCATACAGCAACAAGGAGTGTTGGGCAGTATATCAGCAGATGCAGATTTTGCGATTCTTATTTCATCAAAATAATTATAGCAAAAAATTACAAGTATTCAGTACCGGTACCAGTAACATTTATACCATTATTAATATATTTTATAATTTATTATATTATTTTAAAAACATGATTTTCTTTCATTTTCCCTACCCGGCGATCTCACATGTATCCGGGACACCGCCGCACCGGGACACATGTCCACGGTGCCCACGCGCGCCGCACGCTTCAAAGTTCAATTCATTCGCCCCGGCCAATCGCATTCGGCGATCAATCACATGACACATGACATTCATTTATGCACGCGATTCGTTTTGTAAAAGCGATCGCGTATAAATTCAGCTTTAGAGAGCATCATATCAGAATGAGTCTTTTTAAAATTCAGCTTATAATTTAATTACAATTTAATTATAAATCGATAAGCTTACCTTCGACTTCCTCTGTCCCTTCAGCCAATACATCCCGTGTAAATGTAGCAGCTGTGTTTGCGACGCTACTCAACTGGCCCGTCAAGTTCCCAGTTATATTCATCAAATTATCACCAAACCAAGCCATACTTGTTATTTTACACTTCCCAAGTTAGTAAACAACTTGTTAAATGTCAAATCATGCTAAATAATTGTTGATCACACGTTTAAAACACCTATTAATCATGGGTTTACACGTACACAAACATGACAAAATCTTTGCCAACTCAATCTAATACATATTCATATCGAGGTCATTTCAGGTCATACAAATTATGATTTGTAGCATTAAATTTTTATAATAAAGACATATTGAGCACTCACAATATTGGTTAAATATAATTTTCAAATATTCCAATATAAAATTATGAATTTATTCTCATATTTTGAACAAAAAATGGATTTGAGGAAAAAAGGTCAGAGGTCAAAGGTGAGATTTCCTGTCAAAACACAAAATAAGAAGAGGATGGAAGATTCAGATGTTAAAAAAGTGATCCAATCTTTTCGTACCTTTTTGTCTGAAGTAAGATTTGTTTTGCGATGGATGTATTTATATGTGTTGCTTGATTTGATTGATATTTTAAAGCTTCTGTAGGAATGAAATGCACAAAATATAGATGATAAATATTCGTGCTGTCGAATTCGACAATCATGACACAAGCGGTTAAAGACAGCATTGCGTCCTATTGTTATTGCATTGGATTATAGAGGATTTTATATACCTCATATATAGATTCCTGTCATCTGATTGGTTGAAAGTGCAGTCATTGAATTAACTATGCCCACAAAATGAACTATGGACCGGTCCATGGAAATGAACTATGGACCGGTCACGTGCGTCACGATCAAACTACGCGTTTTTCCCAGCGTAAAATGATATTACGCACGCTTAATGTTTTCACGCCGCTATAAATACGCAAAAATCGCAGATTGTAATCTGTGTGCCGTTCGCATTGAAACTATTAATTTCTCTTCCCAAAATCGATGCTTTTAACCAAACAGATGACAAGAATCTTAAGATTTGGTATATAAAACAAATATTGACTGCTTTTTATTAGGGCATGGTTAAAATTATAGGCCCAGGTGATCTCAAAACCATGACTATGCCCTCGGCTGCACGCCTCGGGCATAGTCATGGTTTTGAGATCACCTTGGGCCTATAATTTTAACCATGCCCTCATAGCAGTCAATATTTGTATAATATGACTACCACAACATTTTCTGTCAAGTCCAAAGAGCTTATTTAAATCTTATTGATGTGTAATATTGATAGTGATAGGAATCAATAACTATACAGGCATACTTTGGGTATGATGACATGAAGAATTTAACATGAGGTTTTTTTTTTATATAGCCTAGGTCTATATTTAGATAGAAAAGAAAAAAAATTAATGAGTGAAATAATTAAATAAACAAATAAATAGATAAATAAATATAAGTAACCTCCCCTCACAAGTGAATAAGTAATGATTCCTAAAATAAAAGAAATAAATTAAATATATAGGCCTATATTTAATTATCAATTAAAATTTAATATATTTTATCAATATTAAAATAACACCCTTGAAATGAAAAGATCTAAATTAAAAATTAAAAATGAGCAAGTGAAATAATAAACAAACAGAAAAATAAATTTAAATACAATCTATCTATTTTTTTATTATTATAAGAATGATAAATAAATTTAATATAACAAATAAATAGATGAATAAATATTAAAATAATAAGTAGAGTTGCACCCAATTCGGTACTTATCACTCCTAAATCAGTACTATAAACATACATATAACAAAGCACCAGGTAATAGGCCTAAAATAAATCGTTTTACTTGAATTTTGAAAAATAAATAAATAAAATTCTAGTAATAGCTGAGCTGTGTGTGTAGGTAGGCCCTATGTCACTGGCCGCAATGCTGCCTATTATGTGTAAAGTTGTAATTATCCTGGTATTGATTATAACGGTGCAGACTGTGAATGCTTGAACTTTAGCAATCAATTTACTTTAGATGTAGGACTATTGGCATAATCCTCTATAATCCAATGCAATAATAATAGGACGCAATGCTGTCTTTAACCGCTTGTGTCATGACATGACAGTCATCATGGATGGTCATTGTATTGTTTATTCATCATCCATGCATCATAGATAGATGTTGTGTTGTGTCTACTCATGTTATGATTTTACTTTGTTTGGCTTATAATTGGTAAGGCCTCTAAATTTAAAACGCAACATTACATGACAGACATGGTCATAGCATAGCATAGCCATCGCTAGTTCAGTTGTTGTTGGCGCTGCATATTAGGCACTTGATTAACTTGATTCTGAGTTTAGCGTCCACCGCCCGCGTTATGAATTTTGTGCCGCGTTTGAGATGTAAAATCTGAAAATAATTCATTATTTTGCAAATTACTACTAAACCAGAAAGAAAATTTGTTCTGCAAAATTTTTAAACCCTTTTTTTTGTATTTGAACCCTTCAAAAACTATAGAAAGCCTTCAGAATTATTAGATGAATCCATCTAAATATTTGAGCATTAAAAATATACAGGTTTTTGACCCTTGCTCTATCCAATTATTTCAATTATACCTTTGGGATAACAGGGTAGACCCTTAGAAGAGAAATCAACCTAGCCAAAATGTTTTTACCAGATTGTTGATGTTGTAAATATAATTTAACTAGGAAAGACCTAGTTTTGACAAATTGGTGCCAAAAATTTATCTGATTAAATGTTCTGCATGATTGTTATTTTTGTATTTAATGAGTCAATCCCCTCCCCCATTTCCCTATCCTCAAATGTACGGAGAGGTTAGTACAAATTGGAGTGAAGAAGACTGGCATGTGGCATGGTATATATATTTCGGAATACATTTAGTGTGTAAAACTTGAAAAACAAAAAGCAAGATAATTATACTTTTATAAATGGTTTATGTGTGTTTGTGACATTATATTGCGACTGGCGATACCCAATTAGAATGAACAAAAGCGCATAAGAATTGGTAAAAGGCCGTTGATAATAAAACCTTTAAAATAATGAATAATGAAATAGTTGCCTCATTGTGAGCTGAAAAAAATGGGACGCTAAACTTTTAAGTTTTAAGTTGTTAAAACATCAAGTTTCTGTGATAGATGAGAAAATAGTCCGTTGTTGAGAAGGGGAAGTTGTTGTTGACCATGTGGCCGTGGGGGCTCGTGGGTATATAAACTTGAGCAAAACTTGAATAATACCAGTAGCACAAAACAGGTGATATGAGTTCCTTTTAAAACAGTTTTATTCACAAACGAAGATATATCAAAACATAAAGATAACATTCACACAGACAGGGTGGAGATGCTGACTGGTTGGAAGTCAGAGATGGAGTGAGGAGCACATGTCTAGTCCACATGGTAAAGAACATATTATGGGATGGGATTACCATGGTTACCAGGCCAAACTTGCAAGGGTGGCACAATTTGGGGGTAGGCAGGAAATGGTCAAGGTTAGTGGTCAAGGATGGTGATGTAATGTTAAGTATGGGAAGCAGTTAGGGTCAAAATGGGAAACAAAGATACATGGGGTATAGAAGGCAACACAAGACAAAAACATGAAATATTATGACCGTTACATTCACCTCCGCTTTGGGAAATTACGTCCTCGGAATTTACTATGATATAACAATTTTGTGACATGGTACACACAAATTTTATAGCATAAAACAAAACACAAATTGCAAGCATTCATTAAAGTTCTTGGTAAAATGTTTTACTAGATTGTTGATGTTGTTACATTTCAATAGCCTTATATACTAGTCACGCAGTACGGTACATTCACATGACCTTCGGCGAAGGCTTCGTCGCTTCGCTATGCCGCCTGGCCAATGCTACTACTAACTAGTACTACGCTATATACTAGTCAAGTTGCAGTTTGTTTAATTAAAAACCTCTCACGCCAAGCTACTAACTCAGTGACTGACCAATCGCTGCGGGAAAAATAACTAATTACCTCAGCCTGACAGCCCTGCGTTGTCCGTCTCCTCCGAGATTTTGAATAAACCGAAGGTTACCATCGTTTTATTATTACAATGGATTTATTAGTCAAACACATACAGGATGTGCATAACACAGTACGTGCATGGCGTGCAAGCTCGAGCAGTTGTGATATCAATAGAACCGACACGACTCGCGTTTGAATGAGTGGCTCGCATTGGCGCCATAATGTGCTGGTATTAAATAGCGATTTTCTTTGTAAATTGTATTGCCTTGTCTGTTTGGGCCCAAATTAAAAGAGGATACATCCGACAGTGTAAACTAACATTTTATATGGTACCCCGGTACCAAAAAAACTGCAAGTCTATTTCTTATGGAAATGTTATAATATGGCTTGAATAGTCAAACCTTGGTACCATACTGGAAGTCAAACAAGTACCGTGTTCATTCCACTTTACAAACTCATTTTGGGTGGGCGCTTATTTTTTACCTGGTTTACCTATTTTTTTTTGTAAGCGCTGTTTATTAGAGACAAATTTACCTACGTTATATAGGGTCCCGAGACATTCCAGTAGCTTTTCTGATGCAGTAAATGTATTGCAAATTTTATACACATGACTTCAAATCCTCAAGCTATTTCACTGTATCAATGTCTCAGTCACTTCAACATCGATGGTACCCTTTAGCAAATTGAAAATACCCTGGGTGGGCGCTTATTGGGGGGTGGACGCTTATTGGAATTAATACGGTACATCTTTTTTTCTGGTGTGTAAACTGTTAATACAATGTTTAATTGTTTATGGCTTTGCCCGATTGATATTTTATGAGAATCTTACCACAAATTGATTTGTGGATTTGCGTCGAATTTCTGAGCGTGTAAAAAATGTACTCTATCTGAATACAGGTTTACATTTATAGACGAATCTCACAAGCCAAGTCATGGTCAGGATTTAGTCGGCCATTACTGGGTCCCCGCTGCACCAAACTGGTGTTTTGACCGCCTAATTGTGCGAATAAAAGCCGCCTAACGCCTAGAGGAGATGCAAGGACGAGGAGGGTTAATAGAATAACATATACAATCGAGATAATTCTATTCATACATAGTCCTTTTGTTCGCAAGTACTAGACATCCATTTGAAGTATCGTTTGATATGGTGTATATGACTTTATTTTCTTTGTACCACACGTAAAAGGCAATAGACCATGTCTGTGTGTTTTGCCGAAGGGAATCCTACTGTGTTGTAAACTTTCATCATTCTTTTGGCTATGTGTGTTTCAGGGGTAGCGCTAAGTTGCTTTTTGGGGTCCCGGACCCACCCAAATAGAGTTCGGACCCCCTGCACTATTGCAGACATACTATTTATGCTGCAACTCAGACTCACCAAACTCTACTCCGGACCCCCTACTTTTTAATTTTCTTCAAGTTCGGGGGTCCCTGCGGACACTGGAGTGTTTAGTTCTAGCGCTACCCCTGGTGTGTTTTCGCCGCAGGTGTAAAACGGGTGATGGAATGCAGTTTAAAATTCCCGCCAAGGCCGAATCATTTCACATTTTGGGTGCATTGTAGCCGACGGGAACCCAGTTATGGCTGCCAGTGAGGTGTAGGAATGCTTGAAATGAGATTTGTCTATAAATTTACATTTAACTGACATTTTCTTAATGCCAAACGCCATGTGTCGAAAACCGTGAAGCAAATAGAACAAAGTTTCTATTGCATAAGCAGTCTATTCATGACTGTAGTAACATGACCCAGGATGTTCATCCATCATTCTATTCACCATGCTCATTTGTAACTGATCTGGGTTTGATTGGAGTGTAAAATACAACAAAAATCAACTTGCATCTGATGAATTGCGCTCTCGATCTACTGAATTGGGTCTGTCGCATTTGCATGTGAATATAGGCGGCGTAAATTGGCATGGTTGGAACTTTATTGAATTGTGCAGTAACAAAAACCAAATAATTTTTGCCAATATATATCACTAAGCGTGATAAGCTGAACCGTCTATCATTGAGAGTGATCCTAGCCCTAGAACTTATAAATGTTTTGTATTTATATTCAGACCCAACTGGCATCATGCGTAACCCTGACAGTGGATTGGGATGCATTGGCAAAGGATTTGCCAGATGGTGAGGAATTCAGCAGACATGTGACCAGTCTGTCAAGTGAATTACAGGTAAATGCTTACGTTATTGTTTTTTTTTTTAAATCCCATAAGCCTTTACGAGTACACGTAAAAGCTTGTCATATGACGTCACGCCAACTTGCAATGCGCTGTAATGATGTTCGATAAACGATGTGCCCATCGGCGCAGATCGGCGTGACATCAAATGATGAGTTCTCAGATATACTCGCAAAGTCTTATGGGATTTACTGAAAAGGTCAATTGAGCTAGAAGGGGACATTAACTCTCTTCAAGCAGGTATCAACAGCGCAGACAAAATTTCAGAATTGTAAATTTTCATGACCATATTTGGAATCAGCACGAAAAATGCATTAAAATGAGTACAATCAAGCCTAGTATTGGTTCAGTGGTTCTTAAGATAGCGTTTGATATTTTGAGAGAATATCTCAAAACCTTTTTAGGTTGAAGCCAATGTCTTGCTTGTAGAGCATTAATGTTTTTAACTGAAGATAAGTCCTGGTCCATCAATATGCTTGGGGGAATAGCATAGGACCAGTTCACTGTTCACCGATATTGCCAATATCAGAGTTTTAAAAACATCATGGACTTCAGCCAAACTGAGTATTCTACTTTATACATTGTAGAACTGGGGCCTGAGCACTGATGAAGACCTCAGCATCACTGGATGTTTTTGCTGACTTGGAACTTTTGCCGTGTTCAAGGATACCGTTGGCCGTACATGTATCATATTTTCAAAGTACGATTAGTATCATGCTTAGGATTATCCACCCTCCCACCCCCACCCCATATTATTACTTTGGATGATATTTATAATTTCTAACTTTTATAGAGTTTCAACACCAGCAAAGATGACAAACCACCACCTGAAAATCCTACTCAGTCTAATGATGTGTCACAGGCAAGCAGCAGCTCAAAGGATGAGGAAAACATGATGAGTGAAGATGCACAGCCTGATGCTAGACTACATCCAATGTTTGTTCAGATCAGTGCTAGTAACTCTGAGGTAAGGAAAACTTAAGTGAAGATGCACAACCAGATGCTAGACTTCACCCAATGTTTGTTCAGATCAATGCAAGTAACTCTGAGGTAAGGAAAACTTAAGTGAAGATGCACAGCCTGATGATAGACTTCACCCAATGTTTGTTCAGATCAATGCAAGTAACTCTGAGGTAAGGAAAACTTAAGTGAAGATGCACAACCAGATGCTAGACTTCACCCAATGTTTGTTCAGATCAATGCAAGTAACTCTGAGGTAAGTAAAACTTAAGTGAAGATGCACAGCCTGATGATAGACTTCACCCAATGTTTGTTCAGATCAATGCAAGTAACTCTGAGGTAAGGAAAACTTAAGTGAAGATGCACAACCAGATGCTAGACTTCGCCCAATGTTTGTTCAGATCAATGCAAGTAACTCTGAGGTAAGGAAAACTTAAGTGCAGATGCACAACCAGATGCTAGACTTCACCCAATGTTTGTTCAGATCAATGCAAGTAACTCTGAGGTAAGGAAAACTTAAGTGAAGATGCACAGCCTGATGATAGACTTCACACAATGTTTGTTCAGATCAATGCAAGTAACTCTGAGGTAAGGAAAACTTAAGTGGAGATGCACAACCAGATGCTAGACTTCACCCAATGTTTGTTCATATCAATGCAAGTAACTCTGAGGTAAGGAAAACTTAAGTGAAGATGTACAACCAGATGATAGACTTCACCCAAAGTTTGTTCTGATCAATGCAAGTAACTCTGAGGTAAGGAAAACTTAAGTGAAGATGCACAGCCTGATGATAGACTTCACCCAATGTTTGTTCAGATCAATGCAAGTAACTCTGAGGTAAGGAAAACTTAAGTGAAGATGCACAACCAGATGCTAGACTTCACCCAATGTTTGTTCAGATCAATGCAAGTAACTCTGAGGTAAGGAAAACTTAAGTGAAGATGCACAACCAGATGCTAGACTTCACCCAATGTTTGTTCAGATCAATGCAAGTAACTCTGAGGTAAGGAAAACTTAAGTGAAGATGCACAGCCTGATGATAGACTTCACACAATGTTTGTTCAGATCAATGCAAGTAACTCTGAGGTAAGGAAAACTTAAGTGGAGATGCACAACCAGATGATAGACTTCACCCAATGTTTGTTCAGATCAATGCAAGTAACTCTGAGGTAAGGAAAACTTAAGTGAAGATGCACAACCAGATGCTAGACTTCACCCAATGTTTGTTCAGATCAATGCAAGTAACTCTGAGGTAAGGAAAACTTAAGTGAAGATGCACAGCCTGATGATAGACTTCACACAATGTTTGTTCAGATCAATGCAAGTAACTCTGAGGTAAGGAAAACTTAAGTGGAGATGCACAACCAGATGCTAGACTTCACCCAATGTTTGTTCATATCAATGCAAGTAACTCTGAGGTAAGGAAAACTTAAGTGAAGATGTACAACCAGATGATAGACTTCACCCAAAGTTTGTTCTGATCAATGCAAGTAACTCAGAGGTAAGGAAAATACCAGAGACTCGAGTCGTGTGACTTGGACTTGAGTCCAACTCGAATCACTATTTTTGGGACTTGTGACTTGAATTGCAACTTATGCAAAATGAATTGACTTACTTGTGACTTAGACAAAATGACTTGGACTTGGACTTGACAAAAATGACTTGTTACCAATGCAAGTCTGATGAACACTGAACAGCTCTTTGCAGAATAAAATAAACAACAGCACAGTTAACTTTATGTCTAGTGCCATTATGCTTAAAGCACATTTTAATAGTATTGTTAATTTAGAGTTTAGCAGTTTAGCAATCCAGGACCTGGACACGGGCATCAAAATCCAAGGCAAAACCCTCAACAACCTGCGGTTTGCCGATGACATTGTTTTAATGGCAGATTCAGAGGAAGACCTTCAATCACTTGTAACTCTAGTCCACACTCAAAGCAAGAAATTTGGCCTCACTATAAATAAGCGGAAAACTGAAGTACAGATCATCAACAAAGTCATGATCAGCCACTCAATAACCATCTTCATAGAAAGTGACCAACTGAAGCAAGTCCAAACCTTCACCTACCTGGGAGGAGTTATCACAGAGAATTCAACCAGTACGGAAGACATCAAACGGAGGATTGGACTGGCAATGGGAAGCATGCGGAAGTTAAACACAATATGGAAGTCAAGAGAAATTGGTATCAACACAAAAATGCCAGGTGCTAATCTTGTCAATAGCAACATATGGGGCAGAAGCTTGGACGCTCAAGAAAAGAGACGAGAAGAGATTGTTGGTGTTCGAGATGTCTTGTTTAAGATGGATAATGGGAGTTTCCAGACGAGATAGGCTACGGAACACATCAATAAGAGAGGCAACAAGCAGCCAGGTCACAATAATAGACAAAATCAAAGCCAAACAACTGTTCTACTTTGGACACATCGTACGGATGCCAAAGGACAGATACCCTAAACATGCCCTTGAAGGTAGAATACCTGGAAACAGGCCTAGAGGTAGATCCCCAAAGCGCTGGCTTGACAACATAAAAAGCAGCTGCCAAGAACTTGGGATTACATCAATCCACAGTGCAAGGAGTATGGTCACAAACAGAGGCATATGGACTTCCATGGTGAAACGGCTGCTAGCTCCAAGGTTCCCAGGATCCGAGGGAGGAAAGCAATAAGTCCAAGTCAAAATTTAGTTCAACTTCAAACTCCTAAAGTTTGGGGAACTGCAGAAGCCAAAGTAATTATAAAGCTAGCCTGGAACATTCTAAAAGTCATATTGTTATACCTGTATCAGAATAATTATTTTGCCTTTCCTTGTGCAGTCTCACAAACTTGGTTACAAGATGTTCTTTCAGTTTGTAATACAGGAGATGCTGTAGTGCATCCTGCTGGATAGACCCATCTAGGCTGATGTTGTTGGGAAGTCAAGTGACTTTGCTTGTTATTTAGTATCACCATCTATTAGCTAAATATTAGTTGGAGTGTGTCGGGAGATGGTGTATAATAATTTTTGACAGAAAGTGTGCTTTCCATTAGTTTATATTATGCCGCTCATAATGTAGTGAATTAGCCTAAAATGGCAGATTTAAGGAGATGAATTGGATTTTTGTAGGGGTAAAATCTCTGAATTTGAGCAACATTATTCTGATATTATCAAATTTATTGAAGTTTAAGGTGATATTTACTGAACCTAAATACCAATAAGTGTTTGTCAGAACTGAAATGCACTTTTTGAAAGTAGGAGCTTTAAAGTAAATAATATCGCTCTTAAATGGCTCTCTGGGGCCAAATGTTATAAACTTACTTGTGAGTTCATTGGACAACCAGGAATCTGCGCAGTTGGTTTTGTACCGTAAATTTATAACATTTGACCCCCACAGGGCCATTCAAACTTTCTGAGTACGTACCACTTTTAAGAGCCATATATTTTTAAGCTCCTCCCATGTTCTAAAAATTGGTACATTGCAAGTGTATATCAGCTGTGATGGATGCCAATACTTGTTCAGATCAATGCTAGTAACTCAGAGGTAATAAAAACGCAAGTCAAGATGCACATGCAGCCAGATGTCAAAGTAGGGGGATGAGGCTGTGGATCATGAAATGCCCTTTTAAATGAGTGTGTCTTTCTTATTTTTATAACAGATTGATAGAAGAATCCAAGCTTTCATTGAGAAGAAGCAGGTGGAAGTGGACGACAATAATCGCAGGGAATTTGGCGCCACCGCTACGTCCAGTAGCACATCAAGTGCTCAGTTAGAATCTACATGTGCACGTACAGATGCAGTGTTCAAGTGTCGCAGTGGTTGGAGAAGTCATGTCAAAGGTAATTTTATTCCTATAGACTAATCCAATTTCACGCATTCCTACTCCTCAATGGCAGCCATAGCCGCGACGGGGACCCAGCTATCTCGCCTAAAATGTGAAATGATGCGGCCTTGAAGGGTATTTTAAACTGCATTCTATCACCCGTGTTACACGTAGACAAAAGAATGATGACAGTTTACAACACAAAAGAATCTAACATCGAATTTTAAGCGGGTTTAATCCACCCAATTGAGCACTCACAACACCTGTTTGGTGCATGCGGGGAACCAAATATGGCCGACCAAATCCTGAACATGACTTGGCTCGTTGGATTCGTCTATAGTGCATGGCGAAGAGGTTAGACCAGGCATTCTCAAATAGTGGCATTGGGTTCCAAGTGGTGTGCAACCTCACTTTAAAAAAATAGGGATTAAACTCAAACTCATAAACTTTCACTCACTCTGCAGTCTGCAACCAGTAAATATCTCTGATTATCTGAGACATATTTGTTCAATTGATAGAAACCATTGATATTAAATTGAAATTAGCTGTGTGCAATAAGTTCGTTCCGCCAACCCCAAAGCATTTCGAGTGGAAAAATTCATTTATAATGTGTTTCAAATGAAACTTACCCAATGCATTTTAGGCTTTTTGTTATTTGGTACATTAGTGGAGATGTTAAACTAATTTATTTGAAGTCATAGTATTCTTATAGAATAGGCTACAACTTCTCTATTGTTTTAAGACCTTTCTTCCTCAATTCTCTTCTCTAGCAATAATCTCTATCCCTGAGCTGGAGAATTTTTATGGCGTGTATGCCCTAAGAACATTCGTAGCAAGCAAATAAAATTGATTGATTGATATCCTGAGGGCAAAAGCTGATATGGTGCTCTAACTATAGTGATGATATGCTTGGAACAAACTGGACATAAAGTTCGGAACAAACTTTTTGCACACCGTATACTATATATTTACAATATATAGCCTATATGCCTATGTGACCTGCTAGGGTTACCACAAAATGAGCATAAAGTTGGTGGTTTCGAGATATTCTGGCTGCTGAGTTGATGTTCTTTGTTTGCCGTACACCTGTACAAGCCATTAGTATAATGTCTTTCATGAATGGCCCATTGTGCCCCCATTCGCAAAGGACATACAGACATACTATTGGTTTGAACAGGTGTGTGGCAAACAAACTGAGAACATCAACTCAGCAACCAGGATAAAAAATACAAAAATTATATACATGTACATGTAGGAGCATGCTTTACTTTTGATGTTATAATCGTTTTTGTTAATTATTATTTTATTTCATTTAGTTTTAAAAGCGACGTATATAATCATTTCATTTACGTTCCTTCCCCCATGCTTTGTGACAAAGGCTGGGTATAAAAGCTCCTGATACAGTCATATAATCATTCAGTTGTATAGACTCCTAGCTACCGAATACTATCTAAAACCCAAGAGCTCTAGTGATGCTGTTGCTGTAAAGCCCTCCTTAGCTTCGTGTGCATGTTCAATGGGAACTTGAATGCATCAGGAACCAGTATTAGGGAGTTTTGCAAAAGCATGATACAATGCATTGTGAAAATCTTTGGGTTTTGATATATACTGAACTTTGTTTTTATGTTTCAGTGTCCAAAGTAGTCAATATCCAAGGCCCCCAGACCCGTCCAGCCATGGTCAATCACTTAACATCATTAATACAAAGTCCAGTCAAGAGTAGTCGGTCACACCAACCAAAATCTCCGTTATCGTCATCTTACAATAGTGGTGTTGAGGAGAGATTGAGAAACATGGAATCTCATCTTAAAGTGAGGAGAGGTAAGTGTCAATCAGTCAGTCAATCAATCAATCAATCAGTCAGTCAATCAATCCAAATCACAGGTCATCATCTTTATGGTTGTGGGGAGGAGAGATCAAGAAATATGCATCTCAATGTGAGAAGAGTTAAGTGTCAACCAATCAATCAATTAATCAGTCAGTCAATCCAAATCACCGTTATCAACAAATATTTAGTCTCATCTCAATATGAGAAGAGGTAAGTGTCAATCATTCAATCAATCAATCAGTCCATCAGTCAAGCCAAATCACTGAGGAGAGATTGAGAAACATGCAGTCTCATCTCTAAGTGAGAAGAGATCATAAGTGTGAATCAATCTCAAAGTGAAAAGAGGTAAGTATCAATCAATCAATCAGTCCATCAGTCAGGCCAAATCACCATAATCACCATCTTACTATAGTGGCACTGAGGAGAGATTGAGAAACTTGGGGTCTCGTCTTAAAGTGAGAAGAGGTAAGTGACAATCAGCCAATCAATCAATCAGTCAGTCAAGCCAAATTGCCATTATCATCGTCATATCATGGTGGCGTTGAGGAGAAACATGGAATCTCGTCTCAAAGTGAGGAGAGTTAAGGGGGTACTACACCCCTTGATAAATTTGTGTCTATTTTTGTATTTTTCTCAAAAACTAATCACACACTGGTAACAAAAGTTATGTATATTATTGGGGCAAGGAATCCAATTACTACACTGGAACTTCAGTGACCCAAGGCAAGTGGTTCGTTATTTATGATACAAAATAAGGTACCGCTAGGATGTACCTCATTTCTTATCATATATCCGGAACCGCTTGTCTTGAATCACTGAAATTTCAGTGTAGTAATTGGATTCCTTGCCTCAATAATATACATAACTTTTATTACCAGTGTGTTATTATTTTTTGAGAAAAATGCTAAAATATTCACAAATTTTTAATCAATCATTCAATGAACCAATCAAGCCAAATTGATATCAGCATCATCTTGCCATATTTGCATCTAGAGGAGACTGAGGAATATGGAATCTCTTGATCTCATCTCAAATATAAGAAGAGGATTAGCTAATCAATCGTCACTCGGTCAATCCTACAGAAATCAATAATTTGACTGATTTATTGATTGATCAAATGAAAGACCAATTACCAATTGATTGATCATTTACTTGATTTCGACCTGTAGACAGCCCAAAATTAAAATGGATGATATCCAATACAGACTGGACGATATCTTTGTCAAACGGCCCAATCCGCATGAAAGTTTATGCACATAAACATTACGCAGTCCTTGGAGGTTTTTGATGGTATAAAAATATTAATTTACAAGTATGTTGGAGGGATGAGGTTGTGGATCACAAAGTATCATTAAAGCATGTTTATCGTTCTTAATTTCAGGTCAAGGGTCATCTGACATATACGAGAGATTAAAAAATCTAGAAAACAGAATTTTACACTTGGAGAGTGTATCTCCAGAATACCTGGATGTAATGGTATGTAAATTTGTCATTGTGCAGGAAAAACCTCCTATGTGTTTGTGGCCCCTGAACATGTTTAAAACAAAACTGCCAACCAGTATACATTAGGGTGATTCACAAAAAATGAAATTGGTATTTTTCAACGGGACACCCACTCATTTTGTTCATTTTGGTAATAAAATTATACCTGCAAAATATGAAAAAAATTCAAAAAAGTTTAGGGGGTGCTACCGGTCAATGAACTTTTGTACACAAAGTCAATGGGATTTTTTGTCAAAAATTTCAAACGCTTATTTCAGGGCCTAAAAAGTCTACCAGGCTTGCAAAACTGAAGTAAATGTTCAATGATATACTTAACTTTGTGAAAACATGGGTTTTTACCAAATTAAAGTTCATAGTTGACTGTAATAATAAAAAATGTTTCAAAAGTGACAGAGGGAGTGTAGCTCAAGAAAAGAATACCCTGGGATATCCCCTGGAATCCCACGAGGCACCCCAAATTTATACCTTATTGAACTGAACTGTTGATAAAAAAAAATATTAAAATTCTTCACATATTAGTTTACCCCAATGGTGATATCAGCTTTTGAAATCTTATGTAATAGTTGGTTAAAATTATGATTGCCAAATCCATTAAATACTCACTAATTTTAGACTTTCGCCATCTCGGCTGATGGCTTCTTCAGAAATGACCATTGGGATCCACTTTTCCCTGGTTTTGGCCGCTGCTTCCGTGATTTTCTCATCTCTCGGAGGCTTGGTTCTTATAAGTGGATCGTATACATGGTCTAGAGAGTAGCTGCCGATGTCCCTGTTGACTGTTTTGTCCCCCGCCTTCTAATCCAAATCGCTTCTCTGATGAGTCTTGTTTGCTGGTTCCCGTCTTTTTCAAGTAGCTTAGGCTCCTCCCAATTGATGATGGTTCTCAATGGCGATGTGGTCGGTTATGGCAGATTTATTTAATTCCGAAGTTGATACACAGGCTGTATTGTACTACTAAGATTCACAAGGAGGGTAACCCCATCCGCCCCATAGTGGACTACATGGGCAGTATTGGATATCAGACCTCAAAAGCATTGGCGGAAATTTTGTCTCCTATCATGGGTAAATCAGAGCATCATGTCATCAACTCAAAGCACCTCGCAGAGGAGTTGTCTGGCGTTCTCGTGGAAGAGGGAGAGATTTTTAATAGCCACGACGTGGTCGCTTTATTCACCAACACACCAATTCAGGAGACAATGGAAATCATAAGAGAGAGACTAGAAGAGGACACAACATTATCAAATAGGACTAATTTAACTGCCAGCGATATTATGGGTTTACTAGAGTTCATCTTGACTACTACCTACTTCACTTTCAGAGGGGTGATCTACCGACAAAGATTCGGCGCAGCAATGGGAAGTCCAGTCAGTGCGATAATCGCAAACCTTTTCATGGAGTGGTTGGAGAAGAAGGCCATCGCCACCGCTCCGTTAGAATGTAAACCCCGGCTATGGCGTCGTTACGCCGATGATGTCCTGGAAATTATAAAGAAAGACACTACAGAACAGCTAACTGAGCACCTAAACACGGTAGACACAACAGGAAACATCAAGTTTACTTATGAGGAAGAGTGTGATGGCAAGATCCCATTTCTGGACACACTGATTGTGAGAAAGGAAGATGGAACAGTTAAGCTTCTGGTATATAGAAAGAAAACACATACCGACCAATATTTGAATTTCGATTCACAACAACCACTTCATCAAAAAATAGGCGTCATTAGAACATTACTTGACAGAATGCATTCCATCGTGACGGAGGACGAAGACAAGAAGGAAGAAGAAAGTAGAATCGAAAAGGCAGTCACCAATTGTGGATATCCAAAGTGGGCTTTCGACAAGGCAAAACAACAGGTAGAAGGTAAAGCGGAGTTGGTAAAGAGCAAAGGAGAACAGAAGAACACCACACAGGAGACTGAAACGAAAGGCATGGTGGTAATTCCATATGTGGAAGGGTTATCAGAAAAACTGCAGAGAATATGTCGCAAGCACAAAATAACAGTAGCCATGAAACCACACAACACACTCAAAAGACTTTTAGTACACCCAAAGGACAAAGTGGATACCATCAAGACTAGTGGGGTGGTCTCTAGATAGGCTGCAAAGGGTGCGACAAGTCGTACATTGGTGAGACAGGCCGTCCTTTCGGAGTTAGACTAAAAGAGCACCAGAAAGATGCGGAAAAGTCGCAAACAGAAAATACACCAGAAAAAATAGAACTGTATCAACTTCGAATTAAATAAATCTGCCATAACCGACCACATCGCCATTGAGAACCATGTCATCAATTGGGAGGAGCCTAAGCTACTTGAAAAAAAACGGGAACCAGCAAACAAGACTCATCAGAGAAGCGATTTGGATTAGAAGACGGGGGGACAAAACAGTCAACAGGGACATCGGCAGCTACTCTCTAGACCATGTATACGATCCACTTATAAGAACCAAGCCTCCGAGAGATGAGAAAATCACGGAAGCAGCGCCAAAACCGCTGGAAAAGTGGATCCCAATGGTCATTTCTGAAGAAGCCATCAGCCGAGATGGCGAAAGTCTAAAATTAGTGAGTATTTAATGGATTTGGCAATCATAATTTTAACCAAGTTTAATTTCTACAATCCTACAAATGCATCTATTTCATTCTTATGTAATAGTAACTATCAAAATCCATACATCTGTATCAGGGGTGGTCATTATGGCCATACCTGATGAAGATTTGTATTGTTTGAATTGAATGACCACAGGAAGGATTAGATTCACCATGGTTGAAAAGAAATGTATATAAATTGGGGTCACAACATTGGATAGTGGCCAGTTCATAATATTTTGGCTGTCCCAGCAACTGCCTTGCCCCAAATGTAACAGTTTTCACAAAAATGCAATTTTCTGGAAAGCGGTTAACATTTTACAATTTTCTTTAGCATTTATTTTAAGGACATTACTCAAACTATGATCAAGTATTTTTGGCACAATCAGGAAAATTAACATGGCTTTTTTGTGTTGTAAAGAAAATGGCTCATAAATCCCATTGACTTTGTGTACAAAAGTTCATTGACCGGTAGTACCCCCTAAACTTTTTTGAATTTTTTTCATATTTTGCAGGTATGATTTTATTATCAAAATGAACAAAATGAGGGGGTGTCCCGTTGAAAAATACCAATTTCATTTTTTGTGAATCACCCTAGTATACATAGGTGGTTTTGCTTTAAACATGTTCAGGGGCTAATGACACATAGGAGGTTTTTCCTGCTCAACGACGATATAATACTGTATATTTTCTAATGAATGGCCCTTCTCCCTCTAATAAACACCCCATCTTTTTTCAAAAACAATTGACCGAAATGCAGACATTTCCATGCCATGGCATGTAAGCTTACAGCTGCAATTAGTCGGGCAGCAAACTACCCAGTTTTTAAGGCCCGTGGCCTTTTGATGAAGACAATGTGCCACCTATCCTAGCATGTTGTTTGGGTCCCAAGTAACATATTTATACATGTTTACAAAAATCCAGATGCAGCAGAAGGCGGCCATCTTGTTTTTCAAAATGGCGCCCATTTTGGCAAAATATTTCAATATTTGTCAAACTGCCCTTCCCAATGTGATTTTATTGGCACAGTAGTGATTGTTTTAGGCTTGTAATAGTAGTTTTGTCATGTTGGCATACAGTAGCACCAATATTAATGATTTACAAATTCAAAATGGCCACCAAAAATTCAAAATGGCCACCGAAATCAATTTATTTCCTTCAAACATACAATAAGCCTACATCAATCTGGTAACATGGGAGATTGGACATGTGACATGAATATTAATATAATAACACACACAAATCACATACTTAATTACTTAATGCACACGACATCCCTCCGACGACCCCGGTGACCTATAATATGTTTATCACATTGAGATGATGATTTCATTTAGTATATTATAACATTTTAAAGTGCCATAGAAATGTATAAAAAATGTTTTCTTGGCTCATACGGGTATCCTTCATACAAGAACAAGAACACTTGGTGGTGCTAGTTTGGGATACAGGTTGTATTACTACGTACATCCATAAGCACATGGCAGCGGGGCGGGGTGGTTCTTCAAAAATCAAAAAATTTGAACACATTTAAGGATTTTAAGGGCACTTTTGCCCAAATGTGCCCAGGTGGTTGGTTTCACTGGTCTCCACTGAAAACCCACCCATCAATATACCAAAATCGGTGAAAAACCATGGCACCTTCCTCTACACCATCACAGAGAAAGAACCCCCGGACATGGCATTGGCCAGACATTAGGTATTGAGGGTTATTGGGAATATGGTAAAAGGTACCGAGTGGTCCCAGAAATGGGTTTGGGTCCCGGAGGAATGGTCCAGGAATGGAGAGTCCCATGGTCGGTGGAATTAAAACAATGGGAAGGTCAGTTTGAGAAATATTGGATAGGGTGAGGGGTACTGGGGATGTAGTTAAAGAGGAAGCCCCGCTTGGCCAGTTCTTCTGTGAAGAACTGACTTACACCTGTTACTTTGATGATAGACAGAACAGAATTTACATGGATACATTTTAACCTTGACTGATTCCCTAAGGAACTTAGACCAAAAGTGGGGCTTCATCTTTAAGGGTCCCAGGGTTTGGATAATGGGTACCGGGGACAGAGTTAGGTGCACTGAGGAAGGGCTGGGTGTACTGAGGACAGGGTAAAGGGTACAACGAGTTATGGGTCCCCGGTGAAGGGGCTATGGGTTTCACTCCAGGGATGATTAGTCATGGGTTCCAGGAATGGGGTTAGAGGTCACATGATCATATCTCAGGTCCCAGGGATATGATATGGGTTACTGGGATTGAATTAGGGGTCCAAGGGTTGGGGCAATGGGTACCAGGAATTGGGTAAGGGGTACTGGACATTGGGTAAAGTGAACTGGATGTGGGCTAACAGGTTCCGAAGATGGGATTAGGGTCCCAGGGATGCTTCATGGGTCTCAGGGACTGAGTTTGGTGTTCCATGAATTCAGTTAAAGGTGACATAGTTGGTGTTAGAGGTCCCAGGGAATAGGGTAATGGGTATGAAGGCCAGGGTTAGGGATATGAGTACCAGGAACAGGGTAAGGGGTACCAGGCATTGGATCTGGGGAACCAGATGTGGGGTTACAGGTACCAAAGATGGGATTAGGGTCCCAGGGATGGGTCATGGGTCTCAGGGACGGAGTTCCAGGTTCCAGGAATAGAGTTTAAAGTCCCATAGTTAGTGTTAGAGGTCCCAGGGAATAGGGTAAGGGATAATGGGGATAGACTTAGGGTTCCCAGGTTGGGGTAACGGGTACCAGGAACAGAGTAAAGGGTACTGGGCTTTGGTTAAGGGTAAACAGGTTGTGGGGTTGCATGTACCAAAGGTGGGATTAGGGTCCAAGTGACGTGTTATGGGTCTTGCGAGAGTTCCAGGTTCCAGGAACGAAGTTTAAAAGTCCCAAATTTGGTATTAGAGGTCCCAGGGAATAAGGTAAGGGATAATGGGATGGAGTTAGGGGTCCCAGCATTGCGGTAATGGGTACCAGGAAAGGGGTTAAGGGTACCAGCATTGGGTGGGAATGAGTCAGAGGTTCTAGGAATGGAGTTAAAGGTCCCATAGTTGGTATTAGGTGTCCCGGGGATATGGTTAGGGTACTGGGGATGGAGTTCCGGGTTTCCAGGTTTGGCATTAGGAGTCCCAGGGATGGTGTTAGGGGTACCGAGGACTGTGTAAGGGTACTGGAGTAAGAGACTTAGCATGCTTAGGGTACTAAGGATATGGTTAGCATGTTAGGGTGCCAAGGATGTGGTTATGGGCTGGTCCGAGTACATCAAACTTAGCCGGAACATTTCAGGTTATGGGCCACTGGGCAGTGGATTATGGGTCCCGGTGTTGCGTTAAGGGGTCCCTTGGATGGGTCTAGGGTTCCCAGGGATGGGTAGGGCTACTGGCCAGGGATGGGGTTAGGGGTATAAGGGTATAAGGGTAGTACATACGGGTACTAGTGCAGAATACATGTTATGGGTTATAGATATCAGAGTAATGTACGTTTAGCAAGGTAGGCCTACAGGATTATGAATTAGGTACTGAGTTAGGGGTGATCGGGGTAAAGATCAGGATTACGGGTTAGGGTGTATATGGGTATGGGCTGGCCCCGGTACATCAAACTTAGCGGGTACATAATTATTATTATCATATCCAGATGAGGAGACATGAAGACATTTAAGGTGGAAGTTACAGATCTTAAATTCAGGAACTATTTTATAATAAAATGTTATCATAAAGAGCGAATTCATAATTATAGGTAAGCATTTGGATGTGGGGGTGGGTGTATGGGGTGGTGTGGAGTGTATTTGCAGTGTAGTATGGAGTTTGTGTATGTGTTGGTATATTAATTAACATGTTACTTGCTTAAACTTATATTTTACAATGCTCATTGCATGTTTAGAGGAAATAAGTTGAATTTGGCGGCCATTTTGTATTTTGGCGGCCATTTTGAACATCAAAATCATCAATATTAGTGCATACATGTCATAGATAATATCCTAGACCTAAAACAATAGCTATTGTACCAATAAATTTACAATGGGAAGGGTCAGTTTGAAAAATATTGGAAAATTATTGCCAAAATGGTCACCATTTTGAAAAACAAGATGGCCACCATCTGCTGCATCTGGATTTTTGTAAACATGTATAAATATGTTACTTAGGACCCAAATAACATGTTAGGATAGGTGGCACATTGTCTTCAAAAAAAGGCCACGGAATTTAGTTTGCTGCTTGACTAAATCCCAGAAATGTGTTCGAATACCTACTCTAATTTCCATGTTGTACTTAGTATAGTGCGCACGCTGTATGAATCACTGGAAACTAAGAATTATAATAGTGTTGTCTCAATGCTCGTCTTCACCATATCGTCTCCCAACATCATTCCATTTGAAATTTATACCCCCCCCCTGTGGAAGATATCCAAAATCTTCCACAGGGGTAGTATGGATTTTAAATGGAACAGCCCATTGTAAATTGGTCCAATTGAGTCAAACAAAATGTAGTACCATCTTTTATATAAAAAAATGATTTATTCTATCTAAAAAAATCTTATGGGTGAACGTAGAATTTGTGGAATTTTATTTTTCATGGAGTCACTTCAGATTTCTCAAGTAAATATCTGTACAAACTTAATTTTTTGTTTGTTCTTGCCAATTTTATTACTATGACAGAACACCTTCAACAAGCGGCGTCGTTTGGACATGGGCAGTCCTTGGAACCAACAAGAGTTCAGTGTCAACGAAATAGATCACAAAATAGAACAATTACAGAACTCACTTTTAAAAAGAAAAATAGACTTGAGCCATGACCCTAGTGCTTCAACATCAGGACTTGGATAACACTATGTACTTTAACATTAAGACTTGGATAAGTCTACATAGACTTAAATTACGACCCTATTGCGTCAACATCAGGATTTGGATAAGTCTTCAAAGACTTAAGCCATACTCCAGTGCTTCAACATCAGGACTTGGATATGTTTACATAGACTTAAACCATAACCTTAGTGCTTCAACATGAGGACTTGGAGAAGTCTAAAGAAATATATGGTAGAACATGTGAAGATCACAAATTAGCTGTCGTAGTGAATACATTATACCTTAGTTACTGGTTCACGCTTGGTTTGCACACCAGTATGTTAGCAACCCATTGACTTTGTGTTGTGATCATACTGGCTTTGAATCCAAGCAATAGATAGCTGGAACCAGTTGACCGGGCAATGATCAATTTTGATGTTGCACTATAACAGTGAATTACAGAATTACAGCACTCGGGCAACTATAGTGTGTTTCTTCCAAGTTGAGAGGAATGCCATGTTGGATTTCGCAGATACAGATTCGAATCAGTGGCTTTATCAGTTGCGTCACCAGCGTATAAACAAAATTGCCCTTCCGCCTACATGTGTGTATACCCCCAGATGATTTCAGTAAGCATGCAATTGACCTTTTCGGTCATTTGACGTCACTCTGAATTCCAATGCCCAGTAACCATGTTCGCTAAACGATGTGCGCATCAGCATGACATCAAATGATGATGATATCTCGGGTCTACTCGCAAAGGCTTACAGGATTTACCAAAAGGTCAATGCAAAAGTGCCATTATGACATATCCAACATGACATTATACTCAACTTGAGGCGAGACACACTATAGAGGAGTGAATGTTTCCAGTAGTTTCAAATAGAGTTTTGGAATTGAATCTAATACTGGAACTTACTTTTTTGCAACTTTTGCTACGTTGCGTCTGGCACCTCAAGACTTCATCAGGCAATTGAACCGCTGGGCTGACACTGGAAACTCAATTAAGAACGGGAAGTCGTTATTCTTGATCAGGAGGAACAATGGCATAGGAGAGGCATAAAAGAAGCCATTTGGGAACGTATTGAGCAACCATCACTGAACAAGAAAGGGGGACTCCGCTTTAACTTATCTCATGCATGGGACTGGGCCATCGGGATGATACCTAGCAGCCTGTCACATGACCAGCCCAGTGGGTCAGTTGCCTGATGAATTCAGGATTTTTTGTTGTCCAGATTTATGCAATTTCTTTTATTTTCAGCCCGTTTTAGGGCCATTCTGGTTGTTATTACCAGGCGGCATAGGACACGCAACTGTGACGTTCGAGGCTGGTGAAAATACAAGGCCGACAGCCCCATTCAAAATACACGGTTAGCAGTTACAAATTGAAAAACAACATACTTACAGTGGGGTACTTTGTCGAACCCCAACGGTTTTAGAGTAAGATAATTTTGCTTTGAGACCACATAACAAATTTAGAATTGTTTGTGAAGATTTCATGATTATGTGTTAATCCAATGGCGACGTCAGAAATATCGATATCGCATCCACCATCATCTGGTTATTATGCTGTTTTTCAGGCTTATTCAGGCTTTTCGTCAAAAGTGGAGTTTCATCCCAGAAGAACTTGTTACACCATCCTGTTTAGTATCCCGGGGAAAGTTTTTAGTTGAGTGGTGGGTACGGGATGTAGGGCAAGATTAGATTTGTGTGTAAAATTTTTTTAAATGGTGTAGAGAAGGGGTGCTATTTCATTTTCAAAAGTGCTCATTCTTGTTGTTTTAACCAGATTTTGCACAAATATTCCAGAATCTGTCAAATTTATCTTACAAATTTAACTGCTTCTATTTTAGAAATCTATGCATATTTAAGCTGTGTTGGGCAAGTTTGCATAAAAGCTGATGGCAGCCATAAAAATGTAACATATTGTATGTAGGACATATTATTACCAAGTAATGCTCAAGGTTTTAAATTAGCTCCAATTCTCGTAAAAGTGGATTCAGGAAAAGAATAGTTTGCACTACCTGCTATGTGAAGTTCAAAAGGTAGATGATAATAAAAACAAAGTCCATTGAATCCTATTGACCTTACACCTAATTGCTGTGTTAAATACTAACAAGACATTGTAAATAGTGCAAACTATTCTTTTTCCGAAACCTCTAAGGTAGACTGACAATTTCCCTCAATTTTTACCTAAATCAGTTTAACTTTGGCTTAAAACCCATGTACAACAGGCAAATTTGTATGCCCTTATAACAAAAGGGTATTTTGTTCATGTTAGTCAATGTGATCTTTTCAGTGAAGAAATAAAACAACCAAAAGGAGCAGTGGCAATGTTGCATTTGTAATTTATTGAAGACATATAGCCTATAGACGAATCCAAATACACGCATCCCTACACCTGACTAGCAGCCTTTAGTTGGGTCCCCGTCGGCTACAATGCATCCAAAATGTGAAATGATTCGGCCTTGGCGGAAATTTTAAACTGCATTCCATCACCCGTTTTACACCTTCCACGAAAACACAGGTAGACAAAAGATTGATTTAAGTTTACAACACAATACAGTTCCAACAGTTGTGCAAATAAAAGCCGCCTTACACCTAGATAAGGTCGAGGAGGGTTAATAGAATAATACAATATAGATAATTCCGCAGGTAATCCCGTCGCATGTATTCATAGATATACTAATGGATGAACAAAAGGACTATGATCTATATGTATGAATAGATGCGACAGGATTACCTCTATTGTATATATTATTCTATTAACCCTCCTCGCCTTTGCATCTTCTCCAGGTGTTAGGCGGCGTTTATTTGCACAATCGGGCGCTCAATACCCCAGGTTGGTGCTAGCGGGAAACCAAAGATGGCCGACCAAATCCTGACCATGACTTGGCTCGTTGGATTCGTCTATAGTACAGAGTTGCACAACATTATATTAACAGATAGACAAACACTAATTTTTCTCTTTGTATATTTCTTAGTTATCCTCTGTTTGCTTATGCAGTTGAAAAAAAAAATACACATCCAGATTCCTATAGCTGTCACTTCCAGAGGTACACTGTTGTCTAGCTACTTCATTGGTACTCTCAAGCACTTGTGTGGGCACTCTGTATAGAGAATCACATGTACAGTACACACACTGGTACTGGATTGACATTTTTGGTAAATCCCATAAGCCTTTGCGGGTAGACCTGTGATGTTGTCACACTGCTGTGCACATCGTTACTGAGCACTTTGTGTCTTTGAAATGCGCAGTAGTGATGTTCAATAAATGATGTGCGTAACTTCAAATGATAACATCTCGGGTCAACTCGCAAAGGCTTATGGGATTTACCGAAAAGGTCAAAACTTTTGGATACCCCCTCGTATCAGTGACTTTTTTGGTATACAGACATCAGAATTCCCAGTCAAAAGTCTGAAATCAAGCTTTTGATGTCAAATTCTTGCAATTTTATTTATTTTCAGGTGTTTTAGTCAAATTTTTTCATACTTTTTCAGAAGTTTTCATTAATGTGTTATATTCTCATGCCTGTGTAATAATAGCATTATAACAAATACAAAGTAGCAAATTTATCATTCAGTCAACAATCCCAAATATCCTCTGCAAATTGTTGATCTGAATTGTCATGATTAGCTCATGAATATTCATAAGGTGTTTTGTTTGTGATTGACCAATGAATTGTCATGATTATAGCTCATAAATATTTACCAGGTGTAATAGTTTAATACATTCTTTACAATGTTAGACAACACTACATAACTGACAATCTAGCTTTAAGGTTTGACACTATTTTAAAGTGTTGCGATTTGGTAGTTCACAGCATCTTACGAATGGTAGTGAGTTTTGGCAAAAATCGCATTGCTCATTTCATAGCGAGTGTGTAGAAGAATTCAAATATCACAGATATACTTTTGTAGGTCCTGTGGTTCTTGAGTTATGTTGTAGGAGGGCTGAAGCACCTACAACTCTTACATTAACATGCATATCTAATCTAGAACAATAAATCAAGCAAGTATTGAAAGTATATGGTTTTTAGAATGAAATACATAATGAAAATCAATATTTTTTGGCTGCTTCGACCAACAGTACCTTGTCTACCCTTTACTGAATTTGATCTGATTATATATAATTATAATAAAAATATATTCATCTAATACATATATGCCAAATTATCAGCTTTACTATTTGTCACTCCTTACAAAAACTTTAATCTGCCATACAAGGAGTGTGAATTTCAATTTCCTGAATGGGTGAGCCCATTTGAAATCTACACCGCCCCCCCCCCCCTCCCATGTGTGAGATAAAGGCAATGTCTTCAATAGAGGATATACAGATATCAACTGGAAAGACCATTTGACATTAATCCAATATTGGAGGCTTCTGTTCATGCAGACACTTATAGTCCAGTTTCCCTTTGAAAAAGGAATAAAACTAAAACCAATAATCCCTCTAATTATCCTGTGCTGATAGATTATTAATAAAGCTGCCCAGTGGCAGTGCTACCGTAGGGGTGGGGTGGGGGGGGTGGTGTTGGGTGGGTGTCAGAACTCTTGACCCCTGTTTCCCCCAGTAAAAACCCAAAATTAAATTTGTTGATCCCCCCCAATTCACATTGCCCCCCAATGCCCCACGTAAAATAATTCCTGGTGCCGTCACTGAAGCTGTGAAGTGTTAAGTGTGCGGACAGGTTCCATAACAACATTATTACATATCATTTTTCTATCAATTGGTTTATCTACTGTGGTTTATCATTGGGATAACTGGGAGTGAAATTGGCCAGAGGCTAATTACCAGTAATTGGCTTAGTTTTATCCCGGGTTTTATATCCTTTTTTTTGCAAAATCCAAGTATACAGAAATATGCAATTGAATGGAGACTTCACTGCTGTTTTCCTTTTTTTTTCTCATACGAAAGACATACCTGATGAAAATTATACGAGGGGCAGTCAGTATGTTTTAAGAGTTGACTCGTGACGTCATTTGTGGATTGTTTTTCATGGCATTTCTCAATGATTACATAAACACTGTACCTTTGTCTTTCAAACAACACATGTAAAAATTATGTCGCACACATGATTACGTAACAGCATTAGCATAAAATCAATGGTCTAGAGTCACCTGGTGAAATTGAGTCGTTTTGTTAAGGAAATAAGAGGCTGAAATGAGGTATTGTTGTATTTTCTATATTTTCTCGGGAATTAAAGTATGGAGAATGCTGCCTTTTGGAACAGTAATAGAACACAAACTATCAGTTTATTTAACCATGTTTGTTGGGCTGTAAAGGTTTTAGTTTATTAAAAATGCGTGGTCAAATGTGTCTTATTTTTGACAAAAACAAGGGTTTTTTTTCTATAAAAATCTTGATATTGCCAAAAATAGCAAACGTGGAAATTTAATTTTTTTTGCCAGTTCTGTTGACTAATCGCCAAACATTAAAACGGGAATCTCCCTAGAAAATATTTGAATCCGTGATTAAAATATAACCGTTATTCTACCATTGTTACATTTATACAAAAAGTAGTGGTACAGAGAGAGAGGCCATCGTTTGAATGAGAAATTTATTTTTAAAACTTTTCTGTTCATTTCAGGTTGAGATCATCCATAAAAATTCATATGAATATTTAAATTCAAATTTTCATAGCATTTTGTAATATTTTAGGCCCTATTTACATGGAATTTTGCAATTTTCGTGCATTTCCACCATGTTGTATCAGTCGTCCTACCTACGCATGCGCAGATTGTTGTTTGATTTGCACCAGTTATCATCGCACTGAGTACCAGTTCTCACACGTGACCAGTCATTACATTTTAGTCTGTTTCATTTTGGAGATAATTAATGTCATTTGTAATAACTGCTTTTTCATTTTCGCCATTTTTGCAGAATAATTTTGCTTCCATTCAAGCCCTAAAGTTGTTGAAGTTTCCAGGCGTCTCATTTTCACCCAAGTTTAATGGCAAGTCTCATATTTTACCAAATGCAAACTGAGGACCTAGTGTTTATTCCTGCCTAAAACTAGCCATATGCACCTTGTACTTTTGCTGTTCTCAGACATTTTAAACACGTGTTTTTTCTGTAATTTAAAAGGCCCGCCTTTTTTTTTTTTTTTTGGCAGTGTCCCTAGTCTATTGATTTTATGTTCATGCTGTTACGTAATCATGTGTATGATATAATTTTTACATGTTTTGTTTGAAAGACAAAGGTACAGTGTTTATGTAAGCATTGAGAAATGCCATGAAAACAATCCACATATGACGTCACGAGTCAACTCTTAAAACATACTGACTGCCCCTCGTATATATACTCATCTTTCACTTTTAAGCTATATTACTACAAATTAAAAATATTTTAGCACTTTTGCCATGATTACTGATATTGGCCTATACTATTATATAATCTGCAATAATTTTGAACCATAAATTTATAATGATACATTCTTTTAACAACACATTTCATATTCTTGCAATAATTATTGCATCCACCATTTCCCCTGCTTTAATCGTAACTACATCATCGCTCTTCGGTGGTAACGCTAATAGTGCGTTGGCCTCGCACATACTCAGTAACCTGCTACTCATCTGGTTGCCAGTACTGGTTGCCACGGGAACGGATTCACCAGGTTGCCAGGTCAGGATGGATCGGTGGAATTCTGGTCTAGGATCAAGTTTGATGTCGGAAAGAAGCTGTGGAATGACAAAGCAAAAGAAACATAAGAACCAAATTTGGAAAAATGACCCATCCATTTTTGCGGCGCATACCCTTATCATGGTTCAAGGGCCCCAGGCCCATGACCTCAATTTTGTCGCACTTTGCGTGAATCAAAATTGATTCTCACAAACTCAGCTGGCAAGAATCAAGTGAAAAATGACTGGTCATCGTAACATACCGCATACAGAATGGATATGATTTGGAGAGAATCGATCCTGATTCTCACAATCTTAAGTTTCTATCGTTGCCCTGGACCCTCATCACATTTCATATATGTGACCTGCTCTGACAAAGCCAGGAACCAGTCTCATTTTTGACATTTCATGATTTGCATAAAAATGTAAGTACTAGACAGCAAGCAGTAAGCTAAGCTTTAGAATTATACCAAATCATATAAATAGCATCAATACTTTTCAAGATATGGATAATTTTGTAAATGATACCTTGATATTTTTGCCAAATTGCTATTCTGAGTTATGGGCCAATTAGTTTCCTACCTTACACAGGATTGAATAGGGATTATCATAGTTGATTATTGATTAAATAAACCTCTTTTTACTAAATACTTTCCAAGAAAGTAAGTCCACTTAGTCACACAGTCAAATACCATGAAATTAAGAATTCCAATTTTTTTTTATTGGAATGTCATCTTTAAAGGCTTATAACTCAAAAACATGCCTGGCGACTTGTTCCAGGTTTTGTTGGAGCTGGTCACATATTTGCAAATGATGCACGCTGTATTTTCTTCAGAATTCAAATCACCCACATACCTTTGCTTTGACCCTGGTGAGTTCCGGTTTTGAATATCCTTTCATCTTACGTAATGCTGGCAGTACAAATAAGTTGAAACATACTATAGCTGATACGGGATTACCTAATAAAACAACAAAATAACATGATTTATCAATAAAAAAATGCTTCCTACTGACCACATGCATCTGGGGATTCCCCTTCTATGTACATCCAATGCATCCGAAGTTCTGCAATAGGTTGGAGTTGTGACATTAATGATTTTAGTTGAGAAAATTAAATGTTTTGTTTTATTTGTTTGGGAAGATGACTAGGATTATAACTTATTTTGGTCTTAATGAAAAGCCTGGTTATTCCTTTCTAATTTGATACCAAATTTGGGATTTGAGACTTGATACCAAATTAAGGTCTATACATTGCTGCTAATTACTTTTATGATTAAGCTGAGAAAATCTTCGGTTGTACAAAGTGTGGACATAGGAGGTGTGGACACGGAGCCATACAAACTGTATGGAAAGGGTCCAGACATGGTTGTTTTCCCTTTTATGTTGATTTACGAACTAAAATCCATAACTATTTAGTACCAACGTCGATAGCAATCATATAGCAATTAAATAATTAAGTAGTTTGTGCAATTTGAATTCATTAATTAGACTAGCAAACTGGCCACTCCAGGTCTTTTTCCATAGATTTCAATGTGAAACAGTCTATTTTCAGAATTGCATGTAATTAGTCCAAACATGTCAATTGACGGGATATTTGTACTCTTTCAGGGTTGTTTTGATTATTTGTGACTTAAACCCTTACTGAAGGTATTTTATACAGCCAATTGGCATTGATTAAGATTTTAAAGATTATCTAATCAAGTGGCTTACCAGGTAATGCAAAGAACAGTTTCTTGCTAGAATCCTCCATTTCCATGGTAGCAAATGTTGTAGGTTTCCTACAGAAATAGACAATATTACATTAAGAAACATCCTTCCAAAGTGTACCTTCGCATGCAGTCCTATCATCACTGAGTATCCCTTTCATACACCTGAATTAGGAACGGACTGCTATGAGATGTTTGTCATAATTCACACAGGTTTATAAAACACCCTTCCAAAGTGTACCTTCACAGGCATTCCTATCATCACTGAGCATCCATTTCATACACCTGATTTGGGAACTGACTGTTATGAGGTGTTTGTCATGACTCGCACAGGTTTAAGAAAAAACCTTCCAAAGTATACCTCCATATGCATTCCTATCATCACTGAGAATAAACCTGAATTGGGAACTGACTGACATGAGATGTTTGTCTCAACTCACCCATGTTTAAGAAACACCCTTCCAAAGTGTATTTGGCAAGTATAATATTTGGAACTTCCAATAATACTTGGAATTTCCAATCATCACTTCAATACCCATTTCATACACCTGAATTAGGAACTGACTGACATGAGATGTTTGTCTCAACTCACCCAGGTTTAAGAAAAACCCTTCCAAAGTGTATCTTGGCATGCATTCCAATCATCAACGCATACTTAAGGAGATCCTTCTCTCCCATAGAAACCCCTCCTGACGTGATGACGACATCTGCCTTACCAACAGCTTCTTTCAACAGCTTCTGTAGGTTTTCTGGACTGTTGATAGAAATATAATTAAAATTTCAATTGAGTATTAATCCTTACAGGTGGTGGGCAGTTCGCTATTTTCACATGGTGTTTTGCACGCCCAATCGCCCATCACTAAAACAATCTTATTCCATTCTTGAATTTCAGGGGGGGAGGCAAAATCGACAAATTTTGTGGAAAGGTGGAAATGTACGTAATTTTGGGGGTTTTGCCTCAAAAGTGGGGGCAAACTGGGAGGGGCAAGAAAAATATTGGTGGGGGGGTGGTAGTGCCGCCACTGGGTCATTGATATACCAAAATGCTGAAAATGCTACCCATGTTTGCGGCACTTCCAGGTATAGTAGTTTGTACTGAGTACCGCCCCCACCCCACACACCCCGGCTTGGATATAACTTATAGGTGCAAAATAGTATATCCAAACAGTCCATAGAATAGTGTGAACAGTATACCACAATCAGTGATGAGGCTACTACTTTTGCTTATACCATCAAAATAACAATATCTTGGCTGTAAAAGTTATAAGAAAAATATGAACTTTCTTCAGATGTTAAATTTGAAAAGACAATTAACTAACAAGATAAGTAAATGTTGGGGGGTCTCATCTGATATAGCATAACATAATATTCTTATTCAGTGGGTGTGTCTTGTAAAGAATTCACATAATTTGATTGGTTTTCTGGTGTATAATATCACACAATGGTGGATAGTGATATTAGTCAGGGCACACGCCGCCACACAACGGCGTCACGCTTGTTGCTCCTCAATGATTGCGTGATAATGCTTTGCGTAATACACATGCGAGAACTAAGAACGCGGTTCGGCGGCTTAGATGTTTATGATGGTTTCGTTCATTTAAAACAAATTTTAATCGACATATGGAGGACCACTACTCAAAATATTCACCAGGCAAAAGACAAAATCCTATCTTTTATTCTCTAACTAATAAACAGATAGACAAACAAACAAACAAAAACAAAAAAGTAAACATAAACCAACCCAGGCCCATTGTCAGGATTTATTGGGGTACGTGGAGCTAAATGGAATTTTTTCTTCAAAACAAGACTTATTTCAATGTTTTACCCCAAAAATATCAGTGGACCTTCTGTGAATTTTTCTTTAAAAGAAGCCTGAATGATTTTCAATGTTTGAGACAGAAAAAATTGAATTTTTTTTTTTATTGACATGGGGAGGAGGGTGTGTCACACCCCGCAATCCCTGGCTACGGCTTTAAACCTACCTGTCTTTAGCAATACCCATATCCAAAGTCTTATAGCCATGTTCTTTTAGTACTGATAACAGTGTAGTTCTGTTGCTATCAAATATATGGCCAGGTCTCAACTGCTGATGGGGCTCACAAAGCTGAAAACAATCACACATATCAAAGTTAATAAAATAATTGCTTAAGCCGTGAGACTATAGCTACGTTTGTGTGGATCCATTACTGCTAGCAAAATGTTCTTGTTTTATGGATTCAATCATGTTTCACCGTTGTTCATCACTGTTTAACAACGATGCGTCCGTGCCCCAGCTGCCCGAGCTATTTTTAACCACACAGATGCGCCGGATGCGAGTTGCTAAACGGTGGAGAACAACAGTGAAACATGATTGAATCCCTTTAAACAACGAAAACAAGCTAAAGATTGTCTAATTCACATGATTATTATTTCATGAGGAATGTGTCAGTTAGTCTTTGCCTCTCAACCTTAGGCGTACAAGAAGATCAGTGATTTCTATGTTGATATCCTTAAGCAATGAAACTACAAAATAAAACGTCAATGTTTAGCCGCTATCTCTCCACCATGTATACGTAAACCAAGTTCCAAGCATGACAAATTTTACACGTTCACACGTATGCGCGCTTCCATTAATGTGACGGAAAAGTGTGGATTCATCACCGATTAACGATGTTTGGCTCCTGTACAAAGGATAGGAAGAGTTGTTGAAGTCACTTTATAACTATCACTTTCTAATAAATGTGGAATGAATGGGGCAATGAAATATTATATGACCCCCAGGTCACAAATCTTGCTTCCCCAGTTGTCTCCTCACGGTCAGCTCGTATACAAAATTATAAGACTAAAATTAAAAAAAGCTTTGTCCAAAGGCAATCGTTTTTCTAAGCGTGTTCAGCTGAAACAGCAAATTCATTTTTTATTTCTTGTTTTTTTATATTTCCTTTTATTTTTTTGCCGTAAAAGCATTATATGCTGAGAAATAAATACTTGATTCGATATAGGTATAAAACAATTGATATTTGTACTTCAATTGTGTAAATGAACCACACTTTTATGCTGTGTACTTTTGAACACTCTCAATGACATCTTTAATTCAAAAATGTGCTTTTAAAGGATATTTAAAAAAAATGCATTCTGCATTCCTTTTTGAAACTGCCAAGGGGTTTGAGACATAGCATTTTGTTTACTTTAGCCTAAACGTTTATTACTTCCCTGCGGGTTAAAGAACATACAAGGGGTTTTGCCCCTTGACCCCCATTATAGCATTCCCAATTGTTATGCTTGCTTGATCTCACTACACTACGTTTTGCATTCCCCCTAAAAATGTCTGCTTGCCCCATTGGTTATTAGCAATTTTGTTGAGAACTGCATAAAACTACTATGTTGTTGTTGTTTTGATCATTCCATTTTCCTTTATATTGCAAATATGGCATTTATGTGTCCACCATATTCTATCACCATACCAAGTTTGAAGCTGATCGGTTATTGCGTTGGAGCTGCACAGTGGATTAAATCCATCCTGAAGAAAAAGAAAGCGACCTCTGCTCCGGGCAACGGCGGACTACTTTATGGGTTGTTGAAAAATTTACCATCAACGCACCATTTCATGGCAACATTGTTTACCAAAATCCTCCAATGCGATCCCAACCCGCCGGAATGCTGGTCTGAGTCCAGAGTTGTATTGATCTATAAAGCTGGGGAGACTGATAAACCTGAGAACTTCAGAATGATCTCCTTGACTTCGTGCATTAGCAAGATATTTCACCAAGTTCTTGCCGACAGGACAGGGGCATATCTAACCAAAAATGGCTATATTAACCCAGATGTCCAAAAAGCGTTTTTAACGGGGATTAACGGCTGTATTGAACATAACAGTCTTCTCCAGGAAGCCATCGCATTCTCTAAATCAAGGAAAAAAACCTTGCACATGACCTTCTTTGATTTAGCGGACGTGTTCGGCAGCGTCAGTCATACCCTAATTACTCATTCCATGAAAAGATTCAATCTTCCGGAAAATACCATCACCTACGTTGAAAATTTATACGCGCGGCTTAGTGGTTCCTAATATCAATAATCAGTGATTCAACAAAAGAATTTGACCATTACATGTCAAATCGGTCCATATCACGACGACATTTTTTAAAATCCAACTTGCAAAACTTCTTTTTATTTTTATTTTGTGATATTGTGTGGCTTGTAGCACCTGTAATCAAGTTTGATAACAATTTTGGTATTATTTGCTTTAAAACCAAGTCAATGCAAAAAAAAAGCAATTGAGAAGTGCTGTTACTGTGGATATCAGAATCAGATTGCGATAATCGTCTTAAAGTGTGATTATTCAGAAAGCGCCAAGAGAATCAATTGGATTGTTAGGGGTTAATACCCTGCACCTACAAATCTGACTGCCAGTTACGTATATGCCTCTCTGTACACAAGACTGACGGCTTCATAATATTGTCTCCTTCAAAGGACATACCACATGCATGGTCCAAACACACTGTGCCCCTCCTTCCCCCTAGATCCATGCACTGGTGGATCCACTGGTGACTCTCTGTAGTACAGATTGTACACAATACTGATGCCTTCATTAATTATATCTCCTTCAAAGGACACAGCATGCATGGTTCACATACACTGAGTTCTTCCCTCACCTAGATCATGTGGATTTAGCTTACATGTGTGGCACTCTGTACACAAGACTGATGGCTTCATAATATCATCTCCTTGAAAAGGACATGCCACATGCATGGTCCACACACACTGAGCCCCTCCTAGGTCCACTGGTAGGTTCAGATGAAGATAGGGGCAAAGTCCTGTGTTTAAAATATGTTCCACTTATTCTTTATTGTAACTGTACCTCATTGCCAGTTGATACCACTGCCACTGTAGGGGATTTCAAAACTGCAACCTTGGTGACTCCAACCGATGCAAGTAAGCCTAACTCTGATGGTCCAAGTTGAGTTCCCTTCTTTAAAATGGTCTGGCCCTTTTTGATGTCACATCCTATGGGCCTGCGGACAAGCAAACAAACAAATGTGACCCATTGCATTAAAACAAGGCAGTTGCCTCAGTTCAACGATGTACATTTCTTATTATTATCACAAATTCATAAGCTTGTCATAAAAAGCATGAACAAAAATGTGCCTTTTTATGGGCAGGGCTTTTGTCACCTGGTGCCACCACCAGTGGCTGCACCATGGGGGACCAATATCCCCAGTCAGAACTCTTACCCCCCCCCCCTCCTTTCCCCCCAGTATAAACCCAAAATTGCAAATATTTCCCACTTTTTGCAGCAATTTGGCACAATATTTGTTGATTTTGCCCCCCCCCTCCATTCACTTTCCCCAATGCCCCCCCAAAAAAAAAAAATTCCTGGCACCGCCACTGACTGCCACTATAAAATTCTGGTGCTTTGTGTTAATGCCACAGAGATTATACCAGTGAATTTAAACATTAATGAAATAGAACGATAGTTTGTGATCTGCTACCACGAAATGTGCGTAAAGTCGCAAGTTGGTAGTTTCGGGACGTCCTGGTTGACTGAGTTGATATTCTTTGTTTGCTGCGCACCTGTACAAGCCAGCAGTATGTCCTTCTTGAATGGCCCATTGTGCCCCCACTCACAAAGGACATATATAATTTATACAGACATACTTCTGGCTTGAACAGGTGCATGTGGAAACAAAGAATACCAACACAGTAGCCAGGGTGTCTCGAAACTAAACAACTTGCGACTTTACGTTCATTTCGTGGTAGCTGGTCACATTTAAGCTTCTTTGAGCTTGATCGTTACAAAATGTTTGCGCACTTATTGCTTAGCGTGCATTTTTGACAAAATGTGTTACACAAAGAACACAACCAACAACACACTTGAATCAAAGTTTGCCTGGTGCATTTTAGCGATATCATCCGGAGGTACACTATTTGCCCTCCATGAGCAACGTCAACATGCAAACAAGGAAACGTTGGTATTCTTCGGTTCTTGGAAACAAAGGTCAGTAGTTAAGTTTCTATGATGTCATTGATCTTTATGTTAATTGTCCCTTACCTGATGTCTTGACCCACTTTAGGTGCAACTACAATTTTCACTTCCAGCTCTGTCTGACCCTAAAACAAAACACAAATTGGTAAAAAAAATACAGAAAATCAAATTGGGTTATTCCACTTGAAATACACTCCCCCTGTGGAAGATTTAGCTAAAGTATACCACAGAATGCGCATGGGTTTCAAATAGAATAGATAATTGGGTAACTTCCATTTGTAATACTCACTCCAGTTGTGGAAGATATAGGTAAAGCCATATACAAGGGGAAACTAATTAACCCTAGCCAATTCCATTTGAAAAATATACTCCCTCTGTGGAAGACATTTCTTAAACCTTCCACAGGGGTATGGCAGATTTTGATTGGAATAGCAAATTGACAAAGTATTTTAACAAAAATATTACGTGCCCTAGATTTAAACTTTTACTTAACCCCATTAGGGACTGTTCACAAAAACTTGTAAGGGGGGGGCCTGATGCCAAAAAATTTCATCGCAAAAATTTTGCAGGCCCCCTTTACAGACCTCAAAAATTTCAGGGGCCCCCTTTTTGATATGAAAATTATGGGTCAACCCCATAGAAAAGCATAATTATAAACTCAATTTCCCCAGGAAAATTTGTGGTCATTATTTTCAGGGCCCCCCCCTAAGAGGGTCAAAATTTTCAGGGCCCCCCCTTTGCATCAGCCCCCCCCTTACAAGTGTTTGTGAACGGTCCCTTAGCTTCTTTGATAAGCCCTGTTTCCTCATTTGAACAACAGCAGCATCAGGTCCCTGTAGTATAAGGTGCCAATCCAGAGTGAATCCAGTATTTTGAAAGGGGTAGCCCTCTCATGAAAATGCTCGCCCTCTCATGAAAATGCTCATGAAATAATTAAGGCTGTGAAGAAGCCATTACACTGCTGAGACCACCCTCCTGCAGTGGGACACTGTACATTATATATTGTCATTATCAAATTATAGCTCTATAGCTGTCATCATGGTCATAAGTCTCAGGGAGCAGTGCCAGGCCCCCTTCCCCTGGAGGCCACACCTTGGATCTGCACCTTTTTGCGCATACCACTGTTCCTCAACTTGTACGACAGCATCAGCTCTGTACTAATACATACATTGTACCCTAAATGTAACCTTTCACCTTACCCCGTCAGTTTCTTTCACAAGCTCTGTATCCTCTACTTGTACGACAGCGTCAGCTCCCTGTGGTACGGGGGCGCCAGTAGTAATGCGTATGGTATACCCTGGTATGACTTCACTCTTTGGCATCGCCCCTGCTGTGGAATCACTCAGCACTTTGCGAACACCAATGCCATCTGATGCTGAAAAACAGAAATATTTAAAATAAAATCCACATACTTTATTCGAAATTAGCCCGAAAGTTTCATAAGGTGTAGGTAGCTCCATACATACACAGTACATTAACTGAGCAGACAGTGAAGGGGCGGCACTACCAGGGGGGAGGGGGCAAGGGGGAGCATTTGCCGATTTATGTCGACTGAACATGGAAACAGCAGCCGATAACTGCATCTTTTAGCTTGAATTTAAGACCTCATTCGTTGAAATCGTTCAAGAAATGAAGACGTTACAATGATCCACAAACCCAAAGGAAGACACATATTCAAAAGTTGCAATTTGCTCCATTGCATGCCCTATTGAACTGTACACAAAGCGTTCTTGAACAAGAGAACTAGCATTGTGCTGCAATTGTTTCAATCAATTTCAACAAATAAGGTGTTAAATCAGAGCTACAGAGTACAAGTATTTTAATTTGGGCATATATGGCTTTGTTTAGGATATACAGGGGTGAACATAACTGGTACCTTAATAGTTTGGCTTTCTGTATATATATACTTACTGATAACTGCATAGCCATCTTTGATTGATGCCTTGAATGGTGGGAGTGGATAGTCTGCTGTTACGTCACATGCTAATATGCGATTCATGGCATCTGTAATATTATATATGATGAAAACAATAGAATGAGAACAAACAACATTGGGAAATATAGGCTATTCCATTTAAAATCCACACTTCCCCTGTGGAAGATTCAGCTAAAAATTTCCACAGAGGGAGTATGAGTTTTGAATAGAATGGATAATTGGGTAGCGTCCACTTGAAATACTTATTCCAGTTGTGAAGATATAGGTAAAGCCATATTATAGGGGGAATATGGGTTACAAAATGATTAACTCTGATCAATTACATTTGAAAAACATAATCCCCCTGTGGAAGATATTTCCAAAATCTTCCACAGGGGTAGTGTGGATTTCAATTGGAAAAGCCCAATTGTGGCTCTTGAGGATGGTATTGTATACAAATATGTGACTGCTACCACAAAATGTGTATGAAGTCGCAAGTTGGTAGTTTCAAGATCATCCTGTCTGACTGAGTTGATGTTCTTTGTCTACCGTGCACATGTAGAAGCCATTAGTATGCCCGGCCCATTGTGCCCCCATTCACAAAGGACATACAGACAAATTTCTGGCTTGAAAGGAATGAAAGCTCTTGAACAGGTGCGTGTGAAAAAAAACACCAACTCGATAGCCAGGGCATTTTGAAACTACCAACTTACGACTTTACGTTAATTTCAAAGCGCTTTACATAATTATATTCCATTGCCACCAGTTTATATTTAACATTTTTGTACTGTCATAGTTGGCAGTGGTGATACAAGCCCACCCTTTTTATTTTATACCCTTTATACCATAACTCCGAAACCCACCCTTTCTAAGCGTGGTTACTGATGATAGATAAGTGGTTATGGTGGTCCAGGAGGTGCAGATTTGCATCCAAAGAAGTTTTAGATGACCAAACAGAATGGGATTTCAATTAATATACATGTATTTTATTATGTTTCATTTAGTGTCATTCAATCAGAAATTGCAGTGAGTGTTGAGATTGCAATTGTTGACTTCTAAACCCACCCTTTTCATCAGTGACCACGCTTTATATTTGGACACGCATTTCAACCAGAAATCAAACCCACCCTTTCAGGCATTTTGTGGACCCTTCAAACCCACCTTGAAAGCATAGGTTACCAACTATGACTGTTTTCCTAAGCCTATATAGATAAAAATTGTTTGTCCCTTCCCTTGCCTTCCACCCCCCCACACTTTATAGCTTGTCAAATTCTTACCCCCCCCATTCTAACAAAATATGCTTGTTCACCTGTAAAACTAAACTTAATTTAATGCATCAACCGCCACTGTGGATCTTTATAGATAAACCAAAACTTGACCACTTATTTAATGCCTTCCTCACGGTGAGTTTGTTTGGGGAAATTTTGGCCTGGCCGGGGGTACTCAACTTTGGTTTTGGTAGGGACGTGCCACTGAGAATTTGAAAGTGGACCCATAAATATACCAATTTTTCAAGAAATTTGGACCCATTGATATACCAAAAGTCAACATTTTCTCCAAAAAGGTAAATCCGGCCCTAGATTTACCCTCTCCCAGGGCTCATACTTACCATTGCAAGCGATGGTTTCTTGCTGTAATACTGCAGCATTTTCCATTACTTTCTGATATGCTTCCTCAAAACTCAGCATGGGGTAGGGAGACTGACGAGGTCTCCTGGCGACCTTATCGATGTCATGATGGCCATGATGATCATCTGTGAAAATTGAGCAATTAATTAATAACCAATCAAGCAATCAACCATGCAATCAATAAATAGAAACATGTGCAGTGGAAACTCGTTAACATAACAAATAGTCTGTTAACACAAAATTCCTGACAATATAAAATATTTTTCCAAGTCCCAAGCATATATCTTATACATTATAAATGCCTGATTACACATACTTGTACCTGTAATCTGGGCCCTGACTATTTTCTTTGATTATACTAGCCAAAAGGCTAAAAAGTTTTGAGGTAAAATATCAAGAGCTATCTTAAGAACCAAAACTAGGCTTGTTTGTACTCATTTTAATGCATTTATCATGCTGATTCCAAAAATGGACATGAATATGAACATTGAATTATGAAAGTTTAAAAAAAATTCTTGTCTGCAGCTGATACCAGCGTGGAGAGAGTTAACAAAGTTCCACTGTATTTTGTAAGCAATCAAGTGCACTGGGGTTACCCAGTACAAATGACCATACAGGGCAAGATACAGGGATGTGCTGCAAACATGGGTCAGACAAGGAGGGAGGCGAGGCAACTTCCAATGGGGCAAACTTTGACAAAAATTGTCAAAAATGGGCTAAACAATACAATACAAAAGGCTTAAAACTCAGCCAGTATAACAAAATAAAAATGTTAGCAAACAGCATCTTTCACATGTTTCATGTGTATCAAAGTGCTTAATATTATTTTATTCCGCTGTCGGTAGAATATGTCAGCTGCCATACTATATCCGAGGCATGTTTATATCTTTGGGTAGCACTCAATGGACAATATTCATAACAGCTCTCCATTTCACCATTGGGTAGAGAGAGGCAAGTAGGGTAAAGTGCCTTGTCCAAGTGCACAACACGATGGCACCACTACTGGGGCTCAAACCCGGAATCCACCGATTGCAAGGCAGAGCCTGTACTGATGTACCACCGTGCCTTCATATTGGGGGTTGGTGATTTGGGGGAATCTTTGCTTACCATGGTGGTGATGGTGGGCTTGATCAGTTGTGTCTCCTCCATGCTGTATCAATTAAAAAAGAAAATTAATTAACCCCTGAAAGAGAATGTCATTATACAAACAGGAACAAAATCTCATTTGGAGGCAATTAGGAGAGGGACAATTATTTATGTCTGGATATGAAAGGGGCATTTAAGGCATGCACAACATAAATTGATGTAATTTGATTGATTATGTAATTAGTACCCCTACACATGCTCATTAAATGCAAGTCATTAATAGGCTTAGTAATGGGCCCAGAGAAGGGTCTTAGCTAGCCACCCGTCTGGCCGTCATTTTAGACGGCCAGTTTGCTCCTGGGACGGGCAAAATTAATGCCTTTGACAGATGCTATATCATAAATTGTATGTTTTTAGAAGCTAATTGCCCTTTTTAGTAGACCCAATTTGTAGAACAAGGCCATATCAGCACATATTTGAACTCTTTGAACCCCCAATGGGCTATAATAGATGTCTGGTAAATATTTTAAAGGTCAGATTAGGACAGGCAAATGTATTCAAATGATGGGCAACCCTCAATTTCTAGCTAAGACCCTGGCCCAGAGGGAAACTCAACAACAATATTAAGTTTGTCGATAGGCTTTCTCAGCAGAAATCCATTAAACTATAGTATTTCTACGAGTACGCCATCAAAATACTTCAACAGTAGTGTGCACACGTGTGACCAACGTACTGTTTCTAAATACCCCTAAACAAGTTTTGGTCTTTCCGCAAAAAGTGACCCCTAAACCCCAATGATATTTGCACCACATATGACCCCCTAAACAAGTTTGAAAGAAAATATGACCCCCTAAAACAGGCTTACATGTCATGTGTAAATATCTTGAAAAACATCCTTTTTTTGTAGACCCCTAAATGTACCCAGAGCAAATGGCTCCCGGGAAATGGCTATGCTAGTTGAAATCCATAAACCCCCTATGGAAGACATAATCTTCCACACAGAATGGAGTTACCTGAATGGGTGACTCCATTTGAAATCCACACCCCCCGTGTTGGATATTAAGGTCATGTCTTTCATTGGGGGTGTATGGATTTTAACTGGAATAGCCCATTGGGTTCCCTAATAGTTATTGAAGACAAAGTTGCTACATCGGCACAAATAGTCATAGCATGAGTGTATTCCCTCCTTCTGAAGGGATGATAAGTCATCGGTAGTATAGAAAGTCATACATGTATATCAGTCGGTTTCTGAAAGAGTAGGGTGTTTACCCCTTCTGTCCCAGTTTGTCAAGGGGAGCCCTTTAGCATTGCTATAGCAATGCTAAAGCAGTAAAATAAAAAATATATATAAATAAATGTTTAAAAATACACAATATTACATTGTATTGTAACTCCAATGTCAGGAGCATTTTTTTTTCTTGACCCAAAGGCTTGTTCCTTATCTTCAAATATGTTTCTCACTTCTTTTTCCATATAAGCCTGCATGATTCTATAGGCTTTTTAGCCTGGCTTGAGCATTTTGTTTGAGCCTGGTCCCATCAGGACCCAAGTGGGTCTCCACACAGAGCAGCCGCTTAACCAAACAAACTTTCAACAAGGTAATGGATAATATTTTTAAGTGTTGAATCCTGCAATAATTTTGCTCATGTGCATCTAGTGGTATCCAATATTAATTGGTGTGGAAGGGGGAAGTTTAACCAATCGGTCTGGGTGGACACACACCTGGGTACTGATGGCACCAGGCTCAAGCCAAACTGAAAAGCTTATATAAGCATGCTGGCCTGTAATTAGAGAGAAAAAAAAAAAAAAAGAATTGAAGAGAAAGAACAAGGGGAAAAGGGCCACTCCCAAGTCCCAACGTTTTGCTCTTTGCCCTTGTTTGGCACCAAATAAAGCAGTATTTGGGCTATCAGGCATGTGAAAAAACAACAATGGAAATGTGCATTTTCAAAAAGTTTTTTCTTCATCGCCTAAGGGATGAAATCAAAACTCGAGTTTTGATTTCATCCCTAATACAGAATTGACAAGAAAACATGGTACATAATACTTTCATTTTATTTTCATATTCATGATTCATGAAATTATACAAAATAATATACATATCGTTTTCATGGAAGTCTTTGTTATACAAACAAGAAAAGTGACATTGTGATATAAATGCGACATGATTGTTTTTCAATCAAAGAATTTACAGTATAAGAGAATAAAAATATAAATCCACCATATTAGATAAAAAGGTGTGTCTAAAAATGGGATATTCCAGTTAAAATCCATACACCCCCTACAGTGGAGCGTGGCCGAGCATTGGACTGTGAATCCCAGGGTCCTGGGTTCGAAATTTGAGTAGGTCTGCTTGAGCTTCAAAAATACACTCATCTACGCTAGGTTCCAGAGTAAAAATAAGTACAGCATGTCTGTACGCAGTGCGATAATACTCATACATATGAGGCCTGCACTAATGAAGAAGAAGGAAGACATGGCCTTAATCTTCCACACAGGGAGTGTGAATTTCAAATGGGGTTACATAAATGGGTGACTCCATTTGAAATCTACACCCCCTGTGTGTGAGGTTAACGTTATGTCTTCCATAGGGGGTATGGATTTAAACTGGAATAGCCCTTTGAATATTAGTACTGGTTTCTGGTACAATTCTAAAAACAAATTCTTTTAAAAACATATTTGCACCAATATTTACGTTTAAAAAACAAAATTATTTCTGAGACAAATGCCCACTGCAAAATGAACGGGTGCAGTAGCTGTTAGCCCGGGGCTGTTAGTTAGAAATAAATGTTAAAAACGAATGTTTTTTAACCAGGCTTTTGATTGGTTACAAACACTGTTAAATCATTATAAAATACCATCAAGTAGTTTCCCTTCTTTCTCTTTTTTTTTTAATAAGCGCCTCAATTTACTGACATGATATATCTGATCTTGTATCATACCTGCTGAGCATGTCACATGTGTCGAAGCACCGTATCATGTTAGTAGGTACATACGCATGCATGGCTCTGCATGACAACTCGCACAGCAATGATTGTAGAAATGTTTCATAACAATCATAGCAGGCTACAAACTGGTGTAATTGAATTTATGGGCTACTTTTCATACTATTGGCCTAAATCCATACACCCACTATGGAAGACATGACTTTAATCTTCAACACAGGGAGTGTGCATTTCAAACTGAGTCACCCAGTTACCAGAATGGGCGACTCCATTAGAAATTACGCCCACTGTGCGAGAGATTTTACGGTCATGTCTTCCGCATGGGGTGTATGGATTTCAACTGGAACAGCGTATAACTGTAAAAAATTTCAAACAATTTCAAACAAATTTAAAAAAAATTAAGGTGTAAAAAGAAAATAATAAGAAAATATGTGGTATGCTACTTCTGCTCATAGTTTTACCTTGAATTTTTTTAAGAATGGTATCAATGTATAAAGGCAATATAAGGCAAATGGCCTCAACTTAAAGAAATTGAATTTTTCCCCATAAATTTTGGGATAGGCTTTTATGACAGGAGTCCATAGCAATTAGTAAGTTTTTAGTAGGGTTCGCAACTGGTCAAGTTTGGAACTGTTATGCTTTTGCCAGGATTGAGGAAGTAGCTGTGACTTCTTCAGCACAAAGTACCTAAGAACGAGACATATAGGCTGCCCTTTGCCTACTGATGGCTCTGAAAAAAGTTCCAGAGAAACAATTCAAATTTGTTTGACAGCGAACCCGCTAAAAACTTACTAATTGTTTTCCTTTCCTTATTTTCCATCATTATATTAGAAATCTACTATACCATGATCACTCTTAATAGATAAATATTACGTTTTGTTACTACCTACATAAATTAAAGGTGGGTAACCTGATTGACAGCCTCATCGCCCACTTTACCCCATCAAAATGCAGATTTTGGTATTAGGTATGTTAAAGTTCGTATTTTTCCCATTAACATGTTGAAATATAGCAGCTTTCCAAATGAGCATATTTCCGAAGAAATCATCAAAAAAATAGTCTTGACTGTGCTATACCACATTTGAGACTAATTAGACAGCTTTTTGATGGTACCTTCTGAAATACACCGAGATGGAACTTCTAATTTCAATATGGTACTAAGAAAAAACAGGGTCTTTCATTTGAAATCAATATACTAGTATTATATATGACTATGTTTATCATTAATAAAAACACTGTAGACTACCAATTTCACGCTGTATAAAATGTCAGTAATTCCATAAGGAATTAGTCACATTTACAAAAAACAACAACATTTACATGTTCTTTAATCTTTTTGCATGAATGCTAAAAAGGGATGACATGTTATGTTATACACAGGTTTCAAAGAATTATATTTTCCAAATATATCAGGTCACCTTCCTTTAAGTCTCAAATTCTACATGTAAATTCACAGAAACTTACACCAGCCGACAGCCGTACATTATAGAATAGCGTATTCAGCATATAAGCACTGTGTCTTAAAACTGTGTGCATGCCAATCTCTATCAGTGCACAATGATATGCACTCTCACTCATTACAATTTGAACACAGTCAACGCAGTATACATACAAACCTTAATCATGATATAAAAAATTTAAAAATTTATAGTTGCATCAGAAGTTGAATACATTTGGTTTAGTTTACAATGAATGATGTGACACAATCTTATCCACTCGGACCAAAGTCTGACATTTTGAAAATTCAGGCTCGGGCCTATCTTTAAGGTCGGTCGGGTTGTCTTTGTAAGTCAACAGAGCAAAGTTCGACATACATGTACAGTCATAATTTTTTTATTATGACTTTATGTCCTCTCATAGAACTGCACATTAAATGCCCAAAATAACCAGTAGGATTTCTTTCACTTTACCTTGTTATTTCAGCTCAAAATGGACAGAAACCCTTCTCGACAATTATTACTAGTAATATTTCATCATTTTGAGTACAGAATAACTAAATTTTACTGTAATTAAAGAACTTCAGGCTTAGTCTACACCACTGGGCATTGTAATCATGCAAAAAGTAGAAATTCAAGAAAAATTGATGGCATCATTGTGTTGCAAATTATACATTATGGCTTTAAGCTTACTACCCCTGTTGCTGAAATCCCCAAGCATACTTGGTTGCAAAGTTATAACACGTTCATTTTTTCATGTTTTGTTGCTACTTGTTTTCACAAGTAATCTCAATTTCATTTAAAGAGTTTTTGTCAAAACCAGTTGAAGAAACTTACTTTCTTGCTGACAGTTTCATCAGTGAACCACTGACTTTATAAAAGCTTGTAACTGTTGTGATGATCCAACAGCTGATGACAGGCGGGAAGCTATCACTTCCGGTAGTGATATTATAGTCTTGCTAGCTTTCTCCAACAGTGGATTAAACATGTGACTTAGATTGTCATATGTTTCTCGTCTCTGTTCATAAATCCTCACCACCTCCTCCTGATCTGAATTGATTCTATTTTGGAGACTGCTAATAAGACTAATAACGCTACCAGAAGTGAAATAACTAAGGGGGTGATGAGGAGTTATGAACAGAGACGAGGGGTTTACAATCTAATTTGCATGTTTGATCCAATGTTGGAGACTGCTAGCAAGACTAATAACGCTACCAGAAGTGAAATAACTTCCTGCCAGTCATCAGCTGTTGGATCATCACAACAACAAGCTTCGAAAAAGTCAGTGCCGATGAAACTGTCAGCAAGAGAGTAAGTTTCTTCTATTGGTTTTGACAAATCAAGAAGTCCTGAATTGTTTAATCACAAACATGATAAGCATGTTTCCAAATCTCAATTTCATTACTGCTCACTTTGGTCTGAATAGATCAGATTGTGTCACAGCATCCCTTTAATTTAGTGTACCGTATTCATTCCAATAAGCGCCCAGGGCGCTTAACAAAGTCATTTTGGGTGGGCGCTTATTTTTTACCTGGTTTTTAGTCATCAATCACCGTCTGAAAGTATTTAGTTACTCTCAGTTAGTGCGCCCTCATATGTGTCTTAATTTAATATTATATTGACAAAATGTTTTTGAGGGCGCACTATAAAGATGGCCGCTGCCGTGCCGGCAAAAAAAAAATTTGAGACAGAATTAGCTCAAACTTGGCCTTTTAAAGGCATTTGCAGGTGGTTATTGTGAAGTATTTTTAATAGCTATACATCTGCACACTATGAAATTGCGTCATAATTTAATTTTGGTGAACATTTTGGATACTTTTGATGCTCAATTTCCCTCATGCACGCATGTAAAATCACTCGACAGGTAAGCTTACTGGAAGTATTTTGACAACATTGGATGGATGGTTAATAATTTCATATTGTGTTTGTTGCAAAGTCGCTGGGTGGGCGCTTATTGGGGCATGGGCGCTTATTGGAACAAATACGGTATTCACTATTGGGTTTGTCCAAGCTTTCTAGCCAATTTTTATAAATAAATAAATATCTGTATATTTTGCCCTGCAGCAAAATACATACAATCACCTAGGGACTGATGTAACCTGGCGATGACCGTATCAGTCATGCCTGACGAAGTTCTCCGATGTGTAGGACAAAATATTGTAGTGAGTAAAAATTTTCGACAAGATAAATATTCTAAATTACACCTGAGACTACAGTCACCAAGATGGTTCTTTTTTCTTCAAAATCTCTTTCTGTAGCTTTTGAATTCTCAATGTGTCGCTTGTTTTCTTCATATTTGATAAATAGTAACTCAACTTCCTCTTCGATGGCATTCTCTTTTCCGTGCTTGAATTCTGCATCAACCGTGAGGAAACCACATCTGTGGTTACTTCCTCGCTCAGTGTTTCCAAGGCAACCACATCTCGGATGTCTTCATCTATGCGAAGCTTCTCGCGTCTAGGAGGTACCCACGTTTCGTTGTCTTCTGGAGGGATGTGGTTACCGGTGACATTAATCTTCCAGGTCATAAGGTCACTGATGAATAGTTTAAGTGTGACAAGAACAGAGCAATTGTGTCTGTCTTGCTTGTGAGCCATGCCTTTACAATCTATGGAAAAAATGAACCAATAACACATCAGGATAATGCACTATTTAACCCCCTGGACACTACTGATCATCTAACAGCATTTCTGATTGGTTGATTACTTGAAATGTTCATTTCAATTACCAATTATGAATAGGCTTTAAACTATTAATGGTCAAACTTATTAATACCCTCTTGATTGGTTCAAAATTGGACACAATATTCATTTTGACCAATCGGCAGGTAGTTCTCATGGGGTATATCCTATGCGTACTAGCCATGGGATTCAAAATTTTGTGATATTTTCTCAAAATATCAAGAGGTTTCGTAAGAACCATTGAACCAATACTGGACTTGTTTGTACTCATTTTAATGCATTTTTCATGCTCTTCCAAATATGGTCATACCAATGTACAATTCTTAAATTTATGAAATCTTTAAAGAAAATTTGAAACTTATCGTCTGCAGTCGACGCTCGCCTGGAGAGGGTGAAGTGCTTCTCCCACCCCTCCAATCCCGGGAGATGTAAGGCACTGGTGGGAAATGTAAGCTGGGATTACATAAGGATTAATTGGGTGTGTTCAATGTTAAATTTTGTAACAAATAAGGATTGGATCTTACTGAGAATTAGTGGCCTAATGAACATTTTTTTTTGCCTAATGAACATTTGTGTGCAAAATGTCTATGGGCAGCGATAGCTCTATAAGGTCAAACTATATGTGATGCCTTAATTAGTAATCAACCTTTGATTTCTCATTAAAAGTATGTTTTTAGGCATAACCACAATCATATCACAAATGAGCTGTTCCAATTGATATCCATACACCCTATGGAAGACATGACCTTAATCTTCCACACAGGGAGTGTGAATTTGGTTACCTGAATGGGCGACTACATTTAAAATCTACACCCCCCTGTGTGGGAGATTAAAGTTATGAATTCCATGTATGGATTTCAATTAGAATAACCCAATAAGACACCAAAAACAGAAACAGGAACCTTGATGGGAGTACATCACCGCAAAGTTTTAGGGAAATTACAGAATGATGTTCATATTACATGTGAACAAAATGAGAAAACAAATCTTTTGAAAAAGTTTTGTGATTCATTTTTTCCGTATATTACAATTTTTGATAATCTGAATTTCTCAATTAAAATGCAAAATGTGGCAAACTGTCCCCAAAAACAAAATAAATATATATCGCCAACAGGAAAACAAAAAGTAAACAAAATAAAACTTACCCGGTCGGCATTTTCCATATTCTCCACACGTCCGTTTACAATTCCCCTGTCCCGGACACCACAGATACCATGCTACTGCATACTGATCTCGTAAGCTAGGATCATTGTTCATCAAACCCTGAATGTTCTGCATTCCTTTCTCGGTAGGCACAAAATGATCGTCATAGCGACACCGTTGGTTTAATTTCTCTCCGCGATTCCATGCAGTTGTGTGCACCGCACTTTCATCTCTCGCCATGGTGACAAGATCCTGTTTGACACGCCGTTTTCCACGCACTAAACACACATCTTTAAGCTTCTCGTTAGTGTTCAAAAACTCAAGCAGTTTCGGTCCGACCGGAATGGAAAATTCCTCTTCGCGTAGTTTTGCTTTACGTAGACTCCCTGGAGTTATCTGTTTCTTTCTTGGTTTCCTCTTTTTTTTAACAGTCTGCTTTTTTTTAACACGCTGGTGATGCGGGATGCCAAAAGGTCGCGGGATCACAATTCTGCGTTCTTGTTTGGCGCGAATTGGGTTGCTTAACGAGAGTATCGCATCAGCTGGGTCAAACTCAAACACATCAATGTCTTGTTGTTTTTGTTGTTGTTGCTGTTGTTGTTGTCGTTGTTGTTGTTCTAGTTTGTTTTTGCGTGCCCCGTTAGCACCAACAATGCATGAGAACTCTAATAAGTCTGGTGGTAGTGCATCACCTTGCCCGTCTTCTTCCTCACTGTCCTCAACCCTGTCCTCATCATCTTTTTCATCACTGCATCCCTCATCGTCTTCACCATCCTCATCATTGTCCTCATTTCTATTGTCATCGTTACCACCTGTCACATCATGAGCCCCACCACCATCATCTTCATCATCCTCTGATGCTGCGTTACTGGAAGACTCATCTGATCCCTCATCATCATCACTTTCTTTGGCAATCTTATCTTGTAACATCTCACTTTGTTCATTTTCACTTTCTTTGGCATCTTCATCCCCGTTTTCATCTTTCCCCTCTTCCTCCTCTTCCTCACTACTGTCCTCATCACTACCACTCTCCTCCCCACTCTCCGATTCCGACTTCATCTCTTCCTCGCTTGATACTTCTTTCCCATTGGGAGAGTGCTCTTCCTCCCTCTGTGTCTGATGAGTTGGAGCCTGAGGTAGATCTTCCCCACTTGACAGAGTCCGAGATCGAGTCGCTGGTGGGGTTGTTTCACAAGTCCTGACTTGCTGAATCTCAGGTGGCTGAGTTATCGAATGAGTCCTAGTTTGAGAGCGAGTGACAGTTGAACTTCTCTCACTCGCATGAGTTATGTGCTGAGTCAACACACTTGTTTGCATTTCTGTCTGAGTTGAAGCTTGATTGGGTCGCTCACTTAAATGAGTGTGAAATCGAGCGATCTCGCTAGATTGAGTCCGAGCCTGAGTAGCAAAGCTGTGCCCATCCAGGCCGCTACTTCCCACTGTTACATCATCGGAGCTATTAGTTCTCCTTGGTTTCAAAACACGGACTCCTTGACGTCTCTGAGTAACCGCACTTTGAATCTCATCGCTAGGAACTTCTTGTGTGTTGCGATGCCGGAGTGTGGGTGTGTGTTCTGCAAACATATGCGACAAATGAACCACACCTTGAATTTCTTCGCTAGGAGCTTCTTGGGTGTCGTGATGTTGGGGTGTGGATGTATGTTGGGCGAATATACCTGATATATCAACCTGACTTTGAATCTCACTGCTATGAGCTTCTTGATCGTTGCGATATTGGGGTGTGGATGTGTGTTCGGTGAATCGTTTACCACATGTATGATATAGAGGTATTGGTGGGTCATAGTCCCAGTCTCCTCTTCTTTTACGGTTTCCCTGGATAAAGGAGGAGAAGAAATCCATTCTCAATATCAAAAATTGCCCAAACTACGACAAAATACTTTATATTGAAGCAGCCCTGTTTCAGGATCCAATTAGATCTACGTGGGATTTATGCAGAAATGGGCTATTTAAGTTGAAATCCTTACACCCCCTATGGAAGTCATGACCTTAATCTTCCACACAGGGGGTGTGAATTTTTAAATGGAGTCACCCATTCAGGTAACCCTTTTTAAAATTCATACTCACTATGTGAGAGATTAAAGTCATACCTTCCATGGGGGTATGGATGTCGACTGAAATAGTCCATTGAATGTTAGGCACATGTTGCTCTCCTGACAAAGGATGCCTAGAAGGAGAGCTACCAGTGGAGTGATTTTAACCCCATGAGAACTACCTGCCGATTGGCCAAAATGAATATTGTGTCCAATTTTGAACCAATCAAGGAGGGTATTAATAAGATCATCTGCAAATGCAAATTTGGCCATAAATAGTTAAAATGAGCATTTCAAGTAATCAACTATCAGAAATTGCTGGTAGATGACCAGTAGTGTACAGGGGGTTAAATTGAATTAGCAACTGACTGAATACCATTAAATATTTGCCAAATGGCGCATATGGGCTCTCCTTGACATAACAACTGCTCAGTGCCAGAAGTGGGTAAGTACAATAGCTGCCATGTGTAGCTACCATGTGTAGAGGAGTACAATATACTGTGTGTAATTTGTCAAATGTTCACAGGGCAGCTATAGACCTTTTCAAAAATTGGAAGTACAATATACTGTGTGTAATTTGTCAAATGTTCACAGGGCAGCTATAGACCTTTTCAAATCAAAGTTTTCCAAAGTTTGTTATGGATGACCCCGTTTACAATTCCGGGTCATCGACACTAACGCAAATGCAACTATTACGTCTGAACACAAATCTGCATGAAAGACACGGTCATGTGTTGGGTATGGCTTGTGCAAGAGATTGATATTTATATTGCGAAGACCACACAAAGACCAAATCAAATGTGCCACAGATGACAAACATGTGCATTTTCTTTCTTTTACTGTTACATTGTGAAGTGCCAAATAGTGGAAGTGTTAGTTCAATACCTTTAGAAAATATTTCTCTGTGATGACTCATGTTGATTTTTCAATCTTGATTTGAAAAGGTCTTTTGCACTTACCCACTTCTGGCAATAAGCAGTCAATAACTGGAAATTTAGGCACAAATTAAAGTGCCCCCCATCAAAATACACCAGCAAGTACAGGCAAGGATTTTCATAGGAGTGAGTTCTCTATTTGTATGCAATATTTATCCATAAGGCAAAGGAGCCTATGGGCACCATTAGGCAAATCTTTATGGTATATAATTGGATCTGCTACTTGTCATGACCCTTAAGGATGACGTCAAATATGATATTCCGAGTTCATCGTCTCTGCCTGCGATTATAGAAATTTCATATCTACAAATATTCTTAAGTATTTCAAAAGTTTGTTCCAGTATTAGATTTACTTCCAAATTTGTCTGATTTCACCCTCCGACTCAAAGTGTGTAAGAGCATTTACTAGTCCTAATTTGAGATTTGATATAGATATTTTACAAATATATGGATTTCTTCTACCTCCAAATCCAGGAAACCGCATTAAAACATGAATGTATTACATATGTGGTCATTTTCGTGAAGGATTTATTTGCCCCAATTTCGTGAATAGTACCGAGTTAGGTCGTAAATTTAACATGCAACTATGAACTTTTGTCAGATAATAAAGACACAAAAGTCCACTTTGTCGGAAATGACTAAAAATTCTGTACAAGAAAATAACTACTAAATATGCAGTATTGCTTAAAATATGACCTTCCAAAAAAATATGAAAACCATGAATGAGCATAACATTGGGCTATATATTTCATTTAACATCCACACTACCCCTGTGGAAGATGGGGTCTCCCCGGCAGTCCGAAATAACGTCAATCTGAACCCCTGTCAGTCCGAAAATCTAATTGAAGTTAGGGTTAGGGTTGGTGTTAGGGTTAAGGCTAGGGTTAGGGTTAGGGTTGACATCTTTTTCGGATCGACAGTGTTTTGGACTGACGGGGTGTCCCCTGGAAGATTTTGGGAGGACTATGAATTTCAAATGGAATGAACATATTAGGTAGCTCCACTTGAATTTCATGCACCCTCTGAGAAAGATTCAATCTGACTTTTCTACTGAGGGAGGGAGAGTTTCAAATGGAGCTGCTAAAGTCTTATTCTATTTCAAATTCATGTTCCCCTTGTGGGAGGTATTTCCAAAATCTTCCACAGGAGTAGTGAGGATTTTAAATGGAATAGCCCATTTGTTGAAATATTTCCTAAAATAAAAGTCCAAGATAACAAACTAATTTGCAATTGATGTCAGCTGTCAATCAAACTTACAGACAGTTTCTTTACGATTTGCGATGATTGAACGAAAAAACAGTGTTAGTTTTGCACCTTGAAACATACAATCCATCTCAAAAGTTATGTCTTAGTAATTAGAAACTTCCTTTTCAGACGGCGCTATGTTAACAATGCCTAAAAAAGTTGATTTCTGCCTTGTAAAAGTGCCGACATGGACACCATCCACCATATTCTGTAATTCCTTTTCTCCGATGAAGGTACCAGATAAAACAACCTCCCTTTTACGTGTTTCTAACCAATCACAGGTCGTCTGGAGTTTGATTGACAGGATCGTCTGACACAAACTAGTTTTTTTTTTCATATTACCTACCTGATGGTGGTGTGTTGCATCTTGGCCTGCCAGTTGTCTATGTGTAGCATCTGTTTTAGATGTCTCTCCTTGTAACAGGTGAATAGCATGAGGTAGAGCTGGTAACACAAACTCATAACACTCCTGTAAGGGAAGACGGGGAATAATTATCTTTGTGTTACATCAACACAACTTAGAAACTTAGATTGATTGAAAGCTAGATATTCCGAGGCTTGAGTACCTCCCATAAATACAACAGAGAAAAGACAACAAGGATGTGTTTTCATCAAGAAGTGGCTGGTAGAAACAGGGTTGCCAAAACATTTCAGTCCAAATCGCGGGTCAAATAATCGAAAAGTCGCCCAATTTTTCTCTTAACCACTGGTTTCTATGGGACAGGAAACTATCGGAAGTCGGGGGAGCTAATGTTGAAAAGTCAACCAATTTTTTTTTCAACCATCGGTTTCGATATGGGACAGGAAATTGCCAAAAATTGAGGGGAAAATCTTCTGAAGTCACCCAATTGGGCTACCAAATCGCAGGTTTGGCAATCCTGGATAGAGACATGGTACAATATCCATCGATGCACACAGATGGGCACAGCAACTATGCTAAGCTAAGTGCCCTTTGTGAAATGAACAACTGGTCTGTGCTTTAGTGAATTTAATTAAGTTGGAACTTAAATGAGTATTTTGCGATCCTAGCATCCTTGTTTTATGACATTTTTAAGTAGATATCCACGAAAAAAGCTTATTCCTGAAATTTCACTTGATTCCGATTTTGCGAGTTAGGCATGATTATGTATATTACAATGCTCCATAGACAGTGTGTTGTAATTTCATTATGGTGTACCAGAACGTAATTCAAATTTCATGATATTTTTGCTACACGAATTAATCTGTAAGAAATTTATTGTACATAAACATTATGTAGCCAGAGGTTTCCAGTGAGTATAGAAATCTTAACTTTTTTTGGAAAAATTGGGGGGGATGAGGCTGTGGATCATGAAATGGCCTTTTAATTAACATTCGCAGTAACAAACATAATTTTCACCTATTATCAGTTGACATAAATGCAGTGCATATTTTGTAAACAGAAAAAGATGCCTTATCAACAAGCAAAGTATGGCATCATATGTTAATGCCAATCATTACATGAAATACAAGTGACATAATCACTCTGTGCCTGATATAAGTTCTGATTTATTTCATAAGGCACCTATGTGCCATTTGTTACACTACAGTGTATGTGCAATTTGCATGGAGAATTGAACGATCGACCCTCACGATTATGCCAGAATTCCACAGAATTAAAACCAGAGAGCCTGTACTTGACCGCCACCTTGATACACGGATATAGCAAAAATTTGGGGTATTCATGTTTTGCTTGAAATGCATCAGAAACTAATCGGTGCTTGTGCGCGATACTAAACACACTTAATGGCGGGACGCACTGACTGCGTCTAAGGAGCATCACAATGCGTTCTTGTGTGATTATCATGCAGAATTGGTTCTGTGCATTTCTACGTAACATCGGTAAGAACCCGAATACCCTGTAACTGACCGCGCTACTGCACGTGCGGTATAGGAAGTCATGGTTCTCTGGTTTTGAATTCTCTGGAGAATCTTAATCTAATACAAAGCATGGGGACTTTGCCCTCATCTAATACAGACCATGGGGACTTTGCCCATTGGTGCTGCATCTGCCCCTTTTAATAATTTGTAAGTAATGTGTACCATAATGGTATGTTCACTGACCTTTGAACCTTTGGGACTGCCTGGGAGGTTAATGATAAGAGTACTTCCTCTTATGCCGCAAACAGGCCTGTAATGATAAACATTTCAATAAATACATTGTAAATATATTGAATACTTAATGAAAATAGAATAAACGTGTGGAAAAATTCCAAATTTATTAATTCTTTAACCAACTGATATGCTTTTGTTTCCTCAGCGCAACACCCCCTTCAGCTGTATTCGCTGTTCTTACCATATCTATAATTGACTCAATATACGATAGTCCTCTTTGAAACCAATCAACAAATAAGAAGCTGATAATTTGGTCAGTACTGCCCAGGGGAAAAATCATATACTCTGGGAAATTATGCTTCTATACTTTGATCAGCTCGTAATTGGCGGGAATTATTAGGCTTTTACCACTACGCCGAAAAATAGCCCCACGTTAAGAGTGATATAGTTGATCTGTCTGGTCTATATTTTGTGTGTTAAAGAAAGTAGACAACGTATAGGACAAATTAATAATTTGTAATACTTCACGCGAGATGTCACAAGACAATTCTCCAAATAATATACTGATATTAATCCACGATGTTATAAGGCCCGCCGATTACGAGCTGATCAAAGTGTATTTACCTTTGATTAAGTACTTGAATGAAAGTATCAATAGAATCCAAAACAAACAAACAAAATCATAAAATCAGTGGTTAATATTTATCTGTTTGGATCCACAATCACAATGATCACATCACAAAGTCAATGGGTTGCTAATAGGTGTGCAACCACAACCAGTAACTAAGGCATGATGTATTTACGAAGATGGCAAATTAACAGATTAATCCACCGTTCCTTACCTTGAAAGCATGGCAAAGTGAGTGACCTTGAGTGACCCCATCAGCATAGCTAAAGCCAACCCAGGTGCTTCTTTCTCCAGTACCTGTTTGGTTGCCTACAAAGAAAAGAATTAAATGCATTTATTCATGATGTATAATATCAATGTTGTAACACTGCTATGACAAAGGTTCAGTATGTCAAAGGTTCCGAGATCCCAAGGCTTGAAATAAGGGGTGTCATAAGAGGCTCTTTTCAGAGCCACCAAACCCCTTACATTAGCAGATAGGCGAGGTCTGCTTGTTCTCTGTTGACAATGGGCAGTCTTCAGTGAACAGCTCTTTTCAGAGCCACCAAACCTCTTACATTAGCAGATAGGCGAGGTCTGCTTGTTCTCTGTTGACAAGGGACAGTCTTCAGTGAACGGCTCTTTTCAGAGCCACCAGTAGGCAAGGGGCTGCCTACATGTCTCATTCTTAGGTACTTTGTCCTGAAGTCAGAGCTACTCCTGACAAAAGCTTGACAGTTCTAAACTTGTCAGACGGCGAACCTGCTAAAAACTTACCGATTGTTATGAACCCCCGTCATAAAAGCCTATCCCACAATTTGTCATAAGAGGTGTTGTTTCCTCCACATGAGCATGATTTTTCTCGGAAACATCGAAAACGTTTCTTTATATGTTATTGGCCTTAAGACCAACTCCAAGATCTATATAATGCATTTAGGGCTCACATTGAAATTCCCTTACACAGGAAGGTGTGCGCCATCCTGCAGCTTTCCTGTTCTAGCCTTCTTTTGTTAAAATCCTGGGCAGGGTGTATCACTGATGCATATAATCCATCCGTTTTATGACCGAGCTTTCCTGAGGCGCGCGCTTAGCGAGGGGAATCCTGCCTTCTTTCTGTGTGAAAACGTGGTAGGGTATTTCAATATGAGCCCTTATTGGTTTCATCGACTCATTGCCTGTGCACTCCATTTGAATGACTAGACCTTAGTCTCAGGCCATGTTTTCCATATGGGGTGTATGGTTTTCAATTGGAATAGCCCATTTGGTTTCGTATATTAATACCAGATGTTTGACATAACCATTTTTAGACTGGCCTCACCACATTGTAACTTGCAGCTAGTGTTTAGCACTGAAGTTTGTTCGGCTTATAATTGTTTGTTACTGCGCGTGTCAAGTCCCAACTTACGCTTGCGTAAATTAACATAAATGTGCGTTAGCCACGCATTACGCAAAGCGCAACTAGCGTAAGTGCTACATGCACACCATTCTATATCAATACTCGATGTTATGAGTCTCAGTTTTTTCGCCAATTATAAGCCAAACAAACTTGAATGATTTCTCAGGAGAAGGTGTTCAGTTTCTCATACTAAGTTTCAGAGCCACGAACAAGTTATTATTGACCAATAAGTGTTTCTCACTGCATTGGGTGAAATGCTTTCCTTCTCATAGATGATCAGTGAGTTTTAATTGAATCATTTGATATCTGAAGGTTGACATTCCTATCTGATACTTACCTCAGGGGTGACATCCCTGTGTGCAAATCCGGTGCCTCCTGTAGTGAGTATCAGATCCACTTTGGCATTTACCCATTCCACAAGTTTCTCCTGAAAGAAGACACAGAAACACAGCATCAGGAAGAGCAGTCAGACATCACTGAAGAAATTGTTAAATAGTATAATTTATAAACACAATTCCTGTCAGGCATAGTCCTAGCATAGTATGCTCCCAACATCAAGCATTTGCTCAAATACATCCCCCAATATCGATTGATTAGTGATGTTTGGGAAATGTGATCAATCAGTTTTTATACACAAAAGTTTGTAATAAAATTAACAGCATCATCCAAACACCATAAACAGAGATGAGGGGGGTACATTTTCACAGTCACATATATACGATCCACTTCTGGGCGCTAGTGCGCCCTATGTTGGTGACCAATCAACCAGAAGGAAGAATCAAGTAACATCACTATGATGATGGCCTTCGACCAAGATGGCTGAAACTGTCAGGTCAGTAAAATGTGATTGGTTTTGGCAAGAAGAACATTTTGTAAGTGTATCACACAAAACAACCAGTGTTTCGACCAGATAAACTGCTCTTCTTCAGGGACAGACAACAAAACAGAAAATCTTGTACTCACCTTAATTTTTGGCACTTCATCTGGGACAACTTCACTCATAACTACTTCTCCACCCAATCTGAAGGCAAGAAAAAAAAACATTCTTTGTAACTTTGTAACAAATTACAGTTTTATATGCATGTTGACTTGAAAATTAGTAGATTTCTAGATATCTACACTACAATTTTAGAAAGGAAGGTGGCCTGATATATTTGGGAAATGAAATATGGTAAATAAAAGAATTGAAGAATACAGGATGGGGTTAACTCTCTCCACACGGGGTGTGAGCTGCAGACGACAAGTTTCAAAAAAAATTTTATTCAAAAAATTCAGAATTAATTGCACGTTGTTATGACCATATTTGGAATCAGCATGGAAAATGCATTAAAACAAGTACCAACAAGCCTAGTATTAGTTCAGTGGTTCTTAAGATAGCTCTTGAAATTGTTGGAAAATATCTCAAAAGTTGGAAAATATCTCAAAAGTTGGACTTTTTATGTAAGCTGTGCTTTCAAAATAGCCAATATTTTAAGGTGGATATTACACTGTCCCACAGTCACAGTTCCATCTCAGGGTAAATACCCTTCATCACTCCATAAATAATACTTGCTCACCACTGCATTATAAATACAAACCTAGCAAAATTGAGCTATCCCAACCAGGGTGTTAGCCAGGATTCAGAAACTGTCCATCCAAAATTTTTGGGTCCAATATTGATCATGTATCAAGATCAATCACATGCAATTTGATTCAAAGTATACCAAATTCGTCAGGGCACTGAGGGCAGTCTGCATAACTCCAGTATTTTTATCTCCATTTGATGCATAACTATACACTACTATTGCTTTAAAAAGAAAAAAAAGATTTATCTCAGTACAGAAAACCAAAATCTCTTGCAAGCTGCTATAGCACATATTGTGTTATCAATGCAGATCTGGAAAACTAATTCCCCTGCATTGACCCCTTACAATCCAGGGCTTCATTGAACAAGTCATTGCACTTCAACACAATTTTCTTTGGGACAAGCGCTGTCACCGACCACAAGGTATTTTAATTTAAATTTTAGAGTATTTTCATAGACATATAATAAAAATATCATTATCAAAATGATCTGAATAAAGGTGAAAATATTTGAAACTAAATTTTCCTGCCCATCTTCTGTTGATGATTTTTCCACCCATCTACTTATGACCTTGCCCGTGCAAAAGACGGGTGTACTGTACGGCTCTCTGGCTAACACCATGATCCCAACCGCAACACCTAGCTACCAGCAACAAGGTTACAATGCTCCTGGAGCACTGTGTGTTGACAATAACTCAATTAATCTACAGGCCTACTCGCATCATGAACTCTCCTCCATCAAGACTGTTTTATTTTGTTACTGATCTTCTTTCCAAATAATTTTCAAACTAAGTAAGGTGAGTTTGGTGTCATGATAGCCCCACCCCATTGTCAATTCAAATATAATGGTAAGTACCTGTACTAACATGCATTTCAGTCCTATTGTCATTTTGCATGTATATGTATGTGTTTGGTTCTAATCAATAGCCTATCAATGAAAGCCCCTTCAAATTATTGCCCTCGCTCGCTTGCTGAGAGCTGCACTGATTGGTCAAGCTAAGTAGCCGCTTACACAAATGGCAAGGCAGTGCCGAGCACAGACAATCGGACATGATGTATAGAAAACTCGCCTGACCCAGGAATCGGTAAAAGATAACTCGAAGTTCCATATATATTTGAACTTCTAACAGGAAGTGGAAATCAGAATCAGAGAGTCTGTGTTAAATGTTGATTAATAATGGTGCATTACAAGTCACAGACCTAACAGAGGGTCTCTAGTGAAAATAAATTTTGCAAATTTTCTACTCCAATTCTGTGACTTTCTTTTTTACATAATTTCCAAAAACTTGGCACTTTAATTTTGCAAATTTTCTACTCCACTTCCGCTATTTTTTCCCCATTTTCCATAAAACTTGCCAAAACAGGAGCATTAAAACATACCCATTGTGATCTTCTACGAGTTGCTTGAGATTCCTTCCACTGTTGTCTTCCTCCTCTCCCTTGTAGCACCTGTCACTGACTGGGGGAATGAAAACAGGTTATAACAAAGCCAATCAGTACTGTACACTTAAGGGATCTGGAATGAGCGTTTTGAGCGTTTCGACAGTATTTTTTGTGGGACATGAGAGCACATCAGACATATCGAATTGCATTCTGAATACGAAGAATGTCTTTCTGATAATTTTCATTTTTTTTAATTCACGATATAATACAAATTTTATGACAAATTATTAAAATTTGATATTTTTCACATTTTTGATTAACAGTCCTCGAAGTAAATTTTTTTAATCTAATGACATATTCTTAAATTGTATGTAGCTGGGAGGAAAAGCTGACGATCAATTGAAAATTTTGACCTTTCGTATTGAAGATATGGATTTTTTTCCCCAAAAGACCTAATTTTTAAAAATGTTTTGGGATACGAAAGGTCAAAATTGTCAATTGATCGTCGGCTTTTCATCCCACCTACATATATATACACTTAAAGTATAAATCATCAGATTTATAAAGTTTACTTCGAGTACTGTTAAATATCAAAAATATCAATTTTTAATCATTTGCCATAAAATTTGTATTACATTGGGAATTCCAAAAAATCAAAATTATTCGATATCAGAAGGACATTCTTCGTATTCAGAATGCAATTCGATAATTATGTCTGATGTGCTCTAATGTCCCACAATAAATACTGTCCAAACGTTCATACCCCACCCCTTATTCACGAAGCAAAACAAACTGGTGTTTGATTATTCACTTTGTTTTGTAACATTTTTTATTGCACAGACTTATGTCTAGGCGAATCTGCTGATTTGTGTTAACCATGTAACTGCTGCAACTAAAACAAAATTTTATTAACTTGGCATTTTTAAAGTTCCTTTTTTTTTAAAGGTAACAAGACTTTGCTGTCCCACGATATCAACGTAATCCTGTTATAGCAAGACAATATGTTTTTATCATGTTCCTGACCATAGGGCTAACTCAGTATTCAGTGCTAAAAGAACTCCTAAGTCGATGGTGGGGGGGGGGTCCGAAAAATGGCATGTTGATGATTGATTTTGCTATTTTCTGATTTCCATTGAAATATCTATAGACTAATAGTTACGAATATTATCTAATAGTGTCAGTTTATTGCAAGACATCATATGTAACTAACAGTAACTTGTAACTAAGAAAGTCCAGAAAAAAGTTAGACTCGCTTTGACACTTGCCAGTCCTATACGCCATGCCTATGTAGGCCTATAGGACTGGCTTACACCATTTTGGATGGCAATGGGAAATAGACACTTACAATTTGCGCAGGTCAGAAATTTGACAAAAATTCTTTTAAATGTTGTACCCACGGAAACCTACCTTATTGTGCTTGCTAATTAAAATTATCGTCAAAGTTCTGCCGAATTCTGCACCCTTGCGAAGGGTTCAGAATTTGAATCGGGAATAAAAATATCCGATCTTTGCGATCAAAAACACAAAATTACAACTTTAAACATACGGTACTAATTTTGGCAAAAGACATAATTGCCAAACAATCACACCCCTTAATTGTTTGTGACCACCCACACATCGTCATCATCCCTATATATCTTCGTGTCAAAAATTGCTGTGATAGTACAGGGACTCCTCTCATTTTTCACCAGCTACGCATCGCGATTTTGTTCGAGATAGGCCGAGCGACTCAGGTTAAGCATACCATGACTATCATATGAGATACACACAGAGTTTCTATATTCTACACATTATTACGATTTGTGCATGCTCTAGTACCCCATATGATGTTTCTATTACAAGAAAATCGATTTGTTTTCAGGTAAAACCAGGTTTTTGTTTCCAGTACACTCACTTTCGAAAAGCAGTACACTAATTAGCGGGCCTTGCAGCTTGCTGTGGATATTTTTACTGCATTTTTATGTAAAGATTTTGAAATCCAATGTAAAAAATGTGATATATTTAATTTTGAGAATTACAATTCTACTTTATAGGTATAAAGGTACACGTTTAGCCCAGTCAGTTAAGTTCCAGGTGCAAGCCCTATAACACAATGCATGTAAACTTTCTTTATCTGTGTCAATAATAGAATATTGAGCTGTATGGAAACATTTTTTATAATACAGGATGTTGACACTGTGACCCACCTCCTGTTTAGTGTTAAAATGCCCCTGCGGTATCCTATGGAGGACAACAGGGGTTTTAAACTCGGGAAATCGGAGTGACTCCGCACAAATCAGAGTAGTTGGCAGGTATGCAGTAAATGGCGAAAAATACTTTTACAAGGCAAAAAGCAACTTTTCTAGGCATTGTTGACATGGTGCCTTCGCCAAAGAAAGTTTCCTACTATAAATACCTAACATTTGAGATGGTTTGTATGTTTGAAGGTGCAAAATTAACAATTTATAAGCCTAAGGCGCCCGGTTCTACCACCATGACCACCGTGATTTGCTCGAGAAACACTAGCCACGAATTTGCTCACGGATGCCCTCGCATTCGTGGCTAGTGTCCTTTGCCCGAATATCGGTCGGTAAACAAATTACGTAAGCTTACCGTTACGTAATGTCATTGTAATAACAATAGGCAATTCTGAAATACCCCCTAAATACCTCATTGTACGTAGCTTTACCTACCAATTTGTTACTATGCGAATTGTTGACGTAATTCTCAGTCCTATGGTAGTCACTAACTATAGAAGCCATTTTCCGAGGGGCGGAAAGACACAAAATATGTGTCGTATGACCTATGACCCTGATAAACAACACGAATTACTCCATGTGGAAGTTGTTGAGATTGCTTGTGAGTTTTGTTAACGAAATTCCTATTTTGTAACAACATGTAACACACCAAAACATAAAGATCGACTATCTAATGACTTCATAGTCTACAATGATCCTAAATTTACCATTATCTGCGGAATCCTTTCTGTTCAAACACAAATTTGTAGTTTCATATTTTTGCCGTGATCGCAGTGTTCGGCGAAGCTGCCAAATAATTCAACACTGATGGTCATGTGATGACCTTCTTCAATCCGGGTCTCTGTGGACCCTACCACTTCTTAATAGGTATGCTACATGCTTTTGCGGCAATGGGGGCTGGCTGCGATTTTCTAACAGATCTTTTATGTCACCTTTGATTGAGTTATTTTCCAGGGTACTGAAATTTAAAACGGAAATGGGCCTGGGGTACCGAGGGAACTATTAAACTTACCCCAAATGCGGGGTAACGTTGGTCAGGCTATTTTTAACACCTAGGGCACCCTTACAAAATTATTTTAAAATCTTTTATAACTTCAAGGTGTAGAAGGGAAACCCTAATGTCACAAAAAAAGTAGGCCTATAATTAGAAATAGAACTGGTTTTGTTTGGAAGCAGTGGTTTAAAAACTCTGAAAAGTGCCCAAAGTTACCCCATTTTACGGTACCGTATCTTATAACAGCTTCAAATAAAACACAAAATGTCATTTTCATGTAACAATTGTTCGCTACTTCATTCATGATGGCCAGTAGGCCTATGGGTGAAGGGCTAGTGCAATAATTATGAGCCCGGTGGAATTTAACAAAATGGCTTGCCGCCCTTCTCAAACTGAGACAAATATTTCCCCCTTCCTTCTTTGCACATGTCAAATACCGGGGGTACTCAAGTTTGGTTTTGGTAGGGACGTGCATTGAGAATTTGAAAGTGGACCCATAAATATACCAATTTTTCAAGAAATTTGGACCCATTTATATACCAAAAGTCAAAATTTGCGCCCAAATTTAACCCAAATTGTCGTAGTTTTTTACAAATGTTCCCAAAATTTTGGGAAAATGTTGAAAATTTTTGGTTAGCTTAAGGAAAAATTGTGCTCTTTTCTAAAAAAATTGAGAAAATTTTGAAAAAGGACCCATTTATATACCAAAATAGGCTTTGAAAAAGGGGTCATTGATATACCAAAAGGCTGAAAATGCTACCCATATTTGCGCCATACGTCCCAGATATGGCATTTGTACTGACAACCCCCGGTGTCAAATATTTCGGATCCCAATTTGCAAACCTGAAAATATTCTCGATATTTATATAGGCTACATCTTGCGAGCAGGAAAATCTGTATAATTGGGATCACCCTTCGCCGTCTGGGTGATTTGTCAATCAAGTCAATTAAATCCCCTACAGACGAGTGGAATTAGTAATATCATGAATATGCTAATTCTGACCTGTTGTGACCTCCCCCTCCATTGCGCGATAAACATGGACGACTGCGCCTGAACAATTCGGCGTGCTCACCGATTTCATACCTAAAATGTGTAAGAAATAATCATCTGATTTCAATATGGAATCAACAAGAAGAAACCGTAATCACCTCATATACGACTAGAGACAATTTCAGTACAATAGTAAGTGTGCGTAATTGCTAACGAAGATGAATTAAAACCGGTAACCAACACGTTAAGGATGCACCTCCGTGTACATTACATAACCACTCAGTCTCTCCCTGATAGTCATATAACGACCAAATGATAAATGACGACTATCATGGAAGACTGAGTTCCGCAGTCTAGTCCTATGGGTCATTTCAGGTGCATTTAGGTAAATATTTCATTACTATTTCTGGAGAAATTGCTCCAATATTTTCCGGCGATCGGCTAGCGTCACCATTTTGTCAGGAAGTAATTCAAGTAAAGCCTCCAGCATACTTTCCTGCCGCTTGCCGCTGCATGCAAGCGGCAGGGCGCTTTCAACCAATGGCAAGCCTTTATTGTGTCCGTTTGTCTGCAATGCGCGGGCGGCTCGCCGCTCAGTGGCAAGCGGCAGGGTAGTATGAAACCAGCATAAAAGGTCAGAGAGATGCAGGTGGTGAACGCCGTGCAATCTCTAAATTCAGTAAATTTGCTTTGTCAGCCGTGTAATTGAATGGGATTATTTTGAAATTTAAAAACGCTTAAAATATCACAAACAAGTAGGCCTATGTTAATAAATATTAATACAAGCTGAAACCGTTGGGGTTCGATAATGAACCCTACAAAAATAACCTTCAAATTAATTAAATACTGTAAAATTTGATTATTACTGGATGAGAGTCACTCTGGCGTAATTACGCCGTGTTGGTTAGGCTCCGATCACTCAGTGTGCAAATTGAATGGCGGCGTATCAGTGATCACGGCAGCTGCGAAATTCATCGCACTTGTGTGGAAAGTGCCATCATGTGCATACGGCTTAGCAGTTTTGCCGTCTCTCTCTATCATGCATGTCATCCGCCGCCTGACTGAGAGCAGCAATCTAAGGTCAGGTCACGTAAAGTAAGCTCACGTGGTAAAGATACTCTCATCTATAGAATCTGTTAGCCTATGACCTCCCAGTCATTATTCATGAATATTTACCTGCGTCAAATGCCCCTACAGGTTGAGGTTAAATTTCTGCCATCTTCTCGTCGGCTGAGTGTGCAGTCAGCAAAAATCAGCTTATATTTGCTTCCAATTTTTAGGATCGTAGGTATCGAAAATGTATAAAGGTACGGCGTAATACATGAAATAGAATAAAGCTTATAATGACACGCTTATGAAGTGTGTTTGTGAACTATGAAGCATGTTTACGTCCCGTACAATTTTATGAACCGGACTACTATGCACAAGGATTTTTTTGCACTCGGTTTTGACACACATGTGCATGTGTGGGGCCCTCTAGCTGAAATACCGTAAAAAAATGTCATATTGTAAATGTAAACTTGTAATTTCCAGCTAATGAGTATCTCGAGCTTTAATATCTAATGCAAGTCCAAGTGGTGGATTCATTCACACGCACACATCATGCATGGGTGTCGAATTATGCACTGTTTTTTATCTTTAGGCTCATTTATTCGGTGACCAAAATAGAAGAATCAACAAAAATAAATGACATTTTTTACGGTGAGCACATACTATGTTATATTACCTGAAACCTACCTGTTAAAATGCCAACTTTAGTGCGCATTTTCGGGGGCATTTCCACAACTTTTCATGCGTCTACCCACCAAAAAATAACAACAAACTCCACACACAGCTGAAGTTTTCATTTGACCTTTGTTGACCTTTAGCTACGCACTCGCCTGATGGCGTGTTTTTTGTTTTATTGTTTTATGCCAAGGGTAGAAGGTCGCTCCGCTGAGTCCGCTCCGTCATGTCTGTTAGCTTGGGTCCCTCGTTTGTTCCTATTTTCAAGCACTCCGGATCCCGCTTCAGTACAGAGCCTATAAAGTAAAATCTTTTTGAAAAAAAAAAGGGCCGAAAATTGTAGGCCTCGTCCTAAAATGTCAAAACTCGAGTCACATTTATGCCTAGGCCTATCATGATGTAGGGCCTAGGGCCTTGGATCGACCATGCCAAAAGGAAGTATGGGACATAGGCCTAATACAGATAAATTAACACAAAATATAAATATCTAACCATTAAAGGTTTGGTCCAAGTTAAAGAAACAAATAATAGAGGTTAAGGACTTTCAATGAGAAGTCCTGCATGTGCAACCATTACTGTTTCAAAATAACCCGCCAAAGTCATGCAGGTAACTCACGCGAGGTCGTGCATTGAATTGGTTTGAATGAGGAATACTACGGGAACCAGCGCCTTTTGTTAGAAGTCACGCATGAGTGAAGTGGATAACCTCTATAGGCCATGATGCAGTCATGTCTACAATACCAGTATTTCACCACGACCTTTGCAGGACTTAAACTCCATTAAAAGCTATTAAACCAAGATAACACCCACTATGTTAAATCAGATCTTCTCTGGTTAAATTCACACTATAATGTTTCTGTTTTACCTGTGCGTTATTGCAATGAGCTGGTATTATAGTTTCAGTTGGGTAACCGATTTTGAAAGCAAACACAAGGTAACAATACTGTGTGAGCCTTTGCTTACGAAATTAGACAATAGTCTGCATATTGTTAACCAGAAGTTGAAAATGAGAAACACTGAATGGTTGTAGACTTAACACGGTTTGGAAATAATTTCTTCATATTTTTTGGTGTTGTCTGTCGTTTACATATCCTTCCTAAAACACCAAAGTGCGAATATTTGCAAATACCTAAATTAGCAAAAAATTTAGGACATGTTACAAAACTATATTTTCTAGAATATTTCAGAGAGAACTTTAAATATTGGCCATTTATTTTTCACACAGTGACGTTAACTAGGCAATGTCCTATTACCTATAACATATATAGGCCTACACTAAAACACCGAAAAAGTGCGAATATTTCCAAACACCTAACAGGGGCGGCTGAACGATTTTGAAAGTGGGGGGGCAGTAAAAAGTTCTGAAATTATTTATCAAATAATTTGCTCAAAAAACTTGAAAAAGAAACAAAATGTCACATTTCCCATTAAAAATTGAAAAACGTACAACTTTCTAAGTAAAAAGTGCCACCTTTTCCCAAAACTCAATGCATTTATAATTTATATTATTTGAAAGTAGATATATCAAAGTTTTTAATACCGAGCGAAGATATTTAAAAACATTTTTGTTTTCCTGTAGTGGTTGAAGATAGGTAGAAAAGTCGACATTTTACTAGAATTTCCTGTGTTAAAAAGACCTTTTGAAAGTGGCGTGAGCAGATGCACCAACGTTTTCCATATGAATGGTTGTAGACTTAACACGGTTTGGAAATAATTTCTTCATATTTTTTGGTGTTGTCTGTCGTTTACATATCCTTCCTAAAACACCAAAGTGCGAATATTTGCAAATACCTAAATTAGCAAAAAATTTAGGACATGTTACAAAACTAGGCAATGTCCTATTACCTATAACATATATAGGCCTACACTAAAACAAAGAAAAAGTGCGAATATTTCCAAACACCTAACAGGGGCGGCTGAACGATTTTGAAAGTGGGGGGGGGGGGCAGTAAAAAGTTCTGAAATTATTTATCAAATAATTTGCTCAAAAAACTTGAAAAAGTGGGGGGGCAGTCAGGGTGATGTAAAAAAATCGAAGTGGCCATCGCGTCGCGCTTGCGCGACGCAGGGGGGTGTCTGAGGGGGGATGTGCCCCCCTGAGAAGTTAGAAACTTTTGCAAAATGAAGGCCCAATTGAAACCATGGACTATTTTTGTACTATTATCTTAATAATAATAATACTAATAACGGCGTGTCCGTCCGTCCGTCCGTCCCTCTGTCCGCGCGCTATCGCGTTCGCGTCCGTGCGGTTCGCGTTCACGCGGTGCACTATCGCGTGCTCGCGGGGCGCTATCGCGGAGTATCAACGGGAGTGTGCGCGGAGTACAGTGCGCGCATCGGAAAAGCACTACAGTGTGACTAACACTAACAGGTGCATCTCATCCAACCAATAATTATAGGCCTTATTCAATACCGAACACGTGCACACACCAAACACATGCACGTACGCCCGAGCGCCTGCTTGATCTTTTCTTCTTCCTGCTTCATATCCTCCTCTTCCGTAACTATACTATTCATTCTATCAAGGAGCGTGCGGACAACACCCAGTTTATGGTGGATGGGGTGGTGGGACTCAAAGTTAAGGTACTGGTCGGTGTGGGTGACCTTCCTGTATAGGGGAGAGCGGGGAGTGTTCGCCCTATTTTTTTCTGACCAGCCTAGCGATGTCAATTTTAAGGTTAGGGATGACCTGATTAGCCCATGTGAAAGCCCTATGTCTTAGCTATATATGACCACAATCCCAGAACTATAGGTCTTACAATAGCAACAGGATAGAGCAAACAAAAAAGTTTTTCAAAGTGGCGAACTTGCCCCATATTGGGGCAGGTTCGCCCATATGGTGGGGTAAGTTCACCCTAATCACAAAAAAGGTTTAAACATTGCGTAACAATAACATATTCAATGCAAACATTTAGCAAGAGTATACAGGGCATTCATTCTCTCCTGGGGAATCACAAAATTTGTTGCAGGGGTCGGGTCAGTGTAAAATGTAGGGGTCCAAAGTGAGCTTAAACGTATCATGTTTACAACTTCAGGGGGATTATGGATTAGGACATAAACGGTGGTATATATGAGTAATACTGATACCACATAACTTTAAACAACATGATTTTCAGTAGTTTTACCTTGTTTAATGGTATAATTATCAATATTTTGCATAATACGCTGATGGGGCAGGTCCGCCCTGCAGTTTGGGGGTAAGTCCGCCCGGGAAGATATAGGGCGAACATGCCCCATCCTCAAAGGGCGAACGTGCCCCTTGTGCACATTTTTGTTTTTTCTTCAGGGTATGCAAAATACAAACAGAATAAGGAGTTTATAACTGCATTAAATCTTTAACAAATCCCATATGTTTCCAATACATATTTCCATTAAAACCATCTGTATTTATGTATCAATGATAATACAACATTATTAATGCAAGAAATAATTACGTTTTGGTGTAATTTTTTTTGTTTTGGCTGCAGTTCGATGAACACGTCCCTATATGTCGCGTAGCTAATATGAGAAGTTTATAATGACCTATGTCACCTAATTTTGCCATCACCAAATCCCCCGATAGCCGTAGTGCTGAGAAACAAGGGGTGGGCGAACCTGCCCCTAGGGCGAATACTCCCCGCTCTCCCCTACTAACAACTTAACCGAGCCATCCGCTTTCCGAACAATTAAAGTGTCCAAAAATGGAATTGTGCCTTCATGTTCTTTCTCATAAGTGAACTTTATGCTTCCTGTGGGGTCGCTTTGATTGAGGTGGTCGGTGAGATTGTCTACCTGGTCTTTTTTAACAATCTCTAATATGTCGTCGACATATCTCTTCCAAAGGGTAGGTCTATAATCCAATGGCGCCGATGCCAGTGCTTGTTGCTCAAGAAATTCTAAATAAAGGTTAGCCACCACCGGGGAGACGGGGCTTCCCATAGCTGCACCGAACCGCTGTTTGATAGTCAAAGATAAAATGGTGAAAAAAACAGAGTCAGAGCAAGTCTAACACCAAGAAAGACAGTGCAAATCAGACAAAGGGACTTGTTGTGATCCCGTACGTAGAGGGACTCGCAGAGAAAGCAAATCGAATCTTCAGAAAGCATGGTATAGCGACAGCCATGAAACCGAACACCACTCTCCGTAAAATGCTAGTGCATCCTAAAGACAGAGTTGACCCACTCAGTACCACCGACTGCGTATAATATGAGATCCCATGCACTAACTGTAAACACTCCTACGTGGGGGAGACGGGCCGCAAATTTGAAACTAGACTGAATGAGCACCAAAAAGAAACGGCTAGGGTGTCAAAGACCAAAACCAACTATACCCGACAATCTCGCAAGCAATCAGCGAGTGAACAGTCTAAGTCCGCTATTGCGGACCATGCGGTCCAGCAAAACCATGAAAACCATGTTATCAATTGGGACAATGCTAAGATCTTGTGCAAAGAGTGCGATGCAAATACAAGAAGAATCAAAGAATCCATTTGGATCAGGAGAAGAGGCCCGAACGTCATGAACAGAGACGAGGGGTCCACTTCCTTAGTCACGTGTATGATCCTCTCCTGGCTGATAAAACACCCTCGTCGGCCGGGATTCGTCCAGCAGGAAGTAAGGATCAACAACCATCATTCTGATGATGCCTATCGACCATGATAGGCGAAACCGTCAATCGTGAGTTACATTTTGGTTTTGTTCAAATGAAATCATTTATAATGTCTCTACAGTCTTTTACACAACACGGTTGAGTGCATAACATCATAAGGACTAGTCTATAATTGTGAGCTTCTTTCTAGCTGGTGACTAGTGGAAAATGAAGGAAACTATCGGTGTTTTGACAAAACCAATCACAGCATGCCATGGCGTATTTTCCACTAGTCACCAGGTATAGAAGCTCACACAGCTACACTATCCACTTAACCATGCAGTGTAAATACAGACTGTGTAGAGACAAGGCATTGCTAGGTTCTCTGTACTTGGACAAATTTGTGTACTCATGTGTATCGAGGTGGAAACTGTGCAAATAGATGCATTTATAAGAGAATCGTTCAATTTTTGTAGCCAAACCTTTGATGAGTGTTAACATTTTATAGTTTATAGTTGTAGTTGTAGTTTATAGTTGTAGTTATAGTTGTAGTTGTAGTTATAGTTGGAATTATAGTTGAGTTTATAGTTGTAGTTAGAATTATAGTTGAGTTTATAGTTGTAGTTGGAATTATAGTTGAGTTTATAGTTGTAGTTGGAATTATAGTTGAGTTTATAGTTGGCTAGATCGAGTTATATAACTAAAGACATTCTCTGTACCATTGTTGAAATTATGCCATAGCTTCCCATAATGCATTGTTGAAACTATATGCTATACCTGTACTCTTTAGCGGAATGTCTTCCCATAATGCATTGCTGTAGATTGTATTGGAATGCTTTCCCATAATGCATTTTTAAAACCATGTTATTGTCATGTTAAATAGGCCTATACATGCATCAGCTGTACCTTATATTCCCATACAAAGTATTGATGAAATGCTATAGGGCCTACCTGTAGTCAAATGCCTTCCATAATGCATTCCGTACCCTCTACTGGAATATGCTTTCCCATAATGCATTGTTGAAACTATAAGCTATACCTATACTCATAATGCATTGCTGTAGATTGTATTTGAATGCTTTCCCATAATGCATTGTTGGAACTCTTGCCCATAATGCATTGTTGGAACTCTTGCCCATAATGCATTTTTAAATGTTATTGTCATGATAAATACATGTACACTAGGCCTATATATTCTTCCCAGAATGCATCAGCTGTACCTTATATTCCCATACAAAGTATTGATGAAATTATGCCATAGCTTCCCATAATGCATTGTTGATACTATGCTACAAATTCACTATGCACTGAATTTTGTAAGTTGTCCACTTGTGTCATCACCATATAGGGGCCTACTACTGTAAAACCACTTAATTTCGCGAGGTATTTAATTTCGCGAATTTCGCGAGGGCTTTTGATTCGCGAAATTAAATACTCGCGAATTTTATCACAGACAATTTGCACACTGGTTCCGAATTTGACAACCCAACTCTAGCAACTTCCATTACAGAATTCACCTCAAAGTTATTTTGTGACTGTGTGACATAATTTTCATTAGTAGATTATTTATTTACCTTGAACCATCATCAAAATAGCCTCATATATCATTATAAAGATCATATAAATTCCAGAAAACATTGACCCTCCACATAAAGCTTGCTAGAAAATCGTGAAATTGGTATTGTTTATCCATTTGCTGCATAGAAAATAATGACCAATTATCAATCAATTATGCCTGTCCTCGTTCAATCAGAACATTTTATTTTTGTTTTGAACCGTGTTTTCTCACGTTGTAACGCTCTAAACAAAGCTCCAAAATATTATTTTCATTGTTTCTATGATTTAAAAAGATATTTTAAAATGTTTAGAAGTAATTTTAATAACAAATTATGAGACAGAAATGAAAGTTTGTGAAACAAAATGGCCGCCCCCATGATAATGGCGTGGGTTGTTTGGGCAAAAGTATTTCGTAATTTTATCATAGTTTGTATGTTATTTCCTACAAAATAATGGCCATATTTCATTTTAGAGATATCCCAACATTCAATTTAGGGAAGGTAAGGCGGAAATACCCAGCAAAGTAAGGCTAATTTTCACTTAAGCTTCTGGCTTTATGCAGAGATAAGAATTTGGAAACTTTGACGTGAAATACAAAATCCTGGATTCGCGAAATTAAGTACCCGCGAAAATGGCGAATATCGGCGATTCGCGAAATAAAGTACCCGCGAAATTTAAGTGTTTTACAGTATCTTGATGTAAATGTGAAGATCCTTAATAGGCCTACTACAGGACCACAACTGATGAAATGGTGTCTTTTGATACCTGTATACCATGTATACAGGTCTAACCACAGATATTGGAAAATATTCCAATATCTGTGGTCTAACCAATTAATTATAACAATTAGCCTCAATCCCTTTGGCATTTCATAATTCTGCATTTTTTTCAATATGATAAAGCCCTTCCGGGTTCACTGTGAAATGTTACATGAGTCCTTTTGTCAAGGTAAACAAAGATACTAAACTGGGGTCCTGGGAGTTCTATAACTTCATGCTTGGAGTTGAGACACAGTGAGGGGTCAATGTGTTGATGATGTTAAGCAGGAAATGAAAGCCTCTGGGTGGTCAAATCATGGCCAAAACAGCAACCCATTATGCAATTTATAGATAGCTCATGTTACTTCATGACTTAAATTAATTTTCGCCAGCCCATTCGGGGCTGGTACCTGTTTCAGGTTTGGGGTCAGTTTACTCAAGAGATTATATTTTAGTGGTATTGGAATGATTTTTTTTTTACTTTTTGTGGTTAAATTTTTTTTAAATATTTTAATTGATTTGTTAGGAAAAGTAAGTATGTTTTGCCGTTTCAACGAACGAAAACGAGTGAGTATTACCAAAGTTATGTTTGAACTAATTAATTATGACTTTAAAAGTTTAAAGGCCTAAATGTAACAATAATAGTTAATATATATAGCATCATATGGTCAGCAGAAGAAAATCTGACATCACCTATGATGTCATATCAGTGTCCTTGACCGGGGTCCTTACTCCTTGACCACTGAACAGCGTGATATCATGTTGATAACAGATCTATAGAATCAAAATCTTCATCATATCCTCGGATCTTATCACAGATTCTCAACAATCTGTGATCATAAAGTAGTTATCTATCATATCCTGTGTCGTTTTATGGATAAAAATGACTCAAAATGTTATTGATGAAATGGTTGCTATCATAAACATCAGTTTTGTCTTTTCAACGGAAAAATCCGATGCAAAATAAAGTTTTTAGGGCCTAGCTATAATATGGGCATAATTTATGCATATAGTATTGAACAATGTACCCCATTTGACATGCACTTATAGATAAATAAATTGTCTTACTTTATTAATTTAATAACTTCTTTATTATAAATAAAATGACACATAACTATTTGATTCATAAAATTACATTCAACAAAATGATTGAAGAGAAAACACACAAGGCACTAGGCAGACTGTTATAGAATGGAGTATGTAAGATGCCATGTCCATAGCTTCATGAGGAGTTTCCGACTAGCAATCAACATGATCAGCACATTCAGAAAAACACAGTTTAAGAGTGAAGATTGTAGTGAGTAACCAGTCCTTTATAAATGTGCTGGCCACTATCTATTATAATATAGTAGGCTTAAACTATACATTGCGAATTAATTAAGTTATTTTAAAGTAAAATGTACATGTAAGTTAACTCAAACCGGCAGTGTATATATCGAAAGCAGTGAAATCGGACATTCCTAAGCGAAGATATTGAGTTCGTAAGTTCTGGTATTACAAAATTGGAAATTGAGATATCGTGGGTAAAAAGCTGAAAAGACAAAAAAACCAACGACAACAACAACAACAACAACAACAAAACAAACAGACCAGAACAATTTGGAGTACATGTAATGAATTAAAAGAGTTGACATGAGATTAGGAATTAATGTTTTCTGCTGTTTCAGTGTGCATGTTCTCATCGTTGATGGTTTGGTGGACTGTCATGTAGATGTAAGCGTGATCCTAAAATGCCTTTCACATTGACCAAAACTAATTACAAGACCTCTTCTACATTGACGCTGGCTTTCCCTTTTAAAGGGAATTTTTATTATAGCATGATCCTTTATCAATTCAAAGACCCAGAAGAGCAGAGGCATACCAGCATCAGCAGTAATGGGGAGTGGGAGAGGCTGGTCCCGGTGGGGGGGTTCACTCAACACAAATAACCATACGGGTATGCTTCCCCGAAGAGACCCCCCCCTTTTTTGGATTTCGCAGCTCCGAAAGACCCCTATATAAGTGACCAAAATAGAACTCTGAAAGACCCTTGATTTTGATAATTTCAGCTCTGAAAGGTTTTTTTTTTTTTTTTCAACCAGAAAGCCAAGATAGACCCTTGATTTGGACTGTTCGCAGCTCCAAAAGTCCCTGTTTTACTTGTTCGCAGCTCTAAAAGACCCCTTTCATCGTTACGCCTTCAGCTCTCAAAGACCCACCACCTCAAAATTTCGGGGAGCATACCCGCCAAAATTTTTGATGTGCCCCACCCCCCCCCCGGGGCCGGCTGGTCGATATTGCCTCGGCTCAAAATACTGGGACCAAAAGTATCTTCTTTTGGCCTGGTTAGACCACAATTTTGACCCAAAATTTCTCAGTGAATATCAACAATATTTTAGTAGAGGGACAGCAGGAATATTTGGAAATTTTTCACCTCTTGGCCCCTTCTTAATTCTCCCACTCCTGTAGAAGAGTTTATATGCTGTCTTTTGAAGGTGAAAATAAATAGGGTTCTATGTACAGGCCTGTCAGTGGTTTTACTTTTGGCTCCATCACCCAAACACCCCTCATTTTGGACTGTGCACTAATTATGAGCTGTGGGATTTGGCACTTTAAAAGAGGGGCAGTACCCGGGCAGTACAGAAATGTGTGCAAAATGTCATGTTTGCTATGCTCATAAATAAACTATTTAGGGATCGTTCACAAACACTTGTAAGGGGGGGCCTGATGCAAAAATAAAAATTCCTTTAAAAGGAAGGCCAGCCTCAATGCAGAAGAGGTCTTGTAAATAGTTTGGGTCACCGTGAAAGGCATTTTTAGGATCACGCTTACATCCATGTTACATGACAGTCCACCAAACCATCAATGGTGAGAACATGCACACCGAAACAGCAAAAACATTCACTCATATAACTCCTGTCAACTCTTTAATTCATTACTCCAAATTGTTCTGTAGTTTTGTCTTTACTGCTTTTTACCCATGCTTATTATTAAAATCAAGAAATACACTGCAGTTGTTAGTTAATTCACGATGTAAACTCAACTTTACATGCACATTTTATTTTAAAATGATTTTATATTATTTCATAATGTATAGTTTACTATAAAGTAGATAGTGGCAAGCACATGATAAAGGACTGATCATTCACTACAATCTTCACTTTTAAACTATATTTTTTTGAATGTGTTGATTGTTAGTCCGAAACTCCTGCAAAGCTATGGACATGGCATCTTACCTACTCCATTCTGTAATAGTCTGCATTGTGTGTTTTCTCAGTCTTCAATCATTTTGTTGAATGTAATTTTATGAATCAAATAAAAAAGATAGAAAGTGGCCTCACTTTAGTTATGTGTCAGTTTACAGTATTTATAATTTATAAAGTAAGACAATAATTTATTTATTTTCTATAAGTGCATGTCAAAATATGGGATATATTGTTCAATATTATAGCTAGCCCCTAAAAACTTTATTTTCCATCGGATTTTTCCCGCTGAAAAGACAAACTGATGTTAAAGATAGCAATAATATCATCAATAACATTTTGAGTCATTTTTATCCATAAAACGATACAGGATAGGATAGATAATTACTTTGACTTCAATGTGGTCCATATAATGAAGATTTTGATTCTACAACATTATTAGATATGTTATCAACATATCAATTATGCACTCACAGGCAACCAAAAAAAGGGGCACCATCATGTATCATTGGCCCCTGGGCACCACAACCACTGAACTACACCACTGAACACTAATTAAACTAATAGAGTGCAATTTGCACTAAATTATGTTATGCTAAATGGTACTAAATGGCACAAAATGATTGTTTTTTAAGTACCGCATTGTTACACCCACCCCACTATCATGGTTATTTTAGCAGTATATAGGCATGGTAGGCGATCAGATCTATACCAAGTCACAGCACAGATCCTGGAATTTATTTCCAGGGTCTGTTTTCTAACTACTAATCATGCTAATAGTCTCCCACAGTGAAAACATTTAATATGGCCATAAAACTAATTCCCTTTGTTGTGCCCTCAAGTAATTTACCCAAGTCTTCCAGAAAAAAAAGAGTATCTGATGTTGGAGTATAGTCTAAGAAGATTTGAATCTATAGACCTAGGTTTTGAATTTACTAGGTTTAATACCTGATCATCATGAAAGATTTCTTACTTCTGTGATCATATGTAGCATAAGTGAAATATTCAACCCTAACTCTAAACCTACAACTACTATAAAGTAACTATAAACTCAACTATAACCCTAGACTCAACTATAACATGATAACTCTCTAACTATAACTCTCAATCCAGCTACAATTCTAACTGCAACTATAAATGCAACTATAATCCAACTACAATTATAAATGATTATAAAAATGTGATTACAACTATAACTACAATGTCAATGATAAAAATACATTTACTCTGATATGTTGCGAACGATGGTCTATACCCCAGTAGCATCAGAAAGAATAACATTAAATTCTTTCAAATTGGACTTTATTTTGTCCACTATATATTTCAAACTTCAAATAATTTTACTTTGTGTAGCAAATATGATTTTGAATTTCCAATTCATTATCCAAATAAATACAATGTTTTAGGACAGACTTGTTGCAGTCTAAAAAGTTTTTTTAAATTGAATTATCAGTATTGTAACATGGTAGACTTGGAACAAATCTTAATTTATTTTTATTCTAAGAAAAAAACATAGATTCTAAAAGTAAGCATTAAAATGAGCAGAAATTTGCATAATTTTGGCTAAATTTAGATTAGTAATGATAAATCCTACAAGTGTATCACAGATGGCAGATATCAAAAATTGTTTAAATGATTTTAATTAGCATTTTTATAGAGAAAAACTGGCATCATTTTCAGTGATGTGCGCCCTTATGTAAATTTCCTCATACGATATCTGGCGATTTGCACGATGGTCGAATTCAGCACCTTTGAAGAGCTAGCGTTTGAACTTGAAAATCAGTGTACTGTGAAAGCCGAATAGATTTCATGATGGAATTTGAATGTCTGTGATACTAGTGATGTGAGTAATTATGATTGTGTTTGTGGGGGGGTATAGACCTGTATGTTAAGCTTATAGATTTCATGCACGTGAAAATGCAAGGCTTTTGATAATGCACTTGTCAATTGAAAGCCTGACCCTGTGATACTAGTGATGTGAGTAATTATGATTGTGTGTGTGTGCTGAGGGGGGGGGTACATAGGCCTGTATATTCAGTATTTAAGCTTATAGATTTCATGCACGTGAAAATGCAATGCTGTTGATAATGCACTTGTCAATTGAAAGCCTGACCCTGTGATACTAGTGATGTGAGTAATTATGATTGTGTGTGTGTGTGCTGAGGGGGGTACATAGGCCTGTATATTCAGTATTTAAGCTTATAGATTTCATGCACGTGAAAATGCAAGGCTGTTGATAATGCACTTGTCAATTGAAAGCCTGACCCTGTAATACTAGTGATGTGAGTAATTATGATTGTGTGTGTGTGCTGAGGGGGGGGGGGGACATAGGCCTGTATATTCAGTATTTAAGCTTATAGATTTCATGCACGTGAAAATGCAAGGCTCTTGATAATGCACTTGTCAATTGAAAGCCTGACCCTGTAATACTAGTGATGTGAGTAATTATGATTGTGTGTGTGTGCTGAGGGGGGGGTACATAGGCCTGTATATTCAGTATTTAAGCTTATAGATTTCATGCACGTGAAAATGCAAGGCTGTTGATAATGCACTTGTCAATTGAAACCCTGAGTCCCTGACCCACTCCAACCCCTGGCTGCAGTGCAGAGTACCGGAAAAAATAGCCGGGCAGTTTATTATAACAGACGGGCATTGACACAAAATTTGTCCCTGTAGGGCCGGCCATGTGTTGTTTCCGTCGGTCCGGGACTTGGCGGGAGTTTTAACATTTTTGAAATTTAGCCCTGGTATAAGTCCCAGCCACCCATCCCTGTGGTACCCTGGCCATAAGGGGGGGCTGGAAATTCACAACTGCATATAGCCATATCTTTGATAACATGGACAAGTATAGTGATGATGTACATTATACAAATGATGAGATATCCTCTAAATAGGCACAATTTCACGGCTTTACCAGGCCAGCGTAATGTTGCGAGTAAATAAATAAAATGCCATTTTGTGTGTAGGAAGTTGCAATTAAAAAACTGCGATAATTTAAAATGACTGCAATTTGCAATGAAAAGCAAACCACCAAAAATTTCTCATTTGTAGATGTACACACATTGGTATGCATATAGCCTCTGGCATTGGCCAATTTGTCCTTGTACTATAAAAAGACCATGCACATTCTTCATATGAATCACAGGCCTATATTCACATAGCCATACATATACCTGTACAGATGTACACACACCCACACAAACAACTGTATTTTATCCAAGGTAATTGCAGACCCCTCCTACATAAGGTACCCTATAACCCTAAACCCTAAACATGGGCCATAACACTAACCGTAATTCTAATCCTAACCCTAATCCTAACCCTAATCCTAACCCTAATCCCAACCTTAACCCTAACATACCCTTAACAGGCAAACCCTAATCCTATATCAATTCCTAACCTTAGTCCAAATCCTAATCATATAGCCTTGGAAGGGGGTGCTCCTTTTGGAATGGATAATAAATTGGACATTCAAAATCATACTTGTTACACAAAGTGAATTTAATTTCAAGTTTAAAATATATCTGGACTTAGTAAAGTCCAAAATGAAAATCATCTCTGTTGTAATATGTAATCTGACAAGCAAAATGGATAGCAATTATCCATGCTGGTCAGCACTGGGATGGATAAGAGCTATCCATTATTTTCCCATTTCACTTGTATGCATGGATAACTGCTATCCAAGCCTTGGGCCAAACACATGTAAACTGAGAGGCAAAATGGATAGCAATTATCCATGCTGGTCACTCAGCACTATGGATAAGAGCTATCCAATGTCCATTTCACTAGGGCTATCCATGCGTGCATTGGTCAAACATGGATAACTGCTATCCAAGCCTTGAGCCATACACCTTTCACTAATATGTAATCTGACAAGCAAAATGGATAGCAATTATCCATGCTGGTCAGCACTGGGATGGATAAGAGCTATCCATTATTTTCCCATTTCACTTGTATGCATGGATAACTGCTATCCAAGCCTTGGGCCAAACACATGTAAACTGAGAGGCAAAATGGATAGCAATTATCCATGCTGGTCACTCAGCACTATGGATAAGAGCTATCCAATGTCCATTTCACTAGGGCTATCCATGCGTGCATTGGTCAAACATGGATAACTGCTATCCAAGCCTTGAGCCATACACCTTTGAACATTAAATTCTTTCAAATTGGACTTTATTTTGTCCACTATATATTTCAAACTTCAAATAATTTTACTTTGTGTAGCAAATATGATTTTGAATTTCAATTCATTATCCAAATAAATACAATGTTTTAGGACAGACTTGTTGCAGTCTAAAAAGATTTTTAAATTGAATTATCAGTATTGTAACATGGTAGACTTGGAACAAATCTTAATTTATTTTTATTCTAAGAAAAAACATAGATTCTAAAAGTAAGCATTAAAATGAGCAGAAATTTGCATAATTTTGGCTAAATTTGGATTGGTAATGATAAATCCTACAAGTGTATCACAGATGGCAGATATCAAAAATTGTTTAAATGATTTTAATTAGCATTTTTATAGAGAAAAACTGGCATCATTTTCAGTGATGTGCGCCCTTATGTAAATTTCCTCATACGATATCTGGCGATTTGCACGATGGTCGAATTCAGCACCTTTGAAGAGCTAGCGTTTGAACTTGAAAATCAGTGTACTGTGAAAGCCGAATAGATTTCATGATGGAATTTGAATGTCTGTGATACTAGTGATGTGAGTAATTATGATTGTGTTTGTGGGGGGGTATAGACCTGTATGTTAAGCTTATAGATTTCATGCACGTGAAAATGCAAGGCTTTTGATAATGCACTTGTCAATTGAAAGCCTGACCCTGTGATACTAGTGATGTGAGTAATTATGATTGTGTGTGTGTGCTGAGGGGGGGGTACATAGGCCTGTATATTCAGTATTTAAGCTTATAGATTTCATGCACGTGAAAATGCAATGCTGTTGATAATGCACTTGTCAATTGAAAGCCTGACCCTGTGATACTAGTGATGTGAGTAATTATGATTGTGTGTGTGTGTGCTGAGGGGGGGGTACATAGGCCTGTATATTCAGTATTTAAGCTTATAGATTTCATGCACGTGAAAATGCAAGGCTGTTGATAATGCACTTGTCAATTGAAAGCCTGACCCTGTAATACTAGTGATGTGAGTAATTATGATTGTGTGTGTGTGCTGAGGGGGGGTACATAGGCCTGTATATTCAGTATTTAAGCTTATAGATTTCATGCACGTGAAAATGCAAGGCTCTTGATAATGCACTTGTCAATTGAAAGCCTGACCCTGTAATACTAGTGATGTGAGTAATTATGATTGTGTGTGTGTGCTGAGGGGGGTACATAGGCCTGTATATTCAGTATTTAAGCTTATAGATTTCATGCACGTGAAAATGCAAGGCTGTTGATAATGCACTTGTCAATTGAAACCCTGAGTCCCTGACCCACTCCAACCCCTGGCTGCAGTGCAGAGTACCCGGAAAAAATAGCCGGGCAGTTTATTATAACAGGCGGGCATTGACACAAAATTTGTCCCTGTAGGGCCGGCCATGTGTTGTTTCCCGTCGGTCCGGGACTTGGCCGGGAGTTTTAACATTTTTGAAATTTAGCCCTGGTATAAGTCCCAGCCACCCATCCCTGTGGTACCCTGGCCATAAGGGGGGGGGGCTGGAAATTCACAGCTGCATATAGCCATATCTTTGATAACATGGACAAGTATAGTGATGATGTACATTATACAAATGATGAGATATCCTCTAAATAGGCACAATTTCACGGCTTTACCAGACGCGTAATGTTGCGAGTAAATAAAACGCCATTTTGTGTGTAGGAAGTTGCAATTAAAAAAACTGCGATAATTTAAAATGACTGCAATTTGCAATGAAAAGCAAACCACCAAAAATTTCTCATTTGTAGATGTACACACATTGGTATGCATATAGCCTCTGGCATTGGCCAATTTGTCCTTGTACTATAAAAAGACCATGCACATTCTTCATATGAATCACAGGCCTATATTCACATAGCCATACATATACCTGTACAGATGTACACACACCCACACAAACAACTGTATTTTATCCAAGGTAATTGCAGACCCCTCCTACATAAGGTACCCTATAACCCTAAACCCTAAACATGGGCCATAACACTAACCGTAATTCTAATCCTAACCCTAATCCTAACCCTAACCTAACCCTAATCCCAACCTTAACCCTAACATACCCTTAACAGGCAAACCCTAATCCTATATCAATTCCTAACCTTAGTCCAAATCCTAATCATATAGCCTTGGAAGGGGGGTGCTCCTTTTGGAATGGATAATAAATTGGACATTCAAAATCATACTTGTTACACAAAGTGAATTTAATTTCAAGTTTAAAATATATCTGGACTTAGTAAAGTCCAAAATGAAAATCATCTCTGTTGTAATATGTAATCTGACAAGCAAAATGGATAGCAATTATCCATGCTGGTCAGCACTGGGATGGATAAGAGCTATCCATTATTTTCCCATTTCACTTGTATGCATGGATAACTGCTATCCAAGCCTTGGGCCAAACACATGTAAACTGAGAGGCAAAATGGATAGCAATTATCCATGCTGGTCACTCAGCACTATGGATAAGAGCTATCCAATGTCCATTTCACTAGGGCTATCCATGCGTGCATTGGTCAAACATGGATAACTGCTATCCAAGCCTTGAGCCATACAACTAATATGTAATCTGACAAGCAAAATGGATAGCAATTATCCATGCTGGTCAGCACTGGGATGGATAAGAGCTATCCATTATTTTCCCATTTCACTTGTATGCATGGATAACTGCTATCCAAGCCTTGGGCCAAACACATGTAAACTGAGAGGCAAAATGGATAGCAATTATCCATGCTGGTCACTCAGCACTATGGATAAGAGCTATCCAATGTCCATTTCACTAGGGCTATCCATGCGTGCATTGGTCAAACATGGATAACTGCTATCCAAGCCTTGAGCCATACACCTTTGAACATTAAATTCTTTCAAATTGGACTTTATTTTGTCCACTATATATTTCAAACTTCAAATAATTTTACTTTGTGTAGCAAATATGATTTTGAATTTCCAATTCATTATCCAAATAAATACAATGTTTTAGGACAGACTTGTTGCAGTCTAAAAAGTTTTTTTAAATTGAATTATCAGTATTGTAACATGGTAGACTTGGAACAAATCTTAATTTATTTTTATTCTAAGAAAAAAACATAGATTCTAAAAGTAAGCATTAAAATGAGCAGAAATTTGCATAATTTTGGCTAAATTTGGATTGGTAATGATAAATCCTACAAGTGTATCACAGATGGCAGATATCAAAAATTGTTTAAATGATTTTAATTAGCATTTTATAGAGAAAACTGGCATCATTTTCAGTGATGTGCGCCTTATGTAAATTTCCTCATACGATATCTGGCGATTTGCACGATGGTCGACTTCAGCACCTTTGAAGAGCTAGCGTTTGAACTTGAAAATCAGTGTACTGTGAAAGCCGAATAGATTTCATGATGGAATTTGAATGTCTGTGATACTAGTGATGTGAGTAATTATGATTGTGTTTGTGGGGGGGGTATAGACCTGTATGTTAAGCTTATAGATTTCATGCACGTGAAAATGCAAGGCTTTTGATAATGCACTTGTCAATTGAAAGCCTGACCCTGTGATACTAGTGATGTGAGTAATTATGATTGTGTGTGTGTGCTGAGGGGGGGCATAGGCCTGTATATTCAGTATTTAAGCTTATAGATTTCATGCACGTGAAAATGCAATGCTGTTGATAATGCACTTGTCAATTGAAAGCCTGACCCTGTGATACTAGTGATGTGAGTAATTATGATTGTGTGTGTGTGCTGAGGGGGGGGTACATAGGCCTGTATATTCAGTATTTAAGCTTATAGATTTCATGCACGTGAAAATGCAAGGCTGTTGATAATGCACTTGTCAATTGAAAGCCTGACCCTGTAATACTAGTGATGTGAGTAATTATGATTGTGTGTGTGTGCTGAGGGGGGGTACATAGGCCTGTATATTCAGTATTTAAGCTTATAGATTTCATGCACGTGAAAATGCAAGGCTCTTGATAATGCACTTGTCAATTGAAAGCCTGACCCTGTAATACTAGTGATGTGAGTAATTATGATTGTGTGTGTGCTGAGGGGGGGGGCATAGGCCTGTATATTCAGTATTTAAGCTTATAGATTTCATGCACGTGAAAATGCAAGGCTGTTGATAATGCACTTGTCAATTGAAACCCTGAGTCCCTGACCCACTCCAACCCCTGGCTGCAGTGCAAAAAAACCGGAAAAAATAGCCGGGCAGTTTATTATAACAGGCGGGCATTGACACAAAATTTGTTCCTTTAGGGCCGGCCATGTGTTGTTTCCTGTCGGTCCGGGACTTGGCCGGGAGTTTTAACATTTTGAAATTTAGCCCTGGTATAAGTCCCAGCCACCCATCCCTGTGGTACCCTGGCCATAAGGGGGGCTGGAAATTCACAACTGCATATAGCCATATCTTTGATAACATGGACAAGTATAGTGATGATGTACATTATACAAATGATGAGATATCCTCTAAATAGGCACAATTTCACGGCTTTACCAGACGCGTAATGTTGCGAGTAAATAAAACGCCATTTTGTGTGTAGGAAGTTGCAATTAAAAAAACTGCGATAATTTAAAATGACTGCAATTTGCAATGAAAAGCAAACCACCAAAAATTTCTCATTTGTAGATGTACACACATTGGTATGCATATAGCCTCTGGCATTGGCCAATTTGTCCTTGTACTATAAAAAGACCATGCACATTCTTCATATGAATCACAGGCCTATATTCACATAGCCATACATATACCTGTACAGATGTACACACACCCACACAAACAACTGTATTTTATCCAAGGTAATTGCAGACCCTCCTACATAAGGTACCCTATAACCCTAAACCCTAAACATGGGCCATAACACTAACCGTAATTCTAATCCTAACCCTAATCCTAACCCTAATCCTAACCCTAATCCCAACCTTAACCCTAACATACCCTTAACAGGCAAACCCTAATCCTATATCAATTCCTAACCTTAGTCCAAATCCTAATCATATAGCCTTGGAAGGGGGTGCTCCTTTTGGAATGGATAATAAATTGGACATTCAAAATCATACTTGTTACACAAAGTGAATTTAATTTCAAGTTTAAAATATATCTGGACTTAGTAAAGTCCAAAATGAAAATCATCTCTGTTGTAATATGTAATCTGACAAGCAAAATGGATAGCAATTATCCATGCTGGTCAGCACTGGGATGGATAAGAGCTATCCATTATTTTCCCATTTCACTTGTATGCATGGATAACTGCTATCCAAGCCTTGGGCCAAACACATGTAAACTGAGAGGCAAAATGGATAGCAATTATCCATGCTGGTCACTCAGCACTATGGATAAGAGCTATCCAATGTCCATTTCACTAGGGCTATCCATGCGTGCATTGGTCAAACATGGATAACTGCTATCCAAGCCTTGAGCCATACACCTTTGAACATTAAATTCTTTCAAATTGGACTTTATTTTGTCCACTATATATTTCAAACTTCAAATAATTTTACTTTGTGTAGCAAATATGATTTTGAATTTCCAATTCATTATCCAAATAAATACAATGTTTTAGGACAGACTTGTTGCAGTCTAAAAAGTTTTTTAAATTGAATTATCAGTATTGTAACATGGTAGACTTGGAACAAATCTTAATTTATTTTTATTCTAAGAAAAAAACATAGATTCTAAAAGTAAGCATTAAAATGAGCAGAAATTTGCATAATTTTGGCTAAATTTGGATTAGTAATGATAAATCCTACAAGTGTATCACAGATGGCAGATATCAAAATTGTTTAAATGATTTTAATTAGCATTTTTATAGAGAAAAACTGGCATCATTTTCAGTGATGTGCGCCCTTATGTAAATTTCCTCATACGATATCTGGCGATTTGCACGATGGTCGAATTCAGCACCTTTGAAGAGCTAGCGTTTGAACTTGAAAATCAGTGTACTGTGAAAGCGAATAGATTTCATGATGGAATTTGAATGTCTGTGATACTAGTGATGTGAGTAATTATGATTGTGTTTGTGGGGGGGTATAGACCTGTATGTTAAGCTTATAGATTTCATGCACGTGAAAATGCAAGGCTTTTGATAATGCACTTGTCAATTGAAAGCCTGACCCTGTGATACTAGTGATGTGAGTAATTATGATTGTGTGTGTGTGCTGAGGGGGGGGTACATAGGCCTGTATATTCAGTATTTAAGCTTATAGATTTCATGCACGTGAAAATGCAATGCTGTTGATAATGCACTTGTCAATTGAAAGCCTGACCCTGTGATACTAGTGATGTGAGTAATTATGATTGTGTGTGTGTGTGCTGAGGGGGGGTACATAGGCCTGTATATTCAGTATTTAAGCTTATAGATTTCATGCACGTGAAAATGCAAGGCTGTTGATAATGCACTTGTCAATTGAAAGCCTGACCCTGTAATACTAGTGATGTGAGTAATTATGATTGTGTGTGTGTGTGTGTGCTGAGGGGGGGGGGGGTACATAGGCCTGTATATTCAGTATTTAAGCTTATAGATTTCATGCACGTGAAAATGCAAGGCTTTTGATAATGCACTTGTCAATTGAAAGCCTGACCCTGTGATACTAGTGATGTGAGTAATTATGATTGTGTGTGTGTGCTGAGGGGGGTACATAGGCCTGTATATTCAGTATTTAAGCTTATAGATTTCATGCACGTGAAAATGCAATGCTGTTGATAATGCACTTGTCAATTGAAAGCCTGACCCTGTGATACTAGTGATGTGAGTAATTATGATTGTGCCCGGGGATGTGTGTGCTGAGGGAGGGGGGTACATAGGCCTGTATATTCAGTATTTAAGCTTATAGATTTCATGCACGTGAAAATGCAAGGCTGTTGATAATGCACTTGTCAATTGAAAGCCTGACCCTGTAATACTAGTGATGTGAGTAATTATGATTGTGTGTGTGTGCTGAGGGGGGGGGTACATAGGCCTGTATATTCAGTATTTAAGCTTATAGATTTCATGCACGTGAAAATGCAAGGCTCTTGATAATGCACTTGTCAATTGAAAGCCTGACCCTGTAATACTAGTGATGTGAGTAATTATGATTGTGTGTGTGTGCTGAGGGGGGGTACATAGGCCTGTATATTCAGTATTTAAGCTTATAGATTTCATGCACGTGAAAATGCAAGGCTGTTGATAATGCACTTGTCAATTGAAACCCTGAGTCCCTGACCCACTCCAACCCCTGGCTGCAGTGCAGAGTACCCGGAAAAAATAGCCGGGCAGTTTATGATAACAGACGGGCATTGACACAAAAGTTGCCCCTGTAGGGCCGGCCATGTGTTGTTTCCGTCGGTCCGGGACTTGGCGGGAGTTTTAACATTTTTGAAATTTAGCCCTGGTATAAGTCCCAGCCACCCATCCCTGTGGTACCCTGGCCATAAGGGGGGGCTGAAATTCACAACTGCATATAGCCATATCTTTGATAACATGGACAAGTATAGTGATGATGTACATTATACAAATGATGAGATATCCTCTAAATAGGCACAATTTCACGGCTTTACCAGGCCAGCGTAATGTTGCGAGTAAATAAAACGCCATTTTGTGTGTAGGAAGAAAAAAAAAAAAAAACTGCGATAATTTAAAATGACTGCAATTTGCAATGAAAAGCAAACCACCAAAATTTCTCATTTGTAGATGTACACACATTGGTATGCATATAGCCTCTGGCATTGGCCAATTTGTCCTTGTACTATAAAAAGACCATGCACATTCTTCATATGAATCACAGGCCTATATTCACATAGCCATACATATACCTGTACAGATGTACACACACCCACACAAACAACTGTATTTTATCCAAGGTAATTGCAGACCCTCCTACATAGGTACCCTATAACCCTAAACCCTAGACCGGATAACGACTAACCGTAATTCTAATCCTAACCCTAATCCTAACCCTAATCCTAACCCTAACCTAACCCTAATCCCAACCTTAACCCTAACATACCCTTAACAGGCAAACCCTAATCCTATATCAATTCCTAACCTTAGTCCAAATCCTAATCATATAGCCTTGGAAGGGGGGTGCTCCTTTTGGAATGGATAATAAATTGGACATTCAAAATCATACTTGTTACACAAAGTGAATTTAATTTCAAGTTTAAAATATATCTGGACTTAGTAAAGTCCAAAATGAAAATCATCTCTGTTGAATACAGAAAACAATTCATAGGCCCTACATTTATATAGCAGCTTATAGCATTTAATAGAAAGCAATTTGGTATACAATGTATTTTGATTATTCATGTTTGTTTTTTGTTTTGTTTTGTTGATTTTTCGCTATCTATTGAAGATGACATTTAGAGCATTTACAGAAAATATTTCAAACATGTATTATTCAGTATTTGGTCCAACTCTATATAGAACCTCGTTTTGGTAGCAAGATGGTGGTGGATCCATTCAAAGCGGCGAATTCGCCAGCGAAGTGTTACGTGTAATCCGATTATCACTATGTCAACTGGATCGCTTTTGAGTTCTGCACCACGATCAAAATGATCGCAACACAAAGTCTATGGCATGTAGGCCTACTACCAAAGTCAAAAGGTCCCGGCAAAAGGTGCGTAATCCAGTTACCAGGGAGTTACGTATCCACTTCGCTGACGAAGGCTACATTTTAAATGTGTACAAGGAGTAGGCCTAATGGCGGAATTGACCGTTTGGTAAATCCCATAAGCCTTTGCGAGACCGAGAAGGCGATGTCGTCATTTAGCGAACATCGCTAATTGAAGACCAAATTAAAAATACTAGTTTGCCGTCAGGGTAGAGGCGCGACGTGATTGGTTGCTGACCTGAGCAGTTCGGCATTTTAGTCTGCCTGACAGAACGTCATACGTACACTAGTCTTTTTAATTCGGTCTTCAATTATACTGCGGCGTGAAGTCTTGTGATAACGATGTCGCGTGTCGGCGTGACGTCAAATGACAGGTCTACTCGCAAAGGCTAATGAGGTTTACCGAATAGTTCAATCTGTAGAGACACGCACATCTATGACACGAATACGCTTGTACACTATGCAGTCCTTTGATGGGTGACTCCAAACGGCACTCAGATCCGCATCCGGGAAATTACGATCCTTTTTTTTTGTAAGGGACGGTAAGGCGCGTTAGTTTAGGACGCGACGCTCACGGCACGAAACTGTGTTCGTGTAGGGCGTTCATGAGGGGATGCCGTCTGCTCGCGCAACAGGACATCACAGAAAAGCATCCCATGAGTTCGCCTCGATGCGGATTCCGCTTCCTGTGTAGTCACCCATAGGACTTGGAATATGTTGGGTACAAAAGCTCGTAGACCTAATTCGTAAAACCCTCACCACATTAATAAATTTCTGAATTGTACATTTTCATGACGGTAATTGGAATCGGCATACAAAAATGCAATAAAATGATTACAAACAAGTCCCAGTGGTTCGGTGGTTCTTGAGATAGCTCTTGAGGAAATAAGTATGTCAAAACAATAATTTATGTTGAAGCCTATGGCCATGATGACGGAGTCTCCCCGTCAGTCCGAAACACTGTCAATCCGAACCACCGTCAGTCTGAAAATCTAATTGAAGTTAGGGTTGACGTCTTTTTCAGTTAGAATTTCGGACTGACGGGGTTCGGACTGATGGGGTGTACCCATGATGACCAGCACGCAACACTTGGAATGTGTAGGGTACACAATTTCGTAATTTGCAACTGGATTAACTTTATGCCATTTGAAATGAGGCATAAACCCGAACCTCCAACTTTAAGAGCTTAAAAAAAGTAGCCATCTTATAACAAATTGCACCAAGTAAGCAAAGGTTCAGGAGCCACGCTTTGTCGATATTTAGATCGATGGCCTCTCTGACTTCTCGGTGTCTTCAGCTTCCCGCATCTTTTACAAAGGCCGCACGAGCACATTTCCGATTCGTGGACAAGTCTGCTACGTTTGCGATGGCGCTCCGGAGTGGCCCCTTCAAAATCAGATTCCAGAGTTCGTTTGCAACTGTTCCCCTGCAATTGCAACGGAGAAGAAGAACAGACTTTTGGGTAGCCTGCAGATCTTGTCGTGTTATTCAAGCTACGTAAGCTGTACTTCGAGTTCTCTTTTAACCACTGCGAAACTTTCTTGGCGCGACTACTACCCCGCGCAGCAGACCGCGTCGATTCGGGTTCGAGTATCAACGTCTCTATTTGATGATGCCAGCAGTTCGTCCAGACTTTCACTGACGGACAACGGGTCTTCCTTCGCTGTTCGGTTCACTGATTGGCCTTTGTTTTTTGGACTGGTCTTGTCCGGAGAGTGCCTCCGTTCTGCTTGGTTAAGGATTGGACTCAAACGCAGCGGAGATGGCGACCTTGTTGTATGACCGACCCGCGGCGGACTTGAAGATTTTCCACGATGAACCAACGAATGCCGCCGCGGGACTTCGTCGCGAAACAAGCGGGCGTCTTCATTCACAGGTAACAATATTGGCTTGGTCTTTACTGCACGCCGTACTGGACTCGAACGACGCCCTGGACTTCGTTGTGATTCAGGTTCTTCTAGTACAGGCGATACCCTTCTCATCACGGGAGGGCCGGTGGTTTCGTGATAGTCAACCGTCACCGGCGCGGTAGGGTTGATATCAACCGTTACAATCGGGGCAAGTTTGCCTTTTGGTGTGCTGCTATGCACCGCTACAAAGCAGTTGTGCAGGTGAGCTGCAGTCATCTCACTCGTAGTGCCACCGACCACGGTGGATTTCCCCCGCCGATTTGTTCCCTTATTCGAAGCTGTCACCGTTGTACATTTTGGTACGGATGCTGATTTTGCTGATCCAGATCGCCTTTTTGTACTCCTTGGGGGTTTCCAGTTCTTATTCTTGAGTACTTTTGATTCGGCGGTAGATCGTCGCTTTCGATTCGCGGAGGATTTTTGTCTAGAAGCGATTCGTCTTTGTACTTTGGAACTTGACACGTCTTTGGTGTTTGACGAGGGCTTGGTTCGTTTATTGTTTGTCTTGTTGGATGCGGACCTACTAGTCCGAGTAGACCGTGGTTTAGGGTCTGCATTGTTGTTTCTCTCGCTGGATGAGGACCGAGTAGACCGTGGTTTAGGGCCTGCATTGTGTGTCTCTCTGGGTGTGGTCCGACTACTCCGAGTAGGCCGTGGATTAGGGTCTGCATTGTTAGTCTCGCTGGATTCGGACCGACTTCTCCGATTAGGCCGTGGATTAGGGTCTGCATTGTGTGTCTCGCTGGATGAGGGTCGACTACTCCGAGTAGACCGTGGTTTAGGGTCTGCATTGTGTATCTCGCTGGATGAGGACCGACTGCTCCGAGTAGGCCGTGGATTAGGGTCTGCATTGTGTGTTTCGCTGGATGAGGACCGACTACTCCGAGTAGATCGTGCATTCGGCTCAGTATTGTGTGTCTCGCTGGATAAGGACCGACTACTCCGAGTAGGCCGTGGATTGTGGTCTGCATCTATAAGGGGGAAAACGGGGATCGAAACAAAGAAAACGATGATTTACAATGATACATAAAGCAAAGGGTCATTATTATTATTAACAGCTCCAGATGATTTTTAATTAGTGCTTTTTTTTTATTGAGAACGAAAATCACCCAAGGAACCTTAAGAAGTAGAGGGCATCCGCTGAAAACACACAAACAAATGTAATATTAATAATGGACTTCAGCAAAACTTTCGGTTCAGTATCACACAGTAGGACTCTTGCTGAAGATGGATAGATATCCGGTAGCACGCAAAAGCGGGTCCAAACTGTTTTGCCAAAACGTAAACAGAGGGTGTGGTTGATGGAGACCGGGGAAGGAGAGCATTCGAGTTATGTTGATGTGCTTTCGGGCGTGCCGCAAGGCACTGTTAGGCACACTACCGCATCTTGCTCTTCATCAACGACCTGCCTCAAAATACAACGTCAACAGTCAGACGTTTTGTTGACGATTGCGTGATGTATAGGTAGGCCTACATTAGAAATGACAAAGACGCACCAGGGAATAAATAAAGACTGGACGCACACACACTACATAATGATCTTGACACTCTCCATGTATGGCAAGACTAGCAACTCAGAGTCAACCCTAATGTTATTATCTATCTCGTTCAAAGAAACCACTGTGATTCATCGATACAAATTAGGAAACACCATGTTATCAGCTACACTGCAAAATTCCTGGCGGCAGAGTGACTACATCGCACTGGATCTCTGCAGTCACCACCGCCATCACGTCATAATAACTTACCTTATGGTGGCCTACATCACCGGCGTGTCCAGGATCTTTTCCTGCGGGGGGCTAAGCCCCTTTTTCAGATTTATGCGGGGGGCTTTATGGCTAAAATCGCCAAAAACGGCTGATTTTACATGATTTTTAACAAAGTGCGGGGGCTTCAGCACCCAAAGCTCCCCCCCTGGACACGCTACTGTACATACAGCCTAGAAGCAAGCACCCAAGCAATCTGAAACTTTTTGAAAGTAGGCCTACCCCTCATCCATGTCATCCACTCGTCTGACCCCGAAAGGAGCATTGATGAGAGTAACTTCGAGATTCCAGATTCAGATTCAAATATCTGTTCATGTATTATGTCTGCAGCTTCAGTCACAGCCTGGCTTTCGTAATTTCAAGATGACGAATTTGTCAACAACAACCAAAAAAGTTTCTCTTAGTTTAATTATTCACATGCACTTACATGACTTACTTTGTGATTCAGACTCTTTTGAAGTAGACCTAGTCCGTTTCGGACCAGATCTAGTCCTTGGTGTGACTTTCTCTTGTTGTAGTAGGCCTACTTGTAGAGATGTTCTTGAACTTGCTGTAGACCTTGCTGAAGTTGACTTCTTCAGCCGAGACTTTGGTTGAGCTGCTGCTGGTGTTATCCAATGTTCAGAGTTTCTTTCCACCACAAGTACTGTTCTTGATGGATCGGATCTCCGTGTATGTGACTTCGGGGACGCATTGGAAACACCAGTGACCTTATACCGTTTCTTGATTTCATTGAACACGTCCTGCGTGACCCCTCTTGTTTGAAGCACTTCGTCAATCGACGCATATCCCTGTTTTCGATTTCTAGCTGTTAAAATTCGAGTTGCAGTTGTTTTAGGTAGACTTGGAATTGAAGAACAAAGATCCTCTAAAGTACATTTGTTGAGATCAATTTTTTGAACTGTCATATTGTCGAGGTGGTTTTCATGGTCTTTGTAAACAATTGAGAATCGATATTTTGATACCACTATGATCAGAGAGTGAACAAATCGAATATGAAAATGGAAAATTGCACAGCAAAGCGTCTCACCATGATAAACGCGATTATCGCGCGTGCGTGATTAAGTGCGTATCACTGCGATCACGTTGCGCGGCGTACTTTAAAACGCGCGCGTGTCTGATCATTGCTATGCCAAGTTGCCAACACAAAGCAACATAAACAAACTTGTCATTTCAACATTTGGACCGCACTGCGATGACATCAGCTACGGCCGGCAGCTACGATTGTTTTTTTGACTATGTTGACGAAGTAATCCAGAAATAATCCATCAGCGGGTCACTCAGTTCCACAAGGTATGTGAGGTTAAATATACTTGTTTTAAGGTTACCAACTATCATTAAACTGTTGCGATTTGGTAGTTCACAACATCTAGCGAATGTAAAGCTTTGGCGAAAATTGCATTGATCATTTCATAGCGATTGTGTATATACTTTTGCAGGTCCCCTTCTTGAGTTATCATGGTTATGTTGTAAAGAAGGCTGAAACAATAACACTTTTGAAAAAACGTAGGCCTACATAACTCATAGTGGTGTAGCGTGGGTCATCACATAGGGGGCATGGCACCGACCATGATAGGGTGGGGAGAGGGGTCCGGGTCTGATAGGCGGCACAAGCCGTTTTTCGGCAATTTTCCTATGGGATTTTTTTTTAATTTTCAGATCGATTGGGGGGCACGTACCCCCGTGCCCCTATTCGACCAACAATACTTCGTCTACATTTAAACAACGACCAAGGAATTAAAAAATGAGGACAATGTGGAATTCAAAATGTTCTTTTTATTGTTTAATACTCATTGGTTTTCATATGTCAAAAGTTCTTGATCACAAATTCATAATCATACGCACGTGTCATCATATCATACGCTCAAAAACATGACCTTTCAAAATTATATCAACAGGTACAATAATCAACGAATCAATTTCTGCAAATTTTTACACGCTTTTGTGCCATTTTGGCCCGATAATATGGTCAGGACCATAATAATGGTCCTATATTATGGTCCTGCACCATATGGTACAGAAGTATGTTCGACTTATAAATATTTTAAATTAAAAATTATGCTCCAGGAACATGTTTGACTACTTATAAATTTTGTCAATTTAAGTTTGAATTAGAAACATGCTCCAGGAGCATGTTTGTCAAACATGCTCCTGGAGCATTCTAAGTCAAACATGCTCCTGGAGCATGTACTTAAATTGAAAATATTTATAAGTAGTCAACCATGCTCCTGGAGCATGTATTTGCTTAAATTGAAAATATTTATAAGTCAAAACTCAAACATGCTCCTGTACCATATGGTCCAGGACCACTTTCAAAATTCACCCTAATGATCGAAATCAACTTGATCATCTTTACTTAAAATGCTGTAAATGGCTCATGCAGTCAAATCACGCAAGCCTATGCCTATATTGGGTGAAGGGTTTTCCCACCAGCTCACTGAATCTCCTTTCCCCGCTAATCTGGGTTACCCTAATTCTGGGTAACCTTTATCCAACCGAGGGGTTGGGTTACACGTACTGCAGCAAAAGTGTTGTTCATATAGCACCCAGCGGTTAGGTTAAACTTTACCCATAACTTTAAAAAGGTGGGTAAAAATGTACTCAACCATTTTAATAACGCAAGACTTTTGCCCCCGAAAAAAGCCGGCAACCAGCTTATTTTTGATAAATCGAGCACGCTGAAATCGAATCTGCTGTCTGCCACATAATAATTAGAAACAGCGACCCTCAAAATAGACCACGGGATCGTACAGGGGGCAAATATTAATTTTATTCCAAACATGTCAAATTGTTTGTCTGGTTCCATGAATCCCAGAAATGCAAAATGTGTGCACGTAGGACTTATATTCAAAAAGTCATGGGGCTCAAAAGATATGGAGGTCGACAGTGGCATGCGCAAAAGGGAGGGGGCACAGTCTCCCCACTTTTGTTGGTCATTCGGGGGAAAAACGTCAAAATTTGCCCACTCAAAATAGGATTCCTTGGCCTTTTAAAGCCCCAGAACCACCCGTGAGGAGCCCCCCCCACACACACACACTTTCAATGTGCTGTGCTGCGCACGCCACTGGAGGTCGATGTGCTTGTTTTGTTGTACAGGGGTCGCCAGTCAAATTTGCTCAAATTTTTGTGAACATTGGAATGTCACATCGCAGATACTGCAAACTATGAAACCCTTAAACTTTACGAACAGTTTGCCTCCATCAAGCTAGTTTTACAAAAATCGGAGCAACATTATTTGATAACCCCTGTGCAACATGCAAATGCTGCTTATAGCTAGCTTCACAACTTTATAACTATAATCTTAGGTTCTACGCACACAAATGTTACATTTTGGTTATCCTTTATAATTAATTTAGGATAAATAATAATATTTTTGAGTGAATTTGGACTATGTTTAATTTAATTTTGCCCCTCATCCCAGCACCCCCCCCATATGATCCAATACCCCATACGGGCATTTTGGGTGACCTTTTTTTAGTTAAAATATACAAACTTGCCATCCAATTGACGCTAATTAAGGCACATATTTCCAAAACGTCTAACATAAATTAAGACATTATGTTTAACTATAATACTAAGTTCTATATATATATACATTAAAATTCCCCATCAGTCATTTCTTTGGTCACTTCGCCCAATGTTGCTACACCTTTCCACGTCGCCGGAAAAATATCGTCCTCTTCGGGTTTCTTACTCACGTCAAACCACTCCGCAACTTTACTTTTCTTGGAGGCTGATTCGTCACACAAGAACGCATAGACCAAGGCAGCACACGTTGGATCGTACGCCGGACTCCATTCCGCATCTGGCTTGTCTTTCATTGCATCCAATACCGCCTTGTAAATACCGTAAAATTCGCCGCCCTTGTCCGCATTTTCCCACCTCTTGTCAGATGAGTAAAGAACAGTTCCCTCATCAATGCCAAAGAGAACATTGAACGCCTGCAGCATCTTCGCCAAACCATCAATTTGATCTTGACGTGTTTGCTTCAACATCTCGCGTTTGGAAGCGGAAAATTCTTCGGCTTTGGCGAAATTTTCTGGATTCTTTGGGTCGCAATACGCCTCAGCCGCCGCAATTGCTTTGGGACTTGGCTTGATGGCATCCCATTCGGGGTTTGTGTCCTTCTTTGCATTCGTGTACATGCTTTTGGTCGAGTTGTAGTTTGCGCCACGAGGACCAACGAGATGACGACAAAACCCATGAGCCGGTGCTCGTGCAAGTGTATTTTGAACAAAAACGAGACCGGACACACGTAGAACGCCTTCGCCTAGCGCCTTGGCTGAATTGTACGAAAACATCATGTTTTTGGTCGAATCAGTATAAAAAGCGTCCTTAGCCTTTCTCTTGAGTCGACTGGCGGCCTTTTTTCCTTTGCCGTCAGCGCTATTTACGCATTTGCCAAAAGTCCCTTGCGTAAAGTATACAAAGTCGACGTATCCTCTGCGTTTTGCTTGCTCCAAATGATAAGCAAGGCCTTCAACGTGATCCTCATCTTCTCCAAAAACTGGGGCGTTGTGTTGAACAACGACACGTCCTTTCTTGTCGAGATTATTTGCCAAATCACCTATGTTCATCAAGCACGTGGTGTCCCAATCTTCAAGTCCAACTTGCTTTGCATGACGAGAATCTTGAGGAGGGGATACTTTCATGTCGTCGCAGCGTGCCAGACGTTCACGGGATGTTTTGTCGCCGTTTACAGCCAAGTAGATGACTTTAATACCACCCTTGGCCAATCTGTTCATCATTGCCTTGTTTGCTTCATCGTCACATTCCTCCCCAGGATCTTCAATGACAATAATGAGGGTGTGTGTGTCTTTGATGTCAAGCTTTTCGAGGGTAAAGTGTCCACAACCAACGGTAATCTCTTTATCCAATGCGGCAGTGGGATTAACAGGTGGTGGTGGGGTGTTGTTTGACATGATTATAATTTCCACCTTTTATTATATAACAATGTTCAGAACGTATAAGGCATTTATATCATCACCGATCATCAATTTATTTAACAAATGACCACTACCGCGGAATGTGCTGCACGTTGCTCCACCTACTCGAAACAAACCCCTCCTGTTTGTATAGAATACTACATCAAAGAATATGAATGCGACAACCCATACAAAGAGTTTACAATGACCATCAAGTTCAGATAAGCCTATTTAAATACGATGTCTGCTTGTCATTCATGGATTAACATATTTGATGCGATGCTTCTGAAGAATATCATATACATTTTGTATGACTGGTATTATCACTTCTTATATTGCACTGCCCTCCGATTTCCTGCGGGTGGTAAAGAGAAAGAAAAGGTTAATCACCCAGGGTTAGTCATTACATCACGGCACGGTGGTGGGAATGAAGAATTAGGCTTACATAAATTATGTTAAATCCGCCCTTTTTGGATCCTTCATCCTCTCTAAATCTGGGCCAAATTGTCAGTAACTCAAATATGCTATTGAAATTGATATTCTAATTTGAAACTTGATTGGTGTAAAAATTCATAATATTTTGTGATGTAGCCTATTAACGCTATGGGTGTCGAGTTCAAAACACATGGCCATAATTATGTAAAAACCTCAAAATTGATAACCTGCACAAACGTGTCTAGTTTTGACATGGGACGTCACATATAGTTACAATTGTCGTCGCACAAACCTTGAATCAAACTCAAGACACATGCATGTACATGTAGGCTTACATCAAAACAAGGATAACGAAGTAGTTTTAGACAGCATAGTTTAGTGACATTAGGCCAATAAAAAAGGGCACAAATAGACCTAGGCAGTGTTGTAGTCGAGTCCTCGTCATCCGAGTCCGAGTCCGAGTCCGAGTCCTTGGTGTCCGAGTCCGAGTCCGAGTCCGAGTCCCTGCCAATTTTGATGTCCGAGTCCGAGTCCGAGTCCTCAATGTTCGAGTCCGAGTCCGAGTCCTTATGTATCAAATTCAAGCCCCGGGGTTTTCACCAATTCTTTATCAACGTAGGCCTATTACTTAACCAGAATTTTAGTTCTATAATATTTTCTTGTAAATATATAATTTGCCAGTCCCACCTAGCATGCCTATTAGTATTGTTTTGGGGCTGTGCAATAATTATGCGGAACCCAAGGAGGGGTAAAATTGCAAAAAATGCTTATCCCTCTCGGCCTGCTAAAAATCGCTTCCCCCCCCTCCCGGCCTGCTAAAAATCTTTGCACCCCCCTTTGCACGTGCCATTTTTTGGGATCCCAATTTACAAACCTTAAATGGTTTAGATATAGGTCTATGATGCGAGCGCAGTGAGCAGGGAAATTTGCATATAAATGTAAGGGTTTCCGTACTGTTTTCTAAGCCTTGGAGCGTTTTATTTGAAAGGTATCCCATGTGTGCCAAAAATTGTTTGTTCCCCCCTCTCGGTTTACCAAAAATTGCTTCCACCCTCCCTCTTCGATCGGTCAACAAATTCTTACCCCCGATTTTAACTTCCCCCATGCTCATAATTTTATGCAGCCCCTTAGGTAGCATACCTTGGAAACAGAGTACAATCACAGGCTCACAGTAACTTATTAGGCTTGTGTTTTGAAGAGGCAAAAGATGCACTATGACAATCAAAATATTACGTCACTACCAAACTTCAGGTGCCAAACTTAGGGGTGTTGCATCTGGCTGTAGGCCTATGCAGTATTATTCCGGGGTTGGGGGACACTCGTATATGTAAAGGTCGTACGGGTATGTGTGGCGGTCAAGGGTCCCTTTTTCAGGCTCTCCGGCAGTTCCATAAGACCCACATTTGCAATCATGCTCCAGTTCATTGAGCCTAACACTAAATTGTAGCTCTTTAGCTCAAATTTGGAAACATTTTGAATTTGTTAGCTCCGATAAACAATGATAAAGCCTATAATTTGGCCTAATTTCAGTTCACAAACCTACACAAAAATGTTGAAATTTTAGTTCATCAAGCCCCTATTCCCCGCCCCTATTTTCCCCCCAAATTAGTTCTTAGTTCCCAAAGTTCGGCATCGCCCACCCCTACCAAAATTTAACTTGAGTGACCCAGGATATTATTATTTATGTACATTCTAGACTTGTGTCTAACAAAGCAGTCATGTCAAAACAAACGATTATTATTAAAATCAATTTAACCAATTAAAGATATAGGCTAACTGAAAGCAATCTTGCTTTTTGGTTGTACTTTTATTTACAAACCTAATTTATTTGCATGCAAATTTAGTTAAATTAATCATGTGATCATTGATCAAGCATAAGAAGAAGTTTACAATGAACGAAAATAAAAGACCTAAAAAGACCCTATTTTGCCGGACTCGAGGAGGACTCGAAGCCGAGTCCCTGAGTCCTTGGGGTCCGAGTCCGAGTCCAAGTCCGAGTCCTTAGCTTCCGAGTCCAAGTCCGAGTCCGAGTCCTTGAAAAAAAGGACTCGAGTCCGAGTCCGAGTCCCGAGTCCTCCAACACTGGACCTAGGCCTACCTAGGCTAGGCCTATCAACAGGTTAATGTTGTTGTAGGCCTACATCCACATAGGCCTACTACACTACATGGCCTATATCGTAACGCAACATGATCCGGGAACATGATGATGATACATGTAGGCCCTACATCGACACACCTACACGTAGCCTATATAGTAACATGATGCGATATGCGTAGGCCTATAGGCCACAGAATTAAAACCAGGCACACTCAGCATTTCTAGTTTTCACACTTTACCTATAGGGCCTATCGAAGGGGCATCGCAGTTAGCTGAAGTTCCGGGGAAGTTCACTGTCACTCGATCTATATTCCCTAAATCGTAATAAATCGCAAATAGGCTATGTAGGAAACTAGAGCAGTTCATCAGCAGAAAGACGGTTCCAGCTGGGCGCACACCACTAAATAATCGTCCCATTGAAAGTGACACGGGAAAATACAAGAAAAAGTAAGTTTGTTTTTCTACCCCATGTAACAACATTTTTAATATTTTGATCGAATCAACGTCTTAAATAAAGATGAAACTTTTATTTAAATTTGATTTTTTTGGACAAGTTGAGACAAACTTCAGAGATACGAACTCCTGAACAGCGCCATCCCGAATTTCAGCCGACACTCTCGCCTCCTTACCAGTTCCGGCCTTGATATTGTTCCGAGGGCCTATTGCCCATGTACATTCGATTCGGAATATTTTCTGAACAGATTTGTAATGTTGAGCTTCTATTCTATCGTTTTTATCAAAGCAACCAAGAGTCACTCAAATTTGGTCCCCTCGGGACACCGATATATCGCATAGGCGCTATTTTTACACCAAATGCGGAAGGATTTAGTGTAGTGCACCCAGCTGGTGATAATTTAATTACAGCCCGTCGCCTATTGACGAAACTCGTACGGTCCAGGGCGCACACCACTAAATAATCTTCCCATTGAAACACGTGTAAAAACACCGGTTTTCTTTGCTCATTTTGAGGCCTTTTGGGCTCGTTTTAAAATATTTTATGATGACCAGTCGATTGCAAATCGATGAAAGTTTAACATATGTTTCAATGTATGGGGGTTCTTCCATCTCGTTTTCCCGCTAGGAGGCCGCGAACAGCGCCCTCACTGTTTTGACATGCTCTCAAGACTGCAAACCCGATTCTGCCATTTTTTAATTCGCGGACCTATTTTCTCAATAATTATAAAAATGCGACTTTTTGGCGACTCAAATTTATGTATAGGCTTTACACTTTTATTTAAGCTATAATTCGCCACTCTTTCTGATTAATAAGTCTACAGACCAGCCCAAAATACCTCAAAAAGTTTCTGTTTTTTACCGGAACTCATTAGGGTTACACAAATGGCGCATTGATTTAGTGGTGTGCCCCCTCCACTACGCGGCCGTCCTCAACTCATTTCGCCTGTACCGACTTCGTTTCTTTCTCATATCTAAAAAAGTTTTCCTAAAGCATTCTAAGGGGCTGTGCAATAAATTATGGGCCCTGGTGGGAGGGTAAAATGGGGGGAGGGCAACTTTTGGTAAACCGAGAGGGGGGAACCGATTTTTGGCACACATTCATGGGGGCACCTCTTACTTGAAATAAATCGCTCAAAAAAGGCTTAAGTAGTAGGCCTATGCAAATTTTCCTGCTCGCCACATTATTGTACCCAGATCATTTTTAATAGGCCTAAGGTTTGCAACAGAGTATTGCAAATTGGGTTCAAAGGAGGGGAGCACGCTGAGAGGGGGCGGCAAGCGATTTTGGCAGCCCGGGCGGGGGAACAATATGCTGTGCATCCAAAGGGTTCCTGCTGATTTGAGCACAATGTTTCTGCTTTTGTCTTTTTCGGTTGGCATGTGGTATTTATCTGTTTTGCTGCAGCACGCTGTTCTGTCGTTTGAGCCGCCCGAGATGCGGCTGCCCTTTTCTGTTTCACGTTGTTCTGGTGTTTTAGTCGCCCGAGATGCACGTTTTGCGGCTGCCTGTTTCTGGTTTGCTGTTCCATGCTGTTTTGGTGTTTCAGCCGCCCGGGATGCACATCTTGCAGCTGCCGTTTTCCTCTTTGCTGCATCACGTTTGGACAGTATTTATTGTGGGACATTAGAGCACATCAGACATATCGAATTGCATTCTGAATACGAAGAATGTCCTTCTGATAATCAAATAATTTTGATTCGCAATGTAATACACATTTTATGGCAAATCATTGAAAGTTAATATTTTTGATATTTAACAGTACTCGAAGTAAACTTTATAAATCTGATGAAAAGGTGGGATGAAAAGCCGACGATCAATTGGAAATTTTGACCTTTCGTATTGAAGATATGGATTTTTTTCCCAAAACACCAAAAAAAATTAGCTATTTTTCAATACGAAAGGTCAAAATTTTAAATTGATCGTCGGAAAATTCTGATTTTTTTCTCAAAATACCCTATAAATAAGTCGGGAATTCACACAAAAAAATCGCATTTCGCATTTGTTTTCAAACCACTCGTGAGCTTTGAGACAAACCTTTGTTTTTTTGGCCTTACTGCAGTGTGCATTCTGACAATACGGACACATAAAATTTCTCTGGTATGATTCTTGTGTATTTCTCTGGTACGGAGCGAGGTATTGCTCTCTCGGGCGAAGCATGTCTGACAGTATTCACATAGTTAATTTCTCTTTGGTATGGATTTTAGTATGGTTTTTGAGATACCGGCTACACACAAAGCTTTTCGGACAAAATTCACACTGATATGGTTTCTCTTTGGTATGAAGTCCCATATGTCTTCTACAATTTGTACTAGTTGAAAAGCATTTCTGACAATGCTCACACTGATAGAGCTTCTCGTTGACATGATCTGCTCTGATGTGTCCTGCCAGATCAATGTTGTGTTCAAAGCATTTCTTACAATGCTTACACTGATAGGGTTTCTCTTTGGAGTGAGTCCGGATGTGAATTGGTAGATAACTGCTATCTCGGAAACATTTCTGACAATACTCACACTGATACGGTTTCTCTTGAGTGTGAGTTCGGAAGTGCTTTTGTAAATTACCTTTAGCGGCAAAACACTTCTGACAAGACTCGCATTGATAAGGTTTCTCCTTGGTATGACTTCTGATATGCATTTTCAGCTTAAAATTAGTCACAAAGCATTTCTGGCAATACTCGCACTGAAACGGCTGCTCATTAGTATGCGTTCTGATGTGAATATTCAGATCAATTTTCTGTGCAAAAGTTGTCTGACAATACTCGCATTGATATGGTTTCTCTCCGGTGTGACATCTAATGTGTCTTTTTAAAGTATTATTACGTGAAAAGCATTTCTGGCAATAGTTACACTGAAATGGTTTCTCTTTGGTGTGAGTTTGGAGGTGGTTTTGTAAATTACTTTTATCAGCGAAATATTTTTGACAATGCTCACACTGATATGGCTTCTCTTTAGTGTGAGTTCTGATGTGTACTTCTAGAGCAAGTTTAAATGAAAAGCATTTCTGACAATAGTCACACTGAAATGCTTCGTTGCTGTGAACTCGTCTGTGTACGGTCAGATCAGTGTTGTTTGCAAAGCGTTTCTGACAGTGCTCACACTGATATGGTTTTTCTTTACTGTGAATTCGACCTATGTGTCGGGTAAGGTCAAATTTGCGCCCAAAGCATTTAAGACAATGCACACATTGATAAGGTTTCACTTTACTGTGAACTCGTCGGATGTGAATTCGGTTGATGTGACTGGTAAGTTCACTCTTGCCTGCAAAGCATTTCTGACAGTGCTCACATTGATACGGTTTCTCTTTGGTGTGAGTTCGGATATGTCTTTTCATATCACCATTCTGTGCAAAACATTTCTGACAATATTCGCACTGATAGGGTTTCTCTTTGGTGTGAGTTCTGATGTGCATTTTCAGACCACTGTTCTTCAAAAAGCACTTGTGACAATATTGACACTGATAAAGTTTCTCTCTGGTATGACTATGAGTTCTGATGTGTTCTTTAAGGGAATATTCCATTGTAACACATTTCTTGTTGCAACATAATTTTCTATACTTCATCTTGTGTCTGCGTTTATGCTGTGAAAGTTTGTCAAGAGAGTAAAATACAGCGTTACAGAATCCACATCTCAATGGTTGTAACATTGTTGGTATCGCTTGACAATATTGGAGTGTCGTCATCACATATGAAGCAGGTTGAATGTCCTGCAAGCGAAACAAAAAAGATAAGAAGTTTTGCCATCAGTAGGAAGTTTTTGCCGTCATTCAGTAGGATAGAAATAAATTATCACTAGCATTTATGATCCTACACCTGACCAGACATATCATTTTTTCACTGGTTGGATGGTAGATTCGAAAAATTATTGAACAGTTAAAATGCTCACAGTGGCGTAGCTAGGGGTTGTGACGCCCAGGGCTAAGGACACATAATGGCGCCCCTCCCCAATTCTTGAAAGTGTGTGCAAAGCGTGCGAAATTTTGCACAAATCATGGGCCTTCACTCATTAATTTTGGTTAGGATGTAGTTGAATAAAATTGATCTTTCAATTGATTTTGTGCTGAAATGGGGGCGAACATTTTGACTTTCATCGCTAGGAGAGGGGCAAAATCGATACTGAATTGGCACGTGCCCCCCCCCCCCTCTGTTATTCATATGATTTTCATAACAGCGCTCTCGCAAATGGTTGGTCGAGTACCGAGCTTAAACAATGTTAATGCCTGGTGGCCTAGATGTGCGATCGTGTGACAGTATGGAAAACGAAGGAAATTCACATTTTTAATGGTGTTACTTATACCCGCATGCGAAGCATGAACAGGTATATTGCCATCATTTCTTCATCCTCCTCCATCAAACACAACATCTGTCAAGGCTAGCGCTAAAACTACAAGGGCCACAGGGCCCATATGTGGTACACTTATGAGCCCTACCCCGCACAGTGTCTTCGACCCTATATCTTCATGGCAGGAATCGCCATGGTAGGTTAAATCCACAGCCACGATTAGCCATTTGGTTCAAACCTTTAAAGCTCTTTTAAACTAATAATTAGTCGAGGGACATAACTAAGGCTACTCACAATAGCCGGGTAATCGATCTTGGTTGTGCGTGATTAAGCTTGTATACCCCATTGAGGTCAATGGTCATCGACTTTTATACTGCCTACAGTGAGTGCAGCTGTACTACACGCTGCACGCTGTCCCGGGGGGGCCACTCACATAATGCATGCGTGACCAAAAAAACAAGGAAAATGGGGTGTTTTTTTAGGCAAGGCGAGTTACGCGAGTGACGCATTTAGGGTCTAAAAACACTGATTTTCAAGAATAAGGGTAGTTTTCTGAAACTGAACAACTTGTTTAGGGTACCTTTTCAAATTTTTGGTAAATTACGAGTCCAAAAAGGGTAAATTTTTTCATTTTTTCTGGCCAAAAAACTCATTAGGGGGTAAATTCTATATTAAATTACCTTATTAAGGGGCTTAATTTGCTGTTAGGGTAAAACTCATTTAGGGGGTGTTCATGAAAAAATTTGGTCACGCATGCGTACAATGTCATATTTGAGTGATCCCCCCGGGCACGCTGTAGTCCATAACAGGACCAACGCAATATAAAATGGTCAAATTTTGAGTTCAAAGCGCACGGCCAATTTTCAAAGCGCATTCTAGCGACTATCATATCTGTTCAACACGTATTTCCAAGTTTATGAGACCAAATCTGGTTTCTTGAGAAAAAAAAAATCATGACGGGAGATATTCATCATTTTCTAACCCGGTATCAGAAGATTTTCGTCTGATATCAAAATCGTGCATAGCAATTCACGTGTATCGATCCCGTGTATTCATTTTAGTGTCCCTTCTGCACCAAATAATTATTAGCCAGGCGGTGTCGGTGTGCCCCGTAGATTTATCCTTTGCACATCAAAGGTCGCGGACCCCAGGGGCCCAAATGTAAAAATACAAAGCATGCTGTTTCTCATTAAATGAAGCAGCCTCAGGGCCCTGAGTTGATACACTGAGGGCGCGTTCTCACTATGCCTGTTTAATACCAGGACGTGAACTCGATCCTACATCGAGTCCACTTCCAAGTATAGTGAGAACGCGAAATAAGTGGTCTCGATCCTACATCCAGGATGTAGCAGTCTCGTGCCTAGGACGTGGTATCAAACAGTATAGTGAGAACGCGTTTACAAGTGGACTCGATCCACTTAAACCGGAAATGTTGTATGTACAACCTTGATGGCCGTCGTTGTACTATAGGCCTATACAATATATAGAAATATTTAAACACGTATATATTTTACACGTATATAGGCCTATTAAAATATAAAATAAAGTTTTTAGAAATATGAGCTGTTTATTTCAGATCTTTCCAAATTATACATATATCACAAAATAACATATCCATAGCTTGAAGAAATATATCAGGGGGCCTGGAAATAAACATGATCTTTCAAAATTGATAGTCTATAGTAAAGTTTGATTTAATTGTGCTGTGAGTTCGGCTCAAAACATGCATTGCAACAGAATTCGTGACGTCATGGTCATGCATTGAAGTGCTTGATATTATAACATCCGGGTAAGTGGAGTCGATCCTACATCATTTTGGTGTTAGTGAGAACGTGAAATAATGTGGACTGGGTCCACTTTAATGTGGATTCGGACCTAGGTACGAGACCCCATGTTTGTAGTGAGAACACGACCTGATAGATCCAGGGGTGCTCTATATATACAAATACGCATGTCATATATTATGGACCCCAGGGCCCCAAATGTTAAAATAAGGGGCAACAGATTGACAAGGCTAGCTATAAAACTACAAGGGCACTAGAGCTCATATGTGGTACATGTATGGGCCCTAAGTTGTTAATTGCCTTTTGCCCATTTTGACCCCAGATGTTTAAGGCTAGGGGCCCCAGAGGCCCAAATGTTAAAACAAAGGGCCGGTCGTTTCTCAGCAAATAAAGGAGCTACAGGGTTTAGATTTGGTACACTAATAGGTCTTCAGCATTATATTGTTATATGTATATATATAAACACCTCAAAAGAAATAAGTCCCCCTCTCAACATGTCGTCATAACATCGTAAGGTTTCATTTTGTACCAACAAAACTAACTTTGAAATAATTATATGACTGTTTACTAAGTGCTGTGTGAAAATGAGAGATTTCCATGACTTCAGGGCTGAATGAGCCTAAATTGAAGGCAAAAACTGCCCTTTTCAAAAGTCACAAAGTAAGCCTATGCTTGTCACAAAAGTTGATTCATGGCTTGTTACTAATGGAAACCCCATGTGTTTGAGTGCAGTTTAAAATCCTCACCAAGTGAACATTTACTGTAATGTGTATCGATTCTTGATCATTCAGCCATGCAAATCACCTTGGTGCAGAGTTCAGCACAGTGAGTTGTAAGATGGTCAGTTCCATTCCTTGTCCCAATACGCTTTGCAGTTAACAAGCATAGGCCTACTTTGTGACTTTTGGAAAGGGCACTTTTGCCTTCAATTTAGGCTCATTCAGCCCTGAAGTCATGGAAATCTCTCATTTTCACACAGCACTTAGTAAACAGTCATATAATTATTTCAAAGTTAGTTTAGTTGGTACAAAACGAAACCTTACGATGTTATGACGACATGTTCAGAGGGGGACTTATTTCTTTTGAGGTGTTTATGAACCCCATGTGTCACAAACGCTAAAACATAGGGCCGGCCGTTACTCCGTTAAGAAAGCAGCTACAATGTCCAGCTTGAGTCTGCTGATAGCACTTGAGAATTATATTTCAACATATGCACATGAGCCCCATAAGCCAAATATTATGGGCCCCGGGGCCCGAAATGTAAAAAGCAAAGATCCGGCCGTTTTTCATCAAATAAAGCAACTCAGCCTCAGAGTTTGCACCTGAGATTTATATTGTTATGGCTGACAATAGCGGTGGTTTACTTCGCTCGGGCAGCTTAGACTGCGGAACTCAGTCTTCCATGATAGTCGTCATTTACCGTATCATTTGGTCGTTATATGACTATCAGGGTCGGATTTAAGCAGTGGCCTGGTGGCCCGGGGCCAGTGGATTTTGCGTCGGGCCAGTAAACTTCCAACAGTGCTGGCCCGGCGGGCCACTAGATTTTTGAGCTTTATGTAACACTTAGGAGACAAGATATCAGTGATGGTCATATTTATACAGTTTTCTGCACTGCCTGTCACTTGAAATTTATATCTTTATTCAATGATTTTTTTTGTATAATATTTTAATATATATATTCTTATTCTTGCGTTGCTAGCAAGTTGGAAATATACGGCCGCTTTTTACGATGGTAGTAGGCCTATGTACTACTTATAGCTCTTCCATGCGCTACATAATTATATCTGATGATGATAGCGATACTGCAAATACCGCCTAGTTTGAAACTTTTGGAACTAAAGGCACGACTACTGACTGAACTTGTGTTAGTGACTACACTCTCTACATTGAGTACATTCAGTACGGTACAAAACAAATTAAAATGTTAAGGTTTGCTTGACTTTAAGGGCTCGGATAGTGATGTTTGCACATATTTTTTGTGAGAGCACATCAGATATATCGAATTGCATTTTGAAAACGAGGAATATCAAATAATTTCGATTTTTGCGATATGATACACATGCATTGTATAAATGATTAAAAATTGATATAGATTGTTCCCCCAAAGCACCGACAAAAACGTTGGGGTTTTTTTTTGCAGTAGAACATATTGAAAAAGCTGGGCCAGTAAATTTATTGCAGGGCCACTAGATTTGCCATTTCACTGGCCCGGAGGGCCAGTAGAAAACTGAAACCTAAGTCTGTCCCTGAATTGACTATCAGGCAGCTATAGCATAGCACTGGAGTGAAAAAAACATTCGCATTCACTGAACTCTGGAGTGTATCACAAGCTATCACACTATTGTGCCAGGTTCGACTCTCTGCAAATAAAAATATGCGATAAGTTGTTTTCACTCCAATGCATGAATGGATGTGACGACAAAAATTACAAGCGTCTACGGGACGACAGGTAACCTTGTCAATCAAACACTCACGCTATTGTTCCCTCTCCGTGCATGTGACCGTTATCCACTCAATGACATCGATCGGAAGTCGGGGTCACGATGCATTGATGATAGGTATCGATCGCAAACCAGTATGTCATGTCCGCAAGCAGCACGTGTCGGCTGCCGCCGGGCCGACTATTATGTCAAAATAGTTGGAGGGAAAAAAAGAAAGAAATGAAACAAGAAAGAAACGAGAGAAAATAAAATAATAAATAAATAAATAAATATATAAATAAATTGATAATAAAAAATAAAAATAAATAAATTTAATTAATTAATAATTAAAAAGAAAATAAACATTACAATTAATAGAATTATGTATATAGCTCTATATATGCCCGCCCTAATCCTTGTAAAAAAAGTTAAAATCGAAATTGAAATAAAACACACACAAAATAAAATTAAATTAAACTAAATTAAATTAAATTAAATTAAATTAAATTAAATTAAATTAAATTAAATTAAATTAAATTAAAATGAATTGAATTGAATTGAAATAAATTAAATGAAATGCAAAAATTTAATAGAAAATTAACTAAGTGAAAAAAAAATGCAATTCAATATTCAGATTCAGATTTATTTATTTGGTTTCATCTCCAACCTGAAATTAAATAAAGTTGAAATGGAATACAATGAAATGAAAATGGAAATAAAATGACAAAGTTGACAAAGTTGGCCTAAGTAATATTTTATGTAACAAATTTTTATGCTGTCTGAAATATATCATATTATAGGCCTGGGTGGTATTGGAGGCATTATAGCTCATTATGGAAGTGCTCTATATTTTTGCCAATATTTTGCTTAAAATCCATGCATAAATGTTCAGGGTACTTTTATTTTTCATACTTTTGTAGATATTTATATTGAAATTAATAAAAAATACGAAGAAAAGAAAGATGAAGAAAAAAAGGAAAGGAAGAACTAGGCCTACATAATTTTGAATGGCCAACTCTTCAAGAAAGAAGAAAAGCCTCAAGATTGACGAACTTAGGGGCCTATATAAAATCAGAAATGAAGAACTTTTTGTCACAGCAGCAAACAAAAGGCTGATTCCATCGAGGAGTACACGCATACATCAGGCATGCTATAAACATCTGACTGCCAGTACGGGAAACATTTAAGAACTCATATTTCCCAAAAACCATAGTCGACTGGAACGCCCTGCCCCCCAATGTCATCGAATCTACTTCAGCAACTCAATTCAAAGAAAGGTTGAAAGCACATCTACATCTGCAGCACATCTAACTGACCCTGACCCTCCATTGGCGTGATACTCTACGGAGGCGGTGCCAATTATAAAGCAGAAGCAGAAGCAGAAGAAAAGGAAAAAAAATCTCCTGATGAGAAGAATAAAGAAAATGAAAGGGAGAAATAAGAAAATAAATTGTGGGCCTAACAAATAGAAAAGCAATAATGATAAGAAATAAAACAAGAAAGAAAAATCCACATGATCAGAATATTTTGTATTATTAATATTAATTTATTATTATTAGACACAGTGCGCTACTACAATGCTAGCGTCGGTCCAACAAATTAGGTTCTACCCGGCCTGTGCCTGCTGCATCACAGGGCGCCGCGGGTACTCCATAATATCAATATTGGATCAATCGATCAATTAGATGTCGATTGACAGGATAGCGGCAAGGGGGTGACACTAAATTCACGGTTGTTCTATTCCCAACGCAAACCTATGACAAACCCCGCTGGTTTGCTCGTTAGAAAATGAGGCCAGTTATCGATCGGTTATGAATAATTAATTTCGATCCCTTGATCATGTTTAATTAGGGTTGGCAAATAACGACGCCGTTAGTTTTGCGAACTCTGCCTGTTCAATGCGAGTAGGAAGCTTGAAAGAGCGCCAGCTAGCAGAGCAGGGAGCAATCCGGTGATGGCGCACTAGTATTTCCCATCAGGCACCAGTGATTTGTTTTTTCCAGAAAGTCTACTAGTTTGAGTCGGGAATGACTTTTTACAAAAGTAATGTTGAAATAAGGACTTGCTGTCAATAATGCGATGAAAACGCGTGTCAGATGCAAGGTATGAAATACAAGTAGTATTTCAAGTCAATAAAACCTTTGACATGACATCTGACCTTTCAACATGGCGATATATTAGCTTGTACGGGGGGTATTGTATGTGTGTTTGTATTCCTTTCCTATTCTCATTAAAACAATTATCAATCTGCAATAATCAGACATATTGGTGCTTGCGGCTATGGGCGTGAAGTAATGTTTTTACAAGTATGTAAAGAAATTTACATCATATTGCCATTTTAGTTATGTATATCAGCACCAATGGACCAAAAATCTGATTGGTCACAGTCTGCTTTAGGGCATAGGTGAGCAGATAGGTCGTATCGCCTTCAGCTACATTTGTACAGACCCCAGAAAAAAAGAGGATCTAGGGCCTACTAACTGTGTCATTGCACACCTTGATGTACGTCAACTATCTACTGGTCAGTTCAGACTGTTGACAAATCTATCTGTGATTGATTCTATTCCGATCGGGAGAAACGCGTGTGATCATGATCATGGGAAATAAAAACAAAATTTTAAAAGGAAGCAAGTATAGGCTAGGGGCCTACCCACAAACAAATCTCGGCCTAAATACCCGAGTCTAAATATCAGAATCACCGATTCATTGTGTAATATAAAGCATATGCCTACCCAAGGCTCATTCTCATGAACATGAGCTAACACTAACAGGGATGTAAGTTTGTAGGTTTAATCCTTAATTATTGTGCCAGTCAACGCACTGAATGGTCTATTGTTCTATTGTGTCCGATTTGAGCGCTGACATATTGGAAAATGTTGCCAATCAATATTCATGAGAGTGTACATTCAACGTCCAATTTTCGAAATTGGGTGACTTGTGCTTTGTGTAAAATACATCTGACTGGGCGTTTTAAATACGTAACGCATAAAGGCATTGCCATCATCGAATGGCTGCCTATAGTGCTGTTAGTGTTAGGCCTATGTGTGTGTGTGTGTGGGGGGGGGGGCTGTGTATAGTTTCTATAATAAATTATTATAAAAGGCCTACATTTATTTGTCATTCTTTTCCTTTCTCTGTACTTGCTAAAGTATCACTCCCTCTTCTTATCTCCCTTTACTTCTCCATCTCCTCTTACGTTTTGTCCCCTCTCATTCCTATCATTTTCCTTACCTTTCTATTTATTTACGTCTATTTATGTATTTCTCTTTATTTCTTCCTCTTTCTCTCTTCCTCCAGTCCCGTCTCATTCTTCATATCCCTCCTCCACCCTCACCCCCCTCCCAAGACCTCTCACAGAAGAGCTGCCCCCTTCAGTACGCCACTGATTATGATATTCCCTTCTTAAAATAAAATAAAATAAAATCTCAATTTGTAAAACAACTTTTATATAGGCCTATACCGGTATACTTATTATATGTTACATGTATACGTAGCTCCTGGGACGTAGCTATTTAATACCATTATTGTACTATTGACATGCAGACACATGGCAGCCTTGATGCGTAATCATTCAGCAAGCGCATTCAATTTATTTAAATGAAGCACCTAATGTCAGTGGGGTGACAACGAAATATGCATTAGCGGCTAATGTGTGCCTTTTGTGCTTACGGCTACTCAATCACACCCTTGGGTTTATGTATAACAATAGGTACTTTTCGTTCCATTAAGCGCTTTCACGCGACTTTCATTTGATCACTTATTGACAGTAGCCTGCTAGGTAAAGCGTTAATACACTGTCGGGTCAGCTTACTGATTTAATGGCGGAAGCCCTTTGTCCCAAACAAAAGGTACCTTTCGATGAATAGCTTGTCAGATTTCAAATCGGCACAAGGTTTCAATGCGTTACGTAATCTATTTCCTCTCCATCTTATAATAGCTCCATGGTGCCAGTAATCTCGCGGCGTTGTTCAGTAGCGGATCATAAATGAAGAGTACTTTATCCCTTATTCATAGGTCTATCATCAAACGCGTGCTGTGGAAATTACGTAACCCATGTCCTTGAACTTTTGAAGATCTATAGCTGCTTTAACATGATTGAATGACATCGTGATGCTCGATTATATATCTTTAGGAATTAACATTTCTTTTAAATGCAGGCCAATTGTGATTGCTTCAAATTTATCGGATATAATTCAATATTATTGGAATTGAATTCTACATGCAGCCAGGGACGGGCACGTTGCATACATCGCCTAGCTTAAGTCACCAGAGCTCTGCATTTCAGACAATAACAAGGCTACTATGTCAAATGTCATACACTTCAATACATTGAATATTACATTCTGTTTTATATAACCAAGGTGCACGAAATATACTAGCTTATACATAACACAGAAAGGTGATATTACGCATCAATTTAACATGCCTGCACACTTCCATTTAGTTCGGACAGCTATGAATAGCGCCGACTATAAGACCAGGGAGCAAATTTGAATAACAATACGTTATTTACCGTAACAGTGCGGCTCATGCAAATGAGCTATTGCCGTTTCCAGGATATTGTTCCATGATAGCGGTCAACGGATTACTGTGTGACAACAATAGCTGACCGGAAGGTTACCTGTCGTCCCGTAGACGCTTGTATGTGACGTGGGCCCGACCGAGAGAATACGCTGGTTGCATATACAATCAAACTTGCACCATTGGCACTGTACAAATAATTAAGAGAACACACCAGGTACCACCACCATGATGATCAATTGCACAGTTGGGAAACCACCAACCAACAGTATACACAGAGCTACTCACATTACAACACCATGCACTGAACTGACCAATCAGGTGCATGGATTTTCAAGAAAATTTGTTCTGGACTATGAAAAATGCTCATGCATATTACGTTTGTCCATCAACATTTGGCTGTCTCCACTTGTACTTCCTACACAAGCAGCTTGAATAAACCTTCAACTTCCGTAGAAAAACGTTGAAAATTTCAGAAAAACTTGTAATTTTTTACAAAAAGGCCTTGAAATTTGAGTAATGTTGGTTCCACTTACATCAGTTACATGTATTTCAATGGGATGTAATTTGAGCTGGTGATGTCATTGGGTTATAATGAGCTGTGGTTGATTCATTTGCATAAGTTGAATTTGTACAGAAGTTTGCTTGTCAGTGTTGCATTCCCGGAAGCTTACCGCCCGGCTTACCGTCTCATCTCTGTCACTTCAGCTGACTTGGTCACCTCGTTTAACGTGAATTCCTTTTATTGTATAAATCTATCTTATGAACAGGTTTCGTTTTAGGTGTAGGCCTACAAAGTGTCAAGGAAGTTGACAAATTACATAACGATACTGAGTAATCTAAACATTTTCACGGTTTCCAGCTGCTAATTGCAGTCCGTCGCTTATATTGACGAGACTCATTCGGTCCACTCCCACAACGTCCCAAACTTATTTTGCCTGCACGATTTGTGATGTTTGTTGGCTTGTTTTTAATTCCAATCAATCAGAACTCATATTGGGCAGAGCTATTGGGTAAGGGTAGACGAGGTATTGCTGGTCGAAGCAACCTAAAAATCTATATTCATTGTCTAGATCAATATATTATTGAAAATTAACACCTTGATGTTTTGCAAAAGTTCATTCTACAAATCGTTGCAAACTTGCTTGAAAGGGCATTTCGTGATCCACAGCCTCATCCCCCCCCCCCACTTTTCTCTAAAAAAGTTGAGCTTTTTATATCACTGGATACTCTGGCTACATAATGTTTGTGTACAAAATATTTTTTGCAGATTAATTCGTTCAGCAAAGATATCGCGAAACTACAACGTATTGTCTATATAGCTGTCTATGGAGCAGTGTAATACACATAATCATACATAACTCGCAAACGCAAAATCGGAACCCGGGGGGGAGCACTTCCATGACAGATATGCATCATGTGCCTCGGGATAGACCCCCTTTTTCAAACCGGCTTGTACCCAATGACCCCCTTTTTTGTGTAATGGTCCTACCTATTACCCAAAGACCCCCTTTAAAAAAAATCATGTACTCAATGACCCCCTTTTTCTATCATTCCTGCTATACCCAATGACCCCCCTTTTAATTCCCAAATTTAGGTGGTATTTGTGTTCTCCTCTAGAAATAATGAGATTTTTCACATTTCCAAGGTGGCCAAGTTGTTTTTACGCAGTTTGGCACTTATTTATATGTACTTACTGATACTCTTTTGGCAATCCCTGTACTCAATGACTCCCATTTTACTTTTTGTTACCTCAATGACCATCCTTTTTTTCATAGTTTCATACCAAATGACCCCATTTTTATTCAGGTTGTGTACTGAATGACCCCATATTTTTGTAATTGTACATTTGACCTGAATTCTCCCTACTTTTAACATGGCCGAGGCACACCCCTGCCATTTCAGATAGGGAGTGCCTCCCCCGGGAATCGGAATCAACTGAAATTTTGGGAATATGCTTTTTTCGTGGATATGTACTGAAAAATGTCATAAAAAGAGGATGCTAGGATCACGAAATACTCCTTTAATTTATTGTTGTTAATGAGTTATGTACGTTTTACAAAAGTGTTGTTGTTTCAGCCCTCTTTACAACGTACCGGTAACTCAAGAACCGCAGCACCTATGAAAAGTATATCTGTGATATCTTAATTCTTCTACACGCTCGCTATGAATTGAGCAATGCAGTTTTTGTCAAAGCTCACTACCATTCGTAAGATGCTGTGAACGGGGCTGTGAACTACCAAATCACAATAGTTTAAAATAATTAATAACCTTAAAACAACATTTTCCCCCATCCTCTGCCTGTCTGCCAGCTAGACTTCTCCGCAGCCAACTCACCCATTGTGCAATACTCTGCATGGCTATAGCATCATGCATGTCATTTTAAATAAATACTAGCGGGATACCCGCGCTTCGCGCGGGTCCCCGCTAGATGAGTAAATGGGAGCGTTCACTATAACAGAAATAATTACTGAACAGGTAGAATCATTGAAAATGTACATTTTAATTATCTAAATCTGTCTCTTATATTTTCTTTTTTAGTTTCTTCTGCTTAGCTTGTGATTTTCCGTTTCCATGTTATTTATTTATTTAACCCCGTTCCCATTATTTTCTAAATCTTTCTTACATTTCCCTATAGCTTCTTTTTTTATTTGCTGCTTCTGATTTCCCGTTTCCATGTTTTTAATTTAATTATGTTCCCATTATTTTAGCTTCTATTTTTCTTACATTTCCTGATTTATTAGTTTCTTTCCTTCTTTGTTTCGTTCCCGTTGCATTTAGTTACTTTAACCCGTTGGCCTATTACTCGTACCTTTTTTGTCCTCATTTTATTTTTATTTTTAGTACCGGTTTATGTTGTTTATAGGCTTACAACACACATCTTTTTCCCGTATTTATTACGTCCTCTCATAGCGTGTCTGCGGACGTGTACACACGTTATCCCGTGACCCGACCATGTACGGTACTCCCCTTTTGTCCTTTCTTTTTCCTTCTTTGCGTATTATCATGTCTTGCAAGTCGTGTGGCTCTGCGCCGTTTACGCGTTCATTGGCGTAGTGCGCATTACGCACGTGGCACCGACGCGCTGCCGGCCAGCTGCAGTGACGCGTAGGCTGCCAACCGATTTTCATAACAAAAACCCCGTTTTTACCCATATTTTCACTGATTTTGAGGCCAATTCTTTACCGTTTTCAACCAAATAAATTTTAAGCACGTTCCCGTATATTCCTCGATCTCCCGTATGAATTTGGCGACATTTGGATCGAAACTGACGGAGCTTTTCCGTTCACAAACCCACAACATTCCCCTATTTATAGTAAGACTAGCGGGATACCCGCGCTTCGCGCGGGTCCCCGCTAGATGAGTAGGCCTAAATGGGAGCGTTCACTATAACAGGAAGAATTACTGAACAGGTAGAATTATTTGAAAAGGTACATTTTATTTATCTAAATCTGTCTCTTCTTACATTTTCGTTTTTAGTTTCTTCTGCTTAGCTTGTGATTTTCCGTTGCCATGTTATTTATTTATTCACCCGTTATCACAATCCCGTGACCCGTCGATGTACCTTTTTGTCCTTTATTTTTCCTTCTTTCCGTATTATCATGTCCACTGGTCTCTGGCTCGCAAGTCGCGTGGCTCTGCGCCGTTTACTCGCGCATTGGCGTAGTGCGCACTACGCACGCGGCGCCGACGCGATGCCGGCCAGCTGCAGTGACGCGTAGGCTGTCAACCGATTTTCATAACAAAAACCCCGTATTTTCACCGTTTTTGCAGCCAATTCTTAACCGTTTTCAACCAAATAAAGACCAGTCCATTTCTCATATATTCCTCGATCTCCCGTATGAATTTGGCGTCATTTGGATCCAAACTGACGGAGCCTTTCGATCTTCATACATAGATAGATACAACATTAGCCTATTTATAGTAAGATAATAGGCAAATTTTTTTAAATTTTTACACAGATCATAAATCTTCCAGAAGTGTTTTCTTGCATAAAAGCAGCCTAACTTCCTAGACGTTTTTTTTTTCAAAAGTTATAATTCAATTCATCATAGGCCTAATAAAGTTTAAGCGGCCTCAAAAAAGGAAGCGGAAGGAGACAAGAAACACGTTTATATCTGGGGTCATTTTGTGAAACTTGAATAGGCCTTAAGGGACTCGATGTGCAATAATTTGTGCAGGGGCTTTGTCATAATTCCCATAATTATTGCACAGCCCCTAAAAATGCTTTTCCTCCATTTAAATATACGCGCTATGGCCACCAAATTGGTCAAAAGAACCACTGGCCCAAGCTTCAAATAAATTGTAGCACAGCTTGGGGTCAATTAACGTTCATAATTATGAGCCCTGGGGGGAGGGTAAAATTGGGGGTGCAAGAAATTTTTGGCAAGCCAAAAGGAGGGGGCACGCAATTTTGGCCCGCCGAGGGCGGTGTGCAAGCGATTTTTGGTACACATGGGGCGCATTTTAAATAAAACGCTCTAAAAAGGCTTCGTAAAACAGTACGGAAATGCTTTAATATCAAATTTTCCAGCTCGCTGCGCTCACAACGTATATCGGGACGTATATATAGACCATAATATCATGAATATGGTTTGCAAATTGGCATCCCAAAAATTTGGCATGTGCAAAGGGGGGGGGGGCAAAGATTTTTTGGCGGGCCGAGAGGGGGGGGTCAAGCGATTTTTGGCAGGCCGAGAGGAGGGGGCAAGCGATTTTTGGTGGGCCATTCGGAAATTTTACCCCCCTGGCCCTGGGGAGGGGCTCATAATTATTGCACAGCCCCTATTAAGGCTTAATAGGGGTCATTTTGTGAAAATATTTGCGTGAAATGTAATGAATCAGCTATCATTAGAGGCAGCAATTTGGCAGATAACTTGGGCAGGGAGACAGTTGGTCTGGTATTTTGATAGACTGGCCCCCAGTCTCGGTTCGAGTCCATCTCTGGATAATGTAACAATAAATAATTTCATAATGCCCTATGAAAAAATGCCAAAGTCCTGTAACCCCCCCCTTATTTTCTTCAATGCCAAAACCCATTCCTCTTCATCCACAAATCGACGCCACTAATTACACCCACCACAGTCAACCATGCAGCAATATCAGATATAGAAATATACTCGTATTATAAGTGAACGCGAAAGTCCATTGAACGCTGATTCCGAGACTGGTCCAATCTGTTAGAGATCTCCCTTCCAAATATTCGTTCAACGAAGCACGTTGTTTCCGATGTCAATTACGAAAGCCCCGCCCCAGTTTCAATTCAAATATGGTAGCACAAAGCTATGCCGCGGATGTGACGCAAGATCGGATGGGACACTTGTCAACAACTGAGAGGTATTGAGCTCAAGTGGCACGCGTCTGATAGACCCATGGTACGCGCAATAATAAAAGGCAACCACTCGACTCGGACTTAGGCCTATTGTCCATATTGCGTATATTATCGCGTGCGGTTTGCAAATGTTTGCACATTATTTAGCTAGGGAAGCCTTTTCAAATATCCCCGCGCTGCCAAGCTGCGTTGATTGGTCGGATACAATATCGTTGTTTAGTCGCTTACACAAACGTTAATGTAGTGAAAACATGGACGTGGTATATAGAAAGATTGCGTGACTCCAAATCCGTAAAAGTGAACTCCCAGCATTTTGTGGGAGCTGGAAGGCAAATTGCTTACAAACTGGGAGGGTCCATGTATTGGGTTGATTTTTAATGCTATGTAATCTACATTACCAGTCGTTTTCCATGGACCCGAGGGAGGGTCTAGTATTTTGATAACAAGAGATAAGCATATAAGTTGTTTCCAAGAAGTGAGTGTGAAATTCTCAAAGTAAATATTAAAGCAGAATCTTAACCACAGCATACTGAACCAAACTGGACGTGTCTAATCGCCCAGTGGAATAGCCCATTTTGTGGTTAGTTTACTAGTATTTAGATCACAGAAAATAATATGCTGTCCCGGGCAAAATACACACTAAGGGTATGTGGTAAATGCTACTGATTGCGCAATAATGGTGTATATTGCGCGGTTAAAGGTTTGGTGGTCAAATTTTATTCTTTGCCATGATGCATTTATGAAAATCAATAAATACACACAAAGGCTATAATGGTAAATGCTATACATGTTTATAAACTGGCTTCAAAAAAAAGAAACTTATAATTTTTCACAAGGTCATATCTTAAAATCCTGTCCATAAAAATGAACAAAAATAATAAAACTGAGGTCAAGCAGAAGTCACCGCCTGATATTCGTGGCTCGTGAGCTACAGTAGCTCTAGTTTATTTTGTGTTCGGCCTTAATTTATGTACAATTGATATATTTCCATATCTAATCTTTTCAGACACCGTACTCCATTTGCTACCCCCCCGTGGATTATATACTGACTTTGGATTACATTTAAAATGCTTAAAGCCATATTATAACATTTCATACAAAATAGATTAGCATTTCTTTGCCATAAAATGTTAGTTTTTACTGTCAGATATAGCCCCTTTTATTTTTGAGCCGAACAACTACGGCAAAGCAAAGAAAATTGGAATTTTCTACCAGCGCATATGTCACCAATACATACCACTCCTTCAGTCATGTTATGGTACGACCCTTTGTTAAGTGTAGATCACCGTCCCGCACGCCGTGTATGTACTGTGTGTTATGAACATCGTTCGACTGATAATTCCATCGTAATAATAAAACGCTGGTTCCATAGTTTTATTCAAAATCTAGGATTTTGACAAAACTACAGCACCTAGAGTCTTGATTTTTGCAGGGTATATTTGGTTTAATAAAGTACAATATAATCGTGTAAAAAATTAATTTAAAAAAAATCAGTGAGGGCGTCCTCCTCAGCGAATGTTATAATATGGCTTTAAATAGTGTATGAACCCGACCCCCTAAGATGAGGGGTATACCAGTTGGCGTGCAAAGCTGCACTGCTACCAGAGATAGTTGACATCATGGGTTACCCTAGACTATGCCATAGTCGATTTTTGATAAATGAAAATATGTTATTAATCATGATGAACGCCAGGGGTAGCGTTAACCCCCGATCGGGGGTGACTGACCCCTAAATTTAAAAAATATAAATTTTTCACCCTCTATATTGGGAATATGTGCAAGCTCGGGGGTGAACTCTGACCCTCTACATTTGGACCTTACTCCTACCCCTGACTACACTGCAAAATATTTTTCACCCCCAAGATTTAATTTTCACCCCATGTATTTGGATTTTCTGCAAGCTCGGGAGTAAAAAACACAGGAAAACAACCCCTGACTTTGGGGCCTTAATAATGCTACCCCTGATGAACGCATTCAGTTGAACTCGAAATTATACTGATATTTATTACATCAAAATACATGTACTAGTATAAAATGGTTATGAAAAAGTTTATATAATTATATTTGTGACAGAAAAAGTCAAGTATACGTAGGCTTATATTATTGAATGCAACTTGGCATAACTATATAATGGCACTTCAATACTGAACAATTCTAATTTCTGCCAGTTTATTACGAGTTAAAAATCGACTATGGACTTTCACTTTTAAGCAGAACTTTACCCAGGGACTTCGTTCTCTAAAACACACTGTCAATACTTGTTTATCAATCAAATCTAACTACAAGACTAAGCATGGTGGTACAATACGCGCTAGATGCGTACGTTCATCCACCAACTTTCGCGCCAGCACAAAAGCGCCACATTCCAAAGATAGATAGATGTGTACCATGTATAGTTAATGGTAATGGTACGCGTTGGGAGGATTTAAACAATAACGAGATCTGGGTGACCAATCACAAGCCAGATTCATTTAAAGATGCATTACATCATGACCAATTTTAGTTAGGCCAGAAATTGGCCTAACTCTCCATAGAGTCCCGTGTTAAAAATGTTAACCGCAATCCAAAGTCAGTAGTCCGTGACTGAAAAGATGATCAGTTGTGAAAATCTATCAATTTTGCACAAATTAATTAAATCAGAGTTCAAGCTTAAATGCAATATCCAGAGTATGCACAATCATGACAATGGGCAAGTGGACTACGGAGTAGTCTAGGGTTACCTAGACTACCCTGTAGTCCACTTGCCCATTGTGCATACTCTGGATATTGTATTTAAGCTTAAAACTCTGATTTAATTAATGTGTGCACAATTGATAGATTTTCACATCTGATCAGTCACCCTACTCCTCTGTTTGTTAGCTTCCCAAGTGGACTACTGACATTGCCTTGCGGTTAAGATTTTTAACACGGGACTCTATGGAGAGTTAGGCCAATTTCTGGCCTAACTAAAATTGGCGATGATGTAATGCATCTTTAAATGGATCTGCCTTGTGATTCGCCCATACCTCGCTATGGTTTAAATCGTCTGGGCCCGCGCCATTACCATTAACTACACCGTAAACAACTGTCTGTGGTATTTGCGGCACTTTTGTGTTGACGCGAAAGTTAATCTCTCATCAAACATCTAGCGCGTACTTGTGGTTAATGGACTGATAAACAAGTATGCTTGACAGTGTGTTCTTAGAGAGCAAAGTCCAGGGGGTAAAGTTCTGCTTACAATTCAAAGTTCATAGTCGAAATTTCGGGGTTCGCTATCAATAAACTGGTAGATTCCAAAATCAGAATTGTTCAGTAAAAGTGAGCCGTTATAATTATGCAAGATATTGTTGCATTCAATTACTTTTATTGTCACTAATCGTCTGATATTTTTAACTCTTTATGACCATTTTACTATTGAATACTTTAATTTTAATAAACATCAGTATAATTTTGAGTTCAACGAAATGGGTTCATCATGACTAATAATAACATATTTTTAATAAAATTCGACTATGGCATAGTCTAAGGGTTACCCATCAAACTTTCCACAGGGTCAAATTTCAAACTTGCTCAAATTGTGTTAAAACCATACCTATATGTACTCTAGCCATAAGATGGCGGAGGGGGGGGGGGGGTAACATCAAAGCGCTCCGATTTTGATAAAAAGAGGTGTTAAGATAAAATTCAAATATTAATATGATTGCACAATCTAGGATGGTTCGTTTACTATCTAATGCATCAAAGTAGGGCAACTTTCAAGGCCAATTATGCCTCATTGGTACTTGACCCAAGGTTTGCATGAGCTTATTTACTAAATTCTGCTGTGCTTATCATGATAATTAACCTTATCCTTGAATGTTTAACATTTTTGACAATACTCACACTGATAGGGTTTCTCTTTGAGTTGTTTCTTTTACTAACGCCGTGTACAAAGCATCATTGACAACAAAACACTGTGTTGTTCGGTAAATGGGGCATTTAAGACAAACTCCTTACCTCCAACCCCTAACCCTAATTAGCATATGATGTTTCTGTCTTAAATGCCACATCTACCGTATGTTTGGTGTGAATCTTGATATGTCTTCTGAGACTACTTTTATCTGCAAAGCATTTCTGACAATACTCACACTGATACGGTTTCTCTTTGGTGTGAGTTCTGATGTGATATTTCAGATGCCAAGTATGTGTGAAGCATTTCTGACAATATTCACACTGATAAGGTTTCTCTTTGGTGTGAGTTCTTATGTGTCTTTTGAGTTGACCTGCATCTGTGAAACATTTGTGACAATACTCACACTGATAAGGTTTTTCATTTGTGTCATTGGTGTGAGTTCTTATATGTCTCCATAAACTACCCTGCATCGTGAAGAAATTTGGACAATACTCGCATAGAAAAGATTTCACTGTGGTGTGAATCCTATTGTGTTTTGTGAGGCGACTTGAATCTGTGAAGCATTTCTGACAATACTCACACTGATAGGGTTTCTCTTTGTTGTGAGTTTTGATGTGATCTTTCAGATGCCATGTATGTGCGAAACATTTCTGACAATGCTCACACTGATATGGTTTCTCTTTGGTGTGAGTTCTTATGTGTCTTTTAAGTTGACTTTATCTGTGAAGCATTTATGGCAATAATCGCACTGACAAGGTTTTGCTTTGGTGTCATTGGTGTGAGTTCTTATATGTTTCCTCAGATCACCCTGCCCTGTGAAGAATTTCTGACAATATTCACATTGAAAAGATTGGTGAGTTTTTATTAAATGTTTTTTTAAAACACTGATTTGCGTGAAAAACCTCTGACAATATTTACACTGATAAGGTTTCTCTTTCGTGTGAGTTCTAATATGTCTGTTAAGGCGACTTGAATCTGCAAAATATTTCTGACAATAGTCACACTGATAGGGTTTCTCTTTGGTGTGGATTCTGATGTGATCTTTTAGATGCCATGTATGTGCGAAGCATTTCTGACAATATTCACACTGATAGGGTTTTTCTTTGGTGTGAGATATCATGTGTCTTTTGAGTTGACTTAAATCTGGGAAGCATTTCTGACAATACTCGCACTGACAAGATTTTGCTTTGGTGTCACTGGTGTGAGTTCTTATATGTCTTCTCATATCACTTTGCCTTGTGTAGGATTTCTGACAATATTCACATTGAAAAAATTTATCATTGGTGTGAGTTTTTATGTGCCTTTTCAGATCACTGCTCTGAGTGAAACAACGCTGACAATATTCACACTGATAAGGTTTCTCTTTAGTGTGAATTCTGATGTGATCTTTTAAATGCCACGTTTGTGCAAAGCATTTCTGACAATACTTGCACTGATGGGGTTTCTCTTTGGTGTGAGTTCTCATGTGTCTTTTAAGGTGACTGCTGTGTATAAAACATTGCTGACAACACTCACACTGGTAGGGTTTCTCTTTGGTGTGAGATCGGATGTGTATTTTCAGATCATCATTCCGTCCGAAGCATTTCTGACAATATTCACACTGATAGGGTTTCTCATGAGTGTGAATTCTAATGTGTCTTTTCAAATCACTAAGGTCTGTAAACCATTTCTGACAATATACACACTGGTAGGGTTTCTCTTTGGTGTGAGTTCGGATATGTCTCCTCAAATTACCTTCATGTGTAAAGTATTTCTGGCAATATTCACAAGGAAAAGATTTATCTTTGGTGTGAATGTTGATGTTATAGGAAGAAAATTCAACAGTTTCCATGTCCTGTCCGTAATAAGGATCCTTCCTCTTCAAGCATAGTTTTTTATACTTCATCTTATGTCGTTTTGTATGATTTGAACATTTATCAAAATCATCAAAATTACTTCCACAAATTGTACATCTGAATGGTGGTAACATTGTTAGTTATTGTAGGTAACCTTTGGTAGCAAGATGGCAGTATCACTACAGTTGCTCTAAAATCTTACAATTATAATATGCCCTGTACGTTAAAAAATAATAATAATAAAACTTTGTTAGACAATAGTCATGTTTTTGATACAAATTATGCAAAACAAGTTTCCATGGCTGTGACCAGGGTCCCTTACTCCGTGCATTTCGATTAGTATGTTTGAGAAATCCAGAAAAAAAATATATTTTCAAGCAAAACAGTTTTGATTTACATTATTTTTGCCTAGCATTAACACTTTTTTGGTTTACATGCATTATGGAATCGGAGGCTAAATATCCAATGAAAAATTTGTCAAAAACTTTCCAATTTTTATTTAAAACCTTCTCTGCACTGATTTGACAATAATAATTTTGACGACACCCTGACTCATAAAAAAAAATTAAATGCATTTGCTTTGTTGACAACCATGAGAGTTACCAAATCTTTCAAAAGCCGCCTTTTGCAATGATTTTTCATAAAATTTACCCCTTTTTCATGCAAAATCGAGGACAAAATATGGCCAAAAACAAATAAATTGTGACATAAAATTTCTGGATTTTCTCAATCACCCCTTTTATCAAAATGTTGCGGACAGTGCAAATTAAATACCCCTATTTTCCTATTTTCACTGTCAAATTTCACGGACAGTGCAAATTAAATACACCCTATTTTGCCAATTTCAAGGTCCTTGCTACTGGTAAAAAAGTAACCCCTTTTCCGCGCAATTTGGTAACTCTCATGGTTGTCAACGTTTGTGTTGAGTTGGGGGCCGGGAAAAAACTCCTGTAAAAAGCATGAAATGCCTGAGATAGAACCAATTCTTCAATTATATATTTTTTTTTTGAAATTCATTTCGAAAATAAATATGTCTAGGAATTTTGGATGCTTTTAATTTCTTGTTGTTTGTCTGTTTCCCAACTACAGCTTCATTGCCACTACTGATTTAGTCGGGCAAACACAATAAATTAACAATAACAATGATGGTGATGCAAGAAATGCATGCTGTGGCGCATGTGCAAGATATTTTGACTGGGGGAGCACAATCCTGGGCAAAGTGAACTTGGGGGCAAAATCAAGAAATTTTGTGCAAAATTCTTGCAAAAGTGGAAATTCACACAATTTTGGGGTTTTGCCTCAAAAGTGGGGGAAATTGGGGGGGATATATTTGGGGAAAAATGCATGCCCCCTTTTATGCAACTTTCATAAATGAAATTCTAGACTTCAATTACATACAAATCAGCACCTACTTTAACAGAAGTAGGCATATAATAATGATTATTGTCAAAATATTGATTTTCACCCCCCACAGACCCCCGTCCAAATACCGGCCGGCACCAACTCGCTTTTTTGGCCAATTTGGATGAAAATGGTGTCAAAATGCTCAGGAGATCATTCTGTATCAAATAAGCCTGTTCCGCTAAGCCCTAAGAAATTTGAAACATCAGGATCAGGCTAGTCACGATTATGCACTTTCAGTTTCTCACGCGTTTGAACGGGAATTGGATTGCGTACTTTTTCGATGTCTAGTGAGCAAATTTCTTCAATATTTTGAGAAAATGATGTCAAATTTTCTATTCTATATTGTTTGGTAATAATGTCTTTTGCCAATAGTATGTTTAAAGTTGTAATTTTGTGTTTTGATCGCAAAGATCGGATATTTTCGTTCCCTGATTCGAATTCTGAACCCTTCGCAAGGGTGCCGATTTCGGCAGAACTTTGACGATAATTTTGCCTTTTTGGACACTAAAATGCATTCGATCCTTAATTTTGTTTCAACCGAGTCTTAATTAGCAAGCACAATAAGGTTGGTACCACTTTTATATACATTAATAAAATTTTTAAGATTTTTTTTCAAGTTTCTAACCGGCGCAAATCGTTAAGTGTGTATTTCCCATTGACATCCAAAATGGCGTAAGCCAGTCCTTAATATACATAGGTAGGCCTACGGCGTATATAGGACTGGCAAGCGAGTCTAGATCAGGCGGGGGATCAGGATTCCTTTAGTATTATAAATAATAAAAAATTAAGCTTACCATATCCAACTCGCGCGTGTAACCGGGCACCTCACACAGACGGGTTTTTTTATGGTCATAGATTTGAATTTACAATTTGTTAGTGCAAGGTGTATTAATTCATCGCCAGACCATACAATACAGAAGCTAGAAGCCGGTAGAAAGTAAAACTTTAGAAAAAAATGAACGATTAAATTTTGCAGCCCGTCATATCATAGCGTCTATTGACCTGTCGATGAGATTTGTACGGCCCACTACCACTACGTCCTCACCTTATTTCGCCTGCCCCTGTCGTGTTTCACAAAAGCTACAATATCTAAAGATTCTTTGAACCGCATATAGGTCTACGTCCGTTAATATCATGCATTGATTGAGGTTTTGAAAATTTCGATTTCCACTGCATAACTTTAATTCCAAATTAAAGGAGGATTCGTAACTAGCATCCTCTTTTATGACATTTTTCATTAGGCCTAGATATCTACGAAAAAAGCTTATTCCCAAAATTTCAGTTGATTCCGATTTTGCGTTTGCGAGTTATGCATGATAATGCTCCATAGACAACTTGTGTTGTAAGGGGGCGGTCATTTTCTTTGGAGGGGGGGGGGTCATGGAATTTTTAGATGGGGGTTATAATTTTTTAACACCCAAAATAGGGCGGTTACAGAATTATTAAGGGCTGGTGACTCAAATTTTTTGTGCGCTGTGCGCGCATTCTTTAATTTAACAATCAAAATGTGCGTGTGACAATCTTTCGTTACATAATGCAAAATTTTGGCCCGCTCCGCACGCCTTCTTTACACACACGATCAAATTTTAAGGCATTCCGCCACTTTTTGGTGCGCTCTTCGCCTTTGTTCCAGCAATGATTTGTCTTGAGTCTGTGTCGGCGGAAGGGGGGGTCATAAAAAAATTCACCCTGTAATAGGATGGGTCGTAAAACATTTTGCCCACGATAGGGGGTCATAAATATTTATTATTTATTTATTTATTTAGGGCTGTGCAATAATTATGAGGACCCCTGGGGTAAAATTTCCAAACGGCTCGCCAAAATCGCTTGCCCCCCCTCTCGGCCCACCAAAAATCGCTTCCCCCCCTTGCACATGCCAATTTTTTTGGATCCCAATTTGCAAACCTTAATTAAATGGTCTATATACATGTTGCGAGTGCAGCGAGCAGGAAAATTTGCATATTTAAGGGATCTGGAATGAGCGTTTTGAGCGTTTCGACAGTATTTTTTGTGGGACATGGGAGCACATTAGACATATCGAATTGCATTCTAAATACGAAGAAAGTCTTTCTGATATCAAATAATTTTCATTTTTTGACATTCACGATATAATACAAATTTTATGACAAATTATTAAAATTTGATATTTTCACATTTTTGATATATAACAGTCCTCGAAGTAAATTTTATAAATCTAATGATATATTCTTAAAGTGTATGTAGTTGGGAGGAAAGCCGACGATCAATTGAAAATTTTGACCTTTCATATTGAAGATATGGATTTTTTTCCCAAATAGACCTATTTTTTTTTGGTGTTTTGGGGAAAAATCCATATCTTCAATACGAAAGGTCAAAATTTTCAATTGATCGTCGGCTTTTCATCCCACCTACATACATTTTAAGTATAAATCATCAGATTTATCAAATTTAAATGCAATGATCCTTATGACATTCTGAACATTTGCCTAACTTTACCTCGTTCTATTTTGCCTGAAGTCATCATCATACGATATTCATCTGATATTCCCAATAATAATTATGCCGCCAGTTGCAATAACTTGACATGTCTGTTGGTGGTCTGCAATTTGGCAACTATATTTTGCACAACACAGTAAACTTATAGGCCTATGACAATAAGAATAGGCCTTCTTAGTACTTTTTACATCCATGCTAAATGATGTTTTGGTACTCTCAAGTTATTTTGATATCAAATGTGTTAATCAGTGATTTCATCGAGGTTTATAGGCCTAGAACCCGAAAAACGGACGTACAGGCGAGTCATATTCTTGTCCGACCCAACTTGAGAATATCTAAATAAGGGACCGTTCACACACTTGTAAGGGGGGCTGATGCAAAAAATTTTATCACAAACATTTTTTTGCCCCCCCCCCCTTTGCAGACCTCGAAAATTTCAGTGCCCCCCCTTTTGACATGAAAATTATGGGTCAACCCCATAGAAAAGCATATAAACTCCCCTTAGGAGGCTCAACAATTTTCACCCTCCCCCCCACTTTTTTGCATCAGGCCCCCCTTACAAGTGTTTGTGAACGGTCACTAATTTTGTGATGGTGAAAATAAACCTGGGTGACAGCACTACTTTTTTTTTTTGAAAGTGATCATTAATAGCAGCCCTACGCGTCACCTCCAAAAGTGGCAGTGCACCTCCCCCCTGCGATGGACATGATGAGGGCGAAATAAGTTGAGGACGAAATGAGAGTGGACCGTACGGGTCTTTAATCAACAGACGACAGGCTGCAAATATCTTGAACTCTCGTCAGGTCATTCGTCGCAAAGGATTTCCGAGTGTCATACTGACATACACGCATATGCTGAGTCGGACTGAATGCACGTAATTCTCGCGTATAAACATTAGTTCACCACGTAAACTTGTATGGCTCAAAATTCGGACCGCTCGCATGGACAGATAGCATCAGTTTGTGAATGAGGACATCGTATAAGTTCCTTGTACTAGTATAAACATAGATGATAGAAGAGCTGGTATAAAGGGAAGTTGTCATCATCTACTTCAAATTTTACTACTTCGTGAAAGAATTATGAATTAATATGAGCGAGGTGGCGAACTCCGCCAAGTCGTCGCGACCAGTTATATTCATCTCAGATCGCGACGGTATAATAAAGTAAGTAGGTTACGTACATGTACATGTAATATGTATAAAAGGCAAACCTTAAGTTTAGTATCACATTTGCTAGTATACAGCCAAGTTGGCCCGAAACACAATAGAAAATTAAAAGAAAAGATCTAGGATCAAGGAAACCTACATACATGTAGCCTATACTTCATTCAATTGACCAAAATATATAATTTATTTTTGTGATGAGAGAATCGCACCATGGCACATGGAATTTTAGAGGGATTTTAATATTTAGCAGTTCCATAGACTATAGAAAAGCTGCTGTCATCAGACTATGGCGCTGTTTTGTTTTGCAAACCAGGAACTTGAAATTTTGCCCTAATAAAAATGCCTAGTATTAAATAACTTTAATCAAATTACGACCATCATTTTAATGTTTGCACAAGAACATTGGCCCCTGGCCCCCCAACTCAACACAAAAATTGACAACCATGAGAGTTACGAAATAGCGCTGAATAGGGGTAATTATTTTTACAAGTAGCGAGGACCGCAAAATTGGGAAAATAGGAGGTATAACCGGGGTATTTAATTTGGACAGTCCGCGAAATTTGACCGTGAAATCAGCAAAATATGGGATATTTAATTTGCACTGTCCGCAAAATTTGGATAAAAGGGTACTTGGGAAAATCCGGTAATTTGATGTCAATATTTAATGCCACTGAAAAGGGTGTTTGAAATTCTATTCATTGAAAAGGGATGTTGGAAATTCTAATCATTGAAAACCACAAAAAAGGGGTTGTTTTTGGCCAAATTTTGTCCTCGATTTTCCATGAAAAAGGGGTTAAATTTGATGAAAAATCATTGCAAAGGGGGTCTTTAAAAGATTTGGTAACTCTCATGGTTGCCAACTATTGTGTTGAGTTGGGGGCCGGGCATTGGCCCAAGCTCAACGTATTGACTGTCATTTAAACTTATTAACTTAAAGGTTTGGTGGGTTTCCATGACATTGGCATACTGACCATCCTTTTTAATTAAGTTTGGCACGACAAAGAATCTTAGCCCAAGCTTTTATTGGTGTACACAGTTCAGCGTTGGCTTACCGACAGGGTCCATATGCTATTGCTGACTATTGCCAAGGTGAAGCCAACAATATATATTTCATTGCTTCAGGGCATGACAGGAGTCTAACAAAGTTATTTATTTTTACTGCAGGACATATTCAACCTACAAGAATTACAGAGAAATACATTGTAGTGACGCTACTATCTTGCAAACCAATGGATCCCAGCTTAATGTTACAACCATTCAAATGTACAATTTGTAGCACCAGTTTTGACTCTTTTGACAAATATTCAGTTCATACACGTAACCATAAGATAAAATATAGACAATTACGTTGCAAGAAGAAGGATCCAAATTTCGTACTATGTCTAAAGGATTTGGGAGCAAATCGGTGCAAGTACTGTGCTAAATTCTTCAAAGACAAATGGTATCTGAAAATACACATCAGAATCCACACCAAAGAGAAACCGTATCAGTGCGAATATTGTCAGAAACGCTTTGCCCGGAGTAGTGATCTCAAACCGCACATCAGGATACACACAAAAGAGAAACCTTATCAGTGTGAATACTGTGAGAAATTCTTTACCCAGAAGAGTTATATCAAAAGACATCTCAGAACCCACACCAACGAGAAACCTCATCAGTGTCAGTACTGTGGTAAATATTTTGGAGAGAAGAGTAATCTCACAACCCATATAAGAAGTCACACCAAAGAGAAACGTTATCAGTGTGAATATTGTCAGAAATGTTTTGGACAGAATAGTGATCTCAAGAGACACATCGCATCTCACAAAAAAACAGGCAAGCTGTCAGTTTGAAAATTGTACTAAAAGCATTGTCCGAATAGTGATCCCAAACCGCACATCGGGACACACGCAAAAGAGGACACAGGGAAATCAGAGCAGGACATCAAGACAAAAGAGGACATCAGGACACCCACACCTTATCAGTGTGAATACTGTAAGAAGTTCTTTACCAAGAAAAGTTATACAAGGCACCTCAGAACTCACACCAATGAGAAAACTTATCAGTGTCAGTATTGTGGTAAATTCTTTAAAGATAAGAGTAATCTCACAAGTCACATCAGAACGCACACTAAGGAGAAGCGTTATCAGTGTGAATATTGTCAAAAATGTTTTGGACAGAATGGTGATCTGAAGAAACACATCATATCACATACAAAACAGACAAGTTATCAATGTAAATATTGTAATAAATCCTTTGCCCAGAATAACCATCTTGTGAATCATACCAGAACTCACACCAAAAAGACACATCAGTGTGAATATTGTCAGAAATGCTTTTCATGTAAGAACCGTCTGAAAATACACATAAGATCTCATACCAAAGAGAAACCCTATCAGTGTGAGTATTGTCAGAAATGCTTTTCTGTACAACGTACCTTACAACAACACATCCGAACTCACACTAAAGAGAAGCCCTATCAGTGTGAGTATTGCCAGAAATGTTTTTCCACACAAGGTAATTTACAAATTCACATCCGAACTCACACTAAAGAGAAACCCTATCAGTGTGAGTATTGTGACAAAAGTTTCGGAGATGGCAGTAGTCTTACAAAACATGTCAGAACTCACACCAAAGAGAAACCTTTTCAGTGTGAGTATTGTCAAAGCTGCTTTGCACAAAGCAGTGATCTGACAAGACACATCAGAACTCACTCCAAAGAGAAACCCTATCAGTGTGAGCATTGTCTGAAACTCTTTGCACACTACAATGATCTGACAACACACAGACAAGTTCACAGCAATGAGATAGTTGAGATTGACATTGCGAACCCCTTTCGGTGTGAGCATTGCCAAAAATGCTTTTCAAACAGCAGTGACCTGACAAGACACATCAGACGAGTTAACAGCAGCAAAAAGGATCCTAATGATGAAAAACAATATCGTTGTGAGTATTGTCATAAATGCTTCGGACGGAAATATCTAAAAAGACACTTAAGAACTCACACCCAATACAAACCATACAAGTGTGAATATTGTGAGAAAGGCTTTATTCAAAACAAGGACCTGACCAGTCACAGACGAGTTCACACGAACGAGAAACCATACCAGTGTCACCATTGTCAGAAAAGCTTTACAACTAATGGTCAATGCAAAAGACACGTCAGTGATATTCACACTAAAGATAAATCTTATCAATGCGAACATTGTGGTAAATGTTTTGCAAATTCTTGGGATGTTAAAAATCATACTATCAAAGCTCACACTAAAGAGAGGCAGTATTTGTGTCAGTATTGTGGGAAAGGTTTCATGGATTCTGGTACTCTAAAAGGTCACTTCAGAACTCACACCAAAGAGAAACCGTTTCAGTGTATTTACTGTCAGAAATGCTTTGCGACTAGGACTAATTATAGAAGGCACATCGGAATTCACGAGCAGATTAGAGAGAAACCATACAAGTGTGAGCATTGTGGGAAAGGCTTTTTACAAAACTGTGATCTGACAAGACACATCAGAATTCACAGCAACGAGAAACCATATCAGTGTGAATATTGTAAGAAGTGCTTTGCTACTAGTTGGTATGTCAAAGTTCATAGTAAAGTTCACACCAAATAAAACTTACAGTGTGAAAGAACATCAGGCCTTGTCTTTTGAAAATTACTGGCGAGTGACAAACTACTCTCCTCAAAACTTGTCAGGTGAGCTGTAGGCAAGTGATTTTAATCACTTGTATTATTATTACACCAAATGTAGGCGAGTGATAAAAAGCTCTCCTCGGATTGATTTTAGGCGAGTGATCATTCTCACTCGCCTAAAAGACAAGGCCTGGAACATTGCTTACACCGCCTCAAACACAGCAGCAATTGTAGAGCACCACAAACACAGGACATGACACTGACGTCGAAGTGCTCTGCAGAGAAGAAAAACTGGTGACAAGAAAAGTGAGACCACCCCTACTACCCTTAACAGGGAATGGTGTCACGGGTCTGAGAACGTGCCAAAATCTATGACACTTTACTTCTATAAGCACCTTCCAAAAGGTCAACGCAAGACATTGTCCAGAAGTAAAAACGTCTCACATCAGAAATTCACCGTATCACACCGCTGATGACGGAGTAGGCCTAGTTACTTTGAAATTATTTGAACAAAAACGTAAGTGTTTAAACTTTCTTTGCAGTGTGAATCTTGTCACACGAGAGAGTAAAAGCAAAATATACTCTTGTAAGGGAACAACCCAAAAGCTCGACGAAGTCCTATAAACGAAAAGTTCTTTCGTTACAAAAAATGTAGAAGGCTAACCCCCTCCCTCATGGCCTCTAAGTTAAGTGTCAAATATCGAAAATACCTACCCGTATGGCCAGGCTACAATGGCCGTCGCTATGGTTCATGCGGTTGTGGAGGGGGTGTGCCAATGCTAGGAAATTGCTCATGTTCATGGAAGAAACTAATATTTTTTTTATTTTAAAATATTTTCTTAATACCTTTTTGGCACGAACAAAATAGGATTTATAAAATAAGCAACCACTGTAAAATGTCAATATCGTACTTCGGAAAATACTAAAATTTGAAAATTATATATTAAATCCTTAAGGGCGTACTACACCCATATATTGGTTTGATTGGTCTAAAAAAATATTTTTTCATTTATAGCGAGGCGATATATGCACGGATCATGTGAGATAAAAAAAAATTAAAAAAATAAATAAAAAAGGTGCTTTTAAACCATTGTATAGCAAGTCATTTTAGCCCTATATATTTTTTGTTTACCGTATCCTGGTAACTCAGATGCTTGTTTCATAACAAACCATAATTTATTCTTTTCAACATGTTCAAGTAGGGTACATGAATAGAATACATTAAATCCTTTTTTATACTCTCTATAGAAAATCTAGTGGTGCTTGCAAAATATATAACACTGAATAAATTAAATAAACACTTACACAATAGATGCATAGTCATTAGTCAATTTGATATTGATGTTGTTATTGATGTGTTGTTAGGAGAAGAAAAGGCTATTAGGTCACCGTATGTCAGGTTATAGGTCAATTGGTTCAGGTCAAATTTAAGCATCAATTTTGAATACACATGTGAGAGTCTGTGATACAAAATGTATCATACTGAGGAATAATTTTGATATTCTGTCTTTAACTGGATATATATCGAGAAGTGCAAGGTGGATATACTAATATACCTTGGGATGTAAATGGTGAGTACAATTTAGAATCCCTAGTTGAGATGGATTTCACAAATAAATATAAAATAGTTACCAAAATCACAAAAGTTAAGCTTACGGAAAACTACCCAATATGGTGGTATAGGTTACAAGAAATACAATTTTTTTCAACATTGCTGTAGTATGGTTGTGGTAACCTGTTACCTATGGCTTAATTAAGTTTCAGTGAAATAATGTCGCAAGTTAAAAATACAAAATATAGCTCAACATTGAAAATAGAAGCATTTTAACCAGTTCCTTTTTTGATAGTTGTGGAGCACCAAGTTCATGAAGTCATAAAAGAAATCAGGAACCACTTATTCCCATTTTACATATCAACTTTATTTCCCTAACGTGTTAGCAACACATATCCAAAATTTTAACGAAATCCGTTGATATTAAGCTTTTCAAAATGAAGTGAATTTAAATCATCAGTGATGTACAACCTTTTGGCTACTTCTTTTAAAATCAAGTAAGCTATGTTGATACCGATGCCACCAATAAAACGAGAAGATTTGCCCTTCATTTTGCATACCATTTTGTCCAATTTTTTTTGTAATTTCTTCACAAAATGCAAAAAATGCAAAAAAAAATCAATGGGTGTAGTACCCCCTTAAAATAATGAAAGGACTTTCGTTTATAGGACTTCGTCGAACTTTTGGGTTGTTCCCTAACACAAATCTGAATTAAACTTCAAAAGGAAGCAATTAGAATATAATTATTATAGTCATAAAACTAGAGCCATAAACTGCTGTTTTATATGCATGATAACTTGTACAAATCAGAATACGGCATGAAATCAATTTTAATTTCAAAAGTATAAAGGTAATATATTATAAAGTAAAACAAAGAATATGCATGCAACATGCCTTTGTGGATGCAAATTATTATTTTGTCTGTTTAATATATAGCTCCAAGGTTGGTTCACATTTCCATGGAAAATCTGTGGTATACAATGTAGACCTATGTAACGCAACATCACTGACAAGCCAGACCAGCTTACCTTAGTCTGTAAAAAAATGCTGGCCTTTAATTGTAGTTAAAATGTCAAAACACTAGTAAGAAATAGAAACGATGCATGTCCAACAATCATTATTACAATTGACTTTGGAAATAAAAAGGGGGTTCCTAGGGTGGGAATAAGAAAAAAGAAAAGAAAGGGTCATGAATACCTGATTATTGTTTTAAAGGTGGTCATTGGGTGCAACGGTTTGAAAAAAAAAGGTACCGAGCCACATGGCTCGTTATAGAAGGAGTAGCAAAATTAGTGATAAAAAGTGGCTTACTGTATTTTGCGAAACGAAACGAAACGAAACGAAATGAAACGAAACGAAACGAAACAGATTTTTAAGGTGTCCCTAAACTAGTTTATGATTTTTATGATTTGTTATTATTCATGTGTTTCAATGACCTAGATTAAATTATTAAGCATTTTTAAGTTAAATTTAATAAATTTACCTTATCCGGGTATTATAGTTGACTCATCTTGCATTAAGTTTTTTTTATGTTGTTGTTGTTGTTGAGAACCGTGTGAACATAGATGAATGTGAAGAACTATCCGCAGGAAAATCTCATGAATTGCAAGAAACACAACCGCGGGATATAGGCCCTAAACCTTGTACACTCTGACTGCAATGGCCTACACTATGGTGCAATGAGCCCGTTTCGCATTTTTGTAAAATGCGAAACAGACGAATAACTTTTTGCATTAAAATATTTTGGGTAATTTCTTTGCATAATATCATGTATCTTGACAACACACATTCATGTGATAAAGATCAAAGGTCACATCCCATACTTTGGGTGCAATGAGCCCCAAACCACTTTTTAATATGAAATCATATATCTCATTAGGCAATAAAAAATATTTTTTAATCATTGATAGCTCAAGAAGTTGACCTTGACAAGAAATGTATGCATGCACAATTTGAACTTGTTTGTGTTTATACTTTGGGTGCAATGAGCCCGTTTCGCATTTTTGTAAAATGCGAAACGGACAAATAACTTTTTGCACTAAAATATTTTGGGTAATTTCTTTGCATAATATCATGTATCTTGACAACACGCATTCATGTGATAAAGATCAAAGGTCATAACCATAACCCCATACTTTGGGTGCAATGAGCCCGTTTCGCATTTTTGTAAAATGCGAAACGGACGAATAACTTTTTACATGAAAATATTTTGGGTAATTTCTTTGCATAATATCATGTATCTTGACAACACGCATTCCTGTGGTAACTATCAAAGGTCATAACCCCATACTTTGGGTGCAATGAGCCCCAACCCACTTTTTAATATGAAATCATATATCTCATTAGCCAATGAAAAAATATTTCAAAATTATTTATAGCTAAAGAAGTTGATCTTGACAAGAAATGTATGCATGCAAAATTTGAACTTGCTAGTGTTTATACTTTGGGTGCAATGAGCCCGTTTCGCATTTTTGTAAAATGCGAAACGGACGAATAACTTTTTACATGAAAATATTTTGGGTAATTTCTTTGCATAATATCATGTATCTTGACAACATGCATTCCTGTGGTAGCCTAACTATCAAAGGTCATAACCCCATACTTTGGGTGCAATGAGCCCCAACCCACTTTTTAATATGAAATCATATATCTCATTAGCCAATGAAAAAATATTTCAAAATTATTTATAGCTAAAGAAGTTGATCTTGACAAGAAATGTACGCATGCAAAATTTGAACTTGCTAGTGTTTATAGGGCCTACTTTGGGTGCAATGAGCCCGTTTCGCATTTTTGTAAAATGCGAAACGGACGAATAACGTTTTACATGAAAATATTTTGGGCAATTTTTTTGCATAATATCATGTATCTTGAAAACACGCATTCCTTTGGTAAAGATCAAAGGTCATATCCCCACACTTTGTGTGCAATGAGCCCCAAACCACTTTTTAATATGATATCATATATCTCATTGGCCAATGAAAAATTATTTTAAAATTATTTATAGCTAAAGAAGTTGATCTTGACAAGAAATGTATGCATGCAAAATTTGAACTTGCTAGTGTTTATACTTTGGGTGCAATGAGCCCGTTTCGCATTTTTGTAAAATGCGAAACGGACGAATAACTTTTTACATGAAAATATTTTGGGTATTTTTTTTGCATAATATCATGTATCTTGACAACACGCATTCCTTTGGTAAAGATCGAAGGTCATATCCCCAAACTTTGAGTGCAATGAGCCTCAAACCACTTTTTAATATGAAATCATATATCTCATTAGGCAATAAAAAATTATTTTTTAATCATTGATAGCTAAAGAAGTTGACCTTGACAAGAAATGTATGCATGCAAAATTTGAACTAGCTAGTGTTTATACTTTGGGTGCAATCATGAGCCCGTTTCGCATTTTGTAAAATGCGAAACGGACGAATAACTTTTACATGAAAATATTTTGGGTAATTTCTTTGCATAATATCATGTTTCTTTGACAACACACATTCATGTGATAAAGATCAAAGGTCACATCCCCATATTTTGGGTACAATGAGCCCCAAACCACTTTTTAATATGAAATCATATATCTCATTAGGCAATAAAAATTATTTTTTAATCATTGATAGCTAAAGAAGTTGACCTTGACAAGAAATGTATGCATGCAAAATTTGAACTTGCTAGTGTTTATACTTTGGGTGCAATGAGCCCGTTTCGCATTTTTGTAAAATGCGAAACGGACGAATAACTTTTTACATTAAAATATTTTGGGTAATTTCTTTGCATAATATCACGTATCTTGACAACACGCATTCATGTGATAAAGATCAAAGGTCATAACCCCATACTTTGGGTGCAATGAGCCCCAAACCACTTTTTTAATATGAAATCATATAGGCCCTATCTCATTACTACATTAGGCAATAAAAATTATTTTTTATTCATTGATAGCTCAAGAAGTTGACCTTGACAAGAAATGTATGCATGCAAAATTTGAACTTGCTGGTGTTTATACTTTGGGTGCAATGAGACCGTTTCGCATTTTTGTAAAATGCTAAAATATTTTTTCATTGGCTAATGAGATATAGGGCCTTTGATTTCATATTAAAAAGTGGTTTGGGGCTCATTGCACCCAAAGTATGGGGTAATGACCTTTGATATTTACCACAGGAATGCATGTTGTCAAGATACAGGATATTATGCAAAGAAATTTGGGAGTGTTCAGAAATACTTTGGTGGGGGGGCTGGTAAAAGGGAGGGGGGGGCCAAAAGTTTTGGACCTTAAAGAGGGGGGACCAAAAGTTTTGGGTGGTAGGAAAGGGAGGCCAAAAAAGTTTTCCGCTTTAAAACCCCAACATTTTCGCGCGCTTCGAGACCCTCTATGTCACTTTTAACATGGGCACGTTTGGGTTTTCAGTGCTTTTGTTTGAAAAAATGATGGCACTTAGTGCACACATATCTATTAATAAATATAACATTAAAGATGATCAGCAAATACTGGCACTTTTGGTCATAGAATTTTATATCTCTTCAAACATGATTATGTACCAATCTGATCAAAATACAACTAAATCAAGAAAATATTGCAAATATAGTCATTGGATTTCTTTGCACGTATTAACTGCACACTTCAGTTTACTATTTCTTATTGCAAAATTATTTTGTACACATAGGCCCATGGGTTTTACCATAGGGCAGAGTGGGCACAGACACAGCCTCAGGTGCCACGGTCTTTGGGGGCCAAAACTGATACCTGTGTACATTTGTGTGACCAAATTAATCTCATATTTGACCATTTCAGCTTTTTGCATAAATTAGTTCCAATTTTAACAATATTTGACCATTCAAGCTTCAATATGGCCAAATTTTTGCATTTGTAGCCTACTATCATAATAGCCACGGATCCAAAATTCCAAATTATATGCTGATGTGCCTATGAACCTCAATCCTCTATTTCATTAATACCTGTAAAATCAGATAAACACCCTGATTTGGGACAAATCTAAATTAAGTATAAAATGAAAACATTTACCTCCCTCAATGACATGTGACCCAGATACCACATCACTGGAAACAACACTATTAAGAATAATGTTTGTCATACGATAATGGGGGGGGTCAAAAAGTTTTGTCTGTCCAAAGAGGGGGTCAAAAAGTTTAGCGGTCCATCGAGGGGGGTCAAAAAGTTTTCTAGCGAAAAATTGGAGGAAGACCAGCCCCCCCTACCAAAGTATATTAATGAACACTCCCTTACCCAAAATATTTTCATGTAAAAAGTTATTCGTCCGTTTCGCATTTTACAAAAATGCGAAACGGGCTCATTGCACCCAAAGTATAAACACTAGCAAGTTCAAATTTTGCATGCATACATTTCTTGTCAAGGTCACCTTCTTTTATAGCTATAAATAATTTTAAAATAATTTGTCATTGGCCAATGAGATATATGATTTCATATTAAAAAGTGGTTTGGGGCTCATTGCACCCAAAGTATGGGGATATGACCTTTGATCTTTACCAAAGGAATGCGGGTTGTCAAGATACATGATATTATGCAAAAAAATTACCCAAAATATTTTCATGTAAAAAGTTATTCGTCCGTTTCGCATTTTTGTAAAATGCGAAACGGGCTCATTGCACCCAAAGTATAAACACTAGCAAGTTCAAATTTTGCATGCATACATTTCTTGTCAATGTCAACTTCTTTAGCTATAAATAATTTAAAAATATTTTCTCATTGGCTAATGAGATATATGATTTCATATTAAAAAGTGGTTTGAGGCTCATTGCACCCAAAGTTTGGGGATATGACCTTCGATCTTTACCAAACGAATGCGTGTTCTCAAGATACATGGTATTATGCAAAGAAATTGCCCAAAATATTTTCATGTAAAAAGTTATTCGTCCGCTTCGCATTTTACAAAAATGCGAAACGGGCTCATTGCACCCAAAGTATAAACACTAGCAAGTTCAAATTTTGCATGCATACATTTCTTGTCAATGTCAACTTCTTTAGCTATAAATAATTTAAAATATTTTCTCATTGGCTAATGAGATATATGATTTCATATTAAAAAGTGGTTTGAGGCTCATTGCACCCAAAGTTTGGGGATATGACCTTCGATCTTTACCAAACGAATGCGTGTTCTCAAGATACATGGTATTATGCAAAGAAATTGCCCAAAATATTTTCATGTAAAAAGTTATTCGTCCGTTTCGCATTTTACAAAAATGCGAAACGGGCTCATTGCACCCAAAGTATAAACACTAGCAAGTTCAAATTTTGCATGCATACATTTCTTGTCAAGGTCAACTTCTTTAGCTATAAATAATTTTAAAATAATTTGTCAATGGCCAATGAGATATATGATTTCATATTAAAAAGTGGTTTGGGGCTCATTGCACCCAAAGTATGGGGATATGACCTTTGATCTTTACCAAAGGAATGCGGGTTGTCAAGATACATGATATTATGCAAAAAAATTACCCAAAATATTTTCATGACAAGAAATGTATGCATGCAAAATTTGAACTTGCTAGTGTTTATACTTTGGTGCATGAGCCCGTTTCGCATTTTTGTAAAATGCGAAACGGACGAATAACTTTTTACATGAAAATATTTTGGGTAAGGGAGTGTTCATTAATACTTTGGTAGGGGGGCTGGTCTTCCTCCAATTTTTCGCTAGAAAACTTTTTTGACCCCCCCCCCTCGATGGACCGCTAACTTTTTTGACCCCCCTCTTTGGACAGACAAAACTTTTTGACCCCCCCATTATCGTATGACAAACATTATTCTTAATAGTGTTGTTTCCAGTGATGTGGTATCTGGGTCACATGTCATTGAGGGAGGTAAATGTTTTCATTTTATACTTAATTTAGATTTGTCCCAAATCAGGGTGTTTATCTGATTTTACAGGTATTAATGAAATAGAGGATTGAGGTTCATAGGCACATCAGCATATAATTTGGAATTTTGGATCCGTGGCTATTATGATAGTAGGCTACAAATGCAAAAATTTGGCCATATTGAAGCTTGAATGGTCAAATATTGTTAAAATTGGAACTAATTTATTTTTGTAAAATGCGAAACGGGCTCATTGCACCCAAAGTATAAACACTAGCAAGTTCAAATTTTGCATGCATACATTTCTTGTCAATGTCAACTTCTTTAGCTATAAATAATTTAAAAATATTTTCTCATTGGCTAATGAGATATATGATTTCATATTAAAAAGTGGTTTGAGGCTCATTGCACCCAAAGTTTGGGGATATGACCTTCGATCTTTACCAAACGAATGCGTGTTCTCAAGATACATGATATTATGCAAAGAAATTGCCCAAAATATTTTCATGTAAAAGTTATTCGTCCGCTTCGCATTTTATTGCACCCAAAGTATAAACACTAGCAAGTTCAAATTTTGCATGCATACATTTCTTGTCAAGGTCAACTTCTTTAGCTATAAATAATTTTAAAATAATTTTTCATTGGCCAATGAGATATATGATTTCATATTAAAAAGTGGTTTGGGGCTCATTGCACCCAAAGTATGGGGTTATGACCTTTGATCTTTATCACATGAATGCGTGTTGTCAAGATACATTATATTATGCAAAGAAATTACCCAAAATATTTTCATGTAAAAAGTTATTCGTCCGTTTCGCATTTTACAAAAATGCGAAACGGGCTCATTGCACCCAAAGTATAAACACTATCAAGTTCAAATTTTGCATGCATACATTTCTTGTCAATGTCAACTTCTTTAGCTATAAATAATTTAAAAATATTTTCTCATTGGCTAATGAGATATATGATTTCATATTAAAAAGTGGTTTGAGGCTCATTGCACCCAAAGTTTGGGGATATGACCTTCGATCTTTACCAAACGAATGCGTGTTCTCAAGATACATGATAGGCCTATTATGCAAAGAAATTGCCCAAAATATTTTCATGTAAAAAGTTATTCGTCCGCTTCGCATTTTACAAAAATGCGAAACGGGCTCATTGCACCCAAAGTATAAACACTAGCAAGTTCAAATTTTGCATGCATACATTTCTTGTCAAGGTCAACTTCTTTAGCTATAAATAATTTTAAAATAATTTTTCATTGGCCAATGAGATATATGATTTCATATTAAAAAGTGGTTTGGGGCTCATTGCACCCAAAGTATGGGGTTATGACCTTTGATCTTTATCACATGAATGCGTGTTGTCAAGATACATTATATTATGCAAAGAAATTACCCAAAATATTTTCATGTAAAAAGTTATTCGTCCGTTTCGCATTTTACAAAAATGCGAAACGGGCTCATTGCACCCAAAGTATAAACACTATCAAGTTCAAATTTTGCATGCATACATTTCTTGTCAATGTCAACTTCTTTAGCTATAAATAATTTAAAAATATTTTCTCATTGGCTAATGAGATATATGATTTCATATTAAAAAGTGGTTTGAGGCTCATTGCACCCAAAGTTTGGGGATATGACCTTCGATCTTTACCAAACGAATGCGTGTTGTCAAGATACATGATATTATGCAAAGAAATTGCCCAAAATATTTTCATGTAAAAAGTTATTCGTCCGTTTCGCATTTTACAAAAATGCGAAACGGGCTCATTGCACCCAAAGTATGGGGATATGACCTTTGATCTTTATCACATGAATGCGCGTTTTCAAGATACATGATATTATGCAAAGAAATTACCCAAAATATTTTAGTGCAAAAAGTTATTTGTCCGTTTCGCATTTTACAAAAATGCGAAACGGGCTCATTGCACCCAAAGTATAAACACGAACAAGTTCAAATTTTGCATGCATACATTTCTTGTCAATGTCAACTTCTTTAGCTATAAATAATTTAAAAATATTTTCTCATTGGCTAATGAGATATATGATTTCATATTAAAAAGTGGTTTGAGGCTCATTGCACCCAAAGTTTGGGGATATGACCTTCGATCTTTACCAAACGAATGCGTGTTGTCAAGATACATGATATTATGCAAAGAAATTGCCCAAAATATTTTCATGTAAAAAGTTATTCGTCCGTTTCGCATTTTACAAAAATGCGAAACGGGCTCATTGCACCCAAAGTATGGGGATATGACCTTTGATCTTTATCACGTGAATGCGTGTTTTCAAGATACATGATATTATGCAAAGAAATTACCCAAAATATTTTAGTGCAAAAAGTTATTTGTCCGTTTCGCATTTTACAAAAATGCGAAACGGGCTCATTGCATCCAAAGTAGGCCTATAAACACGAACAAGTTCAAATTTTGCATGCATACATTTCTTGTCAAGGTCAACTTCTTGAGCTATCAATGATTCAAAAATAATTTTTTATTGCCTAATGAGATATATGATTTCATATTAAAAAGTGGTTTGGGGCTCATTGCACCCAAAGTATGGGGTTATGACCTTTGATCTTTATCACATGAATGCGTGTTGTCAAGATACATGATATTATGCAAAGAAATTACCCAAAATATTTTAGTGCAAAAAGTTATTTGTCCGTTTCGCATTTTACAAAAATGCGAAACGGGCTCATTGCACCCAAAGTATAAACACGAACAAGTTAAAATTTTGCATGCATACATTGGTTGTCAAGGTCAACTTCTTGAGCTATCAATGATTAAAAAATATTTTTTATTGCCTAATGAGATATATGATTTCATATTAAAAAGTGGTTTGGGGCTCATTGCACCCAAAGTATGGGGATGTGACCTTTGATCTTTATCACATGAATGCGTGTTGTCAAGATACATGATATTATGCAAAGAAATTACCCAAAATATTTTAATGCAAAAAGTTATTCGTCCGTTTCGCATTTTACAAAAATGCGAAACGGGCTCATTGCACCATAGTGTAGGCCATTGCAGTCAGAGTGTACAAGGTTTATATCCCGCGGTTGTGTTTCTTGCAATTCATGAGATTTTCCTGCGGATAGTTCTTCACATTCATCTATGTTCACATGTTTCTCAACAACAACAACAACAACATAAAAAAAAACTTAATGCAAGATGAGTCAACTATAATACCCGGATAAGGTAAATTTATTAAATTTAACTTTAAAATGCTTAATAATTTAATCTAGGTCATTGAAACACATGAATAATAACAAATCATAAAAATCATAAACTAGTTTAGGGACACTTTAAAAATCTGTTTCGTTTCGTTTCGTTTCATTTCGTTTCGTTTCGTTTCGCAAAATACAGTAAGCCATAAAAAGTTGCTACAGTGGAAACTCGTTGTAAATACAAGCTAAAACCTGATAAGACAAGCTTGATTTTCAGGTCCCTGGCACTGCATCCATATGTAATACGTGATGGATAAGACAAAATCCTGATAAGAAAAACTAACTTTTGTGGCCCCACAAATTTCGTATTCAAGAGTTTCCACTGTATTCATCAAAACATTTGTGCCAACCAGTGGCACTACTGAAAGTTGTTCAAAAGGGCAAGGGTTCTTAGTTAGGTGTGGTACAATCCGGATGGGGGTACTTGGATTATTTTTCGACAGGGTGTGCGGCCCGAGCTCTTGAACCCTTACCCATTTCCAAGGGTAATTTTACCGAAAATAGGGACCTATATCTAAGGATTTTCCGAAAATTGGGACCCATATCTAAGGATTTTCAGAAAATAAGGACCCATTTGAGCTTGACATGTTTTTCACACATAGCATGGAAAATGTAAAAAGGAGACCCATGTCTAATATTTTTTTTCTTCAAAACATAGACCCATGTCTAAAGATTTTTCGTGGAAAACCTAGTACCCATTTGGGCGGCACATCCCCGTATAGCGTTTGTACGTGAGTACCCCCCCCCCCCCCGGTGCAATAATCATAACTGTGTACCCAAAGCAGGTGGCATGTGGGGGGGGGGGGCAGAGGGCACATGATTTTTGGCACCGTTTGTTTATTACGCCCTAAAAAGCTTTAGGAAAATGTTAGGAACATTTAAAGGTTTTAAATTTTGGTTCCCAAACATCTTGCATGTGTAAGGGGGGATTGGCACGTCAAAAGGTGGGGGCAAATGTTTTTTGGCACATTGAAATTGGGAGCTTTTTGGCACCTCGGGGGGGGGCAAACGGTTTTTGGCAGACCATTTTGAGACTTACTACCCCGGGGTTAGCCTATGATTATTCAGTGCACAGATCGTACATAACAGATGTGTAGGTCCTATGGTAGACCGAAGGACCCCATATTTTTTCCTGATCACATGTCACCCAAATACCCCTTATTTTTCCTTTCGATCTCTCACTATTACTTCCGCCGTGTCGGGTGTCGCAAAACACATCATCTCTCCGCGGGTGTACAGAGTTGGTGCCGTCATCGGAAAAAGGAATCGCGAATCAGTGGCGTATCTAGAAGGCCCTTACCCCGGGGGCTGAGATGGTTTGCGCCGCCCCGGAGAAAAAATACAGGAAGGCGCCCTCCCTCTCCCCCGACACACGCACCCGATCATTTGGGAAGTCTGGGGGAATGTTACCCCCTAAGAATTTGGAACAAAATTGCAAAATAAAAGCCCGATTGAAGCCATTTGGTGGACGATTTTGACACTATATATTATAGTGCAGGCCCGTACGCAGGATTTTCTTTTGGGGGGTGCTGATTTTGAAAAATTGGACTTTTTTTCCAAGGGGGGCGATTTTGTGACAAGTGGTCTTTTTCCCCAAAATTTGGACCTTTTTTGACCAAAAAAACGTAAAAACCCTGATTTTTTTGTTCGCTGTGTTCAAAAGAGAAGAAAAAGGGCACTTGTTTATCCATAGGAAGATGTCTGCTCAGAGGTTGGACATTTTTGGTAAATGATGGTCCAAATCGAAGCCATTTTGTGTATCATTTTTCACTTGTTTATCCATACGCAAGGGGTGTCTGAGGGATGCCCCTCCCCCATAAAATTTTGCCAAATGAAGGTCCAAAGTGAAACTATGTGACTTTGGTGCATCACTTTTTACTTCTTTATCCATAAGCTGGAGGGGTGTAGGGGAATATTCCCCTCCTCCGAAATGGAAAATTTTGCTAAATGAAGGTCCAAATTGAAGCCATTTTGGTGTATCATTTTTAAGTTGTTTATCCATAAGCAGGGGAGTGTCTGAGGGGAATATCCCCCCCCCTCCGAAATTGGGCAATTTTGCCAAATGAAGTTCCAAATTGAAGCCATCTGGGCCATCATTTTCACTTGTTTAACCACACGCATGGAGGGGGATGTTCCCCTCTGCGAAATTGTACGATTTTGCCAAATGAAGGTCCAAAATGAAGCCATCTGGTGCATAATTTTTCACTTGTTAACCATATGCAGAGGGTGTCTGACATGTCTGACTAAGTTGGAAAACTTTTGCTAAATGAAGGTCCAAATTGAAGCCATTTGGTGCATCATTTTTTAGTTGTTTATCCATAAGCAGGGGGTGTCTGAGCGGGGATGTTCCCCCTTAGAAGTTGGACAATTTTGCCAAATGAAGATCCGAATCGATGATTTTGGTGCATCTTTTTCACTTGTTTATTCATTCACAGTGGGTTGGTTGTCTGAGGAGTGATGCCCCCCATCAGAAGTTTTAAAATTTTGCCAAATGAAGTTTTAAATTGAAGCCATTTTAGTGCATCATTTTCACTTGTTTATCCATACGCAGAGAATACGCAGTGAATCCAGCGCCTTTCAGTGAAAAAATCAGTTTATGGTACAAATGCGCTCGAAGCGCGAGAAAATTTACCATTATATTGAAGCTAAACTGGTGAAGTATGGTACAAAAGTGGAATAAATTCGCAAAATGGGCACTTTTTAGGTTTATATGACCAAATAAGGTTAATTTGGTCAGAAACCCACATACAGGTGTCAACATGGGGGTGATTGTATGCCCCATCCCCTATCAATATATTGGGGGGTTTAAACCCCCAGTTTTTCTTACCCTCTGAAAATATTGCCTTTGGAAAAATTGTCTTTCATATACTCCCTTAGTTTTAATGACAAGCAAAATAATTAGTTTTGTTGAAATTCGCGCGAAACGCGCAAAAATTTAGATATTTACTGCTTGGTAGGAGCTCAAAATCCATCGAGGGGGTACTGTATCTGATCATGAGTTTATTCGGGTTTTTCTGCTGACGCTCTGAATTTTGCGGGCCGTAAAACAATCTTTCATAATGATTAGTTTTGTTGAAATTTAGATTTTCACTGCTTGGACGCGGGCTAGGCGCTGAATCCAACGCAGGGCGGCAAGTTCCCCGCTGACTCCCTTAGTTATACGCAATGGTCATGGCGTTGATTTTCCTCTCCTTCTCCCCTCTTCTCTCATTGCTAGTTGAAAGTCAGTGGCGTAGCTAGTTGTTGTGGCGCCCAAGGTTAAGGATACATAATGGCGCCCCTCCCCAATCCTTGAAACAAGTGCTCGCGGAGCGCGCGAAGATTTGCACAAATAGGACTTATCACTGATTAATTTTGGTTATAATGAAGTTGAATATCGTAAATTGATCTCTCAAATAAACTTGTGCTCAAATGCGTGCGAATTTTGACTTTCATGGCTAGGAGGGGCGCAGAATCGATGTTGAATACAATTCGGCGCTCCCTAAGGGACGTGCCTCTGCCCCCATCGTTAGCTATCGTTACGCCACTGTTTTAAGCCACCATAAATGCGGTTTTCTCTCCTCCATCTGCTTTATTCCTGCATGGTTATAAGCCATCTTCCTTATATGTGCCGCCCCATAAGCCACCTTACTTTTATGTAGTGCCGCCCACAAGCCATCCTCCTTCTATGTGTCACAGTGTAGGCCAGTGGCGTAACTAGCGTTTGTAGCGCCCGGGGCAAGAAAAAAAATTGGCGCCCCTACCCCCACCCAAGAATGACGCGGGGAGTGGCGTAGCTAGGGGTGGTGACGCCCAGGGGTAAGGATACATAATGCCCCCCCCTTGCGAAAATTTTGACTTTCAACGCTTGCAGGCGCATGCAGAATCGATGCTGAAGTGGTCAATTTGGCGCCCCTAAGGGTGGCGCCCGGGACACGTTGCCCCCCCCCCCCCCCCTAGTTACGCCAGTGGTGTCAGCCCATAGTTACGACGTGCTGCCATTTTGAGGGTTGACAAACAGAGGCCTTAACTCAAAAAGTGCCTTTTGGAGACAAATAATATTTTGCATTGAGATGTGACCAAGTATTATTGTGCTATAGATGTAATAGGAAGTTGAATTGAGTTAAGGGATCTAAAATGAGCGTTTATTGCGTTTCGACAGTATTTTTTGTGGGACATGAGAGCACCTCAGACCTATCGAATTGCATTCTGAATACGAAGCATGTCTTTTTGATATCAAATAATTTTCATTTTTTGAAAATCACAATATAATACAAATTTTATGACAAATTATAAAAATTTAATATTTTTCACATTTTTGATATATAACAGTCCTCGAAGTAAATTATATAAATCTATTGATATATCTATCTATACTAATAAAATAATAAGCGGTCTCTATCTGTCTATCTGTGTATCTATCTATCTGTCTGTCTGTCCGGCTATGCGTTCCGCCGCGCTTCGACGCATCACGAGCCGAAATGTCGGATATGGATAGGTGACGGGAAAAGCAAGTTAACCGGGTGGTTTTCGAAGGGCCCCCTCGAGGTCAAAGGTCATCTAGGGGGGAAAATACCCCAACTGCATAGCAAAAGCAGCAGCAAGTGGATACAAAGATGTGTAATGGGCAACTCTGGACAAGTTTCATTCAGCTTTTGGCTGTTTGCCCAATTTGAAATGCACTGTAATGTCTACCCAGAATGCATTGCTGCAAAGCTACAGGTGCACTAGCATTAAGAAAATAATGAGCTCTGTGTGTTCGATGGCAATGCGTTTCTCCGCGCTTCGACGCATCATTCCGATATTTCGGACATAGATGGGTACCAGGCGTGCGCTGTTTACCGGGTAGTTTTGAAGGTCATCGGAGGTCAAGGTCAAAGGTCACAGATTTCAAACTTTGTCCGATCGGGCCCAAACTTGGTGGGTGGGATCCTTGATAGGACGGAAATATATGTCCAAAATAAAAGCGAGGTCAACCGAGGTCAAAGGTCATTACGGAGGGTCAAATTGCAAACTTTGTCCGATGGGGCTCAAACTTGGTGGGTGGGATCCTTGATACGAGGGGAATATATGCCCGAAATGAAATCGAGGTCAACGGAGGTCAAAGGTCATTTCGGAGGGGTCAAATTTCAGACTGTCCGATCGGGCTCAAACTTGGTGGGTGGGATCCTTGATACGAGGGCAATATATGACCGAAATAAAATCGAGGTCAACCGAGGTCAAAGGTCATTACAGAGGGGTCAAATTTCAAACTTTGTCCGATCAAGCTCAAATTTGGTGGATGGAATCCTTGATACGAGGGAATATATGCGCGAAATAAAGTTGAGGTCAACCGAGGTCAAAGGTCATTACGGAGGGTCAAATTTCAAACTTTGTCCGATGGGGCTCAAACTTGGTGGGTGGGATCCTTGATACGAGGGAATATATGCCCGAAATAAAATCGAGGTCAACGGAGGTCAAAGGTCATTATGGAGGGTCAAATTTCAAACTTTGCCCGATCGGGCTCAAACTTGGTGGGTGGAATCCTTGGTATGAGGGGAGCATGAAAAACATTATATGGAGGTCATCCAAGGTCAAAGGTCAAAGGTCATGGATTTCAAACTTTGTCTAATCGGGCTCAAACTTCATCATCTGAGTTCAAAGGTCATCTGGGGTCAAAAAGTATCTCTATCATCATCTGGGGTCAAAAAGTATCTCTATCATGCAGATGGTGCCCTTATTATAGCTACAGGGCTATTACAGCAGCAGGTGCACTAGTACTAATAAAATAATGAGCTCTGTGTGTCTGTCCGGCAATGCGTTTCGCCGCGCTTCGATGCATCGTTCCAATATTTCGGACATAGATGGGTACCGGGCGGGCGCTGTTTATCGGGTAGTTTTGAAGGTCATCGGAGGTCAAGGTCAAAGGTCATGGATTTCAAATTTTGTCCGATCGGGCCCAAACTTGGTGGATAGATTCCTTGATAGGAGGGGAATATATGCGCAAAATAAAATCGAGGTCAACCAAGGTCAAAGGTCATTACGGAGGGGTCAAATTTCAAACTTTGTCCGATCGGGCTCAAACTTGGTGTGTGGAATCCTTCGTATGAGAGGAGCATGAAAAACATCATATGGAGGTCATCCGAGGTCAAAGGTCAAAGGTCATGGATTTCAAATTTTGTCCTATCGGGCTCAAACTTGGTGGGTGGAATCCTTGATACGAAGGGAATATATGCCCAAAACAAAATTGAGGTCAACCGAGGTCAAAGGTCATGTAGGGGCTAAATTTAAACTTTGCCCTATTGGGTGGAATCCTTCGTATGAGGGGAGCATGAAAGAAATTACACCGAGGTCTTAGGTCATCAAACAGTATCGCTATCATGCCAGTGCTCTCACACAGCATCAGGGCTCTCACAGCTGCAGGTGCACTAGTTCTTAAAGTGTATGTAGCAAGGAGGAAAAGCAGACGGTCAATTGAAAATTTTGACCTTTCATATTGAAGATATGGATTTTTTTCCCAAAAGACCTAATTTTTTTTTTTTAGTTTTGGGAAAAAAATCCATATCTTCAATACGAAAGGTCAAAATTTTAAATTGATCGTCGGCTTTTCATCCCACCTACATACACTTTAAGTATAAATCATCAGATTTATAAAGTTTACTTCAAGTACTGTTAAATATCAAAAATATCAATTTTTAATGATTTGCCATAAAATGTGTATTACATATCGAATTTCAAAAAATCAAAATTATTTGATATCAGAAGGACATTCTTCGTATTCAGAATGCAATTCGATATGTACGAAAATAAATACTGTCCAAACGTTCATACCCCACCCCTTAAGGCTTTATGATTTTAAGAATGTGGTATTACAGATTATTTTGGTACCAAAATCTCAAAATGGCCAAAAGTGAGTTAAGGCCTTCTGTTTGCCAACCCTCGATTTATATGTGGCTGACAAGCGTTTTTCTCTCCTCCCTCCGGCTCCCTCTACTTTTGTCCTGTTACAAAGTCGCCCTCCTTGTATGTGCCGCCTCACAAGCCGCCCTCCTTCACCTATATTTATAACGCCTGTTGTGCTTTTCCGCCGCCCCTTTCTCTTGGTTACAAGCCAACATGTGTAGCCCTATATGTGTATAGCCGCCTTCCTTGTATGTGCCGCCCCCAAATCCCCTATACTTCTGTGTGCTGCCCCACAAGCCACCTTCCTTGTAGTGCAGGCCCATAGTCAAAAAAGTGCATATGTGATCTACCTTTTCACCCCTCTTTTCTCCTGGTTACAAGTCATCACGATGTGCCGCCCTATAGATGACCAACAAGCATTTTTATCTCCTCCCTCCCTATACTTTTGTTATGGTTACAAACCGCCCTCCTTGTATGTGCCGCCCATCACAAGCCGCCCTTTTTGTGATAGGTCACCCTATAGGCATATTAGGCTTGTTGTACTTTTCCACCCCCTCTTTTCACTTGGTTACAACTTTACCATGTGCCGCCCTTTATGGGTGACTGACACGCGTTTTTTTTCACAAGCCCCATAAGCTGCCCTCCTTGTATGTGCCACCCTGTAGGCCTAATAGTGCTCTCTCTCTCCCTATTATTGCCTGACACGCCACCCTACTAAAATGTGCCGCCCTTCTAGGTGACCCACCCCCCACCCCCAACTCAACACAAATGTTGGCAACCATGAGAGTTACCAAATCTTTTAAAGACCCCTTTGCAATGATTTTTCATTAAATTTACCCCCCTTTTTCATGCAAAATCAAGGAAAAATTTGGCCAAAAAACAACCCCTTTTTTGTGGTTTTCAATTTCCAACACCCCTTTTCAGTGACACTAAATATTGACATAAATTTACCGGATTTTCCCAAGTACCCCTTTTATCCAAATTTCGCGGACAGTGCAAATTAAACACCCCCTATTTTGCTGATTTCAGGGTCAAATTTCGTGGACTGTCCAAATTAAATACCCCGGCCCCTATTTTCCCAATTTCGCGGTCCTCGCTACTGGTAAAAAAATTACCCCTTTTCCGCGCTATTTGGTAACTCACATGGTTGTCAATTTTTGTGTTGAGTTGGGGGCCGGGATAGGTGATAAGCGTGATCTTCTTTCTTCTTCTCTTCTCCTCTCCTCTTCTTTTTTTTTTTTTTTTTTTTTGCCGCCCCATTTTTTACCCCGGGGGCTGGCGCCCCAAAGCCCCCCCCCCAATACGTGCATGATATTCATCTATCTTTCAGTATTGATTTGTTTTTTAATCACTTCTTCAGATTGTTTGTTCTTGTCTTCCATAAGAATTAAATATGTAGACCTGTATTCTGAATAAAATAATTCTGCTCCCGGGTTCTGCTCCAACAACCACCCACATGATCTACCATTTCCTAACAATAGTAACCGAAATGGTAACCCAGGCTGTATTCCTTTTTATTTGAAACCAATCCTCTTACATCCCATGCAAACGATTTTACACCTCTCCCACTGCAATATGCTTTACATTTCCAAATCTTTCTTTGCTTACTATGCTAATGTTACATTATTGTTTAAAGAAAAAAAAGTATCCAGACGGTTATTTTAGCACACTACATTAAAGCTCCATTGGGCGCCCATTCCTTTTTATAAAGGAATTTTTATTTAACACTTAAATGTGTTAATTTCCGTACTTTTTATGTAAAAGTACCGGAGGCTTATAATTAACAAATAACAATACAACGTGTTCATAAGGGTATTTTTCATAACAATTATTAACACACCAACATGTTTATAGAGCATGTTGGTGTGTTGAAGTGTTAAAAAGGTTTTTACAGTGTTGAGCTTACAAACTTGAACTAAAATTAATTACACAAATCTGTTTCGTGATAATGTCCATATTTCCAGCACTATGCATATCATTTTCTCTCCCGTTGTGCAATGAACAGACCAATCATAACATTAGAATCTTTGTGGAAAAACTATAATTGACATCAAATTATAGTATAGCTAGTGCACTATTTTACAAAGACCTTTTGCACTAGCCGAACCCGGGAGGGGGGGGGGCTCCCTCGGAATTTTGAGGTTGTGGGTCTTTGGGAGCTTACGGCGTACCGGAAAAAAGGTCGTCTTTCAGAGCCAAAAATTTACCATGTTCATATTTTTAGGCAATGAGCATTGGTCATGTGGAAAGATAAATCAATACTTCAGACCGTCAATACGCATGAGAGGGTGATTCAGGGGCTGCGGAACGATTTTGAAAGGGGGGCAGTCAGGGTAATGTAACAAATCGAAATAGTGGCCGCGAAGCCATCGCGTCGCGCTTGCACGACGTAGGGGGGGGGGTCTGAGGGGGGATGTGCCCCCTGAGAAGTTAGAAACTTTTGCAAAATGAAGGCCCAATTGCCCGCCCAATTGAAACCATTTTATGGACTATTTTGGTACTATTGTGTACAATTTGTGTTTGAAAAAGCCGAAAATTGGTGAAATGAAGCTATAAAAGCAATTCGTGGACAAGTTCTCACTATTATTAACTGTATCAATTATTACTGTAAATATTAAGTGTCGGGTGTCCAAAGCAGAAAAAAGGGCGAAAGCAAGGGGGTGTCTGGATGCGCCCCCCTCAGAAGTGAGAAACGTTTGCAAACTGAAGGCCCAATTGAAGCCATTTGGTGGCCCATTCTGGCACTATTATTGTGAACAATTTTAGTTTGAAAAATCTGAAAATGGGTCAAATGAAGGCCCAAATTGAAGCCATTTGTGGATAAGTTTTCACTATTATTGTATAATTTATTGCTTTTAGTGTTGGGTGTCCAAAGCAGAAGCGAAAAGGGTAATTTGTTTATCCATAGGCCTACACACTGTGTATTAAAACAGGGGAGCTGGAAAATTGTGCAAAATGAAGGTCCAATTGAAGCCATTTCGTGCATCATTTTTACACTTTCTTAAGCATGTTATGTTAAGGGTCTAGAATAGAGATTTGATTATTTATGTTCACCCAGACATGTTACACACAGCACATTATGGGTTAAAAGTGGAGGGCCATGCCCCCCGGTCAAAAAAGTGGAGGGGTCACTGGCCCCCCTGCCCCCTGGTTCCGCCGCCTATGGGGTGATTAAAAACTTACAGGCATAAGATGCACAGTTTATTGGAAAAATGGATGCAGGAATGGACAGTAATTATGAAATGTATTATAGCTTTGAAATGAAAATTAGGCACAGAAAAAGTAATAAAAACCTGTTAAAAATCTTTAAAAAATAGTTAAAAATCTAAAAAAGACTGACTCTGATTTTTGCCAATTTTGGGTCGGTCAGTCGGTGGAGGGCAAGCGATACATTTTTTTTGCCTAATATAAAGTGTAATACAAACTTTTGTAATTGAAGAAATTACTATTGGGCCAAAATGCTCCCAAATCACTAAAAACATGTATTTTATGCCTACTTGTGAAAATCAAGAGATCGTATAAAACCAGACATGTAGATCACAGTAAAATGTGATTGACTTTTTAGATCCAAACCACCATCAATAAATTCATATACTTCCCATGATGCATAAATCATTCAAAAAATTCCCCATAAATTTCATTTTTAGGTCAAAACTGGACAAAATTGAAAATATTAATGTATAATAGTGGGTTTTTTTCACAATAAAGTTTAAATATGTTTTCATGACCTTTATTCATATAACCTTTTTGTGTTTGCTTACTGTGTTGAAACCTGGTCAACAACTACAGATCTGGAACAAAAACTCATCACAACACAGTGAGCCATGGAAAGATGCATGCTAGACATAACTTTACGAGATAGAGCCAGGATCAGTCAGGGCCGTCATTAACAGGGTTTCTCTTTGGTGAGTTCTGGTGTGTACTTTCATATCATCATTCCGACTGAAACATTTCTGACAATACTCACACTGATAGGGTTTCTCTTTGGTGTGGATCCTGAGGTGTCTTGTGAGATCACTGTTGTGTGCAAAGCATTTGCCACAATACTCACACTGATAGGGTTTCTCTTTGGTGTGAGTTCTCATGTGTCTTTTCAGATCATCACTCCGACCAAAGCATTTCAGACAATGCTCACATTGATGAGATTCTTCTTTAGTATGAGTTCTGATGTGTCTTGTCAGATTACTGTTCCGTTCAAAATATTTCTGACAATATTCACACTGATAAGTCTTTTCTTTGATGTGGATTTTAATATCTTTAAAGTGAGTTGTAATGTGTCTTCTGAGATGACCCCTCGAGGGAAGCATTTCTGACAATATTCACACTGATAGGGTTTCTCTTTAGTGTGCGTTCTGATGTGCGTTTTCAGAGCACTGTTCTGGGTAAAATATGTGTGACAATACTCACACTGATATGGCTTTTCTTTGGTGTGAGTTCTGATGTGCATTTTCAGAGAACTTTTCTGTGTAAAACATTTATTACAATATTCACACTGATACGGTTTCTCTTTGGTGTGAGTTCGGATGTGACTTGCAAGGTTAGTTTTCTGAGCAAAACATTTCATGCAATATGCACACTGATAGGGCATCGCCTTAGTGTGAGTTCTGATGTGCATTTTTAGAGCACTGGTTTGACTAAATCCCTTATGACAGTACACACACTGATAGTGTCTCTGTTTGGCGTGAGTTCGGACGTGTCTTGCCAAATCACTGCTCACTGCAAAGCACCTCTGGCAATACTCACATTGGTAAGGTATCCCTTTGGTGTGAGTTCTGACGTGCATTTTCAGAGAACTGTTTTGCATAAAGCATTTGTTACAATATTCGCACTGATAAGGTTTCACTGTGATGTGAGATCGGATGTGACTTATGAGATTATTTTTCTGGCCAAAGCATTTCTGACAATATTCACACTGATAAGCCTTGGCGTGAGTTCGGATATGACTTGTGAGATTACTCTTCTTTCTGAATAATTTAGCACAGTATTTACACTGATAAGGTTTCTCTTTGGAGTGAGTTTCGATGTGTGTTTTGTGATAACTATTCTCAAAGTATTTAGCACAGTACTTACACTGACTGTACAAACCATTGGTACACAGTAAGATTTCCAAATTCTGTAGGCATAGTAAGTAATTAGAATCCTTCTTCTTGCAGCGTAGTTTGCTATACTTCATCTGATGCCTACGTGTATGACGTGAACGTTTGTCAAAAGATTCAAAGCTAGCGTCACAAATTGTACATCTGAATGGTTGTAACATTGTTGGTATCCTTTGGCAGCAACGTCACTAGCAAGATTATATTAACCCCATGAGAACTACATGTCGATTGGCCAAAATGATAAAGTGTCTAATTTTGGAACCAAACAAGGAGGGAATTAATAAGATCATCTGCAAATGCAAGTTTGACCATAAATAGTTTAAAGCTTAGTCATAATTGGCAATTGAAATGAGCATTTCAAATTATCAACCAATCAGAAATGCTGTTAGATGACTAGTAGTGCCCATATGCAGGGGTTTACATTACCATGATCATATTATATTTTGTTGTTGGATTAAAAAGGCTATGGAAACAAGAAAGAAGGGCGCCAGCCCCACCACCATGAATAGAGATGAAGGACAGTACCAATTACCTCACATTTTCGATGAGTTTCTGGAAGAGGGTTCAAAAAATCCCTTGGATGAAAAACAACTAGCAACTCCAAGATACGTCGGTTGCCAATAGCCGTCACTTCTCATCAAGTGTTGATAAAAGCATATCTGGATCAGCACTAAGAACCTATACTGAGTATTCTTGTAGTTGACATATATAAGCCCTGTCATGAAAAATCGGAAAGCATTTGTTAGTTCTGGTTTTGTATTATTCACTATGACATATGACCTTTGTGCATGGTTCTCCAGGGGAGAAAAAGATCAAATGGTATGCAATGAGCTATTTACACAAAGCGCGAGCGATGTATGTGATGTTCGCACGAATCGCGCGTGTCCAACACGATGGACTGAGTAAGGAAACGTTTTCTCACAATTAGCGATGGAAAAACTTTTTAAAAGGATAAGGTAGTCTACAATGATGGTATTTTTAGTTGTGGAGGAAAATAACAGCAGGCAGAATGTTGCCTTTGGCCATGTGTCGTGAACTGGTGTTCCCAATAGGGTGGTATTGTTTCGTTTTGAAGTAAAAAATGACTTATTTGTAAAAGTAAACAACTTTAATCTGTTTTAATACTATCAAATTTGCATTCATTTTAAAGCCTGGAAAGTTCTCCTTCATTTGGTACCAAATGAAGCTCCGCCTCGGGCATAAACAATCGATCATGCCCTCAAATTCAATTCTATGAATGAACCCCTAATTCATACGACATACACGCTATGTAACAGCGCGCTTGATTGGTTGAGAGCCTGGATGTGAAATGGCCGGGTAGGGAAAATCCAAGGAAAATCATGTTTTTTAATAATGCATTTGTAATTTTTTGTTATTGTTTTGATTGAAATAAGAATCACAAAATGTGAGAAAAAACATAAACATAAACAACCGTTTAGTCATGAAAGTACCCCTAATTTAGTCATGAAAATATATGAATGAACCCAGTGCCGTACTATTACGCTGACTTTCCTATTCGGCGAGGAGGACGATTTCGACCTCGATCCTCGTTTGTTTACAATTACAGAGAGGTAGACAAAGGGTCTGTCAAAACTGTTCCGCTTGTCCAAATACTCAAGTATCAAAAGGATGGTCCACAATAGAGTGATTCACGCAACATGAATAAGGGATTAAAACCATTAAAAAACTGTGAAGTAGGACCATGTGCTTCTTTTGTCCACTTTGCCATCAAGATTTCGAATAGAAACAGTTCAGACCCAGAACAGGATCATGTCAGAAATTAATATGTTCTGGGTCTGATTATTCGGACTAGAATGAACCTAGACGTTAGCCCCTAGGCTATAGTAGATAATATTATTTGTACTTACAATCACAACGCCAAGGAAGGTGTATATACATTAGTTGATATGTCCAAAATTGCCACTTGACTGCCCATCTACTATGACCAGAAAATTTGCGCTAACGATCGTGAAAAATAGCTAAAACAAACCAATAAATAGTGAATAAAAACAGGCATTTTTTTCTGCTGCGTAGTTCAAGATAATTGCAGCCCGTCGTCTAAATTGCTCTATTGACGAGATTCGTACCCTGATTCGTACGGTCCATTCCCACACCGTCCTCAACTTATTTTACACCTCAATAGTCAGTGTTAGTCAAAATGCAACGTCAAAAAAAATATGTGAAGGAAACAATTATTCGCGGCCGAATAATATGAATTTTTATTTACTTATATGATTTGGGTTAATTTTTAATACCTTTATATTAAAGGCCACATAAAAGAAAATATTAATTTCATGTCCCCGTGCCAAAAAATCGTTGCCCTCCCCTTATGATGTGCCAAAAACACCCCCCCCCCCCCTTTACCCATGCAAGATTTTGAGGAACCAAAATTTAAAACCTTAACTTGTCTTGTCACAACTGCGAGCAGAGCAAACAGGAAATTCTACACATTTGGAAGTGTTCCTAATTAATGTTTTCTTATACATCTTTTTAGCCGGGCATAATAATGAAAAGGTGCCCAAAACTAGTGGCGTAACTAGGGTTGGTAGCGGCGGGGCAAGAAACAAAATTGGTGCCCCCAGTGGCGTAGATTTCTTTTTGACATTGGGGGTGGGGGTGGAAAAAATTCTTAAAGTAGACCTATAGTGAATGCAACACATTTTGGCGACAGAATTTATAGCTATTTTGAAGCTTAACTGATGAAATATGGTGCAAAAGTGGAATGAATGCGCACGAAGGGGGGGGGGGAAGTGTGCACTGTCGGGGCTAAAATGGCCGGCACATAATTATGAGTTAATTTGGTCAGAAACCCATATTCAGGCGTGAACATTGGAGGGGGGATGATTGTATGGACCATCTCCCTGGCAAGATTACTTTTGTCCCCTCCTTTGTGGCTCTGTGTTTTCATCACCTTTTTGCACGCACCTTTTCATTTATGGACCCCATTCCCAGGACACCATTGGAAAGGTATTTAGCCTAATTTATGGGTTATCCTGGCTCATTGACTTGGTTGTGTGTTTCTTTTGTGATATTTATTATTTTCTGTATTGTTGTCAATTAGTGCCAAATAAAAATAAATAAATAAATTATGAGGGATAGGCCCTGGCCCCTTGAAAGTGCCACAAGCACTTGAAAGTGATTCATGCTGACTAATTATCTTGTAATATCAGCCTTAAAATTAAAACTGAAATTTAATGTAAAAATTGGAAGAAAAAAATTAACTGATCCCAGAAAGTGAGGAGGGAGGCAGATGCGAGTCACATGAAACAATTTAATTTTGTATGTGTCCTATAAAGGAGTATTTCGTGATCCTACATGCATGTAACATCCTCTTTTTATGACATTTTTCAATAGATATCCACGAAAAAAGCTTATTCCCAAAAATTTAGTTGATTCCGATTTTGCTTTTGCGAGTTGCATGGTTATATGTATCACACTGCTCCATAAACAATATGTTGTAATTTCGCACTGGTATACCTACCTACCTACCAGTCAGCGTCATGCATTTCTGCACCTGCTGCCTGGCTCAAGAAATGCTTCCAAGTCCTACGATCCATAGCTGCATGGTGACGTCAGCCTCCTTTACAGTCCATCCTAGGTCCAGCCTTGAGATGTCTCTGTGGATGACGTCTCTCCACGATGTCTTTGGACGACCAGGTTTGCGTCTCCCATGGGTTGGCTTCCAGAGGTAGAGCCTCTTGGGGATGCGATCTTTATCCATTCGCTGCAGATGTCCAAACCACTGTACGGGCGGCGTTTAAGGATTTTGCGTTGACAGCGCATGTCAAAAGCATCCAGTCTATAGGCCTACCACTCATCCCTCTCTGTGAGTGTCCAGCACTCAGCAGCATAGAGGAGTGTGGAAAGTACACAAGCATTGTAGAACTTCAGCTTGGTCTCCAGGTTGATGTTACGATCCTTCCACACTTTGTCCAGCTCTCTGAATGCTCCTGTGGCTCTGCCAATTCTATAGCTAATTCTGTTGTTAAGCTCTTTGGTATTAGACCCATCATCACTGCAGTACTGAGCACCAAGATACTTGAAGTGGTCAACTACTTTAATGAGACCTTCGTTGCCTAGAGGGACAGCTGGTTTTGTAACACTGGATCGGCCGATGGACATGATCTCTGTCTTCTTATAGCTCATCTGGAGTCCTAATTTGCTGGTGAGTAACACGGATGGCTTCAGTTGTCTCCGCCATCTTGTTATCAGTCAAGAGAGCTATATAGGCCTATCATCAGCATAATCCAGGTCGGCCAACTTTTCTTCTGGGTATCTTGAGCTCCTCCTCGGCAGCAGGATTATTCCTCTGTTGTTTTCATCAACTGCCCTCTTCATGATGAAGTCAATGGCTAAGCCAAAGAGTAATTCAGATATCACCCTGACGGACTCCAGTGATTATCTTGAACCAGCTAGAAAGGGAACCTTCTGCTTTTACTGCACAGGATGTGTCCTGATGATGAATTCCTAATGATGTTGATTATCTTTAGTATTCCGTAGATGCGGAGGATTTCCAGAGGGGAAATGGGTGTTTGTGACCTATATTTTGCAAAATTTTCTGCCTCAGAGGGGGAAAACCCCCTCGGGCACCCCCACGAAGGCCCACCAAAAATTTGGTCAAATTTCAGCACCCCCCCCAATGTTGACAATCTTCCTGAGCCAATGGACTGATAATCCTTATTGCAAAGACCCTGATCTGTGCAAATTTTGGTTGGTTTAACCAGGAAAGTTGAAAAAGAAACTTTCTCCACTATACTCCCAAAGAACGACACCAATGCCCGCCAATAAAACACTTTTTAATACATAAGCTTGCGTTGTGTTGGTATTTATTTGCACCGGCCACAGCGAATCGTGAGCTCAATGAGAGCAGGCACAATTATTATAATAATTGTGAATCTTTTTTCTTACTCTACTTATACAAACAATGCAGTGGGATCCTAGACTAATACAATGGGGAAGCCTAAAGCCTAAAAGAAAACAATCGCGGTAGGAGCGGGCTACGAAAACTCTTGAAAAACTCCTGATTATTATTTTTGGAGAAAAATTGAGAACGTACGATGACCCCTGGCTTTCTACCTCATGTCAACCTGATGATTGAATTCTTTCCTCCCCGAACAATCGGTCAAATACCCACCCTGGATAACCGACAGAGGCAAAACATTTAAAATACACATTAAAAAAATTTTGGATTTAACAAAAAATTTTGAAAAAGCGTGTGTGCTGCGTGGTGCTACCAACCTGAAGTGACTACCAAACCCTAACACGCCCCGGCGCACACCCAAGTCATTCATTATGACCTAACGTGAAGAAAATAAATATATGCTAATTCGCCGAGGGCGCTCAAACGCACATATTTTCATTTCTCCACTATACTCCCAAAGAACGACACCAATGCCCGCCAATAAAACACTTTTTAATACATAAGCTTGCGTTGTGTTGGTATTTATTTGCACCGGCCACAGCGAATCGTGAGCTCAATGAAGTAAAAGTCAGGGAAATCTACAATCCCAACGATTGGGAAACTGAAAGCAATTTTGGTAAACTTTCCTTGACATAGCCATCTTTGGCTGAATCAGACCTCCATCTGCCGTGCCTCTTAAATAACCTTTCAGGCACCCCGCATTAGCTGCCTCTGTGGCACCCCCTGAACGCAGGCTATGAACACCAAATTTTGATGTGTCGCCAACTATTGGCTTGAGCGCATCCAAAATGACTTCGCGAACTCTAGTATATGACATTGGTCGGTTATCCTTGCGCAATTTGTAACCCATTTTTGTGGCAGACAAACTCCTGAAAATGAATGAACATGAATCTTGGACCTGAGCTAACTCTAAATACTTCTGTAACATACGAACAGGACAAACTCTTGATGTCAGACGTGCTATAATAACTGATTTACCTTGCCTATAAATGTCCGTCTTGCTAGAAGGAATCAGAATTGACATATGTGATAACTCAAATGTTACATGCTCTCTTTTTATCTCAGAAAGTTCATCAAAACGGAGAAACCCTGCATAAGCTATCAAGCACATTGTTACAGTTCTAATAGTAAGCAAATTCTTGATGGACAAATCTGCACAATAGTAATCATATACTTTAACCAGAATTTCTGCTGTTATAGGCTCCTTTTTAACGGTAGGAGATGCTAATTTACGTTTCAAACCCTCAGCAGCATTCTTAACAATTGGAGAAAGACAAGGATCTGAACTCCCTGCCAATTTATGAGCCCATGAAATAGCAGCAGTGGCTTTCAAAATAGGTGCTGGTGTGTTGGCTGAATGACTGACATAAATGAGATATAATGAAACATAATAGGGATCCGCTGGAATTTTTGACTTTCCAAATCTGTCAGCCCATGCGCACCAATTGCAAAATGCTCCCCCATATTGCTTTATAGTTGAATCGGCTCTAGAGTTTAATGTCACACCAGGCAATTCTGATGCTAATTTGTTCAGTTCATCATGCTCTTCGTATCCTGCATCTGACCATATACCACTCTGGAAGATAACCTGCAAATGAAATGAAAACAATTTTTAAGAATTCCGCAGTCAAATGTATTTAGGCCTACTAATGTTTCCAACACTGTCTGATTACTCTACCTACTTACTAATTTTCACTTCTTGTCAATGCTGTCCTTCACGCATCGAGTACCAAATCAAACTTCATAGATTCCTGCTATATTAGCATGTAACTATCTTCGTTGCAAGCTTTGATATTTGTTGCATTTCGTTTATAAAGTTCTTTGTATTTCCTCTAAAATCTGAAAATTCATTACCAATATCATGGCATACTCAATTTACAGAATATGTTTCTCTTAAAATATCAAAATATTAGGATTACAAATCCAACCGATTTTGCTCAACGCATTCGATTAAAACTGGACTCTTACCGCCAGAATAGCACTTCTGGCTATTTGTTTAACGAACTGCTCGTTATTGTATCTGCCATTTACAAACATACCAGGAAAATACTGTAATTCCTGTATATCCACCACTCCAACTATAGGAGTCTGTCCATCTGGGAACAATATCGGCCAAAAAGGGGCCGAATACCACTGAGGGCAAATAAGAGTTCCTGCTGCCCCCGAACGCATCATGTGAAATAGGACTCTCGGAATGAGGTGGATAGGTGGCACTAACCAGTTATTTTCATTAGACCAATCCACAGTAAATGCGTCTATATTCTCACAACCAGGGTTCCAAAACCTCGAATCGAATCTTAGCAACTTTGCATTGTAAAAACTGGCAAATCTATCTATTGTATGAGGACCCCATCTTTTGTCCAATGTCTCAAATATATAGTCTGAGATAGCCCAATCATCAGCATCAATTATGCGACTTATATAATCAGCTCTTTCATTGTCTGATCTAGGGACCCATTCCACTTCTAAAGATATATTATCTTGGACACAAATTCTGAAAATGTTCAAAGCAATTTGTTGTAATTCAATTTTCATACTGCCTTTTGTTGCTATCGCTGCAACACTTTGGTTATCCGTAAACCATTTCACAACATGATTCCCAAGCTTCTTGACAAATGAAGCCATGACCATTTCTACGGCCTTAAGCTCTCTCCATGCCGAGCTTCGTCTTGCATCAACTTGATTCCATTGCCCATGAGCAATATCATCCGACATATCTACTACATACCCACCGTAGCCAGTGCTACTTGCATCTGAATATACTATTTTAGATGCTGCTGTTTTCGGTTCTACTTTTGCACAATTGAGAGTACGAATATTTTCCCGCCAAAACTCTAATTCATTAATGGCTTCTTCCGACACACAAACAAAGGATTCCCAGTTTTCTTTACCTTCTACACAGACATGTAAAGATTTCGTCATTAATCTTGCTATATTTCCAACTGCCAGGCTAGTGGAAACAATTTTTCCCGCCACACTGGCCAGAAGTCTAGCCTTCACATTTAAATTCCCACTATTGTCTTTGTAGTTAAGAATAGTGGTAGTACTTTGATGGATGTCTTGAACTCTCCTTCCGGTGACCCCAAATGCACCCGATTCTAGATCAATATCATACCCCAACCACTCTAATGTTATTGTTGGGCTCCAAATCGACTTCTGGATATTCGGCACAAATCCAGATTTAATCAGATCGGCTTTAATACTATCACTAGCCTCTTTTGCTTTATCTAAAGACCCACCAAAACCTAGACCATCATCTAGAAATACTACAATTGCCTTGCCTTCGCTTCTCCACTTCTTTACCAACGGTCGAACTATTTTAGTAAAAATAAATGGAGCCGAACTCAAACCAAATGCCAGGCAAGAAAATCTAAAATAACGCACTTTACCATTGAGATTCCATGAGAATCCCAAGAATTTTCTATGCATAGGGTGAATCTCTATATGATGATACCCGGACTTCAAGTCAAATTTGAACATGAAACCACCTTTCTTAAGAAACAGCAGTGCTGTTCTCATATCCTCAAACTTAACAGATTGCTTGCGAATGAACTTGTTTACCATCCTCAGGTCAAGAATTAGCCTCTTTTTTTCCGTTTGGCTGAATAGAAACAGTGAGTGGATTAATAACGTGTGGGGGAGATTGACAAATTTCTACAGACCCCAATTTTACCAGCTCAGATATGGCCTCAGACACAAATTCGTGATTAATATACGCAGATCTGTTATTCTTGGATGATTGCATCGGAGGCTCGTCATAAAAAGGAATTACGTATCCGTTTTCAATAGTTTCCATTATAAACTGTGGGGCCCCAATTTCCCGCCAAAACTGGGCGTGGCTTTTTAGCCTACCTGAAACCTTGATCGCAATATTACCTTCGCTTCTCTCATAATCTGCATAATCAAATACTATATCATCTGAAACACAGACACATCCATCTACGCTACATGAATTATCATACTTAACTTTAGCTCTATTTACTTTAGATGCCTCCTGCATTTTGCGGCTGGTTTGTACTGAACTGCTGCCGTCTGGCTGGACAACTTTCTCTCCAGTGGCCGAACTTCCCACAGAAGTAGCAACTGCCTTTGCCTTGCCTGCTGATAGGCCCAGTGAAGGACCCTCCTGCACGAAAAAGCTGACTAGAAGAACCAGGCATACCATAACCACCACCCACGGAAGCGCCGCCATCTTTTTTGAACTTTTTTGCCGCTTGCTTGCTAGCTTGCTTTTGCTTGATCTTTCTTCCCGCTCGATATTCGGCCCGTTGGATTCTTTTGTGATCATCCTCATCAGCTGCCAACTCGTTGGTTTCATACTCTGACACGGTCGCCCACCCATGCTCGCTGATGTCAGCCAGTCTTATAAACTTCTGTCTTGTGCCGATGGTATCTCTCGCTTTAAGTAGGTGCACCTTACCATCTACCGGGTCATCAATGGCCTTGGTTATTAGGTCGTCAACAGATCTATGTTACAAGTAAATAACACGTAACACTTATTAGAGACAATTCATATCAGATCATATACGCGCCAAATCGCACATTTCGCGCCAATCAACCAATTGAGATAATTCAATACATTTCCACGCTGGATGATTTTCTTTTACTCAGACACATTAGCTCATACCAATTGAACAAAATTTCTATAAAAGATGAGCCACGCGTATCACTGCCCTTTGCTATTGTTAACCTTGCACACAGAACAGACCTATTGATATTACACGGTCCACTGTGACACGGTCCATTGGACCCATTCCAAACTGACCAGAAAAGCTGCTGCCAACCATTTCTTATTAAACATAATGACAACTGAATTATCCTTCTAATAAATTTAATCATTTTAAGTACTACAGAAACGGAACGAAAACTTAACTGGTTAAACTCGTACTGCCGTTTATTTCCTTCTCTTTTCCACTTTGTCTCAGCGGCCGTCGCCAACTTCTTTTCAAAACACTCCGCTGTTTTCTTATTTTCTTGTCAAAATTCCTCTTTTGCTGACTGTAGTGACTCTGTAAACGAACTTTTTAGCTCTGCTTGGCTACTTTTGAACTGATTCAGTAACTCTTGAATGTCTTCTTTCGTTGCGGCCGTCATATTCATATAGGCCTAACACCAATAGACTACCAATGCCACGTCACTGAAGTTGAGACGGAACCGGGATATTGAAAAAGCGTGTGTGCTGCGTGGTGCTACCAACCTGAAGTGACTACCAAACCCTAACCAGGGGGATGACACTCACCTCATTTGCATGGCAAAATTACCCGTCTCCTCTGCAGCCAATTTGTTTTCGCTCCATCGAAATCAAGCTGGTCACGGAGGAGACTACCTTCCTTTGTGTTTGTTCATTTGTGTATGGAGAGCCTTTCTTGGAGTCCATGACTTAGGCTACTACGCTCTCAGCTAGAGTCCGACGCTGCATTGTACTAGAAATACCTTTTCTGTGAAATCGCTATAGAGCCAATCAGGAACACGTATTCAATTTATAAATATAGCATTAAATTAGTATCACATAGTGGCCTCCGTGCAGTGGAAAACCTTAATTCTTTCATCAAAAGAAATGAAAATGACCAAAAAACCGGATCCACCTGTACGCCTATAAAATGGGCACAGAAATTTGTCTCAAATATGAATGAATTTTAAGAAACATACGGGATATGATGAACCAATGACCTGACGCCATGATAGCAGGATCTATTAATTGTTTTATATACAATGCATATACCGTGTTGTCATAATACCAATATTTGGCATAATATATAACGACTAATATTTAGTATTGTAAATATGCAGTTCATATGCACAAACGAACACTGATCTTTATGATATTCAGGTTGTTGTACATCTCATATAACATGTCATATAGGAGGTCATATGTGTTGACCTTCTCCTCTTGTATTTGTTCATCTGTGTATGGAGAGGATTAGCGCCATTAAACGCCATTAAAACTCCATCAGTATTAGGGCGTAGTTCAGTGAACTCACCAGATTGCTATTCCAAGTACTTTGATAAATACAGATAATATGTATTGATGGGTCGAGGCGATTGCATTGAAAACCTAATACATTATTCATAACAGTTACGTAATCAATCGATAGTGCGGACACTTTTCATTTGCAAACCACCAAAATTCGTGATCTTTTAGCGTTGGAAAAGAAACCACGTGAATAGAGTGCCCTCTCAAGAATATCAACTCTCTGCCCTAACACGCCCCGGCGCACACCCAAGTCATTCATTATGACGTAACGTGAAGAAAATAAATATATGCTAATTCGCCGAGGGCGCTCAAACGCACATATTTTCATTTCCTGGTTTAACGTTGCAACGAAATTTGCCCACGGTCGTAAACTTTATATGTGATGCGATCAAGCCAAATCAGTCGGAACTCGGAAATATTGATTTTGAGATATAGCCAAACAAAGAGAGGTTTTCCTTTTGTTTCCTTTTGTTTTGGAAACTCTTAAATTGCTCATATCTTTGGAACTGGTTGTTAAATTTCAATGGGGTTTTCTGCAAAATCCAGCTTTGTAAATGCTTTTTACTATCGTATAGGAAACTGAAAATTTATTATGGCCGAGTTCCGACTGATTTGGCTTGATCGCATCACATATTATTACAATGTACGTTAAACCAACAAATTTACGTCAAAACAACTTTCATATACAACCATCCTACAACCCGGGCCTACAACCATGCCATATACACTGCAAAAACAAGTGTTTATATTTAAACACCATATTGTGTTTATCAGAGCAACACTTAATAAACACATAATTCATGTTAATGGTCTAACACTAATGTTCATAAATTAACACTTGGTGTTATATTACAAACACTAATGTTTGTAATATAACACCAAGTGTTAATTTATTTATGTTAACATTAGTGTTAGACCATTAACATGAATTATGTATTTATTAAGTGTTGCTCTGATAAACACAATATGGTGTTTAAATATAAACACTTGTTTTTGCAGTGTACAACGTTCCGACGACCGACGTTTGTATTGACGTCAATTTTCTGATGTGCCCACTGGGTGCATTGTGTTATGAATATCGTAAATGCACTATAACCATGTCAAAGGTCAAAAAGATAGCACTCCAAGTTGCTCCAACTCGCTGTGTCTCCGTGAACTTTAGTTTGATTTTGAAATTGAACTGCGTCACCACTGCACGGTATACGTGCAGTTTTATTCCTGGGAGTGACAATTTAAGCGCTGTATAACACTGAAGTGAACTAAAACTCGGACCGGCCGAAAAGTGGTAAGCTTTTATCTTCTTTTTGTTTTTCAAAGATGCTATTTCGATATGAACATTTATTTGCAGTTTCTATGATTTTTAAGTAGATGAGGTTACAAAATGTTTAAAATTATTTCAGTTTTGGCCTACGTAGTGAAAGAGCACATTAAACCCATATTATAACATTTTTGTAAAAATAGATTAGTATTTATTTTCCATAAAATATTAGCCTTTACTGTAAGATATGTCCCTTTTAATTTTGAGCCGAACAAGTGAGGTAAAGCTTAGAAAATTGGAATTTACTATAGGCCTACTAGCAATCTGCAGTTACTGTCCGTTTTCCTATACACAATACACAGTGCTCTCACCATTGACGCGTGACCTCTACAAATAGTGTATGTTAGAAGTATAGGATATTGCCTAGTTAACGTCACTGTGTGAAAAATAACCGGCCAATATTTAATGTATTCTCTGAAATTCTAGAAAATATTGTTTTGTAACATGTCCTAAATTTTTAGGTGTTTGGAAATATTCGCACTTTGGTGTTTTAGTGTAGGTAATAGGACATTGCCTAGTTAACGTCATGTGTGAAAAATAACCGGCAAATATTTAAAGTATTCTCTGAAATTCTAGAAAATATAGTTTTGTAACATGTCCTAAATTTTTAGCTAATTTAGGTGTTTGGAAATATTCGCACTTTTGTGTTTTAGGAAGGATATGTAAACGACAGATAACACCAAAAATATGAAGAAATTATTTCCAAACCGTGTTAAATCAACAACCATTATGTTTCTCATTTTCAAGAATGCTGGTTAACAATAAGCAGACTATTGTCTCATTTCGTGAACAAAGGCTCACATAGTATTGTTACCTTTAGTTTGCTTTATAATCGGTTACCCAACTGAAACTATAATACCAGCTCATTGCGATACCGCACAGGTAAAACAGAAACATGTGTAGTGTGGATTTAACCAGAGAAGATCTTATTTAATCAGTTGAGCTGTTTTCAATGAGTGTTATCTTGGTTCAATAGCTTTTAATGGGGTTTAAGTCCTGCAAAGGTCGTGGTGAATTCTATAGACATGACTGCATCATGGCGCCCATGCATGTTACTCCCGCGGTTGTAATACGGTACGATCCTCTGAGTGTGTGTGTATGTGTATCCGGCACGCCGTGTACGTACTGTGCATACATGTTCGACTATTAAAGGGGTGGTGCAATAATTATGTGTACCCCACCCCTAAGGGGTGGTGCAATAATTATGTGTACCCCCGGGGTGGGGTGGTGAATTCTCAAAATGGTCTGCCAAAATCGCTTGCTCCCCCCTTTTGACGTGCCAAAAACCTTTGCCCCCCCTTTTGATGTGCCAAAAAATCTTTGCTCCCCCCCCCCTTACCAATGCAAGATTTGGGGGAACCTGAATTTACAACCTTAAACTGTCTTACCATATAATGCGAGCGCAGCGAGCAGGAAATTTTGCATATTTTAACGTGTTCCTAACGTTTTCCTACACCTTTTTAGGGCATAATATAGAAACGGTGCCCAAAATATCTGTGCCAAAAATCGCTTGCCCCCCTTTTGACTTGCCAAAAATCGCTTGACCCCCCTTTCGACCTGCCAAAAATGCTTGCCCCCCCTTTTGGCCTGCCAAAAATCTTTGCCCCCCCTATAATTCACCACCCCGGGGTACACATAATTATTGCACCACCCTAATATTTCCATCGTAATAATAAAACGCCGGTTCCATCGTTTTATTCAAAACGAGCAGGAGCACCTCAAGGAAATGACTATCAACATTGAGGAAATGATGCCGCTAGGGGGAAAGGGGGATAGGAATAAAAATAAAAATAGAAACACTCCCCTCCAAATTTGGAAAAGTATACAAAAAAGTCCAAAAATATCAAATTGGGTTTTTTACGCTTTTTTGGACAAAAAAGGTCCAAATTTTGGGAAGAAAGTCCACTTTTCACAAAATTGCCCCCCTCCCCTTGGAAAAAAAAAGTCCACTTTTTCAAAATCAGCACCCCCCAAATGAAATCCTGCGTACGGGCCGTGACTCCCCGCTCCTCCTCTCCTTGATCGCTACTCCGGGTTGTCATCATGTCATGGCCACTCTGTATTTTCAGTATAGCTTTCAGTGCTGCTGATTTTTTCCAGGCCTTTTTATGCCAAGTTTTGTAGGAACGGGTCACATTTAGCGTACTCGGTGAATAGGCCTAAACACATTATTATCAACAGGTCTTCGAACTTCTAGCTGACCTTTAAATAATGGAATAAGCCTACATTTTGCATGGCAACCAGGGTTCCATCTAATTCATTGTGTGGGTCGCATGACATTATAGTGTGTTCAATAGTAGGAATTTTTCGAACGTTGAAGTTTGTTTAATAGGGGCGCACCATTTTCACTACCGGGGGGGCTGGAAATTGATGAGGTCGGGTAAAGGGGTTTTTTTAATGTCCCCGGGGTTTGTCTCAAAAGAATAATCATTGATAATAGTTTATAAAAATCGCAATCGTCATTTTGGGCATTGCTTTCTATCAAAAGTTTTTCATTGATGTCATGAAAATAAAATAAATATATATGGCCCAGATACTTTTAAAGGCATAAACACTTCATTTGAATCAGCCAAAATGTCGTATGTTTGTAGGGAAACAGAAGCTAACAGAGCAATGTTGAATTAATTTTTTTGCATTAGGCCCTACCCCCCCAATGTAGAGCTAGCTGTACAAGAGATCAAGAGTAGGCCTATTGTAAGTTTTCTTTTACCTCATTACAAATGAGCATAAAACCTTCCTGACAGTTGTTACTACTAGTATTTCATAATTTTTGACAAATGAAAAAATAAATCAAGACAGAAATCGTATGTAGGCCCTATATACATTGAATACCGGTAGGCTATTCCTGGTGACAGGGCCAAACTTGACCGTCACTTATGACCGTCAAATTCAAGAATGAGCTGTTTGTTTGATATGCTGAGGAAGTAAAACAGGAAACTATTAAAGACACGATAGATAATCATGCAAAACAGAGAAAAATATAAGGTGACCACTTTGTTAGAGCCTAGAATAATCAAGCGGCGTATATCCCGGGCCACACACACACAATCAACCCCCAATGTTGAGGTCTGTATGTGGGTTTCTGACCACAAAAATATTTGGCCACTTCAATTTTTGCGCGCTTCTTGCGAATTTATTCCACTTTTACACCATACCAGTTTAGCTTCAATATGCCAGAATTTTTGTACCATGAACTTATTCTGTCACCAAAATGTGCTGGCTACATTCACTAATCACTATACTTCAAGAAAATTTTCCAAAACTCATCCCCACCCCTCGATATTTTTTCGATATTTTTCTGCCAGTATGTGAGACAAGTCTCTTTTTTGTGGTGGGGTAGATACGATAATCATTAGTAACCATGGTAACGTAGATTTCTTGAAGTATAGTTGCACCTTTTGGCAACAGAATAAGTTGATGGTAAAAAGCGCGAGAAGCGCGGGTAAAAGTTTGGCATATCGAAGTCAAACTGGTGAAAGATAGTATAAAAGCGCGCAAAAAATGACACAATTTTTAGGCTAAAATTGCCAAATATGAGTTTAATTTAGTCAGAAACCCACTAACAGTCGCCAACATTGGGGGGTGGGTGATTGTTTGGGCCATCCCCCCTATCAAAATATTGGGGGCGGGGGATTTATCAACCCACCCTGGATCTACGCCTGTGATAATCATGCTCAAATCACAAATTGTTCAACCCAATAAAGACCTTCATTTGCTCTGTATGATGTTTGACCAGGTTGACACAGCAAATATGCATAACAGAGTTTATCATGTTTAGTGCGATTGTATTCAGAAATCACGATTAGAATTATTGCTTTCATATCAGATAAGGTCTATTTTTGGGGACTTTGTTACCGCACAATCAGTGGCCTGTCTGTCTGGACTTTTCAGGGGGGGGGGGCAAAGAAAATATTGTCCAGTGAACATTTAAAGGCCAAGAGAAAAAAATGTTTGTTTGCCCTCCAGTGGGATTTTTTTATGACTCACTACTGTATAGGAATGGTTATGTGGAAAAATACATCAATACTTCACTTTAGAGTCAGATATCAATACGCAAGATACACCATAGAAATTGATTCAATTAGAATGACTGCATATTTACAGGCATAAGCGTCAATCCCGGGGGACGTGCCCCCCACACACACACACCTTTCGGCAAAATTACCCATTTTTTGTTCTTTTCGGTCATTGTTTATTGGAAACATTGATGCATGAATGGATAGTTATAAATATTATAATGAGTTTACAGTGATTTTCTTCTTAAGAAAAATGTTGTTGGCCAAATTTAGCTTTGAAATGAAATTTAGACACAGAAAAAGTAATAAAAACCCATTAAAATAATGAACTAAAAAAAATTGCAATTAATTTGACGCAATTTTATATCCAACTCCAGGTTTTTACCGAATATGTATTTAAGAAATAGTAGGTCTACTAGGAATCTGCCCCCCCTGTTAGGCACGCCACTGATCATTAAACGAGCCCCAACTTGTATCGATCATTTAAACAAGAAAGGTCTTTAAAACTGACAGTGCGTATTCCATAGTATTTAGTGGCTCAATATTTAGGGATAAGTTTTGGAGCGCGCCACTGGTAGACATGGTAAAACATACCCAAAATCTGCTTGTCCCCTCCTAAATATTAGTGCACTGAGATCGGACCCAATGCAATACCGTAAACGTTCGCCTAATGGCGCTTTTGGATTCTTAGAAATGTGAGAGCGCCATCCTTGTAAAATCTCAACAGCATTAATGATACGTGTATGTTAAATTGAGCAACCTGGACATAATGCCTCAGAAAAAATATCGTGACATGACCCAATACTTTAGGTCACTAGGTTAGTTGCTAGAGCAGCAGATGTTTTGGGGTTTCTTCAGGTATTCTTTCTCAAAGTGCCATTTGACTTAATTTGTAAATCGATTCATACGTTATACCTAACTCATTTTGGTAAATCTTTTTATAACATTGTAATTTCTTCATTTTTTTTTAAATATTCTTCAGTTGAAAATTACACCCTGCTATTGTCTGACCCATTAGCTCAGTCGGTAGAGGGTGCGCCTTGAATGGTGAATGGTACTTGTTCGAATCTTGATTTCTGCTCCCACTTTTATGTGAAGAAGGGTCAAGAAATGTTTTTGGATTTTGTCCCCATTTTACGAATGAATATTGTGAATTGTTTTTAATTTAATTTTAATTTTCTTATTTTTTTTAGATAAATAGGCACTGCGAACAAACGGCAACAAAAACCGCTGACAAAATTTGCTCCACCTGCTACCTATCAATGCGTGATATATTCCACTACATTTAACAGTTTTGAAAAATAGAACGGCCTCAATGTTTCAAATTGTGTAACTACATTACTTTATTCATTTATGCATTATAAATGATCAGCTATTTTTTTTTTTTTTTAAGGATCGAACCCAAGTAGATCAGACCATTTATCATATAACTATTAGACCACGAAGTAGTTACGTAACTCCGTGATGGTATCGGAACCAAGCACTGTTTGTATGGCGATCATTACGATCACGCTATTTTGGTATGCCTTTTTCTGTACTGATTGTTTCGATCGTGGTTCATTACTTAAGCGCGTGATCCCGTTGACATAGTAACATTACGTAACTTCGATACCGGGCTTCGATACTGAATAGTTGTTGGGGTATTGTGTGCCTTCCAAAGCGCCTTATAACATGTTCTCATTGTGTTATGGAATCCTAGCCAGTATTCAATGATAGCTATAGAGGCCTTGCGTTTATCGATTGGCTCCAAACAAAGGATTTGAACCGGTTTCTTCCCCGTAATCATGGCGCAGTGCAGTCCATTCAATCAAATGTTGTCATCAACCTATTTGATCGTAGTGCATTTTGTTATGTGTGTAAGACAAACTGTCGCGGTAGATGCAATCATGCTTTTGTTGAATGCATTTGAGTAGTCCGCCATATTTACGGGATGATACGTCATATGCACAGCCTCTATTCAGTTGGTCGTTGTATGATTTTGTTCGTTCACTCATTCAAATTTTATTTATATCATTTGAAGACTGAGCCTATTATGATACATCCTCCGTGGAACAGTTTCAAACAAATATAGCTAGGGATTATTGGGGCAGAGGTCATCTTTTGAATCCTCTTAGAGGGCTATCATTTTTTTCGGAAGGGGGTCCCAAATTCAAAAGTCTGCGTCAATAAAATTGCGCACACCCCCCCATTTCGGCAACAAAAATTTTATGATCCCAAACCCCAAAATTGTATTGAAATCAGTCTTTTTGAATAAAATAACACACTTTCTGTGCTCATCGTGTGACTCCCTACATTTTGGTCATAAAACATTTTATGACCCCATCCTATTATTCTTTCCAAGACTTTTTGACCCCCGTATATTTGGGACCCCCCCTTTCGAATAAAATGATATACCTCTTATGACCACTGATGCATAGGCAAGGACACTCGCGCGAATTGAAAGACTTGTCGCACACGACAGTTCGTCTCACACACATAACAAATGCTTATACAATCAAATAGGTTCATTACAACATTTGATTAAAATGAAAGGATAAAAACAAAGCATAAAAAAGACACATACAAGATAAAATAATAAAATTATATAAACAATGTTAAAGATAAAATAGAGAATAAAATTTCCTCAAATCAGAAAAAAAACATTGACAGACATCATAATCAGTGTCAGAAATTACTGCATGAGATTCGAACCATCAATCTTCTCCACACGTTCTCTTAATCCTCGCACTATAGTCTAATGCTCTGCTCACTGGGCCACAGCGTATCAGGTGAATGATTATCGCATTATCATGAACAAGTTTGTTCGATCTTGTTCATAATTGTATGTGTCGATAGGTTTCACCCTTTAACTACACGTACCCTTAATGATCAGTGATAATAGTCGGCTTTTACAGGGATGGCGCTCTCTCATTTCCATGCACTCCATAGCGCCATTACACCTTTGTTTCCAATGGACATTTTATAGTGAAATGTCATTGTACAAGGAATACATAAAAAAAAATTCCACATAGCCCCTGAATGAAAAGTATTTAATTATCTTTGTAATCACTCAAAAAGCATTTGGTGTGAATTTTACATCTGGACTAGAGGCTATTAAATTTTTATGTACCTTTTTATTTTACATGTAAAGCCTATGGGGGTGACGGTTAGAAATGAACGGCAATATTGAAAAACCCTCATTTTGGGCCATTTTAGACACTAAAATGCCCATAAAAAAAGAATAGCCTCTAGTTCGGATGTAAAATTCACACACAATGCTACCTGAGTGAGTACAAACATAATTAAATACATTTCATTCGGGGGCTATATCAAAAACAAAAAATGTCCTATACCCTAATGGTTATGGAACAAAGGTGATTAGGCGAACGTTTACGGTATACTGAGTTAAATAAGTAGTAACTGGACAATGACCTAGTGTTTACCCACACCACATTTCGCCATAATATATTCTAGAAACGCTTGCTGTTAGAATAAGAAAAATTTTAATTGTAATTATTGCACAGGTCACGGCGACCCTGTGACCTTTCCGGAAAAAGCCGAGTGGCAGGTTTTTCAAATAAATATTTTCTGTGTAAAAACTGTACCATCAGATAGGTAATGGATAATATGAATATTAACTGTACATCTATCACAACAATTTTTGATAACAACTTGCGTCACAATTGATCTAGTATAGAAGGTAGAGAATTTATTTCAATCTTATATACGCCTTTTTTTTTTGGAATTAAGTGAAAATTAATTCTGTAAAAACTGCATTTTTTAATGTAATTTTCACATTAGACCCGACAAAAGATTACCGTTTTGTTGTTATGATAATCTAATCTTTTGATTTTGTAAATAAAATTAGGGTCTAATGTGGATTTAGGATGCAAACTGGAACAATCCAATGCCTTGTCAAAATCATTTGCTTCAAAATGGAGTTCGGATGCACTTCGTAATACAACTTCCGCCACTGCGGGAAACCACATGCACAGCAGAGCACATGGCCGATATCAAAATCGATTTTATGTATTGTGTATATGTAGGCCTATTCATAGGACCCTCGTATTAATTGTCTCTATGCGCTTGAGAATTCAACAATATAAATAATGGTAGCTTTATTATAATACACATTAATGTTTTAAGCAGATAAAATTCCAAAATATGATGCAGTAATGAAGTTGCGATTTATTAATATTATAGGTATAAATTTTCACGATGATACTATCAAGTTCTTCGTGGTCGAGCGGTCTAAGGCTCTGGACGTATGGTATACGTGATACTAGCCAAAGCGGTGAGCCGTGAGTTCGAACCCCGCCTCTGCCAAACTTTAAAAAAATTAAAATTTTACTTTTTAAAAATTTCATATTGGGGAAATGTGACTGGGAGAATTTATGTATGGCGTGGAGTGGTGTGGTGTTTACCAGGCCTATGATATAAATAGGCCTATATGTATATTGTAGGCCTATTCTTTTCTTACTACAACATATTATTTCACTCTTTTCAGACCATGGGTCACGTCGGCGTCGGGTTAGCGGTCTTTTTGTGCCTTTTATCCATGGCACGCGGGCAGGACGATCCTTTCAATTCGCCTCTCCGATGTACAGAGTCCCCTCGTTGGGACATTAATGGACGAAACCCGGTAACAGATGGGAAGGGAAATATAACGTTGGTGGCGCTACTAAAAGCTAGCTGAGGGTTCTGCGTAACGCAGGCGGGAAAGTAAGTACAAAGGCACTGCAATTTCTTTCATCCACACAACAAAAGATCAAAGTACATGTACTATACACTTGATCCGTGAACTTTTTTAAAGACAAATTCTTGTTGAAGTTGCACATATCTCCTTACAATGCACGGCTCAATGTTGCATTTTCAGCTCAAGTTCTCCTTTTAGGTTTACATTATTTTGGCTCATATTAATGCTCTGCTTGCTAGAAATAGACTTCAACGTACAAATGTTTTGAGACATTTTCTCAAAATATCACAGCCGTACCAATATACTATAGGCTTGTTTGTACTCATTTTGATACATTTTTCATGCTGATTCCAAATATGGTCATGAAAATATATAATTGTGAAATTTTGTTGAATTAAGAGAGTTAAACAAAATAAATATCAATGGTATTGCAATGTAAAAAGTACCACAAATATCCCCATAACGCAGGCTTTAACACTTTTAAAGACCGTTATTAAACTACAGACACAATGGACTTTAATAAAACGATAACCTTGATAAACCTTGATAAAAGCTCTTTCGGTAACAACTGGTCTTTCCTGTAGGCCTATATCCTAAAGTTATTGTAAAAAACATCAAGGCCGCAAGCCCGGCAGGTCTGAGGCCGGAAACTCCCATCATAGTGAGGACTTACAACTGGAGTTCTAATATATTGCTGTACTTATCATGCTTATAAGCCCTTATAAACTATAATACATGTCTTATATTTTACCCGTAACAGACTAAACCTCCTGCGAAACCAACTGCAAGATGAAGGCATCTTTGACATCAATTTTGTCATCATCAATGCAGGTGATGCCTATTCTAAGCTCCTCTTACACCGCCTCAATGACCAGGTTGACTTCCCTGTACTTCAAGAGCCAACCTCGGGAGAAATATGGAACGCACTATATGGCGCCAAAGACGACATGCTTATATACGACAGGTAGGCCCCCTATGTTGGTGGTATCAAATTACATAAAAATATTTGTTCATTTCGGCTGTCTGAAAACTTTTCAGATAGATAAATAACAGTGACAATCAAACTGTATCTTGTTTTCCGTATTCTGACACGGCACTTCGATTTTGAAATCAAAAACCCCATACCGTAAAACCTCGTCTACAAGCATATATAGTGTTTTTGATGAAAGCTAAGTTCATACGAAACTAGCGTATAAATATGCCAATACAAAATATTGGTCTTACAATAATACTTGTTCGTATATGCTTGGATCTGTCATTTATTTGCTCAAACTCCATAATGGCACCGGGATTAATTTAGGTTTCATCAGAAGCACTCTATATGCTTGTAGACGAGGTTTTACGGTATTGTGTTATCAAACTCATAAACCTATACACGCTCTTGTCAAAAGACTCATTCTCCTTGGAACCGTCATCCAAAGGAAGACCTTTTATTTTCCAACTTGGACAGTGGCGGTGCCACGGGGGACATGGGTGGAAATGTCCCCCAGTCAGAACTCTTGCCCCTCTGTTTCCCCCACACCCAGTAAAAAAACCCAAATTACGAAAATTTCCACTGTTTGCGGCAATTTTGCACAAAATTGGTTGGTTTTGCCCCCCCCCCATTCACTTCCACCCCGAACCCCCCCCCAAGCATTACGAAATTAACCCATTGTCAAGATTGAGGGATCAGCTTTATTCCATAAGCTGTATAACACTAAACTAACTTGCATCATGTACATGAAGATAAATGCCGTACTCTTTTTCACCTTCAGATGTGGACAGGTCACCTTTCACATTCGTTTGCCATATAGCGACCTCAGGCGAACCTACGTAGATACCTTACTACGAGCTGTATACAATGGGGTAGCTAATTGTAACAACTGTCCTCGCACGGAACCAACTGAAGAAGTACTGGGAACCACCGAGTTGATGATCACTGATTACGTCACAGCAGTAACACCTTTGAATGACGTCATGGTAACTGAGGTAAATATAAGTACACAGTAAAAATTTTAACCCAATTTCGGATCAACTAAAGGGTTCCAAAAATACCCCCCCCCCTAAAATTACAAATAATTTCTTCGCATAACTTGACATAGGGCCTATATTTTGTTGATTTGAAAAACTTAAAAAACCTGTGAAACAAATTTCTGCATGTCTAGCCTCTCAAAGTTCTCCCTTCTCAAAACCATTTTTCTTTGGTCAAAGTTAATCATATTTTCCAAAAATGATGCTTTCAGAAAAACTTTTCAACATCCTATACAATTGTAAAATTACTAAGCCTTACAACCGTACACTCAAATTATCAATGAGTGACCATGGTGACAGAGCCCAGAGAAGAATTATATCCAGTGGCGTAGCTAGGGGTTGCGGTGCCCAGGGCTAAGAATACATAATGGCGCCCGATACATAATGGCTGAGATAATGGTGCCCCCAATATTATTAGTGAAAACAAATTTGCACAAATTGGGTCTACCACCAATTAAAAAGTTGAATAACGGTCTTAGATTGATCTTTCAAATGACATTATGCTGAAATGCGCGCGAAGCGCGGGAAAATGTTGACTTTCATCGCTTGGGGGAACGCAGAATCGATGCTGAATTGGTCAATTCGGCGCCCCCTTAGGTGGCGCCCAGGGTACGTGCCCCATGCCCCCCCCCCTCGTTGCTATAGCACGCAGGGCACTAATTTGATTTTTAATTTGATTTTATATTTCCAGAAGGAAGATGAAGTTCCCGATGAAGGCGAAGATACCATCGCAGTCCAGGACCCGCTCCAGCCTGATGAAGGACAGTCATCCATCGATCGAGATTCCCCTATAGTTGCCAAGCATTCCGGTCACCACTCACGTCGCCACAAACGCAGACATTGATCACATCATAGTAAAATATATGTAAACGACTGTATGAATTAGGTCTCAAAGATTCTTGATGCTGACCAAAATCCTGACAGGACGCTCTTGAGCTTCAAAGTAAAGACGAGACTCAAAATCTTGTTTGATCTTGACCAGGTGCAACATGATCTTGACAAGACGCGTCTGGCACCCCCTGATCTTGACAGCAAGATAATGAGATAAACAATATCTCGTGATCTTGCCAGGAAGATCTTGACGCCAGATGACCCTGACAACAGCAGCAGCAGCAACCCCAGCAGATGCCCACACCTTCTCTTGTTGCCAGCATCGAGCATGATATCAACGGTCTTAACCCTGTATATGAAGTAGCTGCAGATGATGAAGCGAAGAGTAAGATTTGATCATGACCACAAGCTTCAGGAACCATCTGATCATGACCGGAAGCTTCAGGAACCAGTTGATCATGACCAGAAGCTTCTGGATCCACCTGATCGTGACCAGAAGCTTCTGGATCCACCTGATCGTGACCAGAAGCTTCTGGATCCACCTGATCGTGACCAGAAGCTTCGGGATCCACCTGATCGTGACCAGAAGCTTCTGGATCCACCTGATCGTGACAACACAGTTTGGGTACCCAGTGATCTTGACAGCAGGCTTCAGGCAGCGAATGATCATGACCTCATGCTTCAAATATTCCGTGATCGTGACAAGGATCCATTGTTGTTGACAATCAAGGTACCTCAGAACCAACGTATTCTGTTGAAGACCAGCTCTGATCATGACAGGGAGAATCTAGTCAATTGCAGCAGGTCCCAAGCACTTCTTGATCTTGACATCAAATGCCAGGAACACCCTGACAGGAACCATCCAAGACATCGTGACAACAATCTCCAGGGACATCCTGATCCTGACAACAAGCTCCAGGGACATCCTGATCTTGACAGCAAACTGCAGCTTCAGGTTCCCAGTGATCTTGACAACAGGCCCCAGGGACTTCTTGATCTTGACATCAAGCTCCAGGTACCACATGATCTTGACAACAGGCTCCAGGGACTTCCTGATCTTGACAGGATACAACATCCACCAGCTGATCTTGTCAACAGCTGCCCATTTCACAAGAATCCATATCAGGTGCAGCATGACCGTGACACAGCCTATCAAGCATGCCTTCTCTTTCTGAAGACAAAGCAACAACAACATCAGGTGCAGATGAAGCAGTTGCAGCAAAGGGACTCTGATCCTGACAAGGAAGCGGTTTGTGATCCTGACAAATGTCCATGGGATGTCAATGATCTTGACCTCATCAAGGAACCAGTTGATCTTGACAGGACATTGGTGGTAGAACATCGTGACCATGACAACAAGGGATCATGACATCCTGTTCTTGACAAAATGTGGATAAAGCGTCTGAGACACCCTGATCATGACCTTTGACATCATGACCATGACAGAATCTGGGTGACCCGGAAGCACTGCAAACCGGGACAGCATGACCGTGACAACAGACAACGTCTGTCCCTCAGATATCTGCGTTCTGGACCATTGTCAATGCCGTCAGCACTGCTGTGTCCGCCATTTACTCGCTGTTTTAAACTGTTAGAACCCGGCTCATAAGAAATCTATGAAACTACGAGTAGTGTCGATTTATTCAGTAATCAAATCTGATTGATTTAATATGTTTTTAAAATCACTTCAGAAGTTTACAAGATATGCATGTATTACTCACTTTGGACAGTCCATATTTTAATTTAGTTCACATGGTTACTGTTTTTTTGCCTCTTTTTGTTTATTTTATTTTATTTTTTTCCCTACATAGCAAGCTTTTATATTGTAATACATGCAGACGATTGCTGTGACTCGAATTACTCAAGTAAAACAATCACAGCGTTAGGTTGGGACATTTCACCCGACTTACCCGGGTAAAAAATAAAGAAAATAATTAAATATCCAAAGCTAACGCTAAATACGGCACCTCCGCCTAATGACGAATTCACTACCCGTCCTTCTGAGGTGATTTAAAATCACTGCTGAACTGAACACAATCCAGTATCGATAACTCAAAAATCATGGAAAATCAACCAGTCATCCTGACTCTCATCCTACGTAACCTTTTGACCTCTGACCTATGATGACACTCGGAGAAACTCGGGAGAGATCTGAGTGTTTGATAAACCAATATCAGAGTCCTCAAAACGTAGCGCAGCTTGATGACAGTCATGTGGCTTTGTACATTTTGTAAATAGGCCTAGGCTTAAATAACATTAAGCTACACAAACCTTATTTCATTATTTTCCCGATCTGGTCAAAATGCTCTGAAAGTCTTATTGTTATTCATTTTTATTTGTTCTGTTGTTTTATTACTCGTTAAACTTCAGTCCTTTTTACGGTGTACCATGCGGTCCAATATTTTCCCAGAAAAAAATATTTTTCCCAGAAAAAATATTTATCTTTCGTCGAAGTAAAACAAATGCCGTTGTGGTTACATACAAAAGCAAGTGAATTGACATGAACTTAGCCTACATTTTTAAGATCGGAAAGGTACAAACAACTGGTATTTTTAAGTCAAAGTTTCTGGCCAAAATTTAGAATCTTCACTTACCATTCAGCATAATAAGTGCTACCATAAAACACAAATTCCACGTACATAGGAAATGTATAGTGTCATTATTTTTATCATGATGTCATGTAATACAGTGATTTTGGTATACATGCTTATAAGCTTTTCAGCTTGTCTTGAGCATTTTGCTCGAGTCTGGTCCCCCATCAGCACCTAAGTGTGTGTCCGCCAGGACCGCCTTATTTAAAGAAACAAGCCTAGAGTATGCTTATCAAGACATTTAGGCGTATATATACTCCGGAACTATATCCAGTAGGTTACTCACGCCACTACAACCATGAAAACTTTCACAAAATAATATCTTCTTGAAAATAATGAAATCAAGTTTAACACTTTGTAATGTTTATAATATTGTGATGTAATTAGTCGATGAGAATAATGAAAAATAGACTACATTAAGCCATCAGCAAAACCATACCTTAAGGCTTGCTGTGTTTTGAAATGCATTTTTATTGTGTATATTTTACATAATACATGACGATTTTTATTTATACATATGTATAAGACCAGCCTGACAATTGTTTTAATATTTGCCTCCTGTATTAATGACCGGTTCCTGTAAAGTCACCTCGTGGTGAGTCGGGTTTCTGTGATGTATGGCGGGACTCTGAGATTAATGCAGTTGTATCGCGGGTATTCATATGTGTAATGATAATTCCTGAATAAATATTTGAATTGAAGCAAAATGTGTGAAACCTTTGTTTTGTTTTGTTTGTTTCAATTTGTTTGTTTTTGGTTTTGTTGTTGTTGTTATTGTTATTCTGGACTATATGTACAATGTGAGGACAGTAACACATTTCTATGGTGTTAAGCTAGGTCACTGGGCTTTCTTGCCCTGCGGGGCCCTTCTATATTGGAACTCACTTGGAGTGTTTAGTCGTCGCATGGATTGGGCCCCCAGTATCAACAAAAAACATCAAAGCCGCAGGGCCGGCATGCCCGAGGCCGGAGACTCCCATACGACGACTACACTCAAAAGTTTCAATATAGAAGGGTTCCGCAGGGCAAGAAAGACCAGTGACCTGGACACCATAGAATATAATGTTCTACTTTTTAAAACTTTACTTTACCCCATAATTTCCATATTCTTCAAACCCTGTCCTCTATTTAGAGGCTTATTTATAGTTTCAGCTTCTTGGATGTATACATATTTCGCGGTTAGTGGTTCTTTGTTGCCCTGCGGGGCAATATAGTTGGATATCCAAATTTAGCGGTAAGTAGTTCTTTTTTTACACCCCATAGCATTGAGGTCAACCAAGGTCAAATGTCATCTAAGTGCTAAATTTAAACTTCGCCCGATTGCGCTTAAACTTGGATGGAATCCTTCATATGAGGAGAGCACGAAAAAAATGAAATCAAGATCATCCGAGGTCAAAGGTCATCTAGGGGCTGACATGTCCTAAGTCAAAAGGGTCATCAGGGGTCAAACAGTAGGCCTATCACTATCATGCTACTGGTGCTGTCACAGCTGCAGGTGCACTCACCACGGGTACAAACTGGTAATGTACCGTTGGAAATATTTTTTTTGCCGACGGAAGTTATAAAATGTTGACCCAAATTCTTTTTGGACCAGTGCGCTCGAAAATCTAAAAAGTGGGCACAGAGCAAAATTTTATTTTCCAAATAATTTTAAAAGCCCGTTTATACAAGAATTACAAGCGCCATCATGATGGCGCTTGTAACACACGCTCTAATTCAGGCTTAATTCACGAAGTTAAGGATCTCGAGATCCTAACTTCCTGACTTGGCTACATAATGTTTATGTACACAAATTTTCTTGCAGATTAATTCGTTTAACAAAGATATCGTGAAAGGCCTATACATTAACAGTACCAGAACGAAATTACAACACACTGTCAGGCCTTCACATAGGCCCTAATCATGCGTAACTCGCTAACGCAAAATCGGAATCAACTGAAATTTTGGGAATAAGCTTTTTTCGTGGATATCTACTGAAAAATGTCAAAAGAAAGAGGATGCTAGGATCACGAAATCCTCCTTTATTTCAAGAAGTCACTCAAGCGCGGCATGAGTTTAGTTTCTGACTTTAAGTCACGAAAATAGGATCTCGAGATAAAAAGAAAAGTAGATGAACTTGCATTTAAAATAATACGCCGTGAAAATTGAACAGATTTTGAGATTTCATAAGTTGAGATCCTGAGTTGTCTTTACGATTTCGTTATTTCAAACTGGCTAAGTCAAGAAGTTGGGATTCGTGATCGCAAGATCTGAAAATGTGGTCAAAGTCATCAAAGAAAAGTGTTAGCACAGCCTTAGACCCAACGTGATTTATACTTTTCTAATTCCACAGTTCAATTTAAGACCCCATTTCTTTTCAATTGGGTCTTTTCCCGCGATATTTTTATCCCGCGGAATTTGAAAAGTATAAATTACGTTAGGTCTAAGGCTGTGCTAACACTTTTCTTTGATGAATTTTACCACAATTTTTTTTTTTTTCAAATATCTTAAATATACAAGAAAGAATCTAAGCTAATTGAACAGACAGTAGACATGGCAGACGAAAAATCGATTTTCATTACCTTGAAAAATAACGCTTTGATGTTTTGCAAACAGTTCAATGATTCTACGAATCATATACAAGCCTACTTTGAAAAGTTACTCGATTTATTGTTGTTAATGGGTTATGTACGTTTTACAAAAGTGTACATGTAGTCGTTTCAGCCCTCTTTAGGCCTACAACATAACTCAAGAACCACAGGACCTACAAAGTATGTGAATGTGATATTTGAATTCTTCTACACGCTCGCAATGAAATGATCAATGCAATTTTTGCCAACTGAGCTCACTGCTTTGCGCAAGATGCTGTGAACTACTTTACTACCAAATCGCAACAAAATAGTCTTTAACTTTAATTCATACGCCTTTAATATGCTCCTAGGTTTTATATAAGATCCTGTGTCATATATACTGGGGTACCCAAAAAGGTGGTTTTGTTACATTTTGATGTGCAGCTTGGACTCACTTAGAAAATTTAATTAGGTCTTAAATTGAGGCTAATTTATTCTATATTACTCATGTTTTTATCCTGTTTAATTATTTTCTTATGACGTTTGGCATGAAATGTGCCAAGGGTGGTTGAGGATTAGGGGGAGGAGGATTAGTTAGGGGGAGGGATTTGTATCGTAAATTTGATCTAAAACCCCCATTAAAATTTGAATCTAGTAAAAAAAATGTCAAAATGAACTCCCAGACATCTAAACCAAGTCAATAAATACAGAAGGTCATTTAAAAGGCTAATACCGGCTGAGAATGATTGTAAATGTGGAAAAAAGAGATGGGGTTAAATCACACCTACTTTGTGATTGTTTTTGCCCGTACTCTCTCATTTTTAACCGATTTCCATAAAAAAAAAAAAGGTGTCAAATGCTCAGGAGGATGAACCACTTCAAATGAGACGTGTAGGTAAAATGTTTGAAACATTTCATTTTTTTACTATGTAACACAAAAGGTACCCCAGGTTGTGACACAGGACCATAATTATTTGAATACACTTTGCACCCATTGAACCAATGTTCTCAGCTCATGTGTAATTTAACGCAAAAACGCGTTAATACAACGGGTCCTTGGTTTATACGTTCACATGTAGGCCTATAAATCTAGATTAAATGCACTCCTAATCTAGATCTATAGTTGATCTGAATTGAAGTGCTGACATTTCAACATTAATTCTCGTCACAGAGTAGCCGGCTCTCAATATCATAAAACCTTTTAGGTTCTTGTACCCGATCCTTTTTTAGGCCTACAATAAATGGGCACTGTTATTATTTTTAAAGACTTTAAACTAGAGCGGTTACCGCACCATAGCTGACCCATGGAGCTCCGGTTATGCTTTACCACGGTCACCCGGGTCATACCTTCTTGGGTTTCGAGATACCCAAAATAGGAATATTGACTCAAGTCTTATGAGGAGTGTCACCCTGGTGGGGAAATTAATTTTTATTAAATTATTTAATTTTCTATCTTTCATTCGACACCACTTGCAAGTCATACCTTCTTAGGATTTCGAAAAAGGACTCAAATAAGAACATTGATCTGGGTCTTGAGTTGTGTGACCGCGTGGAGAAATCTTTCTCTTTCATTTGACACCAATCAGGGGGCCCGGGGTCATATCTTCTTGGCATTTAGAGATATCAAAAGGACCCAAAATATGAATATTGACCCATGTCTTATGAGGAGTGTCACCCCGGTGGGGAAAATATTTGTAATATTCTTTACTATTTTCTCTTTCATTTGACACCACTTGGTATTTTGAGATATGAAAAGGACCCATTATGAATATAGATCTGGGTCTTATGATGAGTGTCACCCCCGGGTGGGAAAATATTTTTATTATATTCTTTACCATAGAGCTATAATCTCTTTCATTGGGGTTCATACCTTCGTGGCATTTCGAGATATGTCCATTTCAGACCAAAAGGTTAGTCAGTAAGTAACATAGGCTGAGCTGATACCATTTTATGGTTCAGCAAAAAGTAGTTTAGAACCAGACCAGTACATGTAGTGAGAATACCACACGTATATTACAAATCAAACATCGCCACTCTCATCAGCATGCTCAGTAGTGAACTTTAGACTTTTATTTACACAATCGTCTTATGTAACAAAACCTAGTTAATCGTTTCGTTGGACGGTAGCAAAATATCAAGTCGCTACTGATTTATAAATTAACGACATAAAATGGCGTCTTTGGGAAATTGCTTGCGATGGATGGTGCTGTTGGTACTTTCTGCGGTGCTGATTGTGTCGGGTAAGTGTGCAATTTGGCTTATTAATATCATGAATATAGTCATACCGGGTGTATATGCTTGAAAAAAAAACATGCGTAGGAGCTCGTAGGATAGGCCTACTATTAATTGAGTAGGCCTGCCTACGTGTTGTGATCATTTTGATCGTGGTTCGGTTCGTGAACCAGCTGACATGGCATCATCGCTTTTGATGTCACACTACGACGGTGAATTGGTTTTAATATCTCTACGTGAAATTGCGATACAGTGAATTTATATTATACCAAATTTGACGAAAAAGAGACCTCTGGACTTACAAAAAATATCTACTCAAAATTAAGGCCAATTGGCGCAAAGTTTGCTAAACAAATGAAAATTATCACTTTTTCAAGATTTCTTTTTTTTACAAACTTTAAAAAAAAAAAAAAAACACTTCTATAAACCATTCTTAATAAGTTTACACATACTTAACGTGACATAAGGCCAAGCAGGCAAGCAGAATGTATCGTAAGGATTTTGAATACAAAAAGTAGGACAGTTTGCCGGCAGGTCAGATATTTTGTTCAAAGTTGAACACGATAATTATTCTATGTTTAGCTCGTACCTTTACGGATTTCTGACCAAATTAACCTCATATTAGGCCATTTTAGCTCCAAAAGTGCAAATTTTTGCGCGCTTCCCGCGAAATTATTTAGTCCGCTTTTAAACCACATTTCACTAGTTTAGCTTCAATATGGCAAACTTTTTCGCTCAGTTCTACCATAAACTTATTTTGTCGCCAAAAGCCGTGGAATTCACATTACTTCAAGAAATTCTTTCCAACCCTATCCCCCCCCATATCAACGCCACTGTCAGCCCTGCCAAACTTGCAGCCTTAATTATGTTAAGAATATCATTGTGGTCCTGGACCACAAGTTAAATACGCATATTCAGTGATCGTAGCGCAAGTGTAACAAAATAAAATTGTTTATAAATTGCTTAAAGGGGCATTTCGTGATCCACAGCCTCATCCCCCACTTTTCCCAAAAAAGTTGAGATTTTTACACCACTGGATACCTCTGGCTACATAATGTTTATGTACCAAATATTTCTTGCAGATTAATTCGTTTAGCAAAATATCGTTAAATTTGAATTTCGTTCTGGTGCACCAGAACGAAATTACAACACATTGTCTATGGAGCAGTGTAATACACATAATCATGCATAACTCGCAAACGCAAAATCGGAATCAACTGAAATTTTGGAAATAAGCTTTTTCGTGGATATCTACTGAAAAATGTCATAAAATGAGGATGCTAGGATCACGAAATCCTCCTTTAAAGGTGACGATAAGTCATTCAAATTATCATTTGCTATTTTTGAAATGAAAAATTTGGCAAAAAACAAAGAAAATCGGAGTATTGATGAAGTTGACGCCCTATTCAAATGCATGTAGGGTAACTTGGGGCAAATTGGGACACAGGGTAATTTGGGACAGTGATTTCGGAAATACTTTTATACCTTAAAATGGTCACATTTTGCCCATTTTTGCAACAAAATAACTTTGATATAATGTTTATTTATATTTCAAACCGTTTAAAAGTACCATTCTTCATTAAACAGGAACTTCTGAGGGCTGTAAGCTTAACACATCAAAATAAGTATTCCATTTTTTTGTCATGTCTAAGCAGAGGTCACGACTTGTGGCTCAATATCTGAATCAATGGTCCGGATTAGTGTTTCTCAAATTAAAAAATAACTTCTAAGCTACCCTTTCAATTAAATAAGACAACAATTGTAACTTTTTTCTTCGAAAAAAAGCTTTCTTTAGAAATATGTTAAATTAGGGTAAATGGGACGCCATTGATTTACTGTGTGCTAACTCAAACTGTCCCATTTTGCCCCAACAAAAAAAGTCCCATAGTAAATCAATGGCGTCCCATTTTACCCCAGCTGTCCCATTTTACCCCAGCCTCTGTTACAGAAAAATCTTGCAGTGGGGTAAAGTGGGACGCCTTAAAGACACCTTAATAAAATAATGAAGCCGGAGGCCGACCGGCACCAATTTTTGTGAAACGTAAGTCTACTAGACACTTGGTGATGTACCTTTTGTTTTGTAGTTCACTTGTCGCAAGTTGTCGGGTATTAGTATTATAGCCGAGTAAAATCTGGTGGGGCAAAATGGGACATTAGGTGGACCAATTTGCCCCACTTCCCCCTATAGCTAATTTATATAGGCCTAGGCCTAGTGTCAGTATAATATATAAATTACAGATTCATGTGAAATGGGGGTGAAATGTCTTATTTTGGGATATAAATACACAGCTTTCGGCTGAACCACTCTACCAGGTATGTTAGCACATCTATGACAATGACAAAGGTACCAAAACCTGAATTTTGATGATTTTTAGGATCGTCCGGATAAGCAAATCACTGAATGGGCCTTTAAAAGGATTACACTCTAAATTTTGCAACGGATAATGTAGTTGTGACAAATGGTTGAACCGATTATTGCACTGTCTTGATGCTGCGTACTTTGAATAAACCTGTGTACATATAGTGCTAATAATACAATATAAATCCAACAAAGCAGCCATAGGTGTCAATTGTCTTCTGGAAAAAGACTCGTAATTGGTAAAAGTAATTTCTTGGCTATTTATACTGCACTAACACATAACCATGATAATTGTCCCAAAAATACTAACATATACTTTCGGGACAACTATATGTGTTAGTGCACTTTGTCCCGAAAATACATGTTGTAATTTGTATAAATTTTAGTTCTAACAATCACGAGCCCTTTACCAAAAGACAAATTTTGACATATGTGGCCATTTAATGGTAATTATATCATAAGCACTGCATGTACACATGTTTATTCATTATTATGTTTTGATGGATCCAAGTTGTGATAATATTGGATCCAAAACATAATAATGATAAAATTGATGCTTTACGCCCAATATTTATTGGTCTCGCTATGAGTTGTTGTAAAATATTGGACTCGACTACGTCTCGTCCAATATTTTAAAACTCATAGCTCGACCAATAAATATGGGCTCAACCGATCCAATTTTATATCAAAGTAGGCCCTACGCAGCATCAAGAGAGTGCAACAAACGGTTCAACTATTTGTTCACAGAGTTTAGAGTATATAGTCATTTGAACTTTAAAGGTGTGCTTGGAGCTTTATACATTTAGTGACAATTAATTTGAATTGCAATATGTACAGTAGGCCCGAATTGTTTTTAGTTGATAAATATTTTGATATTAAAGAGTTTTAACTCTTAAAATACCCGGATTTATAGCAATTTTCTTTTCTCACAATTTGAGCAGCAACCGTTTTTTCTGATCGTCACAGCTTTTGGACATTTCAGTATTTTAAAGCAACAATAGTATGATTTGTTTTTGTATCTTATCCTGATTTCTTGATTTAAGATTTGCCATCACCTTTTTATCTGAAATATCGCTTATCAGTGATACGATTTTGCATGTTCAATATGAACTTCGGACCTCAACCAGGGATATAACACATAATGCATATTGAGGAGATCATTTGGTTTTCTAAAACAAAGGCGAAGCAAAAAAAAAAAACATGTTCTACGGGCCCGACCGACCCAAAATTTTGAGGTGTTTTTTGTTGTGTGTGTGTGGGGGGGGGGGGGTGTTTGTTTTTTTTCCTAAAAATACTGTGCAAACGTTGCTATTCGATTCCTTAAAACGAATTCCCTTTTTTTTCCCCCATTAATCACCAAATAGGTTCTGTACTATCCATATTCGTTTTTGTCGAGTACACGGTTAACAAAAAAAAAATCTTTAAGATTTTGGTGATATTTTAGGGTTGCGTTTATGTCGGATGCACATTTTCTCTCTTCAGTGAAGATTATATTGGTTTATTGATGCCCATATCATGGTTGCTATAATAAAACCCCGGGAATAAAACGAGACCTCTCTGAGATGTAGGCCTAAAATAAATCACCGTTTTAATATTTGAAGACGAGACACATACTCCATGTGGTTAAAGGCATACATTGGAATAACAGATGTGGAAATATAAACTGACCAGTAGATGCAAGTTGTAGTCCTACTGTATATGTCATATTGGATGGCCTAGGGGAAAGTTAACCCATATTTGCAAGACTAACCTTGTCTTCAAGGTGAAACAAACCTACTCATTTTACCCTCTGGCCATGGGCTGGGCTGGTATCAGATCTTACCCAGGGAAAGATGACATTCCAATATATGCCTTTAAAGACCTCATTTAATATCAGCTAGTATGGATCATAAACAGTTCAATTTATCGGTAACATAATCAAATCTGTAACCAATATTCCATTCCATCATCAGATCCAAAATAATATTGAATCCTTTTAAATTAACAAATAAAACTGCAGGCTTATAGGCCTACTATAATAATCCAACGGTTCCCAAACTGTTGGAATCGGGTAGCGAAAATGGTCACCAGCAAAACCCTTGGGCCGACCTTAGGCCTACGAAGGAAAAAACCATGAAGCTAGCATTATTTAACGTGACGTAAACTGAATCAAAAGAATTTTTCACGCATAGTTTGGTCAGCTGAACGACTCAAACTTTGGTCTTTTCCGCGTTCCACACCTGGATATCTGGTGGTATAAGCGGGGGGGGGGGGCCGTCATAAATTATTTGGCGTAGGCCCATGATAGGTGCATGTTAGTGTTCAGTGCCTATGCATGTCTACAGGTCAAAAGATTCCGTAACATTCATAACACAATTATTTTAAACCTTCGGCATATTCTGGTTATTTTTCCCTAATGGATTTAGAATAGGGATCCATTTCAACTAAAGTATTCTGGTAATTAAGCAGAAAATTAATAAGTATTAAAGCGGAAAATCACTCTGTCGCCATATGCTTATGTTAAATAACAACTTTGTATGTAAATTTGATCTTTGTTTCAATGCCCATTCTGATGTATCAATTGTCACGATATGCCGGTGTTTCGATGGAACCGAGTTGGATTTCATCGAACATGTGGCGGCCCCCTTTTTAAAAGTCCAGTTTTTCGCACGTAACTTGTCTAATTATGTACACTACAAATCATATGCTATTTAAGGCGACGAAAAAAACAAGTTCTACACTCTCAGAAAGAAAGACTTTCTTGTCCTCTATACGGAACTCTATATATAATCAAACTTGTGTGATTTAAGGGGTGGGGTATGAACGTTTGGACAGTATTTATTTTGGGACATTAGAGCACATCAGACATATCGAATTGCATTCTGAATACGAAGAATGTCATTCTGATATCAAATAATTTTGATTTTTGAAATTCGCAATTTAATACACATTTTATGGCAAATCATTAAAATTGATATTTTTGATATTTAACAGTACTTGAAGTAAACTTTATAAATCTGATGATTTATATAAAGTGTATGTAGGTGGGATGAAAAGACGAAGACCATCAATTGAAAATTTTGACCTTTCGTATTGAAGATATAGATTTTTTTTCCCAAAACACCCAAAAAAAATTAGGTCCATATCTTCAATATGAAAGGTCAAAATTTTCAATTGGCCGTCGGCTTTTCCTCCCTGCTACATACACTTTAAGAATATATCATTAGATTTATATAATTTACTTCGAGGTCTGTTATATATCAAAAATGTGAAAAATATCAAATTTTTATAATTTGTCATAAAATTTGTATTATATTGTGATTTTCAAAAATGAAAATTATTTGATATCAGAAAGACATGCTTCGTATTCAGAATGCAATTCGATAGGTCCGAGGTGCTCTCATGTCCCACAAAAAATACTGTCGAAACGCAATAAACGCTCATTTTAGATCCCTTAAGGAGGTGTTCAAAATTAGGAGGCCTCCAAAATTTAGGAGGCCACACGTCCGGTTACTCTTTTAAAATGGATACATCTAATCACACAGGATCGCTCTAAATGGGAAATGTTAGAAATTGTTTTGTATTTTAGTGATGATAAGTAAACAAAAGCATATCCATTTTCAGAAATTAAAATCATGATGCAGGAATCCAACTAAGGCTGATTTCTGAAAAGAAAACTTTTTGAGAAAAGCGCCAAATTTTATTTTCCATGCCAATTTTTTCGTCCATCATAATAGCCTAACTTAACATTGAAATGTCCAAATCGATGAAAACTGTATAATGTTTATATTCTATTCATGTTTTTGAACTTAAACATGTGTATAATAATGGCTGAGACCCTTAAGGGATCTGGAATGAGCGTTTTGAGCGTTTCGACAGTATTTTTGTGGGACATGAGAGCACATCAGACATATCGAATTGCATTCTGAATACGAAGCATGTCTTTCTGATATCAAATAATTTTCAGTTTTTGAAATTCACGATATAATACAAATTTTATGGAAAATTATTAAAATTTAATATTTTTCACATTTTGATATAGGTTTATGACAGTCCTCGAAGTAAATTTTATAAATCTAATGATATATTCTTAAAGTGTATGTAGCTGGGAGGAAAAGCCGACGATCAATTGAAAATTTTGACCTTTCATATTGAAGATATGGATTTTTTCCCAAAAAGACTTAATTTTTTTGGTGTTTTGGGGAAAAAAATCCATATCTTCAATACGAAAGGTCAAATTTTTCAATTGATCATCGGCTTTTCATCCCAGCTACATGCACTTTAAGTATAAATCATCAGATTTATAAAGTTTACTTCGAGTACTGTTAAATATCAAAAATATCAATTTTTAATGATTTGCCATAAAATGTGTATTACATTGCGACTTTCAAAAAATCGCAATTATTTGATATCAGAAGGACATTCTTCGTATTCAGAATGCAATTCGATATGTCTGATGTGCTCTAATGTCCCACAATAAATACTGTCCAAACGTTCATACCCCATCCCTTAACATGTTTTTAAACTGTTTCTAATTTTGGGTCATAAACAGATTTCTCAAATTTTAGGGTTTTTTTTTCGTTTTAATAATATGGGTAAAAATGATCCGAAGTTTGAATTTTGTTTTCCAATTTTGACAAAAATTCGGGATATTTTTAGCTAAAACCGATATAAGACTCTAATTTTAAAAAATCATTGAGTATTTTAACGTCGAATATTTAAAAAGTATAACCGGTGTATAGTGCCGAAATCATGGGATTGCCGAAATCCCGGGATTTCGACAATAAACCTGTCGAAATCCCGGGATTGCGGCAGCTCCGAAATCACAGGATTGTCCCCCTAGCCATAACACTAACCCTAATCCTATCTAACCCTAACCCTAACTATGGAAGTTCTATAATCCTAACCCTATAACTCAGACTCTGTCGAAATCCCGGGGTTCAGGCATGGCATCATGATGCAGTCATGTCTACAGTAGAATTCATCTCGACCTTTGCAGGACTTAACCCCATTTAAAGCTATTATACCAAGATAACACTCATTGAAACAGCTCAACTGATTAAATCGGATCTTCTCTGGTTGTGCACAAGTGTCTGTTTTCATGTGCGATATCGCAATAAAGCTGGTATTATAGCTTCAGTTGGGTAACCGATTATAAAGGAAACGAAAGGAAACAATGGTATGTGTACCTTTGTTCACGAAATGAGACAATTGCCTGCTTTTTGTAAACCAGCATTCTTGAAAATGAGCAACATAATGATTGTTGACTTAACACGGTTTGGAAATAATTTCTTCATATTTTTGGTGTTATCTGTCGTTTACATATCCTTCCTAAAACACAAAAGTGCGACCCTCTCCAAACACCTAAATTAGCTAAAAATTTAGGACATGTTACAAAACTATATTGTCTAGAATTTTAGAAGAGTACTTTTAATATTGGCCGGTTATTTTTCACACAGCGACGTTAACTAGGCAATGTACTATTACCTATAACATTAACTAAAACACCAAAGTACGAATATTTCCAAACATCTAAATTAGCTAAAAATTAGGACATGTTAAAAACTATATTTTCTAGAACTTTAGAAGAGTACTTTTAATATTGGCCGATTATTTTTCACACAGCGACGTTAACTAGTCATATCCCCATACTTTTAACGTAGGGCTATTTGTAGAGGTCACGCGTCAATGGGAAAGAGCACTGTGTATTGTGTATAGGAAAACGGACAGTAACTGCAGTATGTGCTATGATTTCGGCTCAACACCGGCAATAATATAGACTGAACGAATAACCAATTTGCTATCGTTTCGTTTTGATTTCAGCATTTGACTGTAGGCAGTCTGACATTGAAGACAAGGTATGGTATTATTTATAACGTTCATCAATTACCCCCACCCACCTCCCACCCACCTCCCACCCACTATAGGCCTACGCTATTATACTACTGCACATACCCCGTATGGAAGAGTATGCACACACATACACTCCGACTTAAAGACCTGCAACCGTGGACCTTTTTGACTAAAAAAATTCCCACCACCTTTTTTTCCAACGAAGGCGGCGGAATTTCTTCTTTTTTTTCGCTGCCTTTGAGGCAATTTTTTGCCGCCTTTTGGCTAAGTTGTCTTTTTTTTTCAATTTCAACTGGAACAGCACAATCCCTAGTGATTCAATGTATTTGGAAAGGAAAGCTGATATACTGATATTGATTCTGAATCAGATCAAGTTTGATTTGTAATTTGATTTGGCATTTTTAAGAGAGAAAATTTCCAACTTGGTTAAAATTATTAAGTTTTCATCATTGTTTCACCTTTTTCAGTGTGATGAGTATTTTCGAATCGGAGGAGTAAGCGTTTATTTGGAGGACCTCAAGAATGTCAACGAGGTATGTATAAGGGAGGGGCGTGTGACGTTTTCGCCCAGTACCAGGGGTTACCGAGCCAAGTGATGGGGGGGTAGAATTCCGGGGGATCAACACATTTGTCACAAAATTGCCGCAAAAAGTGAAAATTTTGGGGATTTACTAGGGGGAAAAGTTCTGACTGGGGCTACCCGCCCCGTGGCGTCGCCACTGGGTGGGATGTTATGGTCCTTGATAGGTATGAGGTAATTTTAAAATTAAATGGAAGTAGTCCTATAGGCGAATATCACCAATATAAGTAAAAATTCGATAATAAGCATGTGCCTATTTAACGAGTTGCTCGGACAAGAAAGAATTTTTAGGATAGTTAAAACTTTTTAATTTCTTCCTTTAATGTACAAATATCTGTGTTACAGATGTTGTAAATTAAAAGAAAAGAAAATCAAAAAGTTTAACAAACTACCATAAAATTCGTTCTTTTCCGAGCAACTCGTTAATATAGGCATAATGCTTACAATCGAATTTTTACGGTATAAGAAACTATACATCAGCCTAATTGTTAGTATATCCGCCTGCATTTTGTGTTTGCGTATGAAATTTGGTCAATTTGACATTTAGTAATTGACAGAAAATTTGTGATAATAATATGAAAAAGAATAGGTTAAAAACCATGGCCGTCAGATCTAATTTTAAAACATTTCACTTATGTTATTTGTTCTAGTTCACTCCACAATTGGAGGAAAATTTTGCAAACGCCGTTGCCAGTGTAGCTAACGAATACGTTATCCTGACTGTTCTGTAAGTATGCTATATCAACATCTATAATAATAGATTGGGGTTTGGGGTTCAAGTCCCTGCACAGGCAGGTTTGATTCATGGCACGGTGGCCCAGTGGTTACGGCCTTGGACTCATAATCTGAGAGCTTGCTCGACGTGCGTGGGTTCGAGTCCCCGTCCCACCACCGTGTTGCGCCCTTGGGCAAGGCGCTTTACCTCGCTTGGCTCACCCCCACCCAGGTGCAATGGGAAGCTGTTAGAGTTAGTCACAGTCGTTGTACTGATGAACCCTGCGCCATGTGTAGGCTGCAAACGTGGTTCCGGCATAAGGCTAATAACGGCGGAATAAATGTAAAGCGCTTTGAGGCTGTTTACGGCATAAAGCGCTATATAAATATCTACATTTTATTTATATAAATATCTACATTTATTTTATCTACATTTTTGTCCGGAGTTTCTTTCTCCCATGGCTTATCTGCATATAATGCATGTTATGCTTACATTGTAAAATAATGTGTTGCATTACTTATCAAAAGGCTGGGTAAGGAGTAATGGTTTTTAAAAACATTTTATCCAGGTAAACCAATTATTATTGGTGTTCCTTTTATTTATATATCATTCCTTTAGGCCAAAAAAAAAAAACAAGTTTGTTTCCTGTAGCGCGCATTTCGTTTTTGACGGCTTTTTTGCGCATTTAGATTTTTTTTTTTTCACTTAAAAAAAAAAACGGAAAAAAATCACACAAAAATAATATAAAACACTACTGGAGTAAACATTTACACATCACACAACAAACGGGCTTAGTGAAAAATTACTGGAGAAAACATCGCACATTTTTTTAATACTTTATTAATCTGCAGGTTGAAAGGGATCATAAATATTCTTGAATATGAAGAAATGTGATTTTTGTGTGTGTCGGAGAGACCCACTGTAAATTTCCATTCCAATTTGCAGCAAAAAAAGGTTTTTTGGTTTTTTTCATTTGAAGACATGGATTATAAAAAAAAACTGCATTTCGCATTTGACTCTTTTGACCTGCTACAGGAAACAAACATGTTTTTTTTTTTGCCTTATATATTTATAAATATTACTCCAAAATTGCACCAAAGTCCAGTATTAATCAGACAGTAAATATGAGTACAATAACAGCTGAATCATACATTGCCCATAAAATACTATACCGGGGTAGGGCCTACATACTTTTTTGTCGTATGGACAGCTGATTAATTTAGTGTTGTGCGCCCTGAAACCACTTTTAGAACTGTTTGTTGGTACACAAGTGACATCGCTCCAGTAATTGAAAGGCAGCTCTTGTCGAGGATATGTCTCCAAGTGGAGCTTCTAAGCCCTCTCAATAATGTGCAACTTGCTCACAGCGACGCCCTCAAATTTGTCTGAAATTCTACTTTTGATTCTATATTGTAATATCTAATGATGTACTTATGTGAAACAGTAAACATGAAGTGCGTTAAATTAAAATTTAAGAAAAATAATGGCTCCACAGTGCACGTGGCAAGTGTTTTTTCTTTCAATTAACCTCGTTATTTCGGCTTGAAATTAGCAGAAAATTTGTTGAAGAAAACTTTTAGCAAAGCTTAACAAATTTACAATTTGATTGAAATCGTACATTATAGTGTTTAGTTACGTATACTATATATGTTAGTATATATTTTCACATCCGGTCATTTCGTAATATAATCAGTGGCGGCAACAAGAATTATTTAGAGGGGGTGGAGGCATGAGGGGACGGGGAATTTGGGGTGGGGGATCAACAAATTTTGAACAAAATTGCCGCAAAAAGTGGACATTTTCGTAATTTTTGGGTTTCAACTGGGAGAGTACTGACGGGGGTATAAATTTGCCCTCCCCCCACCATACCCCTCCTACCATTACACCGCCAATGAATATAATATGTTTGTTGTTGGCTGTATTCAGATCTGATGAACACATCGCAAGAACAGACGTGGTAGAGGCCAATGGAATGGTTAGAGTCAGCTTCTTCGTGCTGAATCCTTCAGGATCTGTTGTAGTCCCCACTGCATTCCGTGCTCAGGTTTGTATAAATCTATATATACCAAAATACTATTTGAATATCACTTTTAAACACTTTAACACCAGTTTTAACACACTATGTGTTAAATTTTAAACACTTTAACACACTTGTTTTCTGAATTCTGTGCTCAGGTTAGTAAATCTATATAATACCAAAATACTATTTGAACATCACTTTTAAACACTTATAACACCAGTTTTAACATGCATGTGTTAAATTATAAACACTTTAACACCCTCATTTTTACACCCTATATCGCCTGTTTTAACACGTATGTTAAACATGTTAACCCCCCCTCCCCGGTTTCAACACACGAAAGTGTTGATGATGTACTTTCGTTAATAGGCTAACCTAATTTCTTTGAACACACCTACAATGTTTGAACTTTTTTCCTCACTCTACCCCAGGAACTGTTTCTAATGATGACGTTGAATGATGCGAAAGTGGAAGATCTCTTTGGTCAATCGGTCAAGCCTATTGACCCTAAACCTGAAACCTTAGCCATTCCCATATGGGCTATTGCCATACTTGGGTATGTTGGCGTGGTTATATTATGTGGAATGCTGCTCTATGTTTCAAGAGATTGGAGAAAGTAAGTATACTATATGGTCAATCTATAAAATCTGATCTTACTATAATTCAGGCTAATGTAATATGCCAAACACCAGGGGCCAAACAAAAATAAAAAATTGATAATCCATCCTGGGGGTGCCCCCGAGGGGTGTCATGAAATTTTGTGAAAAATGGGGTCAAAAACACCTATCTCCGATGTACAATTCTTAAGTTATAGGCATGTCAAGTCTCCAGTCTCCACCATTCTCCACATGGGTAACAAAAAATCAAAAATACTCCGATTTTGATCAAAGTAGTTTCAAATTGTTCCCCTTGGAATAACATTTTAAATAAAGAATAGTTTGATATATCTGAAGTGTTTTGTTTCACCTTATTATAATAATGATATACTGTTTTGTGTTTTTGTTTCAGGAGAAAGCAACAAGAACTAGAAGATGACTTGGGTATGTCGGATATCGAAAAAGGCAAACCGATGAAAGAAAAAATCCAACTCAATGACGTACATAAGCAAATAGTAGACAAACAACCACTGACGGTTTCTTATTCAGAGGCAGGAGTTCAGACTGAGAAGAAGTGGCCAAAACGTGAATCTAAGGTAATAGGTCAAAGGTTACTTTATTCATCAAAGGCAAGAGGTCAAAGGTTACATAAAATGTAAGAGGTTAAAAGTCATCAAATTCAAAGATGTCACGTGTGGTTTATATCAGAAAAAACCCCATTAATAGTAACATTGCCATTTGAGTGCAAACACCCATGATCCCTCCAACTCGCCTTAACGGCAAATAATATCTGTTTTTATAAACCATAAAAAAGGCTTAAACTAGATCCATGGTCATTGATCATGGTGAAAAAAAACTGTGATTAGAGCCAAAAGATAATGAAGTTATACACTATTAGAACACTGGGTAAAGAACTGGCTGTGTAAAACATTTTACCCAACACTGGGTAAATTTTACCCAACATTGGGTAAATGTTCCCCAACATTGGGTAAATATTACCCAACATTGGGTAAATTTTACCTAACATTGGGTAAATTTTACCATCATTGGGTAAATGTTTCCCAACATTGGGTAAATATTACCCAACATTGGGTAAATTTTACCTAACATTGGGTAAATTTTACCATCATTGGGTAAATATTACCCAACATTGGGTAAATGTTACCCAACACTGGGTAAATGTTACCCAACATTGGATAAATATTACCCATCATTGGGTAAATTTTACCATCATTGAGTAAATATTACCCAACATTGGGTAAATGTTACCCAACACTGGTTAATGTTACCCAACATTGGGTAAATGTTTCCCAACATTGGGTAAATATTACCCATCATTGGGTAAATTTTACATTGGGTAAATTTTACCCAACATTGGGTATATGACTGAAAATAACCCAATGCTGGGTAAATTTTACCCTGTGTTGGGTAAAATGTTTCACCCAACAGGTTTTTTTACCTAGTGTTCTAATAGTGTAAAAGTATAAAGATATGGTTGAGCCATGTTATGGGCTATTCCAGTTGCAATTCATACAACCCCTACGGAAGACATGACCTTATTAATATTACACAAAGGGGTGTAGATTTCAAATGGAGTCACTCATTGATTCAGGTAACCTCATTTGAAATTCACACTCTCTGTGTGTGTGCTAGCCATAGGCTTCAACATGAGATAATTTCTCAAAATATCAAGAGGTACCTTAAGAACCACTGAACCAAATTGAATTGAACCACTGAATTGGGCTTGTTTGTATTCATTTTAACACATTTTTCATGCTGATTCCAAATATGGTCATGCAAATTAACAATTCTGAAATTTTGTGTAAAACATTTGAAACTTGTTGTCTGCAGTCGACATAAACATGGAGAGAGTTAAAGTTGTGTGTTCCACAGGGGGTGTATGGATTTCAACTGGAATAGCCCAAAGAATTATTAAATTTTATCCTTAACGTCAAAAAAATTTGTTTGGTTGACTTTTTAAGACAAAAATTTTGGAGGGTCAATAGGTCGATTTTTTTTCATGGGCTCTTTTTTCCCTCCATTTTGAAAAGGCTAGTATTGACAAATGCTTGCTCATTTTACGGTAAAAAATTGTTTGTTTTTTGGAGTGAATTTAAATGGAAATACTTCTTGTTTAAAAGCAAATGCATTTAATGAATAAAATGAGTGAATAACAAATGTAAAATGTCCTTGATTCTGTCCAAATTTAAGGTTTCTTCTAAAAAAGTGATTAAAAAACCGACCCAAGATTTCTAATTTTTTCGGTCGGTCGCTGAGGGAACCAAACATATTTTTGCCTAATCAATGTTGATGACAATGAATATAATACTAGTATTTATATATTTATTTCAATTTCAAGGAGAAAACAAAGGAAGCTGACCCACCTGAAGACCAAGACCACACCAGCAATGGACATACGGTGCAGGCAACTATCGAAAATGGAGCTGATGATGACCATATCAAACATACTGTAGACGAACAAGACACATCTAAAGATGACCATGGATTACTTGAAGATACACAACATCAGGAGGAGGATGTGAAACCATCAGATGGTGTCGATAATAAAGCATTTGATAAGGATGAGGAGGAGGAGGAGAAGGTGGTGAAGGAGGAGGAAATGGAGGAGAAAAAGGAAGAAGAGGTGAAAACCTCAGATGGTATGGATAATAATGCATTTGATAAGGATGATGAGGTGGAGAAAAAGGAGGAAGAAATAGAGGAGAAAAAGGAGGAAGAGGAGAAGGAGGAGACAAAAGAGGAAGCGGAGACAAAAGAGGAAGCGGAGACAAAAGAGGAAGCGGAAACAAAAGAGGAAGCGGAGACAAAAGAGGAAGCGGAGACAAAAGAGGAAGCGGATGAACAGGAAGAGAAGAAGGAGGAGGAGAAGAAGGAGGAGGAAGAGACGGATGGGGAGAGTAGTGATAACACTCAATTTTAAAATTTTATATAAGTTTAAAAAAGGTGTTATATCATTCCAAATCTGAACCTTAAAGACGACGCCCCACCAGAGCAGTTCTTCTGGGGTGAACCAAACCTGCCTGGTTATCAAATTAATCAGTGAAAAGGTTATCTCTGAATTTGACAGGTGTTAATTGACACAATAACTTTAAAACATCAATTAGCGCCTGTCAAATTCAGAGACAACCTTGTCACAATAACCAGACGGTTTGGTTCACCCCAGAAGAACTGAAAGGAATACTAGTATTATGCAGCCTATATACGATCAATTTGATTGATCAATATCAAAGCCCCTAAATACAAGAATGGATACAAAGTCTTTGTATCCATACAAAGTCTTTGTATCCATTTTTGTATTTAGGATGCCTCAAAGCATGAAGTACACCAGCTTTTCTTTTGCATAAGATTAAAAAAAAATATTGTGATGTAATAAACTGCCAGAGTCAAATGACATATTTGTTCACTTTGTTTGTTTTCTTATTCCTTTCTCTATAAAGGTATTGTTTTAGCCGTTGTCATGCATCTACTGTCTCATATAACACAGGAGACATCATTATTTTTGGCGTAAAACAACTTGGCTTCGCCTCATTGTTTTACTTTAAAAATAATGATGTCCCCATGTTATATGAGACGATAATGATGCAGAATAGATGCAGAACAGTGGCTAAAAACAATACCTTTTATTCTCTAAACATCAGTGGCATAACTAGGGGGAAGGGGGGGGGGACATGCCCCGGGTGCCACTCCAAGTGAAGAAAGTCAAAATTTCAGCACAGAATCAATTGAAAGAACATTTTAAGACCGATATTCAACTTCTAGTAACCAAAATTAATTAGTGGTAGGCCTTATTTGTCCAAAATTTTGCAATTGTTTCAAGAATTAGGGGGGGGTCGCCATTATGTATCCTTAGCCCTTTGGCGTAAAACAACTTGGCTTCGCCTCATTGTTTTACTTTAAAAATAATGATGTCCCCCATGTTATATGAGACGCATAATGATGCAGAATAGATGCAGAACAGTGGCTAAAAACAATACCTTTTATTCTCTAAACATCAGTGGCATAACTAGGGGGAAGGGGGGGGGGGACATGCCCCGGGTGCCACTCCAAGTGAGGAAAGTCAAAATTTCAGCACAGAATCAATTGAAAGAACATTTTAAGACCGATATTCAACTTCTAGTAACCAAAATTAATTAGTGGTAGGCCTTATTTGTCCAAAATTTTGCAATTGTTTCAAGAATTAGGGGGGGTCGCCATTATGTATCCTTAGCCCTGGGCGCCACAGCCCTTAGCTACGCCACTGCCCGCGTCTAAGATATTCTCGGGTGGGGGTACTAGGGGTGCCAATTTTGTTTCTTGCCCCGGGCGCTACCAACCCTAGTTACGCCACTGCTAAACATAACGAAACAGCAATAAAACACATAATACAAGTTCAAGTTTAATACAGTTTTTTGTTCAGTGATACAAACATGTAGCACATTTTTGTTATTAAATTCCTTCTTTACAGGTACAATTGATGTCTGTATATAGTATACATAATTGTGTATGGTACAAGGCTATACAGAAAATTGCTGTCTGTATACAGTATACATAATTGTGTATGGTACAAGGCTATACAGAAACTTACACTTATATACAATATCACATAGATACAGTAAAATACATTTTTAAATACACATCAATAATTTTTTTCCAATTTTTTTTGTAAAACAATAATATTGCAAACCATGGCCATGTTATTTTACACACATTAACAACTCGTCATGTGAATGGACTAGCTATTCCATTTAAAATCCACACTACCCCTGTGGAAGATTATGGAAATACCTGCCACAGAGGGAGAATGTATTTCAAATGGAATCACACATTTGGCAGCTCCATTTGAATTTCATACACCCTCTGAGAAAGATTCAACATGAATCTTCCACAGAGGGAGAGTCAGTTTCAAATGGAACTACTAATGTACTAATTCCATTTAAAATTCATACTCCCTCTGTGGAAGATATTTCCAGAATCTTCCACAGGGGGAGTGAGGATTTCAACTGGAATAGCCCAATGCAAGAAAGTCGTACATACAATGGCTGCCTCATGTTAGATTTTTAAATTACTTTGTAGAGAAATCCAAAAACTTGGTCCTGTGAGCATCTCAAGTCTCACTACCTCCAACGTTTACACCTTAATGCTCTGCGTGCTATCCATGCGCTTCAACGGAAAAAGTTGAAGTTTTGAAATATTTTCTCAAAATATCAAGAGCTATCTTAAGAACTACTGAACCAATACTAGGCTTGTTTGTACTCATTTTAATACATTTTTCATGCTGATTCCAAATATGGTCATGAAAATTTACATATCTGAAATTTTTTGAATTTTAAAAAATTTGAAACTTGCAGTCGACACCCGCGTGAATAAAACTAGTGCTTCAAATTTTCACGGCAAAAGGCAGCTCATGAGCTATTGCATGCACGACTTATTTCACTCACATGACCATTACTGTCCTATTACTATAAAAGTGGAAATTTCACGGAACATTAATTTTCACGCTCAGTGGGCTATTCCAGTTGAAATTCACACCCCCCCTTGTGTAAAATTTTGGAAAAATCTTCCACAGAGGGAGTATGTTTTTCAAATGTAATTGGTCAGATTTAATCATTTTGAAATCTATACTCCCCCTGTTTTATGGCTTTATCTTCCACAACTGGAGAGAGTATTTGAAATGGAAGTTCCCCAAAATGTCTATTCTATTTGAAACTCATACTCCCACAGAGGGAGTATGAGTTTTGAATAGAATAGACAATTGGGAAAATTCTATTTGAAATAATTACTCCAGTTGTGAAAGATATAGGTAAAATCATATTTCAAGGGGAGTATGGGTTTCAAAATCATTAACCCTGATCAATTACAGTTGAAAAACATATCCCCCCCCCCTGTGGAAGATATTTCCAAAATCTTCCACAGGGAGGTATGGATTTTAAATGGAATAGCACATTTCATGGTTCTCTCTCCTAGATGTAAAACCTTTGTTTGTTGTGTCGCTTTCTGAGTTTCACACAAACAAGCTCCAACCTAAAATATTGGTATACCTTGGTGCAAGATAATTCATGAGTTAACCTCCTGAGCACTACCTGCCAATCTAACATTGCCTCTGATTGGTCAATTACATGATACGTTCACTTTAATAACCAATCAGAATGGAGTTTTGCAAATAATTCACCCCAATTTTCTTGTGTGGTGAAATTATTCTAACAATGTTGCTGATTGGGCCAATTGATAATGAAAACTTCTTTTTGGCCAATCGGCAAGTAGTTCTCATGGGGTTAAGACAACTGTATGACTCCATTGAGGAATTAAAAAGCTTACCCAGGGTTCCTGCACCTTGAAGCCTTTAAAATTCAAGGACTTTCAAGATCCAAAAGCATAATTTTCAAGGACTTACCATGCGGTTGTCAAAATTATACTTTTGGCAAAATTCCAATTTTCAAGGACTTTCAAAGATCTTGTGCAAATTTGCAGGACTTTCAAGGCCTTGAAAAGGTGTTTACAAATTCAAGGTCTTTTAAGGACCGTGGGATTCCTAGCTTACATAATAAAGCTTTTACAATCCTCTAAACCACAATTTCTATGCTAATTCCTTGCAATTTTACACAAAAGATAGAACCAAAATATCCCCTAAACAGCAACACTTTATACCAACTTTTTTGAGGGGGAAAAAAGACCCGGCAAAGGTTAGTCAAACTGGAGAGACAAATTTGGTCCAAATAAGGGCTCATGTACTTTATATTATATGCATTTTCATTTTCTTGTCCCAATGTTATATAAATACATTAGAGGCTTTTCACAAAATTAATCAACTTCACAAGATAGGTTTATTCCAGCTGAAATCCATAGATCCTATGGACGACATGACCTTAATCTTCCACACAGGGAGTGTAAATTTCAAATGGGGTCACCTGATTAGTTGACTCAATTTGAAATCCACATGATTAAGGTCATATCTTCCACAGGGGGTGTATGGATTCCAAATCGAATAGCCCATTTAGTGCCATCCATATGCTAAATTCGTAAAATTTGTGACAATGTTGTGCTATAAAATATTACTTTGTGCGTGACAGCAAGGCGATGCCTATAAACAGCATGCTACGCCTCGATGTTTTACTTAAAACAATGATGTCGCCAGCATTTGAAATAAGCCCTATCGCAGTGCAATTTGCACCCCAAAATTCGCCTGTTGCGATACAACTTTAAAAGTGTGGTGCAAAATTGCGATAACATGTTGATGTGTTGATTGTCTGAGATTGCACTTCAAGTTGCTCTGCGTCAGATGAAATTACACCAGAACTTTCAAAATGGTGTGCAAAAGTGCACTCCAAAGTAAAAAAAAAATTAATTTGAAGACTGGATGTCGCCCATGTTATATGAGACAAACTCAGATTTTAGATGCACGACAACGGCTAAAAGCAATACCTTATTCTCTAAATGTCAACTCAGATGCCTAACGGACTGGCCACAAAGGGATCCAATGCAACCACTGGCATAGGAGGGTATTATTGTGCAATTTTTTATGTTCTATATTTGGCAATCTTCCAGACTGAGTTTTACATAAGGGCAAAGTTGTATCCCGTATCAGTAAACATTAAAAAATTCCTCCACTTAGCCCAAATTAAGGATAGTACACAAAAGCTCATGATAATACTTTTTCTTTTAAGTCAACATTGTACACATGGTAATATATATATATATATATATCTATATATATTTGTACATAATGATCGTAATATTTAAAATATTAATACTTATAATAATAATAATAATAAAATTACACAGGATTTTCAATAATAATAACACTTTATATGAACATTTGCAATACACATGCTTTTATAACATAGAGCAAAATATAATGTTCTTTCTTTTATTAACCCCATGGGCACTACTATCTAAGAACTATTTTGATTGGTCACAAAGAGGACTATATTCTGAATTGAGCCAATCAGACATATGGTAAGAATGGTCCAAGGGGATTGAGATTGAAAATGCTAAGATGTATAAAAGCTCTACAGTGATTGGTTACTCATATGTGTACATCATGTAATCAACCACTAAGCAGCTCTGTTAGAAAGAAGTGCCCACAGAGTTAAAGGAAAACAATAATGCTGGAAGAACTGAATACTGAAAACAAACTATATTCCAAACAGTGGCGGCACCAGAGAATAAATCCCAGGGGAGGGTGGTGAGAGAATCCAAAATGTACAAAAATTTGTCATTTTCTCAATTTCTTTAATAGATCGGGAAGAAAGTGGAGGGTCAGAAATCAAAGATTGGGTAAAAATTCCGCCTGTTGCCGGGTGCCGCCACCGATTCCATAGCATTTTCAATTTTGAAAACTTTTGCTGCCAATTCTCAAAATGAAATTGCCACATATATTTGTTAAGGTCCTTAGTGGCCAAACAATCATATTTGCAAATAAATCACAACAGATTTGAGATTTGTGATAAAAGTTCCCGCAAAAATAACTTGCTCTGCGGGATCACAAGTGTCGTCTGCTTTCTCCATTCCAAGCAATTTTGAAGAATGACCTTTGACCTAGAGGTTACATGAAAATATAATCACATGATGCATAATTTTAATGGACAATTTTTGGTTGCAGAAGAAAAGTGCAATCTGATAATCTCATCCTCAAAGAGGCAGTATAGTAGTTACATACACATACATTAAGACCTTTGCTTTCTATGAACCATCCAGGAAAGACTATATCATCAATGGTTTGTGTTGAACATTATGAATTATTCCATCCATGATATCAATGAAATGTAAATAATTGGGTCAAACAAGATGTTTTTCTGTGACTTTTTCTCAAAAATTGTACATTTTGGCCTAAATCTGATGTTTACATGATTTATGAGCTCATTTCCTTTAAAAAAACCCACCATGTACCGTATTGTTTGTAATAAACGCTCCCCCTCTAATAAATGCCCCCCTCCCAATTTTTCTGTGAAAAATTGACAAAAATTCAATGCTATATCGTGTGAGTAAGCTTAAAACTGGCATCAGTGAGTCAGTCTAGGTCAGGGACGATCGGTAAATTGCATGGACAAAACCTGTTATGACTCACAGTTCCATCCATTCCATTTCCTAATTATGGTAGAATTTCACTATAGATTCTTGCTTGATGATGTACTTACGTGTGTAATTTTGATGTATTTACCACAAAAATGATATTTTCCATGGGCGTCACCATTAGTATAGCCGTAAATCCCTCTTTTCTACAGGAGCACCATCGGGAAATTTAACCCAATTTTTAAGTTTTTTTCACTGACAATTCACCTTCATTAAACGCCCCCTTTTGGAAAAATGCAACGCCCCGGGGCGTTTATTACAAACAATACGGTATTTCTTTTTAGTTATGTGTATAACTCGCTATACTGCGCCCTCTACGGTTAAGAATACACACCTCAACAACAAGTGCAGTATTTCTATACATATAACTTGTTTGATTGGCTTTTTCAAAGCATATATAAATATATATTACATTTTATATAAGTATATTTATTACAATTGGCAATTCCAGTTGAAATCCATACACCCCCTATGGAAAACTAGACCTTAATCTTACACAGGGAGTAAGAATTTGAAATGGAGTTTTCTGAATAGGCAACTCATTTGATAATACACTCCCTCTGTGGGAGATTAAGGTCATGTCAGGGGGTGTATGGATTTCAATCGGAATAGCCCATTTGTCACTTAGTTTCTACAATTACATGTTGATAATAAAAAAAAACTTGCAGGAAATTATTCCACATTTCCTTTAATGCCATTGCTTGATTGCTAACGACATGGTCATTTGAAATTTAAACGAAAGACATTACTTCAAAATCATACCAAAGCCATTATTTATCCCTTTGTCCCTGTCCCCACACTCCATATATCTGTGGGCAGGCATGCTCATGTACGCATTCTTAAAAAAAAACACTTATGCATCTCATATCGCAAAATTTTCAGGGAAAAACACCCCTTTTATTAGCGATTGTGCAAATTTTTTGCCTTTCAACAATGCCCTTTTTTTCACCAAAACACAAACAATTCAAAGATACCTTGGTTTGATGAAAGCGATAAACCCCAAGAACTGAGTACAGTTTGCGTATAATTGTGTCCCAAAATAACAATTTAGAGCAATTATATATATACTTGATTCATATAGATGAAGAAAACCATTTTTGTTCAATTTCGCGAATATATATCATGCAATTGAGCAATCAGCAATTCTGTATTAAAAAAAGTCGGTAGTTCACAGGGGGATAACAAAATGGCAGTAAATATGTGTAGACTATAATACCCATGGTGTGTTATGCTCAATAAATGTACTTTTTCGTCACACACATCATATGTACATAATATTAAAACAGCTAGATCTAAAATCTATTTAAACCTAACCTGTAATGGGCTATTCCAGTTGAAATCCATACTACCCGTGTGGAAGATTTTGGAAATATGTTCCACAGGGGGAGTATGCTTTTCAAATGTAATTGGTCAGAGATAGTCAATTCTCCCCATATGGCTTTACCTATATCTTCACAACTGGAGTGAGTATTTCAAATGGAAGTTACCCAATTGTCTATTCTCTTCAATACTTATACGCCCTCTGTTGAGACTTTTTAAAGCTAAATCTTCCACAGGGGTAGTGTGGATTTTAAATGGAATAGCCCAATGAGCTACACCATTTGAATTTGCCATACTATGTAGCAGAATTAAGCAAAGTCTTCCAAATTAGAGGGAGTATGTGTTTCAAATGGAATTGTCAAGGGGTTCATTATTTTGAAACCCATACTCCCCCAGTGTATGGCTTTACCTATATCCTGGATAGAATATTTCAAGTTACCCTACTCAATTGTCTATTCAATTTGAAACTCATACTCCCTCTGTTGAAGACTTCATCTAAATCTTCCACAGGGGTAGTGTGGATTTCAAATGGAATAGCCTTACATAATTTGGTCAGATTGATTTCTGCAGTCTCAAGGATTACTTACAATTTATAAAAAATTATCATAAAACACTAAACTTTTCAATTTAGGTACATTTCAACCAGGTAAAATATCTTACACTTCCCAAAATGCATTTCTCCCATTTCAATTGTCTGTAGTGACTTGTTACATAGAGCAACATGGGTTGATAGTGGCAAAATGTACCTCAATGAACAGAGCACATCCAGATCTTGCAAAATATGTTTAGATCTCGACTATGGACTCAAGTTTAGCCAGTCTATTCTCAACCACAGCAGTGAGGAGGGCCTTCCCATAGAACAATTCTTCGAAAATTCCACATTTAACGACAACAGGGAAACATAAGGAACCTGCACAAAGTAATAGGAGTGTCATATGATGTAATGAGGCGATGTCTCATGTTGCAAAGGATTCTGGGAAGAGTAAGATATTTTCTGTGGTACGTACGACAGCACCTGTGTATTGTGTATGTATAAATATACTAAATGTCCTTGCTGAGAGTTTGCAGTTGATAAAGCTTGACAACATTGGTGTGAAAGTTACTTTTGCACACACATTTTACTATGATGGCAAAATTTGAGAATTTATTTTTTCTCCTCCTACTCGATCTGCATATTGTTATTGAAAAGAGTAAACTGCATAATTTTAATATATATATGTCATATTAAATCTAGTCGCTCACCAGGCTGACTTGTTAGTGTTTTTGGCTGCCCAGCATCAAATTTGGTTGTCTTGGGCTGCCGGGATGGAGATTCTGTAAGGCCCAAAGAAGACATATTACACTTCAGTTTCCTGTGCTTGTAGGTCATATGCAATTCAACATCGGTCTTCAGCAACAAAAAGTACCTCAATGAACAGCGCACGCCTTGATCTGGTAAATTATGGTACTTTTTTTTGACTAGCAACCCCTGCTTTATTAGCCAGTTCTATCCTTAACATGGAGTAGGCATGTTTTATAGTTCTAGTGTGATCATGTGCAAAGAAATGGGAGTGTCATGTGATTTCATGAGGTGGTGTACTGCAGAGGATTCTGGGAAGGGTAACATATCTTCTCTGGGTGGTGCCATCAAATAGTAAAAAAGCCGACCCACTTTTTATTTTCAGGTTATTCTTAGTCTACCACTACTGGGCTATTCCAGTTGAAATCCATACACCCCCTGTGCAAGACATGACCTTAATCTTATATATAGTTGATGTATATTTCAAAGCGAGTCACCCATTCAGATAACCCCCATTTAAAATACACACTCTCTGTGTGGAATACTAAGGTCATGTCTTCCATAGGGGGTGTGTGGAGAGACTGGAATACCCATTATCCTTTACTCATAAACAAAAATCATTGACACACACTTCCACTGTGAGATGCAACTTACACTATGGACCATAATGGCCTCATCCTAATTGCATAGTTCAATAACCTCAATTAAACAATCATACTGCAAAATTTGACCTCAAGTTGCAGAGTATGAGTTTTTTCCCCCAAATTTTCAAAGGTCATTCAATTATTGTACAAATGTATAGAAGTTAAAGAACTGTGCCATGATAGATGAGCATGTTGTGAATCCTAGTGTTACTGCTGTATGCAGCTATAACAGCAACATTACTTTTATATTTTTATATATATTTTTTTTCTTGTTTGCTTTATAAAAAAATAACTTTGAATGAAATAAATAAGATTTGTCTTGTGGAAAAAACCCACATCGACAAATCAATTATAAACTCTCCTAATAGCTACTATGGCAACCGTCACTATGGTAACTGTTGATCAAACGAGCACGTTTTACAACACATCTTACGGAAGTATTCGTTGGTACAGAAGCGGAACTTTTTGACGAGTGGGCAGTACTGGACAGAGTGAGAGTCAACACATGCTGCAAGAAAAGAAAAACAAATACACAAGCAATTAGGAATCATTTCTTTAAAATTACTCAAAATAAATTTTGAAAAAGTGCGCCATCATTTTCAGGGTTTCCAGGTCGGAATATTCATACTTCCATGACTTTTCTATGAAAGTGTAAGATAGGCAAAAATGCAAACAATAATGAAATATGATTGGACCTAAAACAGAACCCTGTGGAACTCTTATGATGATGAAGGTAAACAGTTCGCACCTGTCTAGTTTTATAACCAGATCCATGGCTGGGTACTTGGGATTTATTTTGGACGGGGATGTGCAGCTCCAGCTTCAAAACCCATACACACTTTTAAGGGTAATTTTGCAGGAAAAGGGTACCCATGTCTAAGGATATTTCTTCAAATGTAGACCCATGTCTAAGGGTTTCTAACCAGAGATTTTAAACACAACATTTCATCAAAATTCAAACATGAGTTAATCCCATGGTTAAAATGGGTTAAACTCTTCCAGCGTTAATTCAAATAGGGTTGAATTAATCAAATTGAATTAAGGTTGATATTGAAAAATGCCATCAGAACGATGTGCTCAAATCTAACCCACTGCTAAAAAACAGGACCCATGTGTAAGGATTTTTCACTTGAAAAGATTAGCCATGGCTAAGGATTTCTCATGAAAAACTGACTCATTGGAGCGGCATGTCCCTGTATACCTGACATATGTGAGTACCCACCCTGTATGCTTCACATTGCATATTCCCTAAAATTATTTAATAATCTGCATCTTATACCATGTGCAGCTTACATTCCCAACTTTACGGTACTTTTGTTACTTACTTGCATCGGTATCCGTAGGACAGGGCGATTCACACTGCTGGTAGCGGGCAGGTGCTCGAGACCTACTACACTGGTCTGGTGTCATGACGACGCCTAAGTGACTCTCACAGCGCACCGGTCTTCTCTGCTGACCTCGCCCACATTTAGCCGAACACTGAAAATAGAGGTGAATTGGTAGAATTAAAATGAAAGAGGTTTAACAACGCAACTATTGTACAATCCACCTCACACCCCACTTGAGCTTCCCTTTTTGCAGACCTGGGTTGCCGCATCCATGGTCGATCGATTCCGCTGATCGCTTACTGGAGAAACGATTTCAAAAACGGAAGTACTACGTTTGGCCCCCGCTGGAAACACGGTGACAGAGCCTTCTTTTGATACAGCTATACCAGGGTGACTTTTGACCGTTTGTTTTCGATATTGAACTTGCCGTAAAAATATACAATTTGCTGAATATTTTGACCAAAATTGCACCCAAATTGGCCTTATTTTCGGTCAGTTATGAAAGATTGAAGTAGAGGATATTATAGAGATAATAATTGGGTAAAATTTCGAGGTCAAAAATGTGTTTTTTTGAGAAAATTCGATCTTACATTTCCTGTAACCTCCTGAAAGTGAAAGTTGTATGTAATTGATCAGAAAAGGACCTAGTTTATTTCTGAACAATCGGTTTCGGCGAACCTTTGCGAACATTCTTAAAAATTAATTTTGAAATGAAGCATGTTTTTCATATTTTTGAGGTCACAGCCGATAATTTTGCAATGTTTTGTGCACAAGACATTTCCCGATCGAATTTGGGCTGTGTAAGTTTATCTTGCATGCCATAGCAACGTATGCAACGTCAGTGATGCATGGATGTGCAACAATGACATGACGATTTCTACAGCAATTTTGTAAAAAAGATGAGCTGCTGACAGTGTGGAAAAAGAGAATTTCATCAATCAAAAATAGAATTTTATTAATTTTCAGTATTCTCTTTTTAAGTAATTTCTGGGCCGGGCAATGATGCTGGGTTAAATTGCCTAGGCCTATATTTTAAATGTAATAATATTTCATGATTTGTCTCTAAAATCAATTAATTGTTATTTTTAGGCCAAGCATTTCTCGTAGCTGCTGTGTGCATTTGTTTTTGCCAGAGAAAATGAGTCGCTGGTTTTGCAATGACACATTTGCCCCGGAGAACTGGCCTATTTTTTAAACAAAAATATTGGAAAAAATATATGTTTTAGGTGCTATCATTTTCTTTGGAAGGGGGTCCCTATACGAGGAGAGGGTCATAAATTTTTGAAAAAAAAAATAGGGGGGTCATAAATATTTTGCTGCCGAAATGGGGGTCGCAATTTTATTGGCGCCAACTTTTTGCAAATGTGAAACACCCCCCCTTCTGAAGAAAATGATAATATCGATAGCCCCTTTATTCCAACGTTAATAACATTTGAAGAATTTATATTGTAATTTAACGTTTTAAATAGTTGAAATATTTCATTTGAATTTGTATGTTACGTGACTTGCTGTGCAATAATTTACAAACCGGGGAGGCCTCCTTGTAAATTGGGGGGTCTTCAAACTGTGGGTCCGAGGGGATTTCTGTATCATCATCAAAAACTCCTCCCCATAAAAATCGTCCCATTTTGACCCCATTGCATTCTTTCAGAGCTGGTTCTTTATAATAAAACTAAAACACTTGAACAACAACAGTTTGTATTTCCGCGTTCACGATACTGTGTTCACGCATGCGTATTAACGATTTAGACTATCGAGATTGACCTGATCCAATCGATTTGAACTGATTTAGATGAATAGTCGGCAACTCACGTCTGCACTTTGAAGAGGTGAGCGAGCCATCTCCTCTTTTCTCATCTTCTCTGGTGTGGGAGATGAAGGCCATGTCTTCCATAGGGGGTGTATGAATTTCAAATGGAATAGCATTTTGCTGTAGCGTTCATTGCCATTGGAATTTGATAAACTGGGGCAAAATTACGTGAATATGTACAGTGGATCGTCTATAGGGTTTATTGGGCTATTCCAGTTAAAATTCACACTACCCTGTCGAAGATTTTGGAAATATCTTCCACAGGGGGAGTATGTTTTTCAAATGTAATTGGTCAAGGTTAATCCTTTTGAAACCCAGACTCCCCTTATGGCTTTATCAATATCATCCACAACTGGAGTAAGTATTTCAAATGGAAGTTACCCAATTGTCTATTCTATTCAAAATTGATACTCCCTCTGTTGAAGACTTTAGCTAAATCTTCTACAGGAAATGGAATAGCCCATTAATGTTCTATACCCACCTCATTCCACTGTCCTGCGATCCATTTGGGTGGCGGACATTCCCCGCTGTTACACTGCATGGCAGTTGACGGCCTTTGAGTTTTATCACACATACTTGGTAGGTATGGAGTCCTCCTGTCACTGCTCATACATCGCACTTGTCTAGTTTTATACCCAGATCCACAGCTGGGTACACACTGTAACATAGGAACAAAAGGCAAACAATAATGAAATATGATTGGACCTAAAACAGATCCTTGTGGAAACCCCACACCACTCACTACTTGGAAATCGCAATTGTCTACTTTAATATCCAGATCCACAGCAGGGTACACACTGTAACATAGGAACAAAATGCAATTTGATTTTTTCACACATATGACTACCCCTTCACATGAGGAGGGTGATCCTGGTTGTGATGGTTACCTCTACATGTAAGCTGATTAGGGTTCTGAGGCCTATGATAAATCGGTCGTTTATCTTATTTGCTCACTTACCTGCGACCATTGACCAGTGACCCATTGCGGTGGACAGTCCGTCTGACCACAATTCCCTCTAGTAACCGGCTTATGACGTACACAAAGGGTCTCGTCCACTACTTCCTCTTCTAGTTGAGTGACCCTGGTCTTGCACAGTACCTTCCTCGTTCTTCGACCACCACCACAGGTACGGGTACATGCTGACCAACGACCAACTGACCATCTAAAGCGAAAACAAACACATAAATGTACTCTTAAAGTGACGTTCACAGATACATTGGGGTAATCCGGTTAAGACCCATACACCCCCTACGGATTTGCTATCTAGTGCAACATGGGGTTGATAGTGACAAAAAGTACCTCAATGAATTGTAATACATGTTTATTTCTCGACTATCAACCCATGTTTAGCCAGTCTATACAACAATTATGAAAACAAAGGGAACCTGAAAATAATAGGAGTGTCATATATGATGTAATGAGGCGATGTCTCATGTTGCAAAGGATTCTGGGAAGGGGAAGATATATTCCCTGCATATTTCCATTGCACTCATAAACATTCATTCTTTGAATACAGGGATGTAAATAAATGGGTAACATATCCATTTCCTGAAATCCATCTGGTCCTTGGACAGGTGGCCGAGGGCTTGCGAGTGGTATTGAACTTTTTCTCGGGGAATAGGCTGCATATCACCTCCTCTTAAAAAGGTTTTTTTGGCTCTTTTTATGAATTGTCATCATCCAAAAAAAACCCACCTGCAATTCCATTTAAAATCCACACTACCCCTGTGGAAGCTTTTGGAAATATCTGCCATAGGGACGTATGAATTTCATATGGAATGAGCGCATTAGGCAGCTCCATTTGAATTTCATACACCCTCTGAGAAAGATTCAACCTGAATCTTTTACATAGGGATAGAGAGTTTCAAATGGAGCTGCTAATAATTCCATTTGAAATTCATACTCTCTCTGTGGAAGATATTTCCAAACTTCCACAGGGGTAGCGTAGATTTTAAATAGAAATGCCATCTTGTTACTTACTCCGGTGGGCATGGTTCCGTATTGCATTTTTTTGTCCGTCTATCTAGTTTGGTTTCAGGATTACAGTAGCTATCGCTGACTTCGCTTTGATCATCGTATCGTATACATAACACTTCAGCGGTAGATTCACCTAAAATAATGAAAATTGTCAGAATGAATTAGTAAAGTTGCTACAGTTTTGAGACTCTGGTTTTAATTTAAGGTGACAGCTTTCAGACTCGGGTTTTAATTTAAGGTGGCCTTACCGACTAATTGTTAATTGTTGACCCCTAATGATTTTCCCCAGGGCACTCAAATGGAGCGGGAGGTAGGGACAAAAAAAACACCCATCAAAAACTTTTTAACGATGCATGAGAGTGCCCAATTTTTCCCAAATGTATGAGACTCGCACCAAAAGTGTTAGAGTTGACAGCCCTGATGAAATCTGATGAGGTGTTTTACAAAGTAAGATAAATACAATATACAAACTTATGAATAACTAAGCAAATGAATGAAATATGCCATGAATTATCAACGTCGCCCAAATGTGGACCAGTGTAACATTTCAATTCCAAAATAAGTGTTATATAATCCTAATTGGGAGCACGGTGGCTGAGTGGAAAAGGCTCCAACTCATAATCGGAAGGTTTGAGCCCCGGTGACGTCATTGTGTTGTGCCCTTGAGTAAAGCACTTTATCTCAATAACTTAATCTCCACCCAGGTGTTTTATGGGTACCGGCATTCTTAAATCATGTGAAGGTAACAAGGCTCCCTATGAACAAGGCAAGGCGACTCCCCACACAGCAACATTTCACGGTGGAGTCTGGCCTAATTGCTAACGAAAGAGAGATGGGCACTTCGTCCTGTAAAAAGTGCAGGTTCGTCTCCTATACTTTTTTTACCATCCTAATGGTAGACATATCCTTACCTCCTGCGCATGTAGCCGAGCACGGTGACCATTCTGTGCGATGCCAGACGAATGATACCTCATCATTATTACTTGATCTAGTAACCGGCTGATTGAAGGAATAACGCACACCGTGGTTTCCTTCTTGTACTAATAGCTGTAAAATGTAAAACAAGAATTAAATTAAAGGTGATTTTTAACGCAAGCGTCCAACATTCATAAATGACAGCCAGTGAAACAATTCACTGACCATCCTGGATTTGAACCTGGGACCTTCGGATCGGATCACCGAACCAATGCTCTACAAACTGAGCTAATTACGAGTCAGATGGAGAGGAGCAGTGATGCCCAGGGGGCCACTCAGCTATATTGGTGTACACATGCGTGAACAACGGTTTTAAAAACACCCCCTAAACAGGTTCTACCCTGTTTTTCAAAATCACCTTCTTAACAGGTTTTTAGCATGCTTTCCCCCAAAAAAGTACCCCCTAAACAGGTTCTGGTCAAAATTGGACCCCTTAGCAGGTTTTTTTTATAAATATCAACAATACACTTTAATGGAGAGGGTCACATGCTGCTCGTTCTTACTTCGTCGACCGAGTAAAAATGATCGAGAAAGATCAAGCATGTGGTGGAGGCAATGGGTGGAAAATTCATCTTGTTTCATGCAGAAATGAACGCTATAGCTATATGGGGGACGGTCATCAATACACTGTATTTTTGGGTATAGCATACATGGAGGGCCGGCCGGTCGGGATGGACGCTGTATTATCATAACGATTGGTACGATGCTAATTCTTAACTGGAAAAATTTGCGAGGGGATCAACAAGTGTTCAAATCTGGTACTACTTATTTCCTAGAATTTCCGAAAATTTATCCCCTTAACGCGTTTTGCTGGTTACAAAAAAAAACAAACCCTTTTGTTGAAAAACTGCGTTTTTAGACCCCTAAACACGGAACGTGTGCTACGTGTTCATCGAAACAAAGACCCCTTTTTACACGTTTTTTGGTCACGCATGTATACACCAATATAGCTGAGTGGCTCCCCGGGCAGTGATGTTATTATCTATAGGCCGTCAGTTCGATACCCACCCGCTATCATCATCTCATCCAAGAAGCTGAAAAAGAGGTTTGAACTCAAGATCTATAGATATATGTTTAACATCATTATTCTTTCCCACCAATTTCCAAACACTTTGGCTTGAAGACCTGCCTTATTTCTTATACTGGGCTATTCTATTTAAAAACCACACTCCCTGTGGAAGATTTTGGAAATATCTTCCATGGGGAGTATAAATTTCAAATTGCATGAACACATCATTTAGGCAACTCCATTTGAATTTCATACACCCTCTGAGAAAGATTCTACCTGAATCTTCCGCAGATAAGGCGAGTTTCAAATGGAGTTTGGTTAATTACATTTGAAATTCATGCTCGATCCCCCCGTAGAAGACATTTCTAAAATCTTCCACAGGGGAGTATAGACTTTAAATGTACCAGCCCATTGCTACTCACCATTACAACTAATTCTTCATTTACCGGTCCCACAGCAACAAGTCGTTCTGGCCCGTTGTCGGGTCGTTCATATTTGAATGTGGTACCAGCCACATCGTATGCCTTCGGCCAGTCTATCTCCCACTGCCCGTTGATGTAGTAATCCTCATTCACAGATTTCAAGGCTGTAAAGAGAATGAAAAACAGCATTAAATAAATGTAGCCTTGATATTTTTTTTCAAAATGTGGACCTTTTACAAAAAAATTGCTTTCTTGCAAAAAAAAATAAATGTGAACTTCACCCATAAAAAATATCAAAAAGTTTTCTCTTTGTTAATTTTTCTTTCAAATATGGACCTTCTTGGACATGTATGCCATAAAAAGTGGACTTCTTTGTTGATTTATGGGCGTCCTCCTCAGAAAATGTTACAATATTGCTTTAAATCAATAAAATTTCAAGATTTTTGCGCTGGACTGCAAATATTATGAAACTCACTAGGATCTCATGAAACATGACAATCTCTAGGACACAGTTCCTTAACCCCAATATACTTCTACACTCAAAGAATGACCTATGGATGTGTTGGGTACAAAAACTCATGTTCTGCAACTTGAGGTCAAATTTAAGCTTCACTTGTTTAATGTGGGTCACTGAGCTTTGCCATGGGAATGAGATCATTGGGCTATTCCATCTGAAATCCATACGCCCCCTATGGAAGACATTACCTCAATCACCCACACAGGGGTGTAGATTTCCATTGAGTCAGCCATTCAGGTAACTCCATTTGAAAATCACACTCCCTGTGTGGAAGATTAATATCATGTCTTCCACAGGGGTGTATGGATTTCTACTGGGACAGCCCATCATGGCTTACCTAGATAGTTCCTTGATACTGATGTTTCTTCTATGGTGATATGAACAGAGCCACTAGGTATGGTTAAAATCTCTTGGTAGTCTCCAATGAAAAACTGGCCTTCAAACCTGCCATTTACTGTCTCGCATGTACTGCCATCGCCGCCGCATTCGCGACATTTGTCTTCTCTTGCGTCAGAGCCTAATCTTTTATCACACCCTACATGCTGTAAATTGAAAGCAGTGTTTCTAGATTAACATATAACATGGCCTATTTATAGGTACACATAATTCATAATTTAAGAAAGAGGTGACAGTACAGGTATATGTTTATACAATATCAACATCTTTTTTTTTAAACTCCCTCCACGCGGGTGTCGACTGCAAACAACAAGTTCCAATCTTTTGGAATTTCAAAAATCAAAAATTTAAGAATTGTACATTTTCATGACCATATTTGGTATCAGCACAAAAATGCATTAAAATGTGTACAAACAAGCCTAGTATTGGTTAGAAGGCTCTTTAGATAGCTTTTGATATTTTGAGAAAATATCTAATAACTTGGAATACTTATGTTGGAGGCTGTGGAGAGCATTAAGGGTGCATTTTATTAACATGTGGTGCCAAAGTTCTTGGTTAGTAAGGACCTTTTCCCCAGATCTCACTTTACTGAACTGTCAACTTATTTATAATCTTTAATTCATAGATGGTTTAATGGGTTGATCAATATAAACAAAAAATTGGTTGTAGTCTAGTGGCACAGTAAAGATAGTGGGTTTCCCACAACTGAATTTCAGGCAAAATAGGCAAATAATAATTTTGCTTCCACCTGGACAGCTAACCAACAATCTATGCCAGTGATTCTCAAATATATTTGTTCACAGGCCACAGAAGTACCAAAATCATTTCAAAGATTTGTGTTTAAGGGCCAAATACATCTTGGTGTGCTATGTTTACTATACAATACATTTCAGAGCTGTTCAAGGGTCAACCACACTTAGTCGGCGGGCCGGTTATGAACTGTGGTCCGCCAGTTGAGAACTCCTGATTTATGTCATAGTATATTGTTGTGAGAGCCGTGTCAAACAATTCTAAGCATTTCAAATCGTAAGATGAGACCGAATCGCAAAAAATCAATTTAAATCAATTCAAACCAACACCAAATCAAGCTAGTAATACTCACATGACATTTTCCTTTGATGCAAATATCCTCACTTCTGATCTCAATTTCTCCGAAAACATCTCGCACCGTCGTCAACTTCCGAACCACTCTCAGATGATCCCCACTGGTTGTTATGCAGTGAACCTCGCATGGTATTATGCTCTGTCCGTTGAACGGTTCCCACGTGTAGTGCATACCATGGTACGGTTCGTTGTTGAATCGGGAACACTGGGCGGAGCGGAAGTCGGGCGTGTTGGATTCGCAGTCCTGTCATTCATACGTAACAAAGAGTTAGGCACCACATTTAATTTGGTTTTATAACGCTCTTGGTGCCCCGATAGGTACCGCTATTTGTTTTTAAATAAGTATGTATTTACAGTACTGTAAGCGAAAACACTTGTCACCCATTACGCAGTAATCCTCTTAACCCCCGGGCTTAACCCTAACCGAACCAAACATCAAAAAACCTCAATTCACAAAGCACATTCATGTGTGGGTATCCCCGTGATGCTATTAAGCGTCATCATGCTAACAGTCATACGGACACAGAAAGCTTGGCCTGTCAAGCTAGACCCCCGTGGAAAGGTAGGCCTGTGCACGGGTGTGGCACTCGAGGGGTAGGGGTTCAAAACTGCACACAGGGAAAAAGTTTTCTTTTTCTTCTTTTTTTCTTCCTTCCTGCTTTCCTTCCCCCTCAAAAAAAGCAACTGGGGCATTTAACTTTGTGTGGATATAAATTATAACATATGCTTTTACTAGAATTAAACAAATGCTCAATCAAAGAAATTCTCTAGCTTCCTTGAACAAAGCAATTCTCATCGTTATAATCATTGTTGAGGGAAACAATTTCAACATTGTGAACAGGGTCTATATTGTAAAACAGATACCCCCTGAAACAAACAAACAAACAAATACACAGACAAAAAACAAAGACTTACATCTATATTACAAGATCGATATCTACTCCTCGCCCTGTACAGTACTGCCCTCTATGTGCTGGTCTATGGAAGGAAGAAAGGAAATATAATATAATAGACAATTTTTCTAAAAGTGATACAAAAGTCAAAACAATAGAGCGCTACAGCTTACATTCAACACAACAAATAATTCTGCCAGTGGTGTCTGCAGGTTTTCAGAAGAGGGTAGGTGGGGGCCCACAGATCTTGAATCCTCCCGACTGTTCAAAGATTTTTTACTCGTTTGCGCTTCAATCGCCAAAATTAGTACATGTAACCCCAAAATTTTCACCAACTGGGTGCATTTAGCTTGACTGACTGACAAGTGGGGGGGGGGCAGCTCCCCCATGGCCCCCAGCTCCCCTTTGCATATGCCACTGATGAAGGTAGCACTTCATATATCATGACCTTATAGTCAAAGTGAGGGTTAATTTTGAAAATCAAAGTGATCATAATGACCGCAAGGATGTTTTCTTTAATTTCAATTATCAGTGACGGCAAATGATGCAGAAATAACCAAGTTATGAAATTAAATTTTGTAGAAGATTTATTGGTTTATACTTATATACATATCATGCATGTCATAAGTACACATGACAACAACCTTATTCAATCAGGAGAGTGCTGTGGACAATGGGGCTTACTACAGTAAATGTTGACAGGGGTGAAAATTGCAACTATTGAATTTGTACCTTCCATCTCTTTTAGTTTCAAAAGTACTTGGTTATTTCTATATCATTTGCCGTCATTGATGTCTCAAATTGAAGAAAACATCCTTGCGGTTATTATGGTCACATTGATTTTGGAACTCCAAACTTCCCTTTAACAATTAAGGTCATGATTCATGAACTGCCACCTTATCTATTGCACTGACTGTATCATCTAAGAGCACTTCTGATTGGTTGAACTTGAAATGCTCATTTCAATTGCCAATTATGACTAGGCTTTTAACTATTTATGGTTAAACTTGCATTTGCAGATGATCTTATTAATACCGGTACTCTCCTTGATTGGTTCAAAATTGGACAAAATATTAATTTTGGCCAATCAGCAGGTAGTTTTCATAGATGTTAACGAACAGGTTTGTCTCAGAAGAAAATAGACAAAATCCTTCTCAGCGTGCATCCAATTCCTTTTTTTGGTTGCAAAATAAGGTTATGCAAGTATTATCATTGGATTTTAGGTCCACTTTATGTACTTCCAACCTACAATTAAGGGGTGGGGTATGAACGTTTGGACAGTATTTATTGTGGGACATTAGGGCACATCAGACATATCGAATTGCATTCTGAATACGAAGAATGTCCTTCTGATATCAAATAATTTTCATTTTCTGAAATTTGCAATGTAATACATTTTATGGCAAATGATTAAAAATTGATATTTTTGATATTTAACAGTACTCAGTAAACTTTATAAATCTGATGATTTATACTTAAAGTGTATGTAGGTGGGATGAAAAGCCGACGATCAATTGAAAATTTTGACATTTCGTATTGAAGATGTGGATTTTTTTCCCAAAGCACCAAAAAAAAATTAGGTCTTTTTGGGGAAAAAATCCATATCTTCAATAATGAAAGGTCAAAATTTTCAATTGACCGTCGGCTTTTCCTCCCAGCTACATGCACTTTAAGAATATAACATTAGATTTATAAAATTTATTTCAAGGACTGTTATATATCAAAAATGTGAAAAATATCAAATTTTAATAATTTGTCATAAAATTTGTAATATATCGTGAATTTCAAAAAATGAAAATTATTTGATATCAGAAAGACATTCTTTGTATTCAGAATGCAATTCGATATGTCTGATGTGCTCTCATGTCCCACAAAAAATACTGTCGAAACGCTCAAAATGCTCATTCCAGATCCCTTAAAAAAGCCATCCAGTTAAAATTCACACAATCCCTGTTATCATAATCTTCCACACTAAATTTGAACTTCAAATGGGGTTTACCTGAATAGGTGACTCAATTTGAAATCTACATCCCCAGTGTTGAAAATTACAGTTATGTCTTCCATAGGGGTGTATGGATTTCAACTTGAATATCCCATTATTCAACTTTTTATTCGCTTTCTCACCTTGGGTTATCACAATGTCTCTCTGATGATGAAACACCGCCCCCGCAAGTCCGCGAACACGAGCTCCAGGACGACCAGCCACCCCATCCCCCATCGACAGCTTGCTCTCGTCTTCCGTAGGGTACACATTCTGCTTGATAACACCACTATAATGATAAAATAGATTAAATGTCATTATATAGTCTGTCCAGTAAATGGGCTATTCCAGATGAAATACACACTACACCTGTAGCAGATTTTGGAAATATCTCACACTGAGGGAGTATGAATTTCAAATGGAATTAACACATTAGCAGCTCCATTTGAAGCTCACTCTGGAAGATTCATGTTGAATCTTTCTTAGAGGGTGTATGAAATTCAAATGGAGCTGCCTAATGTGTTTATTCCGTTTGAAATCCATACTCCCCCTGTGGAAGATATTTTCAGAATCTTCCACAGGGGTAGTGAGGATTTTAAATAGAATAGCCCAAAGTAATTTGCTTTCCAGCAGTTGCTGCTTGCCGATATTACATGAGTAATCAACTATAAACTTCACATTTTTACGACAATATTTCCCTGTATCAAATTTTACATTTTTCCATGTTATGATGGAAATGATCATATAAGTTTGACATAAGCCATCGAGAAGGAAGTACTATATATGTTATCCAAATAACAAGATAATCTACTTCATTTTAAAGCTATGCTAAAGAGGTTACTTAGAGGATTTTTTGTTTTACTATCTTCGACCATGTGATACAAGACAGGCAGGTCCAACATTTTCAGTAGTGGATGACGGCACAACTACGATATTACTATAATAATAAACCATTTTATTCAGTAATCGATCCAATTTTATATCAAAATTACCCCCCCCCCCCAAATCTACAAAAGTCCTCCAAGAAATACACTCAGTTGTGTGTGCACTGTGCAGTGCCCAAGAAAGTCCACACAGCCCTGCCCCCCAAAAGTCCACTTTTTCAAAAATACACCCCTGGTTATAGGCATGCCAGCACCTATTTGACATAATGTTATCCAAGTTGGTAACAAGATCTACCTGTTTCATTTTAACCCCCTGGACACAACTGGTCATCTTACAGCATTTCTGATCACGGGAGGAAAACCGGAGCACCGGAGAAAACCAGCATGGATCCGCAATTAAACTCACATGTGGCAGCACAGGGAATTGAACCCGGGCCGCAGTGGTGAGAAGAGGACCACTACACTAACCCGTCCTCCCTCAGTCAAGATACACAGTCATGGTACTACTAAGAAGGTTTTCTTTTAATTTACCCCATTATTTTGGCTTAAAATGAACAGAAACCCTTCCTGGCAGTAATTACTAATATTAGCTTATAATTTCTGGCAAAGAATAACAAAATTTAGAACATTTATGCATATTTACTTTAATAAGCCATAGAGAAGGAAGTAGCATGTTAACCAAGTTGGTAACAAGACACCCTGCTTCAATTTAAAGCTATGCTAAGCAGGCTACAGCTGAATTCAAATAACCCGGGACTGAGCCAGATATCGTCCAACCCATATTTTCAAGCAAACAAATAGGGCAAAATTGAGATTCCTTCAACATGTTATGCTCCTGGAGCTATACAGAATAAATCCCATGTACTACACCACTTAGAGCTTGGCAAACAAGTTATGCTCAAGGAGCACTACATGGAATATATCTCAAGTATTCAACATACAGGTAGTACCATTATTTTTATCTGGGCTATGGTCCAGCCCTACTACACTCATCCATTCCCCCCTCCTGTCCCTCCTCCCCCTCCCATCACCTCTACTTCTCCATTAGCTGTCTGACACCTAGACCCTTTAGCTGTGGGTGTATTGGTCCTCCCCACTTCCCATCATCCATTCTCCCTTCCTCCTCCCCTCCCCTCCCCTCTACTCACCCCATCAGGTACGTTCGCTGTCTGACATCTTGTCCCTTCAGCTGCGGGTGTATTGGTCCTGTAGCAGGAATGTGAGCCTTCTTTCTGGCATGTCAGCTCTCTGCATATTGACTATCATAGAAGGAAATGTTTCATCATAACAAGGTGTAAGAACCAGTGTACATGTATTATACATAGACTAATAATAAACAGATGATGTAGTCTACAGTCAGTCTACTCTGAAGTACAAAGTACCGACGCAGACGCACACATTGTGCCGACTTTGATGGCACGCATACCTGCAGCACTACGCACTGTTCACACGCGTTGTCACTTTGTACTTCAGAGTGGACAAACTGTAGCATCATCTCTTAACCCCCTCCACACAGATGTCAACTGCAGATGACAATTATTATTTTTTAAATTCAAATATTACAGAATTGTAAATTTTCATGACCATATTTGGAATCAGCATTAAATATGCATTAAAATGAGTACAAACAAGCCTGGTTCAGTGATTCTTAAGATATTTTGAGAAAATATCTCAAAACTTGAATTTTTATGTTGGAAGCCTATGGCTAGTACACAGAGCATCAATGAGGGCCAATCATTCTATGAAGTGTAAGAGAAGAAAATGCTAGGCCCTCTTTGCAATTGTTGCATCATATTTTACGCTGGCATGCAATGCTATGCCTGAATTGTTAGACAAGGGCGATAGAACAATCGAATATGCACAGAGACTTTACCTGTTGGGGCACCCTCTGTCCCTCATTACTTTATTTTGTATTTATCAGGTGGTTTGATTTTTTTCGGGGGGGGGTAATGAGAATTAAAAATATTGCTAAATCAATTATTTTACCCTCTAAGAATGACTATGTTACATAGTCATTATAACTTTGTACATGCTTTATGTGTTGGTCCATACTGTAATCCATATTATTTGTTGTGACTACAACCAAAAGTCATGACTAAAACTGTAGTCGTCTTATTCAGGCAGCTCTATGTACACATGGTTACATCACCATACAACTTACATTGGTTTTGCATGTTTTATGCGTTGGTCCATCCTGTAAATTCGTATTGTTTGTTATAACTACAACCAAAAGTCACGGCTAAAACTGTAGTCGTCTTAGTCAGGTAACTCTATGGTTACATCGCCTTACAACTTACATTTGTTTTGCATGCTTTATGTGTTGGTCCATACTGTAGTTCACATTGTTTATCTCCATCCATAAGTTCTCCTGGCATTGCTGTAGGATAGTCTGGGTAGTTTACTATGGTTGGTTCGTTGTCTAGGCAACCACCCCGACCAGATCTACAAAAAAATATTTACAAGATTTTTAATGAGTGAATATTCATGCGAAGTAATAATCTGAGAAGCGTTTTAACTTCAGGTGAGCGAAAAATTGTATAGTTGGCATGAACATGTTAGGCAGGTCCATTTCAGTTTCATGCACCCTATGAGAAAGATTTAACCTGAATCTTCCTCTGAGAAGAATTCAACCTGAATAAAGGGGTCGAGGGTGAGTTTCAACTGGAGTTGATTAATATGCCAATTCCATTTGAAATTCCCAAATTTTCCAAGGGGTAGTGTGAATTGTTTAAATGGAATAGCGCATTATTCAATCATAGGGTGGTGGGTTTGAGTCACATCACAGCCAACGTTTTGTGTTCTTGTACCAAGCATTTTAATCCCATTTGCACCCCTAAGGTGTAAATGGTACTGGCATAAGTCCGATTCAGACTCCACATCGCAGTGCGATGCGATGCTTTTACAAGTAAAATCTGAGCCAGGTTTTTATGAGCTCGGCGGTGAAAATTCTCATCGTGCGGTGGAAATTTTGTCGCCGATGAGAGTTGAACAGTCATTTTACCCTGCAATATCGCGTTCATGCACCCTTGTAATTGGCTGCTGGAAGATCTGGGTCGGTTGAATGACCATAAAAGGAGATGCAGACCCCACTTGCTTAAAAAACATTCCAGTATGGCACGATGAAATTAAAATGTACATTTTAATTTCATCGCGCGATGCTGCAATGTTTTTAAACCATCGAATCACGCTGTGATGTGGAGAGTAAACAAACTTGTCATGCACTAGGAGTGGTGGATCCCCCCGGCAACATTATACACAGAGGAGTCTGGCCCCTGGTTGCTTCAAAACAAGAGCACCAATGGCGCTGTGGCTCTGTGCTTTTTTGAATGTGAAAGTAATTGCAGTCGAATGTGCAACAGGTGAAATCATATACATTGTATGTGCCAGATCACATGCAATCATACATCCCGGGCATACATCTTGCTGGTTGGTAGCTATATCTTATTTGCAGAGCATAATACATCCATCAATAAGTTTCATATCCACATGAGGTTTTAGTAATTTGACCACAGATGACCCCTGAGTGACCTTGGATGACCCCAAAATGACATTCCAAAAATTTGGCTTGAAATGTTGACTGTACCCACCAAGTTTCATGCCCATGCGAGTTTTTAGTAACTTAACCTCAGATGACCCCTGGGTGACCTCGGATGACCCCAAAATGACCTTCCAAAAATTTGACGCTAAATGTTGACTGTACCCACAAAGTTTCATGCCCATACAACAGTTTTAGTAATTTGACCTCAGATGACCCCTTGGTGACCTCAGATGACCCCGAAATAACCGTCTAAAAATTTGACTCTAAATGTTAAGTGTACCCACCAAGTTTCATGCCCATACAAGTTTTTAGTAATTTGACCTCAGGTGACCCCTTGGTGACCTCGGGTGACCCCAAATGACCGTCCGATAATTTGACTCTAAATGTTGACTGTACCCACCAAGTTTCATGCCCATACGACAGTTTTTAGTAATTTGACCTCAGATGACCGCTTGGTGACCTTGGATGACCCCAAATTACCTTCCTAAACTTTGACTCTAAATGTTGACTGTACCCACCAAGTTTCATGCCCATACGAGTTTTTAGAAATTTGACCTCAGATGACCCCTTGTGAGCTCAGATGACCCCGAAATAACCGTCCGAAAATTTGACTCATAATGTTAAGTGTATCCATCAAGTTTCATGCTCATACGACAGTTTTTAGTAATTTGACCTCGGATGACCCCTAAGTGACCTCGGATGACCCCAAAATGACCGTCAGAAAATTTGACTCTAAATGTTAACTGTACCCACCAAGTTTCATGCCCATACGACAGTTTTTAGTAATTTGACCTTAGATGACCCCTGGATGACCTCGAGTGACCTTCACCCACTAACCAATACAAACTTGTTCTGTCTGGGGTCAAGATGCACCCGCCCACCAAGTTTGAAGAACGTATGCGACCCCTAGTCTCCGAGAAAAAGGTTTTTGCATATTATGCATAAATTATGCAAATTAGGTAGGTAATTACCATATTTTGCGCTGAAAATCGAATCAGGTCGAGATCCTCTGGTCATGCTACCCCCACCACGTTTCATCATCATAGGGCTTAGCATTCTTACGGATCCCCAGAAACAGCTTCACAAGGCGGATTTCTTCAGATTTCCAACCATTTTGTAGAAGCGTTCCGCATAAATTATGCAACTTAACAACTAAATGCGCATACTTTTCGCCAAAAACTAATCAGGTGATCAGCAGGTGTGTATCATTCCTGTCACAAGGTTTCGCTACTACGCGCCGCTATCAATTTGCGCTGATATTCGGTGATAAATTATGCAAATTAGCTATGTTAATTTGCATATTTTCACCGAAAACATATACGATTACGGAGCAAACTTGGATACCCTTCCTCCCACCAAGTAGCGCCCCGTAGGTCTTACGGTTCCCCAGATACAGCTCGGACGGACATTCGGACATTCCACCCCCACACACAGACGGAAATAGTGATTACTAAGTCCCATCCTGAACAAAGTTCAGAAATGAAATTTTATCAATTTGCGCTGATTTTCGATAAATTATGCAAATTAGCTATGTTAATTTGCATTATTTTTCACCGAAAACATACAATTACTGGGCAAACTTAGATACCCTTCCTCCCACCAAGTAGCGCCCACGTAGGTCTTACAGTTCCCCAGATACAGCTCCGGACGGACACACGGACATCCACACCCCCGGACAGACAGAAATACTGAGGCGAGACAAAAAATTAAATTTTATAACAAATTTTTGTGACTTGAGATCATTTGCATTTTTTTGTAAACACCAAAACTGTTCTGTCCTGACATGTCTGTTGTGTCATGTGTGTTGAACCCGGTCCAACCGAACAATCGTAAGTTCTGTTTGGATCTGGATCTGCCTGGACTAGCCTACATCACATCAGTGTTTATTTCTGATAGATTTCACGCCATGATTTTTTCTTCAATTTCATCACTTACGAAAGTACAAAAGTAGACAATCTAGTAGTCAGTATAACCTCGGAGCAGTTCGTGTGAGACCTACGTACATGGCTTCCGAATTTGGAACTTCACATGTTCAACTTGTCATGCCGGTCGAGTCCCGCGTTTGCAACTAAAATCAAACCACTTCTAGATTAAGTCCATCGCTGAATTTAACAAATAACTTAAATAAACATCTTTATATTTAATAAAAAAAATATTATGGTATGCTCGTAAATGCTTCGGAATGACATTTACCAGAAGCTCATGAGCTCAGACAGAGTGGCTCAGAATGGTAAACAAACTAGCGTATTTTCACCTCGATTATGCACCGTAGCTCTCTGTGGTTGAGTTTGCAAGGTCAGTGACCTTAGTCTCCTATGCAGCCAGTTTGGTTACGCTCCCTCCACAAAAATGTTTGTGTGGAAGGGGCAGAACCAAACTGGCTGCTGTGGAGACTACTGCAAGAATCGATCAATCACACAAAACTGTTTGCTGATTGGTTCAGAAATGGTGATGTCATCAATCAAGAAAAACTAATCGATTTATTGGTTCAAAATAGCCTCATAGAGAAGTACGAAGTTTGTTGAGCATCGCAGCTTATCGGTAAAAACGTGACCTTTAACAAAAAAATCGGCACAGTGCTTTCGTACTGCACTTGCAAGCCAAATAGTCCCCCAGAAAAGTCATTTGTTCAGATTTATTCGGGGATTTATTCAAGATTCAGACATGTTCTTGACAATTTTTTGACATTCCTTACCTATCTCTTTATTTAAATTATAAAGAAATAGTGAAGAAAAGTTAAAAAGTAGTCAAATAATTTCTGATCTGAACTAAATCTTAAGAAATGTACCTCCATTGGTTTCCGTCTGTATTACGATCTTAAATTATACAGACCAGAATAATCTCTAGCACACACAGGAACCAAGATATAACTCGATTATCGTGACTATTTTGGTCTTTTTACCCAAAAATAATACTTTTATCGCCTGAATTTCAATAACATCTGGAGTGCAATCGATTCAAAACTAACTTAGCCAAACTTAGAAACGAAACTTAAGTCTTCATATCAGTCATTAAATGATCCTTAGCATAAAAACCAACAGCGTATTTTGGCCTGAAAATGAATGCTAGTTAGTTGCATGACAAAGGCACTGATAAGCTCCGCTCAGAGCCAACAAGAGATGCACAATCTGGCCTGTAACCGCAGCATAAACCATTACCCCTTACAAGTTGGCAGCTCAGAAAAAAGTTATGCATCCATTTTTAAATAATGATTGACAGTGAGCATCGTAAGTGTCAATAATACAGGATACTTTTAAATGCGTGCGTCTCGATCTGGTTTATAATAGAATTGATAATTGCAAACAAATGTGTTATACGATCATCTTGGGTGTCTTATAGTGGTTACGATGGACACTTGGATATTCTGCTTGAAATCCACACCCCCTCATAGAAGACATGACCATAATCTCCCACACAGGGGGTGTGAATTTCAAAGAGTCACCCAGGTAACCCAAATGGCATACACCCCCTATGGAAGACATGACCTTAATCTCCCACAGAGGGGGTGTGAATATCAAATGGAGTTACCCATTCAGGTAACTAAATTTAAAATACATACTCCCTGTGTGGGAAATTAAGGTCATGTCTTCCATAGGGGGTGTGGATTTCAACTGGAATAGCCCATTGATTCATTAATACCACTTGTCAAACATGCGTAGTACTTGCCAATACTGTCACTATGAGCGGTCAATTAAAAGCTGACCACTAGATGACCACTAGAAGCAGCCACAAATTATTATACAAATATTGACTGCTATGAGGGCACAGTTAAAATTATAGGCCGAGGTGATGTAAAAATCCATGACTATGCCCGAGCGAAGCTGAGGGCATAGTCATGGTTTTGACATCAACGAGGGCCTATAATTTTAACTGTGCCCCGAATATTAAGCAGTCAATATTTGTTTTATATACCAAATCTTAAGATTCTTGTCATCTGTTTGGTTAAAAGCATCGATTTTGGGAAGAGAAATTAATAGTTTCAAGGCGAACGGCACACAGATTACAATCTGCGATTTCTGCGTAATTATAGCGCGTGAAAACATTAACGCGTGCGTAATATCATTTTACGCTGGGAAAAACGCGCAGTTTGATCGTGGACGCACGTGACCGGTCCATAGTTCATATCCATGGACCGGTCCATAGTTCATTTAGCGGGCATAGTTAATTCAATGACTGCACTTTCAACCAATCAGATGACAGGAATCTATATATGAGGTATATAATGACAAATATGCCATCATAAATAGGGGCACTACAGTCATCTGGGTGTATTCATAGTGCTTTTTCTTTCTTATGCCTATATTTAAGTCACTGTTCCCTTTAATTTTGCCCCCAAAGCCACACAAGGGTCACAAAAACTTATCCTAGTGAAATAAGGCAAATAATAGCAACACTGACCTAACGACAGTTTTTAACCAACAACTTACTCGATATACGTGGTGACATAATCCTGACTGCACGCTGACCATGAAAACGGATCGTAATTCTCTGTGATCTGGTCAGCCATGATGCCCCCGTGATCGGCGCAACTGTTACCGTCCCCGTCATGTCTCATTCCGAAACTGAAAGAAAACACAGAGAAATAGAAATGTTAGTGGAACAAACTTGCGAAGTTATGTCAACTTATCAATCACTGAAAACAATATAAAACAAAAGAATTATAACACTCTCTTTGCCAATACCTCAAAATCAATATTAGCGACATCCGACTCATTTCCCTTGATCATGTCACAATTGTCTATTCTATTCAAAACTTATCTAATATTTTAGTGACTAGTTTTTTGTAGTGGACAATAAGGAAACTGCTTTGTCGACAATATTATTGACAACAGCTTGTCGACAACAGCCCTAGTGTGTGTTAACATTGAACATGGCATAATAAGGGTAAAATGACACTTTGGTCAAAGTCTGGAGATAAAGCGATTCATAGCAACACTGATTTAGCACATTGATTTCCAGGCTATAGGCTTTTGCCCTGATGTGGCAGTGATGTCAACATTTTGAGGCAGCTGTTTTGTGCACACACATAAGTGGCGTATTTAAGCATGTGCAAGTCAGCGGAAAAGGAGGGGACAGAAATGACCCCTCCCTCCATGCAGCAACTGGTTTTTAAAGCTTATGCGAGCTTTTGAAGTTCCGACTTACTTGTGGCCAATCTCGTGAGCGATGGTAAACGCTGTGGATAACCCGGTGTCTTCATTGATGTTGCAACTCTGATCACTTTTGCACATTACCCCAACTGGTGCTAAACCTGGTTAAGAAATGATCAAACAGTTGAACCAAGTTAAATATAAAAGCATACAGTCATAACTTGTAGTTCACAACATATAATGCATAACTGACCTGAATTGGTTCTAAACTGGTTCTAAACCTGGTTAGCAAATGATCCATACAACCTGAATTGGTTCCAATCTGGTTCTAACCCTGGTTAGCAAATGATCAATGACCTGAATTGGTTCTAAACTAGTTCTAAACCTGGATAGCAAATGATTCATGACCTGAATTGATTCTAAACTAGTTCTAAACCTGGTTAGCAAATGATTCATGACCTGAATTGATTCTGAACTAGTTATAAACCTGGTTAGCATATGATCCAAGACCTGAATTGGTTCTAAACCTGGTTGGCAAATGAATCATGACCTAAATTGCTTCTAAACTGGTTCTAAACCTGGTTAGCAAATGATCTAGAAATGGCAAGTTAATAATTTCAAAGGATTTAGTGTAGACATGAACTGGTCCACTCCACTCAGGCCGCAGTCAATAATGATGAATTTGATATAGAGAAGAAAAGTGTAGGAATCCGGTGGCCAGCAATTGATATAAAAGGTTAATAGCAAAAAGGTGCACAAAATCTATAAAAAATACGAAATAAGTTTTATAAAACTTGCCTATTGTTCCACATGGTTCATTCTTGGTCATACAGATGTCATATCTGGAATGGAAGAAAAGAAAACAAGATATTTTACAACATGTTTGAAGGCAGATTTTAATTGAAGAGCCTGAAAAGTAATGTAAGCGTCAATTTGAAGCTTGAACCTACCCACCTCAAGCTTCAACATATTACCTACATCGATTTGATGCCAATGATTGATGTCTTACTTTTGTTGACCTCAAGTTCATACTTTGTCAGCATGATTTGTAAGCTTTCTTAACAAATTTTTCAGGAATTATCATTGTAAAAAAGACCTCTTATAAATGCCCCCTCTTTTGAAAATGTCACGCCTGGGGGAGGGGTTAAATAGAGTAAATATGGTACAACAGAAACATTTCAATTTGCAAACTGCAAAAAATTAATCACACTTTAACATTATTTATTTTGGAAAAGTGTCACCGATCATGAACCATTCTGCCGGTGTCCAGGGGTGCTTCCCCAGTCAGAACTCTTTCCCCCAAACTTCTCCCCCTCCCTGCAACAAAATTTGCCCAATTTTTTCTTAACCATTCATTACTTTCAGTAGGACAGGAAATTGTCAAAAAATGTGGGGATAATCTTCCAAAGTCACCCAATTGGGCTACAAAATCGCAGAGTTTGGCAACCCTGGTGAGAAGCATCCCTTCCGCCCCCACTGGATCCGCACCCCATTGGAGCCACCCCCTGCATTTGACTCCCAATACAATGTGCTCCAGACAGTGTCAGACCAATTTGAGTATCATGAATTCCTACCATAGAGATATAAGACAGGGCAGTCGGGAAGTGGGCTGTTTGTGGCGTGTCTTGGGATTAACGAACGATCCGAAAGTGTACTTTTAATTCAATTATATAACACATTGATGAACAGATGCAAATTCCAATTTTTATATAGGGCTATGTAATGTTGTAGACTTTGTCAAGTCAGTAATACAGAGCCTCTATGGTACGATTTCTCGAAGCTTGGCTAGTGGTCAGGCTTCCAAAGCCAACAGGATACCAATGTGGACCCATTTTATTGATTCATTTTTTAGATGATGTAATTATGTGTAACTGTAATCACTAAATGGGCTTAAGCCTGATCACTAGCCATGATTCAAGAAACTGGCCCTATCAATTTGACAACACTCAACCAAGGCAGTAACTCATTAATCCAGTACCCAATATTATTACGCCTCCATTTTCCAGGCACCGTTGAACAAGCAAACAGAAAAACACATGTATCACTACAATGAAGAACCGCTGGAGGCAAAATTTTTCAAGATTCCATACGTCTAAGTTCACTTTAAAAAACAATAGAGGCCGTCAGCGTGACGTCATATGCCGCCATCTTGTGGGTACACGCTGTGATGGTCGTTCGATCTCCATGCGTGAACTGCAAAATCATCGCGTTGATGCGCATAGTATCCGACACATGAACACGCATATCATTTGTACCCACAAGATGGCGAAAGGCTGATGGCCTCTATAGGCGAACTTGTACATGTCACAATAAATGCTATCATCCGAGAAAATCAAAATGACAGACAAAAATGACAATAATTTTTCTACCCTAAAAAAGAACCAAAGATCGCATCAGATAAACCAAAACCAACCAATCAACCAATTTTGCACAAAATATGGACATTTTTGTAATTTTGGGTTTTTACTGGGGGGGGGGGACTGGGGGAAAGAGTTCTGACTGGGGAATTTTTCATTGTGCAATTTTGCCCAATATGCTACTGTGTTAATTGTGGATCTCTTATAGTCTTGTAGTAAGACTAGAGGATGAATATACAATTTTAAGAAGGTAATGTGAGGCAATAGCACACGACAGAGGAGGAAAAACTGAACCAGATAAACCAGTTGGGGACAGAAACACTCTCCTACATAAACCAGTTCAGTCCATAAGAGCGCCAAATACAGAACATGAGTATATTATTTCATGTTCTTATTCAGCAGGAGTGGTCTAGTTTGTAGACACACCATGATTTTGTGTGTCGTTCATCAGGCTGTATACGTCTCTATGCCATCACAAGTATATTGATAATGCGTAACGCTCTTGCAGAAAATAGTTTATAGTTATTAAAATAATATTTAACCGACTAAGAATGAGCTGCATCGGCATCCACTACTCATGTCGTCTATCACAGACTAGAAGATAGTAAAAACAAAAACTCATGTAGTTTGTTTCCCACATCATACCTTCCAAGGACAATGGTTAATCCCATCTCCCCATGTGGTCAGGCAGTCAAGTATTGACATGAATCCAGTACATGTGCACTATCCTTTACTGTAGGAAATGTTGGAAAACTTCCTGGTTTGTTTAATTTCAAATGGATATGGATGTATACATTGTTGTGAATGAAGAAAGAGCAACATCCAAGTTTGTGGGAGGGGGAAGGGTGTCCAGAGAAAATGCTCAGTGTCAATGTCATTGCCCTTATCCATCATGTTGAGCAGATCCTATGGACAGGCCCGTAGCCAGGGGGTGCTGATTTTTTTTTCCAAGGGGGGCAATTCTGTGGACTTTCTTCCCCAAATTTAGACCTTTTTTGAACAAAAAAGCTTTAAAAAATCAAATTTTTTGACTTGCTACGCTCGCAAATTCTTTACTTTTTGTATACTTCTGCAAATTTGGAGGGGGGAGGGGTACGTTGCACCCCCGCACCCCCTGGCTAAGGGCCTACCTATGGACATCTACTGTCAGTAACACCACACCCATTTACTAAACACTAATCAAGTTTGCAACAAAAACAAAAAGTATCCAGAATTTCAAAGATCGATCAAATTAATGACCCATTCGATGACTTCAGTTTGAACAGATTATAGCCTAGTCGAAAAAGTGACCCGATCTGCTCCACGGGTGCCAAAGGAGGCATTTTTGAAAATCGAGTTACCATAATTATTACCTATTACAAATATTAGGCTATCATAGAATGAAACCACCAAAGGTCTAGCCTACTTGGTTGTAAAGTTACCAAGTTTTGTGATGTCTATTTTCTTACGTATTTTATTGTTCTGTTCAGTCCATCATTTTCCCTTGATCTCAATTCAAATTTGGAGCAACCAGATTGTGTCCAGGGGGGCACTCGACTTTGGAAGTGACGGGGATGTGCGGACAGCAGTTCAAAACTAGGAGTCTTTCAGTGAGAGCCTCACCTTAGACACCGAAAAAGGGGGTCTTTCAGTGAGAAGGCCCACAAAAGATCGGTCTTTCCGTGATACTGGAGAAAATCTTACCAAAAAGGGGGTCATTCGGTGAGTCTGGGAAAAATTTTGGGTCAAAATATAAAAGTTAATAAAAAATTCTCAAAAATTCATCAAAATTTGACGAATGAACAAAAAAAACGAGGTCATTCAGTGAGAGATTATCAGAAATTTTCCCAAAATTGGTTTTCTTTTTTGGTGACAGGAGGTGTCATTGGATGAGAGGGAGTTAAAGGGGGTCATCATGGTCATTGGGTAGAGGGAGTTGAAAAATGGGGATCAATTGGCCGCAATCCCAACACCCATTTTTAGTGAGTGACCCCCCCCCCCACCTGGGATTGTGTTACATAAGTTACATAAGAGTTCAAAGTGTTCCGGAAAACATCAAACATCATTTATTTCTGTGGGTTTACGAACTCCTTGTTTGTCGGATATGTGGTATCTCTCAATTCTTATTCACTTGCGTGAGATTTTTGGACAGTTTCCACGGCAACTAAAGAAATGTATGAAACTTAACAGAATCATACAAGCGCAATTTCCTATTTCATAAAAATGGACATGTAAAGTTGTCAATATTTCCTGTTGCTGAAATAACTCAATTAACTGAATTGGGGACTGCTCCAGAATTATTGTGAAAAGGAAATCTTATTTATAATTTCGAAATTAAGATAAATAGTGCGATAATCAAACTTTTGACCACAAAATAAAGATAGGCTATTTCCAGGTTAATATTTTTAAGCTATTGCTGTTCGCTTTACCCGTTAAACAGGATTGTTTAATGTATATGATTTCGGAATGATTTCCAAACCTCTTTCTTAAAGCTTCTTGGATGGGAAGATGATAGAGGATGGGTATTGAACAGAAGGCCTATAGATAATAACATCACTGCTCTTCTCCATCTGACTCATTAGCTCAGTTGGTAGAGCATCGGTCCGGTGATCCGAAGGTCCCAGGTTCGAATCCTGGATGGTTGCTGTCATTTATGTATGTGGAGACTTGTGTTAAAAACCTTTCTTATAGGATTGCTTGAAGTTTTGAGATAGTTTCTCAATATATCAAGAGCTGTCTTAAAAACCACTGAACGGACCAATACAAGGCTTGTTTGTACTCATTTGAATGCATTTTTCATGCTAATTCCAAAAATGATCATGAAAATTTACAATTCTGAAATTTTTAAATTCAAATATAATTTGAAACTTGTCTTCTGCAGTTGACACCCCGCATGGAGAGAGTTTAAGAACGATTGGTACAATTACCGAATAGGGTGCAACTTGCTAGACTTGAGTCTAGTCCTCGTTTTTGGAGTTTAGGGTTAGGGTTTAGGGTTGGGGTAGGGCAGTCTTTTAATAAGACTAGTAGAGTTGCACCCTATTCGGCAATCGCTTCAAACGATTTAACAATGTACACATCTAAATCATCCTGCTTTCCCAATTTTTTCTTAACCCTAACTGAACCAAACCTCACAAACCTCAATTCACAAAGCATCAGCACGCGCAGGTATACCAAGTGATGCAACTGCGTCATCATGAACACACATATGGGCACAGAAAAGCTTGGTGGGGCCCCTTTGAGAAGTCTTGCCTCCCACCCCTCCCCCACCTGGGGGATGCTGTCTGCCCTGATATGATATTTAAGATTTTTAGGCAATTTTTGTCCTTTTTAGCCCATTTTCAGTTATTCCTTCATGTAAATTTTACACAAAATTAGGGTTAGGGTTAAGGTTAGGATTAGGGTTAGGTTTAGGATTAGCTTACACAAAATAATTACATGAAGGATCAACCCAACTTTCATCAAAATTTACCACTCTAGCCTCCCCGGGCTAGCCTCCCTCTGAAAAAGTCCTGGCTACACTACTGGAGCTATTCCCTTTAGGAAGCCGTCCACCCCTACCTGACACATACAGCGCTGCACAGCTCAACCATAGACCCTGAGAAAAGGTCTATGGCTCAACTCAAGTGACTTTTGATAGTTGCACCATAGGGGTGATCGTGGTGTTAAGAAGTCAGACAGAGTCAAAGCAACCAAATGCTAGCGTTGAAGTTACTTATCTGACACTATGTTACTGTAAACACAAACTATTCGTGTCTGTGAAAATTCACGAATCCATGTGACTAGCGAAATATGAGAAATTTTTGATGCTAGTAAATATTCGTTTTTCATATAGGGGGACCTAAGCCTTCAAGAAAATATATAAATCTTGTGAAAATTACAATGCCGTCAAAATGACGGTTCTTTTCGACTCGTGAAATTTTCAGGCTGCAAAAGTATTGTGGTTTACAGTAAATGCTATAGACATGATGGTATGCTGTGTATACTGGGTGAACCCATCCATGAATAACTTAATAATGCTTTTATAGTTACTTCCACTGGCTGGTAGTGCTTTAAAAAAAATTGGAATGGGGGTTTCTCCCTGGTTGAAGGTATACAGGGATGTGCCATAGTTTGGGGGTACCTTTTCAGCGATTTTGGTACATCGATGGATGGGTTTTCACTCACTTTTTAGTGGACACCAATGCGCCGAATTGGAAGAGTTTTGGCAAAAGTGCCCTTAAAAGTGCCCAATTAGAGCAAATTTGGGTCGGGTTACTTTAGTCCAATATATAAACTACATATTCTATCAAAATATTGATAAAAATAAGTTTCCATAAATAATGTTTTGTGTCTATGAGAAGAAGTGAAAATGTTGAACAACGCTGGTATGTTGAACATACCTGGAGCTTAAAGCGATGGTTACATAAATACCACATATTCAATCCAACACAACTCGTTGCCAAGTTTTCTAATATTGAAACCGTGATAACTCTGCCATTGAAACTAAATTAGATTCCTGCACACTATCTAGATTTTATCGTCTTTATTAGATTAGCTGCTATAGCTATTAAGGGGGCCTATATTTGCTGATATTAAAAACAAAATTATACATCAAGATTATATGTCGCTTTGCTTTGTAAGATTTTGTAAAAGTTTGGGATAAAGGTACTTTTCTGTACAACGTAAAATCTGCTTGATGTTTTGCATAGTAACTGTCACTAACTGACTTGTAAATTGACATACCTTGGCACTCGCCTTGGGTATTGCTATCTGAGAGAACTTTTTGGTGTATACGGTAAAATAGAAATCGGGTGCTGACTTTGTCTTATTACAATAAATTAATTATTAAATAAATTTGTCCCGTGTTCACTGTCCTTTAATATTGAAAATAGTCTAGGGTGTTAGTCCCTGGGCGCTAGTACATAATTCTAACAAACATTTATACGCTTGTAATTGTTACCAGCGCCCTCCTGGAAGTTCCCGAAAAATACAACCAAAACAATAACAAACTACTACTACTACACCACGACATTAGCAGCACCTCGAGTGATCAGTTTTAACCGCAATGCCTAGGGCTATATACACAGTATAATACTACCATACCCCATAGTGGGCAAGAAAGTTCAACTGCGAGACATTGCGCTACTATAAGAGAAAAAGTACTCGTTAAAGGAGGATTTTGTGATCCTAGCATCCTCTTTTTATGACATATTTCAGTACATATCCATGAAAAAGCCTATTCCCAAAATTTCAGTTGATTCCGATTTTATGCTTATGCGAGTTATGCATGATTATGTGTATTACACTGCTCCATAGACAATGCGTTGTAATTTCGCTCTGGTGCACCAGAACGAAATTCAAATTTCACGATATCTTAGCTAAACGAATTAATCTGCAAGAGATATTTTGTACATAAACATTATGTAGCCAGAGGTTTCCAGCGATATAAAAATCTCAACTTTTTTTGAGAAAAGTGGGGGGATGAGGCCGTGGATCACGAAATGCTCCTTTAAGTCTGATGTTGCATAGCAAGTCGCACCATCCTATTTATACCAGATATGCTACATGCTTGGAGGATATTCAACTTTTGTAGAAAAGAAACTTGCTTGGAAGCTTATTTTGTAACGCCATACTGTATGTTGCGCTCTGTGACATGATTTGGGGGAGTAACGAACGCAACCATAGAAGCTGTGAGCGCAATGAACTCAATAACCCTAGATTATGACACCCCCAGCCCTGGCTGGGGCCGGGGTGGCAATGCATTAGGAAACCCCATCAAATTACTCTGGCAAAATATAATGGGTAAAAAAGGATCAAAATTTGCCTTTTTTTTTAAATTTTAACCAAAATTTTGGAGGTAGGGCCTACATTTTTAAAAAGAAGAAAAAATTCAAAAATTTGATAAAACGCTTTCTAGTGTTGTGTCTTTAGAAAACAAATATGCAATTTTCATCAATTTAGATATTTAAGGTAAGTTCATGGCGGACTGAAAAATATGGCATGGAAAATCAATTTTGGCACCTTTCTCAAAAACTGCTGATTTTTGCAGAAATCTGCCATGCTAGATGGATTCCTTGCATCATTTACTTTCTAAAAATGTATATATTTATATGCTTATCATCATTACTTTTAAAGATACAATAAAAGACAATGTCTACAATTTCCCAATTTGAGTGATCCTGCGTGCCACCTTAACATGACAATCAAAATCCCAAACGAGATATTGTTGTGGTTCAGAGTTGGTTGTGGTCGGTCGCCAAAAAATGCAGAACATCTTCTACTATGTAAGGTTACTGCACTACTTAAAAGTAAGGCACGTGCATACAGATGGCTCATTGCTTAAGCAACATGGTTCTCGAGCAAAAATCTGCTGTGTAAACTGTCTCGAGGATTAGTTTTCCCAAAAATGTATCCCCAACTTTATCCCCAAGAAATTTTACAGGATTTTATGATTTTACAGAGTGATCTGCAAGTGGTCCTTAACCCTAGCCCAACTAGGTCTCACTAAAGCTCACTATTAAAACCACTCTGCGTGCATGCATTCCATGTGACTTGATGACGCAATCAGCCGAAGTCATAAATACCCAGGGAATTGCTGCCCGGGCAGCCATATTAACCTCGGCAGCTACATGCCGGTGATCGTGTGCGTGGCATGCGAGGGGTCCCGGGTTCGAATCTTCTTTCCCTTCCGATAGCAAAAAAACCACGTGTATGGTTAGGGTTAAGAGTGCTATAATGAAAGACAGAGATAAAAAGATTTTATCGCGTCTGATGTTACTGTCAATTACGATCCTTGATTGGTTTACACAGGTTAATAGCGCGTAAAAGGAAGGCTGATTTATCTGGTGCCAGTCGGAGAAAAGGAATAGCAGAAAATGGCAAAACATTACATACTTTTACGAGACAAAAAGCAACTTTTCTAAGCATTGTTGACATGGTACCTTCGCGAAAGAAAGTTTCCTACTATAAAGACCTAATTTTTGAGATGGTTTGTATGTTTGAATTAACAATAAGGCGCCCGTTTATACCGCCACGTTCAGCAAGTCATCATCACGACACTTGTAAAGTAAACAAACCGTGCTCGAGTTTGATTGACAGATGACGTCAGACGCGATAAAATCTTTTTATCTCTGTCTTTCATTATACAGCCGTGTGAAAAAAAGATGCAGTTTGCGATTTTTGAGTGCTGAGCTTAACCTATGACCTTGGTTTAATTATATTTAAAGGCCCTTTCAGTGATTTCACAGGAACATTAAAAAAATGGAAATTTGTCAGAGTTGCTTAGAAATAAAGAATAAGTCTACAGAATTTCATTAAACCACTTTTCCCCTGAATACATCGACAAATTAGTCAAAAAACAGAAGTTTTAGAAAGGTTTTCTACTTCAACTCAGATTGACTCGAGAAAATCGAGATTTTCGTACAGTGCGCCACCAATCGACTGGAAAAACTTCCTAGTCCAGTGTTTCTAACACGGGGGAAGTAGAGTCTAAATTGATTTAAAACAGAGTGACAGACGCTTAATTTTTGTAGTAGAATACAAAATAAGCAATTAAACGTCACCGAGGCAAACTAACGGTCAATTCAAATATGAAAAACAGTTAAAATTGTGTATTTTGTTTAAAATAGTAGCTACTGATGTAATAAGTAGTAGAAACAATACGCAACGCGTGTTGGTATGGTGGAGAGTGAGCTTCTTTCGATCTCGAGTCGTACTTTTTGTACTGTCAGTATCAAAAGTCCAGATTCATGTAAATGCTTTATTTTGTTTAAAATACACGGCTTTCGACCGAACCACTAGCAGGCTATGTTAGCACATCTATGCCAATTACAAAGGTACCAAAATCTGAATTTTGATGATTTTTACGATCGTCCGGATGAGCAAATCACTGAATGGGCCTTTAATACGACCACAGAATTAGAGAAGGAGAACCAGGACTCGACCACCATCTTGATACAGGCACTAAGCAAAAATGGGTGGTGTTCGGTTTCCCTCGGAATGCGCATGAAGCATTCGTTGTCATGCAAGCGCGATAAGGATGATGGGCGCATTTGAGAGATGCATTCGATTTGACCAGTGCACACGAGTACCAAGACGCTTCAGATGAGACACATAATTGTTTTTGTTTGTCAGTCCGCGCACCATCAGCAAGGACCCAAATACCCCCAATTTATTTCCATAGCAGACGGTGCAATTGCATGTGGTGGTATAGGGAGTCCCGGTTCTGCAGGCCTGGTTCTCCTTCTCCAATTCTGTGAATACGGCTCAATTCAATTGCCACAAGATGGGTGACAGTGAGCTTCCGGTTGTAATTCCAGAAATGACATCATCAGGCATTGGTGAAACTTGGATTCCATGCATTAATGGAGTCGTTTGGAAACACAATCAGGAAATAACTTTAGAATCGCAATTCTCGAGCACACCGAACCTCCAGAATTCCACAACCGTCTGAACATGACTTATGTTATATGGCATGAGATGAGGCGATGTCATATAATGAGGTGAGGTGATGTACATCACTTAATTTCAACCTCCTAAAATGTTTGCAAATTCTTCAACAACTATCTATTTTAAAGCTTTAACATTTACCACCAGCACTTTACATGTAAGTTCATTTACGCTTACAAAGGTGAAAAAAAAAACCCATCTAAATTACGATGATTTTTACGATTTTCAAAATGAGCAAATGAGCTGAATAAGGCTTTAAAACCAGAAACCAGATTAGAACACTTCTTCCAAAAGTAGCATGTGAACTAGAGTAAGGGGTCATTGGCATACGCGGGGGGGGGGGTGTTACGTGTGAAACACCCCTTGGATTTGTCCAAAAAATGGGGAAAAGAACAGACAAAGAAAGAGAGAGAGAGGAGAGAGAAGGAGGGAGAGGGAGGGAGAGGAGGGGGAGATGAGCAAGGCAATTAATTGACATAGATATATATGTTTACACCAACACCCACCCCTACATCATCACACCCCACACCCTTACCCCAGCAACGTACTTGAAAATTATAATTGTCAACCCCATCACGCTTAAAAAACTACATCTCTTACATCGCATTGCCTCATGTTATCAGCTGAAAAACCGTTTGCAATTTTTTCTGTCAAAACACGGTGCAAGTACGCAAGCATAATGTACTTTTCAAAAGAATATGTTAAAATAAAGCATAATTAGGCAGCGAATGATTTTGCATTGAAATAGCGTAAAAATTATGCACCAAATGGCTTCAATTGGACCTACATTTTGCAAATTTTCTGAGAAGGGAAAACTTGTACACGAAAGGCTTCAAAGACCATCATTTCATAAGTTTTCGGCTTTTTGAAACTAAAATTTTACACACTTAGGTCTTCATTTTGCAAAAGTTTCTTACTTCTGAGGGGGGCACATCCTCCCCTCAGACACCCCCCTACATAGTGGATAAACAAGTTACCATTTTCGCTTCTGCTTTCGACATTTAACAATTTGTGTTTAACACAATTTATAGGCCTACAATTAACATGATTAAAGGGAAACCTGTTCACGAAAGGCTTCATGGTCCGTCATTTCACAAATTTTCGGCTTTTTCAGACTAAAATTTTACACACTAATAGTGCTAAAATGGTCCACCAAATCTCTTCAATTAGGTATTCATTTTGCAAAAGTTTCTTACTTCTGAGGTAGGCACCCCCTCAGACACCCCCCTGGCGTCGCGCAAGCTTGACGCGATGTCCGCTACGCGGCCATTTTAAACTTTTTTTTATTTTTTTATCATCACACCCCCTTGAAAAATTCCTGCATACGCTACTGTAAGGGGTATTACCTGTGAAGTGATATGTTATTAGGCTCTATAATCCGTTCACTATAAGATGGCACATGACCACTGGAAAAGTACATGGGGTCCCCAGAGGAGACAAAGTTCAAATGATATAAAACTTTTAAATAAGGTGCGGTAGCTTTTATAGTGATGAATGTTGCTACAACTTCAAGTACATGTGGAATATGAACATGGTCATGTACCATCTTATACTGAATAGACCATTGGCGTACGCAGGGGGGGTGTTACGGGTGTGAAACACCCCCCTTGGTTCTGTCCAAAAAATAAAAATGGGGCGAAAAGGCAAAGAAAAGAGAGAGAGGGAGAGAGAGAGAGGGGAGGGAGAGCGCGGGGGAACAGGAGCGGATTGAGAAGAGCACGGCTCAGGGGACGTATTATCATAATTATCATAGGCCTATAGATGCCTTAACTACCCCCACACAGATTTTTCTCACCCCTATACCCGCATTGACCTGCAACGTCACGTAAATGTGTCGATACATGTTAACACCCCCACCCTCACATCATCACACCCTACCCCCGGACCCCACCCCGGCAACGTAGGCCTACAAGGTTTTAATTGTGCAAATTGAGCTCAGGCCCATTTTTCTGTTTGAAGCAATGATTAAAAATAGTGTAAAAATTTATCACCAAATGGCTTCAATCGGACCTTCATTTTGCAAATTTTTCCAACTTCTGCAGGGGAAAACTCTTGTTCATGAAAGGCTTCATGGATCGCTATTTCACAAAATGGTCCACCAAATCGCTTCAATTAGGTCTTCATTTTGCAAAAGTTTCTTAATTCTGAGGGGGGGCACATCCCCTCAGACACCCCCTGCGTGTTGTGGATAAACAAGTAGCCATTTTTGTTTCTGCTTTCGACATTTACCAATTTGTGTTCAACACAATTTATAGGCCTAAAACTGTAGGGAAAACTTGTACACGAAAGGCTTCTTGGACCGTCATTTCACAAATTTTCGGCTAGTTCAAACTAACATTTTACACGCTAATCATGCTAATACTAGTAATAGTGCCAAAATAGTCCACCAAATCGCTTGAATTAGGTCTTCATTTTGCAAAAGTTTCTTAATTCTCAGGGGGGCACATCCCCCCTTAGACACCCCCCTGCATAGTGGATAAACAAGCAGCCATTTTGCTTAACTGCTTTCGACATTTACCGATTTGTGTTTAACACAATTTATAGGCCTACACCTGTAGTGAAAACTTGTTCACGAAAGACTTCATGGTCATTTCACAAATTTTCAAATTAAAATTGTACACACTAATAGTGCCAAAATGGTCCACCAAATCGTTTCAATTAGGTCTTCATTTTCCAAAAGTTTTTAATCCTGAGGGGGCACATCCCCTCAGACACCCTCTAAATCGCAAGAGGCGCTGACGGGATGACCCTGCTTACGCGGACATTTCTTTATTTTAGGATTTTTACCATCACACCCCCCTTGAGAAATTCCTGCGTACGCGCATGGAATAGACTATAGGCCTTCACTTTAATAATCATGTACCTACAATTATAGCTTGCCCAAAATGTTTGGCTCAATAGGATAGGCATAGAAAGTAGTTCAAATTATTGGGTTGATTCCAAAGCCATAGCCAGGGGCGCAGGGTGTGTGATTTCCCCCCAAAAAAAAAGAAAATTGCCAATCCGAATCAAATCAGCCTTCAAATTCACATATAAAAGCTGGTTCATAAAAACATTGAAATCACAAAAGGTCCATTTTATAGCCCGCCGTTCCCCTGCGCTTAATAAATCCTAGCCGGACCGGTCTGAATCGTCACTTTGGATAAGGGTGGGTAAGAACAAAGTTGGGTCAAACAGTATAAAATAATTATTTTGGTCATGCATTCAAACAAAAATGTACAATTATTTTACTGATTTTAGAGTTCAAGCCAAAAGTAGTAAAAATATGATTCACCTCTCACATCTCATTACAGGATAAGGGGCTGTGCAATAATCATGAGCCCAAGGAGAGGGTAAAATTTTCAAACAGCCTGCCAAAAATTGCTTGCCCCCCCCTCCTCTTGGCCTGCCAAAAGTTGCTTGTCCCCCCTCTTTTGCACATGCCAAATTTTTGGAATCCCAATTTACAAACCTAAAATGTCTGGATACATGTTGCAAGCGCAGCGAGCAGGAAAATTTGTATATTTACGTATTTCCGTACTGTTTTCCTAAACCTTTTTAGAGCATTTTAATTAGGAGGCACCCCATGAATGTGTGCCAAAAATTGCTTTCCTCCCTTTCAGCTTGCCAAAAATTGCTTTTTCCCCCCCCCCTTTAGCTGGCCAAAAATTTCTTGCCCCCCTCCCCTATTACACCCTCCCACCAGGGCTCATAATTATTACACAGCCCCTAATAGGTCACCTATATAGCTATATATATATCATGATACATGCAGTTGTCTCAATTGTCAAGTCAATTCTAAAGACAAGATATCAAATGATATCAAAGTCATAATTAATAATCACAGCAGTATGGATGTCACCATCAAATCAGGGAAAGTCAATATCTGTCAACTGACACTTGTTACATTCACATGACACATGGAACTTGAAGGTGCAATTTCACTATGGACCACAATGGCCTCATCCCAATGGCATAGTTCAATAACTTTATTTAAAGCCATATTGTAACATTTGCTGAAGAGGACCCCCTCAATATATTTAACATCCTGCTTTTACACCATTATAAAGTACTAACATACCCTGCAAAAATCAAGTCTCAAGGTGCTGACCGTAGTTTTGTCAAAATCCAAGATTTTGAATAAAACACATGAACCGTTTATTATTGCAATGGAAATATTAGTCGAACGCATAAGCGATGTTCATAACACAGTATGTACATGCTGTGCTGGATGGTCATATACAAATCAAAGGATCATCATAGCATAGCACAACTGACGGAGTGACACGCATTGGTGAATCTGGCGCTGTTAGTAAATTCCCATTTTCCTTACTTTACCCACCTCAGTTGTTGGGATCAAAATTGAAAAATATCTGACAGCAAAAGTCCTGACAATTCATCTTCCACATGGAAATTGAAACTGGAACTGACCCCTTCCCAATCACAAATGAAAATAAATTGATCTCTTCCACATGTTGGCACATGGTTATTGTACCTTGTTTTGTATATGCCTAATTATGAATCATGTTATTGCAACTCTTAAAAATCATTTCTGACAAATATTTTTTCTACAAAATGATATAATGACTAATGAGATATCAAACACCTTGACCCAATCATTGCCAATCTAGAAACTAGCTCAGTTCACTGACCGCGATGCACTCTATTCGCCATTTGCACGGATCCGCCATCTTGCTACCAAAACAAAATGTACGTTTTTGTTTCTCTTGCTTTTCTAGTAACGCGCCAGAAGGCTTTTGCAACGTGTACACAGTAATTTAAGCATTCGTTTCACAGGCGTACACACACACAGCACACACTTTGCGGTTAGAACCTCGTTTTGAGATTACTGTGTGATTGGCGAATACCGCGATGCACTCTATTGCAAGTGCAAATGGCAGGCTCATACCATAGCCGGGGATTATCAAGGGGGGAGGGGGGTTCTAAAAAGTCAACCTTTGTGAAAGGGCTGTTTTAACAGAAAAAAGTGGTTTTTTTTCACATTGACATGGGGGTGTCCCAGATGCATCACAACCCGGCCCGGCACCCCATGGCGCACGAGTTTGGTGAAGGGTATATTAGAGCTGAGCTAGTTAGAGTTACGGCCTCACAATTCAGACATCATGATCGGTGGGGACTGGACCAGGTCCACAGATATGAGCTATAGTTATGTTATCTCAGAGGGTATCAGATGGTTCAGTGCTAACATACAAGGGCATCAATCCGTCTTAAAAAGTGGGGAAGGGTATTTGACCTGAATTGCCAAGCGGTGACTGGTCTCCCAGAACCATGGACCTGTCAGGTGCTGAGCAGCAGACCCGTGACAGCATGCCACGAGTGTATGTGTACCTTTGCCAGTTAACCTAGTCATGCCTATACATGCATTCCTATGATTACGCAATCGGATCACATAGGATAATTGGCTTGGTCGTATCTGGTCGGGTGGATGCTTCGCAGCCATAACGACAAGTTATTTGAGGGCATCACATTCAGAGGAAACTTTACAGTCACTTAATTTGTCCATGCTTTGAGCTGTAGCATGTAGTAGTATTTCGTAGCATGCAGATCTGTTTTGGTTTACAAGTTAACAAAATAATATTCTGCTGTGTTCATGCCAAAATCTGTTAGCAAGTTCAGGGACGTTTTTTTTCCTTCTCTTCACATTTTGGTCTATTATATGTAACAATCACAGCATACCATGTGTTCTTAATTTGCAGTGGCCAATCTCTACATGCCTTGAACTTGAAAAGGGTTTAGGGCTGCCAGTATGATTGCATCCTATCAATGGACATAATCGCAACAGGTGCAGGTGTGATATCACACATCAAACAGGCATGGTTCATCGACCTCTATTGAATTATCAATAGCAAGAGGTGACCTTTATGTGTTACAGGTATGAAAACTCATCCTGAAAATAGTAGAGGTCATTTTTATGTGTACATGGATGATACAGGTTTTCTGGATTATGTCATTAGAGATGAGATTGTTTAAATGGGGGTAAATTGGTAACCTATGATATGTTTTGAGCTGACTCACACAGATTTTAAAGCCATGAAAAATCTCATTCTCTCCAAAATAGTGGTACTCAGCAACCCAGCAAACACAAAACGTTTGCGACATCATTCGCAAAAGGTTATAAAAAGTTGTCAGAAAACGCTTAAATGTCGGGTTATATAAAGGGTATATTAAGGGTATAAAACGCTTTCATAACATTAAAAATCATTTTTGATAATCTACTGCTCAGCAAACAAAAAATGTTTTAGAGAAAACGTTTAAATGTCGGGTTATATAAAGGGTATAAAAACGTTTTAATAACATTCCAAAAACATTTTTTTTTTTTTTTACAAAACATTTTAAACAGAATGTTATTTTGGGGTTGAAAAAACATTTTGCGAAAAATGTTTGCCCGAAATATTTGCAATAACGTTTTAAAAACGTCTTCATGACCTTTAATAACCCGACATTTAAATGTTATTAAAACGTTTTGAAAAAAACATTTTAATAACATTTCTGTGTTTGCTGAGTGCAAATATTTTAACATAATGTTATTTAAATGTTGACAAAATATTTGGCAAAAAATGTTTGCAAAAATAGTTTACAATAACATTTTTGAAAACATTTTCAAAATGTTGTTGTAGTGTTTTCATACAAAACGCTTTTAAAACGCTTTTCATGACCTTTATATAACCCGACATTTTAATGTTATTAAAACGTTTTATATGTAAACCAAAAGCCAACATATAACTTATTAAAAACGTTTTTAAAACGTTTTTGTGTTTGCTGGGAATGCTCAGTACAAATGACTAGGCCTATAAATATGGCTGTAGATGGGGGGGGGGGGGGCCTTTTTACCTAGGGGATGGTAATTCCCCACTTTTTCATATTATTATGGCTTCAACCAATTAGGCCTAGTCATTCATTATCCTAGCTTCTGGGGACTTTGCCACCTGACTCCCCACCAGGGACCAAGGGCCCTTCAGCACTAGGCCCTGGACCCTACAGGTATGTTATTGAAAACATAATTAGGGCTGAAGTGATGCTGAAAAATAAGGGCATTTGGGTGACAGATACCAGGACAGATCGAATGGAAAAAATAAGGGGTCTTTGGGTGACAGAATACGTGTTCAAAAAAATATGTCATTTTGGTGTGACGACAGTGATGCTGAAATGGGCTCACTAAAAACGGGTGATGGGATGTGCAGCCACATTGATCCCTTTTCAACTCCCTCTCACCCAATCACCCCTTTTTTGTTTTACTTAACTCCCTCTCACCCAATCACCCCTTTTTTGTTTTACTTAACTCCCTCTCACACAATGACCCCATTTTTTGTTTTCCTGTCACCAAAAGACCCACTTTTTCAAATTTTTCAAAAACCTTCAAATTTTGATGACTTTTTGGAAAGTTTTATATCAACTTTTATATTTTGACCCCAAAATTTTCCCCAATCTCACAGAAAGACCCCCTTTTTTGGAAAGATTTTCCCCAGTCTCACGGAAAGAGCTTTCTCACTGAAAGACCCCCCTTTTTGCACTGTCTAGGCTCTCCATGAAAGACCCCTAGTTTTGAACTGCTGTCCACACATCCCTGACATCCTCCAGGACTTCAACTCTTTATAACAACTAAAGTAGGCCAACATATTATAGAAAATGGGAGTTCATATTCTAACGTCTCTTAAATTCCAGCGCGTAACGAATCATACAAAATTATACAATTTTATCTTGTGCGATAAAGCAATTAGTCGTCCTTTACTGAAGGCTTTACATTGTAAGCCCTTGCTATTACGTATTTCCCCACCAATTTGGACCCCATCCAAACCTGTACAGTAAAGGCGAAGGCTGAACTGTGAGTGTAAACGTAGAAATTTTTGCGCTAATTTATTTTCGCTTTTTCACATTTCAAGCAGCTACTGTGAAAATAACAATGCGCGAATATATTCCTTTTGTGTGTAAGTCAATAGAAGCTTAGAATTGCAAATTTAGGAACATGTAAATTTAGGAACAGTTCATAAAAGGCAAAGCGTGAAAATTTTCAAATGCAAAACATATACTTTTAGAGTATTTCCCCTTACCTCATTTTCTATTAATAATTACATAATATATTTGTCAATCTGTGACCGGTCTAAATTTTGAAAATTGGTTAAGTTATGCCCTGCACAGGCCCGTAGCCAAAGGGGTTGCAGTGGAGTGGGGGATGCACCCACCATGAATCAGCAAGAGGTCTGTTTTTGTCTGTGAAAAATAGCAAAATAGGGCTAAACATTTTGATTTACACACCCCCAAACCATAAACTTTCTGTGAAATTTGTGTAAAAATATGATCCAAAAATCAAATCAATTGCAGGATGAAGATTGCTCTTGAAAAGGTCTGCCATTTGGAAAATCCGCAACTCCTACAAAAAAATTCTGGCTACGAGCTGGCCTTGCAGATTCATTCTCTTGATCGCAAGCTTTAAAATGATTATGTTTACAACTTATCAGGGTGGCTCCCTCACTTGGTCTTCAAAAGTCAGTTATTTCAATGAAGAATTCTTTTGTTTTTGATTGTTTTCCCGGCATGTACAATGAACCATATTATCTCCTTTTCTTCCCTGGCAACTTTCCGCTCATTTCGTTACAACACGTCTCATATACTTTACTTGTTGTTTTGCCTCATGAGACGGATGATAAACCTGTGAGTCTCCCGAGTTTTCGGATCATACTCATGAAACTTGCTCAATGAGACAATCGCATCCTGGTTTACATAAAACGACATGAAAACATTCAACATTTTTATTTTGTTTGGTTGGTTGGGGTTAAAACCAGTTTGTTCATCTGGGGATCTGTTCTAAGCCACAGAAGCTGATGCCCGCGGATGCCCTTTTCAAAGAATTTGTTTGTTACCCAATGACCCATTTTTCATGACCTTTCTCTGTCCTGCTTTTGTAAAAGGAATGCTTATCAGGCCCGTAACCAGTATTTATTTTGGGGGGGGAGCTAAATTTGAAAAAGTGGACCTTTTTTTCAAAATTTGGACCTTTTTAGACTGGGGTGGATTTTGAAATAGTGGACTTTTTTCCCAAAATTTTGACAATATTTCACCAAAAAGGCATAAAAAAATCCCAATTTTTTCACTCGCTATTTATTTTTTGGAGGGGCATTTTGGGATTTGGGGGGGCATTTTGGGATTTTGGAGGGGCATCTGCCCCCCTGGTTACGGGCCTGATGCTTATGTGTAGAAAACCTGTGCTTTTAGGGTTGAAAGCTTTGTTTATATTCCTGTAAATGAATTTTGGTGATCCATCCTGGGGTTGCCAGAGGTGTCAGAAAATTTTGCAAAATATAGGTATCTGGTCATATTATTATACTTCATCTGGAATTATTGGGGGAGGGGGCTGAATACCCAGTCCAAAATTATTGAGGATGCTGAGCCCCCACAAGCCCCCCAGTTCCTAAGCCTATGTATAATTTCATTTTCATCTGTCCTCTCTTTTTTGCAGGGGTGGAGCAGGTTCCCCATTGACCCCCCCCCCCTCCACCACCACCACCACCACTGCATCTCCACTCAAGTATTTCTGCCCCTTAATTTCATGGATAAGTAATATCATCTAGGCTTCAGCAACAGGTAGTAGTAACAAGTGTTAATTATAACTGGTGTGATACGTGGTGGGGGTCTCAGATTCCCCCGGCTTCCCCACCCAAGATACTTGGAAGTATTTCTGCCCCTTGGTTTATGGATAAAAGTAATATCATCTTCTTGAACAACAGGTAGTAGTAGACTGCCAACAAGTGGTAATCATAACCGGTGTGATACGTGGTGGGGGGTCTCAGATTCCCCCCCCCCCCCCCGGCTTCCCCACCCAAGATACTTGGAAGTATTTCTGCCCCTTGGTTTATGGATAAAAGTAATATCATCTTCTTGAGCAACAGGTAGTAGTAGACAGCCAACAAGTGGTAATCATAACCGGTGTGATACGTGGTGGGGGTCTCAGATTCCCCGGCTTCCCCGCCCAAGATACTTGGAAGTATTTCTGCCCTCTTGGTTTATGGATAAAAGTAATATCATCTTCTTGAGCAACAGGTAGTAGTAGACAGCCAACAAGTGGTAATCATAACCGGTGGGATACGGGGTGGCGGGTCTCAGATCCCCCCCCCCGGCTTCCCCGCCCAAGATACTTGGAAGTATTTCTGCCCCCTTGGTTTATGGATAAAAGTAATATCATCTTCTAGAGCAACAGGTAGTAGTAGACTGCCAACAAGTGGTAATCATAACCGTGTGATACGTGGTGGGGGTCTCAGATTCCCCGGCTTCCCCGCCAAGATACTTGGAAGTATTTCTGCCCCCTTGGTTTATGGATAAAAGTAATATCATCTTCTAGAGCAACAGGTAGTAGTAGACTGCCAACAAGTGGTAATCATAACCGGTGTGATACGTGCCTCGAAAGATAATACACCATTTAAAATGATATGACATTAACATACCTGTACTGAAATCATCACACTTCTCTCTACTTGTCTATACCTGTGACTATGCTACTACTTGTACAGTGAAGCAGAATTTAGTGTATTATAAAAGGACCACCGCATATAGCGGACATTTACGTGGACTAATCAATTTGCAAAGTAGTTATCACAGTAAATCGTCAAATGCATCTTTAATTTAGACCTCTTTAGCACAGGAGTTCAGATAGAAAATACCTTTCTCATCCTAATTAGTGCACCTCCCCTAATAAATGCCCCTACACTTTTAGATAGAAATGTATTTCAGTAAACCATTTTAATTTATCATCCCACTAATCCCTCTGACCATGGAAAGGCCACATATCCTGTTCTGGTACAACAGCTATCCATGAAAAAAGTTTTAAATTAAAAATTTTACATTCACAGTGTTTTCTTAACACTTTTTGTTTTTGTTAAGACTTTACATTCCCATTTGTATCTTTCATTTCATAATTCTAATAAGCGCCCCCTGAAAATGACTGACCAAACACTTAAAGCACTAATTAGGTCACATAATGGTGCATAACCCTCAATGAAGATCATATCAGCTTCTGTGGTAACAGCTTAGACCCAATCTAGGAAAAAACAAGATCGTAAAATATAATAAAACATAATTTGTCGTAAAATTATAGGGGCTTCATTACAGGATCAATAACTTTCACTTGCTCCCAGTTTCTTTCCTTAAAATAAACGGATTAACAGTAGGGTTGCCAATCTCATGATTTGGTGCATAAGTAGCCCAAATTGGGCTACAATCAGAGATTTTCATATGACTTTTAAATAGTCCGTTTTAATGTCTGAAAAATCAATTGACCTTTTCGTTAAATCCCATAAGCCTTTGCGAGTACACCTGAGAAATCGCATTTTAGGTCATGGCAATCATGTATCGAACATCGTTACTGCTCATTGCAAATCGGCATGACGTAAAATGACGAGTTCTCAGGTGTACTCAGAAAGTCTTATGGGATTTACCGAAAAGTTAATGGGCAAGGGACATATTGGGAGACTTTTTGACATTGAGCATCGCAATTTGCGACCATCCTATCCCACAGAAACCAATGGTTAGGTAAGGTTCATTTAGTAAAATTGGGCACAATTGGGGAATTTGCCCTGCGATTTAGGCTGAATATTTTTGGCAACCTGATTGACAACTTTCCAATGCAACGTGTCTCAATGTGTCCCTGGACAGAGTTGCCAAACCTGCGATTTGGTAGCCCAATTGGGTGACTTTTGAAGATATTTCCCCTAACTTTTGACAATTTCCTGTCCCGTAGAAACCAATGGTTAAGAAAAAATTTGGGCGACTTTTCAATATTGGCTTCCACAACTTCCGATAGTTTCATGCCCCATAGAAACCAATGGTAAAGAAAACGGGGCGACTTTTCGATTATTTGACCCACGATTCGGGCTGCAATCTTTTGGCAACCCTGTCCCTGGAGACAGCGGAACAAGACATGACCATAATTCATACAGAATGTTACACTGGGCTATTCCAGATGAAATCCACACTCCCCAGCTACATGCTTGCTATGGCCATGTTTATACATGCAGTATATTACTATTACCGTACTGACGCAAGTATAGTCCCACCTTCGAGTAAAGTCCCACTCCCACCCCGAAAAATTTCAGAAATTAAAAAAAAAAAAAAAAAAAAAATGGCTTTGGGTGTTCCTGGACCTAGACCTAAATGATAGGATCATTCATGGTTGATTTAAAAAAAATGTAAGCCTATGTGTTTTGAATAAATTTGTACTCATGTCATAGGGGCTTACTCTATTAATGATTCCAAAATGCATTGAATTTGTATGCATTTTGAAATCATTAATAGAGTATGACTTAAGTACAAATTTATTCAATTTTTTTAAAAATCAACCATGAATGATCCTAGCATTTAGGTCTAGGTCCAGGGACACTCCAAAGCCGAAAAAATAAATAACTTTTAATAAATAATTTTTTTTTTTTTTTTTAATTCGAGTATAGTCCCACCCCCCAATTTTGACAAATGTTCACCCAAAAACGGGGTGGGACTATACTCGAGTCAGTACGGTAGTCTATTTTTGGACAATAATGTTGTCAAAATACAAAGCAAGTTATAGAGACCTATGACACAAAATTCCCTGCTGCAAACATTGCAAAACACTTCATAGCCGATCTGTAAATGCCATAATAATTCCTATATATATAAATAAATGATAAAGCATTACTCATCCTGTCCTCCACACTATCCAGTGATATTTGATTACACTTAACCTTCATATTAGGGTCATGCAATTGGACAACATTCAATGTGAAGTTGGCTTACGCTCAAAACTCGTGTGATATTACAAAGTTAATGCATATTGCGTGCTACCTATAGTTTTCAACATAAACAGTTTTGAGATATATTTGCAAAATATCAAAAGCTGTCTCAAAAACCACTCAACCAATACTAGGCTTGTTTGTACTCATTTTAATGCATTTTTCATGCTGATTCCAAATATGGTCATGAAAATTAACAATTCTATTTAAAGAAAATGTGGAACTTGTCGTCTGCAGTCGACACCTATGTGGAGAGGGTTAACATTTGATTTCTGACCATGTTTTGAACTATGGACAATGAAACTCCTTTAGGTAATCGAGTTTGGGATCATGAGGTCGAAAGATGATTTTATGCGACATTTTTCAGGTTTTTTTATGGAAATGTTACAACATGAGAACTACCTGCCGATTGGCCAAAATGAATATTGTGTCCAACTTTGAACCAATCAAGGAGGGTATTAATAAGATCATCTGCAAATGCAAGTTTGACTTTAAATAGTTTAAAGCCTAGTCATATATAATTGAAATTGAAATGAGCATTTCAAGTTATCAACCAATCAGAAATGCTGTTTAGATGACCAGTAGTGTCCAGGGGGTTAATAAAAGTCTGCACACTATTTTGAAGTATATTTCATAAATTGCATAAAAACGTTTGTGAAAATCTGACAGTACATCTATACTATTAAATGTAAACCATGTGTGAACTCAAATGTTACAAAGTCTATTAAAATTTCCTTCCATAACTTCCAAATCAACAGTCTGCACATTTTATACCCCTAAATATCAAAAATTTGCTTTTGACCTATTAAAGGTACATGTTTGCACAAACTTGCTGACTTGGTGACTTCTAATACATGTAAGAAAAGAAAATTTGTGCTGAAAAAACGTATTGTCACAAATTTTGTTTAATGGAGTGTTTGAATAATTTATAAATATTGATGAATTTTGAAGAAGAAACATTTTAGCCCATTATGTAGATCATATTGCTACTTTGTCAAAATAAAGAGAATTGATACAACTTTCATTTGCTATTTCATTTGAAATTAGGAATGTACCACAGTCCACATTACAGTGTAAAAACCAAGTAAATTTCATTTGCTTACATTACACAGCCCCTCCCCCAATCTGTGAATGTCCCTTTAATTCTAGCTTGACATTGGTGCATATATGCGCTCATGGGAGTTATGTTGATAGGATATTATGTATCTGCTGGAAACATATTTTGTAGAATTTCTGACACTTGCTGCCGAGTACTAGTCTACTACTACTACAAGTTTGGACATGGTGACTTCTGATAGATGGGCTGACAGACTTTCCCTAGGCCTCACGGAAGAACAGAGGATACCTTAGAACATCCACTGAATGAGTAACACAGGCAAAAGAAGAAATAAAACAAACAAACTTTTAAAGTAGGGTCGGTCCGTCAGGATTTTTTTTCTCTTTTAGGCTAAAATGACCCTAAAATATCACCAGAAAGTTTGAAAAATCTAGCAAACATTTGATGACCTTTTTTGCAAACATACTAAAAAGCAATTATTTTGTTCAGAATTTACAGTTAAATTCAATAAATTTTGGCCAAAACTGCTGATCTGATTTGAGCAAATCCCTCAAAACACAAAATCTGGGTCGGTCGGTCGGGCCCATATGATAAAACAAAAAATGTGTGTTTTTCGATAAGGTACAGTGATGCCCGGGCAGTGATGGGAAACAAAGCCTGCTCTATGGGCGGACAGACCTTTCTAGTATGGAGTTTCAGTCTGTCCCCCATTTTTTATTTAGTCCTTAAGGGCTCGTTCACCCACATTTTGCACCCTGTTTTTACGGGACCTGAGAGCACATCTGACGCACCAAACTACATCAATACGAGGAATGTCCTTCTGATATCAAATAATTTTGATATTTTTTTGAAATTCACAACATAATACAAATTTTATGGCAAATAATTAGATACTTACATTTTTAACATTTAACAGTCCTCAAAGTAAATTTAATAAATCTAAGTGCATAGGCCTACTGCATACAAACCGCTGTCAATTTATGAACCGCGGCGAGCGACCAACTAACACAGGAGCTTTAAAGAGGAAGCCCTGCCAGAGCAGTTCTTCTGGGGTGAACCAAACCTGCCTGGTTATCAAATTAATCAGTGGCAAGGTTATCTCTGAATTTGACAGGCGCTAATTGATGCAATAACATTCAAACATCAGTTAGCAGGTCTGTCAAAATTAAAGATAACCTTGTCACTGATTAATTTGATAACCAGGCAGGTTTGGTTCACCCCAGAAAATACTGCTCTGGCGGGGCTAATCCTCTTTAAGGGCATACAAATTTCTTTTGTTAGGTCGAAGCATGGTATCCATGTATCCCAGTTTAACGATTGACAGATCAGATTGATAACCACAAAAAATGTAAAATTATATACACAAACTGCCATTACAAGTGTCAGGAAAATAAAACCACATTATTTCCATAATTTTAATGAATCGTGCGATGATGACACAGTTCTGCCAATGCACTCCAATTATGTTGTGTCATATCTTATTAAAATTTGATGAAAGAATTGACCATCACAGGAAGAATGGAAGGGAAACAGATCTCTTAAAGGAAGGAAAGAACGAAGTCATGTTAGATGACCTTTCTAGGACACACACAAAATGCTCCTATCACGATAGGAGAGCGAGTATTGAGAAATGTCAGAAATTCATGCACTCTTAGAACCACATAGCCAATCAGAAAAGCTGTTAGAAAAATACACGGAAATTGCCCAATGAGACTTAATGTCAGAAACTCACACACTCTTAAAACCACATAGCCAATTAGAAAAGCTGTTAGAAAAATAAATGGGAGTGCATATATACCGTAGAATTCCGTCTAGAAGCATATATGCCTCTAAAACAAGGTTTTTTTTAACGAAAGATATGAAAGGCCAATACCCTTCTCATAAACATTGCAATAGATTGGTCTTACAAATATACATGTTTGTACAGCCGCCTTTATCAGTAATATAGTTGTTCAAACTCCAAATAACGTTTTTGTTGAGAGTGTCTGCCTCTTGTCTCTTGTGTCAAAAAAACCTCGTTTAGAGGCATATATATGCTTGTAGACGGAATTTTACGGTATTGTATGATCTGCATCTTGCAGGATTGATTCATTTTTCTTGAAGGTGTAAGCATTGATAATTGGTCAAATTTTCCAATATTTGAGGTGGCCAAAAATGTGCCAAAATTAAAATAACACTATAAAGATCACCAGAAATTGTTATTTTTCCGCTCAATGATACAAAATATGGCTTTTAAACTGTGTTCAATGCAAGGTCCATCTGATAGCAGAGGCATAGCAAGGGGGGAGGGGGTAAAGGGGGCAGTCCCCCCCTGTGAGAAGTCTTGCCCCTGTGGGATGCAAGGGTGAAAATAAGAGAGCTTGAACCAGGGGCCACTTCAGCAGAAAAAGTGGCCCCTGGTTCACCAAGATTTGAAGAAACCAGGGGCCATTTCCAATTACCAAGGGGCTAATAAAAATAATGATATGCTGATAATGCTGGATGTGTTAAATTAGCACTATTTGCTTTAAAATTTGATATTTTGGTTCACTATCCAGGGGCAAGTTTTATAAGAAAAGTGTCCCCTAGTCAACTATAAATGAGATGGAACCAGGGGCCATTGCAGAGTTTCTGGGGGCCAAACGGGGCCAAATTTCACCCTTGCTGGCCACCCTGATATGATATTTAAAATTATAGGCCTTTTTGTACTTTTTAGCCCATTTTTTACCATTTTTGTCATGCAAGTTTTCACCCTTAAAAGTTGCCCCCCCCCCCCACTATGCAGGCATTTGGTTTGCTACCAGCAAATGTATTTTCAAATCAGGGATTTGCAGAGCTTCAAAGACTGTGAAGGTTAATGGTATCTTGGTGCCATCTAGCCTGTAACCATCACAGACTTAGCTGGCGTGAGCAGCCGAGGCAAAGCTGGCATCAACCATTCTGGATAGTATAAAGGCAAAAAGAGCCCGAAAGAAGCACTAGGTGCCAACCCGTTAGCTTCCTATAATTTGGTTCACCTCAAGTTTGGTAGTGACGTCAATGCAACCGCGAGCCTGCTGACAAGCCGCCCCTGTGCGTGTGCGTGCAAACTTTACATGCACAATTCGATACTGCGGCGAGCGAAATACGCACCTACGTCACTACCGAACTTGAGATGAAACAAATTATACCTAAATAGATTTAAAACATACCTGTGTTAATGCCTGGATGGAATATTTTCATTAAAACACCCCCCCCCCCTCCCTTTTCAAGTTTTTATACTTATAATTTTGGCCTCTACTGTATCTCTATCTTGTTCACAATTTGCTTTTGTTGATAAACTTATGTCAGATATGTAGCAAAAGATATGAATTACAACGGAAGTAGAGAGGGAAAAAAGAACCCTGGATTTGATAAATGACAGACTCCTAACAATCATAGAACTAATTAATTAATTTCCTACTTTGCTTTTCCCTATAAAAATATTGCTCTCATAATTATTGGCATCTTTGCTGAACTTTGTGTGATCGCAGTATAAATCCCCACAAATACAACACATATGCATAAAAGGTTAGAATAGGTTGCCAGAAAAGGTTGCCAAAAAGTTTGAAATCAAAGGTAGGTAACCTGATTGACAGTCCCATTCCCACTTTTCCAGTGGCTGCGCCAGGAATTTTTTTCCAGGGGAGGGGCAAAGTGAATTTCTAGGGGGCAAAATTGACAAATTTTGCGCAAAATTACGTAATTTTGGGGTTTTACTGGGGGACCAACAGGGGGAAAGAGTTCTGACTGGGGGTCATTTGCCCCCTCATGCCCCCCCAGTGGTGCTGCCACTGCACTTTTCTCCATCAAAATGCAGATTTTGATATAAAATGAAAGATTCTAATTTTCTCATTTATTGAAATTATGCATTCCATACAGAGATCGGAATATTTCTGAAGAAAACTGTAGAATTCGTCTCGAAGATGGACAGTATTTTACGACTTTGGAAATGCACCAATTTGGAACTCCTAATTTCAATATGTTAATGAGAAAAAATTAATCAATTTATCACATGATTATCATTAACAAAAACACTGTAGACTACCAGTATCGATGCTGTATAAATGTCAGCAATTCCATAAGAAATAATAGCCATAATTACAAGGAACATTATCTTCTTTTTGCATGAACGCTTCAAAGAGAAAGCATTTAGGCGTTTCAGTTTTAAAGAACTCCATTTTCCACATATATCCGGCCATATTTGCATTTTTAATTAACATGTAGTGCAAGAACATTTTGAATTTAGCCGCTTTAGAAGATGCAATTTATAGAATGGGGTTGGGGGTTGTTCAATTATCATTGATGTTTACGTTTATAACATTAGCTTCATGATTTTCTTTTGTAAGAGTATTGCTATCGACCCTTCTTCAAATGACCCACGACCCACAAAGGGTCGCGATCCATTGTTTGGGAATCGCTGTCTTTAATAAATCCAAGTAAAAGAATATGCCTAGAGAAGAGTATAGCACAAATTCATGCAGCTCAACCAGTAGCGTAACACTAAAGGGGGAGCATTCCGAGAATTCATCAAACACTTTTCAAAATAATATCTCAAAAACATCAAGTGAGTTAATCAAATTCTGTCATTTAGTAATAAAGTACTCATCAGCTTTGAGATGAAAAGCAGCCATTTTTGCTAAACAACGTCTTAATAGAAACCTTGTGTCTTAGCAACAACTTGCCTAATATTTTACATCCTTTCCATGAAATGGGTTGTTCCAGTTGAAAATCATACACCCCCTATGGAAGACATGACCTTAATCTCTCCTATACAGGGAGTGTAAAACTCCATTTGAAATCTACACTCCCTGTGGTGGGAGATTAAGGTCATGTCTTCCATAGGGGTGTATGGATTTTAACTGGAATAGCCAAATACTTGCTCCTGACACTTCTGCAGAATTCAACGTACTTGCAGACAAATTGAAGAGACACACTGTGGGGTTAATCAGGACAGACTAATCTACAAGTTTCCGTGCCCAAAATATATTCCGAGAAATGAGATGTTTTTTAGAGCTAGTATCTTTTTCCTGCTTCTGGGCACCTTGCTGATATCATGCTTCCAGCTAAAGTTTGTTTGGCTTTAATATAATTGGCGAAAAAAAATAAGCCCGTTACTATCTCATCGTGGGTTGAGAGAGCTTTTATGCCATTGCACTGCAAGCATGCAGCCCTTTTTGAAGGAAAACTTTACAAAGAGTCCACTTTTAAAAATGTTTTTAAACATCACCATGATCACTCTCAGAGGATGATTTAAGGAAGCCCCATCATGCACTGGAAACGTGTTATCACCAGAGTTTCAACTGCCACTTTACTTTTCAAATCCCATTGAACTCTGTGCAAAAGATGTTGTTTAAGAATTGTGCGTGTGTCATTATTAGTTGGTCGATTTCAGATCTAAAGTGATGTATGCATGAAGGATAATTCACACCTTCTGTAGGTAACATAAAATGTGAAATCGACCAGCATTGTGAATGCGTTTTATTGTAAATATATCAGTCCAAATTCAAATTTAACCATGGCCGTCAATGCTATGTGCGAGCAGTCGTGTCATGTTCACTCACACAGCTGTGCTAACCGCAAGTCAACACAGTGGCGTGGTGGGAAGTGCTTAAATCATCCTCTGGATCACTCTCAACAACACATATAACAAAGTATAGCGAAAACAATGTATCCACAACATCGCCCTATTTGTAATTTCTTGGATCACCATGGACTTTTCACCTTCCTCAGTGCTGGCATAGACCATGTCCAGACCATATCATTAAATCATTATTCATAATCAAATGCCATAACCACAATATATACCATAGGCACTCAGTCTCCTTAAATAGCAAGTTCCTACCCTTACTGATTCAATCATCTTTACTGTGATCCATTCACAAGCTATTCCCACACACAAACATGAACACATCCTCCGCAGACCTCAGGCTGAATTTCAGATCAGAGGCGGATCCCGAGATCTAGGTTTTTGAAGGGGAGGCCTCATCAAAACTTTTCCGCTGCACAAAATTCTATTCTGGTGGAGCCAGACAATGCTCTGTATTACGAGAGAGTACCAATAACTGACCACAAGGCATCTATTTTCATTGATTGATATTTGACTCCGTGGAACAGATTGAAAATGAAGAAATTTCATAAAAAGCGTAATTTTAAAGCTTAAGTTATTTACTATCCAGTAGCGTAGCCAGCAGGGGGAAGGGGGGGGGGGAAGACTGCCCCCTGACAAAAAATAAAATAAAAAGTGCCCCTCTGACCAGAGGCCAAAGGAGCCCCTTTTAGCACATTGTCACAATAAGGCCATTTTCATCTCGATCATGGGCAAAATAGTGTCAAATTCAAAATTTGTGTGCGCTACACATGCACATCGTCCAAAAAGGCCTTTTTGGGAAGCTCAAAGACATATACACATAGTCTTTCTAAAAACTGCATGTTGCAACTGCAATTTGTTTTTAGCTGTGCCCGTGAAATTTAATTTTGCCCCCCCCCCCGAACAAGAAAGCTGGCTACGCTCCTGTTACTATCTTTACATCTGCTACCTCAAAATCTCACATAAATGTTGACAAGTTCCGAGTTGTATGATAATGTGTCATAAATTTAATTTTCCAGACCAATATGAGTTAATACTGTGGGTGTTTCCCAAGAAAAACCAACATGAAGTTCTCTCTCATGTTTAATTCCACTTTGTACATTATATTTGTGGTGACTGGGGTGTGCGTAGCCTAGGATGTCTGGTTTGATGGTCTAGTAGTTACTGTTTTATATAGTATAGGCCTACATGAGTAATATCTGGAAATCTAGAAATAAAGTTGTAAACATATTGCAAATAAACACATTTCCCAAACTTATTCGGAAGTGGGGGGGGGGGGGGGGCAACTTGTTTTTACCGGTCTAAAGCCCACTTCACATCACACTAATGCAGGCATCAATTTGAAGCTTGAACCTACCCACCTCAAGCCTGAGGTCATACTTTTGTTGACTGTAACATCCGCATCAAATCAACGTCAATAATATGCCAAGGCTTCAAGTGGGTAGGTTCAAGCTTCAAATTGATGCTTGCATAACAGGGATGTAGGCAGTCCAAAGGGGGTCACTGGTCATTGACCAGTGGTATCATCACATTCATCAGTGGCAGTATCAGGAATCTTTTTTATATGGGGGACACATTCATACCCAAACCAAACTTGATTACCCCCTCCCCATTGGTAAAATTGCTACCAGCAAAATCAAAACTGTTTGTACCTGAAGCTTGTATGCATGTGTTGACAATGTTGACAACAGAGAGCCCCTCCCCCAAATCTAGATGCAGGCTAACTGGGGTGTCCAGAGGTACTTTTAAAGGTACTACCCGGCAATCCCGGCATCCCCAATAATTTTGGTGGGGGAACCAAGTACCCTGGGGCAACCAAACAATCATGGTATAGTTCATAATTTTACGGAAAAATTGAAAATGTTTGTAATATAAAGGTAAATTTTACATTTTACATTTTAAGGTAAAATTTGTGTAATATGTATGTATTTCAAAAGCGTGGACACTTCCTGCACTCACCCACCCTGGGCAATTCACCAATATTTAAACATTTTCCAGAGTCTTAGAGGTGGGAACATGTCACAATTAGGGGTTGTGCAATAATTATGAGCCCTGGGAGGGTGAAATTGGGTAGGGGCAAGAAATTTTGGCAAGCCGAAAAGGGGGGAGGAGCAATTTTGGAAAGCCAAGGGGGGGGCAAGCAATTTTGGGTACACATTCTTGAGGCACCTTTTAAATAAAACCCTCTAAAAAGGCTTAGGAAACAGTACATATATGTTTAATATGCACATTTACCTGCTCAATGTGCTCGCGTATGTATCTAGACCATAAAAGGTTTGCAAATTGAGATCTCAAAAATGTAGCATGTATAAAGGAGGGGCAAAGACTTTCTGGCAGACCAAGGTGGAAACAACTTTTGGCGAGCCATTAGGAAATCCCCCCTTCCCGGGGCTCATAATTATTGCACAGCCCCTTATGATTTCTTCCATACCCTTACCCCCTCCCCCTTCCCCAGTATAGGATCACCTCCCGAGGCCCCCATAAAGCAAGTGACAATTCTTCCATACACTTACCCCCTTCCCCAGTATAGGATCACCTCCCGAGGCCCCCATAAGGCAAGTGACAATTCTTCCATACCCTTACTCCCCTCCCCCTTCCCCAGTATAGGATCACCTCCCGAGGCCCCCATAAAGCAAAGTTGTGACAATTCTTCCATACCCTTACCCCCCCCCTTCCCCAGTATAGGATCACCTCCCGAGGTCCCCATAAAGCAAGTGACAATTCTTCCATACCCTTACCCCCTCCCCTTCCCCAGTATAGGATCACCTCCCGAGGCCCCATAAGGCAAGTGACAATTCTTCCATACCCTTACTCCCCTCCCCTTCCCCAGTATAGGATCACCTCCCGAGGCCCCCATAAAGCAAGTGACAATTCTTCCATACACTTACCCCCCTTCCCCAGTATAGGATCACCTCCCGAGGCCCCCATAAAGCAAGTGACAAGCAAGTTAACTTGTATTCCTGTACACAACAGACAAGGGAAGTCTACAGGAAATCAGCCAAGCACTAGTTGATGAACACCAGCTAACTGATCAAGACACATGTAAGGCTAAAGTGTATGATATGAGTTCATCTGGTTGAAGGAAGGGTTAAGTTTTTTGGTTCAGTGTCAATAAAGGGACACCATGTGAGGGACAGGTACAGTTCCCCTTTGAGAGGGGGTGTTAGAACCATCACATTCTAAAACCTAGTAGTGTGGAAGATTAAGGTTGGGTCTTCTACAAGCAGGACTGTGAGTAGGGTTTTAAAAAAAAAGCGGAAAATTTACCTACCAACCTACAAATTTAAATGCTATTTCACCGGAAATAATTAAAGATTATAAGCTTGTATTTCATTGAATATATGTGAGCGTCGCTCGACAAAATTACGATATATATGGTAGCCATGATGTATCTTTTCTTAATTCCATATGATTTTTAGGATCAACTGTCACAATTCCAATGGATGGTTTGTATAAAAAATATCTGCCAGGGCAATCACGGATCACGACACAAAGCCCAGGGCGCCATTTAACATCATTCCGATGGGCGCAGTTCTAAACGAACATATTACACAATGAGTATACAAGGAATCATGTGACCTTTGCTCCACAACATTGCATTGATATGACCTGCGTTTCATGACCTTTCAAGCATCGTTAATCTCATTTCCCAATCGTTTTTATATTGCGACATGTATTGCTATCAGAAGTAAACGGACACTATTTTGATTTTTGATGTTATAATTGTTTTAAAAAAGCGGATTTCCGCTAAAAAGCGGATATCTTACAGGCCTGCACAAGGGGTGGGGGTGTATGGATTTTAATTGGAATCGCCAAATTTGAGGTGATAGAACACAAAAATGGGCCAATGAACTGGTTGGTATGCCAGGTTGGTATGTCGGCTTCTTAACTTTTCCCTTGTGTTACACCATAAATAGCAGAGAAGATAGTTGCACAATCACTTCGCTTTTGTAACATCAAAAAATTACCTAACTACAACTTAGCCAGCCATCATCACTTCATGATCACTTCACAAATGGTGTCTTATCATGAAGTAGTCCAATGTTGCTGGACTTCTTTTTTTCTTCCATCCATCTCTACTACCTTCATGATCCAACTAAGAGATGCCAATTTGACTTCTAAAGGGGCTTGAAGTTGAGGTTTGGGGGGAAATTTAGGGGATCCTCACCTATTGACCCCCATTTACCATGTTTACATGCCCCCAAAAAGAACCAGGCCCGTAACCAGGATTTATTTTGGGGCTGATTTTAAAAAAGTGGACCTTTAATTATTCAAAATTTGGACCTTTTTGGACTAGGGGCAGATTTTGAAAAAGTGGACATTTTTTCCAAAATGTTGACCTTTTTTGACCAAAAAGGCATAAAAACTTTTTCGCTTGTTACACTCGCAAATGGGACTATTTAGGTCAAAAAAGGGACTGGTTACAGGCCTGGTTCAGGCGGTCATGGAGAATTCCTGAGGATTTGCATACTCGAGAATTGCGATTCCTACGTCAATCCCCGACTGCATGCATGTCCACACAACTCCTTTAAAGACTGGAATCTTGAGGTTTTGTGATGCCCGATGACATCATCTTTGGAATCTGGGCGCTTATTAAAACTTATTTTGTGGCACGTCAAATTAAATCATATCAAATATGATTAAACTAAGGTCATAGATAAAGCTCAATACTCAAGAGTTGCAAGATGGCTTGTTCACAGGGCAGTAGCGCTCACAGGCAACTTGAGGATAACTCTGGAAAATTGTGATACCACTCTTGGGGATAAATTTGGGGGCAAACTTAGGGATTTGGAATCCTCAAGACAATTCACACGGCAGTCTTCCCCAAGTTTTTGCTCGAGAACCGTGTTGCTGAAGCAAGAAGGCCTCCGTGTGGATGTGCTTAAAGTAGACGTCTATTGTAGTCCCTTTTTGAACAACACATCCCAAGTGACTGCTCTGCATTGCGGATGGGGTAGGTTCTCGCTCTGAATGCAATTTCATTGTGAGACGAGTAAAGTTGGGTCGGATGACAGCATGTAGTGGTGTCTGCACTCAAACATTGAGAAAAATAAAGCTGACATGACACACAAGAAGAGTGGTATGGGTTCTGTAAAGGAGATTCCAAGGCTTGGTGTAAGGGGTGTCATTTCCGCCCAAAATGCCCAAAACTTTTGTTATGAAATATTATTGGCCTTAACACAAGAACTGCAAGACCTATGGAAATATAGATGTGGTTACTGGCGTTCTTGATTCATTTCCAATCATCTTTTAAGATTAACCTGCAGTGTACTTTTTGATATTAATATATTAAACTAGATTTCGCAGTTCTCGGGTTGGGCGGTTCTCGTGATAGGTCTATCTCTAATTACCCAACACCCGTTACCCATAATACTTGTCCTGACCTTTCAAACTACTACGATATACGTCTCTCAATGATTAAGACACAACTTAATCAACTCTGTTTTGTAGCTGTGACGCTTACTTCGGTAGGTCCTACCCATAATCTGAAAACCCATCGTTCGCCTCTTCCAAGCCCTGTCCTGCTTCCACATTGGAGGACCCAAAAATACCCCGAAATTCTAGTAGTGTCTGGATGTATGTGAACGCAAATGGGTTATATAGGCCTTGCCATAACTGATGATTTTTATGTTAATCATGTCTTTAAAATAGGCCTATTGGTCCGATGAGATGCACCCGTTAGTCACACTGTAATGGTTTCCGATGCGCGATGCGGTACTCTGCGCACACCCCCGTTGATACTCCGCGATAGCACACCGCGAGCACGCGATATCGCACCGCGCGAACTCGATAGCGCGCGAACGGATGGACACTCTGTGATTAGTATTATGATATATTAATATCAAAAAGTACACTGCAGGTTTTTAGTAAATCTGGAATAATATGGCTCCTGTCATCTCATCCGCCTATAATAATACCGGCCCCGGATACCGGTATTAGATGCAGAATATGGATTTCAAAAAGTAGCTACAAAGTAGACTAGCCCCAAGTTTCTTGGCCAGTTCAGAGAACCATAATAAACTTGCCCCCCATATTGTCATAGGTCGGACTACCTTGAAATATTTCTTAGAAATTGGCTTGGACAGTGAAACATGTAGAGATTCCCTGGTATGTCTAACCTCCTAGACCCAGTACATCATCCTCATCTATTAGGACACAGTTCTTTTAACCCCCCAAAGTACATTTACAGAAATGAACTTTGAAAATATTGGGTACAAAAACTCATACCCTACAACTTAAGGTCAAAATATTGAGCCATGCTAATTGAATGGAGATGAATGAACTATGTCTCTGGAATGAGAGTAATTTTGACTTGTAGTATAAATTAACTGTTGCCAAGTAAGCAGAAGGGAGAGAAGATATCTACACTTCCCACAATGCATTTCTTCCATTTCAATTTTCTGTACTGATTTGCTATCTAGTGCAACATGGGTTGATAGTGATGAAATATACCTCAATGAACAGAGCACATCCAGATCTTTCAAAATAGGTTATTTCTTGACTATCAACCCATGTTTAGCCAGTCTATTCTCAACATGAAAACATAGGGAACCTATACAAAGTAATAAGAGTGTCATTTGATGTAATGAAGTGATGCATCTTGTTGCAAAGGATTCTGGGAAGGGTAAGATATCTTCTGAGTAGGTAATTGGTTCAACTCTGTAGACTGATTCGCAGCAAAATATTGTCTTCCCATGATGCATTGGGTGACGATGTGCTTAACTCTCTCCATACGGGTGTCGACTACAGACAAAAAGTTTCAAATTTTCATGATCATAATTGGAATCGGCATGTAAAATGCACTAAAATTAGTACAAACAAAAAGATTCGAGCCAGGTATACCAACTTGGTGTGGGGAACAAAGACAAAGACAAGATAAAAACTAATGCAGTATGTAAACCAGAATGGTGTACATGCACTGTTACGCCTGCATTAGAAAAATCCAAAACCACAGGGATGGTAGACAAAGTTAACAAAAATACAACCGACGTTTCGAGCAGATAAACTGCTCTTCTTCAGGGACAGACAACAAAATATAAAAGCAAACAACGAAAACTACATACTGTTACTGTAGTTTAAAATTTTAGTAGGCCCTATTGGTTCAGTGGTTCTTAAGATAGCTCTTGATATTTTGAGAGAATATCTCAAAACTTTGGGAAGTTGAAGCCTATGCCTAACATGCATTGAAACCTTGTATACTTTGCTATAAGCTGCTATATCATGGTTCATGGAATCATAGATGATGGAATAGAACATCAAAACATAGACCATTTCAAAGGGAGAACATCAACAAAGTCAACAGCAACCATAAATATAACCACACCTCATTGCAGTGACGTAGCCATGGGGGCAGCTGTAAGAAATCTTGCCCCTCTTTCCCCTTCCCCATCATGGGATGCTGGCTACCCCAGTATTTCAGATTTTAAGGCCATGTAATTTTTTTAGACCATTATTTACCATTTTCATCAAATTTTTCACACCTTGGAAAGTTGCCCCCACCCCCTCTTAAAAAGTACTGGCTACACTGGTACCTCATTGAAGGTCTTTAGCCCTTTATTCTGTCAATCAGACATCCAGCTAGGCTTTTGCTCCATCTAGTACTCTTACCCCCCGCATCTGGAGTGAAACTGTCCATTGAGTCGTATAGAGTAAGTACAGTTTGTTCATTCTGTTCAGCAGAAATTGAGAGAATTTCAAAATGGACAATATTGTACAAGTTACAACTTTTCATGGAAAGATTAAGACTCCTGTTTCAAACTCTGTTAGCTTTCCCATTCATCCCAATTCACATTGTAAAGCAACTTTTCACTCCAATTTCTGGGAGGTTGAAGAATTGTTATATCCAAATTATGACACCAAAGAAATGACACAGAATTGTCTTGAATTTTCAAATAAGTGTTCCAAGCCAGGGGTTCCGAGCTGGTTATTTATACTCTGAAGCAATGCATGATGGGATGCCTGATTATCTGCTGTGAGACAGACTGCCAATGCTAATGGTTACTATGAGGAGGAATTCTGATGACTTCTAAACATCCTTGCTTTGTAAAGTACATCACCATTCCGTAAGGACTGGTGTTAAGGCAATCATGACTGTGCTCTTTTAAAAAGTTTTCTGTATATATCTTTATCTAGAAACATAGGAGGGGAGGGCGGCAAGGCGGAGCACTTAACACAAATGACCAAAGGGTATGCTCCCCCAGAAAGACCCCTGTTTTTGGACTGCATAGTTCTGAAAGACCATTGAATTGTACCAAAACAGAGTGCTAAAAACCAGTGGCGGTGCCAGAAATTTTTTTTCCGGGGGCAATGAGGGGGCAAAGTGAATTTAAGGGGGGGGGGCAAAATCAACAAATTTTGTGCTAAATTAATGTCAAAAGAATTTTCGGTTTTTACTAGGGGGGGCAACAGGGGCAAGAGTTCTGACTGGGGGCATTTGCCCCTCATGCCCCTCCGTGGCACTGCCACTGCTAAAAACCCTTTATTTTGATAATCGCAACTATGACATACCCCCTTTTACCAGTACGCTGTCAGCTCCCAAAGACCTACATCCTCAAAATTCCGAGGGAACATACTCCCCTAAAAAATTGACGATAGTTCTTGTTCTAGGAGATGAGAATGTAACTATCCCTCCGATGTAATTCTCAAAGGTAAAGTTCACTATCATGTGCATGATCTCTTTATGTCATATGAACTTTGCATTGTTATAATATCAATACTCATTCCTTAAAACATGGGGTCAACTAAGCTGATGTACATCGTATAATGTAGGTGACTGGACTATGTAAGGATAGTTGAGACTATTGTTGATAAGCCTATTGGGTAAGGCGATTGAGTGCATGCTAATCAGGTCAAGAGATTAGCACTGCACAGATGCAGCCAAATTATCATATTTTGCATTTTTGTGAAACAAGAAATGTCCAGCGATATGGGTTACTGTATTTGTTCCAATAAGCGCCCATGCCCAAATAAGCACCCACCCAGGGTTATTTTCAATTTGCTAAAGGGTATCATTAATGTTGAAGTGACAGATAGATGTCGATACAGTGAAATAGCTGCAGGACTACCGGTACAAGTCCTGCGTAAACTTGCAATACATTTTCTGCATCAGAAAAGCTATTAGACCGTCTCAGGACCCTTCTATAACATATGTAAATTCGTCTCTAATAAATGCCTGTTACGAAAAAAACTAGGTAAACAAGGTAAAAAATAAGCGCCCACCCAAAATGACTTTGTTAAGCGCCCTGGGCGCTTATTGGAATGAATACGGTACTTGCGTGTATCATGTGAAAATTGAAGATGAAAACATTCCAACTGCCAAGTAAAAAGTCAATATTTCTTGCAATAATTTTTCAAGCGCAAAACAAAGCATTGATTTTACTGTTAAAACCTAAGCCTATATGGTTGTCCTCACAACACCACCCCCGCCCCCCACTTCTAAGGTAATTGTTGATGGGTCTGTGTCCAACCCCCAGGTAAGGTGCTGGGGCAAAATTTTATTAGTAAAACCTAAAATGAGTCCTAAGGATGAATCTATGGTTAACTTCCTTTCACAGCCTGCAAAAAAATCTTTGCCATATGCCCCTTTGTACATTTCAAATTTTTGTTTTTTGGGAACCCAATTTGCAAATCTTAAATGGTCTAGATAATAAAATACGAGAGTAGTGAGCAGGACATGTTGCATGTTTGAACACATCCTGAGCCTCTTTCCTGTGTTTTTAAGCCACAGCTCCCTGTTAAACTCAGATGCTTAGGGCAGTGTACAACATCCATTGGAAGCAGCACATAAACAACAAAGAGCTGTATGGAGACCTTCCAAGACTCTCAGAGAAGATCAGAGAAAGGGGGACACTGGACACTGCTTCAGGAGTGAGTGCGAATGTGTCGCCAATCTGATAACCTGGACACCCAAACAGGGTATAAGAAACCCTGGTAGACCACCCCTTACATATGAGATGTACTCAAGCAGGACACAGGACTAGAAGCATCTGAACTGGGAACGTTGATACAGGACAGGAGCGGGATATGGAAAGCTGTTGTGGTTCTGGAAAACCACCTGAAAGAACCAAGCACAGCTCCCTTTTTTCATGCCAGAAGAAAAACTTAGGCTTGGTATAATTCACATTTACTAATTGGTTTGTGTCCTTAATCTGTTCATCATGTATTCCTCAACACTATTTTTGCAGCAGCGCTGCATTAATTCTGAATTGGCTGAGTGTTACTATACTGAAATTTTCGTATGTGAAAGGCATTTTGTACCATTGAAGTTTTTCGTACACATCGGTACCTTTATTAATATAAAGATTGACTTTTGTAGAATTTTGGTTGTGTATCCATTGATTTTATATGCTATTTCATTGAAAGAAGTGTCTTTTAATGCAATGATTTTCAACAACACACTCAACCTGGGCTCCTTGCATGAGGAATATTAGCTACAAGCATTAGCTGAGCATGCGTCCTGCCAATTAAGCATGAGGATTGGGCTCGTTTGCATATGCATGAGTTCGTTGAGTTGGCGTAGCGTCCGTGGAGATAGTACATTTCTAGTAAAATGGTAGATGCCTTTATACTAGCAAAATGCGTGATGTATTTTAACAGTTCATAGTTTAGCCTATGTTTCTGTAAATGTGCATAATTTCCAATCACGTCGCAGATGGCAACTATCACAGCACAAGTAATAATTTATCCTAGCGTATTGCCCCGGTAGAATACCTTGCACATGCCATAGAAAAAATTTGATAACTTGGTAGGTAGACAGCGATGACGTCAGTGGTGAATTTGGTTTAGATCTGAGACCATAATACCTCAGGTTTAGATTGAGAAATTATAAATACCGGTATCAAGTAATTATCTTGTGGGAATTGTTTTATTGTTGTATTAATTGTGGTAGGCCTATACTGAACCCGACAACCACATTCGAAGAAAATAATCATAACTGATGAGTTATTTTTATCATAGGGCTATGTTTTTGCCGGGGGAGGAATATGGAGTAAACATGGGGAGTTAGCTTTCAAAAACTGATTCACGTGTGATAGCTTGTGATCATGATCACACGTGCAGTAAGCTAATGAATAAAGAAAGATTGTTCGCACAGTAACAGCGCCGGGAACATGATAGTGCATGTATGTAATCAACAAAGCATCAACTCGGATACATCACTTAATTTACATACATCCAATCACAGCGTGCTGTCTGAAGTATATGAATATTAAAACAAAGGTTTTTCGCACAGTAACAGTGCATGGACGTCAATTAGAGGCGCTTTAATATAAGTTTAATATGGATACGCAAACGAGATGGCCGGTGACTCAACTGTAGGCCTAAATGATTATTCTTCGGGACACCTTGACGGATTTTCCCGAATTTGACACACGTAATATTGCAGTAAGCATGGTAAAGTGAACCTGTAAAATCATGTACCGAATGCAGTTTTTGATACTAAAAGTATTGCGGTACATGTACATGTACCCCGGGACATGTACACGTCATCTTATGCAATTTTCGGCCTACAGTTTGTTTAGGACTTCTGTGTTGTGGACAATAGGCCCTACTATTTTGTTTTTACGAAAGTGATAATTTCTCCATCATTTTGTTTCAAGTTGCTTTATTTATTACTAAATATTCGGTCTGGATATGAAATTGATAGGCCTACTGGTGTAAAGGACCCCGGAAAGGACCGTGTATGCTGCGTGTGTTATAAGTTGAGACTCCCAAAAGACTGACGGTATGTGACATTTTTCTTGAACAAATGAAATGATAATGATATTTTCAAAATGAATACTTACACCCTTCATATTAGCCCGGTTTTAAAGGTTAGTTCATTCATTTTAATCCCGGGGTGGGCACTCAACATTAGAAGTGACGGGTATAGGGTGTGTGCCACGGCGTCAATAGGGGCCTATCGGGTAAAAAAACGATCAAGTTTTAAAAAAGGGGTCATTGGGTATAAGATTTTGAAAAAGGGGGACATTGAGTAGGCCTATAATATTTGAAAATAAGGGGTCATCGGGTAGAAAATTGTGAAAAAATGGAGCAAAATTCTATTTTCTTGTTCCAAATTTTCCACACAAATTTGTTGAAATAAGAGAATTTGACAATTTCGGCATCAGGCCTATTTTGTGGCATTTTGATAATACTATTCTAGAAAAACGGGGGTCATGGGTAGCTGCAACCAAAAAAAAGGGGGGGGGAGGGTCATCGGGTATGACTTTAAAAAAAGGGGGTCATCGGGTATAGACTTCAAAAGAGGGGGCCTATTGACAGGCACATACCGTCACTGTTCCAAAGTTAAGTGCCCCCCCCCCTTGCAGGGTGGCGGATTGGCGGACACGGTACCATAGAAAAGTTCATATCAGTTTGATGATATAGGCCTACTTTTGTTCCCTTTTATGTTGACTTGAAAACTAAAATACCCGATTATAGTACCAATTTGATATCAATAATTGTAGCAACTAAATCATTATGTAGCCTACTTTGTGTAACTTCTCATTTCAGACGATTGAGCACGTTTACAGGCTTGTCCATGTCTTGCCTCATAGGCGTCTATGTAAAACAGTCAATTTTCAGAATTGCAAGTGTAGTCTAAAGTGACTGACAAACAAAGAGATATTGTATTCTGTCTGGTTTGGAATGATTATTTATGACTGAAAGCAGTTTAAGCAGCTAATTAGCACTAATTAAATCGATAATGATAATGAAGTAAATTATGATCACCCTGTATACATAGAAGCAAACATCGCACCCAAAATAAAGTATATAATTCTGGTTGGCTTTTTCAATTCAAGCTCTGTTTGATTTTGTGGTCCTCAGATTGAGAAAATATTCCTGAAAAGAAAACTATACCACATGTTCATTAAAAAGTTAATTTTTACACCCTGTATATCTTCTAGTACACCCTGAATATTGACTTCGGGTTTGGGTCAGTCTAATCTCTGTTCTTAATGCTCAAGTTCCAGCAATAGGCCTACCTGTAATTGGTTAATAAAATGATATAACTAATCATCGCAAAATTGAAAGCAATGGTCATACCCGATGTCAGTCAATGGTATCCAAACCACAATATCAACCTGAAGACTCGTCATCAGACTTGGACACTATCCATGCTATCAGTGAGGAATTGCTATTATAATAAATGTAGGATACATGTATTACCCCATACCACAGTATTATGTTTGTAATCATTCCTTATTAAAGGCTCAAATGCATAAAACCTTATAACTCATTTATGTTAAGTACAAACTTGTGAATGTGTTTTTCATTTTAAGTAAATGTCAAAACATGTATACCAAGAAATGAACTAAGTACTCAGCATATCATTTTGTGCCCTCCTTGTGGGTTTGTAAGACAAAATAAAAGAAACAAACAATACAAACTTTATCTGCTTGCATTCTCTTTTTTACAGTGTCGTTAGCTCATTTTTAAGCCTGATGTCCTCCCAGTGAATGTGAAATCCAACATTTTTTCTTCAATCGCTGCGCCGTCTTTTTTAAAGACATTTCTTGTTACATCATAGCTCCCATTGGGTGCCCCATTTCTTTTTAAAGGAATTTTTCTTATCATCAGCATCAAGTGTGATTTTTGCGGTCATAGACTGATCATTTGTTTCCTTCAGTCCCTTACAATGTATCCATTTTGGGCTATTCCAGTTAAAATCCATGCACCCCCTATGGAAACATAATCTCCCACACAGGGCGTGTAGATTTTAAATGGAGTCACCCATTATTAGGTAACCCCTTTTGAAATTCACACCCCCTGTGTGAAAGATTAAAGTCATGTCCACCATAGGGGGTGTAGGGATTTCAACTGGAATAGCTAATTTTGCATTGCAAAGCTTCCAGACAGTTTTTCTCTTGTTAGAAAATACCCATGATCAATAAACCTACTGGCAGTGGTTTGAGGCTTCCCAATTTGGTTGCAGCAGACAACATAAAATAAATAACCTGGGAACTAAAGTAATTCAATTACACACCTTATACAGGGGTGGAATTTCGTAAAGTGCCACAGGAGTCCAAGTGGATTCTCGCAAGAGAGTTTTGCGAGAGTCCATGGATTCCCGTAAATGGATTCTCGTTGTACAATCTTGCGGAGTCCAAAAGGTATTATATGTAGGCCTCACGTAAAATGCATTCAAACAAACAAACTAACAAATAAACTAACAAAGTTAAGTTTTTAATATATGTGTCATCATACTCTCACTTCCATATATGTCATTGCATCTTTGGCGACTTTTCCTTTATATTTTGCAAGCTTTGAGTTTTAAGGCGTGTTGAACTTAAACGTAAGTTCACTGATCCGATCATTTCCAGCGAGAGTCCACATGGACTCTCGCAATAAGATTTTACGGGAGTCTCTGCGAGAGTCGACTCTCAGACTCCCGCGAAATTCCACCCCTGCTTATACCCAAGTTCTTATAAGGATCAGTGATTACATGCTTATTAATCCATATGTAAGGGGCACACCATTTAATTTTCAGAGGGGGGGGGGGCATGGAGTTGGGTTTTTTTAACTTTGCCCACAAGTTTGTTAAAAAAATCCCACCCATACAATTCTGTTTAAAAAAAATCCACCTGTATAGTTTTTAAAAATTTGCTATAAAAGAAATTTTTTGTTACGGTGACCGAAAAAAATTGGGCCAAAAAACCTGTTTTTTTTTTTTTAATTTTCTCCAAAACTGAGCATTTTTGCCCAAATTTGACAATCAGAGAATGATGGATTCATCAAGCCATTTCCAATCTAAATATGTATATTTTATATACTTCAGACCAACAATTTAGAAGTTATGAGGCCCAAAAGTTTCCATAATTCCAGGGTTGACCCATATTAGTTGCATTATATTGACATACAAAGATGGCGAATTTGCCATAACATTTCGTACTTTGTAAGTGCAATTTGGAGTAATCTTTTGAGTGTAATATCTTTCATGGATATAACCCACTTTCCTGACAACGGCAGGGCAAATAATTACGGGTAAAATGCGATAGGAAATGGGCAGTACTTATCGGAACCATCTTGTCCTACTAGTAATCATTTATTATCTATCTTCCATGACAAACAACTACTTTAACCCTATGAGAACTACCTGCCGATTGGCCAAAAAGAAGTTTTCATTATCAATTGGACCAATCAGCAACATTGTTAGAATAATTTCACCACACAAAAATTGGGGTGAATTATGTGCAAAGCTTCATTCTGATTGGTGATTAAAATGAAGACATCGTGTAATTGACCAATTAGAGGCAATGTTAGATCGGTAGGTAGTGCTCAGAGGGTTAAATTGGTCCCATGCCATATTGTATCTTTGCCAAACACTTGACACTATGCATGCTGACCAGACGATTTGGATGACATCATTTAGATCAGGGCAGAACATGAAAAAACAAATCACGGAGAGGAAAAAAATTCTGTAATTCAAATTACACTGGTGTGTCCAAGAATCTGTTCCTGCGGGGGACTCAGAGGGCTTTCAGAGTTATGCTGGGGCTTAATGGATAAAATCGCCAAAAAACGGCTGATTTTACATGATTTTTAACAAAGTGCTGGGGGCATCAGCCCCCAAAGCCCCCTCCCTGGACACGCCACTGAATTAGGTAATGTTAAATTGGTACAATGCTATATTCTATCTATGCCATATGCTTGACACCATGCATGCTGACCAGCCAATTGATAATGACATCGTTTTGATCAGGATTTTTCAAGGGACACAATGTGGGAATATCTGAATACTTGCAATCTTGTTTTCTGAAGGTGTAAAATTTTAGGGGGGTCAACTGAACCCCTTGATCCCTCCGGCTATTGACCTGAACAGCTATATCAACCATCCTGTGCAAATCATCCTTGTTAAAGGTCTATTCAGTGATCCAAGCAAAGGTGTAAAAAAAATAAATTTATAAATTGCCTAAGAGTGAAGGATATGTCATTTAAATCAGATATTTTTGGTATGAAAAACTTGGCAAAAAAAACTGAGGAAAACAGCAGTATTGATAATTTAATAAACCCCAATCAAATAGGCCTACACTGTAGTAATTATTCATGTAAAACGTTTCATTTTGTCTTTGATACACAGCTTCCAGCTTGACCACTAGCAGGCTATATTAGCACATCTATGACACTAACAAAAGTGCCAAAATTTGGATTTTGATGATTTTTACAATCCTCAGGATGAGCAAATCACTAAACATGCCTTTAAATTTGGAATGTTTTTGACCATTTGGACAATAGAGAGAAGAGGACAGCTTGGAAGTTTAAGACATGGAAATAACACCCAAGTACTGACGCAGGTTGTATCATTGCATTGGCTGAACCGGGAGGGCATGGGGAATTCCCCAGTCAGAACTAAACCGTCCCCTTCCCCCCCCCTGAAATTCACTTTTCCCCCATTCCCCCCCCCCAAAAAAAAAATCCTGCTGCTGCCACTGATGTTGCCAAATCATATTGTTTTGTTCACATTGCTCCAATACCTTGCAAATCATATATATTCTCTTCAAGGTTTTTGACCATCAGGGCAACAGAGAGAACAACACACCACTAGGGAGTTTTAGGCAAGGAAATAACAGCCATGCATTTGCAGAAAAACTTGTACGATTGCACGTATTGCCAAATTGCATTGTTTCTTTCACATTAATTCAATTTCATTATAGGAAGCAGGAAGGTTTTTGACCACTAGTACAATTTACAAAATATTGAATAATAATACCAAACAGGCTGTGTAATAATTATGTGTACCCCAGAGTGGTGAATTCTCAAAATGATCTGCTCAAAATTGCTTCCCCCCTTTCAACATGTGAAACAATCCTTGCTCTGTTTATTGCAGTACATTTTGTCACTATCAACCAATGTTTCGCTAGATAGCATACCGTAGAATTCCATCTAGAAGCATATATGCTTCTAAACAAGGTATTTTTTTACGAAAGAGACGAAAGCCAAATACCCCCCACAAACACATTACAATAGATTGGGCTTGCAATAATACGTGTTGTACAGTCGCTTAAATCAGTAATATAGTTTTTCAAACTGCAAATATTGTTTTTGTGGAGAGTGTCTGCCTCTCATCTCTTTCGTTAAAAACCCCTCGTTTAGAGGCATATATGTGCTTGTAGACCAGGTTTTACGGTATCAGTATAGAAAATTTAAATTGGAGAAATGCATTGTGGGAAGTGTACGACATCTTCATTGGTTATATTCAGTCTTGGCTAAGTATCATGTGAACAGTGGGGGACCAGACCAAAATTGGGAGGGGCGTTTTAGGGGGGCTTAGTGATTTGTTTCTGGTGGGGGGGGGGCGGGGCAAAAATCATATTAATGTTGTAAAACAATTGCTGCAAAAAATGGAGATTTTTGTAATTTTGAGTCTTTATCAACAAAAGACAAAAGACTTGTAAGGTATTTGACCAAGAGGGCACTTGGCAGAACAATGCATCATTTGAAAGGAAGGGGAAGAGCCCGAGAACAAAATGTGACAATACAACCATCTAAAAACATGTGTTGAACTTGAATCATGACATTGCCAACCTGAAGCGGTTAGTTACATGTTTCCTTCACAAATTGAGCTTGCTTCCCAATATGTTCATATCAGGAAGAGGACATTTTTCATATAGGGAGGGAGGGGGAGCAAGTGCCTTGGGTGTTACTCTATTTGCAGTACAAAGTTAATGACCATACACATGTACAGGGATGTACTGCAACATGGGTCATATTTCCAGTCCAGCCATTTTACTTTAGTATAAACCTGTGACCCTTTTTATAGGCCAAATTTGGTATATGGATGGGAATTTTCTTTTTCATTTTTTTCAAAATTTTCTTTTTTTTCTTCTTTTTTTTTTTTTTTTGGAAGATAGCCAATTTTAATGTTGGTATATGGTTGAGAGAAATATCCAATTTTGCCTCACTGTAGACATGTTTTTGTCAAAAATGGGGGGGGGGGGAGAAGGTTGACTTTTGGTATATTGATGGGTCCAAATTTCTTGAAAAATTGGTAAGTGATATGGATCCATTTTCAGACTCTCAACACCACTTCCAACAAATAAACTTACTCCCCTGGAGTTGAGGAAGCATAGACTGGATCTTGATCTCTTTGAACGTTATTATGGTATGAGCCAAGCAAAAACCAAATAATAAATCAAGACAATTTTCAAAAAATAACTTTACCATGCATATAACTAAAATTGGTCTACAAAAGGGTGTCATTTCATAAACGAAATGGCATAAAATGTGACCCCACCTTTGCAGCACATCCCCGTATTGTCAATTTCAGTGGCGGCACCACTGGGGGGTATGAGGGGAAAATGCCCCAGTAAGAACTCTTGTCCCCTGTTTCCCCAGTAAAAACCTAAATTATGAAAATTTCCATATTTTGCTGCAATTTTGTGCAAAATTTGGTGATTTTGCCCCCAAGTTCACTTTTCCCCTCAATGCCCCTCGGAAAAAAAAATTCCTGGCGCCCCCACTGTCAATTTCACTGAGTACCACCTGCCCTTATGTTAGGTCCAATTGAAACGTGTTGAACTTGAATCATGACATGCCAACCTGAAGCGGTTAGTTACATGTTTCCTTCACAAATTGAGCTTGCTTCCCAATTAGTCCTTCAAGAATGACTCTCGGCATGAGAAGTTTAAAACTATATACTAGTATTGAGCATGTTGAGGCAAAGCCTCGGCCTTGACCTCGTTGTTCGGCTTCGCCAACATGCTCGGCTTCACTGAGCCCCCCACATAGCCGTGGGTCATTCTTGAAGGACTATTCCCAATATGTTCATATCAGGAAGAGGACATTTTTCATATAGGGAGGGAGGGGGAGTAAGTGCCTCTAGGTGTTACTCTATTTGCAGTACAATAATGACCATACAGGGATGTACTGCAACAAGGGTCACATGTCCAGCCATTTTACTTTAGTAAACCTGTGACCCTTTTTTATAGGCCAATTTTGGTATATGGATGGGAATTTTCTTTTTTCTTTTTTTTTTCAAATTTTTTTATATTTTTTTATTTTTTGGAAGATAGCCAATTTTAATGTTGGTATCTATGGTTGGGAGAGAAATCCAATTTTGCCTCACTGTAGACCTCTTGTCCCCCTGTTTCCCCAGTAAAAACCTGCAATTTTGCACAACATTTTGTGATTTTTGCCCCCTCCCCTAAAATTCACTTTGCCCCCTCAATGCCCCCTCGGAAAAAAATTCCTGGCTCCCCCACTGTCAATTTCACTGAATACCACCTGCCCTTATGTTAGGTCCAATTGAAATGTGTTGAACTTGAATCATGACACTGCCAACCTGAAGCGGTTAGTTACATGTTTCCTTCACAAATTGAGCTTGCTTCCCAATATGTTCATATCAGGAAAAGGACATTTTTATATAGGGAGCAGGGATATACAAAATTCATAGTACCATGGCACCTCACAGCCCAGAAAAAATTTAAGAATCACAGAAAACTAGAGCGATAACCGCACCATAGCTGAACCATGTGGCTTTGGCAGTATATTGTGGTAGGCCTATACCACTGTCACCCGGAGTCTGTAATGGACATTCTCGAAATGTTACGAAGGTATGACCACTCGAGTGGTGTTAATGAAAGAGGAAAAGTAAAGAATATAAAATAAACTGAGCAACTGTGCCTTTGCAAGGGCACAAGGTAAGTTAGGCGGATGACTGTGACGATCTGATCAAGCAGCAATACTGTGCAGGATAGTATTAATTTTAATAAGACTTTTTCATTAATTGCCGTTTATACCTTGATCGTGAGAAGCTGTCATTTTGAAAACTTGACTTTTGACCTCTGTATGACCCCCTTTAATGACCTTAAATGAATTTTAAAATATTTTCAACATGTTTAGAATGTCATAAGGATCATTATGCGTCTAAATTTCAGCTCAATCGGAGCATTTGGGAAAACTTGACCTTGACCCCTTTATAACCCCTTAATGACCTTAAATGAATCTTAAAATATTTTTTAAATGTTTAGAATGTCATAAGGATCATTGCATTTAAATTTCAGCTCAATCGAGCATTTTCAGTTAAAATGACCTTTTTGACCCCTGTGACCCCTGGATGACCTCCGACGTTTGGAAATATTTTTATTATATTCTTTATGTTTTCCTCTTTCATATGACACCACTCATGGGGTCATACCTTTGGCATTTAGAGATATGTCCATTTCAGACCAAATGGTTAGTTAGTAAGCTAGTAAGTAAGATAGTAAGTAAGCTAGTAAGTAAGCTAGTAACATTCACTCTTATAGGCTGATACCATTTCATGGTTCAGCAAAAATCAAGATAGGGAGGGGGAATATCCTAAGATCTTACCATTTTTCCAGGGGTGCTGCCCTCTGTATCCCAGGGGCCCACAACCCACCTTTTAAAGGCTTGTGCTCTGCTCACAGGAAATATTCCAAACAGCAGTTCAAGTTCCCAGAAAGGAAATTATTTTCTGATGTCGTGAGGGGGATTACCAGGGAATCAATATATGAATTTTGAACTCTATTAATATTGTATAATCCAAAAAAACAAAAGCATTTGGCTACAATGAGGGTAGAATGAGACATGTTTTTAAATAACTCAACCATATAGGCCTACCGTATCCGGGGTGACATTTTCTAGGGGGTATATTTTTTAAAGGAAGTCTCTGGCAATCACAACATAATGTTAGAAAAATAATTATCAAGCACGAATCACATGGTTTTATTTAAAACAAAACTCACATTGACCAAGAAAACAAATAAAAGCATTAATATTAGAAAGGATGATTCTTATGATAAACAGCCACAAATATGACTTCAAAGCAGTCTATGGTCAACTGCACTGAGCCCCCCGACCTTCAATATGTTCTATCCAATTGAAATGTGTTGAACTTGAATCATGACACTGCCAACATGTTAGTTACATGTTTCCTTCACAAATTGAGCTTACTTCCTAAAATGTTCATAACACAGGTGGTCTACGCATGATAGGGTATGCAGGTGTGACCATATAGGACCCACAGCTTAAAAGTTTCCCCGGTACACTTTTCAAAATCTAAAAAATATTTTTCAAAAAATGTAATAAGGTACATCGTTGGGCAGAAAAAAACCTCCTATGTGTTTGTGGCCCCTGAACATGTTTAAAACAAAACTGCCAAACGGTTACATAGGAGGTTTTGCTTTAAACATGTTCAGGGGCAAATAACACAGGAGGGTTTTCCTACCCAACGATGATGTGTAGCTGGAATTGTTGTACACATTTGGACTAATTTATGGCAAGAGACATCATTGCCTTTAGTCATAATGGCTCATGTAAAAAAGAGCCTGTTTTAAAAGTTATGCGAGTCCATATGAGTCAACTCTCAAATACTACTAGGCTATGATTATTCATGTGTTTGTTAAGGGATCCAAAATGAGCGTTTATTATGCGTTTGACAGTATTTTTTGTGGGACATGAGAGCACCTCAGACCTATCGAATTGCATTCTGAATACGAAGCATGTCTTTCTGATATCAAATAATTTTCATTTTTTTTTAAATCACAATATAATACAAATTTTATGACAAATTATAAAAATTTGATATTTTTCAAATTTTTGATATATAACAGTCCTCGAAGTAAATTATAAATCTAATGATATATTCTTAAAGTGCATGTAGCAGGAGGAAAAGCCGACGTCAATTGAAAATTTTGACCTTTCATATTGAAGATATGGATTTTTTTTCCAAAAGACCTATTTTTTTGGTGTTTTGGGAAAAAAATCCATATCTTCAATACGAAAGTCAAAATTTTCAATTGATCGTCGGCTTTTCATCCCACCTACATACACTTTAAGTATAAATCATCAGATTTATAAAGTTTACTTCAAGTACTGTTAAATATCAAAAATATCAATTTTAATGATTTGCCATAAAATGTGTATTAAATTGCGAATTTCAAAAATCAAAATTATTTGATATCAGAATGACATTCTTCGATTCAGAATGCAATCGATATGTCTGATGTGCTCTAATGTCCCAAAATAAATACTGTCCAAACGCTCATACCCCAGCCCTTAAGGAAAGTAATCAAATTTCAAAGTTGTGAGGTGTGCAATAAAGATGTAAGCATCAATGTGACACAGGAGGGAAACCCCCCTAGTCAGAACTCTTCCCTCCAGTATCCCCCCACACACAAATAAAAACCCAAAATTAGGATTTGTACATTTTTTAAATTCCCACCCCCCTGATATTCACTTTCTCCTCCCCCATCCCCTGAAAAACATCCTGGCAACGCCACTGGGTCCATGCGAGTCCATATGAGTCAACTCTCAAATACTACTAGGCTATGATTATTCATGTGTTTGTTAAGGAAAGTAATCAAATTTCAAAGTTGTGAGGTGTGCAATAAAGATGTAAGCATCAATGTGACACAGGAGGGAAACCCCCCTAGTCAGAACTCTTCCCTCCAGTATCCCCCCACACACAAATAAAAACCCAAAATTAGGATTTGTACATTTTTTTAAATTCCCACCCCCCCTGATATTCACTTTCTCCCTCCCCCATCCCCCTGAAAAACATCCTGGCAACGCCACTGGGTCCAAATTTAAAGAAATATGAGATTTACCGCAAAGGTAAATCGCACAGGCAAGAAAAGCAACAGCAAGAACAAACAGTCTCAATCCATATGGACATGATCATGACTGGGCTATTCCAGTTGAAATCCATACCCCCTATGAAAGACATGACCTTAAATCTTCCACACAGGGAGTGTGAATTGCAAATTTGGTTACCTGAAAGGCTGATTCCATATGAAATCTACACCCCCCCCCCCTGTGGGAGATTAAGGTGATATCTTCCATAGGGGGTGTGGATTTCAACTGGAATAGCCCCCTACTGCCAAGATGCTGTGGTTAGTTTATGTTTCCTTCATAAATTGCGCTTGTTTCCTTGTTCTTTGTCTTCTCTCTAAGTTTGACATTTCAATACAATCTGATGAAGTCATTGCTCTTGTCATATTGCCCAACAGTCAATTGGGATAGTCGATTTAAAATCCACACTACCCCTGTGGAAGATTTAGCTAACATCTTCCACAGAGGGAGTATGAGTTTTGAATATAATAAACAATTGGGTAACTTCCATTTGAAATACTCACTCCAGTTGTGGAAGATATACAATGTAGGTAAAGCCATAATGCAGGGGGAGTCGAGTCTGGGATTATGGGTTCCACAATGAGTAAAAACATACTCCCTCTGTGTTAGATATTTTCAAAATCTTAGACAGGGGTAGTGTGGATTGCAACTGGAATAGCCCATTTTATTTCATTTTATTTAAAAATATTTAAGGTAGAAACCAAAAGATCGATGAAGATCTATTCCCGAGCAAGATTATTTATGTTTCGTGGAAGCAGGGAGGAGATATAATTGTTAATTATAATGTCACGTTTGGACTGCTCAATGGCGTAGCCAAGGGGAAGGTGCAGTCCCCCCTAAGAAGTCTTGCACCCCCATGGGAGGTTGCTCAGACTGATATCGGGACATCAATATCAGGTCTGAGAACATATACATGTGAAAATGAAAGGTTTTTGGAGCCCACACTACTGCATTTTTTTAATCAATGTTTTCTATGACTTTATCTTTCGAATATAAATCTAGAATGGTTAACTCCTAAAGTACACACTCTAAACTGCAATCCATTTTTCCATTTGGCACATTTTCGGTCTGTCGCAAAATAACAAGAAAAACATTTTTCAATACACAAGACATTTTTGAGTGGCAAAACCAAGTGAATTTGTACTCACTACAATATTTCGTCCTACTCGTCGGAGGACTTCATCAGGTATGACTGATATGGTCATCTGATCCACTTTCCCGGGAGATGTCTTTCCGGTGGTGCTTAGACTCTTTTGGAGTCTTTAAAAGCGGATCGTATACGTGGCTAAGGAACGCAAGTTATCAGAAAAAGAACAGACCAAATCAGCAATTTCTGATCATGTAGCCCGGGCCAACCACGTTATTAATTGGGATGATTCAAAGATCCTTGGGCGGGAGCACAACAAGAAGTCTAGAGAAGTTCGAGAAGCCATGGAGATAAGAAGAAGGGGGAGCAAGACCTTAAACAGAGAGGAGGGCACATATTTCCTTAGCCACGTATACGATCCGCTTTTAAAGACTCCAAAAGAGTCTAAGCACCACCGGAAAGACATCTCCCGGGAAAGTGGATCAGATGACCATATCAGTCATACCTGATGAAGTCCTCCGACGTGAAGGACGAAATATTGTAGTGAGTACAAATTCACTTGGTTTTGCCACTCAAAAATGTCTTGTTTATTTAATCTACAAACCTGATGAACTTATTCAACGATTTTTCAATACATCAATGTGCTAGCCTTTGTGCAGAGTGGAGAAGGCTAGAGGAATTCAGCTAAAGCATTTTCCACCCTGATATGGCAGTAACATCAATTCGTTGAGGGCTGGGCATCTGCTTCTCGCACGCATCTATGCGGCGTCAATAAGCGTGGGGGTGGGGGGTGTGTGTGTGTGTACGCCAGCGCTTTGAGTAAACACTAACGATTTGTAGCTGTGCCCAATAAAATGCGCACTGACGTCACTGCCACATCAAGGTGGAAAATGCTTTAGCACCTTATTATCAAAACAGCATTTTATATTGTCATGTTGGCCTAATGATGTCTCAAGATCCATTACATCAGTGCTGGTGATTGTATGGGAAAAGAAATGCATGGTGGGATAACAATTCAGCGCAGGCATCAGCATTGCTTACCTTGTTATTAAGACAAAATTGTCATGTAACAATATCCCATGATGCATTTCATTTGTGCCATTGACATTGTGGGAAAAGAAATAATGCATGGTGGGATATCAATTCGGTGCAGGTGTTAGCATTGCTTACCTTGTTATTAAGACAGCATTGTCATGTAACGCTAACCCACGATCCCCTTCATCTGTGCTGTTGATAACTGGTGTGATTGCCTGTTGCCAGGCACAGAAGCTTTGCAATGACTTGTCTGCATGGTGATTCAGGTTTAAATTACTCTGTAGACAAAAAAAAGAAGAAAATGTAATAGTTTGGGAGTAAATGGGCAATTCTGGGCGTATCAATCATCCACTAAAAACCCACTCATAAGTGGTTGATGGTTGACGGTGAGATTACCTCACATCATCCATAAGTGATCTGTTTCCAGTGGCGGTGCCAGGGGTGGGAGCAACAATGTTGCACTATGATATTTCATGATTTTTGACCCCCTGAAATTCACTTTTCCTCCCTCAATGCCCCTCCCTCTAATCCCCGAAAACAAATCTGATACTGCCACTGACAGTATGACTCCTAGCGTCATTTGGTAGGGAAAAGACTCTGTCAATCTCAATCAATCTGTTACCTTCTGTCACTCAAAACCCATTACTTCATTTACTGATCAGGATGTCAACAAATTAAGATCTCTCTTTCGCTACCCTTCACTTGGCCAAGGCATAGCCATTAAAACAAATAGGTCATCCTAATGAAACATGTACTAATTGGACAGAGAGGTCAGTCAGTTAGGTGACCGCCATAATATTTGTACATACATTATTCCAACAAGTGTGTTATGTACCTGTGATAGTGAGGAAATTTACTAGCAAAACAGGTTCTTGATACCAACGTTCTATCTAGTGGGGCCTCTCACAGTGGTGTCCCCCATCCAGCAACATTTTGGCAGATAAAACTCTTGGGCCCCATAGAATAATAATTATACAGACTTTTCATCAAAATGTAAGTCCACCCGTTAATGAGGCAGAGATGCCACTTAATTTCACTCAAAGAACTGATGAGAAAAACCTGAAAAAGCATGTGAATGGAGGCCAAAAAGCCCCAAAACGGACTGAAAAGAAATAAAAACGTGGGAATTTGGACTCACAAAAAACCTGAATTCAGGCTAAAACCTGAAAAGTGTCATCTCTGATGAGGGCTGTTCATTCCATGAAGTGCCAACAAACTGCTATGCACACAAACCGTGTATTTTTACGGTTTTTCTCCTTTTGCGTATAAAACGTAAATTTAAGCAAAGACACCCAATGCTCAATTGTGTGTATATCACATAACATGAAGGCATGCAACACTGGCCTGATTTGCTAAACACTGTGAACTGGACAAACTTCCACACAAACTTAAAGAAATCATCAGCCTCCTATTTTGTTTGGCACACTTTATAAACACTAGGCGGTTACCCGTATTTGGCGGTTCTCGGCTGTCGCGATTACCTGGCTGATGGTGACTGTACTCACCAAGTTTTATGCCCATAGGACAGTTTTTACTAATTTGACCTCAGGTGACCTCGAAATGACCTTCCAAAATTTGGCTCTAAATGTTGACTGTACCCACCACGTTTCATGCCCATATGACAGTTTTAGTAATTTGACCTTGGATGACCCCAAAATGACCTTCCAAAATTTGACTCTAAAAGGTGACTGTACCCACCAAGTTTCATGCGCATACGACATTTTTTACTAATTTGACCTCAGATGACCCCTGGGTGACCCCGGATGACCCCAAAATGACCTTCCAAAAATTTGGCTATAAAAGTTGACTGTACCCACCAAGTTTCATGCCCATACTATAGTTTTTACTAATTTGACCTCAGATGACCCCTGGATGACCTCGGGTGATCTTGGCCCACTAACTGAAACAAACTTGTTCTGTCTGAGGTCCAGATGCACCCAGCCACCAAGTTTGAGGAACGTATGCGACCCCTAGTCTCCGAGAAAATAGGCGGAAAACAGTTTTTACTAATTTGACCTCAGATGACCCCTGGGTGACCTTGACCCACTAATCAATACAATCTTGCTCTGTCCTAGGTCAAGATGCACCTACCCACCAAGTTTCATGCCCATATGACAGTTTTTACTAATTTGACCCCTAGATGACCTCTGGTGACCTTGACCCACTAACCAATACAAACTCGTTCTGTCCCGGTCAAGACGCACCCACCCGTCAAGTTTGAGGAACGTACACCCCCAGCCCCGAGAAAAACAGTTTTTACTAATTTGACCCCTGGATGACCTTGGGTGACCTTGACCCACTAACCAATATAAACTCGTTCTTCCTCATACCAAGCTGCACCCACCCACCAAGTTTGACGAACGTGCGACCCCCAGTCTCCGAGAAAAGAGGCGGACAGACAAACAAACAAACACACAAACAGACAGATTCTGGTGAATTTTAGTAGGATTATTTTCCTAATGTAGGCATGACAGGAGTCAACCTTTTGTCACCACATTGCTAGACTTCTCCGTAGTCCACTTGCCAATTGTGCACTACTCTGGCTATTACATTTAAGCTTAAAACTCTGATTTAATTAATGAGTGCACAATTGATAGATTTTCACAACTGATCTTTTCAGTCACCGTCGCGCCTCTGTTTGTTAGCTTCCCAAGTGGACTACTGACTTTGCCTTGAGAGTTAGGCCAATTTCTGGCCTAACTAAAATTGGTGATGATGTAATGCATCTTTAAAAATGAATCTGGCTTGTGATTGGTCGCCCAGATCTCGTTATTGTTTAAATCCTCCCGACGCTGCACTGGTACCATTATAACTATACATGGTACACAACTATCTAGGGAATGCGGCGCTTTTGTGCTGGTGGATGAACGTATGCATCTAGCACGTATGGTACCACCATGCTTAGTCTTGTGGTTAGATTTTATTGATAAACAAGTATGATTGACAGTGTGTGAGTCCCGGGGTAAAGTTCTGCTTAAAAGTGAAAGTCCATAGTCGGTTTTTCGGATAATAAACTGGCAGATTCTAAAATTAGAATTGTTCAGTATTGAAGTGTCATTATAATTATGCCATTATGATATGTTGCATTCAATAATATAAGCCTACGTAGGGCCTATTACTTTTACTGTCACAGATATAATTATATAGCCTAAACTTTTTCATAACCATTTTATTCTAGTATTTTGATGTAGGCCTACTAAATATCAGTATAATTTCGAGTTCAACTGAATGCGTTCATCGACATGATTAATAACATTTTTATTTATCAAAAATCGATTATGGCATAGTCTACCACATTGCATGAGTTTTTTCACATTTAATAGTCTACCTTTTTGTTTGGGACACTTTGTAAACTTTATATTCCCAATGTAGGCATGACAGAAGTCTGCCTTTTGTCACTATGTTTGGCTATTCTATTTGAAATCCAAATTCCCCCTGTGGAAGATATAGGTAGTCTTCCATGCAGGACATTATAGATTTCAAACAGGCCCGTATGCAGGATTTTTTTGGGGGGTGCTGATTTTGAAAAGGTGGACTTTTTTCAAGAGGAGGGGGGCGATTGTGTGAAAAGTGGACTTTCTTTCCCAAATATGGACCTTTTTTGACCAAAAAAGCATAAAAAACCTGATTGTGATATTTTGGGACTATTTCTATACTTTTGCAAATTGGGGGGTGTGCCCTCCTCCTGCGTACGGGCCTGATTTCAAATATAATAGACAATTTGAGTAACTTCCATTTAAAATACTAATTCCTATTGTGGAAGATAGGTAAAAGCAACAGTTTAAAAATTATTAACCCTAGATAATTCCATTTCAAAAAACATACTTTTACTTTTCTGTAACTTTCCACAGGGGGAGTGTGAATTTTAAATAGAAGCACCCATTGCATGAATTTTTCCTTCACATTTAACACCATGAATCATAGGTTAAATAACATTTTGTAAGTAAACATTTCAATTGAATTATGATTCCATATGGGCTACCCTACATGTTGAGCCAACTACACAACATAAATTCAAAGTGCTGTTTATGAGTTGCCTTTTAATATATGAACTTTCAAAAATTCAAGGAGTTCAAAAAACAGCCGCTCGTTTTTGTACCTTTACATGAATGAATCCCCACGCTGCAGTGTGAATCAGTAACTCATATCCTTGAATCATTTCGCTGGCTGCCTATCAAATTACATTTTGTCTGCAAGTTGATGCTCTTAAAGCCATGATGTATGATTTCTTTTGCACAGTAAAAAAATAAAGAAACATCTTTTTTCCAGATTTTGGTCGGTTGGATGAGGACAATCAGCAAAACTTCATTTGGCTTAGACTGAGGTGCAATATCATTTGAAATTGGGGTATGGCGTGCAAAAGAAAGCCTACATGTTCGCCATAGGCTTCAACATAAAAAAAGTCTTACATTTTGAGATATTTTCTCAAAATATCAAGAGCTATTTCAAGAGCCACTGAACCAATACTAGGCTTGTTTGTACTTGTTTTTATGCATTTTTCATGCCGATTCCGAATATGGTCATGAACATTTACAATTCTGAAATTTTTGAATTTTCAAAAAAAAAATGGCACTTGTCGCCTGCAGTCGACACAGGGAGAGGGTTAACGTTTTTGTGTGAATGGCTATGACACACTGCTTAATTTGAAGTCTGCAAATGCCAAGAAATTTTAATCAGCTCTAAATTTGATGCAAATATGCCACTTGAATATTACATAAGTTGAAAACAATTTGTGATGCGATCAAGCTATATGAGTCTGATGGTGATCAACATCAAAATTTAGTTTTCAATTTCATTACATGAGTCATTCTCTGAGCTTTATTTTACTGAAAACGCCATCATAATAATATTAGCCTTACGGTTCTAGAGATATTGCCATTTTAGTGTCGCTCAGAACAATAAAATACAAAGTTGAATACTATTATTGGCTATATCTCAAAAAAATTTTAAACAGTAAAACCCGGTGTCGTCACTTAACATTCAAAGGCGTAACGCATGATCGTTCCCTAAGTCAAAAATACCCCCCTATTTTGCGCGGTTTCAAGAAAATTTTCGTAATTTTTTACCCCTATTTTACACGAAAACGGGTACAAATTAGCCTTAAAGAATACCCCTATTTTTTGCATTTCAAGTACACTTTTACAAAAGTACCCCTTTTTTAACATTTCAAGAACACACGCAAAAACACTTCTGATTCATTTTCTTTTCTGAGGAGAACTCTGTTGTCCTTTTAATATATAAATGAGGAAAATAACAGAAAAATATATACAAATACATCCAATAGGATGCATCAAACTCGTCATAATCGCGGCATTTCTGGCATTTGCCACGAAGCGTTTGTGGTCCGGTTTGTGAGTACCCAGTTTGTCAAGGCTCCGGAGGCCGGGCGCGTCATTAATAAAGCCGATGAAAAAAGTCCCATGAATTCAGCGGCCAAACTGGGTAAGTCCCCAGTGACGTAATCGATGTATTCAAACCATGAAACAAATAAAACCGAGTCGAGCGTGTTTAGGCCGGGATATTAGGAAGGCAAAAAAGTTTCACAAAAGTGAAATCCGGGAGTAAATTGAGCGAGAAATGGTAAGATTTCTTGGGATTTCAACATTATCATGATTCACAAAAATATACCCTATTTTTTATTTCGAGTACAACGTCGTCAAAAACAACCCTATTTTTTAAACATCGCGAACATTTTATGTTCGCGAACATAGTTTAAAAATAACCCCTTTTTCTGCGCAATTGGGAACGATCATGCGTACACATAGTCAATGTTAAGTGACGACACCGGGCAGTAAAATCAACTCATATCTCCCAGGATTGCCAAACTTGCTATTTGGTAGTCCAATTGGGGCGACTTTAGATTTCCCCATGACTTTTGACCAATTTCCTGTGCCCATAGAAAGCAATGGTAACAGAAAAAAATTGGGCGACTTTTCAACATTGGCTCCTGCTATTTCCAGTACGTAGTTACTTGTCCCATAGAAACCAACGGTTAAGAGAACAAGAGCACCAATGGTACTGTGGCTCTACGCTTTTTTGGTGGGAAAGCGATTGTTCTTGAAGTCGAATGCGCAACAGGTTGGTAGCTGACCCCTAGGTGACACCAGATGACCCCAAAATGACCTTCCAAAAATCTGACTCTCAATGTTGACTGTACCCACCAAGTTTCATGCCCATATACAAGTTTTTAGTGATTTGACCTCAGATGACCCTTTGGTGACCTCGGATGACCCTGAAATGACCTTCCGAAAATTTGCCTCTTAATGTTGACTGTACCCACCAAGTTTCATGCCCATACGACAGTTTTTAGTAATTTGACCTCAGATGAACCCTGGATGACCTTGGTTGACCCTGAAATGACTTTCCAAAAATTTGACTCTAAATGTTGACTGTACCCACCAAGTTTCATGCCCATACGACAGTTTTTAGTAATTTGACCTCAGATGACCCCTGGATGGCCTCGGGTGACCTTGACCCACGAAACAATACACACTTGTTTTGTCTGGGGTCAAGATGCATCCACCCAGCAAGTTTGAAGAATGTGTGACCCCAGTCTCTGAGAAAATATGTTTTCGCCTGTATTAAGTGTAATGCACAAATTATGCAAATTAAGTATTTCATTACCATACTTTGTGCTCAAAATCGAATCAGGTCGAGACCATCTAGTCATGCTACCCCCTACCAAGTTACATCATCATAGCACTAAGGGTTCTTATGGATTCCCATATACAGCTCCACAAGGCGGATTTCTTCAGATTTCCAACCATTTTGTAGAAGTGTTCCGCATAAATTATGCAAATTAACAACTAAATGCGCATAATCTTTGCCAAAAAACTAACCAGGTCATCAGCAGGTGTGTATCGTTCCCAGAGGTAGCGCTAGAACTAAACACTCCAGTGTACGCAGCCCGGTACGCAGGGACCCCCGAACTTGCAGAAAATTAAAAAGTAGGGGGTCCGGAGTAGAGTTTGGCGAGTCAGATTTGCACAAATGCCGCATAAATATGCTTGCAATAGCGCTAGATTGAAAAAACTGGGGATCTGCAGGGACCCCTGAACTTGCAGAAAATTTAAAAATAGGTGGTCCGAACTCTATTTTGGTGGGTCCGGGACCTCAAAAAGCAACCTAGCGCTAAACCCCTGATCGTTCCTGCCACCAGGTTTAGTTACCATGCGCCCAACGGATCTTCAGATCTTGCTATCAATTTATGCTGATTTTCGCATTCAACGAAAACATACGGTTACGGAGCAAACTTGGATATGCTTCCTCCCACCAAGTAACGTCCCCGCAGGTCTTACGGTTCCCCAGATACACTGAGCTCCGGACGGACACACGCCCCCTCCACCACACACACGGACAGACAGAAATAGTGATTACTAAGGCCCATCCTGAACGAGGTATCGGTACATGAGACCAGATATAAACATAGTTCAGACGAGACAAAAATCAAACCCTCACTCTTTTGCAGTGTTTGTATCCAAAGCTTATGCTTACATTTACAACATTACTTTATCAAATTCGGAAGACTGAACAGTCACTTCCGGGTCCATTTTATCCCTATCTGCACCATTGATCCATTTCAGAATCTGAATTGATGCAGAATTTATCCTCATCTAACAAATACTCATGATTTTCTTCTTCATCTGAAACATTTGCGACATTATTTGCACAACTGAATCACTGCAATTTAATCTTTCCAAAAACTACGACTTTCGCCATTAGAATTGTTTATTGTGAACACATGTGCGAATGGTAGAGGGCTGACATCCTGAATTAATTGCATTACGTCATGCTCATCAGTCTCTACACAGCCACTGTGGTTCCGGTCCCTTCACTTCTAGTGTGGAGCGAGCGGACCAAAGCGGCTGGTGTAGAGAATGAAAATTATATTCATTCCTGATTCATTCATAAAATTCACGGCGCGTCGATTCTACTATGGGTGACGTCGAATTGAAAACAGCAGCAAATTAATTTCCGACATTTTCTTTCGAGATTTATGAAGAAAATATGAATGTTTTTCAACAGATCATCAAATTACTTTATTATATATATTTTTTCAATTGGTAGCGTTACCCACACGCTTTATATATTGCTCCCACGCTTTTTAGAAACCCACCATTTATTCCACAAAATTTTAACCCCCACCCTTTTTACAGATTTTCAGAATTCCCAACCCCACGCTGGTAGAAAGCGTGCCGGATAAACAATGCCAGCTGTGACCTTCGCTGGCGAGACGTTGTTTTCAGGGTTGTCAAACCCGCGATTTGGTAACCCAATTGGGTGACTTTTGAAGATTTTAACCGGGACAATTTCCTGCCCCATAGAATACAAAGGGTAAAGAAAAAAATTGGGCGACTTTTCGATTATTTGATTCGGGCTGAATTTTTTTGGCAACCCTGGTTATTTAGCGTTAATTTAACTAAATTACTACGCCACTGCATGGTCTCTAAATATTTTGAAGTGTTTTCCCATGGTGACGAAACTCCCGAGAACTCAATAAACAATCTGGACAAAGGAATCATCCAATCACGTTTCTAGCCACGTGAGATCACCGCAAAAAAATTCATGATAAAAGGTCACTTTCCCAAAGAAAAATAGTGCAATCCGTCAATTCCCGCCATGATCTCGCAACTTAATTACTCAGACCAAAATAATCTCTAGCGCATACAGGGAACCAAGCAAAACGATAGAAATGACTTGTTTCTCGTGACGACTTTTGACTTTTCTCACTTCAAATAAGTACTTTCCCCACCCCAAATTCACCTCTAAAGGAGTGCAATCGATTGAAAAATAACTCAGCAAAGCTTAGAACCCAATTTGATATCTAGATATCACACACAAAAAAAGCCTTAGTATAAAAAAGCAGCGCCGGAAGTTGCCGAAAAATGAGGTAAAATATGGCTACCATCTAGCTGGACTCCTTAGGCCCATTAGCTCCGCTAAGAGCCAAAAATTGGGCAATTTTTCGATTATTTGACCCGCGATTTGGGCTGAAAAATGTTGGCAACCCTCATAACTTATCCCAAGTTTGGCCACATTATCCTCATTTTGCTTGATCAGGTCCACTGGGCTATTCCAATTGAAATCCATACCCCCTATGGAAGACCTTAATCTCCCACACAGGGTAACCCCATTTGAAATTCACACTCCCTCTGTGGAAGATTACAGCCATGTCTTCCATAGGGGGTATGTATATCAAATGGAGTCACTCAGGTAATCCCATTTGAAATTCACACTCCCTGTGTGGAAGATTAAGATCATACCTTCCATAGGGGGTGTATGGATTTCAACTGGAGTACCCCCATTACAAACTTATCTGGTCTTCCATCTAAAATTCACACTCCCTGTGTGGAAGATTAAGATCATATCTTCCATAGGGGGTGTATGGATTTCAACTGGAGTACCCCCATTACAAACTTATCTGGTCTTCCATCTAAAATTCACACTCCCTGTGTGGAAGATTAAGATCATATCTTCCATAGGGGGTGTATGGATTTCAACTGGAGTACCCCCATTACAAACTTATCTGGTCTTCCATCTAAAATTCACACTCCCTGTGTGGAAGATGAAGATCATATCTTCCATAGGGGGTGTATGGATTTCAACTGAGTATCCCCATTACAAACTTACCTGGTCTTCCATCTAAAATTCACACTCCCTGTGTGGAAGATTAAGATCATATCTTCCATAGGGGGTGTATGGATTTCAACTGGAGTACCCCCATTACAAACTTACCTGGTCTTCCATTTAAAATTTACACTCCCTGTGTGGAAGATTAAGATCATACCTTCCATAGGGGAGTATGGATTTCAACTGGAATAGCCGATGAGCAACTTACCTGGTCTTCTAATAATAGTAGCATTCTAGCAATAGCAATGTTGATAGCTGCCCTATACTGGCATCATGGTAGAGATCCGCAACCTAGCCTCAAGAAAAACACAAAGAAATAACGCATAAATTACACAAAATCAACCATTACATTTGGGCAGGCATTTATAATGAGCTGGTATTTTTATCATTTTGGGATCGGTCAATATTTATAGGAATGAGCAAATCAAAACTTGTTGGATGCTTTTCCACTTGTGTTACTCAAAGGCTTTGTAATTTGTGTAAATTCCAAAAGTGAAAATATTAGTAGTTCTCTGGGTTAGTAGGATGAATAAATTTTAATTTGTACCCAGAGCAGCCAGCGTATATTAATAGTGGGAAAAAACAGTGCATCTGGCAGGATTTGAACCAGCGACCTTTGTATTACTAGCAAGATGCTCTAACCAACTGAGCAACAGAGACACGCTGGAGAAGAACGGAAGATAGAAATAATATAGGTATTAGGTTCAAAATGATGTTCATCACATTCCTAGTGAAAGACATCAAAACCCCATAATATTTATAACATATGTGACCATCCACCACAACTGAGCCCGGATGTCTCCAGTGCCACTATTGAGATATGCTCCATTGAACTTAACAATAAACAATAGGAAACAACGGATTTATTGACTGTTTTATTGATTTTTCAGTACTTAAATGTCAAGTACTATAGACATGATATATATACAATTATACATCATTTTAAAGCTAATTTCAAGCAGAATAGTTTGGTTGAATATCTCAAAAATGATGATTGGCGACTTCAGTGCTCAGTTGTGCTGGATGGTCACATATACACAAAGTCACATAAGGGTCATTCCAACCCTTGGGAATTCTACGGCCACCTGAACAAGACACTATGGACCACAATGGCCTCATCCCAATTGCATAGTTCAATAACCTCAATTAAACAATCATGCTACAAAATTTGACCTCAAGTTGCAGAGTATGAGTTTTTGTACCCAAATTTTTTAAGGTCATTCAATGAATGTACAAATGTATTAGGGTTAAAGAACTGTGCCTTGATAGATGAGCATATTGTGGATCCTCAGAGCCTGATTATTGGGACACCTTGTAAAAATCAACTTTACACACCAATTTATGTACCATAAAGAAAAATGTTGCCCCAAAATAGTAAACATGCTTCTCTCCATAGACCGATAATGTTGTCATTTTCTCAGGGAATTACCATGATTTGGGATATTTTATACCTTCATATGACAGATCGACAGGTGACACAATAAAGATATAAATAGAATAGGAATTAAAATTGAATATTATGTGATACTTAAAGTGCACACCACCAGCCAGGGTTCCAATTTTATTCACTCAGTGTTTTTAGCTTCGCAGTGAAAAAAGTTTCTAGATGTTTTCATTAACAACCTTTAAGGTTATAATAACCCTAACAGGGCTTTTTGGTGCTGGGAAAGGAAAGAAGGAAGTTTTAAAGGAACAAAATGAACAAGGAAGTTGTTTGTTTTGCTCAGGATTTGAACCCCAGACCTGTCAGGGGCCAAGCACGCCATTGGCGACCTGTAGCCACAGGTATTTTGCTGGCCTGGCCAATGAAACCATGTTATGAATGCATCATCATTTCACATGGGATGTATACACACACATTTGCTTCTCTTTGTAAGATTTTGTAAGATTTATTAGCGTTAGGGATAATATGCCTATTTTTATATAGGTAACCCAATGGGAGAAATGTGATAAAAACATTTTGGAAACATAATGTGAAACATCTACTGCCAATTCCATAAAAATACAGCACTAATTTTTTTGGCATTAAAAAAAATATTATCTTGTTTTGCCAAATGAAACATTGATAAATCTTAATCCTTAGTTAGTTCTAACTGGCAATATAAGTTAAATTTTAATATTTTTGCAATTTGAGGGACAATGGGCCAAAAATACATGTAGTATGCATAACTTGAAATTAATCTTTGCACAAGTCTTGTATCAATTAGCAATTGTCAAATTCTGAGATAACCATGTGACTGATTAATTTGATAACCAGGCAGGTTTGGTTCATTCCAGAAGAACTGCCCTGGCGGGGCTTCGTCTTTAATTAAGCTTAAATGTCACAGGATATGGATATGAAAACGCCCTAAATGCACATATATGTTTTTGGCCCTTATTTTCAAAAATTGACCAAAAATTAAAATTTGACTTTCATTAGGCAGAACTTCTTAAAAGATTAGGGTTTAGATATGTTGAATTTGGCAAAACAGGATAATATTTTTTAACCAAACAAATTTAGTACTGTTTTGTTCTGGAAAAGGGAGTAGTGGATACCTGCTTTTGAAGTTTTATGCAAATTCAGTCTACTTCAGCAATTTAAACAATTATTGTGACTCTCACCCTCCCCTTCAACTCCCGGATGTGTATTGCACTCTGTACGTGATTTCCAGGAAATTCTTTTGGCAAAATGTCACCAGTGGTGTGCATAAAGGGAAACAAAACTGCTATGACTTAAATATTCTGAGTTCAGCCAAATAAGGCAAGTAGGTTTTCAAACTTTTAAAATAACCTCATAACTTTTCATAGGGAGTCCCTTGGGAAAGAGGCACTCCCAAGTTTTCAAGTGACAGGGAATTCAAAACAACGAGTCATTTTTGGTGAGAGATTCGACAATACTGACACCCTCAGTGGAGTCGGCAATGTTAATTTTGAGTTCAGTTTGACTCTGCGTTTGGAATTGATATGAATTTTGAAGAACATTCATTCTGCGATCCTGACACAATGACACAGAGAGACATACGTGCAGCCACAGAAGTTGGGCTTATTGTTCCCAATGAAAGTTCTTGTGTCTGGAGTCAGTGGGACAAAATGGCAATTTGTCGGCTTAATAATTTTGCCTGGTAAGGCTGGGGGGTGTCCGATGACTGCACAAACGTGTCACCAATTTTCAATTGAGCTAATTTGACTGTTCTATACTGCTGTATATGCAAATATTACTATTATAGTGAACCAAGTTTGTATAATGATTCATTCCACAATGTAATTAACACTGTCACAGCGTTGGCGAAATATCTTAGAACTTAAAAGTACAATTAAGCTTTATTCTTAAAATTTGCCAATTTTAGGATTAAAATTGCCACTTTGTATATGCTTCAGATGCATATTTGCCTGTAAAGTCATTCTGGAAGTTGGGTCAGTGGAACAAAAAAGCAATTTGCCCCCTTGAATATTTTGCATGGTATGGCTCATGGGGGTAAATGTGGTGTAGACAAATGTGTCAAATTTTACAAATAAGTGGCTTACATTTAATTACTGATTGTGCAAACCCGACTACTTTATAAACTGCTGTACACACCAACATTAATATATAGAATGGGCTAAATGATTAATTAACACTGTCACAGTATTGGTGAAAATTTCTTGGAATGTAACTACAGAAGTTTATTCTTGAAATTGCCCCCATTTTAGCATTAAAATTGCTCATTTTATGTATATTTCAAATGCATTTTGGGAGTGGAAGGAGAGGGACAAAATGGCAAAGCCCCCCTTGGAAAAGGTGTACAGTACTGTACACCCAGGACTGAACAGCTCGGGGGGAGGTTCAATATGGCTGTACAAATGTGTCACCAATTTTCAGGTTATGTGCCTTACTAGTAATATCAGGGCTGTAGCAAGGTTGAAAAATGTGGGGTGGCCATCACAAATGTGGGGCGGCCAAATTACGCCTAAATTGAAATAAAGATATAAAGAAAACATAACAAATTTCTCAAAAAGTGGGGCGGCCATGGCATCCCCGGCTGCCCCGCTTGCTACGGCCCTGAGTAATATTAAACCTTTCTTGGCTATTTATGACTGTACTGCTGCTGCTGTGCTGCACATATTACTATGGAGTGGAGCAATAATGATTCACTTTAATTTTAATAAAATCTAATTACACCTACTACTGTCACACCATTGGGTGAAATTTCATAGAACTTAAAAGTACAAGAAACTTTATTCTTGAAACTGCCCCAATTTCTGAAGAAAAAAACAAATCAAATGATCTAATCATTGTAACTGAAATTAATTTTTTGGATTGTGCTATTCGAGTTGAAATCCACACTCCCCCTATGGAAGATTTTGGAAATATCTTCCACAGGGGGAGTATGTTTTTCAAATGTAATTGATCAGGGTTATTCATTTTGAAACCCACACTCCCCCTGTATTAGGGTTTTACCTATATCTTCCACAACCAACTGGAGTGAGTATTTCATATGGAAGTTACCCAATTGTCTATTCTATTTGAAACTTATACTCCCTCTGTGGAAGACTCAAGCTAAATCTTCCACAGGGGGTAGTGTGGATTTTCAATGGAATAGTCCATACTTGTGTAACTGTACTTATTAAAATAACTCGAACTCTATAAAATTTTACAAAATCTTACTAAGTCATACGGTACTGTTTCATTGACTGGGGTCTTTGCGTGGGAACATAAACGTATGGTCAATTGTGTCGAGTGTCCCCCCCAGTAAAAAAAAATCACAACTACTTACAATGTTCATTAAAGTTAATAAATATGATTCAATATCCTTATCGCCATGGTAACCAACCATCTGTTTATCGGCGACCACTAAAGTTTCTACATTGCGTTCGGACTAATACTGCTAACGTCCGGCGATCGTTTTTTGCGTTGTTTATGAATTTGTTGTGCTATTGTGAAGTCGCTGTGTTGCATCCACCACGACTGCTTGATGGCCTCATCATCTTCTGTATAAGAAAAGAAACGGGGTAAAAAGAAAAGAAAAGGCGTAAACAATGTGAAATAACAATAAACATGGAGGCTTAGGTGACGAAAACAAAAAAAATAAATCTTTGCACTATGGACCACAATAACCTGATCCCAATGGCATAGTCCAATAACCTCAATGAAACAATCATAGTGTAAAATTTGATCTCAAGTTGCTGAGTATGAGTTTTTGTACCCAAATTTTCAAAGGTCATTCAATGAATGTACAAATGTATTGGGGTTTAAGAACTGTGCCCTTGATAGATGAGCATGTTGTTGATCCTAGTGTTGCAGTGGTGGCACCACGGGGGGCAAATTCCCCCAGTCAGAACTCTTGCCCCCCCCCCCACCCCCGTTGCCCCCCAGAAAAACCCATAATTACGAAAAATTCCACTTTTTGCAGTAATTTTGCGCACAATTTCTTGATTTTGGCCCTGAAATTCACTTTGCCCCCCTACCGCCCCCACCCCAGAATAAATTCCTGGCACCACCACTGGTGTTGCAAGTTCATCAAGCCCCCCGCCCCACACTCACACACAGACAAAAAAAAAACTTTCCTATGGCCCTATCCATTATGTAGGCCTATAAAAAGTATAAGCAGCATTAAGATAGGACTTGAACTTGAAGACTGATAATTGATAATGTCTGCAGTGGCTTGCTCCAGTAAAACCACCAATTACATTACTGTCCCTTGGCCATGGCAGCACTGACAGGTCAATGACCTCTCTTTCTTAAAGATACTCCTCAATGTATATGTGTAAACCATGTGAGTAAAAAATCTGCAAAATTTCATTTTCACATCATCTTTACTATACTGAGTTGGAATTCCATGTTGTATGGCTGTTCATTGTAACCAGAGGCCAAAGGGGTATAATTCCCCTCCCCTTCCCCCTCATTCAGGTACCTCCACCCCCATATACCCCCTCCCAAAAAAAAATCCCTGACATGGTATCTATGCCAAATGGGCTGTTCCACATAAAATCCACACTCCCCCAGTGGAAGATCTTGGAAATATCTGCCACAGAGGGATTATTAATTTCAAATGGAATGAGCACATTTCCATTTGAATTTCATACACCCTCTGAGAAAGATTCAACCGGAATCTTCCCCTGAGGGAGAGTGAATTTCAAATGGAGCTTCTAATGTGTTAATTCCATTTAAAATTCATACTTCCTCTGTGGAAGATGTTTCCAAAATTAAAAATCAAAAATATTCCAGAGGGGTAGTGTGGATTTTAACTGCATGGAATAGCCCAATGTCTCTGTTTGAGGCAGTTCCACCAACTGTACCATCATTTGAAAAGCTTGATCTTTTGTATTAATGATATACATTTTCATTCCAAAAGACCTAAAAATGTGTACACTAATAATAATGTACAAAAGGTCAAAATTTTAATGGCTTGCTATTCCTCCCAGCTACATACACTTGAAGTACATGTCATGTTTATAAAGTTTACTTCGATCACTGTTAAATGTCAAAAATATCGATTTTTAATAATTTGACATAAAATTTTATTATGCCGAATTTCAAAAAATCCAAACTATTTGATATCAGCAGGACATTCCTAGTAAATTCAGAATGCAATAATTTGGTGTGTCTGATCATGGAGGTAGTAGTGCTCGCAGGTCCCACAAAAATACTGTGCAATGGTGGGTGACTGACCCCTTAAAGTAGAACATTAAACCAGTTTCAGTTCTTATACAGGTATGTCTTTGCCAGTTTTTTGCCTGGTCCAACTATAAAGCGTGGCGGTAAGCGCCACCTTAAAAGTCACACCTGATGCGAATCAAAACCCGCAACGTGATAATATTATCCACAATCTATCCAATCATTACCAGGCTTGCTTTGTCAAATTTACTCGCAACATTCGTAACCTAATTCCAGTCCCGATACCAAATTGATTTTGTCTCACCTTTCCCCAGTCTATATTGTTTACCCTCCTGTATGCTCATGCCAATTACGTGGCACCATCAGGCGCAAATATTTTCAACCAAAAAAAAAAAGTTCCTTAATTTGGACAATGTAATATTGTTACAAAAAAAATGACTTGTTTTCAGGAGTGGTTCTAAAGGTGTCTGATGGTAGGTGGTTCTTGAGTTGTTTTGAATGGCTTCATTGGATGGACTACCTCATACCATGAGCGTTTATTATGCTCCCAGTCATTACTACTGTACACAATCTTTGTACCATGTTGTATCAAGTATGGTAGGCCTGTTCAGATGATGCGGGAATCTTAAGAGTTATGAGCTCTTGAGTGCGAGTATGTGTTTATCTTGGTTCATCAAAACATTTGATTCTATATGTGACCGTACACCACGAATGAGCCGTAAAGTTGGCCCTGTCAATTTTGTTTTATTTCGTGTTTAGAGAATATATATCATAATCTTTAAAATGGTATATCATTTGACTTCAAACAATATCCAGAAGCGGGGTTATGGTTTGTTGAACTTTGCTCCTTCAAGAAAATGGTATCTTTTTTTCATTTCTACACACATCTCTTTTCCCACACTGCTGGTAATAAATATCAAACAGTCATAATTGGCGGTCATTTCAAATCAAAACTTTCAAGTCAACAAGGTTTAAGAATGTCCTCTCATTGTTAATTGTAAGACAATACTTTGTAACCCACCACTTGAACAGGATTTAGCCAAAGCAAACAAAGACTAGAGCTCTATAGACAAAGGTAGAAGCTAGCTTATCCTCTTCAGCAAGAGATTATTGATTGACTTAAAAGGTGTTTGACTGGCGGTATCAAAATGAGATACATGTTGCACCAATCGAGGTATCTATGAATATGACCTTCATGCACATTTTACACTGTAACTCAGGACACAATTGGCCAACTTTATGGCTCCTTCATTGTATACGGCCACATATGATGTAGTACCAGGGGTATCCTGGATGTAGGCCCATCTGGTTTCCAGGCTAAAGCCGTCCCTCTGCCATCAGGCTCCCTGGCGGTCCCCAGGATTTTAGACACACATTCCTGTCCAGGGCAGTGTCCCTCAGGCTCATTAATACATGAAACCCTGCCCTGTAACAATGGGTATCAATGCTGTGGGATATACCCTCCACACACACACACACACACTTTTTGGGAAAATCTGCCATTTTTTGTTCTTTTCAGTCACTTTTTGATAATTTAGGCCAAATGACTCTCACTCACTTTTTAAGAGGGATTGATGCCACTGCTGGATCCAAATCCACTGAAACCTTAAAGCCTCAATTACTCTTGAGTTTATAACCATCCATATGAGCATACCCACCACATAGGGACATGCGATTACATTATTGCCCCCTGGATGTCCACCCACCCACTGCGTATCAATGCTACCTTCATATAACTTTTCATACTCTCAGCCAAAATTAGCCAAACACGGCTGCTGTCTGCGAGTCCTTTATCGGGTCAAACCCAGGGCACGTCTATGTTGTATTGATGCTGTGGCCCATATGGACTTAGGCTATGTTATTTGTTTCAGTATTGGAGAATGTCCTGAAAATCAGCAAAGTGTTCATACTGTAGAGACCATGCAGGTACTCATTAGCTTTGAAGTATACAATGAGCCCAAACTTTAACCTGGACTCTTTTATACGGATCCCCTGGTAATGAAACCAAAGAACTCTTGTTATCTGGACGTGTTATCTTCATTATCACGCCAAGCTTAAATAAATTTTGATGTCGCTATTGGTTTTATACGTAAACACAAAACTATGAAAAATAATTCCAAAAGTGAATGCTATCAACCAATATATAGTCTAAATCTATTGGGACTTGTGATAGCTAGTGCACCCCCAGTATATTCTTGATACCGCTTGCACCCACATCTCATATATATGCACAGTTTATCCCTTAGGGGCGCACCATTAGATTTCCAGGGGGGCATGGGAGTTTTTTGAAGGAAAAAAACTTCGCCCACTAGTGAGACAAAAAAAAAAAAACTTCGCCCACTAGTGAGACGAAAATTTGTTTTTGCCTCACTGATGAGTAAAAAAAAATTTTCCCCATCCAACTTTGTATAAAGGATATACATTAAAATAGAAAAAAAAAAATTTGCTGCCTTCGAGGCTGAAAAAAAAAATTCTGCCCGACCCAAACTCCCATGCCCCCCCTGAGAATCTAATGGTGCGTCCCTTACATATCCTGTGTCTTGAATAGCTATATAGCCCACCAATCCTGTGGTTAAGAGGCTAGGAAATAATTACTAATATCTCATACCCTAGTTTGTATGCCTTTATCTAATCTTGCCCCACATGAAAACTTAGTATTTAGCCCTTAAAAAGAAAGAGTCTGTTAAATGTAGGAATTTTTAGTCTTTTTTTATAAACATGTTTGTAATTGGCTTATAGCCATCACATGCTGACAATACACATAACTGATTGGTTAATCAAAACTAGCAGGTCAAGGTCAGGTGAATTTCATGGTGTTTAGATTTGGTATTATTATCTCTTGCAAACCCGGTGACACCTCATTATAGAAATCAGACCTGTCAATAGGTTGTAAGAGAGGGTAGCCTTTTCCAGGCACAAATTGGGTAATATTATAAAGAAAGTTTTGCTACTTTGCAACACAATAAAAACCTAAGTGCAAAATGAGATCCTGTAGAAGGCTCCCGAGGGGGCTTAAAAACTAAATGCAAAATGAGGTTTTTAAAAAATATTGTTTTCCAGAGTCAAGACGCAGGTATCATTATTAAGCCTCATATCACTTATTTATTGTCGAATAAGTGCAGAGTAGGTTAGATATGAATATTAAATGTTAGACCAAAGTAGCTCAAAGTACATGTACTATACACCTGATCCGTGAACTTGGCTTTTTTAAAGACAAATTCTTGTTTAGACTTAAAATATCTGCAATGTTCATAGTGAGTGGAGTAGACAGCTCAGTGGTTACTTAATTTTGTGACTACACTTGTACGAAAACATGCAAAATTAAAGGAAGGTGACCTGATATATTTGGAAACTGGAATTCTTTAAAATTGATATATAACATATGTAGTCCCTTTCAACCATTCATGCAAAAAGAACATGTAAGGGACACACCATTAGATTCTCAGGGGTAGGAAGTTGGGGTCATGGCAACTTTTTTTTTTTAAATTTTCATGCATTTATACACTGTGATAATCTAATGGTGCATCCCTAAATGCTTCTTGTAAATGGGACTAATTCCTTATGAAATTACTGACATTTATACATTATGATTAATACATATTTGTTAAGTCAACAATGTTTTTATTATTGATATTCATGTAATATATAAACCAGGCTACTGTAAAAGCAGACATTTTCACGCTATATTTATTTTCGCGCTTTTCACATTTCACAAAGCAGCCACTGTGAAAATAACAGCCCACAAATATATTTATATTGGGTATAGTTCAATATACAGAAACTTTAAAAGTGTGAAAATTTAATGATGCAAAAATTTTCACTTTAACAATATTTGTTTTTCTGCAAACTCAAAAAAATGCCGACATGTATGCATCCCGAAATGGAATATCAAAGACTATACTTCTCCTAGTCCTAGAAGCATATATCCTGTCATCTATAAATACATGAAATGATTGGATAAATATTACATGTTTGTCTATAACCCCGTTTGCACAGAAAGAAATTGACTTCAATTGTGACATCAAATTCATAAATTTGTTGACGGGGTGTTTTTTGTAGTCAACTTCAAAACAAATTGTGAATTCAACTTTAATGCCATTACTTGCTCATGGTTCAAATAACCATTATGAATTAGACTTCTAATTGCATGTTCGTTTACACTTCAAAAGTCGAGTTTGAATTCGACAAATGTTGGGTCGTCATTTGAAGTCGACTTCTGAAGCGGCGTGAATCCCAGGGTCTGCGATGACACAATCAACCTACATGTAAGTGCTATATGCTCATGGAATCGCTGCCCGGGGCAGCGTTACCCGTGTGGCTACCGGTCGGTGATCGTGTGCATGGCATGCAGGGGGGTCTAAGGTTCAAATCCCTGGGGTGCCAAGTGACTTCTTTCTTCATCTTCTCTCCTTTTTCGTTTCTTCTTTAACTTCAGATAGCAAAAACAGGGTTGGGTGTTAGGGTTAATAACCTCCTTAGTTAGACCAAGACTAAAGTTAGACCTGGTGGTCTAATTGTTTGTGCATGCAGACCTAACACTAAGCATCAATGGTATGTTTTTGCAGTTTTTTTCTATGAAGTATGATTTCTGAAATTTTCTTTCTCTTGACCTAATCAGTAGAAGAAATCAAAAAGTTAAAGCACATCATGAAAACAGGAAGTACCTATTTCTGGATAAATGAAAAGCATATATATCCCAGACGCAACATTTATTAGATCCAGAAATACAGACCGCTATTAACAGAATTACGGTACCAGTTATGTTCACCCCTGTATGTCCTAAGCAAAGACAATATGTCACAATTAAAACAAGCAGCCAGTGCCTGGAACTTTTAGCTCTGATTTGGTGAAAACGGTGATCGAAAACCTAAAGGAAAGAATCCTAAAATTGCACTTTTATGCTCTAAGCAATGGAAAGCACAGTGCTAGTTTGAATGTGATAATCAATGGAAAGCACAGCACTAATTCTCTTGTTCGAGAACGCTTTGTGTACAAATCAATAGGGCATGCAATGGAGCAAAGTGCAACTTTTTAATCTGCATCTTCCTTGGGTTTTGGATCATTGTGTCTTTATTTCTTGACCGATTTTAATGAATGAAGTCTTAAATCCGAGCTAGAAGATGCAGGTTCTGATTTATCTGTCTTTGTTTAGGATATACAGGAGTAAAATAAATTCTGGTACCTTAACAGTTTTGTTGTCTGTATTATAGTGAGCACATAAGCAGCAATATCACTTCAATAGTTGGGAAGGGACACATATATGACTAGCTCCCCACAAAATGAGCAAAAAGTTGCAAGTTTCAAGACATTTCAACTGTTGAGTTGATGTTCTTTGTTTGAAGACACCTGTATTTGCAGTGATGTGTGAATGGGGACAGAAATTGAATACAGCATATTGCGGGCAGTGGGCCAGGGACGTTTACCGATCGGCCAATTTGCGAATCGGAATCGATGTCCTCGGTACAGGCAGTTAATCAGTTTGCACAGAATGCTGTGGGCCTAGGAAAAGAGAAAGACTACTTTGCAAAGAAGGTCCAAAGCTAGTTGACCTCCTGCATGCTGTTCGATAGGGAAAGGGGAGCTAAGGGGAAATCCCTTTTGTGCTACCCTGGTGGACCCTAGTCCAGGGTCCAAAAAATAAGACTGGATAGATGAAGTCTGTCTACCATGGATATCAACTCTAATTACAGACTGGTCAATCAGCTTTCTTTATTCTTCCTGAAGTTGAAGGACCATATGGGACATGGGTAGCATTTTCGGCCTTGTGTTAAATCAATGAACCTTTTTTTCTAGGCCAATTTTGGTATATGGAAGGGTCCTTTTTTGGGGGTGATACTTGGTACAAATGACCATATAGGGACATGGGTAGCATTTACCGCCTTTTGGTATATCAATGACCCTTTTTTCTAGGCCAATTTTGGTATATGGATGGGTCCTTTTTGGGGGGAGGATTTATCCCCCATCCCCCTTTAGTGAGTATCAGTTGGGTTAGGGTTAAGGTAATGTCTAGCATAGGAGCATATTCTACAGTCCATAATCAGAGGGTATATTGATATCAAATAGAACAGTGGGGTTCCTTTTGAAAGAAACACAAAACAAAAAAATATTGAGGTCAAAATGTCAAGCACTGGCCAATATCCAACTCTTTATCGTTCAAACTTCAAGGTTTATTATATTGACCAACTTGCACATTGGTTTCCGATTTCCAAATCTCAAAGTCCAAATCATCGTTTCTTGTAATGTTTACATCATCTACATGTACATACATCAGAGAGGACATCTTACCCTTCCCAGAAACCTTTGTAATATGATGCATCACCTCACTACATACAATAGCAGGATCCAATAATACTATTTGAACAGGTTCCCTTTGTGTACATATTGTGAATAGACTGACTAAACATGGGTCCATAGTCAAGAAATTTGAAATTAACATATTTTGCAAGATCTGGATTTGGGTTCTGTTCTTTTGAATTACTTTCTGTCACTATCAACCCATGTTGCACTAATAGCAAATCATTAACCCTAACCGTACCGTGTAGTACAAAATACTACTTGATATATGCGCTGTTCATGCGTGCATCCCACGTGGTGTGATAACGCAATCACCCAAAGTGATATATAGGCCCGTGGCAAGGTGTCGCCGACCGTGTGCTTGGCATGCGAGGGGTCTCGGGTTCGAATCCCACCCAGAACTTCTTTCTTTCTTTTTTCTCTTTATTCCTTCCTTCTTTCCCTTCCCGTTGCCAAAAAGTCCTTAGGCCATTAGGGTTAACAGAAAATTGAAATGGAAGAAATGCAAAATAGACATCGTTACTGACTTGAAATGATCCCAAAGTATATTATAGGTAGCTATGTGTACCTGGTTCATTCAGGGGGAGTACTTCCATGTTGAATTATTCACAGACAAATCCCTCGATATGGGGTAGGGTTTTTTTTTCATAGAAAATCTGGCCTTTTGGGTCCATTTTTTGAAGAATCGCCCCCAAACTGCAAAAATGGGTGTTTTTTTATAGAAAATCCTTTGACATGGATCGAGTCCAAGTTTCAAAAAATCTTGCAGTTTTTTGAGTAAAAATTACCCTTAGAAATTAGGTAGGGTTTTGAATAATGAAATGCACAATGCACATTGCACATCCCGTCAAGAAAAGATAATTTGAAACTTTGCTAAACTTGTCCCATTTATATTTGCTAACATCCATACCACATAATATACTTCATGTTCCACATTAACCTAAAGCAACTTCAACACCATCATGATCCCTTTCCTTAATTGCTCACGTCACAATGGGCTCTTCCAGTTGAAATACAAACACCCTCCTATGGAAGACATGACCGTAAAGAGGAAGCCCTGCCAGAGCAATAATTCTTCTGGGTTGAACAAAACCTGCCTGGTTATCAAATTAATCAAGTGATAAGATTATCTCTGAATTTGACAGGTGTTAATTGACGTTTTAATGTTATTGTATCACTTAGCACCTGTCAAATTCAGAGATAACCTCGTCACTGTTTAATTTGATAACCAGGCAGGTTTAGTTCACCCCAGAAGAACTGCTCTAGTAGGGTTTTCTCTTTAATCTCGCACACAAAGGTATTATATTTCAAATGGAGTCACCCAAACCCTATTTGAAATTCACATTCTCTGTGTGAAAGATGAAGGGCATGTCTATTATAGAGGGTGCATGGATTTCAATAGGAGTAACTGAATTATGTCCATATCCTAGCCTATAGAAGGGAAGGAATTTGGGGGTGATAACTCTAGTACCTCCCCTCATCCTCAGCCCCCATGATCTGAATCACACATACAGCACACAGCAACTGCTCAATACTGGCTACATAGCAACCTTGCACAACTTTTAGTACTGAGAAACAAGGAGCCAACAGCCTTTAAGTTCCACCACATAGGGCCTACCCTAGGTGAGAGGTGTGGCATCTCAGTGGTGTATCCAGGGGAAAAGAGGAGTAGTATCCCCTCCTGTGAGATACTGGCTACCCTAATATTTAAGATTTTTAGCACTTTTTTTTTTGTACTTTTTAGCCAATTTTTGACCATTTTCGCCATATTTCACCCTTGAAAGTGGCCTCTTCCCCCTTAGTCCCCCTAAGTGCAGTGCCATTGCTGGTGGGTCCAGTGCAGTAACAGTATTGGTACTATGTAGGTACTTTGTGTGCACCAGTCAGGTACCTTGGCGATGGTGTATCTGCACAGGCAGCCGCAATATTAAGACTCTTGTAGTGTAATGTTCACCATGTTTTCTGAATCTGTCAGCACACTCCCAGCATGTCAATCACATTTGCACGTCTGTGAATGCATATTACTTAATAATCAGTTCCGAGAAAAACTTGAATCAATTGAATGACAAAGCTGCAGAATTTGTGTATTTGTATTTCATTTGTCTGAAATGTTTATATCTGTCTCTAGTATAAAAGTAGAATTTTCGCGGGATTAATTTTCACACTTATTATAAAAGTACAAATTTTCACATCTATAGTAATTTTTCACAATTTGTCAATTTTGAATTAACCTTTTCGGTAAATCCCATAAGCCTTGCTGGTTACTGAAGTTGTTACCCTCAATAAAGAAAGAATAAACTTTGCGAGTACACCCGAGATGTCGTCATTTGATGTCACGCACACTTGCAATGCGCAGTAACGATGTTCGATAAACGATGTGCGCATCAGCGCAGATTGGAGTGACGTCAAATAACGACATATATAGGCTATTTGAGCATTGGTAGCTGCATGGAACTAGGCCTAGTTTAGAGCTACAGCAAACACCAAGCATGAAGCAGGCAAAGCCAGCAACCAGAACCAGTATACCAGTGTGAGCCAAGGCTCAAGCCTTCGCTCACACATCAGTTTTTATTCATGCTGTTGCGTTCAATCATCGCACTGCACGCTCAAAAATCGCAATCAGAGAGGACTAAGCCAATTCTAGCTTCAATTCTAGCTTGGAACGAGAAAAGTGCAAAAATATATGAAACACAAAAATTGATACAATTTAACTCTCTCCACGCAGGTGCCAACCATGCAGACGACAAGTTTCAATTTTTTTTTAATTCAAAAATTTCAGAATTGTAAATGTTTATGACCATAGTTGGAATCAGCATGAAAAAATGCATTAAAATGAGTACAAACAAGCCTAGTATTGGTTCAGTGGTTCTTGAGAAAATATCTCAAAACTTGACTTTTTAATGTTAAGCCTATGGCTAGTAGCATGCAGGGCATTAACTATATTAGGTTGCCACTCATATGTCGACTACAGTGATTTCCTGATGAGTGGATGTAGGGGGAAGCCTGTTTAGTCTGCATGTGTGATTACAAATCTTGACTTGTGCACAAAAATATGTGACTTGCATAAAAGCTATACCTTGATATCAGTCAACACCGTGAGTTAACATAGTCATATAATAGCCTACATGTATGTAGTAGCGTAGGTAGGGCTTTTTCAAAAGGGGGGCAAAGGAACTTTCAAGGGGGGAAAATTTGGCGAAAAGTGTCAAAATTGGCTAAAAACTACAAAAGGCCTAAAATATCTTAAATATCACGGCAGCCAGCATCCCACAGGTGGGCAAGAGGGTAGGGGCTGCATTTAAAACAATCACTCCAGTTGTAGTAGATATGGGTAAAGCCATAATTATAGGGAGTATGGGTTTTATTTGAAAAACATTCAATTCTATTTGAAAAACACACTCCCTCTGCAGAAGATATTTCTTAACTCTTCCATAGGGGTATGGCAACCCAAGTCAAGCTTTGCCTTGTCCCAATTTAAGAACACACACATGCCGCAGAGGAAACCTGACTCATATCCTATATGGACTTAATATTTGAAGTAAGAACATGTTAAAATAAATATCGCAAAAATTCGATATTGATAAAGAAAATTCCACTTGTATTTTATTGTTTTTATTTAAGAAAATGATAATTTCTCGGTAAAAATATGCCAAATTTTGATAGGGATGGTCTCTTGGCGCACTCTGGCCTATGAAAACAGGTTTGTCCCCTTAACCTCTTTTATGCACTTTATAAGTTTACATTATATTACATTACATCATAAAACCTGTTCTTACATAACAATATACAAAATGTATTAATAGCATTATGATCATACAAAATATTTCAATTTTTGTTGGGGAAAAAAGCATCAGTTGTTTGATCATTTATTAATTTTTCTAACATTTAATGTTCAAGACCTGGATAAAACCAACAGCTATCACACAAACATACATAAATGTTTGTTGTTTCTATGTCAAATTATTCATCTTTTTCTGCTTTTTTATGGTTATTTTAATTCTATAAACTGCACATTTTTGTGCAAATTGAGGGCCATATTTACATATGTTTGAATTTAAATTAGCCAAATAAAATTTGTTATTCCTTACATTTCATGATAAAAAGTTTTTGATAATTTCCTTGCCATATTTTGTTAGTCTAATTCTTTCTGATTTAAGATCATAAGATTTAAGATAAATAGTGCCATCATTATTTAACTTCTGTTAAGAATGGCTACAGTTTTACATGCCATCAAACAACCGTGGTGGTTCCGAATGTACACAAGTTAAGGCAAAACTTGTGATCATTTTTTCAAACTTATACCTTGGAATTTTCTCAGAAGTGTTTCGATTGAAAATGGCATAGGCCTCACATTTAGTATCTAATCTCTTCATGTTTTAGGTGCCAACAACAATAATTAGCTTTGTTAATTAAATCTACTAATTAATATTATGGATTGTAGAATAATAATATGACATTGATCATGTTACATGTACACCTATAATAACTTATACTAAATATCCTATGATGCAACTTGGTAATTAATTCCTTCCTTTACAAAGTTCATAACAGGGCCAATATTTGTTTTTGGGTCACAACCTACAATCAAAGAAATTAATGTTGGTACACTCGGGCATACTAAATGTAAATCGCCACCCCTCTCCCCCAGTTCAATGTTGATGAAAGCACTTTTTCCATTGGGCTCTCCAGTCTCCCCAACATTGATTGAGGGGGAATGGGGGAGGGAAGAGGAAAGGAGAAGGTATGTACTTCTCATCAAACATTGTTATACTAATTTCACTTAACTCTCAGAGCGGCAATGAAGAGTTCCAACATATTGTCAAGGTGTACCAACTATTAAATTCCTTGATTGTCCGAGGCGAACGCAAAATATGACATCTAAAATTCGCTTTTGTCTCATAACTCAACAACAGAATATCGTATGAACTTCATATTGCGCACGATGTAGGAGTGGACCATGTGCTTTAGAATGAGTATTTGTTGATAATGATAACCACCGGATCTAGGAAGTGGTCACTGAAAGCATCTCCTATGCGAAATTACGTCATATTTCGTATTAGGCTCTAAACGGCAAAATATGCATCTAAATTCCGTTTTGAACTCATAATTCTACAACGGAATATCATATGAACTTCATATTGCACATGATATGGGAGTATACCATATGCTTTGGAATCTTAATAAAATTATTGATAAAGAAATTGGCTTTTTTTAGGGAGCGGTCAGTGAAACAACCCATACCCTAACCTACACGAATTTCATGATTAGTTCTCTAAGCTGCTGTCGCGCGCAAAGTTGGTTTTTTGTGCTATATCTTAAAAACGGGAAGTCATATCAAACTGTTGTCACTCACAAGTTTTTGGTAGATACTCTCCTATTGAAATGTGTTACAAAAATTTTGACGACGAAGAAATTTTTTTGTTTTGGGAGTGGTTATTGAAAATATCCACAATGCTGAGTTTTATATAGGCCAAATAAACACGTTTTCTAACAATACGTGTATATTAACACGCTGTTGCATATTTCTTCTTAATTATCATAATTATTTTAGCACGAATTGCTGTATACGAATATTTGGTTGTCCTAATTCAACGCCTAATTATTGTTGAAAACAAATAATATAACAAAGTCAGGAATTGGTCATAAATCATTCATTACATAATTATGTATTAGTTATCTTCAGTAGACAGCATGATTCAATGCGTATACGTAACCGCGTAATAAGAACTTGAACTGTTAAATGTGCACATACGTTGACCTCATCTTGTTTTGTTCTTTCTTCATTTATTTCCATAAATGATTGTTAATATCATTCACCATTTCATCTTTAAAAATATATATATTATAACTGTATTGATGAAAGAATAAAAGGTACAGTTTCCATCCATTTCAAACATGATGAACCGGTAATTTAAGTTATCAATAAGGAAACACCGGAAATATAATATATAAATAAATCAAAAAGACAAATATATTAAAAAAAAAAAAAAAAAATAACAACATTGTCATTCAGATAAGTTTGGCCAAATTAAAATTAACAATTCCAATACAAGTAACCTTTTGAGTGGGAAACAAAAAAAATTGTGCCAAGTTTTGAAAAGTGGACCTCTCGATTACGAAGCGACCTCTGCTACCATTAAGCTACACGGGTCGACGTGAAAATGGTCTTTCATTTTAAGTCATAATGATTGTCATCATAAAGTTGCAGGGTCATTCAAGCAAACGGTATACCAAAACAAACGCTATTGAATTCAATAGCAATTGCACGGTAATCCATTATATCATTAGAAAAAGAATAGACAAGTTTTTTTGGTGGATTATCGAGGCATATCGTCAGTTACTGAGCAACGCCATTATATTTTGAGCTGTTTCTGTACACAATATGAATATATATCGTGGATTACCGAGTCAATTTGCAAAACTTCATGCAAAGTGCATAATTTATTCAGTTTACACAATAGTTACAGAAAAAAGTATTAAATACGCGTCATGGTTTAACATCTTTAACGTATTAGTACAATGATTCAAGTCTTTAACACAGTTGCACGTAATAGTCCAATGGTGTGGTATGTGGCCCATGATCTGGAGGTACCGGGTTCGAACCCCGGCAATTTTTTTATCTCTTCTTGATAGAGTTCAACGCTATTCTCTCAATGATTAATACCATTGACAAAACCTTAGTATTTTGTTCGTAGTCATTTTTTCTGTGTTGTCAAACTCTTGTTTTGAGCTAAAATGCAAAATTTCACCATTATGCAGCTTATTTGGCCTTCGCCGGTTTTCACATAGCTTTACATGGTGTGCTACATATTTGCATTGTGTTTCTCGTAATTGAGTGAATATCGTACTGTACATTTGATAGAAGTGGAAACATATCATCATAACAAAATGTGTAAAATTTGGTTGTAATACGTGCTTTTGTTTTAAAGATATGGTCCAAAAACCAATTTTAGATGCAGTTTGCACCCATCACAAAATGTGTTTAATTTAGCATAGGGAGGATTTCAATGACCACTCCCTAAATAAACCAATTTCTTTATTTACAAATTTATTATAATTCAAAGGCCTATAATCCACTCCCAAATTGTGTGCAATATGAAGCTTTTATGCGACATTCCGCTTTTTGAGTTATGAGACAAAAAACGAAATTTATATGAAATATTTTACATTCGCCGGACAATCAAAGAAATTAATGTTGGTACACTCGGGCATACTAAATGTAAATCGCCACCCCTCTCCCCCAGTTCAATGTTGATGAAAGCACTTTTTCCGTTGGGCTCTCCAGTCTCCCCAACATTGATTGAGGGGGAATGGGGGAGGGAAGAGGAAAGGAGAAGGTATGTACTTCTCATCAAACATTGTTATACTAATTTCACTTAACTCTCAGAGCGGCAATGAAGAGTTCCAACATATTGTCAAGGTGTACCAACTATTAAATTCCTTGATTGTAGATCATGATAGCAAACCAATTTCAGATTTTGTTTTGGAACCAAGTTTATGCTTTAACATTTTGCCATAACTGTGTTTACACTTCCCACCATGCATTTCTTCCATTTCAATTTTATGTACTAAAGGATTCTGGGAAGGGTAATATATCTTCTCTGTATGCCATGATGACACCATAAAATTGTATCAAATCATCATGCAAGTCACCAAATCACATAGTCAATTTGTGCAACGGATTAAATCATGTAATTAGTATGATTAGGGTCCTTATCTTGATCAGTATAGATCTACAGATTACAAAGAATTCATGCATCAGTAAGATATTGCCAACAAAGAGCACTCCAAGAGCACAAAACCTAATTTCATCTAGTGCCCGGGGGGGGGGGCTCAGTACAAATGACCATACGGGACGCGCAAATCAAGGGTATCATTTTCGCCTATTGGTATATCAATGACCCTTTTTCTAAGCCAATTTTGGTATATGGATGGGTCCTTTTTTTCAAAATTTTCTCAATTTGGGTTCAATTTGTCCGAAAATCTGGACTTTGGTATATTGGTGGGTCCAAATTTCCGGGCGAAATTTCTTGAACAATTGGTATATTGATGGGTCCACTTTCAATTCACAGCTGCACACCCCTACCAAAACCAAACTTGAGTACCCCCCCGGGCCAGTGTTCGAAATATGCCTCAAAAAGTTACAGGCCAGCCGGGCTTGACCTTAAAAAGTTACCGCCACCCGGCCATCAACTAGATGCCAGTCAGAAAAGTTACCGCCAGGCCAAAAGTTACAGGCCAATGGCAGGCTGACCGCCCTATTTCAATGCCCCCCTGACTCTAGTGCTACTTTTGACCCGGTTTTATTCAGAGTTTACCGATCAAGTGGTGGCTAAACAAATCTCGTACATCTAAACAAATCTCGTACATGTGTATTATTGAATCATTGACGTATAAACTGTGTGCGTATCGCTATTCGTCTTACGTCTTTTTTTCCCACAAAATGTTAGTTTTTCACCATCAGATATATCCCCTTTTAAATATTGAGCCACACAAATGAACTAAAATAAAGAAAATCACTATTTTGTTCCAGCGCCTATCGCCAATGCATATGTACATAATATTAGTCTACCGGTTGTGACCCCGGGTTGTGACCGAGGTTGATAGATTGGTCTTTTATGAGAATCCCGTACAGCATACACATTCATACAGACCTATTGTATGGTATCATAGACTGTAAGAGTCTATGATTGTAGAGTGTTACAAACATTGCGGAGACAAGTTCGACTATGCTCACAAAGTGTATCCTCCCAAAATTCTCTTCCGAGTGTGTGCTCCTGAAGCACTGAACAGTGACAATTATGACAAATTTCCAAGCCTACATCACCTGTTTACACTGGTCAATCTGCATGTAACAGAAATATTGTTAATTAGTTAAACCCACTGGTGGACAGTTGGAGGCAAGTTTGACTATGCTCACAAAGTGTATCCTCCCAAAATTCTCTTCCGAGTTTGTGCTCCTGGAGCACTGAACAGTGACAATTATGACAAATTTCCAAGCCCTACATCACCTGTTTACATTGGTCAATCTGCATGTAACAGAAATATATTAATTAGTTAAACCCACTGGTGGACAGACAGTTGGATTAATTAATAAAGGAAATCTAGTCCAATCAACTGCCTGAACCTGTCTGGTGACTATACTCCTTTGATTGAGATGAGACCAAAGTTTTCCGTTTTACTGGTGAAGATCAGAGTGAAGATATAGGAATTCATGCAGTGTTTTGGTGGAAACCCATGTGTCATAACTTCTTGGAGTAGACCCGGGGAGTGGACTTTGTCAGACCATAGACTCTGTTGCTTTGCCTTAAACACTCTAACAATAATGCTCTGTCTTTGTTGAGGGTACCATTTTACAAAACGGAATTAGAAAACTTTGGCCTCTAGATTGAGGGTCATTCTTCGGTAATGTGCCTGTTTGCAGGTTTGGAAAGAAGCAATTTCAAACAGATTTTTTAAAGTTTCTTTTTATAGGTGATGGAAGTAGGCCCAAACGCAGGTGGGTCGTGGGGTCAGGGGCGTAACCAGACCTGACCTTCAGGGGGGCAAGGTTGAAAAATTTCCCAATTTCTGATCAAAAGTTGTAGTATTTATGTGCGAGCAGCTTGCCGCAAAGTGTTAAATGGGTGGGGTCCAGGGGCCCGCCTTAGGGCCCCTGGTGGGGTCCAGGGGCAAAGCCCCGGCGGGGGTCAAGGGGGCGGAACCCCCTGAAGCTCCTGGTTTTGGGCATATTAGAAGCTAAAAAATCAGTGTTTCAGAGTACAAATTTCAAAATGAAAGTAGTATAGATCTTCTTCCCTCATTTTTCCCTTTTCTCTTCTCCTTTCCATTTTTTCTTTTCTTCTTTTTCTTCTTCCCTCTTTTTTCTCTTCTTTCCCCTTCTTCCCTCTTTTTCTCTCCTTCCCTCTTTTCCCCCTTCCCAATGTTTTGCTCTTCTTCCTAGTTTTTTAGGCTGGGGGCAGCTTGCCCTGGCCCCCACTGGTTATGCCACTGGCTGGGGTTACAACAGCACCCCTGCTCTTCCCCCCAATTGGCAAAGGTACCAAAAATCCCAATTTGCAAGCGTAGCAAGCGTGCCTTTTTGGTCAAAAAGCAAATTTTAGTAACAAGGTCCACTTTTCACAAAATTGCCCCTCCCCTCAAAATCTGCACCCCCCCCCCCAAAAAAAAATCCTGCATACAGGTTTGGATGGGAGTGCTATGTCTCAAGTATAAGAGAACAACATTTGGCTCCATCAATATCAGCAACCCATATGAGCAACCTCACACATATTTTTTTGGCTTTTTCTTTAGCTGATGTCAAGTGTTCATCATCCCATGTTATTAGAATCCGGCATGAGCTAGCTGAGATATTTAGATTGAAAAAGGCAGTTTTTGTAATTTTTTTCCCTTTTTTTATCAAAAATGCCAATTATTAAAACAGATATAACTTTGAAAGTAAATAAAGTATGAACTTTATAATTGTTTGGAGAATAAAATAATGTATGCTAATCCTTGGACACAATATGAATTTGATATCAAATTTAAATCGACTTCTCTATGGGTAAACGGGGTCTAAGCTATCTTCAGTGAGTGTCCAGGTTTATGTCAACTTTTGAGTCCATACTGGTGACACTAAGTAACATAATTGCATTCCTAGGGGATGACACACAGTAAATATTTACATAAAACCCTTGATGATAAGTCAGGAGATAAGCGGGTCAGGTGCCTCACTGATGAAGAGGAACAAAATAAAGACATTGCCAGTTGTGCAATACGCCTATTTCTTTGAATCAGAAAGGATGATGGTCCAGCTTCATCCTAGTCTGTGCTATCATAGACCCTAGAAAGAAGGGTATGTGGTGCTACAGACTGTGTACCTGTGTCTGCAATACCATAGATCCTAAAAAGTAGGGAATGTGGTACTACAGACCATGTCTGTGATACCATAGACGGGACCATAGACCCTAGAAAGAAGGATATTTGGTACAGACTGTGTACCTGTGTCTGTAATACCTGTGTCTGTAATACCATAGACCCTAAAAAGAAGGGAATGTGGTGCTACAGACTGTGCACCCATGTATATGATACCACAGACCCTAGAAAGAAAGGTATGTGGTGCTGTAGAATGTCTATATTACCCATAGGGAGAGAAACTAATGTGAAGAGTATACTCTTAAAAACCATAGTTTGTCGTGGATAACAAATAAACAAGCAAAAATATTTGAACTTGTTGCAGCCCAAAACATTTATGGCATGAAAATTGCCACTTTACAATAATATGAAACAATAACATTTAGTTTCAGTTTAAATACAAATTAACTTTAATTTAATTCTAAAAAAGCACCTTTTTGATCATTGACCTAGTCCTAGTTTTGGTAACAATAAATGACTGGCTGACTTGAATTAATTTATCAGGATTAAAGAATGATTATCGTTATTGCTATTTCACCATGGCAAAAAGCTACCAGTCCTTTTGTCCAAATCAGTGGTTAACCCATCAATCACTGTCAATGAAGATTTGGGCTATTCCAGTTGAAATCCATACACCCCCTGTAGAAGACATGACCTTAATCTCCCACACAGGGGGTGTAGATTTCAAGTGGAGTCACTCATTCAGGTAATCCCATTTGAAAATCACACTCCCTGTGTGGGAGAATAAGGCCATGTATTTGTAGAGGGGGTGTGGATTTAAACTGGAATAGCCCATTTGGTCATTTGGGTGAATAGTAATCACTTCTTTAGGGAGTTAATGAGGCTGAAAACAAACATGCCAGAGTTAATGACTGCACTATTAACTTTAGCAATTCCAAAGTTTTTGATAACTTTTCACTTACTTTTTTGTTAACTTTTGACCTCATTTTTGGCTCAATGAACTGTGTTGATGCTCAAGACCTTAGAAATTTAATCAATTAAGAGACTCATTCAAATCTGATATGGTTAGTGTTAGGGCTAGGGTTTATAGGATCAGAGTTAGGATTCGAGCATGGACTGTATGTTTATGGTTAGAGTCAGTGGCGTAGATTTCTTTTTGCCATTGGGGGGATGGGGTTGGAAAAAAATTCTTGAAGTATAGTGAATCCAGCACCTTTTTGTGACAGAAAAACGTTTTGGTACAAATGCGCGCGAAATGTGCGAAATACAAATATTTGCCATACTGAAGCTAAATTGGTGCAAAAGTGGAATAAACACTCAAAAATTGGCACTTTGGGGGCAAAAATGGCCAAATAAGAGGTTAATTTGGTCAGAAACCATTATAGGCATCAACATTTGGGGGGGATGATTGTATGGACCACCCCGGCAAAATATTGGGGATTTATCTCCCCATCCCCCGGATCTACTCCTATGGTTTGAGTTAGGTTTAAAGTAAACATAAGTAAGGTTTTTTGTGACATTTAGGGCTAAGGTAAGGATCCCAAGGGGGTAATCAGTACAAATGACCATACGGGAGGTGCTGCAAACATGGGTAGCATTTTCTACCTTTGGCATATCAATGACCCCTTTTTCTAGGCCAATTTTTGTATATGGATAGGTCCTTTTTTCAAAATGTTCTCAATTTTTTTGGAAATAGCCCAATTTTTCCCCACTGTAGCCAAATTTTTCGAAATGTTCCCAAAAGTTTGGGGAAAAGTTGTAAAAATTAAAACGATTTCTTGAAAATTTGGTTTATCGATGAGTCCACTTTCAGTTGTTCAGCTGAATATTAAAAGGGGACATATTTGCATTAAACATACACTATGAAGTAGAACTCATTGATACAAGCAAAAGGTCCGAGTTAAGATAAATAAACTTGACTCTTTCATTGTCTTACCGGTATGTATTATTTACCAGGAAAAGGGCTTTCCAGTTGTGCAATAAATGAATTAAGCTATTCCAGCTGAAACCCTTACACCCCTTGTGCAAGATACAACCTTAATATTCCAGACAGGGAGTGTGGATTTCAAATGGGCTTTACCTGAATGGGTGGCTCCATTTGAAATCAACACCCCATGTGGATGATTAAGGTCATGTCTTCCATGGGGGATGTATGGATTTCAACTGGAATAGCCCAAAACCTATGTAGGCCTTTAAGAGACAATTTGACAAAATCCAGATGTACGGAGTGTATCATGTCAAGTTCATTACTCTCATCCCGAGCACCTAATTCAATAACACCCCATATTAATATTAAGTTTTGCATCAAATGCACTATAAGTTTATTGCCCGACAAACTTTGATTCTTCAGTGCGAGATTGTTAGCCATCTACGCCTCGGTAACTGTTACACCAATTATGTGCACATACACATGTTACATGGCAACCCGGAAGATTCTCTCTGGTTGAAGTTGTATGGGCATATGCCACAGTTTTGGGGTACAGTACCTTTACATTGATTTGGGTGTATCAATGGGCGAGTTTTCATTGGATACCAATGCACTACACTTGGGCTCATTTGGGCCCCTTAACCCTAACACGCCCAGGTACTACAAAATACTACTTGATGCGCTGTTCGTGTGTGCATCCCATGTGGTGTGATAACGCAATCGCCCTAAGTTATATATAGGCACAATTGCACTGGCCAGCGAACCCCAAGACCCATGGCAAAGTGTTGCCAACCTAGTGCTTGGCATGCGAAGGGTCTCAGGTTCGAATCCCACCCAGAGCAAACAACTTCTTTCTTTCTTTTCTCTCTTTATTCCTTTTCTCTCTTTATTCCTTCCTTCTTTCACTTCCCAGCGCCAAAAAGCCCATGGGGCATAGCTAAAAGCACCCAATTTTCGCAAATCTGGGTGGTTTTGTTAAAACATTGGAATACTGATGTGTTGGGAAAACACAGCAAAAGGTATACAGAAAGTCAGCATCAGAAAGTCTGTGTGGCACATCCCTGACATAAAAATTTGCTTAGCTTATGCAGCAGGTGTCAGTAACTACATCCCCCCCCCCAGAATTTTTTTCTTGCCCCCCCCCCTCCCACAATAAAGGCAAAACCCACAAAAATTATAACTTTCCACAAACCCTAACAAGTTTTCAGACTGACAGGGTTTTGGATTGACGGGAGACCCCTTACCTACACCTGCATGAACCATGTAAGTTACTGAACGGATGCAGGATTCAGGACCTCTGAACATTTTAGGAGAAGAACAGAATTGCAAGCGCAAGGCTTAAATCCACACACTTCATTATGCCATCGGAGGCATAGCATGGGTCATCACATTAGGGGGGCACCGAGTCCACCGACCATGTTGGGGGTGCACATTTCAGTCATTCAACCCCCCAGCCAGTATTTTGGACACGCCTATGTAACGCATGCATGCTCCCTGCCTAGTCCAAACAAGCTGCATGCCCCTCCCGAACAGTTTATTAACTATACATAAAGTTCATATTTGATTCATATAGACTTCAAACCTCATCAACAATAACCAAGTTCTATGTCACAATATTTTGTCAAAATCTGTGAACTTCCCACAAACCAGGCATGGGGTAAAACTGGGGTATAAATAACCAGGTTTTTAGGTTGCTTCACCCCAAAATATTCAGTTCAAGTTCAATACTACAACCTGTCATGACCACATCCCCAGGGACAGATTACTAAATACAATATACCATCTGTGCAAACATGTGCTACCTGGGGATGAAAACTCATCCTTCAAAACAAAGCATAGTTCATGCCAACCCCCTATATCCTATGTGATTTACTGTATTAGAACTGAACTGTAGCTTGAGGTATGATGTTATATCTTGTAGTTAAATACAGTGGACATGTCCCACCTGTTGTTCAAGTTGTTTTTGGGTGTGAGTGCCATAAACATGCAGTGAAATATAGATACAAATCATCTTGAAAATCCATTTATTATATTCACTGTTTTGTAAATCATTTAGTATTCCACCACAAAAAAATAAAGAAATACATAAGACAATAATGAACTTTTAACACCTATAAACACAGAATTTTCTTCACATGATCATGTAGGTTCTATTGTATTTATACACCACTCACAAAAAGTATCTTAACACTTGATGAGGCGTCATAATATTTAAAAACTGCTGTATCCAGTGAATTTATTAACCCTAACCACAAAAAATCTTGCAAAATCTTACAAGGACAACCAGGCGGCGAATGGCATGATCGAGCCCGGCAATTTGTGAAACCGCCCGGCCGTATGGCATTTTACATATACTTGATTAGTTTTGTGGGGTTCATTATCGAACCCCAATGGTTTTAGCTTTTATTTATATTATTTATTAACATAGGCCTAGGCCTATTTGTTTGTAATATTTCAAGCGTTTTAAAATTTCAAAATAATCCCATTCAATTACACAGTTGACGATGAAAATTTACTGAATTTAGAGAATGCACGGCGACCACCACCTGAGGACAACCACTGTGCATGCATGCATCCCATGTGATACCATGCCGAAATCACTGTAAGTCATTATATGCATGGTTTCATTGGCCGAGCCAGCGAAACAACTATGGCTACTGGTCAGTGATCTTGTGCTTGGTACGTGAGGGTCTAAGGTTCCAATCCCAGGGGTCCCAAACAACTTCTCTGTTCATCTTCCCTCCTTTTCCTTCTTTCCTTTCCGATAGCCAAAAACCATAGGCAATGCTAGGGTTAATGTGCTCAATATAGTTTTGGTTTTTAAATGATGATAACAAAAGTGAGATAGCAAAACAAGTATGACCCATACTCCCAATTAAACATCCAAAGATTTTAAACCCTGGGCACCGACATGGTAGTACTTTGTTAAATGATGCCAAAGAAATTGCAATAAAGATGTTTGCAGTGGACATATTGTGCTATTTCAGTTGAAAATCCAAACACCCCCTATGGAAGACATAAATGAATCTCCCACACAGGGGTGTAGATTTCAAATGGAGTCACCCATTCAGGTAACCCCATTTGAAATGCACACTCCCTGTGTGGGAGATTAAGGTCATGTCTTCCATAGGAGGGTGTAAGGATTTCAACTGCAATAGCACATATTGGCAGCCAGTATCAATGGGAAATTGGCTTACATGGGCCATCCTTATTACAGTATGTTCAGAGATAAATAGTAAACATATCATTACACTTAAAGCAAATATTGTAACATTTGCCTTAGAAATAGAGGCATGCTTTTATCGATTGGCTCCAAACAAATGATTTGAACCGGTGTCCTTCCCCGTAATCATGGCGCTGTGCAGTCCATTCAATCAAATGTTGTCATCAGCCTATTTGATCGTATTGCATTTGTTGTGTGTGAGACGAACATTCATGGTTGATTGCAATCATGCTTTTGTTGAATGCATTTGAGTAGTCCGCCATATTTACGGTATGATACGTCACATGCATAACCTATATAAGGCCTGAAAAAAATTTGCATTGCCTTTTTTTTATTTTTTTATGTTTGGTATAATATACACATTACACAAAACTGTTGTTAAATGTTTTGCCAGTTTGTAATTCATACTGCACAACTCTGATATATAAAAAAAACCAAGCCTACAAAACCATTTGTAGTGAACTTGCATTTCTTGATATTGTATGTCATTATGTAGTAAAAAATTTTGAAAAATAGAAAAAAGTAAACCTACCGACCGACCCTGACTTTGGTTTTAAATTTGAGTCACATTTTGAGATATGACCCAGTTTAAATCCAACAGCTCTTTTCAGAGCCACCATATTTTACTCTGAAGCTGTGAATTAAGCCATAGATGAAGGTGTGCGCTTTTGAAAACTGCAAATTTTGCTCTTAGTGTAATATGCATCAAACAGTCTATAATATCGAATTGATTAATTCAATTAAACAATTCATTGATGTTAGCACTGGGTAGTAGCCATTACTGCCAGTACACAGGAAGTCTAGAAAGTTGACCTCAACGCTGTAGGTGGTCTTCCTGTACTTTTGAATGGGACAGCAGTAACCTTGGGCATGTTTTAGACCAAAATTTTGGATTTTTCAGATTTTTTTCTAAATTTGTGAGAGCATAGCAAGACTATCCGTCGATGGATTTTTATTTCCGTCGGTAGATATTTTTAAAATTAAGTTTTTCATAACATATTAAAAAGGCAGAGACCCCTGATGTATAATAAATTAGCTAGGTAAGTTTTGAGTAACCTTGATGAAAATTATAAAAAAAGTGCCTATTCAATTGTGTGGGTACGGTCCATCACCTGTCACTTGGTAATCTTGTAACATGTCTAATGGCGCTTCCCATGGCCACTCGATGAATTGTTTAATTCGAATTAATCAATTTGATATTATAGACTGTCAAATATAGAAAAAAAATTGCCTTGGGAAGCCGTGCCCATGACTTTGTTGCCCCCCCCATGTGTGACTTTATTCTTTCTTTAGCAGGTACCCTGGCATTACCAAGTGACTGCCTTGTTGGTGCCCTAGCACATCCGTGTCAAACAATCATGCCAGCGTTGCATGCCTTCACGTTTACGCGTTACACCATAAAAATATGTGGTAAATGCGTAGCAGTTTTGCCTGTCACATTTCATGGACCGCCGGGGTTCATGGAACAATCGGTCCTCATTATCGGGTGATGCTGAATGAGACTTTGACTGCTTGTACACGGTCTGTTATCTTTTTCGTCCAAGGTCACAACCTAAGTTCATCACCATATTAGCCTATACAGCCAATATTACCAATGGCTGGGCAATAATGTTTTGATCATAGTATAGCTCATTAATGCATATAAGTTCATGTGATCCGTAGAAAGCCTGTTTACAATCCGTGCTATGATTTCTATGTATCCTGCCATGTCCTGACTTAATGCGCAACATACTGAGTGACATCAATATGGACCACAATGGCCTCATCCCAATGGCACAGTTCAATAACCTCAATTAAACAATCATAGTGCAAAATTTGACCTCAAGTTGCAGGGTATGAGTTTTTGTACCCAAATTTTCAGAGGTCATTCATAGAATATATAAATGTAATAGGGTTAAAGAACTGTGCCCTGATTAGATGAGCATGTTGTGGATCCTAGTGATAATACCATGCATAGAAAGCGCATTAGAAAAGTTCAAGTTTGAAATGTTTGAGGATTGCTTTGTTTTGGCAAGAAAATGAACAAGAAAAAGTGTACCCTCTCTCATCTGCTCAAAATTTTCAAAATTGCATGCATGCAATATTGTATTATTGTAACTTTTGATAACAATTTGATAGAGATGCACATATGTGACCAGCTCCAACAAAACCCTGGACAAGTCGCCAGACATATTTTTCAGATATAGGCCTTAATTAAAGATGCCATTCCCATAAAAAAATGGAATTATTAATTTCATGGTATTTGACTGTGGGACTAAGTAGACTTTCAAATCCTTGAAAGAACTATTAAAAAGAGGTTTATTTAATCAATAAATAACAACTGAACTATGATAATCCCTATTCAATCCTGTGTAAGGCAGGATCCTAATTGCCCCATTACTCAGAATAGCAATTTGGCAAAAATATCAAGGTATCATTTACAAAATTATCCATATCTTGAAAAGTATTGATGCTATAATTTATATAATTTTGGTATCATTTTAGAACTTATTGTCTATTGCTTACATTTTTATTCAAATCAAGGAATGTGAAAAATGCGACTTGTTCCTGGTTTTGTCAGAGCGGAGCTATATGCGGAGTTAGATATGAATAATAACTTATTAGCAAATAGGTTTTACTTTGGATATGCAATTTTAAGAAAAGAAAAGAAACCAAAACAACAAAGCAAAACAAAAACTTCACATGTCAAAAAATAATAAAACAAAAAAAACAAAACATGTAGAAAAAAGAGGTTATGTCAAATTTGCGGAACGAATATGGTTACACTTGATAGTAGTGAGATCCCCTACTGGGCTGTGAACACTTGTACTAAAGTTGTAATAAAAATGGTTGCAATCCTTGGACATGTTCATGCACAGAAGACAACAAACCCTTCCCAGAATCCTTTGCAAAATAATACATCACCTCATTTCAACAAGTCACAATCCTGTTACTTTGTACATGTTGTCTTTGTTTTCATTTTGAGGATAAGACTGGATAAACATGGGTTGGTAGTGGTACAGTAGTCAAGAGATAAACATATTTTGCAAGATATGCTCTGTTAACTGAGGTACTTTTTGTCACAATCTACCTATGTTGCACTAGATAGTAAATCAGTACAGAAAATTGAAATGGGAGAAAGGAATAATGGGACGTGTAAGGTATCTTACCTGATCTTGGCCCAATTTTCGTGCTATTGACCAATCAGAGGCAATGTTAGATCGGCAGGTAGTGCTCAGGGGGTCAAGGGATTGGGCCTTTTATTTAGGGCAGATTTGTAAAAATAAAAGTTGAATTTGGGGGCCACCGCACAAAATTGAGTGGATTCTGGGAGGATTTTGGGTGATTTTTGTTGGCCCAATTTTGCTGATATGGGGTGAAATTTTAGGGGTTAAGGATATTTTATGTGGATTTGAGAGGATTTTTGGACCTTTGTGGAATGGTGGAATACAGTATTGGCAGTTTCTGAGTTTCACAAGCTGTGATGCAGACTAGCTTCATATACCACAATCCCCTCAACTACATACAGGTCTTCCTATTGTTACGAGTCGTACTTGACTCAAGGCCAAAATCACCTTTTACCCGAACTCACACGAATGCACAACACAAATACACTGTTTATTTAAGCTAACAAAATCTAAGTCTTTAATTGAAAACAGAGTATGATTGGTACATATAATAACAATATCGCATATACAATAAAATCACACAATGACAGTTTTACTCTATGACTACTTAACCAGCTGTCTTCTTGTTGGTGATCCTAGAGTTCTTGCAATGTTCTGGACGACTGATGTAATATATCCTTATTCGCTTGTCCTGCGAAGTCCAGTGTACACTTGCGCTTATAAATCCTTGCGTGTAAAATCCTCATACGAAAATGATGCTGCTTTCTTCTATTGCTTATCTTCTTGCGCTGCTCTCTCCGCAATATATCTCTTTGCGCTGCTTTCTCCAAAAATGGTGTTTCTTTCACCAATCACTCTTTTTCCAGGGAACAGGTTTCGTTAACACAGCTCCGCTGTTCTTTGACAGATGCGTGGCCTTCACAAACCCAGCAAACTCCAGCAATTTGACAGAAGAACTTTTAATCCTTTGATGAGGAAGAGCACTTTTGTGTGCTCGCTGTCTTCTTCGTTGCTGTATTAAAATTAGCTCAATTATTGGCTATATAAACTGGTTAAAATGTACTTCTTTTTTGAAGCACGAAGACCATCACACACATGTGGAATATCTCAATCTCCCATGGCATTCTGTAAAGTCCCAACAAAAGCCTCCAGCTTTTTATAGCAGTCCTCATGCAAAAACCCATCATCTATTAATAAACCATTACTTCAATCACATTTTCACAACATTGCTGCAATCTTGGGATTTCCCAAGATTAATTATACACATTCACATTACATCACTTCCTGGGGGTGTTTCCTGATGGTGCAACAATGAACTGGGGCTTTCCAAGTTCCAAACATAGATCTGACTTTGTTTACACTAATCTGGCGGAATTCCACAACGACATTCCACATCATTACCTTGCCCGTACAAGGGGTTTTCCCATCTCATGACATACTTTTAGCTTGTAAACAAAGTTAAATAATTAAATTAAATTAAATTACTCAGGGCACATCACACCCTCCCCCTTAAAAGAAGAAAGTTCGAATGTAATGAAAATTTTCTTAAATGTTTTCTTCTTTTACATCAACTTCAACATATTATCAACTTTGAGTATTTAACTCATCATACACAGTGACTACTTGTCACACACAACTTCCCTTTTAAAGGAAATTTTTGTTTGTCAAGTTTTATGCAATTCTGGACAGGGCATCAGCCATTACATTGTCTTTTCCCTTAATATGTTTGATGTCCAGATTGTACTCTTGCAAGGTCAAACTCCACCTCACCAGTCTTTGGTTTTGTTCTTCATCCTGTTGATGAAGGTGAGGGATTGTGATCTGTGAAAACAAGCACAGGGTATACTGTGGTACCCAAATACACATCAAAATGTAGCAATGCTAATAGCAGTGCTAGACACTCCTTCTCGATTGTGGAGTAATTTCTCTGGTGCTTGTTGAATTTCCTTGAAAAGTAACAAATGGGGTGATCTATTTGATCTTCACCTCTTGCATCACAACACCTCCACAGCCTATGTCACTGGCATCAACAGTCAACTTGAACTGCTTCTGAAAATCAGGTGCAGTAAGCACTGGTGAACTCATGAGTATAGATTTGACTTTGTGAAAAGCATTTTCACACTGTTCTGACCAAATGAATTTTGCATCTTTCTTTAACAAATCAGTCAAAGGACTTGCTATCTCTGAAAAGTTTGGACAGAACTTTCTATAATAGCCAACCATTCCTAGAAATCTCATGAGTGCCTTCTTGTTTACAGGTGTGGGGTATTGCTCAATTGCTTCAACTTTGGCTTTGATAGGTTTCACCTGACCTTGACCTACAACATATCCTAAGTATGTGACTGTGGCATGGCAAAACTCACTTTTTACCAGATTGACTGTCAATTGTACTTCAGACAGCTTCTCAAACAATTGATGGAGTTGTTCCATGTGTTGTTCCCAAGTTTGACTGTAAACAATCAAATCATCTACATACGCTTCACATCCCTCTATGTCTGCCACAATTTGATTTACCATTCTCTGAAATGTTATGGGTGCGTTTTTCAACCCAAATGGCATAACTTTGTATTGGTAAAGACCAAATGGTGTACAAAAAGCAGAAATCTCTTTGGCACGGTCTGTGAGTGGAACCTGCCAGTACCCTTTCAAAAGATCAAATTTGCTAACAAATTTTGCATTCCCAATTTTGTCTATGCAATCATCAATTCTTGGAATTGGGTACGAGTCTGTCTTTGAATGAACATTTGCAGCTCTCATGTTCATGCGACCAATCGGTATGAACCATCAGGCTTGGGAACAAGTATACACGGTGAACTCCATTCACTACTACTTGGTTCTATGATATCATTGTCTAGCATATAATTGATCTCATTTTTGAGATGTTCCATTTTCAATGGATTGACTCTGTAAGGATGCTGCTTGATTGGTTTTGTATCACCAACATCTACGCCATGAAATGCAGCATTTGTTCTACTTGGCGTATCAGGAAATATATTGTCAAATTTGTGAATCAAATTTGCAATTTGACTTTGTTGATCTTGAGAAAGATGACCTAACTTTGAGTCCAAATTAGTGAGCACATCAGAATTGTTCAATTTTACATTATACTCTTTGTGCTCCAGCTCTTTATCCTGGTCAAATGTGACATCAGAATTGTCATCTTTACTCTTGTCTACATTGGCGATTTTGTCTACATCGGCATGTTTGTCTACATTATCAGCATGTTTTACTGTACACACAGGTTTTGGAATGCCACTGTCACTTCTTTCAACATACTCTTTGAGCATATTTATGTGGCATAACTGCCTGCTCTTAAGCGTCTACCAGGAGTCTTGATAATATAATCTACTTCACCCACTTTTGACTCTACCTCACATGGGCCATGATATCTGGCTTGTAATGGGTGTCCTGGAATTGGAAACAGTACTAGAACTTTGTCACCTGTTTTGAACACTCTCTCTTTGGCATGTTTATCATACCATTGTTTCATTTTGGCCTGACCCTGTCTCAAGTTTTCTTTGGCAATATCAGTTACTCTGTTAAGCCTATGCTTAAAATTGGAGACATAATCCAACAAATTGATATCTGATTTCTCATTGAGCCACTTTTCTTTCAACAACTTTAAGGGCCCGCGCACTGTGTGTCCAAACACTAACTCAAAAGGACTAAATCCCAAAGTTTCCTGAACAGCTTCCCTAGCAGCAAACAACAACAAGTGTACTCCCTCATCCCAGTCCCTCTGAAATTCCAAACAGTATGTCCTGATCATGTTTTTCAATGTTTGGTGGAACCTTTCTAGTGCACCTTGTGATTCTGGATGGTAAGCACTTGAGGTATACTGTTCTATACCTAATTGATACATGACCTGCTGAAATACTCCAGAAGTAAAGTTTGATCCTTGGTCTGACTGTATGGACTTGGGGAGCCCCACAAATGTGAAGAACTTGGTTAAAGCTTTCACTATAGTCACTGCTTTAATATTTCTCAAAGGTATGGCTTCAGGAAAGCGTGTTGACGCCAAGCACATAATTGTCAGAAGGTATTGATTACCTGACTTAGTCTTTGGTAGGGGCCTACACAATCAATAATAACCCTACTAAATGGTTCATCAAAGGCTGGAATTGGCTTCAATGGAGCAGGAGGTATTTTCTGATTTGGCTTCCCTACTACTTGGCATATGTGACATGTTTTGCAATATTCAGAAACATCTTTTATGAGAGTGGGCCACCAGAAATGTCTCAGAATTCTTTCATGAGTTTTCTTAACACCCAAATGCCCTGCCATGGGACTATCATGTGCTATGTTAATAACTTCAGTGTGGTAGACTTTTGGTACCACAATTTGGTGCACTACCTTCCACTCTTCATCGGCAGGTACATCAGGTGGGCGCCATTTTCTCATTAGCACACCATCTTGTTTGTAAAAACACACAGAATTTTGTTCTGCTTCTTCTAGGGTCAATGCCCTTTGATTGATCTCTTTGAGTTCTGGGTCATTTTGTTGCTCCAGAATCAGCTTGTCATGACTTAATGGGTCTTTCATGGTTTCCCCAATTTGTTCATGCTCAGAGGCTGTGTCATCTTTAGGGTATTTTTATCCCCAGGAGAAGGAAGTTTATCTTCTTTCTCATTCAACTTTGACACAAATGTGTCTTCCAAATTGTAGCCTAGGTCATCAATTTGGTTGTCCTCAATTGTTTCTAATGAGGCTCTTTTACTCATTGCCCGTGTCACTGCACATGCAGGAAATATCTCCTCTTCCTCACTATTATCATCCTGTATACAGGGCTTATCTGTGACTATTGGGTCAGGAAAAACCTTCCCCCCTGCCAAGTCATTTCCTAGCAACATAGACACTCCTTTGACTGGTAATTCATGTCTAACTCCTATGGTTACAGGACCAGAAACCAAGTCAGATGTCAAGTTAATTTTGTGGAGAGGTACACTAATTATTTCCATCCCAATACCCTGGATCAAAGCATTACCTGCTGAACTATCCTCATTAAAGGGCAAAGTTCCTTCCAGAATCATAGACCGTGCACAACACGTATCTCGCACAATCTTAATGGGCTTTGGACTACCATTCTCACCAAGTGATACTACTCCCTCTAACACAAATGGTTCAAATTCTTCACACACCTTGTCTGTCTCACCTCCCTTTTGTGGGAATTCTTGTTTCTTGATTTGACTGACTTGTTTCTTTGACTCAAGTGACACTGCACATCCCACAGTATTACTAGCAGTTTGCTGCTGTTTTTGTGCATCTTGTCTGCCTTTTAAGAAATAACACTGGGTCATCGTATGCCCTGGTCTCTTACAATGAGTACAAGTTACTTTGGCTTTAAATTCAGTTCCAAATTTTGCTCTGTTACCTGAACTCCCTGGGGTCCCTCTACCACCAGCACTATGCTGTGAATTAGACTGAGGTTTCACTTCTTGTGTACCACCCTGATTTGCTCTAGGTTGATTATGGCTGAACCTGTTTGAATAACTTCTGTTATGACTAAATTTACTCCCATTCAATTTGTGAGTTAAGCCATAGTCGTCCGCCATTGTCGCCGCTTCGTTTAGCGCCTTAATTTTGCTAGCGCTTTCATCCAAATGGGTTTTAATGTCAACGTGGACACATTTCTTGAACTCTTGTATAAGAACTAATTGCTTAAGTTGGCCGAAATAATCTTTGAATTCTTTTGACCCAAGCCATCTGTCAAACATTTGTTCTTTTACTCTAGCAAATTCTACATGGGTTTGATCTGCTTGCTTTCTTGAATCTCTGAACTTTTGTCTGTATGCTTCAGGCACCAGCTCATAGGCCTTAAGAACTGCCTGTTTGACTTCTTCATAATTATTACACTTCTCTATTGGTAGAGCTGAGTAAGTCTCCCTGGCCTTCCCCACAAAACTACTTTGTAACAGTAGGGTCCAATGCTCTGGAGGCCATTTCAAATTTGTAGCTACCTTTTCAAAATGTTGAAAGTACTCGTCAACTTCTTTCTCTTTGAATTTAGGCACAAGCTTTACATACTTTGTAACATCAAACCCTGACTTTGAGGAGAAACTTGATGAGTATTTGTCACCTAGCTTTGCCAACTTCTCTTGTTCAAACTTGTACTTTTCTTCAATTTCTTTTTGTTTCAAATTTTCTTCCATTTCCAACTTTTGTTTTTCAAGTTCCAATTTTGCTACCTTTTCCTTTTCTTCTGTTTCTAATTTGTGGTGCTCAAGCGCCATCTTTTCTTAGCGTGCTTTTTCTTCCATTTCTAATTCTTTATTTTGCATATCTAGCTTTTGCATGTCCAACTGCAATTGCATTTTCATTTTTTCCATTTCCACCTGAACTTCTAGTTCTTTCAACTTAACTGCATCCCCGATTTCAGTTTTGACCTCTTTTCTCTTCTCCAAAATGGATTCCTCAAAATACTCTTCATCAACCAAAACTTCAATCAAGGCATTTTTGATTATTTGTTTTCTGTTGGCTTGCTTTACATCCAATTCATAGTATTTTGCAAATGCTAATAAATCAGGTTTCTTCAACTTATCAAACTTCTCCCAATCTATAGTTTCAAGAAACTCTTCTGCTTTGAACTCCATACTGTACTTTCACTTTTAAGATTTACTTTTTTACAGTGTATTTCCCGGACGACGAGCCCCCAATTTTTGTTACGAGTCGTACTTGACTCAAGGCCAAAATCACCTTTTACCCGAACTCACACGAATGCACAACACAAATACACTGTTTATTTAAGCTAACAAAATCTAAGTCTTTAATTGAAAACAGAGTATGATTGGTACATATAATAACAATATCGCATATACAATAAAATCACACAATGACAGTTTTACTCTATGACTACTTAACCAGCTGTCTTCTTGTTGGTGATCCTAGAGTTCTTGCAATGTTCTGGACGACTGATGTAATATATCCTTAGTCGCTTGTCCTGCGAAGTCCAGTGTACACTTGCGCTTATAAATCCTTGCGTGTAAAATCCTCATACGAAAATGATGCTGCTTTCTTCTATTGCTTATCTTCTTGCGCTGCTCTCTCCGCAATATATCTCTTTGCGCTGCTTTCTCCAAAAATGGTGTTTCTTTCACCAATCACTCTTTTTCCAGGGAACAGGTTTCTTTAACACAGCTCCGCTGTTCTTTGACAGATGCGTGGCCTTCACAAACCCAGCAAACTCCAGCAATTTGACAGAAGAACTTTTAATCCTTTGATGAGGAAGAGCACTTTTGTGTGCTCGCTGTCTTCTTCGTTGCTGTATTAAAATTAGCTCAATTATTGGCTATATAAACTGGTTAAAATGTACTTCTTTTTGAAGCACGAAGACCATCACACACATGTGGAATATCTCAATCTCCCATGGCATTCTGTAAAGTCCCAACAAAAGCCTCCAGCTTTTTATAGCAGTCCTCATGCAAAAACCCATCATCTATTAATAAACCATTACTTCAATCACATTTTCACAACATTGCTGCAATCTTGGGATTTCCCAAGATTAATTATACACATTCACATTACATCACTTCCTGGGGGTTTTCCTGATGGTGCAACAATGAACTGGGGCTTTCCAAGTTCCAAACATAGATCTGACTTTGTTTACAATAATTTGGGGAATTCCAAAACGACTTTCCACATCATTATCTTGCACGTACAAGGGGTTTTCCCATCTCATGACATACTTTTAGCTTGTAAACAAAGTTAAATAATTAAATTAAATTAAATTACTCAGGGCACATCACACTATACAACATAGAACATTTGAGGTCAATGAACCACATGTTCTGGGATGAGGCTAATACTACAGCTTACTACAGGAAGCCACATAACACAATAAAGTTTAGTAGTAGTAGGTCTTCAGAATTCCAGAGCATATTATTGTAAGCCAACCACAGTCTTACATACACTACAATCCACAACATGTTCATCTATCTGGGCAGTTCTTTAACCCTAATACATTTGTACATTCATTGAATGACCTTAGAAAATGTGGGTACAAAAACTCATCTCTGCAAGTTGAGGTCAAATTTTGCCCTATGAGTGTTTAATTGAAGTTATTGAACTATGTCATTGGGATGATGCTATTGTGGTCATAGTGATAAGTGTAGATCAGAATAAAGGAAATAATCTACTATTATTTGGATCACAAAAAGTGTGTCCTCTAAAATGTGGAAGGTAAGAATAACTCCGAGGTAAATATCACTTAAGTTCAAGCTCAGGTAACTCGGGTGGGTTTTCAGTGTTTCAAAACCAGGGCCGGATTTACCATAGGGCCAGATGGGCCCGGGGGCCCCCAGGGCCCCCAAAATTGCCCTGTGCAGTGTTCATCTTCCATTTTAGCCGAAAACACTATGTTTTGGGCCCAAATAGGGTACAAAAATTGCAAAATTTGCGCGCTTCGCGCGCACTGGCCTCAAAATCCAACTTCAATTTGGGCTAAAATAGTCTAAATTTGACATTTTTCGCGCGCTTTGCGCACAAATGTCCTAATGAAATCTAAAAACTTGGCCACTTGAGGGCACATGCATTCCTCGGCGGCGTTGGGGCCTCCAAATTTTGACCTGGCCCAGGGCCCCCAAAATGGTAAATCCGGCCCTGTTCAAAACCTCATACCCGGGTGGTTTCCCTTGGAACATCATTGCCACAAATCATATAAATACATTAAGCAATCAATTGTTTCTTTAAGAAATATTTTATTAAAATAAAAGTAAATGTAAAGGGGACTATCCTGTGTTTATATCCATCTCTCTTTTGTAGCAATTTGGTCAGACTTATTTTTTAAGTTCAAATCTCTACACCTCCGCCAAAGTGAGTCTGTTACTATTCCCCGATTGAATAAAGCTGGTACCCATTTATGCAACTGGGTGGGAAAAATGTGATTGGGATGAAGTGGGGGAGGGGGGAATAGGGGGCTAGCTAGGGGGCTAGTTAGGGAAGAGGGTGGCAAGATGTCACCTCTTGGCTACACCACTGGCAATAAAGGGAGGTGACTTGGCAGGCTAACATGACCAGGCTGGGAAATAAGAAGCACCCCTGGGCTACTTTGTAAAAAAAAGCCCCTGGTTCACAGGGTTTTACAGGAAATCAGGGGCCATTTTCAGTGAACCAGGGGCTATTCATTGGATAGGAAAATTTGTTGTGTGGGCCCTACATTTTGATACCTCATTCAATCAGGCTGGGAAATAAGAAGCACTGGACATGGGGCTACTCTGTAAAAAAAAGCCCCTGGTTCACAGGGTTTTACAGGGAACCAGGGTCTATTTCCAATGACCCAGGGGCTAAACGGCCCCTGGCCCCCACTTATTTCCCAAGCTGAACATAGTACATACATTGGGTCATGGGGGCGAGTTACATTTTCCAACTCAAATTTCAAGATCCTTGAAGGATTTGTTCACGCAGTGAACATGCTCATAACTACATGTTATTTTGTATACTAGGTGGTTAGGAAAGAATGTGCGGTTTTATACAGCTCCCTGTGAACTTTCACATGCACGCGCCCCGTTAATGTTTTCAAAACATTGGCGGCTAATTTCCGGTGTCAACAAATCGTAGTAAGAGCGCCATAGCACAAATTCATGACCGAAGAAGTGAAGCACTATAGTAGTAAACTTAGTGCATTTTGCAGTATATGGATCTTAATGCCCAGGGGAGACAGACAGTAAAATATGACCACACAGGGATGTGCCGCAAGGGGTCTCATTTTCGGTCATTTGGTATATCAATGACCCCTTTACTAGGCTGATTTAGGTATGCGGATGGGTCATTTTTTCCCAAATTATTCCTAATTTTGCATTACTGTAGCCAACATTTAACAAATTTGGGGGACTTGCATTTACACATTTGGCCCAAAAATTTGACATTTGCTATAGCGATGGATCCAAATTTCTTGAAAAATTGATGGAGTATGGGGCTAAAAAGTGGACCTTTTTATTTATTTCAAAAAAGAACTGATTGCAACGTTTTTACTGAAGAAATAAAACAGACCCTTACGACTTTTCCTTCAAAAAAAACAAAAAAACGCTGACTGACTTTCTAAGATTCTACAGAAAAAGTAGACCTTTAACATCAGATTGGCATTTAAAAAAAAAAATCTTTTGATTGCCCCTTAAAAACAGAATCTGTGACTCATTTCTGATACTGAGAGCTGTCTCCCTGATTCAATAATATTCATGATGAATCCAGTCTATGATTAATCACATCATAAGGCCTATATGGTCATCCCAACAGTACGGTCAGTCGCAAGTACGGTCCGTCACTCTATACACATCTTATGGTCAAAACCACGAATTATTAGGATTGCCATGATTGTCGGCTTGTCAATCAATGCTTCTAACACAAGTCCAACAATAACAAGTAAACAATGCCTAAAGGCATGTAATACTATGCCGGTGACTGACACTGTTGAGCCAAGAAAGACACACCCCAAGTCAAGAAAGCGCAACTTTTTGTAGCTACACTACACTCTCTCTCTCTTCATACTTCCATATTAAATTTGACCTAGAATGCTTTGTATGAAGCACAATCAAATAAAAATCCCTTTAAAAAGGGATGTGTTGGGACAAGTTGCTCACAATGAGTAATTCAATAAAAAATCATTCAGGCATTGGTTTTAAAACAGTTTCACTAGATGGGAAATTCTTCAAATTCTGTCAAGAAATGACAAATTTTTGATCGACTATACAATTTATGGCTACCTCCCTATCCTATAACCAGGGAGGGAGATGGAGGACAGAATACGAAATAAAATATCAGGTATAATGAAAGCTGTTTCCTAGTCACCCGACCACATCACTTTTTCATTTTGACCAAAACTTTCATTATCTTTAGGACAAAGTCAATTATCTGAAAATTGAGTGGAAATAATCAACAATTTAAACTCTGAAAATGTGGCGACAACTCTCTAGTCCAAAGGTTCCCTAGTCCAAAGGCTCCTTAGTCCGAAGGCTCGCTAGTCCAAACCATTCCAATATCTGTGTCCAAACACATAAAATACCATTCGCTAGTACGAATTCAGAAAAAGGTTTGCTAGTCCGAATATCAGGTTCTCTAGTCCGAGGGTTTGCTAGTCCGAATAATAAATAAGGTTTTCTAGTCCGAATATAGAATAAAGCTCGCTAACCCTAACCCTAAACCCTAACCCTAACACTAACCCATATTCTATATGGACTAGAGAACCTTCGGATTATTAGTATACTTAATTTGGTTTTCGGACTAGCGACCCTTCGACTGGCAACCCTTCGGACTAGCGACCCTTCGGACTAGCGAGCCTTCGGAATAGAGAGAAGTCACAGAAAATGTCATGCCCTGCTGATGATTTCAGCAGTCTTAGTTGTAAGGGTAGAAATTGTAGTCAATAATGAAAATTAAAGGATTCTCTCATCATGTCTATGGTGAGTACAAAAAAATTGCAAATCTCTTTTCATTTTTAAAACAAACTCAAATCTTTTCTCAACCTGTTGCAAAATGACTAAGTATTAATATCGTCATCCTTCGGCTGCGGAGCAGGCGATCTACAAGTTTCCTCCAGCTATCAGTAATAACTGATCAACAAATAGGTAATAATCAGATAATGAAATACAATCAAATAATGAATAATGAAAGTGTCACCTCATCTTTCCATAAAATATAGATGATGGGAAACTTCGCAGCAACTTTCATTAGCCTAAGATCATGATGGGAAAAATGAAAATATTGTAAAATTTGTCCTTTTTGGGTGATATTTTCCTTCACAGCGAAAAGCCATCAGAATAGTAACCATGCTTTTGCAATGCGGAGTATAAAATTATGCAGCATGATAAAGTTTGTTGACCCCTTTCAGAACTAGCAGACCATCAGCTAAGCAGACCAAGCAGTATGCTTCTCCAAATAAACTTTTTTCGACTGCTCAGTGCCACAAGTGGGTAAGTGCAATAGCTGCCCTGTGAACATTTGACACAGTATATTGTACTCATCTAGACATGGCAGTTAAGCGTGGCAGCTATTGCACTTACCCACTTCTGGCACGAGCAGTCAGTTTTTGTTGGATCAAGAAGATATACTATGGACCATAATGACCTCATCCCACAGGCATAGTCCAATAACCCCAATAAAACAATCATAGTGAAAAATTTGACCTCAAGTTGCAGAGTACGAGTTTTTGTACCCAAATTTACAATGAATGTGCAAAGTATTGGGTTTAAAGAACTTTGCCCCTGATAGATGAGCATGTTGTGGATCCTATGGGGCTCTTTAAACTGGAACAACCAGCAACAGTTTCATGACTCAAAGTCAAAATATACATCCAAATAGTTCTTCTCTGAACTAGGATTCAAAGTGTCAGGAGATTAGGACGACAATCTGCTGTATAGTAAGGGTCTAACTTTTGCGTGATTGCGTTATTTGCATCAAATCACTACAATTTTTTATGTCTATTGCATTTTATAAATCTCTCTCACTGCAATATATGCCTTGCATTTCATAATCTTTCTCTGTTTACAATGCTAAATATTACAATTAATGTTATCAAATGGTTACATTTTATATCAGCCCATCACATCTAAGCTCCCATTGGGCACCCCATTACTTTTTAAAGTAATTTTTATTTATGTTCATAGCACTTTTCAAACAAATCCGAGGTAGTAAGCTTTTAAAATCGGACGAAAGTCCATATGTCTCATCGCCAGGTTCAAATGCAGTATTGTAATTGAAGAACTAAGTAAATCTTATTTTCGCATCAAAATGTACTACAGATACGTGATTTTATCCCATATTTACAGGTCAATCACGACAACACGCGGCAACATGGACGCGGTCATTTTGAACTTCAAGTCGAAAAAATTAACCAGAATTGAAATGTATTTTGCATTTTATGGTCCATTTTTAAGCTTAAATCGTGATTGTTTGTTAGAAATACTGACCAGTGCATTTTTTGCTTTCATATATCACGCAAACGTCCAATACAAAACTGCAGAAATTGAGCCAGAAGTAAGGCAAATTTCGTAAATGAACCAGAATTAAGATTGTATTTTTCCTTTTATAGCCCATTTTTAAGCTTAAATCATGACTTTTTGCAATTGTTAGAAAACACTGACCTGTGCATTTTTTATTTTCATAAATCACGCAAATGTCCGATCCTTACTAGAGTATAGGGACTTGAATCTATTATCAACTGCAGCCAGGGGTGGGTCCAGGATTTGAATTTGGGGAATATAAAGTGTTTCCCCTTCTCTCACTTGGCTATTCCAATAATTGCATACACCCCTATGCTGTTTTTCCTCAAACAAGTCCATCTTTCTTACTCCCCACATAATTTCTGGAATGCAGTAAAAGGTTCTGATGAAATTATTCTTTCTGTTATTTATTTGCATATAGTGATTCAGCTCAAGACATCGACAGTGTTTCATTTTCACTTCTCTCATTTCGTATAATGGAGTATTCTGTCTGACTCCCAGCACTTGGCAACTTCCGATTTCTTTATCTCCTCATCATGGGGATTTTTTTTTGGCAGAGGATGTGAAATCTGGGGGAGGTGCCCTCCTGTCAAAATAGTGCAATTTTCAGTGACATTTTGTTCACACTATATGGGAGGCAGCAAACTTTGCAATGCCCCTTATGCGCATAGCCATTGGCTGGGAGGAAAAGCAATTCAGTAGGCTGGCATGATGTCACTTGTGACAGAGCTGGTTGTTTTTGTCGGGATTTGGCTATTCTGTCTCGCACCCTCGGACATGAAGGGGCACTTACTGTTGCACTCAATGGGAAATGACAAAACATGCCATAAAATAAATATACCTCTTGGTGAAACAATTCTAAAAGTTCAAAAATCCCCCCCTGAAAAAAAAAAACCTGAAATCTGTAAAAAAGCGAAAAACTTACATCCCTTGTTTCGTGTGGAGTGGAGTCGGACTTAAAACAAAAGTCTGACTCAAATACTGGCCTAGCCAGGTAGCTAATCATCCTAATTATGTTCAGTGCTTTCAATTCAGGTTTAAGCTTACTGATATGCATCATACCAGAAAAACAACTTGTTCAAATTACAATTGAAATGCAATTACACACATTACAGTAGCACATTCGCAGACATCACTATTCAGGTGGCACAGAGCAAAACATTTATTGAAACAATTTACAAAAATACCGAGTAAAGGTCACTTTCATTCTCCGATTCACATGTGAACTTTCTATTCAATTGTGATTGTGATAGAGGGTTAAGGGCTCGGATAGCGACGTTTGCACAGTATTTTTGTGGGGCCTGAGCTAAGAGCATATCCGACACACCAAATTACATACTGAATATGAGGAATATCCTTCTGATGAAAAACCGCCCATCATGTGAAAATTTTGACCTTTCGTATACATTGATGATACATTTGTTTCTCAATAAGAGGCTAAATATCTTCAATACTAGAGGTCAAAATTTTCAGATGCTGTACCGCTTTTCCTCTCAGCTACATACACTTTAATTATACATATTATTAGATTTATAAAGTTTACTCCGAGGACTGTTAAATACCAAAAATATAAAAAATATAAATTTTTAATAATTTGTCATAAAATTTGTATTATATCGTGAATTTCAAAAAAATCAAAATTATTTGATATCAGAAAGACATTCCTCATATTCATAATGCAATTTGATGCGTGTGATGTGCTCTCAGGCCCCACAAAAAATACTGTGCAATGTGGGTGACCGACCCTTAACAAAAACAAATTCTGGGTTGAAGACTGAGAAAGTTGCATGTTATTGTTAAAAAAGTGTCGGCGTTTATACCACCAGAATCTGGAGGTCTAACAATGTTGCTGATTGGTCCAATTCATAATTAAAACTTCTTTCTGGCCAATCGGCAGGTAGTTCTCATGAGATTTAAATAAGTCCATATTGATGCAGATTCAATCTCCAATGTGAAGTGCCCCCACTGTACCAGGGGATTCCAAGCACTCATTAACAGAGCATGTGAAACTACACAGGGTTTTTTTAATTAGAATAATTAGTAAATTAATACAGAAGGTCAAGGGTAGACAAAATAATTACACTAGAATCACAAACATCATCATCTGTCATTACACAGTTCCTCAACACCAATATACCTATACATATGATGAGTGACTTCTGGATAGCTTGGGTACACAATCTCATACTCCACAATTTGAGGTCAAGTTTCAAGTAATGGTGTCAAATAAGATTGATTGAACTTATGGTACTGGGAATGAGACTAATTTGGAGCGTTTATGAATAAAACTTGTTTCAGTCACAGTGGGAAATGAGTTTCAATACAATTGACTTAAATGGCTGATGACATACAAGTTTGTTTGTATGTGTATTTCATGTTGTTAAAGTACATGTGTAGGCCCACTTGTTTTCACCTCAAACAGGTCAAAAAAATATAATGCCTATTATTTTTTTCCCCAAGAGTTTAAATGGTCACCTTCTAGAGCAAATTTCAATTACCATATTGTTTGTAATAAACGCCTCGGGGCGTTGCATTTTTCAAAAAAGGGGGGGGGCGTTTATTAGAAGTGAATTGTCAGTGAGAAAAACTTCAAAAATCAGGTTTAAATTCTCGATGGTGCCGGTGTTCCTGTAGAAAAGAGGAATTTACACCTATACTAATACTTCCATTCTTTTCCGGGTTGATATCCAAGATGGCGCCTCGTATCGAATATGACATTATCGCGGTAAATACTATGAAATTACATCTGTATGTGCATATTAAGCAAGAATATGATTTTATAAATGATTTCATTTGAACAAAACCAAAATGTAACTCACTATTGACGGTTTCGCCTATCATGGTCGGTAGGCATCATCAGAATGATGGTTGTCCAGCAGAACCATGTTATCAATTGGGACAATGCTAAGATCTTGTGCAAAGAGTGCGATGCAAATACAAGAAGAATCAAAGAATCCATTTGGAACAGGAGAAGAGGCCCGAACGTCATGAACAGAGACGAGGGGGCCCACTTCCTTAGTCACGTGTATGATCATCTCCTGGCTGATAAAACACCCTCGTCGGCCGGGATTCGTCCAACCGGAAGTAAGGATCAACAACCATCATTCTACCGACCATGATAGGCGAAATCGTCAATAGTGAGTTACATTTTGGTTTTGTTCAAATGAAATCATTTATAATGTTTACCAACAAACCTGATGAATCTATTTAGTGAAGAATATGATTTACTTAGTGAAATTCGACAATAATTAGGCAATGAACTGGATGGTAGTTTGAGTCATGATAGGTTTTGTCCATGCAATTTAGCGATCGTCACTGACATGGCCGGTGCATGTTTTAAGCTTACTCACACCATACTGCAAAGAAAGTTTTGCATTTTTGTCCATTTTTCATTGAAAAAATGGGGAGGGGGCACTTTTTAGAGGGGGCGTTTAATACAAACAATACGGTAGTATAGTAAAAAGTTATTTGTTATTGCTAATTTTCCAGAAAGAAAACAAACAAAACCAAAATTGTCAGTATTAATTAATTCATGTAGTAATGTTCAGTTATTGAAATACTGTCCAACGTCACTGCTCCGGCCACAATGGGACTAAGCATTGGCCGGATAAGTGAAAAATGCGGATAAGTGAATTGTATGTAATTCTGCATCTATTAAAATGTCTGAAGTGCTTAAAAACATCGAGACAGCAAACATTTACCAGTACTCAAAATGAGGTAATAGCAATGAAAAATGGTATTTGATACTAGCACTAGTTTTGGGCTCTGTTGCTATTAGTATACTATCCAGAGAGGTTGCGTTAGCTGCGCTCAGTTGAACGCTACGTGTGCATGGTCCCCAAATCCATAGGACCACAAACTGAGGCTAGGTATTGGAGTGCTGCAGACACACAGACCTGTTTAAACACAGAGCCTGAAGTTGACTTTAGTCAAATTTGAACAACTTCATTTGTGTGTAAACAGGGTTGCTGCATTTTGAACTCGACTTCAGAAGTCAACCTCCAATGACGACCCAGAGCAACATTTGTCGAATTCAAACTCAACTTTAAACGAACATGCAATTAGAAGTCAAGTTCATAATGGGTTATTTGAAGCATGAGCAAGTGATGACATAAAAGTCAAATTCATAATTTGTTTTGAAGTCAACTACCATGTAAACACCCTGTGAACAAATAATTTATGCTCATCCTTAGTCGTAATCTGATTTTGATGTGGCAATTGAATTCAACCTCTCTGTGTGTAAACAGGGTCATTATAGGCAGTGTTCGAAATTGTGGTTGTCCGTTCGCCTGGGACAACCAAAACATGCACCGGACAACCTAAAATAATGCTCTAGTTGTCCGGCGGACAACCAAAGATCTATTGCCAAAAGTCACTTTTTCAGCATGTTAGTTTGCTCAAACCTGACACAACTGATGAATTGTTAAATATTTAAGAGTAATTGTTCACAACTTGACTACACTCACTCCACTTTATTGGTCACATGTAGTTGTTTCAGATTGTGGCAGCTTACGGACAACCCAAAACTTTAGTGGACAACCAGAAATTACAACCTGGTTGTCCATGGGACAACCCTTTTATTTTCTTAATTCGGACACTGGTCATAGGTAATTAGGTATGTCCTAAATGTTTCAGTGCATGAAATCAAGCTCTAAAACATTAAAAACATGTTTCTCTATAAAGATCACATATCTGGATAACAGAGAGGTCTGTATAAAAGAAGTCCGGAGACAGGAGGTTGCACTGGAAGTAAATTATAATAAGTGTCACACAAACTGAATCAGAATGACGCAACAGACTTAACACAGAACTTACAATGTAAAATAGCTTGCAAGTCACACTGTAGAACCCCAAGAGTACCATTTTCACCATCTTTGCATGTCACTCATCAGTGCCGTAGCGTGGGGTCATCATATATGGGGGGTGCCAACCATAATTGGGGCACAAGCCGTTTTTTTGGCAATTTTCTTATAGATGGGATTTTCTAAATTTTGCAATCCATTGGAGAGGCATGAGCTCGTAGTTAATGTTTAAACCATAAGATTTCTTATGGTTAGTTATTAGAAGTTTACTCGTTGATTACTAAACCACGACTGCGTCCACACGGTCACTAACTACAAGCTAATCATCGACGTTTATAACTACGATGTAATCAACGACTAATCATCAACAGTCTGAACGTGCCTAGACTGTGTATCATATACAAGCATGATGGCAAGGTCCCAATTTCTTTTCTTGAAAACTGGCCCTGTTCATTCAGCAAGCGGGGTACAGACTTTTCACTTGAAAACTGGCCCTGTTCATTCAGCAAGCGGGGTACAGACTTTTCACTTGAAAACTGGCCCTGTTCATTCAGCAAGCGGGGTACAGACTTTTCACTAACCACTTCAACTTTTCAATGTTTGTTAATTTTTACTTCATTAAAACCAAGCTTACAACACTGGATGAAACTAATAAAAAATAATAATAACGTACAAAAAAAATCTGAACTCTCTCCTGTATTGAAACTTCGCAAAAAATATTAATTTAAGTCGTATAAAATTAATGTTTTGGTTCTTGTCCAGAGGATTTTTATGAATTGATGAGGAGGGTTTTCTTTTTTAGCAAAGTTAAAAGACATTCATTCTATTCCAACAGTGCCTAATCTAAGGACAAGTAGGAGGCCTTTTTTCAAATGTGAGATTCTGTGGGATAAACCCCTAGATTACCACAAAAAGATTTTAAAGTAATTATTTATAAACACTATGTACCACAATGGCCTCATCCCAATGGCAGAGTACAATAACCTCAATAAACAATCATACTATGCAAAATTTGACCTCATGTTGCAGAGTAGGGGGGCCTATGAGTTTTTGTACTCAAAATGTCAAAGGTCATGCAATGAATGTACAAATGTATTGGGGTTAAAGATCTGTGCCCCTGATAGATGAGCATGTTGTGGAGCCTGGTGAAAGTTTTCCTAAAGCATTCCAAAGTTTTCTGAAAAATCTGAAAAGAAAAAAATATTTTCTAACAAATTGCAGAAATTTGAGATGGGAGGGAACAAGAACAAAAACATTAAGGGGGTACTACACCCCTGGTCAATTTTGTGCCTATTTTTGCATTATTCTAAAAAAATATAGCGCATTGGTGACAAGTAAGATATGTATATTATAGGGGCAAGGACTACAACTACTGCACTGAAAATTCAGCAACTCAAGGCAAGTAGTTATTGATTTATTGATCAAATATTGATTTTCCCTCATTTTTGAGTGTAACTCCACAACAATATTCTGTGATGAAATAAAATTATCCACTGCAGTAATTGTAGTCATTTCTCCTATAATATACATATCTTACTTGTCACCAATGCGCTATAATTTTTGAGAAAATGCAAAAATAGGCACAAAATTGGGCAGGGTATAGTGCCCTTAATTTTTTTTTACAGCATTAATTAAAACACACCAATCGGTTTATAATAAATATGGTTGAAGTGTAACAATGTAATAACATGAAAATTACTATTATTTTCAATACCTTGCCAAGTCCCCACTTGACGTCATGTTGCTAAGCAACTTAGGTCAAATGAAATATCTGATAAGGCTGTTTTATAATTTACATACTTTCATATGGCCTATAATAATTACTGAGGGTCATAGGTAGGCCATGTTACAAAGGATTATGTGAACAAATTATATTTTTTTCAGTAAATATATTTGGGGGGGGGTAAGACACCTCCCTATACACCCCGCCTACTACGCCTGTAGACACTCTACGCCATAACTGTGCTGACACACAAACTATGCACTACTAATTTTCTGGGTGATTTTACCAGAAATACCCTGCATTGGTTATTCCATTTAAAATCCACACTACCCCTGTTGTAAATATCTTCCAATGGGGGGGGGTCTTAGCTAGCCACCCGTCTGACCGTCATTTTAGACGGCCAGTTTGCTCATGGGACGGGCAAAATTAATGCCTTGACAGATGCTATATTATAAATTTTATGTTTTGAGAAGCTAATTGACTAAATAGTAGACCCAATTTGTAGAACAAGGCCATATCAGCACATATTTGTACTCTTTGAACCCCCCCCATGGGCTATAGATGTCTAGTAAATGTTTTAAAGGTCAAATTAGGACAGGCAATTTTATTCAAATGGCGGGCAACCCTCAATTTCTAGCTAAGACCCTGGGGGGGGGGGGAGAATATGAATTTCAAATGGAATGAACACATTAACCAATCAGCTTTTAATACATCCTCTGAAAAAGACTGAACCCGAATCTTCCACAGAGGGTGAGAGTAAATTGGAAGTAATATCATTTGCAATTGGTACACCCCCCTGTGAAACATTTTACACAGGGGGAGAGAGAACTTCAAATGGAATAGCCCATTAGGTTTCTTTGTGATTTTCCTTTATGAACTTTTCAGCCGATGACAACCGTTTCTCTCAAAAGTTTCTTTCCCTGAGCCAAATTTCATCAGACCATGCCTCATTACTCGTGTCACTTCCCCAGCTCAGTAACCCTCCCAGGGCATACAACCAGGGCCTCGTACACTACAAGGGGTATATTTTTAACCGGTATCCATTTTTTGCAGTTTTTCGCAGCTTTAACTGACGTCTGATCAGATTGCAGTTATTGTTTGATACATAGTTTCAAACAATTACATGTATGGAGCCAAAATGTTATCTTTAAAATGTTAAAAACATATCAGCTTGGGTTTCTGAAATAACCATGAAAATACGAAAATAAAACTTTTGGAAAAATGTTGCACTTTATGGTATTCACAATTCCCAGTGATATTTGCGGCTTTCCGGTAAAATGTGAACCCATAGTAAACATGTGTGCTAGTACTAGAACACAGTGACGACAGGCTAGCCTACATTTTACAGACAAGCCTATATAATACAGTGGCTATATTTTCCTATGGCAAGCAAGTTAAAACATACACGCATCTATAGGCTATAATATGGTTACAGGACAGTCAATAGTCAATAGTCAGTTAGGCGACGAAAAAAGAAAACTCTGTTCTACAGGCCCCACCGACCCAGATTTTGGACAAATTGTGAAAAAAAATTTTCCTGTACAAATGAATGCCGACCCAAATTTCGGAATTTTCAGAAACAATTTTGTTTTTATTTTCTCAAATTGCAATTTATTTACAGATTTTGGTGATTTTTGTGTCATTGCCAAAATAAGAAGAAAAAAAAGGCCGACCGACCCGACTTGAAAGGTCCGTCCTCCCGTAGAACAGGGTTTCCTTTTTTCGTCGCCTTAAGGGTCATTAGTCTGAAAACCCAATAACTTAGTTATAAACAAACCCTAATCCTTCCCCTAACCCTAACCTTCAGCCTAACCTATAACATAGGCCCTAATCCTAACCCCATCCCTAACACTAACTGTGACCCAGACTCTAAACATAACTCTGACTGCCCTAGCCCAGTGGTGGCATCAGGAACTTGGGGGGGGGGGCATGGGGGAAAAGAGAATTCCAGGGGGTCAAAATCAACAAATTTTAAGCAACATTGATTGATTGATTGATTGATTTGACTACAAATGCGTGCAAAGCAAGTGAAAAAAATGGCACCTTTTTATCATATTTTGGTGATTTTTATTTTAAGGGTTTTTTCACAAATCCTGGAAATTTCTTTCCAGGATCTGTGGTTTTGTATCTAGGTCATCATTTGCAAAAACAAATAAAAAATACTACAGACTCTTGTTACTTTTCATGGCCATTTGGCCAGAGGCTCGGACAAATCAGTCAACATGGTCACTCTAGGATCCACAACATGCTCATCTATCAGGGACACAATTCTTTAACTCTAAACCATTCGCACATTCATATGAATGCCCTTTGAAATTTTGGGTACAAAAACTCATACTCTGCAAGGACAGGTCAAATGTTGCAAGATGATTTTTTGATTGAGGTTATTAAACTATGCAATTGGGATGAGGCCATTGTCAGTCATCATCTTGGATTCTACATCTTATCTCCATGACATCATCTGCTTCAGATGGTACTTGACTTTTTCCCCCAAGTTGAATCAATTGCCATCCTTTATTTTTAGCATCAGCTAGCCTTAGGTATACAGTATGGGTCAATACTATTACTAGGGTCTGTGCCTCGGCCAGTTAAAACTTAGTCCGAGGTGCTCTGACGTTAACACTCCGATCGCCATGTAATCTACGTTTATAGGCCAGTGGGACAACGGAACCGCTACGTGAACGAGCTAGTTAAAACTAGTCGTGTTCAGACCGTTATAAAATTATTGCGGATCGACATGCTCAAGAAATGCGATTCCGAAGTCAATCCCCAAGTGGGAGTCCACACGACTTCTCCTCCTCCCTCTGCCTCCTCCTCTTAAAAGACACTCATCACCTTCACCGTTCACAAACACTTGTTAGGGGGGCCTGAGCCGCCTGATGCAAAAAGGGGGGCCCTGAAAAATTTTGACCCTCCTAAGGGGGGGCCCTGAAAAAAATGACCAAAACTTTTCCTGAGAAAACTGAGTTTATATGTCAAAAAGGGGGGGCCCCGAAAATTTTGAGGTCTGTAAAGGGGGGGCCTGAACAATTTTCGCGATGAAATTTTTTTTTATCTGCCCCCCCCCCCCCCACAAGTGTTTGTGAACCATCCCTAACATCAACCCCACAGGCAATGGTCAATAACCTTACTACTGACCTGGTTAATTCATTGGGTGGTTCCCAATGCTGTGATGGGTAGCAATCTGGGTGGGACTCTTAATTATAGATGAAAGAATCGCTGGAGGTACTAGATGCTACAGTTTATAGATACATATAGTAGCCTACTTCATAGCCCCTTTTTGAATTTCATTTTTCAATATCAACTCATCTCACAATTACAAGTTTAGAATGAGAACCGATCCCATCAGAAAACTACAATGCCCTACTTCCTAGCCCTTTTTGAAATACATACGTCAATATTAACTCATCTGATTAGGCCTACAAGTTCAGAACGAGAACCGCTCCCATCCGAAAACCACGATACTGGGCAGAGCGGTCACTGGGGATGTGATGTGTACTTGTGTTTTATGGAAAGGCATAGCTGCGGTAACTTGTTTATCAAAAGGGACTGCAACACAGTCCATACAAAAAACCATATTAGTATCTGATTCACCTGAAATTATTGGGGGCGGTTGAAAGGTATTCTAGCCCTCACCCCTCCCCCCCACACCCAGGGTTGTCACGAGGACTATCTTTTTAGTGAATGCTAGGGATCGGAGAATAGGCTTTGAGGGTACCCCCCACCCCTGCCAAAAAAAAAAAAAAGTTTCCTTGCTCTTTTTATGATGAAATATCATCATCCACTTCGAAAAAAAAAAAAAAAAAAAAAAAATTATATTTTTTTTTTGTAAGTGCCGGACTGCCATGTCCAGCGCCGTCAGGCGTGGTGACAACCCTGCCCACACCTGTTCTAGAGCCTATGGGTGTGGGTAGGGCTAGAAAAATGCAGTTTAAACATGCACCTGGTCCACTTTTGTTGACTAGTAATAAATTGGCCAAATAGCAGAAGATTTCAAGCTTCACAAACAGAAATTTACCATTGCCAAGTAGTATAATTTTTAAATAAAAATTCCTTTAAAAAAGGAATGTGGCGCCCAATGTGAGCTGGACGGGATATGGTGAATTCCATGGTGATTAGATTTGGTATTATAATGATTTTTTAGGGAAGAGTAGAAGATGATCAAATCTGAGAGAAATGCTTCATGGAATGAAGCTTTCGTGTCAATTTGCGATTATGTGGGGTCGGAGTTCTGTTTTGGGAGCCTATTGTAGTGAGGATAAAGCTTTGGATATTGAATATTGTTGCATTTCGTTATGCAGGGCCTAGGGTATATGATGGATAGTATAGAAGACATAAATAAGTAAGCTTCCCCCTAGTCATCTATACACTCATTCTTGTCACACGACGAATTTCGACAAAGTCATGTAAACGTAATTTCGTTTTTCACCCGACCTCCGTCCAGAAACAATCCTGAAATGTTGAAAACTTGGGGTCGGCGCACTCATGCCAGTTTATCCTAAGGTATACTCTGTGTCTTTTGTAGCCAACCATGTGGCTAAGAGAGGCTAGGAAATACTTAAACTAATACAAAACAATCATACCCTCCTTTCATATCAAACAATACCAAGAAATTGACAGGCCTGTTAAATCAAGGGTAAGATCGATCATTATTCTTCATGAAACGGGCACAGCCCATTTTTATGTTATTAATTCTGCTAAAAATTAATTAATAAATAACAAAATTACGTCATAGAACTCTTATTTTAAACAGACAAAATAGCCAGTGGGGTTTCTTTCACTTAACCTTGCTAGGAACCCTTCCCAGCAGTTAGGCATTACAATGAATATTATTTTTGCAAATACACTTCTGACCTTCAACACAGTCATGTCTTCTGAATTTATTCCTTTCTCTGCTGACCAGAACTGATTTTCGTTAATTAATGTTTTTTATCAGAGATAGTCACCACAAAGATACTGAGCTTCTAATATCTTTGGTCACAATCAGTTAGCAGTCGATTCAAGCACATAAAGTCATAAACCAATTAGTGATTTCATGATTGGTCAGTGGTTGTGTTGGTCAACTATAATTAATTGGTGTTGGTTTAAGGATTAGGTGCACGCGTGCAATCACTATGGACCACAATGGCCTCATCCAGTGGCATATTATCAATAACCTCAATTAAACAATCATAGTGCAAAATTTGACCTTAAGTTGCAAAGTATGAGTTTTTGTACTCACATTTTCAAAGGTCATTCAATGAATGCACACATGTATTGGGGTTAAAGAACTGTGCCCTGATAGATGAGCATGTTGTAGATTCTTCACACTGTAAACAACTAGTTCATGTGCAAACATGTTCAAAACATACATAATTAGAATGGTCAAATGTCACCGCTCTATCGGGTTCTAAGAGGCGGTAAACTGGTTTAAACCATACAAAGGTCACGGGTTATTTGTTGTTTTTATAAGTCCATTAATTTTGTATTTTAAACAAAGAATATACACACATCATTTTATCCCGTGCATATCAGAAAACAATAATAAAATAAAATCCTAGCATATTGTGGTTTTATTTCTGAGCTGGGCATAATTTTAGCAAAACAATTAAGGAGTAAATCTAGCAAGAGTGAAATTAGAAGCTATTCACAAAGTACATGCCTATATGTGGCCCCTCCGTAGAGGGCGCCACAAAAAGGAAGTTTGACCTTCAATTTCAGACATAAAATTCTGAAAAAAAAACTTGTACTAGTTAGTCATTCTACTTTCTACACACATGAGTCTTGTTCAGATGGTCATAGAACCCTCGAGGGTTGGCAAACTTGAGAATTGCAATTCCTAAGTCAATCCCCGAGTGTGTGCCCACACGACTCCATTAAAGCCTAGAATCAGTTTTGTATTGCCTGATGCTGTCAGCTCTGGAATTACAACTGAAGGCTTACTGTGACCCATCTAGTGACGGACGCGCCAATCAATGGCGTAGTGTCACAGGGGCACAGGGAACTTGTGCCTCCCAATTAACCCCGAAAATTTAGAAAATCCCAGAGGAAAATTGCAGAAATATGGCTTGTGCCCCCCCCATTAGACCCGGTGCCCCCCAATCATGGTCGGTGCCCCCCAATATGATGACCTACGCTACACCTCTGGCGCTGAATTGAACTGTATTTTATACAATTAAACCAAGGTCATAGGTTATGCTTAGCACTAATGAGAATCGCAAAATGTATTGTTCACACAGCAGTACTTTAGCACTCAAGGACCACTGGGATAAATTGTGGAATCCAATATTTCTTGGGATAAATTTGAGGATATATTTTTGGGATAAACTTAGGACTGGAATCCTCAAGACAATGCACAAAGTGGATTTCCCCAAGTTGAGAACCATCACTATGTACCACAATGGCCTCATCCCAATGGCATAGTCCAATAACCTCAATTAACAATCATAGTGCCAAAATTGACCTCAAGTTGCAGAGTATGAGTTTTTGTACCCAAATTTTAAAAGGTCATTCAATGAATGTACGAATGTATTGGGGTTAAAGAACTGTGCACAAATAGATGAGCATGTTATGGATCCTAGTGCATGTTGCTGAAGCAAAAAGGCCTCTGTGTGGACATGCCTAGCAGTTAGCTCTAGGATCCACAACATGCTCATCTATCAGGGGCACAGTTCTTTAACCCCAATACATTTGTACATTCATTAAATGACCTTTGAAAATTTGTGTACAAAACTCATACTCTGCAACTTGAGGTCAAATTTGCACTATGATTGTTCAATTGAGGTTATTGAACTATGCCATTGAGATGAGGCCATTGTGGTCCATAGTGTAGCTAGAATGTGTCGCTAAAAAATTCCTGGAAATCATCAAACATAATTCTCAGCAAAGAAATAAATAGCAATTTATTGTCAAGACTTTTTGCTCAAAAATTTTTATTGTTCCTGACATACTTAAATACAGGATATCTTAAAAGTGCTGGCTACTCATAAAATGTATCCTGAATTTATGCGAAAAAGTAGTTGGATGGGTAAAACGTGAGCTCTGAAGCACTGCTGGATATATACAGTTGAACAGATTCGGTCCTTTCATCACGTACAAATTTTTAAAAAGCATTATAATATTATGCATATGAGATGAATATTGAGCATTAAAAACTACAATGACCAACCCAAAATTTGCGTTTTGGAGATTTTTTTTTTTTTTAACTTCCTAAAATTCAGACGTTTTGGGGCCAAAATTGATTAATTTTGGCTGAAAATGTTTGGAAAATATGTTTGCAAAAAAATCTTCAGCTCTTTTTCAGATTTTGTCAAATTTTAGTGAGATTTTAGGGTAATTTTAGCCTTAAAAAAAACGCCTGCCCAACCGACCCTACCTGATCAATAATACTGCATGTCATCGACAATTAATTATAAGAATATTGTATCCTGTACTTTGGTCATTTAAATTCAGAAAGGCACAAAGACCATTGCCTCTGTTGCCCTTGGAATTTAATAGCTCATGGAGGCTACCAAGGCCATTGCCTCTATTGCTCTTTGGACTTCAATAGCACTGGGAGGCCACCAAGGCAATTGTTTCTGTTGCCCTTGGACTTAAATAGCTCGTGGAGGCTACCAAGGCCATTGCCTCTATTGCTCTTTGGACTTTAATAGTACCAGGAGGCTACCAAGGCCATTGCATCTGTTGCCCATTGGAATTTAATAGCTCATGGAGGCTACCAAGGCCATTGCCTCTATTGCTCTTTGAACTTCAATAGCACTGGGAGGCCACCAAGGCAATTGTATCTGTTGCCCTTGGACTTAAATAGCTCATGGAGGCTACCAAGGCCATTGCCTCTATTGCTCTTTGGACTTTAATAGTACCAGGAGGCCACAAAGGCCATTGCATCTGTTGCCCTTGGACTTTAATAGCCCAAGAAGGCCACCAAGGCATTGTTTATACAACAACACTATTTTTTCCAGGGATATGCAACCATCCCTGGTTTTTTTTTAAAACAAGAAACCATGTTTATCACTGGAATTCTTGGTTCCTTGATCAACATAGCAGCTTTTTGGATCAAGAAATCAGGTTTTTTAATCAAGATATCAGGCTCTTCACCAAGGAAACCAGTCTTCTCTTTTATTGGACAAAATATGTGCATTAGGAGTGAGTGGTTTTGCCATCTCTGTTTTATATTCCAGTAAATCATCATCACTAGGATCCACAACATGCTCATCTAATCAAGGCACAGTTCTTTCACCCCAATAAATTTGTATATTCATTGAATGACCTATGAAAATTTGGGTACAAAAACTACTGCCCGCAACTTGAGGTCAAATTTTGCACTATGATTGTTTAATTGAGGTTATTGAACTATGCCATTGGGATGAGGCCATTGTGGTGCTCCACACCACCTGTATAGATATTAAATCCAAAAATGTGACAGCACCCCCTGACTTCCATGAGGGGCTCTGTCCCTGCTGGGAGTCAACCCCAGACCACACCACTGCATAACCACTATTTGTTGCCTTCGGACCACCACCACCACCCCCACCGCAAGAAATCTTGGCTATGGACCTACGTGTACTTGTAGGTGTTGCGGTATGTGCTCAATCACTGTGCATAATACATGGAATACTGAATGGCTAACTGAGTGAGTAGTAGCCAGTGGCAAATCACAGCAACTCAAAAAGTCCTTAACATTTTGAATGGGCACTACAGGAGTCAATGACTACCAATTACAAGAGAATAGTTTACCAAATGCAAACACCCAATGCATTTGCAATTCATGTTGCATAAAAGGAACATTGACTAAGTGTTGACCAAATGGTTACTCTCCTGACTTGACAATTATGCCTGGAAGGTTTGTTGCAAGGTTGATTTCAAGTGTCTTTATAGAGATTGGTAGCCCTATAATTCTGGTTTTAATACCCTGCCCACCCTGTGTTGTGCGCAGAGTATACCAGAATTATTCCCAGAGATGCCAGTGACTTGCCAAAAATAAAATCTGGATGAGGGCCCCGGGGGGGTACTCAAGTTTGGTTTTGGTAGGGACGTGCCGCTGAGATTTTGGAAGTAGACCCATAAATATACCAATTTTTCAAGAAATTTGGACCCATTGATATACCAAAAGTCAACATTTTCGGCCGAATTTACAATTTTTAAAAATTTTGAAAATTTTGGCTAGATTAAGGAAAAATTGGGCTGTTTTCCTAAAAAATTGAGAAAATTTTGAAAAAGGACCCATTCATATACCAAAATAGGCTTTAAAAAAGGGGTCATTGATATCCCAGAAGGCTGAAAATGCTACCCATGTTTGCGGCCCGTCCCCGTATGGTCATTTGTACTGAGTACCCCCCCCCTCGGGATGAGGGCATGGCTGAAAATACTGGTTTACCTACATCTAGGCCCCGGTCCTCACACTGCGTGTGATGAAATGTTGTTACACATATTTGGGAAATTTGCTTAGTTTGGGCAGTCTTTGACAAAGACTAAGTACAAGCTGCGAGGCGCGAAGCGGCTCGCGGCCTGTGTCCACTATGGTTTTCCGAGAGTGTGTGGTTCCCAGTAGTTTCTCTCACTATGGATAATATAGGTACACGGTCAGTAACACAGACTAAGTTTAGGGGACTAGTTGCACACTTTTTGTCATTTTCGTATATCTTTGAAATATCATTCACATTTTAGTGAAAAAGGAGGTATTACTGAAGGGCTGCAAATTTCTTTGAATACCTACAAATACATGTCCGAGGATTGGCTTTAAAATCTGGCCAAAATGGGGGTTCTCAACTGGCAGCCCTTGCGCCAAATTTGGCCCTCCAACCACTGATATTTGGCCCTTGTAAATGTAAAGGAAAACATAGGAAATGGGGTGAAGTGTGTTTGGCCCCCTTATGGCCCTCAAGCAAATGAAGTTGAAGACCCCTGGCCTAGAAGATGATTGTCAAGCAAGATAGTGTAATACATGTAGTACTGCAAAAGTGACAATTTTTGTGCATATAATTTTTTGCAGTTTGCCCATTTTGAAATTTTTCGCTTGCCGTTTTTCAATCTTGCGATTTTGAGTTTTCATACATAGACCAATATAGGCCTACATAAAAATACACATTTGGGTGTTTTTGTTTTTGCGGTAGCAGCACTGAAAGCTAAAAGTCGGAAAAATTAAATGTTCCGCAGAAATGTCCACTTTTATCTAGTCATGAAAACATGTCAAACGGATGACTTTGCAAACTTTTCCTCATCTGAACTTTTACCTGTTACGTCACTCCATATAAAATAGGCCTACGTGCAAGCTTTTTGTCTGGTTACATAGGCATACATGTACATATGTATGTATGTATTTGTTTTAAAACTTTCCATGACCTCAGTGAAAAAGTTGTAACATGTTAGAAATATGCAGGGTTATTCATCCAGTACAAAGGTAAAACTTGTTACATGTTGGGTTATTGTTGCCAATATTGACACCCTTATTCAGCGGTTTATTTGTGTATAAACAGTGACTAAATACAGGTGAATTCTAGACATTTATACTGAAATATCAACTCATTATTTGGTTAGGCAGGCAGGACAACCACCTTTTGGCGGGGGAGGCACTCAAGTTTCAAAGTGTACACATGCGTGACCAGAGATTTTTAAACATGCCCTAAACAGGATTTGTCCTTTTGAGCAAAATACACCCCCACAGGACATTTTTTTTAAATAAATGATATTTTTTCCTGTATTACTTGGGGGATGCAAAAAACACCCAAAATTCTTTGCAGATTTTGCGTTCCAATATCTGTGCTTTAGGTTAGGTTATAGTCAGGGGAGGGGTGAGTGGGGAGATGACCCTCCCCAAATCCACCATAATTGGTCCAAGATCACCCATAATTTCCCACAAAACCCTCCTGAGAATCCACTCAATTTAATTTTATAACATGACACCCCAAATAGGTCCCTTGCCCCTCCCCAAAATACAGTGGCGGCACCAGGAATTTTGTTCGGGGGAGGGGGCTTGAGGGGCCAAGTGAATTTTTTGGGGGGGATCAACATAATTTTGTTCAAAATTGATTTTGGGGTTTTTTTTTATTAAAAGTGGAGGGGAAAACTGGGGGACAAGAAAAATATGCACCCTCCCACTATACCCCACCCCCCTTTTCTTTTGCCCGCCACTGCCAAAATAAATACTTTTGCTTTGTGAAGGTTCACAGGGTCTATAGGTTTATAACCACCACTTATCAGGTTATATATTGTGTTTGGCCCATGTATGTATTATAATTGCTCATGACCGGGATAGTAATCTGAAGAATTTGATCCAAATTGATAAAGATGGATCACGATGGGAGCAATAATTGACAGATGCTGAGTACACCATCCAGTAGATACATTTTGAAAGAAGAAAATGTTCACAGATAGTACCTGTGTTCATGCAGACGGTCAGAGAATTCTTGAGGGTCGGCGTGCTCAAGAATCACGACAATTCCCCTAGTCAATCCCCGAGTGTGTGTCCACACAACTCAATTGAAGCCAGGCTGTAATCCTTGAGTTTTGCCATGCCTGACGGTCAAGTCTGGAATTACATTCAGAAGCTTGTACTGTGACCCATCTAGTGGCATGCCAAATTGAGCTGTATTAATTAGGCCAAGTAAATATAAAAACATGTTTCTCGTCCGGGTTTTTTAAAAATTAGGAGAATGAGGGCTTTTTATTTTCTATTTTTTATTGAAAACGGCGCCAAATACCTGTATTTGGCACCATATTTCGGGTATTCGATTGATATCTGAGAAAAAGGAGGAGGCCCTTTTTATTTTATTGTTGTGAGAGGTAGACCCCTCTAGTGATCACAAAAGTCTTCTTAAATGATGTATTATGCATTTACAAAGCCGTAAAATAAGTTTCAACTTCTGAAACATCTTTTTCAACAAGTTATAACTGAAAGTTTACAAAATAAAAAGAAATTTGAAAAATCTTCAAAAAATGAGGAGGGCGTGGACGAGAAACATGTATTTTTTTTTGCTCGGCCTTATAGTTTAAAAGCCAACATCATCTATAGGTTAAGTTCGGCCACAAGTTCAGCACTTAAAAATTGCTAAATTAATTGTTCGTTCTAAATTTCTTGGGGATAAATTTAAGGGGGAAAACATAGGGATTGGAATCCTGAAGACAGTTCACACGGTGGATATTTGCTTGAGAACCGTGTTGCTTAAGCAAAAAACCCTCCATATGAACGTGCCTATTAAACAGGAAGATGAAAACTTTATAAACTTGGGAGTTTCAGACAGGTGTTTGCTAGGATCTACAACATGCTCATCTATCAGGGGCACAGTTCTTTCCAATATACATTTGTACATTCATTGAATGACCTTTGAAAATTTGGGTATAAAACTCATACTCTGCAACTTGAGGTCAAATTTTGCACTACGATTGTTTTATTGAGGTTATTGAACTATGCCATTGGGATGAGACTATTCTGGTCCATAGTGTTGTACACAAAACATCTAAACTTCAGACTCATCTTCAGTGATGACTTGATATGACTTGATTCATCCTTGTTCAAAGCACCAAACTTAACACTATGGACCACAATGGCCTCATTCCAATGGCATAGTTCAATAACTTCAATTAAACAATCATACATGTAGTGCAAAATTTGATCTCAAGTTGAAGAAAACATCTAAACTTCAGACTCATCTTCAGTGATGACTTGATATGACTTGATTCATCCTTGTTCAAAGCACCAAACTTAACACTATGGACCACAATGGCCTCATTCCAATGGCATAGTTCAATAACTTCAATTAAACAATCATACATGTAGTGCAAAATTTGATCTCAAGTTGAAGAGAATGAGTTTTTGATCCAAATTTCCAAAGGTCATTCAATGAATGTACAAATGTATTGGGGTTAAAGAACCATGCCCCTGATAGATGAGCATGTTGTGGATCCTAGTGTAAACATCTTGAGTAATTTACTCCAGGCAAATGACTTCATGTTTTGTCATGTGAGGAGCTTATAGTTTGCAAGTCTACCCCCCCCCCCCTTGTCAGTACACTACTGGTCCCTCATTGTGCCATTCTCATTTCCCCCTCCTCTGCTATCCAGTGGTGCTATCCCTCCACCCCACCCCTGGTCTGGTATGGCTTGCTATCCCTGGTCTTGTCCTCCGCACCCAAGGGGTCCGTGGTTCAAAACTTCTGAAGAAAGCAACTTTTCTTTTCATTTTTTTTCTTCCTTCCCCTCCACCAAAAAACACAAAGGGCTTTACAGTTCACTTTGTTTTCTATAATACTAAGACCTGCAAACAGACCTATTACAAAGATCATCATAAGTGTAAAATTGTACAACTCTGCAAAATAATCTTTAAATAGCACTCTCCAATGAAAATACTTTTCAAGTGAATATATTTTCACTGATTTTTGATTTATTTCATTCAGGTTTTATTTTGATAACCTACATAGAGTGATTTTCATGACTAAATTGATTGGGGTCAAACTACAGACTGTAAGGTCATGACCTTATCCAGCCTTCCATGCCACTGCTAGGGTGGTTTTCTCAGCACCTCCAGACATTTAATGTCAGGAGCTAATGCATTGCTTCCATTTCAATGTGTTCTATAATGATTTGCCATCCAGATCAACAAGGACCAATAGTGAAAAGGTACCTCAATGCACATGAATGAATAGTCTACTGTAGTAGACCATTTAAATTATCATCCCTCTAATGCATCTGACCATGGAAAATCCACCAATCCTGTTCTGATCCAACAGCTAGCTATCCATGTGAAGAAGGGGGGCAGGGCAGTCACTGGGGATGTGTTGTGTTTTTTGCATGGAATGGTATGAATTGTTTAAAAAAGAAATGCAAAGCAGTCTACTCAATGAACAGAGCACATCTAGATCTGGCAAATTAGGTTTATTTCATGACTATCGACCCATATTTAGCCAATTCCCTCAATTCTCAACTTTAAGGGATGTAGCTATAGGAACAAAGACCAAACAAACATATTCTTGTTTACGCCGTAATATTGTAGTATTTCAACCATTTTACAACTTCAGCTGTGTAACTTGCAAAAATTCCCGCTAAAAAGTGGTTCTTTTAATTTTTTTAAATACATTAAAAATCGCATTGGACTTTTCGTACTGATTATACTATAATGATTACCTGCCTATAATGTTCTGATCACACTATAGACTGGGATTATATGTGACCCCATTGCCAGGCAATTTGTTCCTATTGTTCCTTGTCTGGAAAAATTCAGGGACCGTGCTTTTAAATAACCCGCCAGAACACAATAAGGCCATTGACCTGTGTAGTGGTCATACGTTGTTCATTCGACCATAAACGATTTCTAGTCCCTCAGCAACTCATTAAAAATGCGTTGCATCAGGTCAGGGATTCTATTATAATAATTCTAATCCTTTCTTTGAGGTGAATAGATAAAAGAGAGTTCTTGAAAAACAGGTGTGATGTTGTAGATAATATATTATCATCAAAGTTGCTGGCATATAGGACATTTCGTGGAAGTGGCGCTTATTATATATTTCTTGTAAACACAATCTAATGTGGTACTCGCTACATGGAGAAGGTCGGTCTGCAAATGTCCAGTGCATGAAGCTATATAGAGATATTATAGCTTCATGTTCAGTGTAAATCAATTAAAATACTATAGCTGGATATAAAAAAATTGTGATGCATTCCTTCTTGTTATGGACGATATTAATTTTGATATTATTGTGACAAAATCCATTCCCTTCTCAATTGATTAGGCTCCAGTCGTAGGCTTTCTTTTCTAAAAATAAATCATAGGGCCTAAAGGCAATTAAATATGGGCTAAACCCATATTCGGTATGCGGAAAGTTTTCATAGTCATCTATTACCTATACCAGGGGTCCGCAAATAGCGTGGCGTCCCGAGTGGCGCGAGGCGCCGTTTAGATTTAAAATAAATAAATAAATAAATAAATAAATAAATACATAAATAAATTCCCATGTTCTCCGTGTAAAGACAGGCTAAAATAGTGCAAAATATTGCACCAAATGGCGCTATTTGCACCTCAACTTAAAAAAAACCGATAACTTCACAGGGGGCACCCTCTGACTCCCCGGCCGTGCTAAAGCACCATGAAAGCTGCTTCGCAGCCATTGAGTGGCGCTTTTCAGTCTTTTTTTATTTCATGTGGCGCTTCAACAAACCTATTTGAGGAAGCCTGACCTATACCAGTTTTCACCCGATGTGGCAGTGACGTCAACGCGCGTTGAAGCAGCTGTTTCGCTCACGCATCTATCGCGGCGTCTTTAAGCGCGTCTTGAGTGTACACCAGCGCTTTGATCGAACGCTAGGGAGTGTAATGAAATTCATACAGTGCTGATGTCACTGCCATATCAGTAGCCTGAATCCTTCTGGCCTCTAATGACGGCGTCTTTTATTTACCCACAATCCGTCACGTTGCCTTATTCACCAACAGCACAACCCGATGACCGTGCGTAGTTGTTGAAAAACTGAAGGATCCAGTCTACCACATCAGGGTGAAAATGGTATAGCTTATCGCAAACCAGCCAAATTTGTATATGTTTGAATAGCTATAGAATACCCGTGAATATAGTGTCAGAAACTCTCACACATCTTGGGATAACCTTGTCATTAATGTGAGACCGAAAGCAACGCCATTTTGGGGATATATTTGAACATTGCGAGGGAAAACATTGCGGTAAAAGTAAGTTAATCATGAAAATCGTTTAATTCTAATAATATCAACCAGTAACGGACACTTAGCCAAGACTATGTGAGAAGTTTGGGGTATGTAAAGCATTTTCTTGTTATAAAAAACAAGGAAAAAGCAGTCCAAAATTAAACAACTCGATATTTTAAAAAGTACATTTTGAGAAAGCCTCACGCTGGTTCTTTTAATTCTAGTTCAAAATCTGTTCATCACCTGCAGTCCGATTTGGTATCTATGGTTTCATAAAAGTATTGGGAACTCTTTTGGATGGTATTTTGGTTTAAAAAACGATACTGTTAAAAATATCGGTATTTATGCCAGCGACATTTCTATTATGTAAAATGCATTGAAAATTGTCGGCTAAAAAGTGCATAAATTAAAATCGCGAACAGTAATAGCAACAACAACTATCTACATTCCAAGCGGAAACGCTTTTCAAAAACATACCACCTTTTTCGGGCAATCGCTGAAACCGAAATATGAAATTCTAGGCCATCTGTAAAAAAGTGCGTGAGCAGAAATGACCATGAACTTGGGTCACCGAAATAAGTGTTTATATTGGTGTCAGGCCTTTCATAGTGATACAACAATTAGCCCCCAATAATGGCTTTCATTTGAACCGTTATTTGTTAAACTGCGATTTTTACTTTTTGAGAAATCAATGAATGTATCAAAAAACTTTCCGAAAGTCGATTTAAAATGGCCTAACCCGTTAAATCAAATGGACCCTTGACAAATTAATAGGGGTGTCATTTGATGTCATGAGATGATGCACCATGTTGCAAAGGATTCTGGGAAGGCCCCAAGGGTAAGATATCTCCTCTGACAGGCATGTAACTTCAAGCCTAAAATCATAAACTTTTGCCGTTTAAAATACTCATCAAAATTCAACACAAGTGTCCAGAATTTCAAGGAACATTCCGGTCGACCCTCAATTGTTTCAAGCTAATAAAACCCTAAGCCTAATACTAACCTAACCCTAATCTTAAACCCTAACCTTAATCCTAACCCTAATTTTGTGTAAATTAGATTACTAGAGTGTATGGAGTCTCTTACAACAGTCTTAATCATGTCTACAGGTGTTCACATGAGTTTTGCTTTAAAACCAGAAGTATGTCACTCCTAATATCCATACTTGACCCTAACCTTGACCTTAACTACAAGCCAAAACAAGACTGGAAACATTCCTGACAAATAATATCAATTATTATTTATTAAATTACAAGACATTAAAAATCATTCTGTCTAGAGTACTAGTATTGGTTTGGGAAATTTTTTTTTTAATAACAAATTTTAATGAGAATATTTAAGGTAATTGACCTTAAAATTAAGTTAATTTCAAGCAACATGAGATACTAGTGTCAACATATTTTTGAGCTTTTACATTCCAAGTAGTCTTTGTCAAAGACTACTTGCGATTGAGGGGGACTAACCCCATTCGCAAACTGCTATGGCCCTCTAATAGCGAGGAAAGTGAGCGCTACTCGTGATTGAGGGCGGACTTACCTCGTTCGCAAACCACAAAGCCCCTCAAATAAGCGAGCAGCGGGCGTCAAGAGTGTGTGCTTCCCAGTAGTTTCTCTCCCTATGGGTAATATAGTTAACTTACACGGTTTGTAGCACAGACTACATTCCAAGCCACTGTTAAATTTTAGCCAAAAAAAAATCAGGAAAAATCCTGAAAAATCACACCCCTGATATAAGGAAGGCTAGCATATAAACTTGAAAACACATGAAACCATTCAAAATTGGTAAATACATGAAAAATGAATTGCACAAAAAAATGTCCACTTTAAACTTCAAGTGTTACTTACAAAATGTATTGAATATTCCAGTTGAAATGCATACACCCCCTACGGAAGACATGACCTTAATCTTCCAAACAGAGAATGTAGAATTCAAATGGAATCACCCTAAAATAAGGAAACCCCATTTGAAATTCACGCTCCCTGTGCAGGAGATTAAGGTCATATCTTCCATAGGGGGTGTATGGATTTCAACTGGAATAGCCCATTTGGCATATTATATTCCTACCTGAAACACCGCAAGACGCTACTTCTTGTTGTCTTGTTGGTATGATAGACCTTCTATAGATGACATGAGGATGACCTTCTCCTTTATATCCAGGATAATCATGGAGAGGTTCTACAAAGTACTCTGTGCTATTGGTTCTTATCAGGCCATGCTGCAAACAAATAAAAATAATAATAATGCATGGTTATAACTCATACCACCAGGTTCCCCTAGCATTTAGTTTGATGTTTTAAAGTTTTGATCATGGTCAGGCCCGTACGCAGGGGGGGGGGGTGTGACCGCACCTCCCCAAATTTGCAAAAGTATACAAAAAGTCCCAAAATATCATAATTTGCGAGTGTAGCAAGCAAAAAAATCAGGTTTTTTACGCTTTTTTGGTCAAAAAAGGTCCAAATTAGGGGAAGAAAGTCCACTTTTCACAAAATCGACCCCCCCCCCTTGGGAAAAAAGTCCACTTTTTCAAAATCAGCACCCCCCCAAAAAAAATCCTGCGTACGACCCTGATCATGGTAATAACTCATGCCACTATGTCCCCCCAGTGTTCCCCTAGCATTGCATAATGAGTAATCATGTCAAATACTTTGCTATTTGTTTGTTTGTATGATTAATTGTTTGTTTAAATGGTCACTCCATGTGGAGACACACTTGGGTCCTGTTGGGACCAGGCTCAAACAAAATGCTCCAACCAGGCTAATATTAAAAGTTGAATTTACTTTAAAAATGTGTGCAAAATACATTCATTATTTCATTTATTTGTAACAAAAAGCTGTGTGGTGAGGGAAACCCCCATTTCAATAATTTCTAACATCTTGCTTGTCTTACATACTTAGTAGGTCATAAGTGTAGGCCTATGTGTACCCTGTATTTCATGAGTGCATTTTCACCCCCCCCCCCTTTACACAAACTGTGACGCGGAGTTTAGTGAGGTGGAATATCTTGGATCATCATAGGCAGTGTTTACTCTCTCTGAAATTGGGTGCGCCAAATGAAACATTTTTTCCCAAATTGGCCCAATTTTGTTTCAGTAATTCCCCAAATTGATTAATTGTAATACAGTATTGCAAATTTGTTTGCGCCAAAAATAATTTTCACTGGGCCAAAATTGAGACATACGGCCTCTGTGTAAACACTGATCATAGGTGTAAAAAAGTTAAGTTTAAGTTAAAGTAGGTATAAGAGTACAGAACAGAGAACAGAGCCTGTAGGCCTATACGATAATGCAAGCAGAGATAATGCAAGCAATTATCTGAAGGAGCAAGCTTTCAAATGATGAAGTGATTTGTCCATTGCCAATTGATGACATCTACATACAACACACCTTGTATTATGAAGTAAGCAGCTGTCATCCCAGAAAAGATATTTAACACGTTCCACAATACATTTCTCCCATTTCAAATTTCTGCACTGATTTGCTATCCAGTGCAACATGGGTTGATAGTGACAAAATATACCTCAATGAACAGAGCACATCCAGAGGTTATAAATTGTGCATAATTTTCTTGACTATTGATCCATGTTTAGCCAGTCTACATACATGTATTCTCAAAATGAAAACAAAGGGAACTTATATAAAGTAATGGATCAAATGTCAGGGCTGTATCATGTTGCAAAGGATTCTGGGATGGGTAATATAATCTTCTCTGAACTGTCATCCTATGAAATAAGATGCCACATGTGTGATGAAAGAGTCTGCAGTCATGTATGACTGCAAACTTTTTTTTAGCTACTTAATTTTTTTGTGGACTTGAGCCTGAACTAGCTGAGCAACTTCAGAACATCTAGCCTTCTAGAGGTGGTTGACCTGAACTCATCAGTCTCATCCCCCACTTTATACTGTCAAAATTTTGATTTTGGCATCAGAAAAAAAAGCTCATTTATGTGCTTGTTTTTCATAACCCCTGTACAATTTTAGGTCTATATTCCTTTAGGCCAAAAGAATTTGTAGTATTATGACACAAGTTGATGTGTGCGTTTATTTTGTGGTGCGCATGTGTCAAAGAAATTGGCTATTAATTTTCCCTAAAAAAAAATGGGGTCAACAATTAACAATTTTAGTCGGCAGACAATATTTCGGTCTGTCTGCAGGACGACTTGGAAATTTTTCCTGCCACCCTTGGCTCAGTGGTCCCAATACACCCTTGTAGTGAATTAGATTATGTCACCAATATATTGGAAAAATACCATAGAAAAATTGTCCAAAATTGAATCAATGCTCTATGCATAAATTTATAAAATGGCTCATCATCGATGCGCAAAAAATTCAGCGCACCAAATTAACAATTTGATTACAGTAAACTTTTCAGATGTGATAATGTATTGGTATGCCCTTTGCATATTCTGATTATGTGAAGAATTTGTTGACAGTTGTCACACTAGGATCCACATCATGCTCATCTAAATCAGGGCACAGTTCTTTAACCCCAATACATTTGTATATTCATTGAATGACCTCTAAATATTTGGGAACAAAAACTCATACCCTGCAACTTGAAGTCAAATTTTGCAGTATGATTGTTTAATTGAGGTTATTGAACTATGCCATTGGGATGAGGCCATTGTGGTCCATAGTGTCACTGACCAGAGTCACCAGACTAAATGTCCAGTCATAATATATCATGACCAGGGTCCTATCATCTGTGGTCCTATATTTTTTGCACAGGGAATAATAGCAAATTGCACAGATTGCGTAGGGGAGAGGGGATAAACACATTTTTGACACATATTGCATTGAAAATGGTCAATTTTGCAAGTATTGCATGGAAAAACCGAGCACTGCACAGTAAAATTTTGTGACGATTCCTTGATTAAGCATGGTGCTAGTGTGTACAAATCAATAGGGCTTCCAATGGAGCAATCTGCAATTTTTGAATTTGCAACTTCCTTGGCATCAGTGGTGATAAGATGGGGATGGCAAAGAGTAAAATGTCCTTAAAATGACTAAAAATTTTGCAAAAAATTGACAAATGGGAACGAAAATTTGGCTTTGCCCCGTCATACCAAAATCGTTGCTACGCCACGGATTGGCATTATGGATCAATGAATGAGGTCTTAAATCCGAGCTAAAAGATGCAACTATAATTATGACATGTCTGTCTTTGATTAGGATATAGGCTACAAGGGTGAAAATAACTGGTATCTTGTGGTCTGTATTTCCACATTTGCCATGAAAATAAGTGAATGGAGTGGCAAAAATTTAAATTGCAAGGACCATCAAATTGTGTGGGGAAATAGGCCAATTTTGTGTCTGCAGCAAAAATCATTTGACCCTGATCATGGACGTTTACATCTGCTGAAATGGAGCAGAAAAACATCTTCAATCATCTGATGTCTCTACAGCATTCTTAACATCTTTTAAACAGAGGTCAAATATCTTACATTTTAAGGGACCGGTCAATTTGTAATTGTATGCACTAAATGAAGCTATCAGAATCTGGGAGTCTGAAAACTATACCAAATTTGACAAAAAAGAAGAGACCCAAAAATATATATAACTTTTCAATTATATCTGTTCAAAATTACAGTAAATTTGGCCAGTTATGGAAAATTTTGCTGCCGAATTTGCTCTTTTTCCTGATATTTGGAGGAAATTTTGAAAAAACACCATGTATCTACACCAGTTCTCTTAAAATTCTGACCCAAAGTTATACCAAAAAGCCTGAAAATGCACCTATTTTGCCTCACATCCCTATCCCTGTCCACACTTTTCATTATCAGTCCTCCCCTCCCCAACCTGCAGGATAGCAACTTATATGCAATATTCTTACAAAATTCAACACAGGCTCTAGCGCTCTGTCTCTGGCCTCTCACTCAGAGAATTGAAATATTATTCATATAAAACTAGAAAGCTGATCCTGGTATAAAGTCTAGAGGGCTAGTGTACCTCAGGCTATAGCATCAGTTGTTTGTTAATAACAATGTTGGCTTCAAGTTGTGATCTGTTTTGCTTTGGGTTGATCCCATCAGAGAAGATATCTAACACTTCCCACAATGCATTTCTTCCATTTCAATTTTCTGTACTGATTTGCTATCTAGGCCTATTTAGTGCAATATGGGTCGATAGTGACCTCAATGAACAGAGCACAGCCAGATCTTTACCAGATATGTTCAGGACTATCAAAATCAACCCATGTTTTAGCATGCAGTCCATTCTCAACATTGAAACAAAGTGAACCTGTACTAAAGAGTAAGAATGTCCTTTGTTGCAAAGGATTGTGGGAAGGGCAAGACATCTTCTCTGTAATCCCATGGATCAATAAGGAATTCCCTCTGAGGTCAAGTATGATGTCTCTACTCTGTGTTTGATGGTTTTATTGGGGGAATACAGTACTATGACTACACTGACTGGAGCACCCAAGCACAGACCCTACCCTAGCTTGTGTATACATACATTTTTATATGTCCTGAAATCAATGAAAATATGGTGAATTTGCAATTTGTCCCCATGTGGTGGCCATCCACCACGAATCGGCTGCAGAATAATGTCCGCACTTGGCAGAGTTTATTTTGAGATGTGGTCTAATGGTCTTCACCAAAAACAACAGAAAACAAAGGATTTCAACTCTTTTACTGATTTTTACTACCTTGCAAACAAGCAACAAGGACATGTATTAAAAGCTTATTTTCAGAAAAATGTTACCTATCCAATATTATATCTCAAAAAATGAAAAATGCTGACATGGACAGTCACATACATGTATAGGCCTACACATATTCCGGGATACATATACTGTAAGTGTATTAGGCTATTAAAGAAAAAAATGTTTCTATTGTGATTGCCCTTTTCTAAAATCTGAAAAAAATATGGTCTTTTATTTATTTATTTTTTTTCATTATTTGAATTTTCATATAGGCCTAGGCTATGGTATCAAATTTGCAAAACATTTTGCTTGTTTGTAATTCGTACCACACAACTCTAGTAAAATAACACGTGGAAAGTAAATTACTTAATGAAAATTTATTTATTGTCCATCTAAACCATACATTCCAATAAATGTATCTTCATCAAGATTTCTCAAGAGTTGCCAAATATTCAGCCCAAATCGCAGATCATCATCGAAAAATTTTCTCTTACCCATTGAGTAAGGCCAAGGAAAGTCGATTTTGAGTTTCCCGTCACCCGCCCTCACTTCATTTTCTGACCCTCACTTGAATTCATTATTGTGATTTTCCAAAAAATACCGATAAAAACTGGTTATATTTGCAAAAAAAATTATGAATATCCCTTTTATTTTTTGTGGAAAATCAAAATCAAAACATGCATTTTGCTGTCAACCTTGCAGACTCTTTTTCATATACTTTTGAATCTCATTTGGGCTATTAAACAGCCATCTCCAAGTGAGTGAGCGGCAAATAACAACACATTTTACATGCGTGTTGGTCATATAATGAAAGGCAGAAAAATAATGAATAATGAATAATGAAAAAGTTACCTCCCTTGTTTTCAGAAATTATGTGACGGGAAACTCAAAATTGACTGTTAGGGGCCTAAACTATGAAGTATGATTGAGACAGGTTATTAGCAGGGCCAATGTTAATGAGTGTTGAACTTGGCGCTATGATATAAATGTAACCGATTGATTGATTGATTGATTGATTGATTGTCATATAGTCACCAATTTTTTTCCATATTCATTGGTTTGTATGTGGTAAAAACCGGTTAGAGTCTTCAAATGTCACCCAATTGGGCTACTAAATCGCAGGACTGGCAACCCTGGATTTCTCCTTCACACTGATATCAGAAATAATGACTATTGATCCCATTTCTTCTAAAAGGTTTTAAGAGTGATTGAGATAATCAGCAATAAAACGCCTCTTTGTTTCCACTTCATTGACTAAATACCAAAGTCTGCAAATAGAGTTACCTTCAGAAATGTCTGGCCTTTTAAGTTTATCAATATCAAGGTATTTCCATACTTTGCCATCATAACAATTCATCAGGATGAAAAACTCCATCAGAATCACTACATGTAGGATCCACAACATGCTCATCTATCAGGGGCACAGTTCTTTAACCCCAATACATTTGTACATTCATTGAATGACCTTTGAAAATTTGGGTACAAAAACTCATACTCTGCAATTTGAGGTCAAATTTTATACTCTGAGTGTTTAATTGGGGTTATTGAACTATGCCATTAGGATGAGGCCATTCCCATGGTCCATAGTGAATGTAATTTGTTTCCCATGCCCTCAGTCAAATACTTTCACTACAATCTGAATACTATTTTGAAAAACACAGAAGCTGACATTAAAATGTTTGATAATTACCTTCTCAAAAATGTTCAAATGTATAAAAAGGAAAATCAAAACAACACATAATGTATCACATAAATTCAACCCAAATATCTCCCTCATGTCAACCAATTTTTTGTACCTAGTCTTAAAATATGCCAATTGTCATAAAAATAACCTATACCAAATTTAAATTCATTCGATGTCGTCTTCTGGGTCCACCGTGAGCCTAAACTTTGGGCGTGATATCCTGCACTCTGCAGCACAATAGCCACAAGGCAGCTATTCTAATACACAGATTTTCGGTACAAAATAATGGCTGCCATGCGCTTTACTTCAGGATTTGAGTATTTGGGGGGAATGTTGGGTCCTTTTTCAGTCCCAATTCATATTATTAGGATGTGACACCTGTTGGGACATGACAGTGTTACAAACATTTAATAGCTGCTCTATGTATCAACATTTTAAATCAGACATTGCTGCCATTTAATATATATCTAGACTTAAGATTAGGTAAAGCCGGTGTGTGGGCAATGTATTAGAATTTGCTAGTTCATATAATGCAAAATTTCTGTTAGTTGTCATATAATGTACGCTTACGCAGCTCAGGGTTGGGCATGCATCTTTTACCTGTACTGCTCGACAACCTAAAGATCGTTAAGATCCAACTTGAAAGTGGATCTCACAAGAGATGACAAGATTGTTGAACTGTGTATGATGTTTCTGAGTGATCAGCAAACCATCAAACCTGCCATTAAATTAAACAGCAATCAGGAGCACATCATAAGGTAAGATGGATGGCCAAATTGTTGTACTCCATCAAGATCTCTGCACAGGATCACATTCTAGAGCTTCCACAAGACACAGGGACAACAAAACATCAAGTGCCCAAGCTAAGAGACTTTCTCATACAGCTCAAGTTGAATTAAGTTGTAGTGTTGTTGCTGACCAGAGAATGACCTTACCTGTACAAGCACCTATTGGCATATGAACAGGTAAATGCTGCAGTTTCTCAGAACACAGTCTGAAGCAACATCTCTGGGACCTAACTGAAGAGATGCATGGTCTCATTTACACTCTTCAGTAAAAGAGTGGCGACAGAGGAGAATTAAGCAAGCACTGCCTATAGTAAATTTCATGCAGTTAAACCTTGGGAAGAAATGGTTGCACCATGCCACCATGTAACATAATTATTTTGGTACTGGCTTTGGAAAGCCAAAGTTCCCTGAAAATATTGATCCATCAACAGTCATGGCTGATTAGCAAAAAGGGACATTTTTTATTAAAATGCTAAAAGATAGATGATAAGAGTTCCTTGCAGAGAATGTAGAAAACTCAAAACTGACTACACTCTGCTGCTTCAGTCCTCATCATTAGTCAATGTTGGACTTTTGGTGTCATTATTGTAATCAATGCTTCTGTTGCAGTACGACGGCAACTTCGTGACCTCTTTTGTTCGACAGAAAATTTATACGGGTTGGTGAACACGAGTTACGTAACGCAATGTTGAAATTTTAGCAGGCAAACACGTTTTATCAAAATAGCTCCAGAAATGGAAGACACGGGTCGTATATTGCTCCATTTATGTACCCTAACCACAGATAAGATATCAAACATTGTGTAAAGCAACAAATAACTTGTAAAAGTTGAATTAAATGGACAATAAAGAAGCTTGAACATGTCCAAAGTAGCTCGGAAAATGAGAAAAATTGCATGTCACGAACACAAAAATGTTCATATCATCAAGCAAGAAAAAGCGCCGGAATCAAAAATGGGTGTCATGTTATAGAATAACTAAAGTGAGCTTGCCTGAAAATTTCATCAATTTTGGTTGGGGTATATTCCGAGTCGTATATTGAACATGTTGAAATGTTTATCTTTGTGCGTGACTACTGTCACGCGATATATTGTACATGTAAGGCCGATGTTTTTCCTGCAAAGAAACTTGCATTGTCAATATTGTTCATTGTTGGTTATTTACCTTGAAAATAATACTCCCAACGTTTAAACAATTTTAAAGTCAGCATAAAGGTTTGTGTTACATTATTTGGACGGTGTTAATTCATTTCAGAAATAGGCCTAGAATATACGAGTGAGCCATGAGTGGGAATAACATTGCTATTATATTACCGTATCTATCAAATCGCTGGTATGGCTTGGTGGTAAATACCGGGGGTAAATTAAATATTTGGAAGTTCGATCTTGGTTCGAACCCCGCTAGCACCTCTCTTTGATTTTTGATTTTATTTTAACTAATTTTTTTTAAATCCTAGTCTAGTTTTCATATTTTTATTAAATTTGAAGTTTTGTAATTCCAAAAATTATAACAATATTTATAATATTAATAAATAAAAGGTTTTCACATTAGGCCTACATTTGAAGCAGGAGTAGCGAGATAAAAATGAAAGAAAACACCTAATATCTTGACCGCTTAACTGTGGTGTTCTATAATGGGGCATTAAATAAGACATCAAAGACTATCTGGAAAACGAACTTCTGCTGATTCCAATTAGGTGTAATCCGAGGTGTAAGTTGGACATTGTGTAAAAATGACAAATATGCCAAAATATTAGGTTTGAAATTACGTGCATCTCGTGATTTAATATGAATGCATAAAAGCTCATAAAATATGTTGTCGATAGGGAGGGTCTAGTCCAATTAAAAATCGTGAAAATCTGTGTTGATGTTCCTTTATTTGATAGGCCTATATATAATCTTGAACTAAAATTACTTAAGTTTGACATGCTTTATTTGAAATTATTTCATGAAAGCTACTGAACTTAAATGCAATTTTAAAAAAAAGATCAAATCGAATGTAGGATTAGGCCTAAATATGAACTTAGCAACAAGAAATAAATCATGAAAAGGTGGGCCTTCAAGCTGCATTCATTAGGCCTATATTATTAAAGACAAAAGGAGAGAAAAAAAGAAAGAAAAAACGAACTGAAAAATTCCAAGAATAACATGATGGGAATCGAACTCTCAACCTTCCGCACTGCAGACCTTCGGTCTGCCCACTAAGCCATCGCATCTTGTTCTTGCAACGGGTATTATTTTGCTATTTTATTTCTCGTTCAACATGTTCAAGTATCTCACTCATCAACAGTCTTTTTAAAACTGCGTGTACTTCAGTTAAATGAGATATACTACCTTCTTTGACGACTACAATATTTTGTTACACAATAGAGTATTTTGCATTAATAAAATATATAACAATAGACGTTTTTAATTGCTATATTGATCAATATAACATGCATAATAGACAGCGCCGGCTGGGATCCATTTCGTGAAGCATCGTGACACTTGCAACGTCTTGCGCACGACCACGAGAACTCAAAGAACACAACTTTTCAACCTACGACTAGGTTGTTCCACCGCTCATTTTCGCTGAAAATTTAATACAAGCTCTGGTTAATTAATGTTTATCATAACAGAAAAGCATTAGACCGGCGTTTCCTCCAAGCTGTAGATATAACCATTTTAGTGATCGTGACATGCATTTTCTCTCATTTTTTAGACTACTTCGCGCACCAAAAGCATTCATTTTTTCCACAATAATTCAACTTTTACACGTTATTCTTTGCCTTATACTCATGTTTCATATATTATCTATGGGCTCAATATGGAAAGGAAGGGAGGAACGACTCGTGTATTCCATTTTTTTGATGGTTTCTGAAAACCCGTATTTGCCACCTGATTTTCAACATTGCGTTACGTAACAGCAGAGGTCACGCCGGTAAAAATTACCGGAAGTGAGCTAAGTTGCTGTCGTACTGTTGATCATGAGTAAAAGTAAGCTCAGAAACTGAGAGACATCAAAATGTTCCACAGGTTGTCGAGCACGGCGTGAAAAAGATGCCCAACCTGTGTAGTGTGTAAGCGTTAGTTATATGACAAATTTTGCACATGAACTGGGTTATATCTTATTTTCATCATTGTGGTAAGTTTTCCTAATAGTACCGTATATATTAACTTTGTTATTTAGGGAAATTATTATATAACACATGTCCTGTGTTGACTGGGTTTTTGTTACCTAAAAGTATAAGTCTAGATACACAAATGGCAGCAATATGTCTAAGTTAACATATTGACACATGGGGCAGCTATTAAAGTTTTGTAACATTGCATTGTCCTAACAGATGTGACATGACGGACATCCTTATAATATATGATTTGGGACTGTAAAAGGGCCCAGCATTACCACAAGTACCCAAATCCAGAAGTAAAGCACATGGCAGCCATTATTATGTACCGAAAATCTGTGTATTATAATAGCTGCCTTATGGCTATTGTACTGCATAGTGTAGGATATCACGCCCAAAGTTTAGGCTCACGGTGGACCCAGAAGACGACTTCCGATTGAATTAAAATTTTGTGTAGGTTATTATTTTAACAAATGCAAAATATTGATAATTATACCATTAAACAAGGTAAAACTACTGAAAATCATATTTTTTAAAGTTATGTGGTATCAGTATTACACATACCACCGTTTATGTCCTAATCCATAATCCCCCCGAAGTTGTAAACATTATACGCTTTAAGCTCACTTTGGACCCCTACATTTTGCCTTGACCCGACCCCTGCAACAAATTAAATGATTCCCCAGAAGAGAATGAATGCCCTGTATACTCTTGCTAAATGTTTGCATTGAATTATGTTATTGTTACGCAATGTTTAAACCTTTTTTGTGATTAGGGTGAACTTACCCCACCATATGGGCGAACCTTTGCAAAACTTGTTTGTTTGCTCTATCCTGTTGCTATTGTAAGGCCTATAGTTCTGAGATTGTGGTCATATATAGCTAAGACATAGGGCTTTCACATGGGCTAATCAGGTCATCCCTAACCTTAAAATTGACATCGCTAGGCTGGTCAGAAAAAATAGGGCGAACACTCCCCGCTCTCCCCTACATAAAGTTTATAACGTGAAAGGTGTTACAACTTCTGTGTCATTTCAGTAAGTCAGTCTAAGTCATGAAGTAACAAGTAGCAAAGTAATTGTTGAAACAGTGAATATGTCAATGTACTAGTCTACTGAATCGAGTACAAAGGAATGAAATTCTTACTTAATTTCGAGTAGTTGATTGGCACGGGTAGCAGCAGGTGTCGTAGAGACAGCACGTCACCCAAACACTTTTTTCACACTGATTTCATAGAACGCCAAATAAGTCATAATTGCAGATAATAGGCCTATGTCACAGCAAGACTCTGGAGCAAGTCAAATTTATTCCATTGGTAGGCATATCGATCAAACAATCATTCATTCTGTGAACTTATATCAAAAGATCAACTAATAAATCTATGTAGACTGCTATGTAGTCCTCCTACATCAAAGTGAAAGGGGAACTCACGCATCTGGTATAGCATAGCTAGGATTTTTCACTTCGGCGAAAACGGACATTGACTTTATTACCGAATGCCCTATAGCCTAATAGTAGTACGGTAGTAGCAAGTAGGCTAATAGTAGTAGTAATATAAATAATAGTTTTTGTTCTTTTCAGCCACTAATTTTCTGATAATTTTAAGGTCGAATCGTGTGATCGATTTATAGTCGGCTAGTGGCAGTGGCCATGTTCTCAGTGAAGCTATTTCTCACCGGCAAAATCTTTCTTTTATGCGAGACGTCAAAACATTCAGGGACTGAAAACACTCAAAACATGAAACTTAAACGCTGTAACTATCCCATCCTCAATTGACCAATTCATAAACGGAGCTGCGCTAATTTGGTACCAAGAGAGTATGACAATATACAACCCGGCAGAGACAGACAGAGCCAAATACTAAATATTTTTCACAAGAAAGTTGAACGGCAAACTTTCTTAGCACGGTCATGACGTCCTCAACTTCTAGTCGGATGTCCTGTAACTTTTTATCCACCGCAATTCCTCTAAGTTTAACCCTTAAAGCTAAAAATAATCAAAGAACCCAATATGTCGAGTAAATACAAAAGGTCCTATCTGTAATAGCTGCCATATAGACAACTTGACCATTTCTGCATTCTATATTGTACACATGTGCACCTGGCAGCTTTTTCCGATTGGGTTTTCTTGCACTAAATCCCTCGCCTGGTTTAAGTATAGTGTTGTACGAATCTAGGATACTATATCATAGTCAAGATATTTTAAAAAACGGCTGTTTGTGAGTAATGCGTCTGTTAAATATTTTCAGTGCTATGATATTTAATAATCACTTAAAATAGATCGCGATAATAAATCATAAACTTTCAACAAATTATGTTCCTTACATTATAATTTCGTTCACACTTTTCGGTGCTTCAACTTGTTTTTCTACAATTGAAATGAACCCCGGAAAAGCTCCAAATCTGATTCATCACTGTTGTCATTGGCAACGCGTGACGAAAAAGAAGTCAAGTCACTTAGAATCGATTCCCCCTACGAGTGTCTGGCAAGAACAGGGGTCATTCTAATAATACATGATATTTTGACTGCATCAAACCTTAAAACATGGATTATTAAAAATAAAAATGTTGCAAAATTGTCATGCCATGCATAATCTTATAACCTCTAATTTGAGCGGAACCTTTAACACCAAAACCTATAATAAACTATACTTATTGTTATGCCTATCGTTTTGTTTGATTCAATTAGTAGGCTATATCTGTAGATTTGATCCACCATTCCTTCAACTGCAACGCACGGTCATCGGGTTGTGCTTGCAGGTGAGAAACGGCCATTTTGTTCTGTCATGTTTGTTTCGACGAGATGGGGCCGAGGGACCCAGGCTACTGAGGCTAGTATATCTCATCACCAGACTCGGGTGCATATTATAACGCAAACGTACGGGTTCGAATCCCCCGAAATGTCATTTCTGTTCTCGTTGCAACACTGAGCTAGCTTGACAAGGAACTTATTGCAAATTGTCCCGGTCTATCCCGCATGCATGCATGGACATCGAAGAGCTGATCCTGGCCGTGATGGTTATTTTGTCTGATTGCTGATTAGGGTACTCCACCTCCATAGACCTGCAGAGTCTACGAATTATGCTATTATTGTGATCTTGTGTATTTCTGTAATTGCGATATTTACTTTTTTTACGGGCCTATAGGCCTATATTCAAGTCATAGTAAAAAAAAGCGAATTTGAGATATTTGTAGTATATTTCAAAGACGTCTTTTTAAATCATCTGACATAAATTAGGCATATCGTAAAAAAAGAACGTAATTAGTCTGACTGGGGTCTGACTGTCAGACACCATTAGAATCAATAAGAGTTTGTGTTTTTGTATTATCCATACATTTAAAAGTTAATCTGTGTGCCTGTGCATCCCTTTTAAAGGGATTTTTATTAGAAATGTGAATCAATAAGAGTGTGTTTTTTGTACTATCCCATACATTTAAAATTTAATCTGTGTGCCTGCACCCCCCCCCCTGCACGTCCCTTTTAGGATTTTTATTACAAATATTTTATTCATCAAGCAGTGAATCACTGCTTTTGTGTTTACAAGCTCCAATGCTAACGTCTCCAAACCCCTCTACCCATCGATCAAGCATCTTAGATCAAACACTTGAAGTGCTACTCCGTTACATTATAACAGCTCTGAATGAAACGTTAAGGTTCCTCTTAACTCTAGTCTGTCACGCCACAGTTCTGCAACCCTAACCCTCTCCATATAACGGGTGTCCACTACAGACGACAAACATGCCATTCCAAATAATGCCAAATTTCTTTGAAAATTCAAACATTTCATAATTCTACATTGCCATGACCATAAATCAGCATGAAAAATGCATTAAAATTAGTACAAACAAGCCTAGTATAATTGGTTCAGTGGTTCTTGAGATACGGTAGCTCTGGTATTTTGAAAAATATCTAAAACAAACACGTTGAAACCTATTATCATGATTATCTAGGACGCATCAACCCTAACCATCTTCACACGGATGGTGTCAACTGCAGACGACAAGTTAAATTTCTTTGAAAATTACATAATTGTCATGACCATATTTGGAATCAGCATGAAAAATGCATTAAAATGAGTACAAACAAGGTTGGTTCAGAGGTTCTTGATAGCTCTTGATATTTTGAGAGCAGAGCACTAAGTTCAACCCTAACCCTTTCCATACGGGTGTCAACTGCAAACGACAAATTCCAAATTTCTTTAAAAAAACATAATTGTACATTTCCATGACCATATTTTTAGAATCAGCATGAAAAATGCACAAACAAGCCTAGTATTGGTTCAGTGGTAGTGGTTCTTGAGGTACCGGTAGGTCTTGATATTGAAGGAAATACGTCTACGTACATGTCAAAACTATATAGTGACTTTTTATGTTCAAGAGTGAAGAAATAGGCCTAATGATCATGCAATACGCAAAACAATTTCTCTATCAGGGAATAAAAATCTATTCTTTGCACAGAAAACAAAGGATTTTCCATCTCTTTTTGCACAGAAAGCTCTATACTACGATTCTTGGGCAAAGTCAAAAAATATTTGTTTGTTTGTAATGTTTGTTTTTGTCAAATGTCACAATGTGATTTACGTGTTCTTTTTAGTTTTTAAAATGCTATTAAAAACTTTCAGAAACTACGGTAGCTTATGAGGGCCACCTTAAGGGAGCTACTCAACGAGTTAGCAAATGAGATTCATTATAATACGTTGTAATATCGGCTTCAGCATGTTAAACAAAACCACAAATAAATTTGTACAGTTAATAGCAATGGTTAGTCACACGAGTTGAATTGTATGCAAACTTGCAAAACAAAATTTAAAATCGAAAACAAATACGAGAAATGAAGCTTTGTTTGTGAATAGGCCACTTTCCATAAATGCATTTCTCCAATTTCAATTTTCTGAAGTGACTTACTCCAGTTCAACATGGGTTGATCAATATCAATTCGATGGCAATAAGATGACATTCAGATCTTGCAAAATATGTTTATTTCTTGATTATATTGACTCATGTTTAGCCAGTGCATTTTCAAAATGAAAACAGAGGGAATATGTATAAAGTAAATGGGAGTGCATGTTATTTGATGAAATGAGATGATGCATCATGTTGCAAAGGATTCTGGGAAGGGTAAGATATCATCTCCGGTGTTTTGATCATCTTAATATTATACAGCAAACACAAAAAGTTACAGATGAATGCATGGTTTTCATAATTATTGAGTTGAGTGTATGGTCTTCAATTTACTCAAGCTGCTGTTTACAACTACTATTAATAGTTCGACTTTCACTGTCTGGATAAGCAGGGGGCATAGCCGGGTGGAGCCGGTGGGGAGGGGGATTCTTCGTCACAGAAAATTATCAGGCATAATTATCTCGAAATAATTCGATTATCTCAATATAATCAGGTTATCTCGATATAATCGAATATCTCGAGATACATTTTAAAAGAAAACAATTTACGTCACTTCCCGGGCTCCGTAACCACCAGTTGTAAGTAGGCCTACAGGTAATAAAAATTCCGGACAGAAAAAAGTTGCTCCTTTTGTGATCTATTTAATGGATAACATTATACCAATAGGCTTAACATGATCTTGATTGTCATTACACTATCAACCTCTAAAATGTTGCGACAAAAGAAAGCGTGAAATTGCATATCCAAAATAGATATCAATATTGCGAGTCCATCATCCATTGGGGAATGGCACAGATCTTTTAATACTAACATGAAAAACCTGCCAGAAAAGCTGCCAGCAATGTTCGTTTCCGATATCTTCAGAAATGATTAGGCTTCTAAGTTCTAACTTTTAACCGATTGGTCCGTTTTTAGGTCTGATTTCTCGAAGCTTGACTAGTGGTCAGGCTTCCTTAGAAGCCAGCAGGTTAACCCTACCAATGTGGATCCATTTTATTGATTTAGGCTATCTTTCTAGGGGATGTAAGATGTGCATGTGAAATTGTAAGCATGACTAGTTACAAGTCTGATTACTTGGGAAGCCTGAACACTAGCTATGCTTCGAGAAACCGGCCCTTTAAGTTTGCAATGTCAAACCATTCAATGCGGAGCGGAACCCCACCAAACTAAAGTGACCCCTCTCCTTTATCTTCTCTTTTCTCCTCCTCCTCCTCCTTGTTGTCATCCTCCTCCTATTCTTCCTCCTCGGTCTCCCTCCTCCTCCTCTTCTTCTTCTTTCCTCTGGTCCTCTTCTTCTTTGCAGGCTCGACTCCTTCTGCTACTTTCTTCCTGGTCCTCCTCTTCAACTTTAGACCTGTCCATAACTCCATCTACCTCGATCTCGCATATCATATAATACACAATTCCACGAAACCCAAGTTTCAAAATTTGTCAAACTGATTTTTAAAGTGCCGAAAGAAACTATCGTTTTAACTGATGCGCCACAAGTGTCTATATAATTCACCAGATGAACATGGTGAACACAGTGCCCTATCAATGCCCCCTGATCTTTATTTTATATACAGACTGGTTTGGTCATACCTAAGCAGATGAGTTTGTTATGCTTTCACTGACACATGCATTTGAACATAATCTTGAACGTGTTTATCTTTTCAAGTGAATTGCCACCAAACGTTGCCATGGTAACTGACATGATTCTGGGTTAGTAGACTAAAAGGTATAGTTGTCACTAGGCCTATAGACCACAATAGCCTCATCCCAATGACACAGTTCAATAACCTCATTTAAACACCCATAGTGCAAATTTGACCTCAAGTTGCAGAGTATGAGTTTTTGTACCCAAATTTTCAAAGGTCATTCAATGAATATACAAATGACGGGTTATGTATTGGGGTTAAAGAACTGTGCCCTTATTAGATGAGCATGTTGTGGATCCTAGTGTTAATAGACGAAAAGGTATAGTTGTTGGAAGCCTGAAACGGGAGATTATTGGCATCTATTGAGTAATTGGAATTAATTTCTGAACGTACTGAATGCGAAGATCTTCAAATTGTAAATTTTCGGCATTAGTAAGTTTTAATATTACAATTATGTAAACAAGAATTCCCCATGTTGTGAGACCTAAATAATTGAATTCATTAGACATATTGTTATAAGTTTGGTTCCCTTCTTAGTAGTATGACCACATTTTTCGATGTGATACAAAAGTGATTTTCTTCCAAAATTTTGACCAAGTTCTTAATGGTCGACGGATTGTCGTTATGGCACGCCATGGAAGACAAAACTCCGCGTCATGCGAGGGAATACTTGCATACATGTATATGTTGTCTTGCATACCAGACGAGCCATGAGTGATTTCTCAAAGAAAAAATAAATACATTTCTATACTTACCAAGCCGTTACAGTTGCTTAACGCCACTCTTGACCTGTGATGTCCAATAACATGACCATTATAATGACAATCCTCGATGCTTCGATATCTCAGCGTGACATCGGTACTATTACGATATTCCACAATGTAATTCCGTGTTACTAGGTTCGAATTAAGCGAAAGATTTAAATGTATATCTGCTGCTATATTACTGTCAAATAGTGGCAGTTTATAATGCATATTATTATGTGAAGCTATGTAAGAGTCTCTATGGGGTGTGCCTAGATCTCTTCGAGTCCGTTTTCGACTGTTGATTATATCATATGAGATGAATTCGCCGTGGGAGTTCACCAATGTTGGGACGATTATTTTATGATTACCAAGGCGGTTTTGGAGAGAATCTGAAAATTAAAAAAACATAAAATATGTAATGAATATTACATCTTATTGCGGCTTTTACGCAAGAAAATACGGTAGTTGGTGTTTATATCTGTATCGATAAGTCGTTATCTTCAGCTGCGATTCCCACGACCCAATATTTCAAAAACATCAAATTATCTAAGCAATCCATTCACCTATTACTCCGTCATTGACAAATAATGCGTGAGCATCATTATCGTAACAATTTGTATCTCATTTACATCATGACACACAATCTTTGTACCACATGTTACTGTTTTTTTAAAGACAGTTCTTGTTTATCAAATAATCCCACCGCTGCCACCAGTTTAATAGTCGGCGGCTTAGTTACGAAGAAATCCCTATGCGAGTGTGGTTTGAGTACTAGTAGTATAGTACGTGTTTTATTACTGTGGTGTTTTATAGGAAATAAGGCTTGAGCCTTCATACTAATAGGGTGTGTATGTGGGACAGGGCCAGGGCGGCACGGTATGGGTATGGGGCGGTGTATTAATGTGGTGTAGGCCTATGATGAGTAGAGGAGTGCATGTGTGATGAATGCATGGGTTGGGCCTAGGGGTGGACAGTTGGTTGGAATACCGGTAGGTGTGAAAATAGATTTGTGTGGCGATTTGGTGCATGGTGTAGCCCTATACATGTTTGTTTGTAGGCCTATGTTTAAACAGGGATGTGAGAGTAGATGGTTTAAAGTAACATTAAACGGTCGCTTCATACCGTGGGGACAATTGTGCTTAAATTATTGTGTGGGGGCCGGGGAGAGTGTGCTTTGTTCTGGGTCTATATTTGCAATGGGTAAACCAGAATAGCGGGCAAGTCACATCACAGATGTCCTTTTCAAATGTCATCAACCCAATCTAGTTTTGACAGGATAAATCCACTGGCCATTCACTTACCAATGTAATGTTTAGGTGGGTCATTCCATACTGACCCATGGTTAAGGCCAGTCCAGCTAAGCTGGACATCCACGCCAATAATATCCATGGAGTACACTCCGCTCCCATTCTAGTTCCAATTTATGTATAATTCCAAGGGCAGATCCCGTGTGCCCTATAGCTGTAATGATGAACTCACTATCTGGATATATATATCTCTCAATATATCTGGATATGTCACTGGTTTTACTTCCGATTTCTTCAACTCCGTAAGGAGTTAGGCTACAGATCCCGAAATAATTATGATCCTTTTGACAGGTCAACACTTTCTGCAGATGGGATACCTACTAATCCTTTTTCCAGGGTCTATGAATTGAATTTTGCCAACTTGTTCTTGTGTGCGTCTGATTTATAAATCCATACAGTATCAGGCATGGGAAACAGATAGGCAATCTGTCACACCAAGCTGGATTTTAAATCATCGACATCGCTGGGTTATTCTTAAACTTTAAAAAAAAATCAAAAACCTGTATATCCAGGTTTATAAATATATAAAATTGTTCATAAAATATATCTTCTGCGATGATTTAAAAATATTCCAAGCAGTCAGTTGCATTGGGTTTACATATAAGATAAGCCTGTAGTTATGGTCGTTTCTTTGATAACGCTTCTTTATCTTCCGGAAGTTTTTCAGGTATTTAAGATCCAGAGTAGATAGTATTAGTTGTAGGTTCAATTTTCTCCATTGTTATTCCCAGTGTATGGACACTTCAAAAGACATAGAGCTGTAGAGAAAGAGAAAAATGGAAAATAAACAAACCATTAATTTATCTACCATGGTAAATGGCACATGGAGGATAGGTTTCAAATTTTCTTCAAAACTTGCACATTTGGATGAACATATTTGAAATCAGCATGAAAAAATGCACAAAAAAGAGTACAAACAAGCCTAGTAGGCCCTATTGGCTCCGGGTCGAGAGATATATAGGGCCTAGCTTGGGATTTGAAGTCTATGCCCAGCATATAATCTGTGATTAAATTCAATGGGGCATGCACGATGAATTCCCTTTGACATGTTGAACTACTGACAGGCCTTGAGCATGTTGAGAAGCTTTGAAAACAACTGGGACTGGCTTGAGCATGGCTTGAGTGGCTGACTGACCCTATATTGCTTGACCATGTTGACCAGTAGATTCTGGACAGTACGGTTTAGCAGTTTAGCAGGGTCATCATGTGAAGAATACAAACAACAAGCTGTTTTAAGCTGGTCATCGCGCGTAGTGGACAAGATATGGTAGCCTTAATAGCCTAGATGACATTCAACATTAAAAATTAATATGCTGATCGGCACTTGTAGACAAACCTGGTTTCTATTAAACTGCAAGAATATAAAGTCACATTTTACTTAAATAAACTAATTAAAATCAGTCAACTCGCCGTATTTGTGTTGTGAAGATTACAGTGCTATAAAGCTCAGCGATCGTTCCTCCGTGGCGATATATTCCAAAATAGAAGCGATCCACGACGTCCACAGTCCAACCGGCCCACGGCCGGTACACCGCAACTGCATGACAAAAAAAAATTATCCTATGTAATTTTTCTGAAAAAAACGTTTCCAACAAAAATATATTTCCACTGATTTATAATTCCGACTTGTACTAGAGCTAGATGCAGTTTGGTATTCCAATCCTTGTGTGTAGTCAGTTAGTCAGGTAAAGTTTGGCCCCGGCTTGTTAAAGTGTTGCCACCCAGGGTCCCGAGTCACTGTGCAGGTCTTATCAGCACTGCATGAATGCAACACAATAAACAGAAGTTACTTTTTCAGTCACACAACCGGGGAACTCTTATACGTACTCCGCCTGTCATGCTATCTAAATGAACGTATCATGTCGCAGAGACTGTCAGAACTTTTTGTCCAATCAAAGTGTGTGCTTTAGCGATTTGTGTGTTGGTAATGAGGTTATGTCGTCTGCTAGGAAATTCAGAGGCGATGTTGAATGTCTCCCTCATATTATATACAGTGCATTTAAAATGCAGGCCCTGAATAAGTGCATCATTGTTATAGCGCCACCTTAAAAAGGTGAACTCCGATTTCTGCGTCATTAATAGGCTAAATAAAAATTCCTTTAAAAAAGGAATGGGCGCCCAACTGTTTGGATACTTTTTTTTTCTCTTTAAAACAATAATGTAATATTAGCATAGAAAGAAGTCCATTAATTTTGTATTTTAAACAAAGAATATACGCACAACATTTTATCCCGAACATATCAGAAAACAATAATAAAATAAAATCCAAGCAAATTGTGGTTTTATTTCTAAGCTGGGCATACTTTTAAGCAAAACAGTTGCGAAGTAAATCTAGCAAGACCGAAATTAGACGCTCTTTGCAAAGTCAAGCCAAACAAGAGAAATGTGTCTGATTGGGGAAGGTGTTCTGACAATCCAAATAACTTAGTCCATCTCAAATGACCTGTAACAATTTGTGATTGACATTACTTAATTCACCTCGGATGACTTTGATCTGACATTCCAACTTTTTCGTTCTTACACCAATCATATCCATAACAATTTTACTCTTACAACTTCCTGTCAACTCTCTAATTTAAAACTCTAAATTTCTGTCTGTTTGCCTTTTCTGTCTACAGTTTGTTACAATTATTATGATAAGCAAACATTGCTGGGTAGATAACAGGATTTAGTTATTTACTTAATCCAATCATGGAGGTAGTATAACTACAACCTTGGCGAAAAATGTTGCCACACCTGAGCGTTAATTGGCCAACATCCTTCCCCGCTCCCCTATTGCAATGTTGATTTGGACAAAATCGTCATCATTTCTACATTACAGTCTCCCAACATTGGAAAATGGGGGGTGGGGGGGGGGAAGGGGCAAGTGTAATCTGAATGTGCATTTGCAACTATTATACAAAATAATACGGAACTATCCCATATTTAGCTTCGATTGCGTGCTTTTAACACCAGAACGTGCTGGTGTGGCCCTGGTGTGGCAACGAATTTCCGCCAGAGTTGTAGTAGGCTTACTACCTCCATGATCCAATCATGGCAATAACGTCAATTTTGGTCTTCAGTGTTTTAAAATACAACAATGTAGAACATGTATAATTAATATGCCGTGTTGTTTGCATACAGTTTTCCGCCCAATTGTGCCACCATATTGCAACTTTGGCAATAACCGCGATATAGATTCTATGGTAATTAGCAAACAAAAGCCATCAGTAGAGTCCTCGTTAATTGATTTTATCACTATGGACCACAATAGTCTCATCCCAATGGCATAGTCCAATAACCTCAATTACATAATCATAGTGCAAAATTTGACCTCAAGTTGCAGAGTATGAGTTTGTGTACCCAAATGTTCAAAGGATGAAAGTAGGCCTACAAATGTATTAGGGCTTAAGAACTGTTCCCATGATAGATGAGCATGTTGTGGATCCTAGTGTATGGTCAAATGTCACCGTCTATCGGTTTCTAAGGCACACGGTAAACTGGTTGAACCCATACAAAGGTCAGGATTTATTTGGTGTTTTATAAATCCTAATTTTGTATTTTAAACAAAGAATATACGCTCACCATTTTATCCTGTGCATATCAGAAAACAATAATAAAATAAAATCCAAGCAAATTGTGGTTTTATTTCTGAGCTGGGCATAATTTTAGCAAAACAATTGCGAAGTCAATCTAGCAAGAGTGAAATTAGAAGCTTTTCACAAAGAATCACAAAGTCATGCCTATATTTTGGCGCCTCCGTAGAGGGCGCCAAAAATCAGTCTGAAAATGCTATCATGGTCAGCTGAAACGGCAATGGTTCTTTTATAGTGCCCCACGCAACCAAAAATTCAAAATAAAAGAGTGCTCACCATAATAAACGATAATACATGAGTGTTAGGCCTACATTCGTTTGAAAGGAAATTTGTTTGTTTGTTTAGCCGGCACACTTAGGTCCTGATGGGACCAGGATGAACCATCGAGCTATATAGATATTAAGATAATAATACTAGGCCTTACTCTATAGCTCGATGGATGAACGCATTTCCTTCACATGGTGATTTTCCTCTTATGATAGACTCCATGATGATGGTAAACGCTTCGGCGGACTGCCGCCGATAAACATAATTTCGCAAAAACTGAGCTGTGTGTGCCGCAGCAACAAATCGTCCAGGCAAGAACAACTCATCATGAACAAAAGTAATCAACGGCGCGGGAGATCGGAAAGTTTGTCAAACGTAAAAAAAAAATTGATTTATCTTTCTAGGTGATGTATTATGTGAAATTGTAAGCACTGGTATAGGACTAATTGGGCTTAAGCCTGATGGCTTAGGAAGCCTGACCACTAGCCATGCTTCGAGAAATTGGCCCTTAGTGACCACTTTGAAATTGAGTTTTAATATCGATACCCTTAGTGCGCAGCTTGTGCAGACATGCATTACCGCAAAACTGTGTCAGTTTTAAATTCCATTTCAGGGGCGTAACTAGGTAGCGCCCGGGGCAAGAAACTAAATTGGCGCCCCTACCCCCACCCGAGAATATCTTAGACGCGGGCAGTGGCGTAGATAGGGGTTGTGGCCTGGAGGGGCGCAGAATTAGAGAATAAATGATAGGATTTTGTCTTTTGCCTATCAATATCGTGTCATAATGGATGAGGCTGGCCAATATTTTGAGTAGTGGATGCCGGCGCAGCCGGTATCCACTACGATAAAATATTGGCCAGCCCATCCATTATGACACGATATTGATAGGCAAAAGACAAAAATCCTATCATTTATTCTCATTCTTATTCAGTTTTAATGTAATTTTTGCGAGAAAAACTGCCCTTTTTCAGAAAAAAATAAAGTTACTTTTGTGAGGACATCCCCGTTGTTTTAAATGAACGAAACCATCACGAACATCTAAGCCGCCGAATCGCGTTCTTAGTTCTCGCACGTGTATTACGCGAACGCATTATCGCGTGATCATTGAGGAGCAACAAGCGTGCCGCCGTTGCGTGGCGGCGCGCGCCCTGACTAATATCACTATCAACTATTGTGAGATATTATACACCAGAAAACCAATCAAATCACGTGAATTCTTTACAAGACGCACCCATTGAATTAGAGAATAAATGATAGGATTTTGTCTTTTGCCTATGATCCTGTGCCATATACTGGGGTACACAAAAAGGTGGCTTTGTTACATTTTGATGTCCAGTTTGGATTTCAAAACACTGTCTCTTGAGTATTCCTTCACTTAGAAGATTCAATTAGGTCTTAAATTGAGGCTAATTTATTCTATATTACTCATGTTTTATCCTGTTTTAAAATATTTTTCAATTATTTTCTTATGACGTTTGGCATGAAATGTGCCAAGGGTGGCTGGGATTAGGGGGAGGAGGATTAGGGGGAGGGATTCATATTGTAAATTTGATTTAAAACCCCCTTTAAAAAATTGAATCTAGTAAATAAATGTCTAAATGAACTCCCAGACATCTAAACCAAGTGAATAAATACAAAAGTTCATTTAAAAGACCAATACTTGCTCAGAATGATTGTAAATGTGGAAAAAAGAGGTGGGGTTACATCCTCCCTACTTTGTGATTGTTTTTGCCCGCACTCTCTCATTTTTTAACCGATTTCCATAAAAAAGGTGTCAAAATGCTCAGAAGGATGAACCACTTCAAATGAGATGTGTAGGTAAAATGTTTGAACCATTTCATTTTTTTACTATGTAACACAAAGGTACCCCAGGTTGTGACACAGGACCCTATACAATATCAGTGTCATAATGGATGGGCTGGCCAATATTTTGAGTAGTGGATGCCGGCGCAGCCGGTATCCACTACGATAAAAATATTGGCCAGCCCATCCATTATGACACGATATTGATAGGCAAAAGACAAAATCCTATCTTTTATTCTCATTCTTATTCAGTTTTAATGTAATTTTTGCGAGAAAAACTGCCTTTTTTCAGACAAAAATAAAGTTACTTTTGTGAGGACATCCCCGTTGTTTTAAATGAACGAAACCATCACGAACATCTAAGCCGCCGAATCGCGTTCTTAGTTCTCGCACGTGTATTACGCGAACGCATTATCGCGCGATCATTGAGGAGCAACAAGCGTGCCGCCGTTGCGTGGCGGCGCGCGCCCTGACTAATATCACTATCAACTATTGTGAGATATTATACACCAGAAAACCAATCAAATTACGTGAATTCTTTACAAGACGCACCCATTGAATAAGAATAAGAATTCTTTACAAGACGCACCCATTGAATAAGAATGCTGAATTGGTCAATTTGGCGCCCCTAAGGATGGCGCCCAGGGCATGTCCCCCCCCCCCGCTATGTTACACCACTGTTCCATTTCCATCATCAATTTCCCGGGGGCGGCACCAAAAAATGCGAAAACTTTCAAATTCTCGTATTTCAGCAAATTTGTATTGTAAAATTGGGAATTTTCTACTCGATGGCCCCTTTTTTTTAAATTTTGTACCCAACAATGACCCCCTTTTTTTCAAAATACTAAACCCAGTGACCCCCATTTTCATTTTGTTTGTACGCATCCCCTTTTTTTGACAAATGTTTTGTACCGATAGGCCCCTACTTCGCGATGCCGGTAGGAACATAACCGTCACTTCTAAAGTTAAGTGCCCTCCCAACAACCCCACCCACCCCCACCCTGGCATGATGTAGGCCAATACTATATACTGTTACACCACTGTTCCATTATATACTGTTACACGTACAAGAAAATCCGCTTGGTTGTCAAGCTACACTAGAAATCATTCCAATCATACTATTTTTTCCAAATCACTTTTCAAATTTTGTTTTAGTATAATTGAAGACCGAATTAAAAAGACTAGTTTGAGTCTGACGTTAGGGCAAAGTCGCAACGTGATTGGTTGCTGACCTGTGCAGTAGGCCTACAGCATTTTTGGATTGGTTGACTGGACGGCATACGCAAACTAGTCTTTTTAGTCTTCATTTAGGCCTACAGGCTATTAATTGAGACATCTCTAAACCATAGGCGTAGATCGCGGGATATTTTGCCAGGGGATGGTCCATACAATCATGCCCCCTCCACTGTTGACGCCTGTATGTGGGTTTTTGACCAAATTAACCTCATATTTGGCCATTTTTTTTCCGCAAAAAATTATTCCACTTTCAAACCATATTTTGACCACTTTACCTTCAATATGGCAATTTTTTTTGCTCGCTTCGCGCGCATTTGTACCATAACGTAATTCTGTTACCAAAGGGTGTTGGATTCATTATACTTCAAGATTTTTTTTCCATCCTCATCCCCCCTCCCATGTCAAAAAGAAATCTACGCCCCTGCTCTAAACGTACGAAATATTGATTGATTTGCGATCAACTCGTTCGAAGTATTGTACGCAGGATTCTTTTTTTTTGGGGGGGGGGTACGGATTTTGAAAAGGTGGAAGTTTTTTTCCAGGGGGCAATATTTGAAAAGTGGACCTTTTTCCCAAAATTTGGACTTTTTTTGACCCAAAAGCATAAAAACACTTGCTTTTTTTTTACTTGGTACGGTGATAGTATATGGTGGCCTCATGTGCTGTATACTTTTGTGTCATGTTATTTGCATATTTATGAATATTGATGAGCTCATTTGCATAATTGGCCTATATTTTAATTAATCCACTCTGCAGCTTTTAAAAACGCAATCACCGATCAACTTCAAACTTGGTACGGTGGTAGGATATGGTGACTGGCCTGATGTGCTGAATAGTTTTGTGTCAATTTATTTGCATATTTATGAATATTAATGAGTTCATTTGCATATTTTCTACATTTCCATTAATCCACTCTCCAGCTTAAACGCAATCACCGATCAACTTCAAACTTGGTCTGAGTATTCTTTATATTTTCCAACCTTTGTTGTGAGGGCCACCTTAATTACGAAACGCGTAATTCTAGTTTTTGATCGACACGCTCATAGGCCGATTTTTTTCTTTTGCAGTTTAAAGAATGGGTCTCAGTTTCAATTGGGGGAGATGACTGTAGGTAGGCCTACCCGAAAGACAAAGGCGAAGCATTTCAAAATACGGTTATTTTCTTCACTTCAACAGTGGCCTAACATATAGCGTATTAGGTGTTCTGTTGCTCAAACAGTCAACAGTGAGAACGCTGCGTCTCAGGCTTCTTCTGATAATCCTCTGATAAGTATATGGCGCCATCCATGAACCCTATTAATTTGGAGTAATCTTTTGCATTTATGGCGGCGTGGCGGCGGTATTTTAAAGTCGGTGATGTAGCCCTGGTAGCGAGTGCCGTGCCCTGGTCATCGCTATCTTCTGAAGATAGCAAGAAATGAACTTACATTTTGAAAGCCTGTATGCATGCAGTCGGTATTTTACACAACAGCAATCGCATTTTGAGAGTAACGACGACATTTAAGAACTTTTCGGGGATAGGGGAGCACGACTTGGTGGTGCTTGCACAAAGCGGACACCGTATAGGTATTGTATGGGTTCTCTAAAGGAGATCCCAAGGCTTGATATAAGAAGTGTCATTTTAGCCCCAAGTGCATGATATTTTGTGGGAGGGGGAAAATGCCCAAAACTCTACTTTTGATATATTACTGGTTTTAACTCATACAGAAACCACAAGACCTATAAAAATGTAAAATTAATGCAATTATTGGACTTCCTTGGCACATTTTTTGCCAGATCGATGTATTATTAAGAACTAAGCCTACGGATGTTCAGTTAAATGGCTAAAAATGGACAATTATGGCTCTCCCATTCCACTTGCACTAAACTATCTAAAGGACGCACCATTAGGCTTCACTAAAGGGCTGGAACGGTGGCTCAATGCTCCGCCGAAGTCGAGTTTTTTAATTCGTTTCGTCACAGTAGGATGGTCAAATTATTTTCTCAGTAGTGATAGTGACTTTTACTCACGGGATATGAGATTTGTTATTCTTTTTTTTTCAAAATACTTTGTACTTTCAGCCCCTCCCCCTCATAGAGTCTGGTGTAAGTGCGTCCCTTAAACTAGAACCATAATGACCGTACGCCGAGATCGACTCGCCTGATCCATCTGACGACCAGTGCTGCAGCATCGCGTGATATCATTTGACGAGACAGATAAATGTCATCCATAAAAAAGATTTCTTGGAATTGTCGATATATGGCTCAATTATTTAATTCATAAATCTAGACTAAACAGATATATCAAAACGACTTTATTTTACTGTTATTTTTGCGACAAATTTTACTTTTATCAAATTCACAAAAAATAATAATAAATTATAGGCCTAATTCACACAAAAAAACTTTACTGACTAGAAAATCACTTACAAAATTAAAACAGTGAGAAAAATTACAATTCGCGAATGGTTTGCGGAATGTATGCTTTCCTAAAAAAGAAAGATACCGCGAAATAATTTTTTGATGAGCGATGTTTGCCTAGCCTTTACTGCAAGTTCACCGCGTGATTTAATTGAAGCTAATTGACTGGATGTATCGTATCCAATCAATATTAGAATTGGTCTATTCCAGTTGAAATCCATACACCCCTATATTAGAAGACACGGGGGAGGGGGTAATTCAAATTTAGTTTGGGTAAGGATGCATGCGCCGCTGAGAATTTGAAAGTGGACCCATTATACCAAATTTATTTTTTTACCAAACTTGGGACCCATCTGTACTACCATAAGTCAACACTTTCGGCAAAATTTAACACAAATTGGTACAGTTTTCCTAATTTTTTCAACAATTTTGTCAAACGAATGAACGGACGGACGAACGAACGAACGAACGAACGAACAAAAGAACGAACGAACGAACGAACGAACCAATCAATCAATCAATCAATCAATCAATCAATCAATCAATCAATCAATAAATAAATAAATAAATAAATAAAACAAGTTTACTTTACAAGTGACCAACTTTGGAATTTAGAGTGCTCAAACCCATTACAGGTGAGCTATAGAAACAAATTCAAAGTATAGACCTTTGAATTTGTGTAAATAAATAAATAAATAAATAAATAAATAAATAAATAAATAAATAAATAAATAAATAAATAAATAAATAAATAAATAAATAAATAAATAAATAAATAAATAAATAAATAAATAAATAAATAAATAAATCTATCTTATCCATGCCCATCATGCATTTTTCTTGCTTAGGCCTAATTGAAATGAAATGTCATATTGACAGTACAAATGCTAAATCTGCACCAAGTCATCATCCAAAATAGTATACAACATACTGGTTTCAAATTAATAGACTATTCCAGTTGAAATCCATACCCCTCTATGGAAGACCTGACCTTAATCTTCCACACAGTGTGAATGGGGTTTACCTGAATGGGTGATACCATTTTGGAATTTATACCCCATGTGTGGGAGATTAAGGTCCGATGTCTTCCACAGAGGATGTATGGGTTTCAACAGGAATAGCCCAATGTTAGGCCCCTGGTTGTGCAAATAAGCTGTTACCGGAATCAAAATAATGTACAATATTTCCATTGTCGCGCATAAATCACCTCATATTACAATTTACACTTATGTCTAGTCGTCCCATCTTCTTATTATGTTAATTGGTCGCTATTTTTGTCAATTCCATGAATTCAACATAAACTGTATTTTTAGGTTTGGAACATCATGTGATCAACATTTTATAATCTACCAATTAAGCTGTTGAGACCAAGCATGTCATACGATCTTATGATATGAAATTGTTTAATTGCGTACAAATGCGTCACGTTAGCGCGGATTCAATCGATCAATCAATCAACCAATCAATCACCCAAACAATCAATCAGACAATCAATCAATATATCAATCAATCAATATATTAATCAACCAATCAATCAACCAATCAATTAATAAATTAACCAATTAATTAATTAATAAATCACTCAAGCGACCGATCGATCGATCAATCAATCAATGAATCAAATAAACAATCAATAAAAGTAATTGTATCAATCAACCATACATGCATTAGACTTCTTTGAGTGCACTTGCCCATGTGAGTGTCATAGGCTAGGCCTACTCCCAAAATGACCTAAATTTTGTAGGTCTTTGGGGGAAATGTGTACCTTCAATAAGGTCAAAATTTTAAATGATCGTCGGCTTTTCCTCCCAGCTACGCATACACATATCAATTATCATTAGATTTATGAAGTTTACTTCGAGGACTGTGAAATATCAAAAATTTTAAAAAAATGCTATAACATTTGTACTATAGCGAATTTAAAATAAATCAAAATTAGGCCCTATTTGATATCAGAAGGACATTCCTCGTATTCAGAATGTAATTCGATATGTGCTCTCATGTCCCAGAAAAAAAATACTGTGCAAACGTTGCTATCCCAGCCCTTAACTGGTAGATCCCCATATCAAAATTGTTTTAGTTTAGTGAGCCCGCATTATAGTTACATGCCAATACACTGCATTCGATAACATACGTATACTTAAGTTACTAATTATATAAACCTTATTTTAAGACCATTTATTGAATACTTTACTTGCGATAAACACAGGGATAAACATCACTATATTTTCAAGTTTAAGTGAATGCGTTCATCATGATTGATAATATATTCTTTTATTTATCAAAAATCGACTATGGCATAGTTTATACACGCATGTGAAGTGAAGCGTATGAAACATAATTATCGAGATGAAATTTGCCATAGGTTTCAACATAAAAAAGTCCAAAGTTTTGAGATATTTTCTCAAAATATCAAGAGCTCACTTAAAAACCACTGAACCAATACTAGGCTTGTTTGTACTCATTTTAATGCATTTTTCATGCTGGTTCCAAATATGGTCATGAAAATTTACAATTCTGAAATTTTTGAATTTTAAAAACGTTTGAAACTTGTCGTCTGCAGTTGTCACCCGCGTACAGAGAGTTGAAATTGCGAATAGCGCCTTGCGGGGCTGTATTGTGCACGGAAGTAGTTGGCATTTTGAACTGACAACAATAATTATGAAAAAAAAAGTAGCACAGCTGTGATTTCTTGTTTATATTTACATAATATCGTCAGCAAATTTCAGTCTTATATGTTATATATTGAAATAATTTTCAGTTGAATTTAGGCCTTCGGGTGAACATCACCTCCAAGCACGGAAGACACAGTTTGTAAAACAGGAGACATCAGCATCACAAACTTCCGACCACGAAACTCTCAGAAAAACATAAAATGTCAAATTTAGCAATAAACAGTTATTAAAAACAATGGTTACAGAGCCAGCGAGCTTGCTCTGAGCATCAGCACCTGTCGTTCTGAGGAAGTGGTTTGCAATATTATTCAATATTATCAATGTACGTTAAACAGATCCAGTGCGATAAATAGATTTATGAGCCGAAGATGTTGTTTTGCTATCTACTGTAGACGAGTCTTATTTAAGTTATTCACTACTATACGAGCCAAAATGGTATCGGATTTCCAGCGGCATAATTCTTTAACCTGCATTTAACAACCATACCTCAAAATTTAACCTCGATTTATGGGGACAAGTTTTTGTACCCATCCCGATTAAAGGTCATATTTGTATATGTAGGCTACAAACATATTGGGGTTACAGAACTGTGTCATATGGTCGATGAGAATGTACGAGCCTATAGTCATAAGCCTGAGGAGAGCGTGGCGAGTGGGCACACGGGGTCTCGGGTTCAACCACCGGAAGTGGCTACAGCTTGCAGCTAAAATGCAGTGGTGATGGCTTGAAAAAAATAGGTCGAGGACTCATCACACTTTATTTGGACAAAAATGAGATTTTGGTACCAAATTTTACAGAAAATAATGGGCGTGGCAAGAAAGATTGGTGTCCGTCTTCAACGGCAATGGGCTATTATACAGTTGAAATCCACACTACCCCAGTGGAAGATGTTTTTTAAATCTAATTGGTCAGGATTAATCATTTTGAAACCCATACTCCCTCTGGATTATGTCCTTGCCACTGACAAAGACCTATAATGTGGGCAGAATTCTTACGTAATTTTCTCAAAATGGCTAAATGGAGACCGAGCGGTCGATAAAATATTTTTATAGACTGCCACGACGCCTACTGTCACTTGAGGAGCTTTGTGCGGTCAGTTTTATGCTCAATTTATTGCTCATCGCTATGATTATTGGTTTATAATATCTTGAATATCGAAATAAAATAATTTCCAATAGAAGAATCCGTTTTAGACCCGGAGGTTATTTAAGTTGCTCGGAATCTTAAACGGATTATTCCAGTTGAAATCCTTACACCCCCTATGGAAGACATGATCTTAATCGTCTACAAAGGGAGTGTGAATTTCAAATGGGGTTACCTGAATGGGTGACTCCATTTGAAATCTACACCCCTGTGTGGAAGAGTAAGGTCATGTCTTCCACAGGGGGTGTATGGATTTCAACTGGAATAGCCTACGGTAATGGTTAATGTACCACAGTTTTGTACACATCCTACACATTTTAGGGCGGGTTAAAAACGGTTAAGCTAATCAATAATCGCCACGCCACGCGTCACTAACAGATGATTGCAATTAACATGCTCATTTGGAATGTAATTTGGTTGCAAATGCACAAAGAATGTGAAAACTGGGGGCTGGAGAAAAGGTAAATTTTGCCGCCCCTTCATCAACAGCCCGAAAAGGTTGACAGAATTGTTTTCAATGATTAGAAAAAAAAAAAAAAAAAAAGGTTATAGGCGCTAGCGTCCAAAAGCACAATGTTTACCATTTTTGCCGCCCTTCTCCTTCTTCCGCCACCCCTGTTTTGCCGTCCCTGTTTACCCCCAAATCCCCTCCAAATACGCGCATGATCAAAGGTATGTTTCTACTTGTTTATGTTTCTACTTGTGTTTATGTTTCTACTTATGTTTATGTTTCTACTTGTGTTTATGTTTCTACTTGTGTTTATGTTTCTACTTGTGTTTATGTTTCTACTCATGTTTATGTTTCTACTCGTGTTTATGTTTCTACTCGTGTTTATGTTTCTACTCGTGTTTATGTTTCTACTTGTGTTTATGTTTCTACTTGTGTTTATGTTTCTACTTGTGTTTATGTTTCTACTTGTGTTTATGTTTCTACTTGTGATTATGTGTTCAATCCTTTCCACGCGGATGTCGATGCAGACGATAAGTTACACTTTTTGGACTTAAAAATTGCAGAATTGTAACTTGTCATGACCATATTTTTTCGATATAGTTCTTGATATTTTGAGAAAATATCTCAAAACTTGGGACTTTTCATGTTGAAACATATGGCTCGCACGCAGAGCATTAATTACTATGCATTATATACCTGATTACCGCCATGCATTAGAGTAGACCTTTTGTTCACGTCCTTTTTTTTTGCTAATTCTGAATTGTTTGATGATGGATGACTTTGCATTTTTCATAAGTACGTCATAATGATATCGTAATAGTAAAAGTGTGTATCTTCTAGTTACATCACCAACAATGGGCTATTCCATTTAAAATCCACACCCCTTGTGGAAGATTTTGGAAATATTTTCCACAGAGGGCGGATGTTTTTCAACTGTAATTGGTCAGGGTTAATCATTTTGAAACCCATACTCCCCTTGCTTGTATTTACCGATCTCCCACAACTGGAGTAAGTATTTCAAATAGAAGTTAGGCCTACCCAATTGTCTATTCTATTCATATCTCATACTCCCTCTGTGGAAGACTCTAGCTAAATCGTCCACAGGGGCAGTGTGGAATTTAAATGGAATAGCCCAATTTACTTACTTTTGTCATTATTTTTAATTTTTTCTATTATTTTACACATGTGGAGAAAAGGTAGGCCTATAACATACAAAAAAATCAAAACAATGGGACATTCTGAAATCCATACACCCCGGCCCCCTATGGAATACTTGACTTTAATCTCACACACAGAGTGTGTCGTACTTCAAACGGAGTCACCCATTCAGGTAACCCCAATTGAAGAGTCACACTCTATGTGTGGAAGATTAATGCTCTGCCTGCTGGCCATGCGCTTCAACGGAAAAAGTTCAAGTTTTGATTTTTTTCTCAAAATATCAAGAGCTATCTTAAGAACTACTCAACCAATACTAGGCTTGTTTGTACTCATTTTAATGCATTTTTCATTCTTATTCCAAATATGGTCATGAGAAAATACATTACTGAAATTTTTGAATTTTAAATTTTTTTTGAAACTTGTCGTCTGCAGTCGACACCCGCGTGAAGAGAGTTAAGCTAGGACATATTTTCCATTATAGGGGTGTATGGATTTCAACTGGAATAATCCAATGTTACTGCCTTTTACTAAGTTACTCACTGTATGACACGTACTTTGGTAAAATAAAGTATATTCCTCTTACTGTCTTTACAAGTTACATCTTTGGTCATCAAAAAGGTCATCAAAAAATTGACCAAAGCAATGGCAAAAGAAGTAACGTGGCAGTGAAATAAATACAAGATACACCCGTTTGCCATATCCCATCACCACATACATCGCAGCATACTTTTTGGATATCAATTCTGAGAATTAATACATTTATTTTTACGACATTTTTCCTAATTGCTGTTTTAATTTCATGCTATTTTCCTAATGACGTACGTACGTTAGTACATCATTAGTTCCCTGCATTTTCTATATCAATCTTCTTTAACCTAATATTTCTCACATGTCATTATTGTATTCGCACCATGATCGGTTTGCTCTTTCATTGTATTATAACTTTGTCCATTTATTCTTCTATTTTATTTCCTTTTTCTTTTGATTCTTATATTCAAAGGCTATTGTGTCATGTATATATTCATGTAGTGCCATGTACAGAGCACTGGTCTCGCAAACCAGCTATATCTACTGCTGATATACTGGTATTGGTGAAGTAGCTAACTACTGCTGATACTGGTATTGATGAAGTAGCTATCTACTACTGATACTGGTATTGATGAAGTAGCTATCTACTGCTGATACTGGTATTGATGAAGTAGCTATCTACTGCTGATACTGACATTGATGAAGTAGCTATATACTGTTGATACTGGTATTGATGAAGTAGATATCTACTGCTGATACTGGTATTGATATGAAGTAGCTATCTACTACTGATACTGGTGTTGATGAAGCAGCTATCTACTACTGATACTGGTGTTGATGAAGCAGCGATTTCTTCTTCTGATACTGGTTTTGATGAAGTAGCTATCTACTGCTGATACTGGTATTGAGGAAGTAGCTATATTGTTGATACTGGTGTTGATGAAGTAGAATTCTACTGCTAATACTGGTATTGATGAAGTAGCTATCTACTGCTGATAGTGGTGTTGATGAAGTAGCTATCTACTGCTGATACTGATGTTGATGAAGTAGCTATATACTGCTGATACTGGTATTGATGAAGTAGATATCTACTGGTGATAATGGTATTGATGAAGTAGCTATCTACTACTGATACTGGTGTTGATGAAGTAGCTATCTACTGCTGATACTGATATTGATCAAGTAGCTATCTACTGCTGATACTGATGTTGATCAAGTAGCTATCTACTGCTGATACTGGTATTGATGAAGTAGCTATCTACTGCTGATACTGATGTTGATGAAGTAGCTATCTACTGCTGATACTGATGTTGATGAAATAGCTATCTACTGCAGATACTGATGTTGATGAAGTAGCTATCTACTGCTGATACTGGTATTGAGGAAGTAGCTATCTACTGCTGATACTAGTATTGATGAAGTAGCTATCTACTGCTGATACTGGTATTGATGAAGTAGCTATCTTCTGCTGATACTGGTATTGATGAAATATCTATCTACTGCTGATACTGGTATTGAGGAAGTAGTTATATTGTTGATACTGGTGTTGATGAAATAGATATATACTGCTGATACTGGTATTGATGAAGTAGCTATCTATTGCTGAGTGGTATTGATGAAGTAGCTATCTACTGCTGATACTGGTGTTGATGAAATAGCTATCTACTACTGATACTGGTATTGATGAAGTAGCTATCTACTGCTGATACTGGTATTGATGAAGTAGCTATATCTATAACTATATCTACTGCTGATAGTCGTGTTGATGAAGTAGCTATCTACTGCTGATTCTGGTATTGATGAAGTAGCTATATACTGCTGATACTGGTATTGATGAAGTAGCTATCTTCTGCTGATACTGGTATTGATGAAATATCTATCTACTGCTGATACTGGTATTGAGGAAGTAGTTATATTGTTGATACTGGTGTTGATGAAATAGATATATACTGCTGATACTGGTATTGATGAAGTAGCTATCTATTGCTGAGTGGTATTGATGAAGTAGCTATCTACTGCTGATACTGGTGTTGATGAAATAGCCATCTACTACTGATACTGGTATTGATGAAGTAGCTATCTACTGCTGATACTGGTATTGATGAAGTAGCTATATCTATAACTATATCTACTGCTGATAGTGGTGTTGATGAAGTAGCTATCTACTGCTGATTCTGGTATTGATGAAGTAGCTATCTACTGCTGATACTGGTATTGATGAAATAGCTATCTTCTGCTGATACTGGTATTGATGAAGTAGCTATCTACTGCTGATACTGGTATTGAGGAAGTAGCTATATATTGTTGATACTGGTGTTGATGAAATAGCCATATACTGCTGATAATGGTATTGGTGAAGTCAGCTATCTACTGCTAATACTGGTATTGATGAAGTAGCTATATCTATAACTATATCTACTACTGCTGATAGTGGTGTTGATGAAGTAGCTATCTACTACTGATACTGGTATTGATGAAGTAGCTATCTACTGCTGATACTGGTATTGATGAAGTAGCTATATCTATTAATATATCTACTGCTGATAGTGGTGTTGACATGATGAAGTAGCTATCTACTGCTGATTCTGGTATTGATGAAGTAGCTATATACTGCTGATACTGGTATTGATGAAATAGCTATCTACTACTGATACTGGTGTTGATGAAGTAGCTATCTACTGCTGATACTGGTATTGATGAAGTAGCTATCTACTGCTGATACTGGTATTGATGAAGTAGCTATCTTCTGCTGATACTGGTATTGAGGAAGTAGCTATATATTGTTGATACTGGTGTTGATGAAATAGCTATATACTGCTGATAATGGTATTGATGAAGTAGCTATATCTATAACTATATCTACTGCTGATAGTGGTGTTGATGAAGTAGCTATCTACTGCTGATTCTGGTATTGATGAAGTAGCTATCTACTGCTGATACTGGTATTGATGAAATAGCTACCGTATCTTCTGCTGATACTGGTATTGAGGAAGTAGCTATATCTATAACTATATCTACTGCTGATAGTGGTGTTGATGAAGTAGCTATCTACTGCTGATTCTGGTATTGATGAAGTAGCTATCTACTATACTGATACTGGTATTGATGATGTAGCTATCTACTACTGCTACTGGTATTGATAAAGTAGCTATATTTATATCTACTGCTGATACTGGCATCGATGAAATAGCTATACTGCTGTGCTGATACTGGTATTGGTGAAGTCAGTTATCTACAGCTGATACTGGTATTGATGAAGTCAGTTATCTACTGCTGATACTGGTATTGGTGAAGTCAGTTATCTACTGCTGATACTGGTATTGATGACGTTATATCTACTGTTGATACTGGCGTTGATGAGATAACTAGATACTGATGATGAAGTACCGTAGCTATCTACTGCTGATGCTGGCGTTGGTGAAGTAGCTATATATACTAATATAACCAAAATCCGGCTACATGCCCATTTTTCTTTATAAATCGGAATGCAACATATAATGGCAAATCACTTGAGTTGAGAGGATATGAAATCATATTATTTCATCTGGTTTTAAAATGTCAATTTTCATTTTGGACGGCAGCTGTTGGCATGTTTTCATCAGTGTGTGTCTGGTGATATTTTATTTCATTTTTATATAGATTTGTGAGCGTTGGTGATTAATATTTTTTTCACGATTTATAAGCGATATAAGCACACTCGTTCTATCTCTTCGCTCATCTCTCTCCTCCCTCCCTCTCTCCTCTCTCTACCCCTCTCTCTATATATATATCTCTCTCCGTCTCCTTTTATTGTTTAACTTTAACTCTTACCAATTGCTCATTTTTATAAATAAAAATTTCAGAATTGTACATTTTTGTGACCATATTTGGAAGCAGCATGAAAAATGCATTAAAATGAGTACAAACAAGCTTAGTATAGGTTCAGTGGTTCTTAAGATAGCTCTTGAAATTTTGAGAAAATATATCAGAACTTGGATTTTTTTATGTTGAAGCCCATGGCTAGCACACAGAGCATTAATTTTGTCTGTTTCATTTTTGCTCGCGGGAAAGCTTGCTACAGAGGTCGGTCGGTTGACACTAACTCGCTACCGCCCACGCTCTACACCATACATAAAGCTAGTCTAGACTTCAGGTGCATTTTTAGATTTTTTACTACTCACTACTACTACGACTATAGACTGTCTCATAAAAAGCAGAAAGCATCTAACAATAAGCAGTACCATAACATATATTTTGATACAAGATACCACTAAAGGCGCACCGACGGGGGAGGCAATTCCCCCCCTTGAACCCCATTGGTTTTACATGGGGTTCTTTGTAGAACAACATGGTTATTTAGCCAAAAAGTCTTTGTGCAGAACCGCTTGTAGAACCTTTAAGAAACGCTTAATAAAGAAGAATCATTCAAGGGTTCTTTGTCGAAAAGAAACAAATCTTTAGCCAAGAAAGTGGTTTTGTAGAACAACTTTTCACGACGTAACGGGTCCTTTAATTAATTAGAAAGTACCTAGGCCTATTTAAATCTTTAAGGTTCTTTATAGAACTTTTTAAGGTTCTTTATAGAACCTTAACATTGCTTAGGGTGCTGTATAGGCCTACGAGACCAAAAAGGTTCTAAGTTGCACTTTTTCTAAGAGTGTAGGCTATCCTATCCCTAACCGTAACCCTAATGCTCCCTAACTCTAACCCTTTTAGGACTAACGACCCTTCTGACTAGGCTATTTAGAGGTTAATAACTGCGCATTGGTTATTTGGAGGGCATTGTGAAAAATCTAAACCTTTTGCCTTTGGAACCGAGGAATATCCCGAGGGGCGCAGCCCCGAGGGATATTCCGAGGTCCAAAGCAAAATGTTTAGATTTTTCACAATGCCCGATATATAACCGATGCAAAGTTATTAACCTCATTCATAACCGTCACTTTGATCAATTAACTTTACAAAATAACACAAAATTTTCCTCAAAAGTTTGTAAAAATAAACAATTTTTACATCTTCCCTTCCCCAAAATCGATCAGGCTAAAACAAAACGACCAATAACAAAAGTGCGTATCAGAGTCTGTGCAAATATGGTAGCGCGCAATCCAAATACGGCAGCCAGCGCGTGCGCAGTTCGTTGGACGCAAAATACGGCGCACGCAGAAGTCAATTGTGTGCGACTTTGGAACAATTACGCATTTTGCGGTCAATTGTGAGTTATTAATGACCTCGATTTGCGTTCGCGTTTTCACAAATAACTAAATGTAATTGGATCGCACGCATCGCGTTTATTAATGAGGTTATGAATCACCATAACATCATGGGATATTCCATTTAAAATCCACACTATCCCTGTGGAAGATTTAGCTAAAGTCTACCACAGAGGCAGCATCAATGTTGAATAGAATAGACAATTGGGTAACTTCCATTTGAAAAACTCCAGTTGTGGATCATAGGTAAAGTCATAATACAGGTGGAGTATGGGTTTCAAAATTACATTTGCTCCCCCCGTGGATGGGATATTTGCAGATTCTTCCACAGGGTAGTGTGGATTTCAACTGGAATAACCCAGTTTGTCGATTTTCCAAGGCTTTGCCTCCCTCGCACTAAAATCCTGGCTACGTTACTGGTTCTTAACGCTCGTACTGGTTCTTACGTTATATATACAGCCTGACATTATTGACGGTGAATTAAAAGTTTAACCTTTCTCTCTGATAAGTACCGGTACAACATATTTGAAACAGTTTGTATAACTACGCATTTACAGCGTAGATATAAAAGCATTCTCGCCTCCGGTTATACATACGAGCTGACTGGCTGGTGCTGGCTGGCTGCACGGTTGTGAAATTAAACCCCATTGATGAAATAAATTACTACGTTATATTATACTACGAGCGTTTATGTGACTGCAACCAAAAAAAGCTCTAAAAATTAAACAGGCCTACTACCTAACACTACACTGTAAATACAGATGAACAATATAATCAGAATAAGATTTGAACGTTCGTTCGTTCGTTCGTTCGAAGGTTAGTTCGTTCGTTTATTCATTCGTTCATTCATTCATTCATTCATTCATAATTCAATTCGTCGTTCTACATTCATTCATCGTTCATTCCTTCGTTCGTTCCATCATTCCTTTCTCCATGCATTAATTCACTCACTCTAGTATAGTGAGGCATCTTTGTAGTTCAGAATTTCGTGCGTCATTTTTAGACACCGATTTTAAAATAAGGCCATGCAAAAAGTAGCCCCTATATATAGCGTTTCCCTGGAATAATACTAAAACAATCAAATCTATAACTCAATTGAACCTCAAAGCATATCCAAAAGCGTGGCACTAATTATGATCATACGCGTATCAATATGTGCTATCTACTGTAGATAGCATTGTTTTGAACTCTCTCCATGCATGCATGCGGGTGTCGACGACTGTATAGATGACAATTTTTTTAATTTAAAATTTATAGAATTGTAAATTTCCATGAACATATTTGGATTCGGTATGAAAAATGCATTAAAATGAGTACAAACAAGCCTTGTATTGGTTCAGTGGTTTTTGAGATAGCTCTTGAAATGTTGAGAAAATATCTCAAAACTTGGATTTTATGTTCAAGCCTACATTATGGCTAGCACGCAGAGTATTGGAATTTACCCTGCATATTAACAGTGTATCCTTATACTAAGCCATATATAGCTTGCAGCATATATACATACACATAATAAAGGTAAGCCAGGGAATTGACAGACATTTTCCAATTTAAACCAGCTAATTTGGTTTTGTCTGGAGATCTTATTACTATCTGAAGTAAAAAGGTGTCAGTTACCGAACCCGAGAGAAGTAAAAGCCCAGTGCAAACTCATTAGCCTATATATAGTACTTTCTAAAAGTTTATGTTCGCGTGTTGGCCATAGGCTTCAACATAAAAAGTCCAAGTTTTGAGATATTTTCTCAAAATATCAAGAGCTATATCATAAGAACCAACCACTGAACCAATACTAGGCTTGTTTGTACTCATTTTAATGCATTTTTAATGCTGATTCCAAATTCTTTCTTTTATTCTTTCTTTCTTCCTCTTTCTTTCTTTCTTTCTTTCTTTCGTTCGTTCGTTCTTTCTTTCTTTCTTTCTCTCTTTCTTCCTCTTTCTTTCTTTCTCTCTTTCTTCCTCTTTCTTTCTTTCTTTCTTTCTTTCTTTCTTTCTTTCTTTCTCTCTTTCTTCCTCTTTCTTTCTTTCTTTCTTTCTTTCTTTCTTTCTTTCTTTCTTTCTTTTCTTCCTATCATAAAATTCAATATGACTACATCCGATCATGACTGCAACATCCTAGTGCATTTCAATCTGAACAGAGACACAGAATGGTTGATCGAGTCTTACGTAAGCTGTCAATCACACACACTTAAACCGGGCCACTGGAATAAATTTGATAAAAGTAGGGGCCTAATCCAATGTTTTGATTTTAAAATTACCGTTCACCTTCAGTTGAACCCTACACATATACCAGCCTGACTTAATTTCGTTTCAATATTACTACAAAGTTAAAATGCTTTTATGAAATTAAATTTCATTTACATGTTTGGCACCGATGGGCTGTTCCAATTAAAATCCATACCCCCTATGGAAGACATGACCTTAATCTTCCACACAGGGAGTATGAATTTCAAACGGAGTTACCTAAATGGGTGACTCCATTTGAAATCTACACACCCTGTGAGGGAGATTAAGGTCATGTCTTCCATAAGGTGTATGGATTTCAACTGAATAGCCCAATTAGATATTTAAGGGGTACTACACCCTCGATAAATTTGTGTCTATTTTTTGCATTTTCTCAAAAACTAATAACACAGTGGTAACAAAAGTTATGTATATTATAGGGCAAGGAATCCAATTACTACACTGGAATTTCAGTGACTCAAGACAAGGGGTACGTTATTTATGATAAGAAAAGAGGTACCGCTAGGATGTAGCCTACCTCATTTCCTATCATATATACTGAACCGCTTGTCTTGAGTCACTGAAATTTCAGTGTAGTAATTGATTCCTTGCCCCAATAATATACATAACTTTTGTTACCAGTGTGTTATTATTTTTGAGAAAAATGCAAAAATAGTCACAAATATACCACAGGGGTGTAGTACCCCCTTAAGTTAAACATGCCTTTACGTCCGCCTACGTTAACTGAAATGTTGTGATGACCCACATAAATCACGTATCAGCCTGTTTTGGCAAAACCTCGTAACTCAATAGCTGCTATGTGTTTAAAATGTACAGTATTGTAATATTGTATTGTACATAATTAACACATAGCAGCTAGTGGAGTTAACGAGTCCGAAACTGAAAACCACTGCGCTAGTCCGAATCTGGAAAACACTCCTTCAGTCCGATAGGCCTACTGCGCTAGTCCTAATCTAAAAACAAAACAAAACACTGCGCTAGTCCGAAACTGAAAACCTGCGCTAGTCCGAATTTGAAAAACACTGCGCTAGTCCGAATCTGAATTTGGGAAACTAGTCCGGTAGTCCGATATTCGGACTGTGGTTTTCAGTTTCGGACTAGCGTTATGGATTTCTGTATCGGACTAGCGTAGTGTCGGACTGAAGAAGTGTTTTCCAGATTCGAATTAGGGCAGTGTATTTCGGATTCGGACTAGCGGCGTGTCGGACTGAAAGGTGTTTTCAGATTCGGACTAGCGGCGTGTCGGACTGTTGTCAGTGGTTTTCATTTTCGGACTAGCGCATGCTTTTTTCGGACTATCGCAGTGTTTTTCATTTTCGGACTGACGCACCCCTAAGTATAGGGAATTTGTGTAGTCGGACTAGCGGTCCAGTGTGTCGGACTAGAGACGTGTCGGACTAGTGGCGTATCATCATCATCATCATCATCATCATCATCATCATCATCATCATCATCATCATCATCATCATCATCATCGACATCATTTCATCGTCATCATCATCATCATCATCATCGTTGTAATTGTCATCTTCATCTTCATCGTCGTCGTCCTTGACCTTCTTCTTGGCTACTCCACCAGTGGTCAGTTATGTCACTGTTTCATCCATTACGATTCATTTTTGCTTCATTGGACACTCCACGCGACGTTTCAGTTTTATTTAATTAGTCAGTGCATAGACTGGAAAAAAGGTCGGTAGATACATACGCTACATCGCCACAGACCAACAGCCACAGACCATAGTAATCGTTGCAATTATTTAAAACACATCGATTTATAATGACAATTTTCTCAAAATTGTCAAAACCACAAGAGCATGAACACCTTTAAATGTTGATCATATCTGAGACTAGACGAATATAACTAAATTCGTTTCAGGTTTATATTATACTCCTGGTATGCATTTAACATTTTACATTTGTACCGATTTGTTTTGCACGTTAATCGAAACAGCATACAATTGTCGAAAGTGAGGGGTTAGTCGGCAAAAATTCAGCTTGGTTTCAAGTCACACATTCTGTATGTACTGATGTATAACATGTTTAAAGGCTTTTTGAATCGGTTCCAAAAAGGCCTATGGGATTTAACGAATTTTGTAATGGAAATTTTGTGAAGCAATTGCTAACCAAGCAAGCTACACTATAATTTGCTCAGTAAGAAACTGAAAGAACACATACGAAAATAGCGGAATAGATAAATTGATGAACTACGTCTAGCTAATCCACAAATCACCAATATTTGCTGGCATTTTCAATATCACACATGCTCGAATCTCAATGCTTGATGCGTAGATTTTGATTTGTGTGGGAAATTCCATTTGAAATCCACCGTCACTCCCCCTGTGGAAGATGTGGTAAATATCTTCCACAGGGGGAGTATAAATGTCAAATGGAATGAACCCATTACTTAAGGCAGCTCCATTTCAATTTCATACACCCTATGAGAAAGAAATAACCTGACTCTTCAACAGAGGGAGGGTGAGTTTCAAATGGAGCAGCCTAAAGTGTTCATTCCATCTGAAATTCTTACTCCCTCTGTGGAACATATTTCCAAAATCTTCCACAGGGTAGTGTGCAGATTTTAAATGGAAAAGCCCAATTGATTATTTTTTGATATCTCTGGTTACTGACCCTCTCCCCATCTTTAACGCCTTCGCAATAATTTCAAACTTTCGCTGTTATTTCTCGTCTCATATATTTTAATATTTAGTATTACATCTCGGTTTTTTATATATCTGTCTATGGTGATGATGACCGCGCAGCCTTGACTGTGAAGTTCAGACGGCCGATAATAATGTGATTGCCGATCGTGCTTCAACTTCAAGCTCTTCTGTCGATTTTGCTTTGAAACCCTTTAATTGCGAAAATCGTGTACTGTTTGTTTACATTTTTATCATGAAATTTAATACAAAGATTTTATTATGTTTACTTTAGACTACTAATATTCTGATTCTACTTAATTAACGCGTTTCATCTGATCAATTCAATATCACATCGGGCAAAACATTTTTGAGATAATGACCGTAATTAATTTCACCTGTGGGATAATTTGCGCGCCAGACAAATCCGTACTCAAAGGGTTAATTTCATGGCGTGATAAACAGTAATGCTGATTGGTCGATGTAAATTATGGTGCGTATCAAAACGAGGCTCGGTAATGTTTAATGTAGCAGGGAAAATTTCCCGCTCTTTTCTTTCACTATAGTCTGCTCCTGAAAGTTCAACTAGAATTCATGCTTCTTTCACATAACTTTTTCATTGAAAATCTTGTTACTCCGGCAAAAGGCTAGAGCAAAAATATTGTACCTTTCAAAAGACGTAGGCCTAACCTAAAAGTCTTACAAAATGACATGTCCAAAAAGACAACCCCTGAGCTCCTATTATGGGTTGTGACAGTGAAGTTCTATCATTTAAAACATGTAGGTCTACCAAACAAATAAACATGATTTATGCTAAGTGATTGCTATTTTGAATTTAAACGCAATTTAAAAGCAAAAAAGTATAAATAATAAAAATAAAATGTTGGTATTTATAGAGCGCTTTTCACATGTGAACATGTATACCAAAGCGCTTTACATTTATTCCGCCGTCGTTAGAATATGTCAGCTGCCATAAAATGCCCAAGGCATTCTCATACCTTTGGGCGGCGCTCAATGGACAGTATTCATAACAGCTCCCCATTTCACACCTGGGTGGAGTGGAGTAATCGAGATAAAGTGCCTTACTCAAGGGCACAACACGATGGCTTCGCCGGGGCTCGAACCCGCAACCTTCCGATTATGAGTCGTAGCCCGTTCCGCTCGGCCACCGTGCTCCCACAAATACAAGTAGCCTATATATGCCATGCTTTAATAGGCCTATTTACTCAAAGCCGAAATTGAGTCTGGTAAACGACCATATCGTATCATGGTATAGCATTATGTAACAAAGCGGTCATACCGTAGTTCTTATACGCTGGCGAAGTTACGTAATAATCGGATTAACTACCATAGCAATAGGTGAAAACAATTTTTGAATAGGCCTATACCGCGCTGCACTGATACTTTCACGCGGTACCTCTGCATTGAACCCTATCTTGCTAATCACTTGCACCTGTAAGATTAGTATCTATGAAAAGACCTGTATTGTGTTCAATCTATGATTGCAGACATACACAGGTGATTAGTTCAACCTGCTTGTAGTGAAGCGCGATATGTTCAAAATTGTTTTCACCTATTGCTATGGTAGTTAATCCGATTTATTACGTAACTTCGCCAGCGTATAGAACTCTTTAACCCCCCGGACACTACTGGTCATCTAACATCATTTCTGATTGGTTGATAACTTGAAAATTGAAATGCTTATTTCAATTGTCAATTATGACTAGGCTTTAAACTATTTATGGTCAAACTTGCATTGCAGATGATTTTATTAATACCCTCCTTGATTGGTTCAAAATTGGACACAATATTCATTTTGGCCAATCGGCAGGTAGGGCCTAGTTCTCATTGAATGGAATGGAGCAAAAATCAAATAACAAAAAGAAGATGATATTACGTGACTGTCAAATCATATAGCATACTCAAACATAAGTATTAACTCTCTTCACGCGGGTGTCGACTGTAGACGACATGTTTCATCATTTTTTTTTAATTCTAAAATTTCAGAAATGTACATTTTCATGACCATATTTGGAATCAGCATGAAAAATGCATTAAAATGAGTACAAACAAGCCTAGTATTGGTTCAGTAGTTCTTAACATAGCACTTGATATTGAAAATATTTTAAAACTTCAACTTTTTCCGTTGAAGCGCATAGCTAGCACGCAGAGCATTAAACATGATTAACTAATAGGCCTATAACACAAAATATGCAATTAAGTTACACAGTCTAGGCAAGTTCACGATGCGCGTGCGTCAATGGAAGATGACATGTCTGTCACATTTTACCCCAAGAATAAAGTACATCTTGAATTCCTAAATGCACTAATATAATGATTTAATGTTTAACAACCTGACTTGACATAAACTACGTGCCGCATTTGTACTAAGTAATTTGTCTGGCTCACAGTCAACTCAAGTAAAATATATAGTAACATAGCTATGTGCACTGTATCGTCTGATATCAGCCGAGGGTTGACCAATTAGCCTATATCTTACAGCATTTTCCCCTTAAGTCTGTCTGGGTATAAATGAAAGAAAATATATAACATATCTAAAAAGAGAGAGGTACTAGAGGCATGGGAGTGATGGTAAGGCCTTTCTCTTTCACCAACTCGCAGGTGAGTTGCACTTGATCGCATGCACCTACTATATAGATTCTACCGACATCGACAGTCTTTGTAATGAAGTGTAAATGAAATAAAAAAGTACAAAAGCACTAAAGCTTGGAATGCTATGTAAAATCACATCATGCGATTGGTGAAGCACAAAAGCCCTGATGAAAACATGACCGGTCACTAATGTTTTGGTTTGAGTCTCGGCTCAGACGAGTAGGTTGTACTACATGCCTTTGATCCATTTCGTCTGTAATCTAAAACTTATAAATGGGTGCTCCGTTGAAAACGATACGACCATAGGCATTGTACTATTGTAGAGTGAAACCGCGCCAAAATAAGCTCAATTACATTAAAAAATAGGTCAAAAACAGTAACTCCTAATATTTTTTTTAAACGGTGAAAATTTGTTGAAAATTGAACATCCACGGCTTACAAAAATGCCGGCCGGCGTTTACAAAATTATAATTTTGCTGGAATTGGGGTAACAATTTAAAAATAAAATAAAATTAGAAAAGAAAATATTGTACTTACAATTCAGTAAGTAAAAGTTGCAGTTTTTCCACCGAAAGACTAAGAGATTTAGTGCGAATATGTTTTCTACTGGTACCTGCCTCCGACACACCCAAATGCCCAAATACTACAATGTTATGGTTTTTACTAGACGTAGTAAAATTCAGTGACGAAATGAATGAATGAATGAAATTATAGTAACGCATGCGCAGATTGCTTTGTAGTATTGTATTGCGGCTGCGCAATCCAATTAGTTGGTCTTTTTGGGTGGTTTCCGCTCTAATGGAAATGTTGATGTACAAGAGAATAAAACGGGAATATCACCTGTCACCGAAAGTAAACATGGCGGATAGGAAAGTACAAAAAGCGAGTGTTGTTGATCGGCCGCTAAGCAAAGGAAAAGGAGAGGTGAGTTTTTGTTCGACGAATTCAATAGTGTATTATAAGTAAACCAGTTGTGGAAATTTCAGTCACCACAATGCAGCGTTTATTCATTTTCAGCTGTCTGAAAGTTGGACACCGAATCGTAGACTGCAAAATTCAACACCCTTGCAAAATTTGCAATGGCTTGCACTATTCATTGTATTTTAGTATAAGTTGCAGTTGCACGATATGAATTAATGTATTTAAATTTTAGTATTTTGCAATGACTTTCGCACTGGGCCAAATTAGCACAGGCATGCAGGCTCTGTGCTGTACTCTATCCCTATTCCACCACCTCGGCCTTGCTACGCTTGGTGCTCGCTTCGCTCGCTATTCATGTATTCGAGAGGCATAGCAGTTTGTGTAGGTAACCTAGGCAAACCTTAGTTAACACATTTACTAGTCAGCGAATTCGCTGAGACCGGGGCCCCAACACAATGCATATTTACATAGAAATTTGAATTTTTTTCGAGAATAGGTGGGTGAAGGAAACCTACATAAATATGTTTTCTATACTTCACTTGACCCAAATATATGATTTTTATGGTGATAATCAAGTCGCACATGGAATTTTAGAGGATTTTGATAGCAGTTCCATTAAAAAAGCTGCTATCGCCATGAGACTAAGATCTGGTCGTATGTCATGAACTGGGTACAAAAAATATTACACACTGAAAAATGACATAAACGTCACTAATAATATGTACTGAAGTAAGCATAACTTTTATTCCTTACATTTAAAGTGTATACAAGTATACATTTTTGGAAAGCTTATACTACATGGATGTTAGATATGGCAAAAAAAGATCCAATATTCAGGGTGGGTAAAATTCCTATAGGGTGTAATATAAAAAAAATACATATTTTGTAATTTTGATATACCTGGGTCATCTTTTTTTTTTTTTTTGTGCATGTCAAAACAGATGTGGATATTGAAAGATAGGACAATGGCCCACAAAAAAAATAATAAAGTGGGCGACTGGTGGTGTTCTGTGTTGAACATACAGGGTGGTCAAATTTGCCTAGATATTAAAAAAAAAAAAAAATTATTTTGAAGATTAACTTCTTTATTCAAGGAGCAGTCCTATATTTCATCACTGAAAATGTAAATTAGAAAGAGAAATACATATGTCATGGGTTTCTGCCCACAGTTATACTCAAATATTAAGTATACAGGGTGATCAGCATATTATACAGGGTGATCTGTGTATGTTTGACTCGTTAGTACGAAATTCATCAAAATCAAACAGGTTTAATGTAGTAAGTGTAGTTATGGAATATACAAACTTCATTTTCTTCTATGTAATTAAATGGCTCTTTGTACACGGTGCAAATTGTCATCTCTATGCAAAATGGTACTATACAGGGTGACTTTAAATATGGTATATTATTAGGCGGATATTGAGCACATAAAATTTCTTCATGGTCTTGAACCTGAAGTACAAATTTATTGTTTTCATGTATCATATATATCTATTCCAACATAAAGAACACAACCTGTTGGAATAACCACATTTGAATCATGCTTAGCTTGATACACCCTTTCCTGTTACATACTGAATTCCCTACACTTGTCGCTCAAATGCAACAGATTTGATCTCAGGTGACAAACAACTTCCACTGGTCATTAAATTTGATAATAAATGCTTAATTCTTTATCTTAAATATTTTAAATATCAAAGTAATTAAAAGGAGATGGATTTTTATGAAATAAAGTTAAAATCAAGTTAATCCAAGCTTCTACATTGTTTTGTGGGATATGTGTGAGCGCAGAATGGCCGGACAAGGCGGACATTGCCAAAAGGTGGTCAAAATTTGTATCTAATTAACATCCAATTAACTAATTAATTAATTGCATTAATGCACATTATGTTTGCATCATAAGTTAGATCTATCATTCAGTGAAGTGCATGTGAAATCAGAGCCCCACAGGTGTTTCACTTCTCTACTTATGTAAATTTATAGGCGACTCATTTTAGCCCTGTTTGTGTGCAATGTCTATGGAATCCCCACTGCCGAATCCCCCACTGCCAATCCCCGTTACCTAATTGAATATTTGTTACTATAACTCTCACAATACTTGTCCAAATGGGCTGCAAATGGTTTTATTTTGTAGAGCAGACTTCTAGGAAAACATTGATACCAAATACTTTGAACATAGCCAAGTACTTTAAGAATAAACTAGAACGAAACTTGAAAAAAAAAGTTGAATTGTAATGAATCCCCCATTTTAGCGTACCCAGTTCATGACATACGACCATCTAGAAACACCCCCGAAATGCCGTTTTGGGGAATTTTGCTAGCTGAATCTTTTTGATGAAAGTCAATCTTTGAGAAGATGTAACTTTGCTACGGAAAGTGCTATGAAAAAAAGGTTTTCAGTTTTGGCTTAGTTACTCAAGGGCTTTAATTTGATATATAAAACGATGCAATTTGATGTCAAATTTGAATTCACCTAGTATACCTAGTTTGTGGAACGGGGCTAGTTCTAGTCCAAATCACGCGATGCTAGACAGCCAGTGTTGAGCTGAGGGATTGTCATAGCATATGCATGCCATAGCCACCCATCATGCCCATATTTCGCAACACAAACTTACATGACTTTAGGCCCAATCAGTGATTTTCTCATCCGGACGATTGTAAAAATCATCAAAATTCAGATTTTGGTACCGTACCTTTGTCATTGTCATAAATGTAGGTATGAGTCTAGTACAAGGAACTTATACGATGTCCTCATTCACAAACTGATACTATCTGTCCATCGTATAAGCCTGTTACCGTACAATAATGTGGTGAAGGAATATTACACAGTCAAGAATAGGCTCCATCATTTTTTTGTTCTGATCCCTCCCAGTCTCCCAAAACATCAAAATATCAAAAGCGTTGCACATTTACTTCTACTTAAGACTGTCCTTTTCATATAACGCAGACAAAGTAGGGCCAAGCTACCTAGAAATGGTCAAATTTTGGCAAGAAATATCTCTGTGTAATCCTATGTAAGTCCCATATCACATCGTTATCGGCGATCATGTTTTTTTTCTGAAGTTTGGCTGGTACCTACCAGCGCGGCGTCATGCACATGACGTGACACAGCTAAAATAATCGACCGGGAATCAGGGATCATTAAAACGTCAACGAATTTCAAAACATAGAAATCAGTAAACTTAATGGCGAGCGGTCCGAATTTTGAGCCATACAAGTTTACGTGGTGAACTAGTATGAGTCATGAGAGGCAAACCTTTAGGCATGATCACAAAATTTTCAAGTAGGTTTTTTCACATGGAAATTATTTTGTTAAAAAAGTGATAATTTAACTTAAAAATGATGGGTCAACCATGTCTGTAGCTCAAATATCAACAAAGTTATGGGCAAATGTCTGTTTTTAACATTTTTCATTTTTCTGCGGCCATCATTGATGACAATGCCTTACAATGACTTACTGTACAAAAAAGCAAGTATTGCATCATTTTTCACCACGGCGATCCGTTTTACACAAAAGGCGATTTTATTTTATGAAATTATCTAACTATCACTGCATGATGACTTCTGTATCAAGGATAAAGTACCGGCACTTTTTAGACTACGTCTCCAAGTTTCTGTTGTCCAAATTTCAAAATTTTGTATTTTCCTATTTATAGGGATTACACAGTTAAGCCATTTCCTGTGGTCGCAACTTTTTGAGCTTTTTGATTTGAACGTCGCCCTCTATAATAAGCAATGTGGACATACCTACCTTAGTTAACACATTTGCTAGTCAGCCAAATTCGCCTAGACCGGGGCCCAAACACAATATATATTTACATAGAAATTTAAAAGAACAGATTGGACAGGCTGGTCAATCAAGGAAACCTGTATACCGTATATGTTTTCTATACTTCACTTGACCCAAATATACAATTTTTATGGTGATGAGACACCAAGACATGGAATTTTAGAGGATTTTGATAGCAGTTCCATTAAAAAAAGCTACTATCATCATGAGACTAAGATCTAGAAACACCACCAAATGCTGTTTGGGGAATTTTGCTAGCAGAATCTTTTGATGAAAGTCAATCGTTGACAAGATGTAACTTTGCTACGGAAAGTGCTATGACAAAAAGTTTTTCAGTTTTGGCTTTCTTTACTCAAGGGCTTTAATTTGATATAAAATGATGCAGTTTGATTTCACCTAGCATACCTACATGAAATAAAGTGTTAAATTATGCTGCTAGTGGTTCAGCCGAAAGCTGTGTATTTAAAGGTCATATATTGCTTGGACAACATCATATCATTGGCAAGCTAATATTATGAGGACAATGAAAATGACTCTTTTTTTGAGAAAATAAGACATTTAAAATTGATATTCCGCAAAAACCAACTTAAGGGATCTAAAATGAGCGTTTATTGCGTTTCGACAGTATTTTCTGTGGGACATGAGAGCACCTCAGACCTATCGAATTGCATTCTGAATACGGAGCATGTCTTTCTGATATCAAATAATTTTCATTTTTTGAAAATTACAATATAATACAAATTTTATGACAAATTATAAAAATTTATATTTTTCATATATAACAGTCCTCGAAGTAAATTATATAAATCTAATGATATATTCTTAAAGTGTATGTAGCAGGAAGGAAAAGCCGACGGTCAATTGAAAATTTTGACCTTTTATATTGAAGATATGGATTTTTTCCCAAAAAGACCTTATTTTTTTTGGGTGTTTTGGGAAAAAAATCCATATCTTCAATACTGAAAGGTCAAAATTTTCAATTGATCGTCGGGCTTTTCATCCCACCTACATACACTTTAAGTATAAATCATCAGATTTATAAAGTTTACTTCAAGTACTGTTAAATATCAAAAATATCAATTTTTAATGATTTGCCATAAAATGTGTATTAAATTGCTAATTTCAAAAATCAAAATTATTTGATATCAGAATGACATTCTTCGTATTCAGAATGCAATTCGATATGTCTGATGTGCTCTAATGTCCCAAAATAAATACTGTCCAAACGTTCATACCCCAGCCCTTAAAGCGATGAGTTCCTTCGAACGAGACAGATTTGACCTAGAAAAAAGTTGACGTCATGAAATGAGATGTGCCTGCTTTGCAAGAAGGGACTATAAACATTCTCAATGCACAGAACATATACTGTTGTTGTTCACAGAAAAAAACTCTGTATTAAGTACTACAAATTTAATGGTTTTAAACATATGGATAAAATCAGCGAATCTTTTTTATATATTAGTAAATTGTGATATTACAATTCATATACCATGAGAAATATTTGGACTAAAAAATAAAAAAATAATTTGAGCTTAGAATTTCAGCGTGATCAATCTGAGACTAGCATATAAACCGTGTTAAGTCTACAAACTCATACATCTGATTTCCCTGTGCGATATTGCAATGCTAAATATATTTTGTCTTCAATTTTCTTTAATTGATTTTATAAAAGGGGTCAAAACCTCCAACATATCTAAAAATCATTTTTTGGTAAGTTTTTGGCCTGTAACGCAAAATGGACCACCTTATGACATGCGACCGTTTAAAGTTGTAATTTTGTGTTTCGATGGCAAAGATCGGATATTTTTATTCCCGATTCGAATTCTGCACCCTTTGCAAGGGTGCCAAAAGGCAAGCACATATTATAAATGCATGGAAAGCTAATGCATTTTAATATGTATGATATGATTTTATTGGCACAAAATCGCGGCCCGGAGGCCGAATTACATTGTACACAAAGTATAAGCAGAAAACAACAATGAGAAAAGCAATATATATATATAACAACATAATAAATAAATATAAACAACAAATGAGGTCAGAACTCAAGGCAGCCAAAAAGAAACAGGATCCACAGCAAAGCAATGCAAGGGATGAACCAGGATTAGGATGGGTTGCTGTATATTTTTTCATATACTAGTCCAAGCCAAACACACCCACGCGTAGACGCCTCGATAGCCACCAGCCATCCCTCCCAATGCCACTGTTGATGTGATGATCGCTGATGAGCGATCATCACATCAACAGCAGCCATCGAAACGTCTGCACGCAAGTGCGCTCAACCTGGACCAGTATATGAAAAAATATACAGTTTTATGGAACAGTCCTGATGAATTTGATCAAGAGGATGGGTTGCTGTTTAGCAGCCTAACAAAGTAAGGAACTGGACTCCTAGCAAACCTGTCAGTACGGGCACGGAGTTGGGAGAGATTGAGAGAGAGCCTGACCTCTGCTGGGAGGAAGCAACTTGGTGGTCCGATCACACTTGGACAATGTACGAGCAAATTTAAGGCAATGTTGCTCCCTCCTATCAGACAGCTTATCAAGATTACACACAACAAGAGCATTGTCATAAGATACATAATTGGACCCAAGGATAATTCTCAGAGCTCTTTTCTGGATGTTCTCAAGCTTGATGGCCTGCTTGGAAGTGAGAGTGGAGTGCCAAATGACATCGGAATATTCAACCAGGGGTCTAATATATCCTCTGTAAACGGTCACTAACTCATATGTGATAGATGAAGAGGTATAAACATTACGTTTGTGGTTTGCATATTAAGAATAACAAGTTTGTTACAGTTTACTGTAATTTTTTCGTAATTTTTTTCCAATTTTTTATTCAAATTAACTGTGAATGATCCTAGCACTTCAGAATAGGTCCAGTGGTTCTCCAAAGTCGCCGAAAACTTTAACAATTTTTTTTTTTAATCTGATATTTTTTTTTACCAATATCGGACCGGATATTGGCCGATATTTAAAAAAATGGATATATCGGTAGACAAATGCCATATCGGTTGAGCCCTAGTATGGATTTGAACTGGAATAACCCATTTAATTTCAAGACATTAATTGACTGATATTTAAAATTTTTATTTGTTTGAATACTTTTAGATCAACATCAGCACATTTGCTCTTCTGTTCTCTGAGATGGTTCAGTATTGTCAGAATAGAGTGGCCTCAGTACCAGAACTACAAAGCAAGTAAGTTACTTACAATGAATGGATTGGTTCTTGCAGAGATTCCCAAAATCTTCCACAGAGCATGAACTACTACCTTCATGCACAGAGGCAGTGTGGATTTAGGGATTCAATCATGTTTCACCGTTGTTCATCACCGATAAACAACGATGCATCCGCGTCGTCTGAGTGGTTTACTCAGAAGTAAACCACGCAGACGCGCCGGACGCGAGTTGTTAATCGGTGATGAACAACGGTGAAACATGATTGAATCCCTTTCAACAACGAATCAAGCTAAAGATGTCTAATTCACATGATTCTTTCATCGGAATGTCCGTTTGTCATTGCCACCCAACCTTACAAAAAGATTGCGGTATCATCAGCAATAAAACTAAAGAATAAAGCGGTAATATTTAGCTGCTACTGCCAACATAAGAGAGTTCATGTTTACGCATTATGTTCCAGTCATGACGAATTTTACGCGCTCATGCGTAACGCGTACGCGTAACCTTGCGTTCGCGTATACGCTACTGAACTGTGGATTCATCACAGATTAACAACGGTTGGCTCCTGTAGAAAGGTATAGGAAGAGTTGTTGAATATGCATTAGCCCATTTTAATGATTTAACAACCACAGCAAAAGCAGCAACTAGAGTAGAAGTAATAAAATAAAACAAGTCAAAAATAAAAATGACAGCACTGTAAAGAAAAGTATTCAAATTGATTGTAACCCAATTATCACCTTGGCATATCATAACACACCAAATAATGAAATTCTTAGAACTGACACATGGCTATGGTTTATTTGGCTATTCCAGTTGAAATCCATATGCCCCCTATGGAAGACATGACCTTAACCTTTCACACAGGGAGTGTCGGTGAATTTCAAATGGGATTACCTGAATAGGTGACTCCATTTGAATTCTACATTCCCTATGACTGTGGGAGAGATTAAGCAGGGCATAGGAAAAATATTTTCTGTCTGGGAACTTAAACTATGTTGCTTTAAATTTTCTGTGAAATTCATGAGCGCCTTGTCGCTTGCCCTTAACGATTGGGGTCCAGGGGCTCAAAAAGCCTTAAAAACTCATGGATTTTAGACTTTTTAAAGTAAGAAATCACCATTCTGAGGCTCTAATTCTGGCATGAGAGTGGGCTTTGATAAAAAAAACTCTGAAATATTATCCATGTGAGTCAAGGAGGCGCCCCTGCGGGGGTCGAGGGGGCAGAGCCCCCCGCATGGTCGAGCCCAGGCGATTTTAGCAGATTTAGCACCCCAAAAGAGGCTATTTGTGACATAAAAAATGCATATATCTACGTTAAAGTAATTCTTGGCCTGTTTCAGACGTTTTTGAAAAAAATGCTTCCTTCATCCTAAAAAAGTGGTTTTAAATGTTCAGTTCCCTATACTTTTGTACATGAGAGGCATTCTTCAAAGTTTTTTCTTTGCCTAATAACATGGCCTACATGGCTGAAATTGACATATTTAATGCACAATATAACAACGATGATTCATAAAATTGTTGATACCCACTCTTCAGGTATGTGGGGGGTACTATTAATGAAGAATGCATTGTATGATAAGAGTAATGTGTAAAATACCCTACATTTTATGCTCTACAATATAACAATGAACAAGAGTTGAGTGTTGGACTTCCTCAAAAGAGAATTAGGGGTGAAATTGATTTCACCCCAAAATCGGACCTATATAATATATAGCATCTTTAGTATTTTTAAATGCATGAATATATAAAGTTTCAATTACTTTATTTAGCCTCATCTCACCAAAATAGCTATTTTTATGGCTTATTATGGGAAGGAGAAAGCTTTCACATAATTTTGGAAATTTAAAAAAAAATCTAAAATTCTGAAAATACCAAAAAAATACATTTAAGTGCATAAGCTTTTTTCTTTTGGGTAAGAATTTTTTTCTTGCATGCAACAGCCTTTTTCTTGCAGGTTAGAAATTTGATAAATAGGTCCATGCATGCATTTTGTATATGATGACCTATTTATCAAATTTCTACCCTGCAATAAAAAAGCTGTTGCATGCAAGAAAAAAATTCTTACCCAGAAGAAAAAGGCTTATGCACTTAAATGTATTTTTTTGGTATTTTCAGAATTTTAGATATTTTTTTTAATTTCCAAAATTATGTGAAAGGGTTCTCTTTTATTTTGTTAGCAATAAAAATAACAATTTCCATGAAAATTGAAATGAGGCAAATTTTAAGTTATTAAAACGTTATAAACACATTCATGCAATGCATTTAAAAACATTAAATATAGGTCAGATTTTCTGTTATTTTCAGGTGAAATCAATTTCTACCCTAATTCCCTTTTGGGGGTAAGGGCAAGGGTTTGGAGTTATGTTAAAGGTTAGTTGGGCTTGAGTGGTTTGAAAACATGCAGTAAGGTTTGTGGGTGTGTAGGAAAACATTTAAAAAAAAACTTAGAAAAAATTTAAAAAAATTTCTTACCGCGGATTTCGAGGGCCTGAGATTAAGGTTACAATGATTTCCATTTGGGTGTATGTGTTAAGGGGTACTACACTTGTGGTCAATTGTGACTATTTTTGCATTTTCTCAAAAAATATAACACACTGACCAGTAACAAAAGTTATGTATATTATTGGGGCAAGGAATCCAATTACTACACTGAAATTTCAGTGACTCAAGACAAGCGGTTCAGTATATATGATAGGAAATGAGGTACATCCTAGTGGTACCTTATTTCTTATCATTTATAATGAACTGCTTGTCTTGGGTCACTGAAATTCCAGTGTAGTAACTGGATTCCTTGCCCTTATAATATACATAACTTTTGTTACCACTGTGTTATTAGTTTTTGAGAAAAGTGCAAAAATAGACACAATTTATCGAGGGTGTAGTACCCCTTAATCTGGAAGAAACCCATTTGTAAGTTCAAGGTCAATAAAGTGCATTTCCCTAGTTCAACTTCTCGGAATATTTGAATGTGATGATGAGAAAGTAGTCTGCCAAATTGTCAATCACATTGGATGACTGCCAAATGTGTTCTTCTTGCTGAGGATGACACCCTCAAAGTTTGTCAAAATTCTTTGATTTTTACATGATTGTAATGTATGCGACTGAGGAGGTTCATCAGGTCTGTTAATTAATCAGCTATTTAGAGTTAATTTGTCAAGACCAAGTGAAAAATTTATGTTTTTCTGCTGACAGTTTCGCCAGAAACCTTCTGGCTTTCTCAAAGCATTGATGATGTTATTGATCCATCTGCTTGGAGCGGGAACCTTGACCGGATGTTTTGATTTTCCCGGAAGTAGTATTCCTGTCTCCAGCGGTGGTCTTGAGCAGAGGATCAAAGATGTGACTCAGAAAGAACGTGCCTGCAGCAGCAGCATTGTCAACATCAACATGTTTGTCATCATCAGCATCATCATCATCATCATCATCATCATCATCCTTATGACAGAGTATTTTTTACTCAGGAGCATAGCCAACTGTCTTGGTCGGGGTATTCTGACCAAGGCATTAGCCAGAGGGGTGTCCAGGTGTCATCTGGACGCCTTGTTTTCAATTTGGACACCCTAAAATTCTGATTTTTATAATGGAGTGAATAGGGAGTGGACACCCTGATTTTGTAGAATAAGGTATTTTTGACCATTTTGGACACCCTAAAGACACCCCTCTGGCTAATGCATTGATTCTGACCCCCTGCAAAGCGAAGCAAGTCCTCCTTTCTCTGAAAGTTGTGGAAGGTCTCTTTATAATGTATTGTTTCCAATGGATGTTGTACACTGCCTTGCCCCTAGTGCATACTAGTATGTGTAACTGTCATTCTGCTCTTTAGATATTAGGAGTCATACTTGTATTATATAAATGCATGTATAATAAATAATAATGATAATAATTATCATTTGAACTGATTTGTTTTGTCTCTTCGCAGACTGTCCGAGTTGGGTCAGCATGTTGGTGTTAGAATCCTAGATCTTCTTTTCATCCGAGAGAAAGGCCTGAAAAGGGAAACAAAGTTGTTAAATATTCTGCTCTTTATAAAGTCAAATGTTTGGAAGGTATGTATAATCTGTATGAGCCATAATGGCCTCAATTACAAGGGCACAGTTTCTTACCCTCCATTAAGTAGGCCTATCATAGCTCAAAAGTTGACCTCAAGTCATGGATGATGAGTTTTTGTATCAAATACATTCAAAGTTCATTCTGTGTATGTAGAAACATATTGGGGTTAAAGAACTCAGTGTGTCCTGGACCATGAGATCCTATTCCTGATTCCAGAAAAATACAGAACTAATTTTTGCCCCCATATAAGGAGCTTAGGGACATTTCACAAACACTTGTTGGGGTGGACTGATGCAAAAATATTTCATCGCGGACATTTTTCAGGGGCCCCCTTTTCAGATCTCACAAATTTCAGGAAAATTTGTGGTCAATTTTTTCAGCCCCCCCCCCCCCTTTAAGAGGGTCAAAACTTGTAAGGGTCCCCCATTTTGCATCAGCCCCCCCAACAAGTGTTTGTGAATGGTCCCCTATCATCCAAAGGTTGTTTGGCTGTCCGGTTCTTTGTTTCTTTGTTTGTCCTCCACTCTAAAAGCAATAACTTGGTATGGTAATATGATATGATGACCTGATGTGCTGTATAGTTTTGTGTTTTGCATAATTTTATGTTGCCTACATTTTCATTGATCCACTCTGCAGCTTAACCACAATAACCGATCAACTTCAAACATGGTATTGTGATAGTATATGGGCTTTTTGCATATTTTATATTTTACTTACATTTTCATTAATCCGCTCTCAGCTTAACGAACAAAATTTCCACTGTGTGATGAGAATTTTCACTGCTGAGATTGTAAAAACCTGGCTTAGATTTCAGTTTTAAAAGCATCGCAGCATCGCATTGCACTGCGATGTGGAGTCTGACAATATGCCCCTCATAGACAACTGACACTGATGTGCCACTGAATATGTTTTGCCACTTGTTTTTGACCCCTTCAAAAGGATAATTTACAAAGAAAGCACTGGCCAGGCTCAAAACTGGCTATTGGGCTATATTCCACAAATCCACAAACCCCCTATGGAAGATATCTAACCTTAACCTTCCATGCAGGGAGTGTGAATTTCAAATGGGGTTACCTGAATGGGTGACTCCAGTTGAAATCTACACCCCCCCAGTTTTTAGCACAGTAAAATTAAATCAAGAGGGACTCCATATTTTTCAAATTTTGAAAATGATGGCGTCCACCTGTGCCCCATCATTTGAGACTAAAAGCGTGATAACTGTGTCAGAGTCTGTGTCCAAAGGCCCCCAAAAAGGTCCAACCGGACCTCAAAATATTTAGCAGGAACCATGGTTGAGAGTGTCTTAATTTCTTTTTCTTTTCTTTTGTAGGTGCTATTTGGAAAAGAAGCAGATAAGCTAGAACACGCAAATGACGATGAAAGAACCTGTATCCATTTTATGTTACCGACAGTAGCGGCACCACGTGGGGGGGAGGTAGGGGAATGACCCCCGTCAGAACCCTTGCACCCTGTTCTCCCAGTAAAAACTCAAAATTGCAAAAATGTCCACTTTTTGCAGCAATTTTGTTGATTTTGCCCCCCCCCCAAGAAATTCCCTTTGCCCCCCCATGACCCCCCCCCCCCAAAAAAATCCTGGTGCCAGGGTTCTGACTCCCCGACATAAATAACCAGATCTAGACGCATCGTTCCCGGGACCCACCGCTAGGTGGCAGCTGATACGACGATAGCTTTATTGGAACACCTTAATTACTTTCATATGCGAAAACCTGGTAATGCTCTGAGCCCAGATATCTATGATGTAGCCACAATTTTGACATTGTAGCGCATGGAATGGCTTAGGATGGTTTCAGAAGGGTTGGAAACGCTGATAAATATACTGAAACAGCATAGATCTGGGCCAAAACAGTGCATTTAATCAACAGCTCTACTGGACTACTGGCCAGACCCCACCAACGGCATCTATCTCTAGTTCGAAAAACTCTGGATAAAGACTGAAGAGGTGTATATATTCTGGTTACCGAAATATATACACCTGTTCAGTCTTTATCTAGATCTGGATATTTATGTTGGTAGAACACCTATAAAGGCAATATCACCAACTTCAAGCTGCTAAGTGGATGGACGCGGCTGCAAAATTAATTTATCTGGAGCTGAATTGCTCTCTTAAATCTGGAAAGTGTTGGTGACTCGGCGACTTTTTCTCTGGTATACTGTTCCATTCTGGTATGGTTGCTGGATAGAAGGTGTTCCTGTACCATCTGGTTTTGTATCTAATCTGGGTTGGTTTTTTTGTGCCCTCTTGTTGCCCTAGTCTGGCTGTTTGATGTGGTATGATGAGTCTATATCTACCAAACCAGTTGATCTTGTGGAACATAATGTTATTTTGGACTTGACGCCTAGTCTGCAAAGACTTCAATTCCAGTTCTGTAAGAATTCAATGCACTTGTACAACTAAAATTCCATTAAATACAGTATTCACAATTTGTTAAGTGCCTAGGCAGTTAATGGAACAAATATGGTACGTGAACTACATGATACCATGTTTTAAACACTTAAGCGATCTTGATTTAATAGTTTGTCTCAATGCCCCTGCGTGCATTAGTAAAACCATCCGCATTTTGTGCATTATACCCGCTGGATTGAGTCAATTTCAGGTTTTTTCGCTGTTTTATTTTTGTTTCCAAATTCACCAGACAAAAATTTCACGTCCGACATTGTCAGATGTCAAAATAGACTAAATTGCAAATCTCAATTAAATTATTCAAGTAAATCTCAATAAAATTCATCTTGACCACAGTGAAACCTCCTTGAGAGATGAAAAGGTGGTCTTCTTGTCAAAATGCTCATCCCACAGATTGAAAAAATTAAAGTAAAAAATAAAAAACGTAAAAAAATGCATCCCGCATTTCGTTGAAAATAAGGTTTAGGTTAACTTGGTAAGGGCTTTGAGACGAACTATTAAATTAAAATGGCCTTACATGGCAAGAAAGAATGGTTGCATTTCCTTAACTAGATATATCATGTAGATTATATAATTGAAAAGGAGTCGTTAGTCAACAGATTTATATCAGTGCCCAAAGATAAAGGTAAGTACTTGATAGCTAGTATGCAGCAGAACCCTAAGCAGCCTCGTACATTTTAACCATCACAGCCAGGATCAACTCCCTGGAGAAAGGGACAGATAGAATACAATCCAATTTCCACTGCAGAATGTTTTTCTTTTCTGCAGATTTCTTCACATCCCTTTCTCGAGGCAGTAATTTAGGTATTGTTTTTAAAAGTATATAAAAGTTCACATTTTCAGAAAAGAAATGACTAGGGAATCCAACTAGCATAACAGATTCCTGTAAAAACTTCTGAGCAGTTTTTGAGAAAATCACAAAATTTTATTTTACTTTATTTTACATATCGAGGAAGGCATACATACTATAGGACGATTCCAATAAGCCAAGTGATGGTCAGAATTCATTCTGCCATTACTGGGTCCCCCGCACCAAACTGGTGTTGTGACTGCCCAATAGAGGTTGTGCATATGACGTATCATACAGTAAATATAGCGGATGACTCAAATGCATTCAACAAAAGCATGATTGCAATCTACCGCGACAGTTCGTCTCACACACATAACAAATGCACTACAATCAAATAGGTTGATGACAACATTTGATTGAATGGACTGCACTGCTCTATGGTTACGGTGAAGGACACGGTTCAAATCCTTTGTTTGGAGCCAATCGATAATTTCACGCACAACCCCATCTACGGCTGCCATTGAGGTGTAGGAATGCATGAAAATGGATTCGTCTGTTGGCTAATAATCTTAAAATGCAAACATGAAAACATATACCGTATTTAGTCAAATAAATGCCCCGGGGTGTTACATTTTCCCAAGGGGGGGCGTTTATTCAAGGTCAATTTTAGAACGATAATTCCCGGTAAAATCATTAGGTAAACTTAAAACACACGCTAAAATGACGAACTATGAACTAGAAACACTGACTTCTGGCTCACTTCCGGGTTTCTGATGACGATAATATCGACCATGTGCACAACTTGGTAAGCTTACTACACAAGATAGCATGGAAATATCGGCATTTTTGAAAAAAGTGGTGGGGAGCGTTTATTTGAGGGGGGGCGACTATTTGACGAAATACGGTAGAAATGTTTCATCCTGCTTAGATGGAGGTGTGCATTGCAAATTACAAGCCTACACTGGTGGTGTGTAAAAAGAAAACCAATTTTCTCATCAGATAATGTACTACCTCGTTCAAAGTACTGTGAAGTGGTAATTTTCACTCAGAGGAGATATTTTACTCTTCCCAGAATCCTTTGCAACATGATGCATCACCTCACTATAATGAAAGACAAAGATAAAAACAATTTATCGCGTCTGACGTCATCTGTCAATCAAATTCAAGCACGGTTTGTTTACAAGTGTCGTGATGATGACTTGCTGAACGCGGATTTATAACCGGGCGCCTTATTGTTAATTTTGCACCTTGACATGCAAACCATCTCAAAAGTTAGGTCTTTATAGTAGGAAACTTTCTTTGGCAAAGGCACCATGTCCAAAATGCCTAGAAAAGCTGCTTTTTGCCTTGTAAAAGTACGTAATTTTCGCCATTTGCTGCTATTCCTTTTCTCCGATCAGCACCGGATAGATCGGCCTTCCTTTTACGCGCTGATTAACCTGTGTAAACTAATCAAGGATCGTAATTGACAGTGACATCAGACGCGTTTTACATAGTGACGGATCTTAGATACGTCAATATGTAAAACGTCGGGTAATGTCATATATCAACATCCGTCATTTGCATAATTAATTAACTAATTAATTATGCAAACTTGAGCTTCAAATCTTGGTAATATTATACTACTCACTATTTGAAATACACTGGCCAATTTTCATAAAAATGACAAAAATCAACATCCGTCACTATGCAATGGACCCAACAATATATTTCGCTACTTACCTTGTCTTTAAATTTAATATTTCATAGAGCTGTAGATACAAACAAGCAAACAAACAAATATAAAACAACACATTCATACATTTCATGGTAGCTACATTGAGCACAAAAAGTGCGAACATTAATGTTTTGTGAAATTTTCCACTTTTACATTCTATGGCTGATTACCCTGGGGCAAATAAAATGCTCAGTTTAGTCTGTGAGCCCAAAGAAGATATCTTACACTTCACACAATGCATTTCTTCCATTTGAATTTTCTGTACTGATTTGCTATCTAGTGCAAACATACTTTGTCTATAGTGCAACATGGGTCAATAGTGACGAAATATACCTCAATGAACAGAGCACATCCAGATCTTGCAAAATATGTTTATTTCTTAAACCATCGACCCATATTTAGCCAGTCTATTCTCAACATAAAAACAAAGAGAACCTGTACAGAGTAATAGGAATGTCCTTATATGTAATGAGGTGATGGATCATGTTGCAAAGGATTCTGGGAAGGGAAGATATCCTCTCTGCTGTGAGCCATTAATCTATCTGGGAGTGACAGGTATTTTCAATCAGGGGCCAACTGGGCTGCCCTGGACTACTACCTGTACCAATGTCAGAAAAATACAATGTTAAATACTTTGAATTGCCAAAAATATTAGTCAGTTTTACTATAGGAAACATAGCTCAATCTTAAAAAACAGCAAAAATGAAACATTATCCAATGGGAAATACACAAAGTTTTAACTTTTTGCATTATTTATTTTTACCCACATTGGATGTTGTGTCACATTTTTGCTGTTTTTTAACCCTCTGTTAGTGTGACACACTTGTATGTATCCTTATGGATCCATCCTTTGGTTCCCTGTATGTCAGTTGGAATAGAATTTTCCAGGTTTTACACTTAAATCCTTTAGTTTGAATTTCTTCTCATCTTCTCTGGTTTGACCCAACTGGGAATAAAAGTTAAAATTCTATATTAAAAATTTTGGAATACCAGCCCATGTCTTCAAGCAGAAGGTATTTCAGTTCAGGGATAAACTTAAATACAGATGGCAGGTTGAAATCAGTCGCCAGCGTATGGACAAATCCCCCTTCTACGCATGTGTCACACTGCGGGATTAGGTTAGAGTGCGTGATTCGAATTTGCCAATACGAAATCCATCATGGGGTTATGAGACGAGAAACACTACAACCCATGTCTTCAAGCAGAAGGTATTTGAAATTGGGGTGATTTTATTCATAGAAAAGTGTTTAATTGTTCAGTAACTACCAACCACAGTGTTTCCCATTAGGGCGTGTTCACACTATGACTGTTTTGCCCTGGGTCCCGGGTTCAACCCGGGTTAGACCCGGGTTGGTTATAAGTGTGATCAGGAAAAAACCTCAAAAAAATCGATGCGGGTCAATTTTTTTCAACCTAGGAAAGAGTAGGTTAAAACCGGGTCAAACCGGGTATGACCAGGTCAATTGTAGTGTGAACAGAAATTCACTGTTTGACCCGCATTACTAGAAGTAAACGCAGCCATTATCACCCCATTTCTATTGTTTCTGTCTGCACTGGGAAAAGAATGATTCAGTTCTTTGGCAATAAAATCAATAAACATCTATTCCTGAGATAAGAAAACTATTTTCATGCAAACAAATTACTAGTATTATCGAATCAAGAACTAACAATTATTTTTGTGAGTTTTTAACCCAAAACAGCAACTAGAAGCAACTAGATAAATTACATAAGGTGGAATTAGGAAATAAAAATTAAAAAAATTAGCATAATTACTACGGTCGTGAGCCTGCATATCTACCGGTAATGACAGAATATGTATACGCCTGCATTTTTCAGTAGGCTTAGGCAAAATAATCAACCCGGGTCAATTTTCTTCATGAGAGTGGCTATAGTGTGAACAGAATTTTTTTCAACCCGATTAACTTGGGTCCCGGGTAAATAATTCATATGTGAACATGACCTTAGACTAACACCCAGGATAGTCAATTCAAGAAGTTTTTGTTGGTGTGAAATACCGGCCCTTGTGTATATTCAAGCAGAAGGCATTTCAAATTTGGGGTACATTTTCCATGAGTGATGTTAATTGTTCAAAACCTATCAGACCATCTTGCTATACCCTTAAGGTTCAGAATTGTAGATTTGAGATTTGGCACACTTGTCTGTAGATTGACTGCTTGATAAAATACTCTAATGGGCTATTCATGTTGACATCCATATACCCACTGTGGAAGATGTGGTATTAATCTTCCACACTTTTCAAATGGGGTTACCTGAGTGGGTGACTCTATTTGATAGCGTAGCACGTGTGTGTGGGTGTGTGTTGGGGGGGGGGTAGGGGCATAATGGGCCCACCTAACAAACAATGAAAGAGAAAAGTGCCCCTCCAAGAGAAAATCAGAAAGGCAAAGAACAAGAAAAGGGGCAAGGATCCCTCTGATAATACTAAGTCAAAATTATTCAACTGGGAATTTTTTTTGCTTTTGCCCCCCCCCCCAATTTTTTTATTATTTTGTCCCCCCCCTGGACCAAGAAAGCTGGCTATGCCCCTGAATATACACCCCCATGTGGGAACAGGCTCAGGTCCTTTGTTCGAGATGCCCTCGAATAGGGTGTGGAGTGCACATTCAGGTAACCCCATTTGAAATTCACACTCCCTGTGTGGAAGATTAAGGTCATGTCTTCCATAAGGGGTGTATGGATTTCATCTGGAATAGCGCATTCTCTGGCTCTAGTCCATGTTACAAGTCCATTACTATAATCATTCTCTTGTGTAAAAGTATTTCCAAGAAACTTATCAAATAAATTTGAATCTGGACAGTCAGACATAGACATACCTTGTTGGGGCAACCCAAGTTGCATTTGCTTCACATGCTGTCATATCTCAAAAGGCTGCCTTGTGTGATTTTTTATATTTTATTATCATCTTGTGATGAGATAATGCTATAAAATAAACTTTAAATACTAATTGTGGGATAGTATTACAATATTATTACAATCACATACATCTATTCATAAATGAAAGATACATGCTGAAATATAAAATAATAAGAAATTTACAACAGTGATAATAAAAATCACACAAGGCAGCCATTTGAGATACAACAGTATTTGATGCAGACGACAATTTGTAACTTATGAATGCACCGTTGTTTCTGATGGACATTTTATGAAAAGACCAGGGAAAGGGCATACATACATAAATGATCATTTGTATAGCCCCCTCTAGAAACTACTAGTGCCTTGCAGGGGACTGTCCAATGCAGAGGAAAATAAGAGTGGCAAAAGATCTGACAAAGTTGAGAAAGGAGAAAGAGTGAAAAAAAGTAGAGATTTATGAGAGGCAGTAGATTTGTGAGAGCCAGGCCCGTACGCAGGGGTGCTGGCAGTGTGACGCACCCCCCTAAAAAAAAAAATTTGGAAAAGTATACAAAAAGTCCTAAAATTTCAGAATTTGGGAGCGTAGCAAGCAAAAATTGAAATTGCACTTGTTATACTTGTTTAGGGATGTATTTTCAGACCTCGTAAATACTTGTTTAGGGTGCTATTTGAAACTTCATGGCCACGCATGATACCCCCTTGTCAATGACCAATGCCCCCCCGGCCTTGCATACATACTTGCTTGATATGGTTTATGTGCAAAGTTTAGTACAATTTTATTTTAATGGACCTTTCCATTACATGTTTAATGATTATGTAGATGAAGATTAGAGAAGGCTGGAAAAATTATGGTATAATTTTAGCCCATTTGAAGTACGCATTCAATTTTGTAACAGAATGAGCACATAATGTGGTTCACCTGAATGGGTGACTCCGTTTGAAATCTATACTCCCTCTGTGGAAAATTAAGTTCATTTTTCAAAAAAATTCTGTCAAAATCATTCCATTTCAGTTAAAAATGGAAGTTTTCACTTGCATATATGAAAAAAATCCCAACAATGTGAAATCTGGGTTAGTTTGGCTCAGGAAAGGGGATTTTTTTGTCACCTAAAGAAGGGGTTTCCCCAGATTCAGAGTTGAAAGGAAAATGGAAAACTGTTCATTCTTGATCACATCACCTCACATGTTGGGCTATTCAAGTTGAAATCCATACACCCCCTATGGAAGACATGACCTTAATCTCCCACACAGGGAGTGTAGGTTTCAAATGCAGTCACCCATTCATGCTGCATTTGGAGTCGCCCATTCATGCTGCATTTAAAGTTTCAAATTGTCTTCTTAAAATACAAACATTTCAGAATTGTACATTTTCATGCCCACATTTGGATGAATGAGTACAAACAAGCCTAGTATTGGTTCAGTGGTGCTTGAGATAGCTCTTGATATTTTGAGGAAATATCTCAATACTTAAAGAGTTTATGTTAAAGCCTGCAAAGCATAGCGGAAGCAGCGGATTAACCTAATTGCATTCAAATGTTTGTAAAGAAGGGGTTTTCCCAAAAATTTAAAAATTTCCCAAAAGATTTACTGATTATAAAGAAAAATTGAAACATTGAATATCAGGATTAGTTCAACGCTGTAAAAATGGAAATTTGTGTGCGATTAATTTTTCACATTTGGCTAATTATGAATGATTTCACTTGCTATTAAATTTGTGATTTTAAGCTTCCTTACAATTGAACTATGTACATAAGGAATATATTTGCCCGTTGTAATATTCGTGGTAACTCCTTGGGATGCGAAATGTGAGAAAATAAATGTAGCACAAAAATTTCGATTTCAAATTAAAGTTTTACCAAATTTGCTGTACTACCCTACATGTATTAGTACATGTATACTACCAAATGCAAGTCCCAAAAGTTAGTTTCACATCACAGGAGCAAACTTGGCTCTGATGGGTGAAATCAGCATTTCAGGTGAGGGGGGTGGAGGGGTGGGTGGGGGTCCACAGCAGTGTCCCACGGACAACCAGATTACAATTTCTGGTTGTCCGTCTAAGTTTTTGGTTGTCCGTACAAGTTTTTGCTATTAATATACTTGAATATCAGTGTCAGGGTTTTCTTTAAGCATTTTGCTGAAGGGGTATTTTCAAATTTTTTTGACCCTTTCAATTGTGAATTTTTGCTCTGAAGGAGTCAAAAACATTGCCCAAGGGGTATTTTTATAATATTATTTTTGAAGACATTTTTAACAGTATGTGTGTTTTTGGAACCATAGGCGTAGATCCGGAGGGGGTGGGGGAATCTCCCCCAATATTTTGCCAGGGGGATAGTCCATACAATCATGTGAATCATCCCCCAATGTTGACGCCTGTATGTGGTTTTCTGACCAAATTAACCTCATATTTGGCCATTTTAGCCCCAAAAGTGCAAATTTTTGATTTATTCCACTTTTGCACCATATTTCAACAGTTTAGCTTCAAAATGGCAAAAATTTTTGTACCATAAACCTATTCTTTCTCCAAAAGGTGCTGGATTCACTATACTTCAAGGGGTGGGGGCAATTTTAGAAGAAAAAAATAATATTTTAAAATGCCCCCTGAGAAGTAAGAAACTAAGAAGCAATTTGGTGGATCTTTTTGGCAATATTAATGTGTAAAATTTTAGTTTAAAAACCCGAACATTTGTGAAATGAGCAGTCCATAGAGTTTTTCGGAGTGGACGGCTCTTTTTTTTGCTTGATGTCTGGTGACATTTAGAGCTATTGTGTGTTATTTGACAACAAAAGACAGCAAACATGGGCATAATTAATCCTCCGAGATGTGCCTGTCTGTCTGTCTGTCTGTCTAGGGCAGTGCAGTGTCTACCTGAAGTTATATGATAATGGAATTGTTTATGATTATTATAATGGCAGACAAAAGTACGATGACACAAGCCCTTGAATCCTGTGCCCATCATACACACACCACCATTACTACTAGCATGATTTTGCATGGAGAGTATGTAATATCCAGACATCATGGACTTCATGGGCCAGTCGTAAAAAATAATGATGGTCAACCTATTGTTTTCGGGGTTTTTCCTGGTCAGAGAGATCAGACTAGGGCTAATTTCATACGCCATAGCTGTCACTAAGAACTGCATCGCTCCTGTGAAGAAAAAAAATGTCTTCTAATGGTGAATATAGTACACATCTCAATGTGGCTGGGATTGGGTGGCGTGAGATCTTTGTTCATTTCTGCATCTGTCCATAGCCTGAAATTGAAAAATTTGATGTCTCAGTAAAAGCGGAAAAAATTATGTTCGGCGCCCCCCTAAATTTTAATGCTTCCACTGCATTGGACAGCACGACCCAGAGGAGCAAAAAATAAAAAAAGAAATAGGCACACATATTGCTTTCATTTCATTTATTTGGAGAGGCTTATCTAGCCCATATCTCATAGTCAAGTTCAACTTTATAGATGTGGTATGTCCCAGTAATGTCACTTGAACCCTTGATTGTAATTGAACATAGCAGGTTGTCATGTGTGGCCTTTATCGACTTCCATGGATAAAAGGTAAACTCCTCAGTTTCAGCTTAAAATACATATAAAGCAATATTCTAAAATCCTCTCACCGTCAACTGTGTCATCTCTGCTGCATTGCAAATGCAAGGTAAACGATTCACTACCCACATATTTAACGGGGGGCAAAGTCCAGAAAAACTTTTTTGTGACCTTGAAGCTAGCTGCATTTTTTTAAAGTATTTGATCGCTTGCGTTGTATTGTAGTTTGTCACAATTTAAGTGACTTCCGCTGTGGCCCACTATAAAATAATCTGTTGACTATTACTAATGACTGTTTTACCTCATTCCTAATGTTTCTACAACTTTTGGATACCATTAAAATACCTCTATGATGTCACTTTATCTATTGCTGAAAATTCATCTTCAAGGTGCAGAATTCAACAGGTTTTTTCCCATGATTTTAACAATTTTTTTCTTTAAAATTTTCACATGTAAAAACATGTTTTGATTTTTTTTTGTAAATACTTGTTAGGATTGTGCATATGACTAACATTCCACTGGTACTATTTTGACGTTATCATGGGGTACAGCAGTTCTTGGAATAAAAAAAATTAAAAAAACAACGATTCAAATAAAAAATATCCGATTTAAATTTTTTAAAATCCGATTTTTTTATATTTTTTTTTAATCAAAAAATCAACAACCCTGGCAAGAAGTAATTTGTTTGTAGCCCTGAACATGAACTCTGCCAAATGACTGTTTCTTATTTTTAAATTTGGCTGATTCCAATCAAATATTAGTTGGGACATGTGTAAACATTACAAAATATGAAAATGAATCAGAATTCATTGTAAAAGATCTCACATTTTGTCTTTAAACAAACTTCATTCTGTGCTCAGTTGAATCAATGTTGGCAGTAAGATCCGCAGACCTGTTTCTTTTTGGCTGTGAAAAGTTTGGTGGTTTCCTTAGGTGTTGAGTTCCTGTTGATGTAACATACATACATAGTTCATACAGGGTTTATTTTAGGACCCTAGATGAAAAATGGCAGGGGACTTATGTTTTTTGATTTGCTATATGTGGTGTGATCTTACAAAATCAGTTCATATTTAATTTTCAGTTTCTTATAGGATTGTAAACATCATTTGCAAAACTACATTTTGCATAAAACCTCATTGAATTTGAACAACCAGTTTAAAAGATACGAGCAGTTAAAGCGTTTCCAAAACAATAGGAAACAAAAGGAAATACTTCCTTTGTTTGGCTATATTTCAAAATCAACATTTCCGACTTCCGAATGATTTTACTTGATTACAATACATATATATTATATTAGTGTGGGGTGTATGGGGGGGTGGGTGAGTGTGTTATATGTTTTCTGCCAAACATTTTTTTATGAAATTTACCAATTCAACCGTGGATGTTACTGCAACCGGGGACCATCCTTGTTTAGTTAAGATATGCAATCAACTGCAAACACCCTAAAAATACAACCAACCCAAAAAAACTTATCATGGTGTTCTTATCATTTCATTCTCAATGTGCACTTAAAAAGCTACATTTTTGTGTAATTTTCCTCACAAATTCTGATTTTTGCATGATTGTACATGTATACTTCCTTGACAATATATTCACAATAACCTGCAAAAAAATAAGGCGTTGATGTCATTATCGTGATTGATGTCATTATAAAATCCGAGATTTTGTAATCATATGCCTGGGATCAGATTCGGTGATACACTCATTAATGGAATGAAATCGCTACTGTCTTTCACTTTATCACATTTGAAATCCATACCCCCCCTGTGGAAGACATGAACTTAATCTTCCACACAGGGGGTGTAGATTTCAAATGGATTCTCCCATTCAAGTAACTCCATTTGAAATCTACATCCCACCCCACCCCCATGTGAAAGATTAAGGTCATATCTTCCACAGGTGGTCAGTGGCGTAGCATGGGTCATCACATGGGGGGGGGGGGCACCGACAATGATTGGGGGGGGGCACAAACCATTTTTAGGCAATTTTCCTATGAGATTTTTTACACTTTCAGATCGATGGGGGGGGGGGTTGCCCTGTGGCCCTATGATGCTACACCACTGCAGGGGGTGTGTGTACTTCAACTGGAATACCCCAATTTAGGTAACATATCTGATACTGCCGGATAATATAGAACATTTGAAACAAAAACTTTCTTCTGTAAACTGGAATGAAGAGCTAGATAATAATGATGCTAACGATTGTTACAATAAGTTTGTGAATGTTTTCACCAAAATATATGATGAATGTATACCTATGAAAAAATATAGGTGCAATAACAAAAGAGAACCAAGGCTTCCCTGGATAAGCAGAGGCTTACTCAAAAGCATAAATACTAAAAATAAGTTGTATAAGAGGTATGTACAGAAGCCATGTAATGAAAGGCTTAATACATTCAAGAAATACAGAAACAAATTAAACAGTTTAATACGAAAATCTAAAAGGGAGTATTACAAAAGGAAATTTGAAACAGTAAAGCATAATTTACTAAAAACTTGGAAAACAATCAATAATATCATTGGCCGTAATAAGAAAAAGTAACATTCAAACTCAATTCACAAGTACACAAGGTCATGTGATCTCTGATCCTCAAATAATTTCCGTTAATTTAATGACTTTTTTACAAGCATTGGGCCAAAATTAGCATCCACAATAGTTACAGACGGGAAGAACTATTATGATTACTTGAAAACACCATCAAATAATAGCATGTATATGAAACCAGTTGTAAAAGAGGAAATTGTAAAGATTATACATAAGTTCAACCAAAATAAAAGTGCCGGTCATGACGATATAGGCAATTTTGTTGTCAAAAGGATAGCAAATGAAATATCAATACCTCTCACTGTAATTTTTAATATTTCCATTACTACTGGAAAAGTCCCTGATGAATTGAAGATTGCAAAAGTAATCCCTATCTATAAGAAGGATAGTCATGACGTGTTTTCCAACTATCGACCTGTCTCTGTTCTTCCATGTTTTTCAAAGATTCTTGAAAGACTAGTGTTCAACAGATGCATGAATTACATTAATAAATACAATATTTTAAATGAAAAACAATTTGGTTTTAGGTCTAATCATTCTACGTATATGGCAATTTTGGAATTAGTTGATAAAATCAGTACTTCAGTTGAAAATAATGAAACTACAGCAGGAATATTTTTAGATTTGTCTAAAGCCTTGGACACAATCGATCACAGCATTTTGTTATACAAATTAGAGTATTACGGGTTCAGGGAAAATGTATTAAATTGGTTTACAGATTATTTGTACAATAGGAAACAATATGTATATTACAATTCATGTAAATCCAGCTATATGAGCATTTCATGTGGTGTACCTCAGGGGTCGATTTTAGGCCCATTACTATTCATACTGTATGTTAATGATATTATAAATACTACCTCTGTTCTAGAATTTGTTTTGTTTGCAGACGACACTACTATTACCTATTCACACCCAGATATTATATCTAAATTTGATCTCATTAACAAGGAACTAGAAGAGGTCAATAATTGGTTTAAAGCAAATAAGCTGTCTGTAAATGCAAGCAAGACAAATTATATGCTACTTGGTACAAGTCGTAAAACATGTATTTGCAATGATAGTGTTAACATTGTATTGGATAAAACGAATTTGGAAAGAGTTAAAATACAAAATTTCTTGGAGTTACAATTGACGAGAACCTGACATGGACAAATCATATTGATAACATTGCAAAAGAACATGTCTAAGGGTATAGGAATCATTAACAAAATTAAACATTTCGCACCTGAGCATATTCTATATTCATTATATTGTACACTGGTACTTCCTTATGTTAATTACGGTATTATAGCATGGGGCAGCACTTGTAAAACATACTTAGATAAACTTTTCAAGCTGCAAAAGAGGGCACTTCGAATTGTATCAAATAGTCATTACCTAAGTCATTCAGCTCCTCTCTTTCAGAACTATAAAGTACTTAATGTCTACGATACCTATAATCTTGAATTAAGTACTTTTATGTATAAACATTTTACCAATCAACTTCCTGAAGCATTTCAAAAGTATTTTGTAAGGCAGAGTACTCTGCACAAGTACCACACGAGAAACAATGAAGATTACCAGGTTCCTAAATCTAAAACGAATTTCGATAAAAAAAAAAAAAAAACAGCGGGCCCAATTAAGTGGAATTCACTTGAGAAACATATAAAGACTATAAAGACGATCAAGCATTTCAAAACCAAAGTGAAAGATAATATTATTCTTAATTACATTTAGTATTTTATCTAACTTCCTTGTACGGCTTAAAGTAATTTAATTGTGTATCGTATTATCTGTAATATAGTTAATGTAGTATTGAATTTATCTCGGTAATTTCTTGCATATTCTTGATCACAAAACAGGCTCTTTTGGTTTTTGTTAGGGTAAATGGGGGGGGGGTGTTTTTGACATTTTGCGGTATATTTTGTTGTTGTTGTTATTTTGAAACATTTTTGTTGTTGTTAGGACAGGGAGTTCTTTATACAGGCCATCCGGCCTTCCGAGAACCTCCTCATTCAATGTATGTGTTTAATTGTTAATTGTTGTGCTGTTATATTTTATATTTGAATGAAATAAAGATGAATGAATGAATGAATGAATGAATACTGCAATTTATTCATTTTGTCAAAATCCAAAATTGACAGAAAAACAGCAATTTTACAGGTTGCAAAGTTAGGCAATATTGTGATTTTTTGCATATAAAGCGCCAGGTTTTGGGAAATGTGAACTGATTTTTGAGATGTGCTGAACTTGATGACCTCCCTGAGAGAGTGTGCTAAAGGAAGACCTAGTATCCTGTGTGGTTCTGTCCAGGGTTGCCAAAAGATTTCAGGCCGAATCGTGGGTCAAATAATCAAAAAGTCGCCCAATTTTTCTCTTTACCATTTGTTTCTATGGGGCAGGAAACTATCAAAGTTGCGGGAGCCAATGTTGAAAAGTCGCCCAATTTTTTTCTTAACCATTGGTTTCTATGGGACAGGAAATTGTTTAAAGTTGCAGGGAAAATCTTCAAAAGTCGCCCAATTTGGCTACCAAATCGTGGGTTTGGCAACCCTGGTTCTGTCTTCTGTCATTATGTAATGATCACTTAGCATACATCTACAGTGTGTCACAGAAAAAATGTCCAAGTCAGTGTTTTAATTTGGACATAAGTCGAGAATTACTAGAAATAGGCATGGCATGGGAATCAAAAAATTAAGAAAGCAGTGCATAGCTCATTTCATTTTTGCATTATATACGCAAATTTTATTTTATTTGATTGACTGGTTGCGAAGAAATGAGCAATTACATAATGTGTGCATCAATACAGTTCATTCAAATTTTGATCAACAGGCTTTTTTCATACTTGCTTACCATAAAGTTTGTGTATCATCTCATTAATTTTAGTCCTTTAAGACACTTTTATAATCCAATGCTGTTTTGTCAGTCATGCTTTCTCTTAGCTTTGCTCCAAAGCCAACCTATTTTCCATCCAATTGAAAGAAAAAATGAAAAACCATGCCATATGCCCTCTGACACTAATAGTAAAGACCAGCTGTGGACTTTCGCGGTTTGTGGGTTTTGTAGACCAATATCTTAGGGAGACAGTGATCTTTACTGCATAGTGGTCCTACTGCATAGTGGTCCTACTTACTTGTTGGTGACTTATGTAGCTTGCCAATAGTGAAGCTTGCCTTCGGCAAGCTCTGTACCATGTACATGTACTGCTGGGAGTGGTATTATTTTTTTACAGAATGGTCTAAACCAGGCAGGGATTGGCCTATATACATTTTCTTTAAAAATAGCAGTCACTTGCTTGGGTTTATTTTACTTGGGGATCACTGGATCTTCTAAGGTACTGCGAGGGCTCTGATCAAGAGCTAGCTTTCTCTATGAATGTAACTTTGCCTTCAGATTGATACACTGTGATTGAATCAGGATATTCCATTTCAAATCCACACTCCCCCTGTGGAAGATTTTGGAAATATCTTCCACAAGGAGAGTATGAATTTCAAATGGAATGAACACATTTGCATCTCCATTTGAAATTCACCCTCCCTCTGTGGAAGATTCGGGTTGAACATGCGCTCAATTAACAACGAATGAAGTAACAAATTAACAAAAGACTTTAAAGGGGCATTTCGTCAATCACATCCCCCCACTTTTCTCCAAAAAAGTTAGATTTTTATATCACTTGAAACCTAGCTACATAATGTTTATGTACAAAAAACTTCTTGCAGATTAATTTGTTTAGCCAAAATACGGTCAAATTTGAATTGGTACACCAGAACGAAATTACAACACTGTGGCTATGGAGCAATCCCGGGAGAGCAGTGTAACACACCTAATCATGCATAACTCGTGAACGCAAAATGGAAATCAACTGAAATATTGGGAATGAGCTTTTTCATGGATATCTTCTGAAAAATGTCATAAAAGAGGATGATAGGATCACAAAATACTCCTTTAAAATCCTTGATTTATAGCTGTATATAATCATAACATGCACTCAATTACACTGATTGGAGAATATTAAATATCAGACAGCTACAAACTCCTTGATTTATAGCCGTAGTAATTACCTTCAGAAAAACTGATTTAAAGGTACAGAAGTGTTAACTGTAACACATGTAAAGAAAGATATGTATAACCCAAATCCTATAACCCACGCTAATTATAACCCTAACCCCAATCCTAACCCACCCTAATATAACCCTAACCCAAATTCTATAACCCACGCTAATTATAACCCTAACCCTAACCCACCCTAAATCTAACCCTAACCTAACTGAAACTCTAACCCTAAACCTAATACACAGGGTGCGCAGGGTATACCATAATTATACTGAATTAAAATGGTTACAATTATTGGCAAAGCAAGAAAATTAATTGTCCACTTCCGCAATAGGCTACATTGAAACTCCATGGTAAATAAATTGCCTAACTTTACAGCAAATGTTTACAAAGTTTGCTTACTAATACTAGGTAAATTGCCTAACTTTACAGCAAACTTGGGAAATAATTATTTTGGTGAAATAATAATAACAGATGTGTCCCAATGTGACTTAAATAGTCCAAATTTGGCCATTGTTTTCTTTGTCATCATGTAAGAAGCTTATTAATATGAATTTTGAGTTTCAAGAGGGTTCACTGTCATCAAAAAAATCTAAAACTGTCAAGCTTTCATCAAGATTAGCACTGACTTCTTCAGGGGAAAACTACTGGGAGTTCTGTATGTAGACTGAACCATGGTCTTCCTCCCTCCCATTCAATATAAGAAATCTGCAACATCTCATTCTCTGGGGCCAGAAATGCCCAATGTGTGTCAAATTTGGGGAGTTTTGTCCCCCCACCCCCACTTTTTACTTTGCCCTCCATCCCCACCCCTCCCCCAAATGATTCTAATTGTATGTCATGTTACATAATCACAGTATTATATTCTTGTTTTTTTCTCTGTCACTTTGCAGGCAGTCTAAATTGTGCATCGTTTACGGCCGGTATAGTGGAAGCAATATTATGTGGGTGTAATTTTGTAAGTATTAATAATCAGATTGGAATAATACCCTGTGGGGCACCCCAATACCCAGAATTTCCTCAGATCAACCGGACTGAAACCGGATATCAAAATGGTCAGGTTGGAATAGTACCCTGTGGAGCACCCCAATACCAGAATTTCCTCAGATCAGACCAAGCCGGACTGAAATATTACCCTGTGGGGTACCCCAAAACTCCAAACTTCCCCAGACCCGATCAGACCGAAATTGGATATTGAAATGGACAGATTGGAATAGTACCCTGTGGGGCAACCCAAAATCCTGAATTTCCCCAGATAGACTGAACCGGACTGAAACCGGATATCAAAAAAGTCAGATTGGAACCCTGTGGGGCACCCTAAAACCCTGAATTTCGCAAAACAGACCAGACCAAAACCAAATATTAAAATAGTCAGATTGGAATAGTCCCGGGGGAGGGGCACTTCAATATGAAATGGACATTGGTATTAAAGGGGCATTCGGTGAGAGCAAAATGTAAAAAATATGGGATCATTTGGTGATAACATGACCTTTTTTTGATATGGAACCTTTGGGTGAAAGCCGAAACAGCGCCACAGAAACCTCGAACTGTTGAACATTGAATTCTAGTTCTAACTTCTAAATGGCTTCAAATAACTAACAAAATCAGTGATAAATGAAAGTTGCTGTTCAAATTGAAAAATAAGGGTCTTTGGGTGACAGATCAAATGAAAAAATAAGGGGTGTTCGGGTGACAGAGCATGTATTTGTAAACAAATATGGGGTCTTTGGGTGACAGGTTTTTTTAGGCTGTTAAAACAGCCCTATATACACAACACCTCCAAAGTGGGAGAGCCCCCCTACCCCAGCCCCCCACGTAGGGGGAATAGTATCCTGTAGGGCAAGGATTTCTTGCACTAACCTTTCAACTGAATTGTTTTGTCTTGACAGCCTGCGAAGGTGACAGCTCATTGGCATAAAGGAACCACCTTTATGATCAAATTTGATGATTCCGTAATAGCTAGAGATAAGACCGTGGACCAGCGATAACGAGAAGGACGCCATAGATGGGATATGTGGGATGCTGGGCGGGGAGGGGAGTGGGAACTACTTTATGATCAAGCTTGATGAGAGAAAAACAGTGGACCAGTAATGCCAACGTTGCTAAAGTGCAGACAGAGGGAGTAAAGAAACCACTTTTGTGATCAAGTGATCCACAGATATTTAAGACAGTGGACCAGCAATAACAAGGAATATGTGGAATGCAGGGGGGGTATTTTATGATCAAGCTTGATGACTGGTATAACCAGAGACAAACTGTGGACCAGTGATGCCAACGATGCCAGCGGATACGGATAATTGGGATGGTGGTGGTGGTGGTGGTGGTGGGGGGTAGTATAGAAACTACTTTTGGCATCAAGTTTGGCATTTCAGTAAATGCTCGACATAAGATAGGGAGCAGGGGTGGTTGGAATGAAGCTATGACGTCGGAGATTACAAAGTGAGCTGTTTTTGCATTGATGTTGTAGATATCTGTAACTTCTTCAAAAGTGAATGGTCACAGTCAAATTGGGCTATTCCAGTTGAAATCCACACACCCCCTATGGAAGACATGACCTTAATCACCCACACAGGGAGTGTGAATTTCAAACAGGGTTACCTGAATGGATGATTCCATTTCAAATCTACACCCCCCTGTGTGGGAGAATACCTCAAGATCGTGTCTTCCATAAACTGTACAAATTATAGCCCATTCCTGGCTTTGGGTTTGCATCTTTATAAGTGGTTAAAGTGGACCAAACCATTTGAATAATTAAAAAAAACATGGCCAAGAATAACAGTATTGAAGCATGGTCTTTGTAAAAATCCATTTGATGTCCAAGTATTTTACATTCAGTGGCGTATCAAGGTCATTGTATGAGGGGGCAAAGATTAAAAAATAACCTGGTGGGCATCATTTTGGCTTTGTGTTACCGTGAAAACTGGGCAATTTTTTCAATTTTACACTATTTTAGCCCAAAATAAAGATGTTTACCAGACCTTTTCAGAGGTGGGGTGTGTTAGGAAGTTGAACTTTTCTTGGGGGTTGTTAGGAGGGTCGAGTTAGTAAACCAAATCAACCCCCCCCCCCCCCACACACACACACACAAGATCACACTGCATTATTCCATGGGTATGTTTAAAGGCCAAATATAGAGTCAGATGTATTTAGGTATGACAGCCATTGCATTCGGCTACTTCCTTTGAAAGTCACACTCCCTGTGTGGGAGATTAAGGTCATGTCTTCCACAGGGGTGTATGGTTTTCATCTGGAATAACATATTTCATTAAAAAACTGGAGATTTGTAAGATAACCCTTTATTATAGGACACACTGTAATCATGGTAATGTATTAAAATTTTTCACCCAGATGTGGCAGTGACGTCAGCGCGCATTTCATTGGACGCAGCCTCAAATCGCTAGCAATTGGGCAAAGCGCTGGGGTACACACGCACATGCTTAAAGATGCTGGCATAGAAATATGCGAGCGAAAGAGTTGCATCAAAGTGTTGATGCCACTGCCACATCGGGGTGACGCATTTTATAATATAGTAGCATAACAATTTTGTAAAACAATTTTGTATATTAATTTCTTATGGTCAAATTATGTAGGTTTAACATGGTATAAGAAGATTTCTGAACATCTTGCACATTTAGAAATTGCTCCTTATCGCATTTCTTTCTTTCCCCATGTTCATATAAAAAATTAAAACCCATTTTATCGCAGAGCACAATTCTTAGGGTTTGGGGCAAAAGTCGCAGAGATAAACTTTGATTTAGTCTTGTAATCAATTTTCTGTATACAGGCCAAACTAACTTATCCAGCCATATGGGACCAAACAGTGGTCGGATATAAAGGGAAAATCTGGATAAGTGAATTATGTATAATTCTTTACTGAATGTCCAAAGTGCTATTATGTGACACGATCAAGGGAAATGAGTCGGATGTCGCTAATATTGATTTTGAGATATTGGCAAAGAAAGTGTTAAAAATTCTTTTGTTTTATATTTTTTCAGCGATTGATAAATTGACATAACTTCACAAAGAAAAGTCGTATCAAGATGGGGCTTTCAGTTTCTGAAAGCTCTAAATGTCCTCTTTAGAATCATGTGTAAAACTCATTTTCGCCCAGGGCCGAGATGTGACTCATTCCCCTTGATCATGTCACATATTGGGACAATAATATATATTGGTGAGTAGAAGTGAAAATATGAGTATAACACAGTGCTGCAGGCCCCCAATGTACACAACAAAGAGTTTTCTTTCCAATGCACTATTCCAGTTGAAACATATGTACCCCCTATGGAAGACATAACCAATAGTGTCCCACACAGGGGGTGTTGATTTCAAATGGAGATATCTATTCAGGTAACCCCATTTGAAATGCACACTACCTGTGTGGAAGATTAAGGTCATGTCTTCCATAGGGCGTGTATGGATGTCAACTGGAATAGCCCAATGCTTCAAGGGATGACACCACACGAGAGAGCGGGATCCGCATAAAACACATCAATGCAATCTCCCGGACGTATATCCATAATAGAACATTTCTGCACGGCACTCAAATAATCTGGGAAATGATTGCGTAGTGAGCGTGTGTTACAGAGTGTGTAGAGGGCGCTCATGGTAATGCCATCTGGGCACACAACAGGAGATTGCATTGATGCAGATTCCGCTCTCTCATGTGGAGTCACCGGGAGTCACTCCTTATTTTATGCTCTGAAGCATTGCGAAAAAGGAACCATTTGCATAAAGGAACCACCTTTATGATCAAGGAATGCAGATTCTGCCTTCCCCTTCCGTGTAGTATCACCCAAGGTGTCATTATTGAAAAATGTGTTTCCTATCATGAAGATCAGTGATGAAGCATCATAGGGCATGGGGGCTATGTGCCCCCATCAATGTGAAAATTTAGAAAATCCCATAGGAAAATTGCAGATAAATGGCTTGTTCCCCCTAATCAGGTCTGGTACCCCCCATCATGGTTGTAGCCCCCGATGACTCAAGCTATGCAACCGATGAAGACCATTAGGGCAGATCACTGCTGATATCTATATAAAAGAAGCCCTGATTAGGGGGAGTATGAATTTCAAGTGGAATGAACACATTGGCAGCTTCATTGAAAATGACCATCCCTCTGTGGAAGATTCAGGTTGATTCTTTCTCAAGGGGTTTATGAAATTCATATGGAGCTGCCTAATGCATTCATTCCATTTGGAATTCATACTCCCCTGTGGCAGCTATTTCCAAAATCTTCCACAGGAGTAGTGTGGATTTTAAATGAAATGTCCTATTTTACAGTCATCTATATAGTTATAAGATAGGGGTGGGTGTCACCATTTGTTTAGGAGGCGGCTTCAAAACTTGACTGCCAGTTGACCGGTGGTTGGTGGCAGTTGAATCATGTTCCATTATTTGGAATAATAGAAGCTGGCTCCAACGGGGTAGAATCGGCAGGCAACTGTCGATTGAGTTTTGAAGCCATTCCTAGTTGCTCAATTGTTTTAATGTAAATGTAATTTGTTATATCAAATTTAAAATAAATTTATCTGATGACAAACTCAAAAATTGCTGGAAAAAATATTATTGCTTCATTGTAGAATAGAGATAGTCCAATAGATTCCTGTACCCATCCAGCGAACACAAAACTATATGAAGTTATGCATGAAAAGATTATATTGTGATGTCATAAGTGTAATTTTGGCTCCACAGAGGGCAAAAATTACATTTTTTGTCGAAAATAGTTCAAATTATTTGTCTGTCATTGACAAAGCAGAAAAAGAATAGTTTGCACATTTCAAAGCAAAGCATTTAGGTCCTGCAGGGGTAAGATTAGATCTATGATGTCACAATGTTAACTCTTTTGCCCATAACTTTAATTTGATTTGCATGACTTGCAGTGATGTGAACTGAAATCGCTTACCCTATGTTTCATGTTGGTCAATGGTCATTTATTTCACTGTTAAGTAAACGGAAAATTAAAAATTTGTTTCAATTTCCCACCTTTTTGGAAAAGTGAGGAAGGACGGAGTGTGTTTTTTATGCCTCCACCAGAGGTATTGTTTCCTGGTTGTCTGTCATTCCATCCATCATTCTGTCTGTCCGTCCGAGCCTGCGAGTGCAATTTCTCGGAACTGGTAAGGCGTATTTATAGTGATGCGATTTTGTAGAGGGGTGGCAATTGGTAGTCTTCAAATTCCAGTAGGTTTTCGTTGCAATATATGGTAATTAAGAAACTAATTTGTGCATATTCTGTCATTCCCTATGTCCGTCCGAGCTTGCGATTCCACTTATTGTAACAGAATCCATTTCACATGCGTCCACCTCCCAAAAGCTCATACAAAATCATTTCAAAAGTCCCGGAAAATCCAAGTGGTGGAACAGTGCCTAATTTGCATAAATCCAAAATTGCCGATTATGCAAAGGGTGATATTTCAAAGTTGATCAAATCTAAATAAAAAAAAAACATACCAATGTATTCCTCTCGTCATAAGGATTCAGAAAAATTATCTCTGATGTACAGTCCAGGGCCGGATTTATCTTTTTGGGGCCCTGTGCGAGGCCAAAATTTGGAGGCCCACAAACTCACCGTGAGGAAGGCATGTCCACTCAAGTGTTCAAGTTTTGGCTTAGGTATAAGATCGACATTGTCGGCGCGCGGCAGAAGCATTAAAATTTAGAGGGAGACGAGCATAGATTTGACTAGGACATTTGTGCGAGAAAATATTTCAAATATTTAAAAATTTTTAGCCCAAAATGAAGGTGAATTTTGCTCTATAATGGGTCTGTGCGCGTGAAGTGCGCTAAATTTGTCAATTTTACCCCAATTTGGCCCAAAACATGGTGTTTTATGGGATAAAAAGGAAGATGCACAGGGCAATTTTTGGGGCCCAAAAAATTTGGAGGGCCAGGGCCCATCTGGCCCAATGGTAAATGTGTACAGTTCTTGAGTTATAGGAGAAAAGGTCAAATGTCAAAATTTGGATTCCACAGGGGTCAAAAATAGACAAATAAATATGGTCTCAAATTACTCCACTCAGGAACATTTAAAAAAGAATAGTTTGCCATAGCTCAGATGGTAACACTAACAAAAAAGATAAAAATCCATTGAGCCCTGTTGACCTTGAACTATTTTGTGATGTACCAGAAACTTATGTATCAAAACATCCAAAACAATGCAATTTAATTCTCATTTTGATTCATTTTTGCCAAAGGAACAATTTGGGACCAGTTGGATTAAAATTGGAGTATTTTTCAACTGCAGACGCCTGTGGACCCTAAAATTTGAGCTTTTTGCCTATAAACTCGAGAACTGTATGTTGGGAGACACGTCAAACTATACTTTTTCTGAATCCTTATGATGAGAGTGGTGTCCAATGAAATTGAAAAAAGTAAAGAATATAATAAAAAATATTTACCCATCCGGGGGTGACACTCATCATAAGACTCCGGTCAATGTGTCCTTTGGGCTGGCATTTGATTCGGAGATCGGCTTTGTATACACAAAAGATTATAGCCTATACTAGTACTGGTATGAATTATTTTATTTAACTGCCATTCGATTTGTAAGGAAAAGAAGCCGTTTCAACGAAAGAAAACGAGTGAGTATTAATTATGACTTTATATAAGTTAAAGGTTAGGCCTACGTACATGTTACAATAATATTAATGTGCGAGTTAGTATGAAATCATAGCCAATTAAAAAGAAACTAAAAAAAGAAACTGCCGTTTTATTTAATAACTTATTTATTAATTATAAATAAAATGACACATATCTAAAGTGAATCCACTCTCTATCTTTTGTATTTGATTCATAAAATTACATTCAACAATATGATTGAAGAAAAAACACGCAATGCAGACTATAGAATGGAGTAGGTATATGCCATGTCTATAGCTTTGCAGGAGTTTCGGATTAACACACTCAGAAAAATCAGTTTGAAAGTGAAGATTGCAGTGAGTAATCAGTCCTTTGATTAAATATATTTATAATGTGCTTGCCAATATCTACTATAGTAAACTATACATTGCGAAATAATATTAAATTATAGCCAATTAACTAAAAAACTGCAGCGTATTTCTTAATATTAAAAATAAGCACGGGTAAAAGGCAGAAAAGACAAAAAGACTGAACAATTTGGAGTTATGAATTTAAGAGTTGACAGGAGTTATAGGAGTTAATGTTTTTGCTGTTTCAGTGCACAGTGTGCATGTTCTCATTAAAATTTGACCTCAAGTTGTGTATGAGTTTTTGTACCCAACACACTCAAAGGTCATGATATGCATGTAGAAGCCTATTGGGGTTAAAGAACTTGGTACTGAGCATGATATTTTGTTCGTATAGGTTTCAACTGTATTTATTGCCTAGTGCATACCCATGCAATAAAAGATGTATGAACTGAATAACTCATGATATAAAATGATTTGTTGTGGTATCTTACAATTTCCTTGAATTTAGAATCAATTACTTGTGTAAGAGACTATGATAGTATTCGATGGGAGACAAAACTAATGTCAAAGTCATGGTCAAATTGAGACTGTGAAAGAGATGGCTCACTCGGGAGCAATTACATTAATAGTCAAAATCAGCATGATTATTTTGTAAAATCAACATATAAATGATTGAATTAGACTCTCGCTGACTCTTCAAATTATCTGTGGTATCTATGCGAATTTAACTAAGGATCGAATTGCATTGGGTAGAGACTAGATAATTGATGGTTTCATATAGCGGAGTATAATAACCTTGTCACCTGTGAACCGAAGAAGATATCGAACGCTTCCCATAATGCAGTTCTTCCATTTAAAAATATTTGAGTAGGCCTATACTGTACTGATTTGCGATCTAGTGCAACATCAACATGGTTAGAAAGTGACAAAAAGTAGGCCTATTGCCTACCGCAATGAATAGAGCACATCAAGATCTTGCAAAATATGTTTATTTCTTGATTATAAACCCATGTTTAGCCAGTCTATTCTCAACGTGAAAACAAATGAAATTAGTTAATTTGGTGATGCATAATAATGTTACAAAGGATTCTGGGAAGGTTAAGATATCTTCTTTACCCGTGAACTATAATCGGAAGCAATGCGTGTTTATTTATTGTACCAACACAGAGATAGATACCTCGGGCCGTATACTCATGTCTAAATAGAATATCTTGAAACATGACCTTGATTTAGTTTGAGATGTTTAATACTCAGTCCGGGTACTCAGTAGAGAGATTGCGATTTCCAAACGTAGCATCTATTCAAAATCCCGTCACATGAGAGATATTTTGAATATTTTCCACGTACGTTCGTCGTTCGATACGTACGTTTGGAAATCGCAATCTCTCTAGTATAAGAGCTCTTACTCCGTATATTGTTGCCGTCAACGCGTTTCATCGATCGCAAAAACGTGAACCGGCACTGACCGCGGGCTTTTTAAATCGGAGAGTATTATGCGTGGTTAATACTCGCACCAGCCACCAATTTTAACAAACTCGTTGAAATCTGCACGACTTGGAATTATAATTTACATTATACATTGGTATGCGGTGTTTTGTGATATGAACGGAGGAAATTCACTCAAAGAGTGTGCTGAAAGTGGAGGGAATATATCTGATATCATACCATTCACTCCAGCAATGATAATCCTTGGGAGCACACCACAGGGAACACACAGAACTGTCAGACCACCTGTGAATATAACATCAATTACAGTGATAATGAGGGGGTACAAGTTGATATAACCAATGTATAAGTGTGTTATCAGACCACCTGTCAAGTTGATATATGTTTGTAACCAATGTATAAGTGTGTTATCAGACCACCTGTCAAGTTGATATATGTTTGTAACCAATGTATAAGTGTGTTATCAGACACTTACAGTGATAATGAGGGGGTACAAGTTGATATATGTTTGTAACCAATGTATAAGTGATAATGAGGGGGAACAAGTTGATATATGTTTGTAACCAATGTATAAGTGAGTTATCACACTCGTTGGGCTGCGCCCAACTCGTGTGATAACATACACATAGTGATAGCTAACAAAAATCACTGGCAAATATCTCAGTCGCAGTCGCGCATTATTGGGTTATTCCAGAAATTATATAATTATCTATAGAGGAATAATTTTACAATAAAAATGTCTGGATTTCCTAGTTTGCAATTTCTGAAAACGACTGTAATTTCAGTTGCCATGCTACTGGAAAAAAGTTTGGAAATGTAATTAAAATGAAGGAAAAATCAAGGAGTTACCAAAATGAGCCTCTAAATTGAGAATTTTTAATTTAGAAAAATTTTTATATAACTTTGTCTAAGTGAAAGTGAACAGAGTATATGAAAACAGTGGATGTCACTTTATCAAACAAGCTCATCTTAACGACACAGTTCATTCTCCGTATTACTATTGTACATTTAAAAATAATTTTGAATAAGTTGGGGACAAAAACTGATACTCCATTACTAGAGGTCAAATTTTCAGTCGTGCTTGTTAAGTACAGGTCACATAACCTTGTAGATGGGTATGAGATTATTTTTAGTGCTAAGTTATAGAGGAAGAGTGACAAACACTATCTAGGCCTATGTTACCAGAGTAAGAGATAACAAGTACACGGTAGTGGTCGCATGGAGTTTCCAACTCGAAGAACTATGTTATGAACTACTAAAAGTCATGGAGTCAACAACGCCTGGAAAATATTGGTGTTATTTGAACAAACACTCGATGTTGATTCTTATAATGTATTTATTAGTGTGTTTAAGGACGGAGGCAGCTCCTCGGAGCAACTTATTTTCTACTTCTGGTATTCATAATAGTACTTCCAATGATCAGCAAATTTTAGATTGGATTAATTTACTTGGTGGTGGTGGTAGCAACAATAATTTCAACGCACTTGCTTTGAGAAGTCGACTTGGTAATTCTATAAGAACAAACTCCCGCGATCGAGATTTGTTAATATATGATCAACTATGGAGAGCGCACATTCGCGACTATTCGCAAACGCAATCCAAAATTGAAGTTTTAGGACAAGTTCTTAAAAAACATGTAGCGAAATTACGACAGGTGCCAAATGGGCAGGTGGAATTGGTTTTTCTTGTGGACAGCTCAGCTAGTGTAGGACTGGAAAATTTCTTTAATGAGTTAAAATTTGTGAAAAAGTTATTAGCTGATTTTACAGTGGCAATGTGGGCGACTAGAGTTTCTGTAATTACTTTTTCGTCAAGTCATAGAGTTGTTGCAAATGTGGACCAGATTAGCGATCCAGATTCGGAACGACACAAATGTTCTTTGCTTAATGAGGAGTTACCGAGGATTACCTATGTTGGTGGTGGGACTTATACTAAGGGCGCCTTGGAATTGGCAGAAGTGAGTATTCAATAGCATCTATATATATATATCATTTGGTACTATGTTATGTATGTACCACTGTAAAAACAAACGTTAACACTTTTTAAAGAAAACGCGTTTATACGGATATGTTAAAAAACACATTTTTACCTTTGTGACCCCAAATGACCTTTAACCCGATCATTATTATGTGTTGGGCTTGATTGGCGATTATTGTGGCAAGATTCAGTTAAAAACGGACAAAGTAGCCTACGACAGAGCTACATTATCAAAACAATAATGGGATTAAGATATTAATAAACACTAAAACGCGTTGAAGTGTTTATTAAGTGTTATCAACAACGTGTTTATGTTGCCGATATAAACATGGTGGTGTGTTTATATCGGTAACATAAACGTGTCCACAACTCGCCTTTCGCGGCCCTTGACCATAACTCGCCTTTCGTCCTTGACCATAACTCACCTTTCGTCCTTGACCATAACTCGCCTTTCGTCCTTGACCATAACTCGCCTTTCGTCCTTGACCATAACTCGCCTTTCTTCCTTGATCATAACTCGCCTTTCGTCCTTGACCATAACTCGCCTTTCGTCTTTGACCATAAGGCTCGCCTTTCGTCATCGGACCATATCTCGCCTTTCGTCCTTGACTATAACTCGCCTTTCGTCCTTGACCATAACTCACCTTTCATCCTTGACCATACTCGCCTTTCGTCCTTGACCATAACTCGCCTTTCGTCTTTGACCATAAGGCTCGCCTTTCGTCATCGGACCATATCTCGCCTTTCGTCCTTGACTATAACTCGCCTTTCGTCCTTGACCATAACTCGCCTTTCATCCTTGACCATAACTCGCCTTTCGTCCTTGACCATAACTCGCCTTTGGCACTTGACCATTGAACTCTCAGTAACTCACCCGTTCCATAACTCACCATTTACCCACTCCTTTTTTCATCAACTAGAGGTTGTCTTTTAGAATAGGCATAGCATATACCATAGACTCTAGAAAGTTTCCATAGAGTCTATACATTTTATTTTGGCATGCATTTAGATTCTAGAGTAGGCTATAATGTGTATGCGATGTTCGTAGGATGGTAGTTTATTTAATTCAAATGAGGGAAAAGGCCAACATCGTGTCATTCGAAATGATACGACAATTTTTAGGGGAGGGGGGAGGGCACTTCAAAATGGATATATAAGTGTAGGGATGACACTTACACAGCAAGGGGTGTTTGATGAGTTGATGAGAACAAAAATATTTAAAAAATAAGGGGTCATTTAGGTGAGAACGCCGTGGTTTTTGGCATTCGGTGAGAGCAAAATGGGTCATTGGGTGAGAGACGGACCGTTTGAAACCTAATTTAGGGAAGGGGTTTGTGTGAGTGTAACCAAAAGAAGCCTCGAACACTGAATTTCTAGTTCTTGATGGCTTCAAATAGCTTTGTTATTACAACATAAGAATCAAACTTAGTGCTAGTGATAAATGAAAGTTGCCGTTCAATTTGAAAAAAGAAGGGCCTTTTGGGTGACCGATCGAATGGACAAATAAAGGGTCATTGGGTGACAGAGCATGCGTTCGGGAAAAAATGGGGTCTTTGGGGGACAGCGTTGCTGAAAAGAAGGTTTTAACAGCCCTACGCGTCACCTTCATAAGATACTAAACCTAAATGAACAAATAAAGTAATCAATAGATGGATAAATTATTTTGTTCTGAGTATTTTGATACCTCGTTCGGCACGATGCGACTTTATTCTAGTACAAGTACAAGTTATACCAATTTGAATGAAAGGAGACCATTTCAAAAGTGACACTTTTTGGATATTTCTTCTTTCAGGACGATTTCCACAGGCTTTTGTAACGGGTTCATTACAGCGTGGCAGCTCAACACCCGGGCTCAACACTCACTCGCTGTGCTCATAATAGTGTATTTCGAGACTGAGAAAAGTCTATGTAAACTCTCACTTTTGAAAATGCTCTCTTTTCCATTTGAAATGGTATAAATTTAGGTTTAGTGTCTTTAAAGGAGGATTTCGTGATCCTAGCATCCTCTTTTTATGACATTTTTCAGTAGATATCCACGACAAAAGCTTATTTCCAAAATTTCAGTTAATTCCGATTTTGCGTTTGCGAGTTTTGCATGATTATGTGTATTACACTGCTCCATAGACAATGTGTTGTAATTTCGTTCTGGTGCACCAGAACGAAATTCAAATTTGGCGATATTTTTGCTAAACGAATTAATCTGCAAGAAATATTTGGTACATAAACATTATGTAGCCAGTGGTATCCAGTGGTGTAAAAATCTCAACTTTTTTTTGGAAAAGTGGGGTGATGAGGCTGTGGATCACGAAATGCCCTTTAAGATATTACTTTTGTTTTACGTGTACGCTTTTGCTTTACGTCGTGTGTGCCGTATAATAGCGGAACGCGACACGGCCACGGGTCAGGTGTTAAAAACGTGTTATAAATTAACAACATGATTCTTTTTCAAAGTGGACCAGGAAATAGTTCATTTTTTAAGTTAAAAGTTAAAAAAAAAAAAAAAAAAAAATAGGAATTGCACATGCAATATATTTTGATGATTTTTAAAAATATTTTTGTATTTTGTGTTGGGGTTCGGACATAGAGTTCAAGTTTATCGACGACGACGACGTCGTCGTCTATCGACGCGCGCACGGCGCCGCGGAAGCGGAACGATGGGAGTTATACGTGTTTCGTGATTTTTGTTGGACGCGTCTCGCTTTCGACGCTATTCTAGACGTACGCGGTTGTCATTTCGCGACGTCGGGCGTCGACTTCAAAATTAGGTTAGGGTTTAGAATTAGGGACGGCTATACGGTAGAGGTACATATAGGATTTAAAGGGTTATTGCGATGGTTAGATTAGGGGTATGATTGTGGGTGTAATTTTAGGGCACCCCCATTTATAAAACATTCTTCCATTTAGACAACATGGGATATTTTTATTTTTCTTTAACAAGATCCATTGTGCAAAATCACAGGTCCATTGCAATGCAAACAGACAATGTAAACAGCTAGCCCTCATTTCATATTCATAACCTTGGATTAAGGGTGTAAATTACAAAAGGTGTTACATAACAAGCATCTATGCCCATGCAGAATCATAGGTTATGTGTGTACTGTAGTACATTGTAGTATTGGGAAATTTGCCTACTGAATAGAATGCTAATGCACAAAAATTAAATGAACATCTGGGAAAAATTATATTATATTTTGTTTAAATTAAATGCAGGCTTTTTGCTAATCAATGGTTCGTTGGATGTGTTCGCCATTTCACGATGCGTCACAAATTACAAATAATTGACGCGTCATTTCAAACGGCATAACTGTGCGTATTTAGCCGATAAAACTCGGTATGCATAGTACAAGGACAAATTGGCCAATGCCAGAGGCTATATGCATACCAATGTGTGTACATCTACAAATGAGAAATTTTTGGTGGTTTGCTTTTCATTGCAAATTGCAGTCATTTTAAATTATCGCAGTTTTTTTAATTGCAACGTCCTACGCACAAAATGGCGTTTAATTTACTCGCAACATTACGCGTCATTTCGTTAGGGCCAACTGCCCGGCGGCGCACGGGGACATTCTAGTACTACTACCGCCGATAAATTTGCGGAACATTTTATAGTTAGTACAGATTTGATTTGATTTTGCTATACACTACAATTGCTACATGATCTGATGATGGAGGGCTTGGAAGAGAGTGCCGCATCATCTGGCACCAGCACAACATCAAATGCCTTTGTTAATGAACTTATGCTGAATGAGAAGTTTAAACTGTTCTTGAAGGACTTAATGCAGGAGGCAGTGCAAGAAAAAATGAAAACCCTAGTAAGTGATGTGAATGCACTCAGGACTGAGGTGGACGACTTGAAGGAGGACTTGCAGAAATTGAGAGGGGAAAACCACGACCTCTTCTGTAAGCAAGAAAAACTTGAACATGAACGCGAGAAAGATGAATTGTTAAGGGCAGACTTAACGAATCAGCTGCACTCAAGATCAAAAGCAGTGGAAGATCTGCAGCAATACACTCGCAGAAATTGCGTTCTGGTGACTGGTGTGCCTGAAGAAGAGAAAGAAAACACAGATGCAACAATCATCAAATTAGCCAACGAGAGAATGAAAGTACCCTTAAGTGAAGATGATCTAGACAGATCCCACCGGATTGGAAAGCCAACCACAGGAAAAGCACGAGCGATTGTGGTGAAATTTAGTAGATATAATGTGAGAAATAAGTTCATAATGAACAGGACAAACTTAAAAGGAACCAAAATCGCGGTTCATGATCTGCTCACCCCGTTCACACAACAACTTCTGAAAAGGGCGCAAGAACTTGTTGAGCAGTGTCACCGTGTGAAGGCGGCATGGACATGGGACGGAAGAGTAACAGTCTTGGTAGCAGCAGCTAATGGAAAATCAAGAAAGGTAACTGTAACAAGTCAAGAACAGCTCCACAAGATCTATTCTGAGAAACAGTGAAACAGTAACTCTCTCTGAATCCAGAACTCTATAAAATGACTATGTATACCTATATAATATATTTTTTTAAATCATAATTTGTAAAAATATTGTCAAAAGATATGTTAATGACAAGATAATTCCCTGCGGTTAGAAAGGTAAGAGCTGGATTGATCTTGTATTTTGTAATTTGCAATGTTAAAATGTTAAAATGTGTAATTTTTATAATGAATGTTTCCACTCAAAAAACGTTTATCAATGACTACTAAAATGGCGGTGTTATAAATTTTATACCATCTTCTACTGAGCCTATGAAGTCATGCTTACTTTACAGCCTTTACCAAAATTGCAAACATTAGTTACTATCTCAGTATGTGTAAACACTTTTAAGTATTTAAAAATACCATAATTCTTTCATATACCAATACAACGAGAAAATTGTAACAAACAGTATTATTCAGTATTACGAAAACAATCAATTAAGTGGAATGTAGCATACTTATGACTTGCCGTGGCTCAGTAGTCGATACTTGTTAATAATAATCCTTGCTGCCGGGTCGTTGGCCTTACGTTACTTTCGTAGCCTGTTGAAAAATAGCTTAATTTAACTGTTAAAATATTTTCATGATCAAGGGAAACGGTTGATTTATATATATAAACTTTTTCCCTGGTATATTAATAGATTTTTTAATTTTTTTTTTTCTTGTTTAATATACTTTTCGTTTAATGTCTGCTATTTGTAATGATGCTTGTGTGTCTTGCTCAAAAAAAGTTTACGATTGTCATAAAAATATAACATGTAAAATATGCAAAGGATTTGTTCATAAAAAATGTACCAAATTGAAACCAAAAGAACTACAGCGTATAAAACACAATGAATGGACTTGTAACAAATTGTACGATGGCTCAAAATAAAGACACAAGTTCTGACGATGACAGCGATGATATAAATATCACACATCATCTTAAAACAGCAGATATTACTGATGCCAACTTTATTAAGAAATACGATGAAATGATTTTCAATCCATTGAAATTTGAAAATAGTACTACAGATAAAGATAATATTACTAATGACAAATGTATCCACCAATGTAACTATGTAACACCAAACCAATGTTCCTTCTAAAAAAATGGTAAATTAAATTTTATGAATGTTAACATTAGAAGCCTAAAAAGAACTTTGACAAACTCAAGGAATGTATGAAAGCTATTAACCACGACTTTACCATAATAGGTATTTCTGAAACCCATTTAAGAGATAAGCCACCTGATTTTTACAAAATCGCTGGATATAACTTTGAATGTGTCCACAGAGTTGGAAGACAGAAAGGGGAGTAGGCATGTATATTTCGGACAAACTTAAATACCAGGTACGCAAAGACTTAAGTAAATCAACCCCAAACTTTGAGTCATGCTTTATAGAAATTGAAAATGTAAATAAACGAAATATCATTTTTGGTACTGTATACAGAGCCCATACATCTATTAATGATTTCATAACAGGAATAGATCCTATTTTAAAGACTATTAATGCTGAAAAAAAGCTTACCTATGTTTTAGGCGATTTTAATATAGATCTATTAAAAGTTGAGGAACATAAAGCATACCATGATTATTTAGACCTAATTTATTCCTATTCATTAATGCCAACTATATACAAACCGACTAGAATTACTGAAACAACCGCTACACTAATTGATAATATATTAACGAATAACGAAGCTGTAATTCAGTCTGCTATCATAGTTACAGATGTGAGTGACCACTTTCCAACAATCTTGTCAACAAATCTAGATGTAACTGACATTCCAAGTCCAACGGTGACACATAAAAGGGTTCATAGTAACGAAAATATTTACATGTTAAAGAAAAGATTAGCTGATGTCAAATGGGAAGAATACCTAGATAATATAAATGCAGATGATGACTACAATAAGTTTATCAGTATATTTAATAAAATATATGATGAATGTATTCCATTAAAGAAATGTTCAAATAAAAGGAAAAGGGATCCGAAATCGCCGTGGATAACCAAAGGGTTACTAAAGAGTATAAACATTAAAAATACTTTATATAAACAGCATTTGCAAAACCCAAGTGCTGAACGCCTTCACAAATTTAAAATATATAGAAATAAACTTCATGCTTTGATACGCAAATCTAAGAGGAAATATTATTTTACCAAGTTTGAGCGTTCTAAAAATAATATGAAACAAACATGGAAAACAATCAATAATATCATTGGCCGTGGTAAAACAAGACAAACTCAAAAGAAATTTAGAAGTGACAACGGCAATACTATTACCAATCCCCATGATATTTCCAACCTTTTTAACGATTTCTTTGTACATGTAGGTCCTAATCTAGCATCACAAATTCACAAATCAGGTAAAGATTATTTTGATTACATCTAGCAGTATGTATATGAAGCCAGTTGTTGAAATGGAAATCATTAAAATTATTGATAAATTTAATCAAAATAAAAGTGCTGGTCATGATAATATTGGAAATTTTATTATAAAAAGAGTTGCAAAGGAAATTGTTCAGCCGCTTGCCTCAATCTTTAATCTCTCCATTTCAACCGGTGTTGTGCCACAAAAAGTAAAAATAGCAAAGGTAATACCAATCTATAAAAAAGAAGATTCTGAAGTATTTTCTAATTATCGCCCAATTTCGGTACTACCTTGTTTTTCGAAGATACTTGAAAGACTAGTGTTTAATAGATGTATTGCGTATATAGATAGTAATAAAATACTAAATGATAAGCAGTTTGGTTTTCGAAACAACCATTCTACATACATGGCCATAACTCAACTAGTTGACAAAGTTAACTATGCCGTTGAAAGAAACGAAACCACAATTGGAATTTTCTTAGACCTTTCCAAAGCCTTTGACACCATCGACCATAACATATTAATTCATAAATTGGAACACTATGGTTTTCGTGGTATCGTACTTCAGTGGTTCACTAATTATTTAAGCAACAGAAAACAATATGTACATTACAACTCTTGTGAATCAGAACTTAAAGATATTATTTGTGGTGTACCTCAAGGTTCTATACTGGGTCCCTTATTATTCATTCTCTATGTAAACGATATTATCAACACATCAGATGTATTACACTTTATATTATTCGCAGATGACACTACTATTCTGTACTCACATAAAGATATTGAAAGTAAATATCAATTAATTAATAATGAATTGAAAGAAATTAGTAATTGGTTCAAGTCGAACAAACTATCGGTAAATGCAAGTAAAACAAATTACATGGTTTTGGGTACACCACATATGACATCAAAAATAAACTCAACTGTGTGTGATGTATCTCCTGAGATCATTTTAGATGAGTCAGTTCTGGAACGGGTTACTAATACAAAATTCCTGGGTGTGATTATTGATGAATGTTTGACGTGGAAATACCATATAAACTGTATAGCAAAAACCATCTCGCGAAATATTGGAGTTATGAACAAACTTAAATTTTATGTACCTGATCGTATCCTGTATTCTCTATATTGTACTCTTGTTTTACCTTATTTAAATTACGGAATATTGATTTGGGGTGATACGTGTAAAACATACTTGGATAAAATTATGAAATTACAGAAATGGGCTGTGAGGACAATAGCAAATAGTCATTATAGAAGCCACACTGCTCCCTTTATTTGCCAAATACAATATTTTAACTCTTGCAGACACCTACAAACTTGAATTGGGGGTATTTATGTACAAGTACAGTAATAATGAATTACCGGGCGTATTTGATGGCTTCTTTACACTACGTTCCAATATTCATAATTACCAAACGAGAAACGCAGATAAATTCAACTTAATGAAGAACAACAAAACATTTACTGACCATGCCATTCGTACTGCTGGTCCAATATTATGGAATTCATTGCCAAATTCAATAAAAACGGCAAATTCATTGAAACATTTCCGTAAGATATATAAACGTGACTTGATCTCAAAATATGATTAATTCTTGAGCATTGTGTTTCTCGTTTGTTTGTTATGCTTTGTTTTGTTTTTTACTTTTTTTGATGGTAACATTTCTTTGTTAAGGGGTGACTTCCTCTGGCCTTACTGGCCTTCTGGTCATCCCCTCCATAATTCGTTTGTTTGATATTGCCTTTGTTTTTTAAAATATATACTGTGTGATTTCATGTGAATTATGGGAAAATAAAATATCTTGTATCTTGTATCTTGTATCTTGTATCGTCTGGTAAAGCCGTGAAATTGTGCCTATTTAGAGGATATCTCATCATTTGTATAATGTACATCATCACTATACTTGTCCATGTTATCAAAGATATGGCTATATGCAGCTGTGAATTGCCAGCCCCCCCTTATGGCCAGGGCACCAGGGGGAGGGGTGGCTGGGACTTATACCCGGGCTAAATTTCAAAAATGTTAAAACTCCCGGCCAAGTCCCGGACAGACGGGAAACAACACATGGCCGGCCCTACAGGGACAAATTTTGTGTCAATGCCTGTCTGTTATAAACTGCCCGGCTATTTTTTCGGGTACTCTGCACTGCAGGCAGGGGTTGGAATGTGTCAGGGACTCAGGGTTTCAATTGACAAGTGCATTATCAACAGTCTTCATTTTCACGTGCATGAAATCTATAAGCTTAACTACTGAACATACGGGCCTATCACAGGGTCAGGGTTTCAATCGACAAGTGCATTATCAACAGCCTTGCATTTTCACGTGCATGAAATCTATAAGCTTAAATACTGAACATACAGGTGTATGTATCCCCCCCATACACACAATCATAATTACTCACATCACTAGTATCACAGGGTCAGGGTTTCTATTGACAAGTGCATTAACAACAGCATTGCATTTTCACGTGCATGAAATCTATAAGCTTACTGAACATACAGGTGGGACAGGCAGGCCCGTACGCAGGGGGTGCAGGGGTGCGACCGCACCTCCCAAATTTGTAAAAGTATACAAAAGTCCCAAAATTTCAGAATTTGCGAGCGAAGCGAGCAAAAAAATCAGTTTTTTTACGCATTTTTGGTCAAAAAAGGTCCAAATTTGGGGAAGAAAGCCCACTTTTCACAAAATCGCCCCCCCTTGAAAAAAGTCCACTTTTTCAAAATCAGCACCCCCAAAAAAATCCTGCGTACGGGCCTGGGGACAGGTCTATGTACCCCCCCCCCCCCAATACACACAATCATAATTACTCACATCACTAGTATCACAGACATTCAAATTCCATAATGAAATCTATTCGGCTTTCATAGTACACTGATTTTCAAGTTCAAACGCTAGTTCTTCAAAGGTGCTGAATTCCACCATCGTCCATATCGCATGAGTGAGTTAACATAAGGGCGCACATCACTGAAAGTGATGCCAGTTTTCTCTATAAAAATGCTGTTTAAAATCATTTAAACAATTTTTGATATCTGCCATCTGTGATACACTTGTAGGATTTAATATTACTAATCATTACCAATCCAAATTTATGCAAATTTCTGCTCATTTTATTGCTTACTTTTACTATCTATGTTTTTTTTTTAGAATAAAAATTAATTAAGATTTGTTCCAAGTCTACCATGTTACAATACTGATAATTCAATAAAAAAAAACTTTTTAGACTGCAACAAGTCTGTCCTTTTTAAACAACAATTTCTCATTCAATTAAAGCATCAAAATAAATTGCAAATTTCTAGATTTTTTTTTTTTTTTGATTTTCTATGAAACAATATGGACTTTTCATGGTCCATTTCGAAAAAAATCCTCTTTAACATAATGTGTTCCGATATCGCGATGAATTTACAGCACACAAAATGGTATTAAACCCGGTGGCAAAGCCAAGGGCCATGGGTAGGAGGAGCTGCCCTGTGAGAAGTCTTTACCTCCTTCCCCGGGCCTTCCCCCCCCCCTCCTTTATGGAATGCTGGCCGTCCGATATTTAAAAAATGTGGGCCTTTTTTTTTTTTTTAGCCCATTTTCGTCAAAGTTTGCTCCCTTAAAAGTTGCCTTGCCCCTCCCCCTTGCCCACCAATCTGAAAAAGTGAAAATGATTGAAACGAAGTATAAAGCAATAACTAAGTATAAGCCATGTGTAAGGTTATTTAATGCCACGAAATCTTATAGTTATTAGCCTGTACGTTTAACACTCTTAACTTGATGATGAACCTCAACGGAAATGATGAACTTCTAATCGGTGAATTGGTTCCTTTGTGTATTTCCTGGTACCTTACGAGTTACTATATGCCTATATGATGATGAAATAGCTGTCAAAATATTTAGGACGCAAACAGCTCAGGCGTAGGTCTACAGACCTGTAAGTTAATGTCAGTGGCGTATAGCCGGGGGCGAAGGGTCTGCCACTCTATGAGAAGTCTTGACCCTCCTGTGGGCAGCCCTGATATTTGCGACTTTATTTAAGATTTTAGGCCTTTTGGGTTCTCTTTAGATTTTTTACCATTTTCTTCAAAGTTTTCTCCCCTTAGAATATTAGAAGTTGGCTTAACCCTTTTGGGTTAGGCCTACTCCTTCGTGTAATTATACACGAAATTAGGGTTAGGGTTAGTTTAGGGTTAGGATTTATAGGGTTATGATTAGGGTTAGGGTTAGGATTAGCTTATACGAAATAATTACATGAAGGATCGACCCCCTTTTGCCCACAATATGCATGAAAAGGTGCTAGCTTTGCCATTGGTATGGAAGGCAGTGGATCAGACTTGTATACCCGAGTCCGAACCGAGTCCAATACACCGTTTTGAAGCATACGGGAATTTGCCGCACGATCAAATAGGGGGTTTTTTTGCTAGAAAAACCCTTAGACATGGGTTTGTATTTGAAAAAAAACACCACGAATTAAGCCTGATGAACTAATTTTAAACCGAATCCTATTTTTTCCGAAATTCGGATACTGAAAAATCAAATTGTTAAAAATATGGCCGATGTAAACCAAGCAGTGGCGGTGCCGGGGGGTCATGGGGAAATTCCACAGCTCAGAACTCTTTCCCCGGCCGTAAAAACATAAAATTACGAAAATTTTCAGCGTAATAATTACCCCTCCCCCAAGATAATGACGTACCTAATAACATTGGGCTACTTCAAGTTCGGCGGCATGCGACATCCGTGGGCCATTCCAGTTGTTATCCTTACTCCCTGGAAGACATGAACTTAATCTTCCACACACGGGGTGTAAATTGCAAATGGTGTTACCTGAATGGGTGACTTCATTTGACATCTGTACACCCTCTGTCAGTGGTGTAGCACGAGTCATCCTGGGGGGGGGGGGTACAAGCCGGTTTTCGGCAATTATTGTCTTATGGGATTTTCTGAATATAATCTGAAATTTCAAATCATTTTTGTTATGGGGGTGGGGCACGTGCCCCGTCCCCTATGACGCTATGTCACTGCTCCGTACGTGTTGAAGATACAGGTCATGTCTTCCATATGGGGTGTATGGATTTCAACCGGTTAACCGGATTAGCGCATCGTAAATATTAAATAAATTGTTACTACATCATGTTAAGAATAAATATTTAGGCATATAGGTCTACGTAACGTTATTTTAAGTCCCATTCAGTGATCCCAGCGCAATAACAAAAAATATTAATTGGCTATCATTACTTTTGAAATAAAAACATTGGCAAAAACGAAGAAAACAGCAGTATTGACGAAGTTGAAGTCAATAGCCTAGCCAGGATTTTACCTTTTAGTGTGCGGGGGCAAAGCTAAATTTTCGTCTCCATTTGGTCAACTTTTTGCCTCCTTTTTAGTCATTTTAAGGCCATTTTACTCTTTGCCGTCCCCATTTTATCCCTTAATTTTTCGGGGGGGGGGGGTGTCCCCCTGGCTACGCCACTATTTGATGCTCCATTCAAATACATGTAGCTAATTTATATACTGTCAGTATATAAATTAGAGGTTCATGTAAATTTCTTATTTTATCTTAAATTCACGGCTTTCGATCGTCGGGATGAGCAATCACTGAATGGGCCTTTAATGTCATTGTTAATTTGACTATACTACAGTGCAACAGAGCATAAATCCCCAAAACTGAATTTTGGACAGATTGACACATAATTTAAAATCTAGATTAAAGTGAAATATGTCACTTACAACATATTTTTATCAAACTCTGATCTTTAATAACGTTGCCAAATTTGACACGTTTTCGTTCATTTTCATATAATTAACATAATAAAAAGAAATGTATGAAAAAAATGAATTTATTTTTTTTTCGTCAAAAGTAAATATGTTATAAAAATCAAACTTACAGGAAAGATTGACTCTTGTCAAATCCTACAATTATGTCAGAGAGAAATTGTATATTTGTATTTATTTTTTTAATTCATGGACATAATATTGATTAATTAATTTGCGATAATAAATATTTTTATGATTTACCATAATTCCAAACATGTCAAGCAATATGTCAAATTAAAGCTAATGAAATGCTTTATAGATTTGTCAGAGCACATTTTGCAAAATGCATTTAGTATTTTAGTTACAAAATTCCAAACATTCTATTCCAATTTTGAGCTATACACGCACAGGAGCTGTTCTTTTAAAATCCGCGCCTAATCAATAATGAGTCTTTCATCCTATTGTCAAAGTACTGTGTTCCCTGTAGCATTATGGAATGACCAGGTCGTTTTTCAACAACTACGCATGGTGAATTTGTTCGAGATAGCCCGTGCGACTCAGGCTAGCATACAATTTGAGATTTTGAGAGCCGGCCACACTGTTTCTATTCTATGTTTTACGATTTTCGCATGATCAATATATGGCTGGCCGTAACCGCCACAACGTGGAGCTGCTACGCGTAGCTTACTTTTCGCTTCGCGGAGCTAAATTGACCAATCATGTTAGATCTTTTCATTACGCGGAGCCAGTGGATGCATATGGCAAGCTAAGCGGCTCAGAACGTGGGACTAGCTACTCGCAGCTTCTTTCTCGTTACGTGCAGCTTATTAACCAATCAGATTCGCGGTTTTAAACACGTGGAGCTGATGTAAACATCATCTCTCACAAAAATTACGTTGTTAATTTTTGTAAATGAAAATATCTGTAGTATATCAGCAAAAAATGGTGTAGGTGCTATTAAAGTAATATCTGAACAGAATGATGATTGTTCTATATTTAGGGGCTATCATTTTCTTCGGAAGGGATCCCAAATATAGGGGGTCATACTTTTTGGAAAGAAAAATAAGGGGAGGGGGGTCATAAATTGATAATGACAAAATGTAGGGAGTCACAAGATGACTACAGATAGTGTGTTTATTGTATTCAAAAAGACTGATTTCAATACAATTTTAGCCTGTCTAGGGGGTACGGTGTATCGGTGGTGGGTGTCGGGGTCATAACATTTTGATGCCGAAATAGTGAGGGCCGCAATTTATTGACGCCGACTTTTTGTAAATTTAGGACCCCCCCGTTCCGAAAAAATTGATGACCCATTTTACTCTCTCCATATTTACACAGTGGCATGTGATATCGCTTTCCCTGCAATATCTTTACACAGCGCTTTACATCAGTAGTTGTTGTTTGACCTTCATATCCCCTGCACCGCTAATACAGCCCGAGTATAAAGTTACTTGCTATTTAACACGGTGTAAACTTGGAAACACTAAATAAATATGCTTTGTGTCATTTTAGCCAGGCATTAGCAACATGTTCTCTTGACACGTGCTGTGATTTGGCCTCCTTTACCCGTTCGTTATCTATGCTAATTCCGTAAATTAATTACAAGATAATAATTGTGAAAGAGGATACCTATAACTATACTACGCGCAGCTAACGACCCAACCACGTGATTAAATTTGACTATTTTGATTGGTCAAACAGCTGCTCGTAACGAGAAATAAGCTACCCGTAGCTGTTCCACGCTTTGGGCCCCCTTGGCTTGCCATAGATGCATCCTCGTTCCAGAGAGAGAAAACTCTTGCCAAAATTAATGTTTACTATGGGGATTTTAAATGAATCGATTGTAAATAAACCACGACCAGTTGTACAGGATCAATACCATTGTTTGATTAGTGTATAGTCAATGTTACCTTGCATGCATGTGTCATGTGTGTGGCGTGTTTGTTTGTTTGTTTGTCTACTGTCAGGCCAGGATCACTGACACCCACGGTACTGATACTCTCATACTATCACGGTGATCATATTGTTGAATGTTGTTGACTTAAAAATAATCATGATGCAGTCATGTCTACAGTAGAACTCACCACGACCTTTGAAGGACTTAAACCCTATTAAAAGCTATTAAACCAAGATAACACTCAATGAAAACGGCTCAACTATGTTACATCAGATCTTCTCTGGTTAAATACACACTGCACTTGTGTCTGTTTTACCTGTGCAATGAGCAATGAGCTGGTATTATAGTTTCAGTTGGGTGAACGATTATAAAGCGAACGCAAGGTAACAATACTGTGGGCTTTTGTTTACGAAATGAGACAATAGTCTGCTTATTGTTAACCAGCGTTCTTGAAAATGAGAAGCTTAATGACTTAACACGGTTTAGAAATAATTTCTTCATATTTTTTGGTACAAAAGTACCAATATTTCCAAACACCTAAATTAGCTAAAAATTTAGGACATGTTACAAAACTATATTTTCTAGAATTTCAGAGAATACTTTAAATATTGGCCTGTTATTTTTTTACACAGTAGTGACGTCAACTAGGCAATGGCCTATACTTCTAACATACACTAGTGTAGAGGTCACGCGTCAATGGTGAGCGCACTGAGTATTGTGTATAGGAAAACGGACAGTAACTACAGTATGCATGGCCTACTACTAGTATATAAAGTAAATCCGAACTGGTTTGCAGTTTGCTGAAGGTCGAATTCCGCAGGGACACCGCGCAAGTTATACAAATTAGCTCCCGGCGATACACTGCAGATCGCAGAACTGTGTGCATAGTTTACCACCACTCTGCCTAGCTATATAGTTATGTACAATACTGTATGAGTTTCTTATGAGTGCATGTCCATCTTAATAATAAGTCAGTTCGTACTTTTCATAAACTACTTTTTGAATCATAACTTTCGTGACCGAGGATATCTTGCAACTACGTGACGCTCGTCTGGCAAATTCTTAATGAATAAATTCGCTTCACGTAATGAGTAAGTCGTACTTAATTAGTCAGTTTTACCTCCGAGTAATGAAAAACTCTAACATGATCATGATTGGTCAATTTGGCTCCACGGAGCAAAAAGTCAGCTACGCGTAGCAGCTCCACGTTGTGGCGGTTGCGGCCTACCATATCAGTATCCCATATGATATTTCTATTGCAAGAAAATTTTATTTGTTGTCAGGTTTTATCTTAAATACACTAACTGGAAATTAAATACACTAATTAGTGAGGACCGGTATTTTGCTGTGGATATGTTTAACTGCAATTTGCGGGTAAAAATTTTGATCATATTCAACTCTTTGAGAAAAAATTTATATAAAAGAATGCATGTAAAATCCAGCTGCAATACAATGTACATTATTGACACACTATCACTCTCTTTATCTACGGCAATAATAGAATATCGATTTCAATCGAATTGAATACGATGCTCAGTTTTGAGTTTGTAGTTGACTACTAAGCGACCTAAGCGATCGATTGCTAGCCAATCAGATAGAACTCCTTTTCTTGCGTTCGGTGAAATACCAGTCGCCCGTCGCTCACCAACGGAGTATTAAATTTATATTTATCGAATAGGAAGTCGACACTGTGTGTTGCACTGTACTATTATAATATCGTCAATATTGTAAAGAAAATGAAACAGTCACGCCGTTTTTGACAATACGTGCCTTTAAATTAATGTCATCGTTTAATATCATTAATATTGTATAAAAGAAAAGAAAACGTTTTTGACCAAAGAGGATGTGCATATTCTACAATAACCATGATAACTTCCGAATCTTCTTTTTAAAATAATCAGTTCTTGTTCTTACTAGCATGACTAGCCTTAGTATATATACGACTAGCAATTTGTGGTCTAGGGCCTATATGTAATATCCCGACTGACCCAGATTTTGCGTTTCGGATTTTTTTTTAAAGCTTAGTTTATGAAAAGAAATTAAAAGCAGCAGTTGTTTGACCGAAGTGGATTGATTACTGATTTCATTTAAAACAAATTCAAAAACAATTTCAAATTTGCGAAAAAATATCAGATTTTCTTCATATTTCGGTGATATAATAATAATAATAATAATATTTTAATTTTATATAACGCAATACATCAAGCGATCACAAAGCGCTTTACAGCAATAAAACAAAGATATAATTGTACAAGATATTTTGGATTAAAAGACAAAAACAATATTTAAGAAGGCAAATATATAAAAATACCAGAATCAGCAAAAGATACACAGTAAATCAATCAAATAAAAGACCTGAAACAAAATATATTGCAAGAGGGAAATGCATGAAGCATTGGAGAGCGAGAACAAGACCGACAAATGCAATATTGAGTAAAAGTCAAAAAGCAACATATATGACACATGGCCTACCAAACGAACGATGCGAAAAACTTAATGCAACACCAGGCATATTGCACTTGAAAATCTGCACAAGGCACACGAGAGCAAAGACGATAAACAAAAAACAAATGCAATAAACAAGGTTAAGTCTGAAAAATGCATGGTATGACGAATATTTTGTATGAACAAGATTTTAGGGGGGGAGGGAGAACCCTGGCCGACGACCCTATTGGCAAGTATGTTTTTCGTCACCTTATCATTTTGCATTTTGTGAAGAAACGAGAAAAAAATCGGACAAAGTGGTATGCAAAATGAAGGGGCAAAACTTCTCGTTCTATTGGTGTAATCGGTATCAATGTAGCTTACATGCTTTTAAAAGTAGAAGCCAAAAAGTGCTATCAGCCAAAAAGTGGTACATCAGCCAAAAAGTGGTACATCATGTACCACTTTTGGGCTTCTACCTTAAAGCTTTTAAAAGCATGTAAGCTACATTGAATGATACCGATACCTTCGTTTATTGATTTCGTTCCTTAGGGTACCGTTTCTTTAATTCCCAACTAATTTCAACAAATTAGGTCTATCAGAGCTAAAGAGTACGGGTATTGGCTGGTTATTTAAATTTTGACATATTTATCTTTGTTAGGATATACAAGGGTGAACATGACTGGTACCTTAATTATTTTGTGCACTGTTCTTTGTACATTCGGAGCAGACGGACACAAAGTAAAATAGTTAAGGGGTCGGATAGAAACGTTTGCACAGTATTTTTCTGGAGCATGAGAGCACATCAGACATATCGAATTGCATTCTGAATACAAGGGATGTCCTGATCAATATCAAATAATTTTGACTTTTTGAAATTCGCTATAATACAATAATTGTTACAGCAAATTATTAAAAATGTATATTTTTGATATTTAACGGTCCTCGAAGTAAACGTGTTCGTGTCACGTAGCAGCCACGAAGTTGTATCCTTGGGCAACTTCATTTATTCCCGTTTGCTTCACTGCACCCAGGTGTAAATCGGTACCGGCTTATGCTGAAAGCAAGCCGACTCGTTGTGCAGAATTGGTAGACCCCCATCGGGCGTGGGCACATCATGCATTTGGTATGCCCCCCGGAATTTTGAGATGGTTAGGCTTTTGGAGCTGACGGCGTACCGGTAAAGGGGTCTTTTGGTGCTGCGAACACGCTGGTAAAAGCTCAAAAGTCAAAATCAAGTATCTTTCTTGGCTTTCTGGTTGAAAATAACCTGAAAAAAAAAAAATAAACAGAAATGTGAGCAAGGAGCAATTTAGGGGGCTATTAGAGCTAAAATGATCAAATTCGATGGTCTTTCAGCGCTCTGGTTTGTTTAATTTCAGGGGTCTTTGGACCTACGTGGTCCAAAAACAGGGGTCTTTTTTTCCGGGGGAGCATACCCGTATGATCATTTGTGTTGAGTTCCCCTCCCCGGGCACCCGCCACAGCAACATTACACATGGAGGAGTCTGGTCCCAAGTCACTTCGAAAGAGAGAGAGGGGCATACCAGTCAGTAAACACATGCACCTAATATTTTTTTACAGGCTGTTCTCAGTCACGCAAGACCAGATGCAACAAAGGCTGTGTTTCTCGTCACCGATGGCTACAGTAATGGAGGCAACCCTCTTCCACACGCCCTAGCCTTACGCCGCAGTGGTGTGGAAGTCTTTACGTTTGGGATCCGGGATGGTAATGTACAAGAGTTGCTGAGTATGTCTTCACAACCTCAAAATGAACATTGTTACATAGTTGATAATTTTACCGAGTTTGAGGCCTTGGCACGTCGGGCACTTCATGAAGGTAATTATGATATCATTTCCAAATACAGAGTTCAGCAGCCTACAGTATACAATCATATAGTTCAAAAGTTGACCTTAAGCCGTGGGGTATGAATTTCTGTACAGAACATTTTCAACAATTTGAAACTTGTCGTCTGCAGTCGACAATCGCATGGAGAGGGTTAAAGAACAATGTTTGGTATCAAAGATACAAACATAAATAATAATGATACATGCATGATACCGAGGCGGGCGTCAATTGAGAGCTAACGTTTAGGTGGTTTGATGTTTGACCATAATTGTGTGTTCCGCAAGGGTCAATTTGAGGTCCTCAAAAGCGATCAAATGAATCCATAGTGGAACGACTGGCGAAAAAAGCTTGTGTTCCCCAACCATGCCGATGATCAGTGCCACATGCTACACTTATAACATGAATAATAAGGGTAGATTTTTGAAAGTTGTCGGGATACAAGGCTTAGGATTAGAAGGTAGTATTTATGCTTCAACATGTTCAATGGGCTGAGATAAGAACAAAATGCAGAAAAAAAAAAAAAAAGACTTGACCTCAACAATGCATACCAATTAACTATACGGTAGTTGATTAGTTGCAAGAAAATTTCTCTTTCATGTCCATTGTAGTAAAAGCAATTTAACGGAAAGTTTTACTTCTTTGAGGTCCTCAAAAGCGATCAAATGAATCCATAGTGGAACGACTGGCGAAAAAAGCTTGTTTCCCCAACCATGCCGATGATCAGTGCCACATGCTACACTTATAACATGAATAATAAGGGTAGATTTTTGAAAGTTGTCGGGATACAAGGCTTAGGATTAGAAGGTAGTATTTATGCTTCAACATGTTCAATGGGCTGAGATAAGAACAAAATGCAGAGATTGCAGAAAAAAGACTTGACCTCAACAATGCATACCAATTAACTATACGGTAGTTGATTAGTTGCAAGAAAATTTCTCTTTCATGTCCATTGTAGTAAAAGCAATTTAACGGAAAGTTTTACTTCTTTGAGGTCCTCAAAAGCGATCAAATGAATCCATAGTGGAACGACTGGCGAAAAAAGCTTGTGTTCCCCAACCATGCCGATGATCAGTGCCACATGCTACACTTATAACATGAATAATAAGGGTAGATTTTTGAAAGTTGTCCGGATACAAGGCTTAGGATTAGAAGGTAGTATTTATGCTTCAACATGTTCAATGGGCTGAGATAAGAACAAAATGCAGAGATTGCAGAAAAAAGACTTGACCTCAACAATGCATACCAATTAACTATACGGTAGTTGATTAGTTGCAAGAAAATTTCTCTTTCATGTCCATTGTAGTAAAAGCAATTTAACGGAAAGTTTTACTTCTTTCCCTTCTTTAAGATCTTCAAGTTGGTGATTTTCTTCTTGAGAGACGCGATCGATGTTCGTCATTGTGTACGGAGCAAAGTGAATGCTGTGATGTAACGGCGACCTGTCGCTGCGGTACACATACAGGGCAGTATGAATGTGTTTGTCCCCTGGCATGTACGGGAACGGACTCACAGGGGGTTGTCAACGTAAGTAACACTCAGTTTACCAGAATTAAAAGGTCACATGTATCAGTGTACGGAAACGTTCAAATTTTGCGCCAAATATTTTGCTCGCTATCTAAATCATTGAAGATTTGCAAATTAGGGTTTCTATTTGGTGTGGGCACAGAGCAGAGGAAAGACTTTCTGACATGTCGGGAAAGACTTTCTGACATGTCGAGAAAGAGCTAGAAAGGCGGGCGGGGGGGGGGGGGCAAGCATTTTGTGGCACGCCGTTTGAAAATTGTAACATAGCTTATCGTGTTCTACGCACTTTTTCTAATCTGGGAGACGTCGATTATAAGTTGAATTCCGATGGTGCATGATAACCGCTTCCTCCTACTGCACTATTAGCAGATATCAGAGATATGACATCTGATAAAGATAGCATAGAAAAGATACCAAGCTGATATAACTGAAGATACTGATTCTTAGTATGTTCGCTTTACTTAGTTTTCATATAAATAGATATTTGTATTTCATCATATTCACATCAATCATCTTTTATACACTTCGGATAAGTGATCTAAATATTAGGCTATTCCAGATACATCCCCTATGGAAGACATGACCTTAATCTTTTTCACAGGGAGTGTGAATTTCAAATGGGGTTACCTGAATAGGTGACTCGATATAAAAAGATATCTCCCGCGTAAGGTCATGTCTTCCATATGGGGTGTATGGATTTCAACTGGAATAGCCCAATCTTTGACATGAGATCCCATGATACATGAACTGGTTATCACTTTGGAAATATCATTCTTATCGTCATCATTCTTATCGTCAAAATATCGTTCTTATCGTTGTTTAAAGTTGTCCTAACGTTCAAACCAAAAATGCATGTAATTAAAGACGAAACCCAAATGCATATAGGCCTATATCATACGATCGTACGTGTGCGGGGTGCGAATGCGCATGCCAATCTGGCCATTTGTTTTTCTGTTAAAAACGTTGAAAATCAGCCCTTTTTTTAAAGAGAAAAATCACAAACTCCACTTTTTTTGTATAGACATTGATATCGGCCCTTTTGAAGGCAAAATCCTCAAAGGTCCAAAATCCTTTTTTTTTTTCGGGGGGTAAAATATTTTACATGTTCAGTGGCGTATCAGGGTCAGTTGTTTGAGGGGCAAATGTTTCGCAAAACGTCGCGCGTCCAAGCCTGGTTTCCTTTTGCGCATCAAACTGTCAAAACGTGGGAATCTGCATATAGCCTAAGCCGAATGGCATTCTCATGATTTTGATATCGATAATAGCTTATCTTTGGATGATAAAATTATTCGGTATTGCATTTATAGGTTATCTTCTGATCATGTCAGAAAAAATTCATAGTATAGTTATCATCATTATTCTATCTTAGCATAGAATACCTATGACATAGCTAGTATCATAGCTGTGACTTATTACAGATCCCGTGAACGGGTGTCACAAGTAGGGGTGGGGGATTCCTCCGACTAAAAAAACCTCATAACACCCGCCACGCACCCCTCCCCCCCCCACACATACACCGGCGCAGTGCCCGACTGACAAGATCGAGGTCTTAAAGTTCCGCGTGTAGGCCTCTTTGCATCTTTGATGAAGGCCTGAACAGATATATTTACATAACAGGTTTTTCCCCGGACTTGGGAGCGCTCCTATTATATACAGAGTGTCTCAGAAAGAAGTGTACCGTTGGAAACTTGAACTTTTGAGCATTTTAATGGTCAAATCACACGTGACCGAATACTGTATCCATTGGCACAAACATTAAAACAATTTTTAAATACTTTTTGAATTTTTGAAATGGACCATTTATTCCTTGAAATATAATTTTTTCTCAATAGACACAAATGATGTGCGAAAAAAAAATCGCGAGCGGGGCAGCGGCACGACTTTGCGATTGTGCCCCTTGACATTTCGCTAGTACGCCTCTGCCTTAGGACTTTTTTCCAAGCCGTATGGGGAACCAGATTATCAATCTTTCTTAATCTTTATTTTTTTTTACAGCATGTCCGTCAGGAACATTCAAACCGGAAGCACTTCCTGGAGGGGTCAGCACATGTCATCCATGTCCAGACCCTAACCAAGTGACTCCCTGGGTAGTACAAGTGTGGCTGAATGCCGCTGTAATGCAGGGTTCAAAACGATGGAGGAAGCTAAAAGATGCGAAGGTATGCAATTAGGGACTCACCATTTGCTTGGGGGTGGAAGATGCGGTCGAGCGGATTTTTTTCGAAGTTTTTTGTTTTGTTATTTTTTGCACTAGGTATTGACCAGGCTAATTTTTTTTTAATTTTCATGCAGTATTGTATGCATAGTTAGGTGAAGAATTTTAGTAATAGTGGGGAAGTTTGTTTGTCAAATGGTGCATCCCTTATGATATAAAATGTATAATGTGTATCCCATCTCCTCCCGTATAGTGAAAAAATGCAGTTTTCAAGGTAAATATGTTTAAATGTACCCAAATCAGAGGGAACAATTAACAAAAAGTCCACTTTGTTTGATTAAACTGTTCAATTAAAAATGTCCATTTGGGGGTTAGGTCCACTTTTGGCTTATAAGCGATTGTTTAGGGAAAATATCCACATTTTAGAAAATCCACACCCTCGCAAAAAATCTGTGGATATTGAAAATGCTCGAGGTGTATGATGAATAATTACTTCGGCAGGGGTGTAAGGATTTCAACTGGAATAGCCCATACCCAGTTTCATACTTAAGTTACTCCCCTACTGAAGACATGACCTTAATCTCCCACACATAGAGTGTAAATTTCAAATGATGTTACCTGAATGGGTGATTCCAATTGAAATTTACACTTCCTGTGAGGGAGATTAAGGTTATGTCTTCCGTAGGACGCATATGGAATTTAGCTGGAATAGCCCAATATCAATAGCGAAATTCAATAGATGCTGTTTTGTATTACCGAATTCGGGTTACCACAATAGTACTGCGACTTTATTTTTGGACATTAAACATTCATTTGAAAAATTACGAGTATTTTAATGTTAACATTCAAATACGTTTCCTATTGCTTTTCTCAAAATACTTTTACTATTCTTTTTTTTTCATATGAAGAGGTTCGATGTCCGATTCTACAGCCTCCAACTAACGGCATGTTTGTGTCGGGTGAATGCTCTAATACAGTAAACAGTGCGTGTGCGATGAGATGCAGCCCTGGGCATGAGTTATTGGGTAGCACCATAAGACTCTGTAACGAGACGGGTGTGTGGACAGGACAAAGGACACGTTGTCTAGGTACGAGGTTGTTTTTTCTTCAGGAGATGCCAACAAGGGGGCGCAGCACTAATTCAGCGCCCCATAGGATAACGTGTGATTTCGGCCTACTTCAAGCGCCATTTCTGGCGTCCCTGCAATACTTGGCAAAATAAATTTGGTATCAAATTAAAGCTCTGTTTCTCTAGATTCCAAAACTTTTGTCGGCATATATCGATGACCATTGACTTTTTCGCTAATTTGCGGTGCAAAAAAAAGAGCTAAAAATATACTAAACTCACCACTCACATTTCAAAATCGGGTTTTCTCTTAATTCGCCACAGAGAATTGCTTTTGAGATCAATTGTCCAGTTTTTATCTGCATGTTATCATTAAAGACACTTGTCGAATTCATATGAGCCGATATTGAGTGATTTAAAGTGAATATATCGGTAGATATGGTCGCTACAATCTCATATTCACTATGGACTATATTAGCCGAATTTCGTTGTTACATAAAATGCGGAGTGATTTAGTGTTGTGCCCTCTTATAAGGTGTTAAAAGTTTTCAAAATCCACATTTATTACTCATTAAGTAAACTAGAGAAAGTTTGAAGCTCAACACCGAAGATTTCATATCTCTGCGACATTCCGTTCAAGAGAAATGATGTTTTAAAGATCAGTGCCGAAATGCCGAAAATCGAATATTTCGACTTTTCCTCCAATATGCGAAAGTTTATTCAAAACTCACAAAATTAGTGACAGACGACAATTTGAGCACGTCTTTGAACCAAGATTAATTTCTTTTCTAGATTATCAGTGTTGCCATTTTCTTTTGGAAATCATTTATTACTGAGTCTCAAGTATAAATACCCCCCCGTTCCAGTGGTAACAATTTCGATCTTTTTGCGTAGGCCTACTGAATATTCAGCAAAACGGCTTTATGCAGATTAACAATGTCTATTAACCTTAAAATCCATTTATGAGCCTTTTTGAGGATTTTTGGACGCATTTCTAGACTTTGAAGGCGCCTACTCAGCCAATAAAGTGTTTTTTGCCAATAATTTTTCATGAGGATGACTTTTTGCAATCTTTGTTTATCATCATAATGGAAATAGAACACATTTTGTGAAGCGCGTCTCTTATTTTGCGCGAAGAATGTAAAAGGAACGCGTTCATAATGACGGCCGTTACAAGGGGGCGCAGCACTAATTCAGCGCCCCATAGGATAACGTGTGATTTCGGCCTACTTCAAGCGCCATTTCTGGCGTCCCTGCAATACTTGGCAAAATAAATTTGCTATCAAATTAAAGCTCTGTTTCTCTAGATTCCAAAACTTTTGTCGGCATATATCGATGACCATTGACTTTTTTCGCTAATTTGCGGTGCAAAAAAAAGAGCTAAAATATACTAAACTCACCACTCACATTTCAAAATCGGGTTTTCTCTTAATTCGCCACAGAGAATTGCTTTTGAGATCAATTGTCCAGTTTTTATCTGCATGTTATCATTAAAGACACTTGTCGAATTCATATGAGCCGATATTGAGTGATTTAAAGTGAATATATCGGTAGATATGTTCGCTACAATCTCATATTCACTATGGACTATATTAGCCGAATTTCGTTGTTACATAAAATGCGGAGTGAAGTCGGCGTGACGTCAAATGACGAATTCTCAGGTGTACTCGCAAAGGCTTATGGGATTTACCGAAAAGGTGAATTGACCTTTTTGGTAAATCCCATAATTCCTTGCGTTAGACCCGAGATGTCGTCATTTGACGTCACGCTCATGGTTTAGCGAACATCGTTACTGCGCATTGCAAGTAGGCGTGACGTCAAATGACGACATCTCGGGTCTAATCGCCGCAAGGAACTATGAGATTCACCGAAAAGGTCAACCCACCATTTCAGTAAATCCCATAAGCCTTTGCGGCTGGTCTCTGATGTCATCACGCTTATTCGCACATCGTAACTGTGCACTTCACTGGTTTCGAATTCGCAAAAACAATGTCCGCTAAACGATGTGCCCATCAGCACGATATCAAGTGGGTCTACACGCAATGGTTTATGAGATTTACCGAAAGGTTTTTTTTTAATGTAGCCAGAGGTTTCCAATCGTATTAATAAATTTCATAATTGTACATTTTCATGACAATATTTGGAATCAGGATGAACAATGCATTAAAATGAGTACAAACAAGCCTAGTATTGGTTCAGTGGTTCTTAAGATAGCTCTAGGAAATATCTCAAAACTTGGACTTTTTATGTTAAAGCCTATGGCTATCACGCAGAGCATTAATGTAGTTTTATTGGTTTGTTTTCAGTTAAAACCTGTCAACCTTTGCCGAATCCATCCCATGCCGTGGTGGAGTGCGATCCGCCAGGCTTGTCCGTAGATTCAGTATGCTCGGTCCGATGTAATATCGGCTATACGTTACTTGGATCGACTAGTAGGCGATGTTTACCTATAGCACAGTGGAGTGGACTGCCTAATGACTGCAGAGGTAATAAAATGTTCATAATATGAGAGCAAAGGGAGGGGAGGAGGAGAGAAGAGAGGATTTTAAAGAATATTTCCCAAAGGTCGGCACTTGTTACACTATGAGTCATAAAGAGAGAAAAAAATTTTAAATTTTAAAATTTTGAAAATTTAAAAATTGCCAACATTTGGCATTTGCTATGAGACATGGCGAGAGAGATATTGAAATTATGTATTGCCCAAATTCCTCCGATTTAATGAATGTTATTTTGCCCAAGTTCTGCATTTGCCACAATATGGTACATAGAGATTTACGGAATGCTACATATTGCCAAAATTCGGCATTTGCTACGATATGGGATAAAGAGGTTTGAAGAATGTTACATATTGCCAAAATTCGGCATTTGCTACGATATGGGATATAGAGGTTTAAAGAATGTTACATATTGCCAAAATTCGGCATTTGCTGCAATATGGGATAAAGAGGTTTGAAGAATGTTACATATTGCCAAAATTCGGCATTTGCTACGATATGGGATATAGAGGTTTAAAGAATGTTACATTATTGCCAAAATTCGGCATTTGCTACGATATGGGATATAGAGGTTTAAAGAATGTTACATATTGCCAAAATTCGGTATTTGCTACGATATGGGATATAGAGGTTTAAAGAATGTTACATTATCGCCAAAATTCGGCATTTGCTACGATATGGGACACAGAGGTTTAAAGAATGTTACATTATCGCCAAAATTCGGCATTTGCTACGATATGGGACACAGAGGTTTAAAGAATGTTAAAGAATATTGCCAAAATTCGGCATTTGCCACATGATATAGAGGTTTAAAGAATGTTACATGCCAAAATTCGGCATTTGCTACGATATGGGATATAGAGGTTTAAAGAATGTTACATATTTCCAAAATTCGGCATTTGCTACGATATGGGATATAGAGGTTTAAAGAATGCTACATTATTGCCAAAATTCGGTATTTGCTACGATATGGGATATAGAGGTTTAAAGAATGCTACATTATTGCCAAAATTCGGCATTTGCTACGATATGGGACACAGAGGTTTAAAGAATGTTAAAGAATATTGCCAACATTCGGCATTTGCCACATGATATAGAGGTTTAAAGAATGTTACATGCCAAAATTCGGCATTTGCTACGATATGGGATATAGAGGTTTAAAGAATGTTACATATTTCCAAAATTCGCCATTTGCTACGATATGTGATATAGAGGTTTAAAGAATGTTACATTATTGCCAAAATTCGGCATTTGCTACGATATGGGACACAGAGGTTTAAAGAATGTTAAAGAATATTGCCAAAATTCGGCATTTGCCACATGATATAGAGGTTTAAAGAATGTTACATGCCAAAATTCGGCATTTGCTACGATATGGGATATAGAGGTTTAAAGAATGTTACATATTTCCAAAATTCGGCATTTGCTACGATATGGGATATAGAGGTTTAAAGAATGCTACATTATTGCCAAAATTCGGTATTTGCTACGATATGGGATATAGAGGTTTAAAGAATGCTACATTATTGCCAAAATTCGGCATTTGCTACGATATGGGACACAGAGGTTTAAAGAATGTTAAAGAATATTGCCAACATTCGGCATTTGCCACATGATATAGAGGTTTAAAGAATGTTACATGCCAAAATTCGGCATTTGCTACGATATGGGATATAGAGGTTTAAAGAATGTTACATATTTCCAAAATTCGCCATTTGCTACGATATGTGATATAGAGGTTTAAAGAATGTTACATTATTGCCAAAATTCGGCATTTGCTACGATATGGGACACAGAGGTTTAAAGAATGTTAAAGAAAATGTTAAAGAAAATGTTAAAGAAAATTCGGCATTTGCCACATGATTAGGTTTAAAGAATGTTACATATTGTCAAAATTCGGCATTTGCTACGACATGGGATATAGAGGTTTAAAGAATGTTACATTTGCCACAAAATGGGACATAGGTAATGAAAGAATGCTACATATTGCCAAAATTCGGCATTTGCTACGATATGGGATATTGAGGTTTAAAGAATGTAATACATATTGCCAAAATTCGGCATTTGCTACGATATGGGATATAGAGGTTTAAAGAATGTTACATATTGCCAAAATTCGGCATTTGCCACAAAATAGGACATAGGTTATGAAAGAATGCTACATATTGCCAAAATTCGGCATTTGCTAGGATATGGGATATTGAGGTTTAAAGAATGTTACATATTGCCAAAATTCGGCATTTGCTACGATATAGGACACAGAGGTTTAAAGAATGTTACATTATTGCCCAAATTCGGCATTTGCTACGATATGGGATATTGAGGTTTAAAGAATGTTACATATTGCCAAAATTCGGCATTTTACGATATGGGACACCAGGGATGCAAATTGTGATTTCTTCCTCAGGAGCAAGGCTGTAGGCTCAAGATTTCCTCTCAATCCCCGGGGCCGCAATCATTCCAGAAATACTATAGCTTTATTCTGCACTTCGAAACATAGCATATTATTTAGAGAAACTCAAGTCTAAAGTCTTTGAAGAACGGGCTTTATTGAGGAAAATTAGTTTGATAGACTTGTTAGCAATGTCATGGTAAAATTGTGTTTTGTGATTGTCACCACTCTTCAGTCTAGATCGTCCTTTCCTCATTGGCACTTCTGATTTCTTAGTATTGATACACTGAATTCAAGTTCCTTTATATGACTTTTTCCATAACATGCTGCTTCTGTATAAATTTCCTCAGATATATGTACTATTTCCAGCTACCTTCACCCAACTCGTTTTTTCCTATTAAATTAAATACATTGAATACCTACTCTACTCTCAAATTTGCATTGTTACCCATATATCCTAACACCAACATCTTTCTCTTTTCCTCACAATTTTGCACAACCAGTGTCTTGAGATTTCCTCTCTTCCATTCAGTAGCTTCACTGCCTCACATCCCGCACATTAACTTGTCATCTGTGCTGAGATATGTTTTCCTCATTGTCATCTTCTACCTCACTCCTCGGCCGCCTCCTTTTCTTCTTTCATATTTTTCTTCTTTCCTCTATTCTTTTATTTTTATTCTCCCTTCCTCTTTTTTTTTCATCTCTTTCTTTTTTCTTCTCAAGGCATCATTTCCTCAATTTTGACTGTCATTTCCTAGGAGCGGTGCTCCCCGCTCCCGCACAATTTGCACCCCTGTGGGACACAGCGATTTATGGGATATTGAGATGCAATTAGTGTTACGCAGTGCCAAAAATCGGTATTTGCTACGACATGGAACATAGTTTTTTAAAGAATTGCCAAAAGTCGGCATTTGCTACAATATGGGACATAAAGGTTTAAAGAATGTTACATATTGCAACAGTTCGGTATTTGCTATAATATGCATGGGATATAGAGTTTTAAAGAATTTTAATTTGCCAAAAGTCGGAATTTGCTACGAATATCAATGGGACATAGAGATTTAAAGAATGTTACATATTGCCAAAATTCGGCATTTGCTACGATATGAGACATAGTGGTTTAAAGAATGCTACATATTGCCAAAATTCGGCATTTGCTACGATATGGGATATAGAGGTTTAAAGAATGTTACATTATTGCCAAAATTCGGCATTTGCTACGATATGGGATATAGAGGTTTAAAGAATGTTACATTATTGCCAAAATTCGGCATTTGCTACGATATGGGATATAGAGGTTTAAAGAATGTTACATATTGCCAAAATTCGGCATTTGCTACGATATGAGACATAGTGGTTTAAAGAATGCTACATATTGCCAAAATTCGGCATTTGCTACGATATGGGATATAGAGGTTTAAAAAATGATACATTATTGCCAAAATTCGGCATTTGCTACGATATGGGATATAGAGGTTTAAAGAATGTTACATATTGCCAAAATTCGGCATTTGCTACAATATGGGATATAGAGGTTTAAAGAATGTTACATATTGCCAAAATTCGGTATTTGCTACGATATGGGATATACGTAGAGGTTTAAAGAATGTTACATATTGCCAAAATTCGGCATTTGCTACAATATGGGATATAGAGGTTTAAAGAATGTTACATATTGCCAAAATTCGGTATTTGCTACGATATGGGATATAGAGGTTTAAAGAATGTTACATAATTGCCAAAATTCGGCATTTGCTACGATATGGGATATAGAGGTTTAAAGAATGTTATATATTGCCAAAATTCGGCATTTGCTACGATATGGGACACAGAGGTTTAAAGAATGTTACATTATTGCCAAAATTCGGCATTTGCTACGATATGGGATATAGAAGTTTAAAGAATGTTACATTTTGCCAAAATTTGGCATTTGCTACGATATGGGACACAGAGGTTTAAAGAATGTTACATATTGCCAAAATTCGGCATTTGCTACGATATGGGATATAGAGGTTTAAAGAATGTTACATTATTGCCAAAATTCGGCATTTGCTACGATATGGGATATAGAGGTGTAAAGAATGTTACATTATTGCCAAAATTCGGCATTTGCTACGATATGGAATATAGAGGTTTAAAGAATGTTACATATTGCCAAAATTCGGCATTTGCTACGATATGGGACATAGATATTTAAAAAATGTTACATTATTGTCAAAATTCGGCATTTGCTACAATATGGGACACAGAGGTTAAAAGATATAAGAATGTACATATTGCCAAAATGCGGTGTTTTCTACGATATGGGATATAGAGGTTTAAAGAATGTTACATTATTGCCAAAATTCGGCATTTGCTACAATTTGGGACATAGATATTTAAAAAATGTTAAATTATTGCCAAAATTCGGCATTTGCTACGATATGGGACACAGAGGTTTAAAGAATGTTACATTATTGCCAAAATTCGGCATTTGCTACGATATGGGACACAGAGGTTTAAAGAATGTTACATTATTGCCAAAATTCGGCATTTGCTACGATATGTGATATAGAGGTTTAAAGAATGTTACATTATTGCCAAAATTCGGCATTTGCTACGATATGGGATATAGAGGTTTAAAGAATGTTACATATTGCCAAAATTCGGTATTTGCTACGATATGGGATATACGTAGAGGTTTAAAGAATGTTACATATTGCCAAAATTCGGCATTTGCTACAATATTATAGAGGTTTAAAGAATGTTACATATTGCCAAAATTCGGTATTTGCTACGATATGGGATATAGAGGTTTAAAGAATGTTACATAATTGCCAAAATTCGGCATTTGCTACGATATGGGATATAGAGGTTTAAAGAATGTTATATATTGCCAAAATTCGGCATTTGCTACGATATGGGACACAGAGGTTTAAAGAATGTTACATTATTGCCAAAATTCGGCATTTGCTACGATATGGGATATAGAAGTTTAAAGAATGTTACATTTTGCCAAAATTTGGCATTTGCTACGATATGGGACACAGAGGTTTAAAGAATGTTACATATTGCCAAAATTCGGCATTTGCTACGATATGGGATATAGAGGTTTAAAGAATGTTACATTATTGCCAAAATTCGGCATTTGCTACGATATGGGATATAGAGGTGTAAAGAATGTTACATTATTGCCAAAATTCGGCATTTGCTACGATATGGAATATAGAGGTTTAAAGAATGTTACATATTGCCAAAATTCGGCATTTGCTACGATATGGGACATAGATATTTAAAAAATGTTACATTATTGTCAAAATTCGGCATTTGCTACACTATGGGACACAGAGGTTAAAAGATATAAGAATGTACATATTGCCAAAATGCGGTGTTTTCTACGATATGGGATATAGAGGTTTAAAGAATGTTACATTATTGCCAAAATTCGGCATTTGCTACAATTTGGGACATAGATATTTAAAAAATGTTACATTATTGCCAAAATTCGGCATTTGCTACGATATGGGACACAGAGGTTTAAAGAATGTTACATTATTGCCAAAATTCGGCATTTGCTACGATATGGGACACAGAGGTTTAAAGAATGTTACATTATTGCCAAAATTCGGCATTTGCTACGATATGGGACACAGAGGTTTAAAGAATGTTACATTATTGCCAAAATTCGGCATTTGCTACGATATGGGACACAGAGGTTTAAAGAATGTTACATTATTGCCAAAATTCGGCATTTACTACAATATGGGATATAGAGGTTTAAAGAATGTTACATTATTGCCAAAATTCGGCATTTGCTACGATATGGGATATAGAGGTTTAAAGAATGTTACATTATTGCCAAAATTCGGCATTTGCTACGATATGGGATATAGAGGTTTAAAGAATGTTACATATTGCCAAAATTCGGTATTTGCTACGATATGGGATATACGTAGAGGTTTAAAGAATGTTACATATTGCCAAAATTCGGCATTTGCTACAATATGGGATATAGAGGTTTAAAGAATGTTACATATTGCCAAAATTCGGTATTTGCTACGATATGGGATATAGAGGTTTAAAGAATGTTACATAATTGCCAAAATTCGGCATTTGCTACGATATGGGATATAGAGGTTTAAAGAATGTTATATATTGCCAAAATTCGGCATTTGCTACGATATGGGACACAGAGGTTTAAAGAATGTTACATTATTGCCAAAATTCGGCATTTGCTACGATATGGGATATAGAAGTTTAAAGAATGTTACATTTTGCCAAAATTTGGCATTTGCTACGATATGGGACACAGAGGTTTAAAGAATGTTACATATTGCCAAAATTCGGCATTTGCTACGATATGGGATATAGAGGTTTAAAGAATGTTACATTATTGCCAAAATTCGGCATTTGCTACGATATGGGATATAGAGGTGTAAAGAATGTTACATTATTGCCAAAATTCGGCATTTGCTACGATATGGAATATAGAGGTTTAAAGAATGTTACATATTGCCAAAATTCGGCATTTGCTACGATATGGGACATAGATATTTAAAAAATGTTACATTATTGTCAAAATTCGGCATTTGCTACAATATGGGACACAGAGGTTAAAAGATATAAGAATGTACATATTGCCAAAATGCGGTGTTTTCTACGATATGGGATATAGAGGTTTAAAGAATGTTACATTATTGCCAAAATTCGGCATTTGCTACAATTTGGGACATAGATATTTAAAAAATGTTACATTATTGCCAAAATTCGGCATTTGCTACGATATGGGATATAGAGGTTTAAAGAATGTTACATATTGCCAAAATTCGGCATTTGCTACGATATGGGATATAGAGGTGTAAAGAATGTTACATTATTGCCAAAATTCGGCATTTGCTACAATATGGAATATAGAGGTTTAAAGAATGTTACATATTGCCAAAATTCGGCATTTGCTACGATATGGGACACAGAGGTTTAAAGAATGTTACATTATTGCCAAAATTCGGCATTTGCTACGATATGGGACACAGAGGTTTAAAGAATGTTACATTATTGCCAAAATTCGGCATTTGCTACGATATGGGACACAGAGGTTTAAAGAATGTTACATTATTGCCAAAATTCGGTATTTGCTACGATATGGGACACAGAGGTTTAAAGAATGTTACATTATTGCCAAAATTAGGCATTTACTACAATATGGGATATAGAGGTTTAAAGAATGTTACATATTGCCAAAATTCGCCATTTGCTACGATATGGGATATAGAGGTTTAAAGAATGTTACACATTGCCAAAATTCGGCATTTGCTACAATATGGGACATAGAGGTTTAAAGAATGTTACATATTGCCAAAATTAGGCATTTGCTACGATATGGGACATAGAGATTTAAAGAATGTTATATATTGCCAAAATTCGGCATTTGCTACGATATGGGACACAGAGGTTTAAAGAATGTTACATATTGCCAAAATTCGGCATTTGCTACGATATGGGATATAGAGGTTTAAAGAATGTTACACATTGCCAAAATTCGGCTACAATTTGGGACATAGATATTTAAAAAATGTTACATTATTGCCAAAATTCGGCATTTGCTACAATATGGGACACAGAGGTTAAAAGATATAAGAATGTACATATTGCCAAAATGCGGTGTTTTCTACGATATTGGATATAGAGGTTTAAAGAATGTTACATTATTGCCAAAATTCGGCATTTGCTACAATTTGGGACATAGATATTTAAAAAATGTTACATTATTGCCAAAATTCGGCATTTGCTACGATATGGGACACAGAGGTTTAAAGAATGTTACATTATTGCCAAAATTCGGCATTTACTACAATATGGAATATAGAGGTTTAAAGAATGTTACATATTGCCAAAATTCGGCATTTGCTTCGATATGGGACACAGAGGTTTAAAGAATGTTTCATTATTGCCAAAATTCGGCATTTGCTACGATATGGGATAAAGAGGTTTGAATAATGTTACATATTGCCAAAATTCGGTATTTGCTACGATATGGGACACAGAGGTTTAAAGAATGTTACATTATTGCCAAAATTCGGCATTTACTACAATATGGAATATAGAGGTTTAAAGAATGTTACATATTGCCAAAATTCGGCATTTGCTTCGATATGGGACACAGAGGTTTAAAGAATGTTACATTATTGCCAAAATTCGGCATTTGCTACGATATGGGATAAAGAGGTTTGAATAATGTTACATATTGCCAAAATTCGGCATTTGCTACGATATGGGATATAGAGGTTTAAAGAATGTTACACATTGCCAAAATTCGGCATTTGCTACAATATGGGACATAGAGGTTTAAAGAATGTTACATATTGCCAAAATTAGGCATTTGCTACGATATGGGACATAGAGGTTTAAAGAATGTTATATATTGCCAAAATTCGGCATTTGCTACGATATGGGACACAGAGGTTTAAAGAATGTTACATATTGCCAAAATTCGGCATTTGCTACGATATGGGATATAGAGGTTTAAAGAATGTTACATATTGCCAAAATTAGGCATTTGCTACGATATGGGACATAGAGGTTTAAAGAATGTTATATATTGCCAAAATTCGGCATTTGCTACGATATGGGACACAGAGGTTTAAAGAATGTTACATATTGCCAAAATTAGGCATTTGCTACGATATGGGACATAGAGATTTAAAGAATGTTATATATTGCCAAAATTCGGCATTTGCTACGATATGGGACACAGAGGTTTAAAGAATGTTACATATTGCCAAAATTCGGCATTTGCTACGATATGGGATATAGAGGTTTAAAGAATGTTACACATTGCCAAAATTCGGCATTTGCTACAATATGGGACATAGAGGTTTAAAGAATGTTACATATTGCCAAAATTCGGCTACAATTTGGGACATAGATATTTAAAAATGTTACATTATTGCCAAAATTCGGCATTTGCTACAATATGGGACACAGAGGTTAAAAGATATAAGAATGTACATATTGCCAAAATGCGGTGTTTTCTACGATATGGGATATAGAGGATTAAAGAATGTTACATTATTGCCAAAATTCGACATTTGCTACAATTTGGGACATAGATATTTAAAAAATGTTACATTATTGCCAAAATTCGGCATTTGCTACGATATGGGACACAGAGGTTTAAAGAATGTTACATTATTGCCAAAATTCGGCATTTACTACAATATGGAATATAGAGGTTTAAAGAATGTTACATATTGCCAAAATTCGGCATTTGCTTCGATATGGGACACAGAGGTTTAAAGAATGTTACATTATTGCCAAAATGCGGTGTTTTCTACGATATGGGATATAGAGGATTAAAGAATGTTACATTATTGCCAAAATTCGACATTTGCTACAATTTGGGACATAGATATTTAAAAAATGTTACATTATTGCCAAAATTCGGCATTTGCTACGATATGGGACACAGAGGTTTAAAGAATGTTACATTATTGCCAAAATTCGGCATTTACTACAATATGGAATATAGAGGTTTAAAGAATGTTACATATTGCCAAAATTCGGCATTTGCTTCGATATGGGACACAGAGGTTTAAAGAATGTTACATTATTGCCAAAATTCGGCATTTGCTACGATATGGGATAAAGAGGTTTGAATAATGTTACATATTGCCAAAATTCGGCATTTGCTACGATATGGGATATAGAGGTTTAAAGAATGTTACATATTGCCAAAATTAGGCATTTGCTACGATATGGGACATAGAGGTTTAAAGAATGTTATATATTGCCAAAATTCGGCATTTGCTACGTTATGGGACACAGAGGTTTAAAGAATGTTACATATTGCCAAAATTCGGCATTTGCTACGATATGGGATATAGAGGTTTAAAGAATGTTACACATTGCCAAAATTCGGCATTTGCTACAATATGGGACATAGAGGTTTAAAGAATGTTACATATTGCCAAAATTAGGCATTTGCTACGATATGGGACATAGAGGTTTAAAGAATGTTATATATTGCCAAAATTCGGCATTTGCTACGATATGGGACACAGAGGTTTAAAGAATGTTACATATTGCCAAAATTCGGCATTTGCTACGATATGGGACACAGAGGTTTAAAGAATGTTACATTATTGCCAAAATTCGGCATTTGCTACGATATGAAAGAATGCTACATATTGCCAAAATTCGGCATTTGCTACGATATGGGACACAGAGGTTTAAAGAATGTTACATATTGCCAAAATTCGGCATTTGCTACGATATTGGATATAGAGGTTTAAAGAATGTTACACATTGCCAAAATTCGGCATTTGCTACAATATGGGACATAGAGGTTTAAAGAATGTTACATATTGCCAAAATTAGGCATTTGCTACGATATGGGACATAGAGGTTTAAAGAATGTTATATATTGCCAAAATTCGGCATTTGCTACGATATGGGACACAGAGGTTTAAAGAATGTTACATATTGCCAAAATTAGGCATTTGCTACGATATGGGACATAGAGATTTAAAGAATGTTATATATTGCCAAAATTCGGCATTTGCTACGATATGGGACACAGAGGTTTAAAGAATGTTACATATTGCCAAAATTCGGCATTTGCTACGATATGGGATATAGAGGTTTAAAGAATGTTACACATTGCCAAAATTCGGCATTTGCTACAATATGGGACATAGAGGTTTAAAGAATGTTACATATTGCCAAAATTCGGCTACAATTTGGGACATAGATATTTAAAAAATGTTACATTATTGCCAAAATTCGGCATTTGCTACAATATGGGACACAGAGGTTAAAAGATATAAGAATGTACATATTGCCAAAATGCGGTGTTTTCTACGATATGGGATATAGAGGTTTAAAGAATGTTACATTATTGCCAAAATTCGGCATTTGCTACAATTTGGGACATAGATATTTAAAAAATGTTACATTATTGCCAAAATTCGGCATTTGCTACGATGTGGGACACAGAGGTTTAAAGAATGTTACATTATTGCCAAAATTCGGCATTTACTACAATATGGAATATAGAGGTTTAAAGAATGTTACATATTGCCAAAATTCGGCATTTGCTTCGATATGGGACACAGAGGTTTAAAGAATGTTTCATTATTGCCAAAATTCGGCATTTGCTACGATATGGGATAAAGAGGTTTGAATAATGTTACATATTGCCAAAATTCGGTATTTGCTACGATATGGGACACAGAGGTTTAAAGAATGTTACATTATTGCCAAAATTCGGCATTTACTACAATATGGAATATAGAGGTTTAAAGAATGTTACATATTGCCAAAATTCGGCATTTGCTTCGATATGGGACACAGAGGTTTAAAGAATGTTACATTATTGCCAAAATTCGGCATTTGCTACGATATGGGATAAAGAGGTTTGAATAATGTTACATATTGCCAAAATTCGGCATTTGCTACGATATGGGATATAGAGGTTTAAAGAATGTTACACATTGCCAAAATTCGGCATTTGCTACAATATGGGACATAGAGGTTTAAAGAATGTTACATATTGCCAAAATTAGGCATTTGCTACGATATGGGACATAGAGGTTTAAAGAATGTTATATATTGCCAAAATTCGGCATTTGCTACGATATGGGACACAGAGGTTTAAAGAATGTTACATATTGCCAAAATTCGGCATTTGCTACGATATGGGATATAGAGGTTTAAAGAATGTTACATTATTGCCAAAATTCGGCATTTGCTACGATATGGGACACAGAGGTTTAAAGAATGTTACATTATTGCCAAAATTCGGCATTTGCTACGATATGAAAGAATGCTACATATTGCCAAAATTCGGCATTTGCTACGATACGGGATATAGAGGTTTAAAGAAAGTTACATATTGCCAAAACTTAAAAGATATTTAAAGATTAACATGTTAAAGAACAATAAATTCCGAAATTCTTTTGCCACAATATTAGCAAGAGAGAAACTATTGATTTGTTAGTTAATGAAAGCCTATAATATTACCACATGGTGTTTATAGAATTTATGGTTTTTAAAATCCAGGATATTTACATGTACCAAAAATTCGGCTTCACGATGACAATAATTGTCTAGGCTTATCTTTAGTAACTGTATTTTCCATTTTTTTTCTCCTACAGACTTTATGTGTATTTCATTACTATAAAAACAAAAGGAAACAGAATTTCGTAAAACTTTAAATTCCTAAACTGTCTTTACTACCCACTTTAGGCTAATGGAACTCTATTGTTAGTTTCCTATTGACCTCCCGCATCACCTTTTCAATTTGACCAAAGCTTTGATTATTTTTAGAAAAAAGTCAATTATTTGAAAATTGAGATGGAAGTAATCAAAATTGAAACTCTCAAAATGTCTGACATACCCTGCTGATCATAATCAGCAGTTTTTCTTAGTTGTAGGGGTAGAGGATGTGGTAAATAATGGAAATTTACGGATTACCTCATCATGTTTCTGGTGATTACAAAAATTTCAAATTTCTTTTCATTTTAATTTAAAAAATAAAATCTTTTCTCAATCTGTTGCAAAATGTCTGTAATGATGATCTAAGCATTAATACCTGTTTTGAAATGGTCTTTCATCAACAATATATACTTTGGTACTGGTGGGGTACCTAAATTTGGAGAAAGCTGTTCATAAAATCATTGATTTTGTTGACATAATGGATAATGAAAAGAGACCGAATAATGAATAATGAAATAGCGACCTCGTCCTTTTTTTCAAACATCCAATCGGAAACTAATAAGAGGATTTTTTTTCGAAATGGACCATGAAAAGTCCATATTGTTTCATAAAAAAAAAAATAAAAAAAAATCTAGAAATTTGCAATTTATTTTGATGCTTAATTGAATGAGAAATTGTTGTTTAAAAGGACAGACTTGTAATCAGGCTAAAAAGTTAGCCCATTGAGAAATGCATACTTGTTGTGAGTATGTGGTGAGTAGACTTGAACAAATCTTGATTTTACACACCACCAAATCAGGTTCGAATCAAACTCCAAACTCAGTGTTTTATTCTGAGAACCACACCAGGTTGATTTAATGGAAAAAAAAATGGGGGTGGGGTGGGGAGGGGGGTGTAAGGTTGATGGTTAAAAGAAGTTGATGATTAGCATGGTATACAGATAATATAATAACATTATCACTTATGAATAGCTTTATTTTGATACCAAATTTCATTTGTAGTTCCCATCAGCATTGACAAAATCATCAATATGAACATGTCGTTCAATGAGGATTTTTGCATGTATAGTGGTGTGCAACAAGATAAACAAATCAAATAAGAATGGCGACATCCTATCTATTTGCGAAGTGGCGGTTTTATCAAATAATAAAGAGTTGAAACTTGAAGTTGAAAGTGAACAGTGTCATGTGCTTGAAAGGCTAGGTCTATATATTTAACTATAAGGCCTGATTCAATTCCATGTTTTCGTCGAAGTCAAGTTATAATGGATTTATAGTGAATTCAATTTTGATGAAGTGAGTACACAAACATTTGTTTAAGCTTACTTACACAGTACATGCACATATACATGCATGCATGTTGAACCACACTCAGTTTCAGAGAAGAACGGCAGTCCCTTACTCAGATTGACGCAAGCGCCCTGTTGAGCGACATTCGGCCAATCTGATTACCGCGTATGTTGTTATGATTGTCAGACGATTGAATCACCGATCAGAAACACACGTCCATGTTTAGGCTAATGGAACTCGATTGTTAGTTTCCTATTGACCGCCCGCATCACTTTTTCAATTTGACCAAAACTTTCATTATTTTCATAAAAAAGTCAATGATCTGAAAATTGAAATGGAAATTTAATCAAAATTGAAACTCTCAAAATGTCGACATCCCCTGCTGATCATAATCAGCAGTTTTTCTTAGTTGTAGGGGTAGAGGTGTAGTAAATAATGGAAATTTAAGGATTACCTCACCATGTTTCTAGTGATTACAAAATTACAAATTTCTTTTTATATTTGAATGAAAACAAATTCAAATTTTTTTTTTTCTTTTGCAAAATGTCTGTAGAGATGATCTAAGCATAAATACCGGTTTTGAGATGGTCTTTCATCAACAATATATACTTTGGTACTGGTGGGGAACCTAAATTTGGAGAAAGCTGTTTATAAAATCATTGATTTTGTTGACATAATGGATAATGAAAAGAGACCTAATAATGAATAATGAAATAGCGACCTCGTCCTTTTTTTTCAAACATCCAATCGGAAACTAATAATCGAGTTCCATTGGCCTTATGTGATGAGAATATTTTTTCACCACTGCTTGTACGACAATAATTATTTGGTGTCGAATTTGGGCATAATTCTAATCTTAACATCCTTCTAAATTTCTATATAAACTCCTGGATCTAGCTCCCATGTTTCATCACAATAACTATATGTTGTATAATATATTCATATTTCAGCGATAACGTGTCCACATTTGCCATCCTTAGCCCATGGGTATTATACGACAATGGAATGTACAGAGCAAAAGTTATATTATGGTACGATATGCCGAGCCCGCTGCGTTCAAGGATTTATATTGAAGGGCGCCACCACTCGACAATGCCTTGCTACAGGCAAGTGGGAAGAAACTCCGGAAACCCGTTGCGTTGGTAAGTAAATAATTTCACAAATCTCAGAAGTTCAGAACAACTCCGATTTCGGGAACTAGTTTGACTGTTAGCAAACTATATGCGGGATAATTTTAGAGTTTTTCTTTAATGCAATTGTGGAGTTTTGGGAGATATCAATCATATCATCGTCCAAAAGACCCGGTACCCCAGGTCAACATAAAAAGTGGTAACCATGTGTGTTCTTCCTTTTTCAAAACCCCCTTTTCACTGATTTTTCATTGATTTTACCCCCTTTTTTGCCAAATCACTGACAAAATCAGGGTAAAAAATACCCCCTTTTTCAATGTTTTCAATGAGAAGATTTCCAGACACCCCTTTTAGAGTTGGGCGACTAAGTCGCCAATAGTCGTTAGTCGCGACTATTACTGATAGTCGCGACTACGACTATTAAAAACCAAAAGTCGACTAATGCAAGTATATTTTTGTGTTAAAAAATTACTTTAAAAGTGCCAGTTATTCGTAACAAAACCAACCAAATACTAACATATAAACTGCGAAAATGTGAAAAAATGTTAGTCATTGTCTTACCAATAGTAACACTAACCAACAAGTAATCATAAAGTCCATAAATCATCATTAAATTGATGTTATTGACTTGTTGTCGAACTACTTTCCCACAAGATAAAAGCAGTCAAAAAACTCAAATTACTTAGAACTGTCGAACATCTCATTATGATTATAATTTATGCAGCGATAACAGGTGTAGCAGCGTCATAGCGTGCATGTACAGACACAGGTTGGGTGTTTGTACCAACTACTGAAGGTATGAGATTATTTTAACTTTGGAAAGAAACAGCGAGAACTTCCGAGAAGTGTTTTCCAAAAGGGAAAATTTAGGAAAATATTATTAGATTAGAAGTACTTTTCACGTAATTTCAAAAAGCTATGCTTATTGTGGTTACAGAATATTTAGAAAGTAACAGGAAAATAAACAAATAGCTGACAAACAGTCGTAATGTTGCAATGACACCCCTGTAGCGACAAATGCAGTAGTCTAGATGAGGTCAGGTGACGTAGGTCGGAGGTGAAAGTTAATCGTACATGCACCATGCCGGGGCACCATGCAACACGTTCATGAGCATACCATGGAAAATATGCACTGCCGTACCGGCATGTTTACATATTTTCATGCACAGCAAAACATGAAAACGAACGAAGATCGCTATTGGAATATTGATGGTTTGAGAAATTATATGAAGTTTCTTGTGCTGTTGCTGGAAAGTGGCAAGTGAATTTAATTGAACAGAAAAGTTAGGCCTATATTACAGCATTTTACAGTCAAATATTTGCATCGCAAACGTAACAGTGCTGTATCGCAACAGTGCTGGTTTGTGTAGCAAACTGTGATGCGATGCCGGCAATCACGGGTCCTGTAATCATGCATTAAAAATACTAAATTGCCACCAATCTTTCACCCGATTTTTCAGTCCAATTTTAACCACAGATAGTCGCGACTATAGTCGTAGTCGCGACTATTTGCTGCCGACTAGTCGACTAGGAAAAAAGTGATAGTCGCCCAACTCTAACCCCTTTTCAATGACTCCAAATATTTAAATATTAAGTACAAAATGTGCAAGTCATATGCCCCGGTAAGCTTACTTTGATTTATTTACTTCACGAACGAACCGGCGCACGCCAAACTTCAAGTGCAACAGGGGAAGAGAAACAACGATACAAAATAAAACTTACATGCATCAGAATTCGAACAGAATTAAAAACCAAGGAAAAATATCACTTGGTCGGTCGTAGAATTTGCTCCAATCACTGCCAATGTTTCCCGCAATGTTTTCAATTCACCACATGGAAAAGTGTATCGGCAGCCAAAAGCGGTTACATCTGACACCATCGATGTTCGCGTCGCTCATTCAGCTCTCTTCAAAAGCGTCTTGCGGGAGCATACGTGCAACACCCACTAGACAACTATATCGGGAAACCGCCGTGCCAATAGTAAAAAGCTGACTTCTGACGCTCTCGCTGTGACGATTGAGGGCGGAATCAATGAAATGCCAGAGGATGGAGGCTGAAGACTCGGGCTGAAGACATCGATCGAACGAACCTGTGAAATACCCTTTTTTTTAAATTTCAGCGGAGACAATGCTCAGAATACCCCCTTTTTCGCGATTTCAGTCAACAAAATACCCCTTTTCCGCGAAATTTAGAACACACATGGTTACCACTTTTTATGTTGACCTGGGCCAAAAGAGGTCAAATTGGAAATGTTGGGTGTGGTAAAGAAAGCTCGTCGTAAAAGCTTAAAAAGTTAGTAAAATTTAGTCAAATGGGTATGGGACTATTTATTATTAAGTGACCTTTTCGGTAAATCCCTGGACCCATACATTGCATATTAAAGCCTGTGTGGGGAGCCCTGATGTCATTATGTCGATGTGTACGTACATTGTTACTGCACACTTATAAATGACAGCGGTACTAAGGGGCTGTGCAATAATTATGCGCCCTGGCCGGGGGAGGGGAGGGAGGGTAAAATTGGGGAGGGCAAGAAATTTTTGGCAAGCAGAAATGGGGGGGCAATAAGACTAAGACTAAGTGAGGGAAAGGTGCATATTCATATTTGGGGAAAACAAGAAAAATGTGGGGTTGTTGGGGCAAACAGGCAAAAAAATGTGATCTTAGAGGGAGTGTATACATAAATGCACATAATCTTAATATTGAGTGCCCCCAGGTTTTATACACATGTGCTGCCAATATTCGCCTTTTAATTTACTGGTTTAATGGGTAATTTGTGGATGGGTATTGTTCAGGTTGTCAACCTGACTGTACAAATGGGTTGTTGTTTAGGTTGATTTAGTTGCTAGGACTATGACAAAGGTAAACAATTTGACATTTTTTGTAGGGCTTCATTGGTGGTGTTACAGGGCCGTAGCAAGCGGGGCAGCCGGGGATGCCATGGCTGTCCCACTTTTTGAGAAATTTGTTATGTTTTTCTTTATATCAGTGAATTTGGTTATATATTTGTATTTTGGCAGCCGCACATTTGTCATGGCCGCCCCACATTTTACAACCTTGCTACAGCCATGAAAACTTAAATATAATGTGAACAAAAGTATCCATAGCTTAGTGGCATAAAGTCACATTGTACCGAATGAGGTATCAAAGTACGCAGAACAAAATTCTCCATCCATCGACCGCTTCATTTAAAATGTCATTTTAGTGTCTTTAAGAAATAGGTTTGTATCAAGTGCATGGATACTTTAATTTTGTGCACAGTAGTTGTTTATGTTAAGATTTCGTGGCTGTCGTATAATTTTTTCCTACCAAAATTTGAACCACCGTAACCTGTCCCTTATGATATCACTATCGAAGCTGTGCCAAACAAGGATTCCTAATGTCTATACAATGTTATGAAGATAATCAAGATTTCATTATTTTGGCCTAATTTTTTTCTTCTTTTCACTACCAGATGTGACACCGCCAATTATAACCTGTCCGGATGACATCACTATCGAAGCATCACCAAACAAGGATTCTCGCAATGTCACCTGGGATATGCCAAATGTCCTGGATAATTCCGGTAACGAGCCGGGTATTACCGTCATCCCTGCTATCAAGTCACCGTGGGCGTGTCACGGATAGGGACAGTGACTCTTAAGTACATAGCTACAGATGATATGGGCAATACAGCACATTGTAGATTCCAGATAACTGTTGCAGGTGATTTTGTTGGCCTCTATAAGAGCTATTTTGATTTGTTATAAAGATGGCTATATCATGTATTGAGCCAATCAGACATACAGGGTGTCCCAGAATGATCTATACCGGAAAAGATGGAATTATTTAGGTATGAAGGGCATGTCTGTTGGTCATATTGTTTTGCATTTTAAGTTTTACATATATTTAGCTTTTTCAGATTTTTAGATTCTAAAAATTGGGCGTTTCTAGTAGAAGTTATAGACGATTGCGTAAAAATGGTGAATTCCAAGTTTTGACATTGCAACCTATTTTGAAAATCTGTAAAATTACTAACTGTTCAGCACAAAGTTATTTGGAAAATGTTTTGCAGGTATTTTAGCTGTTCCCCGTTCATATTTCCACTAAATAGCCGATATCTATCTATCATTTATGACGTTTCGAAGCAATCATTATATGGAATAAAGGATCTGATCCGCTTGAGCAGCCTAATCCCATTCTTTCTTTGGCGGCAGTTTTGAATATTTTATTGTGGTGTGAGGTCCATGTCATTTGAAATGCTTGCAGGATTTCTGAAAATTCCGGTAGGAATTAATTATGTGTGTTTGGATCAAAAGTTTAAATCAAAATCATGTTCACCATTGTCTTTCATTTTACTTTTAGCATTAGGAACCATAATATTAGTATAACTTGAATTCCAGCAGTTTCATCTTTCTAGTTTTCGTATCTGCTTTGCTTTTCGCTTTCCATTGTTGTTTTGACAGACATTATGTAAACACCTTTGTCTTTAACATATTTGAGAATACAATACGAAATTAGAAGCAAAATAACAGAAAAGAAACGTCAACAATAAAAGAAAAAAAATTAGCTAAAGAATGAGCTCCATGAGTTGATCAAATGTGTTGTGCCATTAACGAGTCGTTTACGCTGGAAATGAAAAGCAGGATTTTCATCGATTTTACATTATTGCATACCACGCCAGAACAAATAAAGGTAGCGTGCTGAAATTAACAGAATAAGTAGGAGACATGTCCAACATCATAATGCAGGTATCAAAAATAGATACACTGCCCGTCTTCTATTTTTAGTTATTTTTGCAAACACGGTATAAATCATTCTGGGACACCCTGTATGATAAGAATAATCAGGACTGCATGATGGGGATTAAGCTTTAAACTGCTAAGAGATAGAAAAACTCTATTCTAATTAGTATTGTTTCTGTATGGCTGTACCTATATCAAATTGTGGGATAGGCTTTTTCGACATGAGTTCATACAGGGTGTCCCAGAATGATCTGTACCGGGAAAGATGGAATTTTTTAGGTATGAAGAACATGTTGAATGGTCATATTGTTTTGCATTTTAAGTTCTACATATAGTTAGCTTTCTCAGATTTTTTTAGTTTTTAAAATTGGACGTTTCTATTAGAAGTTATAGAAGATTGCGTAAAAATGGTGAATTCTAAGTTTTGACAACGCAACCTATTTTGAAAATCCGTAACATTACTAAACCGTTCAGCACAAAGTTATTTGGAAAAAGTTATGCAGGTATTTTAGTTGTGCCCTGTTCATATTTCCACTAAATAGCCGATATCTATCTATTATTTATGACGTAACGAAGCAATCATTATATGGAATTAAGGATTTGTGGCCTAATCCCATTCTCTCTTTGGCGGTAGTTTTAAATATAGTTATTGTGGTGTGAGGTCCATGTCATTTGAAATGCTTGCAGAGATCGAACTGGTTGTGGTACAGAAAAGTCGGCTCCTCAATTTACTGTACAGCAGCGTGGATTTCTTTCAAAACTTACTGGCAAACCGGCAGCTATGTTGAGACGCAAAAGAAGATTCATTAGGCGATAGTGTATAACGTAAAGAAGTTTGACGAAACACGGAACTGTCAGGAATCGGCAGAGTGAAGCTTCAGGTGCTCGTAAGACTGCAAGAACTAGAGCGAACATTGCAGCTGTCCGGCAAGCTTTAAGGCGGGCTTTAAGGCGCAACCCCAACAGTAGTTGTCGTCCGAAAATGCTGTGCCAAACATCCCACGTTCTTCATTTAATCGTGTCGTGCCATTTTTCAAAGGTATCCGAGTCGTTTTTCATCGATTTTACATTATTGCATGCCACGCCAAAACAAATAAAGGTAGCGTGCTGAAATTAACAGAATAAGTAGGAGACATATCCAACATTATAATGCTGGTATCAAAAATAGATACACTGCCCGTCTTCTATTTTTAGTTATTTTTGCAAACACGGTACAAATCATTCTGGGACACCCTGTATAAATGAGTAAGTTTTTAGCGGGTTTGCCGTCGAAAAAGTTTGAACCGGTAAAAGCTTGTATCTGGAGTAGCTCTGACTTCTTAAGGAGGGACCAAAACCTTTTACAAGAGCAGATAGGCAAGGTCTGCTTATTCTCTGTTGAGAAGGGGCAGTAGTCAGTGAACGGCTCTTTTCAGAGCCACCAATCCTTTTACTTTAGGCAGATAGGCGAGGTCTGCTTATTCTCTGTTGACAAGAGGCAGTCTTCAGTGAACTGCTCTTTTTAGTAGGCAAGGGGCGGCATATGTATCTCATTCTTAGGTATTTTGTCCTGAAGAAGTCAGAGCAACTCCTGATGAAAGCTTGACAGACTTTGCAAACTTGTCTGACAGCGAACCTGCTAAAAACTTACTAAAAAAGTCCTTTATCTTCCACAACTTTAGTAAAGTATCAAATGGAATTTACCATTCAATTGTTCAGTTCAGTTCACAGTTTTATTGTTTATTATCTATTCTATTTGAAACCCATACTAAATCTTGCACAGGGGGAGTGTGGATTTCAAATGAAAGAGCCCAGCTAGTTATTATTGATTTGACTGTAAAAGTGTCAATTTGTGTAATTTTGTGCGTGTTGCTAATTTTAAACCATTTCACTTATTTTTTAAATTTGCAATTCTAAGCTTCCAGTGAACTATACACAAAAGGATATTCGCTGGTTGGTATTTTCACGTTCATACATACACGCTATGTAACAGCGCCAGCGTGATTGAGTCGAGAGCCGGGCATAAACAGCGTTTATGCCCGGTGTCCCGATGTTAGATCGCGGGTAGGAAAAGTGCAGGAAAATCGTGCATTTTAGTAACTTTTTTGTTATTATTTTGATGAAATAAGAATCACAAAATGTTCTGGTATGTATGAACGAGGATCATTCATATATTTTCATGACTAAGCGGTTGTTTATGCCCTCGGGCATAGCGGCCCTCGGGCATAAACAACCGCTTAGTCATGAAAATATATGAATGAACCCCTAAGTCACTGCTCAAGACACGAAAAGCATGAAAATAAATTTAGCATGAAAATTTCCACTTTTACAGTAGCACATCAACTTCTAACATTCTTTCCGGTTTTATTTCTTCAGATACCCAACCTCCAGTAATCGATCGCTGTCGCTCCCCTGATCCCATCGTGACCTCTGACCTTGAGACAGAGGCAACCTGGGAGATGCCAAAGTTTTCAGACAACTCTGGTTTTCCTGTCACCGTGTATAAATCTCACGAGTCCGGATCAATATTGCCTGTGGGAGTAACAGAAGTGGAATACTTGGCTATGGATGATGCTGGGAACACAAAGCGATGCCTGATATATATCCGGATTCAAAGTAAGTCTTGTAATTTCAGCTTTTTCTCATATTTTAGCTCAGTTGTGGATGGGGCTTAGGAGGGGGCAAGGGGAAAGCTCCCCCTCCCCTTGGCTATGGATGATGCTGGGAACACAAAGCGATGCCTCATATATATCCGGATACAAAGTAAGTCTTGTAATTTCAGCTTTTTCGCCAGCGTTAGCTGGCTATGATCTAATTCGGAGATCGTCTTTGTTTGCTAAAGAGATTACGGGGTACTAGCATTGGTTTGAATTACTTTGGAACTTTTTATGGTAAAAATATATAATAGACCTGTTATTGGATTTGTAAGAAAAAGAAAGTATGTTTTGCCGTTTCAACGAATGAAAACGAGTGAGAATTTCAAAAGTTATGGTTTGAAGGAAATATGACATTAAAAGTTCATGCCAGGCCTATAATAGTTTCCACAGCATATCAACGAAAGAAAATTATAGAATCCTTGTTATCAGGCGTTCTTAGATTTACATTCGCAGACCTCCTGGAGATCAGCACAGCATGAGATGTGAGTGTATTGATAACATGATTAAAACCTTTATGGACGTAAAAGTCAAAGTAAAAATATCCTATAATCTGTATCGTTTATGGATAAAAATGACTCAAAATGTCATTTATGAAATAATTTATATCTTAAACATCAGTTTTGTCTTTTCAACGGAAAAATTGATGCAATTTCAGGGCCTATTTTTTGATATGGGTATAATTTATATACATGTAGGCCTTCCTATTATAATTGAACAATATCAGTCTTTATACATTTTATAATGTGCTATATTTTAAGTATAAATTGCGAATTAATATAAAATTAATGTGCATGTATAAGGCAAGTAGGATGGCAGTTTTTAGGCAATTAACTAAAAACTGCATTTCTTTATATTAATAATGAGCTAAGGGTAGCCTAAAAGGCAGAAAAGACAAAAGACACAATTTGGAGTAATTAATTGACAGGAAGTTATAGGAGTTGTTTGGTTTGCTGTTTCTGTGTGCATGTTCTCATCATTGATGGTTTGGTGGACTGTCATGAAACATGTGCATGTTCTCATCATTGATGGTTTGGTGGACTGTCATGAAACATGTGCATGTTCTCATCATTGATGGTTTGGTGGACTGTCATGAAACATGTGCATGTTCTCATCATTGATGGTTTGGTGGACTGTCATGAAACATGTGCATGTTCTCATCATTGATGGTTTGGTGGATGTCATGAAACATGTGCATGTTCTCATCATTGATGGTTTGGTGGACTGTCATGAAACATGTGCATGTTCTCATCATTGATGGTTTGGTGGACTGTCATGAAACATGATGGATCATAAAAAAGAGTGATCCTAAAAATGCCACCACCCAAACTAATTACAAGGCATCTTCTGCATTGAAGCTGGCTTTCCCTTTAAAGGGAATTTTTATCTCATATTTTAGCTCAGTTGTGGATGGGGCTTAGGAGGGGGCAAGGGGAAAGCTCCCCCTCCCCTTGGCTATGGATGATGCTGGGAACACAAAGCGATGCCTCATATATATCCGGATACAAAGTAAGTCTTGTAATTTCAGCTTTTTCTCATATTTTAGCTCAGTTGTGGATGGGGCTTAGGAGGGGGCAAGGGGAAAGCTCCCCCTCCCCTTGGCTATGGATGATGCAGGGAACACAAAGCGATGCCTGATATATATCCGGATACAAAGTAAGTCTTGTAATTTCAGCTTTTTGTCCTATTTTAGCTCAGTTGTGGATGGGGCTTAGGAGGGGGCAAGGGGAAAGCTCCCCCTCCCCTTGGCTATGGATGATGCAGGGAACACAAAGCGATGCCTGATATATATCCGGATACAAAGTAAGTCTTGTAATTTCAGCTTTTTGTCATATTTTAGCTCAGTTGTGGATGGAGCTTAGCCGGGGGCAAGGGAAAGCTTCCTCCCTTGGCTATGGATGATGCAGGAACACAAAGCGATGCCTGATATATATCCGGATACAAAGTAAGTCTTGTAATTTCAGCTTTTTGTCATATTATAGCTCAGTTGTGGACAGAGCTTAGGAGGGGGCAAGGGGAAAGCTCCCCCTCCCCTTGGCTATGGATGATGCAGAGAACACAAAGTGATGCCTCATATATATCCAGATACAAAGTAGGTCTTGCAATTTCAGCTTTTTGTCATTTTTAGCTCAGTTGTGGGCGGAGCTTAGGAGGGGGCACAGGGAAAGCTCCCCTCCCTTGGCTATGGATGATGCAGGCAACACAAAGCGATGCCTCATATATATCCGGATACAAAGTAAGTCTTGTAATTTCAGCTTTTTGTCCTATTTTAGCTCAGTTGTGGATGGGGCTTAGGAGGGGGCAAGGGGAAGCTCCCCCTCCCCTTGGCTATGGATGATGCAGAGAACACAAAGGGATGCCTCATATATATCCAGATACAAAGTAGGTCTTGCAATTTCAGCTTTTTGTCATTTTTTTGCTCAGTTGTGGACGGCGCTTAGGAGGGGGGGCACAGGGGAAAGCTCCCCCTCCCCTTGGCTATGGATGATGCAGGGAACACAAAGCGATGCCTCATATATATCCGGATACAAAGTAAGTCTTGTAATTTCAGCTTTTTGTCCTATTTTAGCTCAGTTGTGGACAGAGCTTAGGAGGGGATAAGGGGTTCAGCTCCCCCCTCCCCCTTAGACAAGAAGGTCAAAAGTCAAATTTGGGCTCCACAAGGGTAAAAATAAATCAATAGGTAACATCATAAAACAGAACAAGGTTAATAGGGCTCAGTTGGTTTTGATCTCTTTTGCTCTAGTTGTTATATGGCAAAACTATTCTTTGTTTAAAGTATTTTTGCAAGTGGAACAATTTGAGACATCTTGGATCAAAATCCTTATACTTGGGATTCATTCATTTGTTCGTTTCATTCATTTTAATTGATTAATAATTAATTAATTAATTAATGAAATTAATTGAATAAATAATTAATTAATTAATTAATTACATTCATTCATTCATTCATTCATTATATCATTCATTCATTCATTATATCATTCTATTATTAAAGCCATATTATAACATTTGCTGAGGAGAATGCCCCCCCCAATTTTTTTTAAATTCTGGTTTTTACACGATTGTAATGTACTTTAAGATACTCTGCAAAAATCAAGACTTAGGTGCTGCAGTTTTGTCAAAATCCGAGATTTTGAATAAAACGATGGAACCAGCGCTTTTATTATCATGATGGAAATATAAGTCGAACACGTATGCACAGTACGTACACAGCGTGTGGGATACACACACACCACGAGGATCGTACCGTATTACAACCGCGGGAGTAACATGCATGGGCGCTAGTAGTAAATTCTAATTTTCTATGCTTTACCTCACTTGTTCGGCTCAAAATTAAAAGGGACATATCTGACAGTAAAAGCTAACATTTTATGGAAAATAAATACTTACGGTATCTATTTTTACAGAAATGTTATAATATAACTTTAATTAATTAGTTCATTCATTCATTCATTCATTCATTCAATAATATATCAGGGACCTTAGAATATTTTTACGGTCCCTGATAATTTGACATGCCATTCTTTACAATTTGATACTTGTTGATTCTACTCTGTTCTATGGATGGTATTATTGTAACTGATAACTACTATAAATCATTTGGAACTTTCTGCTTGATATCTCATATTTCTAATCAATTAAATGGGACATGATGAAACCAGCTATAATTCTATATAAATTTAGTCAAACAAAACAGTTTCTGATCTGACATGTTAATTGGTAACCGCATACAGTTTTTTATTAGATTCCTAAAAAACACATAAATTATTCAGGCAAAAGTCTTTATTTTAAAAATCTCAATTTCTGATATAGTGTTTAACTTTAAAAAAGTTTACCGTACATGCTTTAAGTTAACCCATTTTCACACAAAGTATCTGTCAAAATCGTTTTCAAATGTCTTGAAACAATTCCAGGTAAACTAACAGACTCAGGCATGAGAATTTTCCTGCTTTTGCAGGATTTCCTGCTTTTTGTGGTCCAAATTTCCACACTTTCTTTTAATTTCAGCCCGTTTTTGGCCTTTTTAGCCTCATTTCACACGCTTTTTCAGGTTTTTTCATGGATGATCATTCTCATGCATGCAGACTAATAAAGCCGGAATGTATGATTTTGGTCAAATTTATATTTTGTTATTCTTTGCCAAATATTGACAACTGTCAAGGTTTTCTGATCATTTTAAGCCAAAATAATGAGGTAAACCCCCCCCAAAAAAACCCAACCACTTAGCCACTTAGCTGTGTGCTCTTTTGGTGAATTCTCGAAATAAAACCAGTTTTGATCAAAAACTCTTAAATTTGACAGTAATTAAATCACTTCAGGCTTAGTCTTTCACAGGGTACTTGAATACACCATTGGGTATTACAATTTACAATCGTGCAAAAAGTAGAAATTTCAGAAAATATTTAAGGCATCCTTGTGAGCTAGGCCAAATGGTGTCCTATAATGCTCTGTGTAGATTTCAGGCCAGTATCTTGTTTGAGAACATCAACATACAATGGTCGTCTTGATTAGAATAACTTGGATACCACCCCTTCCCTTTTTGAGCAATGGCCAGCAAAGCAGATCCTTCTCAGTTAACTTAGGGAGGTCTCTATATACGTCCAGCGTTAGTTGCTTGCTTTATTGGAGACTGAATTCCAAATGCATCTGACGATCAACTCCCCACAGCCTGTGATCTGTTAGTAGTGCATAAAAGGAAGGTTGATTCATCTAGTGCTTTCATCAGAGAAAATGAATCGCAGAAAATGGTGTAGACAATCAAAACAGATGGTACTTTTACTAGGTATTGTTGACATGTGCCTTCAGGAAAGAAAGTTTCCAATTACTAAGACCTAACTTTTGAGGGCAACATAGGCCAGGTGCGGGGGGGGGGGGTGTGTGCCCCAAAAAGTAGAAAAAAGCCCCTCGTAAAAAACGGGAAAGGAGAAAAGAGAAAAATTAAATTGCGCGTAATTGAGTAGGCCCGTGCCTAAAAAAACTGCACAGTATGTTTTATGGTTATTTTAGGCATTGCTGGAAGGCAGGTCCTCGGCCCAAAAGCATGTGAAAATCATTGTACTGCGAGCCCGCTGATATAAAGCTCTTGACCAGTGTAACATTTAAAATTTTGCAAATTGAGTTCGGGCCCTTTTTTTGTTTTAAAAGCAATGATATAAATGGTGTAAAAATGATGCACCAAATGGCTTCAAATGGACCTTCATTTTGCAAAATTTCCCCCCTCAGATACCCTCTATGTAGGCATTTTCGTAAACAACTGGCCGTTTTCGCTTTTGTTTTGAACACCCATACACTTTATATTGTTTTAAGTAATAACTTAATGATTAGGCCTACAGTAATAGTGAATAATGGTCCAAGAAAGGCTTCGATTGGGCCTTCATTTTCACACATTTCCGAACTTTGTATAACTAAAATTTTACACAATAATAGTGTCAAAATCGTCCACCAAATGGCTTCAATTGGACCTTCATTTTGCAAAATTTTCCAACTTCTGGGGGGGAGGCAACATCCCCTATCAGACACACCCTGCGTATGTATAAAGACGTTGCCCTTTTCTTTATGCTTTAGATACCCGGAACTTTATGTTTAAAGCAATTGAATTTGTACAATAATATTGAAAACTTGTCCACGAATGGGAAATGGGCCGTCATGGTCATTTCACAAATTTTCCGCTCTTTCAAACTCAAATTTTACCCAATAATAGTGTCAAAATGGTCCACCAAATGGCTTCAATTAGGTCTTCATTTTGCAAAAGTTTCTCACTTCTAAGGGGGGGGGTGTCACTCCCAGACACCCCCCTGCGTCGCGCGGTCAAATATTGAAATAGGCCTGATTGGGCTTAAACTTGGGGCAAATCATTCTTGATATAAGGGAAGCATGAAAAAAGTCTACTTGAGGAGGGTCATCAGGGGTCATTTACCATTTGTGGTGTTCACTACCCATATCTTCGGATGATCTATTTGGTACCGCTGTATTTGTTTTACTTCTGTTACCACAAGTGATCGCTGAAAGCAAGCGAGAACCTAGAACCCCTTATAAAGAAGAATTTGTGGTGGAAGATTTCAGCCAGTTTAACTCTCTTCATGTGGGTGTCGACTGCAGACAACATGTTTCAAATTTTTTTTTTAATTCAAAAATTTCAGAGATGTAAATTTTCATGACCATATTTGGAATCAGCATGAAAAATGCATTAAAATGAGTACAAACAAGCCTAGTATTGGTTCAGTAGTTCTTAAGATAGCTCTTGATATATTGAGAAAATATTTCAAAACTTGAACTTTTTCTGTTGAAGCGCATGGCTAGCATGCAGAGCATTAAGTTGTCTGTAGAATATCGCTCATTTATATGCTCATTAACAAAACAGGTATAAGTTAAAACAGAGACCATTTATGGTTTAAACAAATGCAATTTTTCGGGCGTAATTGATGGAGAGTGTCTGCGGAATGGTCATATTCAAGAGCGCCATCACCGCAGCCCTCAGACCCAGCGAGCCGCCGGTTGCTCAAGATTAATCTATAAATGGTTATACAAATCCAGCGACGCATAGTAATCGGTAAACATGATAGGTCAACAATACTTGAACCAAGCGGAATACTATATACACAGTGTTTGGCGTTGCCACCGCGTTAAATCTCCGTTGTAATATTTGCATAAATAGCACTTAATTTGATTTCGATTGGAGGTCACTACACAATGGTGAATCGATTGCCAGGCGAATCAAAGCGAAAAAACAAATATGGCGTTGCTGTCGAGTGTCGACCGAAAAACGCGGTAGATCGGTTCTCTCAGTTTGGACATCTCGCCTAAACTTGATCTTCCTCATACCAAGCTGCACCCACCCACCAAGTTTGAGGAACAGGCTACCCCAGTCTCCGAGTAAATAGGCGGACAGACAGACTCACAGAGGCACAGAGTCACAGACAGACAGAGTCACAGACTACCAGTATTATTATATAGATGTTGAAGACAGTTTGAGCACGCTGGTGTAACAACTATTCAATAAATTAAGAGACTTTATTTTTGCATGCTGGGGCTGCTCATAATTGATGGCCAACATTATTCCCACTAGACGTTAGAATAAAATATTAAATCAAAAATACCAGTGGCGTGCCGTTGCCGCTCCTACCCCGGGTGCTGGTGCAATTTTGCTGCCCCCTTCAACATCCTGAAAAGGTTGACCTAATTTTTTTTTTTTTTTTTAAAAAGTGAAGAGCAAAAAAAAGGGATAATAAGAGCTTGCAACCTAAAAAAAAAAATCAATCATTTTTGACAATTTTACGCCCTCTTTTGTTTGATAATTGTTTTTGCCACCCCTTCCTTTTCTCTGCCCCCCGCCTTTACCCTTGGGGCTGGAACCCCAAAGCCCCCCATATGTGCATGAATACTTAAGCCGCATGGCTACTGTTCTGCTGATTACTAATATTATAAAAAAACCATTTGGTATCTCATATTTCTAATCAGTTGAGTGGGACATGCTTGCTTGGAAATTAGCCGTAATTCTATATACCGTCATAGCACGTAGGATAAACATCTGTGCTCATATTAAATATCCGAGATGAAATTAAGTCAAATTGAACTAATTAATTGAAGTGGTAATGATTTTGTTGCAGGGTTTGGTGTGTTAAATTGTATACACAAGTGAAGTTTAATTTCCATTTATTTCTCATTTCTCAGTTTCAATAAGCGACATGGGCATTTCAAAGTTGTAAAGAATTGTTGGACGGTTTTGGCAGTTTTGGGAAACGTTGAATTCTGACCTATCGGGTTATCATTTATTCATTTTTAAATGAATAAACAGTAATTATTTATTCATTTCATTTTCATTTAATAATGCTATCATTAAAATATCTTAAATAATTAATTTGTAAGATAATCATATTTTTTCATTTTTTAATTCCTATTTTGTAGTAAAACATTTTCAACAAGATTTTTTACGGACAAAATATCATTTTCCTGATAGGTCAGAGTTAAATATGTACCAGAAGTGTCAAAACTGTCCCACAATGCATTGCAAATTTTATGCAGTATAAGGCTTATTAACTGTCATTTTTTTCTGGTCATACTCGTTTGGGGGTTCCGGCCTTTCACAGCCATTTACCACCCACTTATTAATACCCTCCTTGATTGGTTCAAAATTGGACACATTCATTTTGGCCTATCGGCAGGTAGTTCTTATGGTTTTAACCCTCATTTTTTTTCTGGTCATACTCTTTACTAAGGGGAGTAGGTGGATGGGGGTTTGGGCTTGCCACTGCCATTTACCACCTATGTGTGACAACCACTTTTATTTAGAGTGCCCTACATATTTGACATTATTATGTTTTGTTGAGTTTGATCCAAGTGTGTGAAAATATTGGATCCAAACATAATAATGATGAAATTGGATGCTTTAATTATGCCCAATATTAATTGGTCACGCTATGAGTTATAAAATATTGGATTCGACTATTATGTCTTGTCTTGAATACTATCTATGTGTATATTATCACACGAGTTGGGCACAGCCCAACGAGTGTGATAACTCACTTATACATTGGTTACAAACATATATCAACTTGTTCCCCCTCATTATCACTTATACATTGGTTACAAACATATATCAACTTGTACCCCCTCATTATCACTGTAAGTGTCTGATAACACACTTATACATTGGTTACAAACATATATCAACTTGACAGGTGGTCTGATAACACACTTATACATTGGTTACAAACATATATCAACTTGACAGGTGGTCTGATAACACACTTATACATTGGTTATATCAACTTGTACCCCTCATTATCACTGTAATTGATGTTATATTCACAGGTGGTCTGACAGTTCTGTGTGTTCCCTGTGGTGTGCTCCCAAGGATTATCATTGCTGGAGTGAATAGTATGATATCAGATATATTCCCTCCACTTTCAGCACACTCTTTGAGTGAATTTCCTCCGCTTCATATCACAAAACACCGCATACCAATGTATAAATAATAATACGCAATGTCTGTCTGTCTGTGTGTATGTCTATCTGTCCGCCAATTTTCTCGGAGACTAGGGGTCGCACGTTCCTCATACTTGGTGGGTGGGTGCATCTTGACCCAAGACAGAACAAGTCTGTTTTGGTTATTGGGTCAAGGTCAATTGAGGTCATACAGGGGTCATCTGGGGTCAAATTTTGCAAAAACTGTTAGATGGGCACGGAACTTGGTGGGATACAGTCACCATTCAGAGCCAAATTTTGAAAAGTTCATTTTGGGTTGGCATGAAACTTGATGGGCATAGTCATTGTTCAGAGTCAAATTTTGAAAAGGTCATTTCAGGTCACCAGAGGTCAAATTAGTAAAAAACTGTTGTATGGGCATAAAACTTGGTGGGTACAGTCAAATTTTGGGAAGGTAATTTTGGGGTCACCAGGGGTCATCTGAGGTCAAATTAGTAAAACTGTTGTATGGGCATACAATTTCGTGGATAAAGTCACCATTTAGAGCCAAATTTTAGGAAGGTCATTTCTGGGTCACCATGTGTCATCTGAGGTCAAATTGCCATATGCAACATTTAGAGCCAAATTTTGGGAAGGTCATTTCGGGGGATCATCTGAGGTCAAATTAGGAAAAACTGTCGTATGGGCATGAAACTTGGTGGCTACAGTCACCATTCAGAGCCAAGTTTGAGAAAGGTCATTTCAAGTCACCAGGGGTCATCTGAGGTTAAATTAGTAAAAACTGTTGTATGGGCATGAAACTTAATGGGTACAGTCACCATTTAGAGCCAACTTTTGGGAAGGTCATTTTGGGGTCGCCAGGGGTTATCTGAGGTCAAATAATATAAATTGTCGTATGGGCATAAAACTTGGTGGGAACAGTCACCATTTAGCGCCAAATTTTTGAAAGGTCATTTAGGGGTCATCTAGGGGTCATCTGAGGTCAAATTAGTAAAAACTGTTGTATGGCATGAAACTTGGTGGGTACAGTGATCACCATTTAGAGCCACATTTTGAGAAGGTCATTTTGGGGTCATCTGAGGTCATCAAATTTTCATATGGCCATGAAACTTGGTGGGTACATTCAACATTTAGAGCCAAATTTTGGGAAGGTCATTTTGGGACACCAGTGGTCATCTGAGTTCAAATTAGTAAAAACCACTGTATGGACGTGAAACGTTATGGGTACAGTCATCATTTAGAGCTTAATTTTGAGAAGGTCATTTCAGGGTCACCAGTGGTCATCTGAGGTCAAATTAGTAAAACTGTCGTATGGGCTTGAAACTTGGTTGGTACAGTCACCATTCAGAGCCAAATTTTAGAAAGGTCATTTCGGGTCACCAGGGGTCATCTGAAGTCAAATTAGTAAAAACTGTTGTATAGGCATAAAACTTGGTGGGTAAAGTCACCATTTAGAGCCAAATTTTGGGAAGGTCATTTCTGGGTCGCCAGTGGTCATCTGAGGTTAAATTGTCATATTGACATGAAACTTGGTGGGTACATTCAACATTCAGAGCCAAATTTTGGAAAGGTCATTTTGAGGTCACCAGGGGTCATCTAGAAAAGGGCGTCCTTGTTATACCAGAGGGCCAAAAATTAGAAACCTGTTCAGGCGGTATAGGTCACGCGACACGTGACGTTAGAAAATGGAAAAAATACAAGGTTGACAACCCCATTCAAAATAGACAGTTAGCAGTTATGAAATACACAAATTGTATAATAAATGATCAAATGTACAAACAATTATTTACAATTACACATACATCAATATAGCAATGAAAACTATGAATTGAGAAATATTGTCCATAAAGTATGATGACTAGGGCTCAACCAAAATGGCATTTTAACCATTTATGTCACCTTTCCTTGTGGTGGCTGCACCACCTGTGGGAGTGGGACATACCCTCTACCCTGTGGGTCCTGAAACCACGATGTAATACATTTTGATGCCTTTTTTGACTATTTACGTCACCTTTATGTGGAACAGCTGTCCCCTCTCCCTTCGCCCCACTGAGGGAGATTAAGGTAATGTCTTCCATAGGGGGTGTATGGATTTTTTTACATGACATTTGCAGCTGTGCTACCTGTGGGAGTGGAACATACCCTCTACCCTGTGGGTCCTGACCACCATGATATAATACATTGTTAGGCCTTTTGACCATTTATGGCACCTTTCTATTGTGCACTTGCCCCCCCCTCCCCTTCGCCTCCCTTTGGAATCGCCACTGTGGGAAATTAAGGTCATGTCTTCCATAAGTGGTGTATGGATTACATGACATTTGCAGTTAAAGACACTATCAGTCATTGGTGGCACCAGGGATAAGGGCAGGTAAAAAGGAGGCAAGACAGCATTCACTGGGCCTGTCGGAGTGTGACATCCCCTCTACTCTATGTGTCCTGGCCACCATGATATGTTACATAATTTTTAGGCCTTTTTTACCATTCCAGTGTGAATGTTGCCTTGTCTCCCTTTTATCCCTGGTGTCATCACTGACTGATAGTATCTTTAACTGGTCATGTAATCCATACACCCATGACCTTAATCTCCCACACAGTGGCGATTCCAAGATGGGGGGAAAAGGGGGAGGGGGAAGCTGCACCATCTGTAGGACATTCCCCTACCATGTGGGTCTTGGCCACCATGATAATTATATCCTGCCCACCATGATATGTTACATTTTAGGCCTTTTTTACCATTTATGCCACCTTTCCCCCGTGAAAGTTGCCTTGCCTCCTTTTTGTGGCGCCCTCTACGGAGGGGCCACATATAGGCATGTACTTTGTGAATAGCTTCTAATTTCACTCTTGCTAGATTTACTCCTTAATTGTTTTGCTAAAATTATGCCCAGCTCAGAAATAAAACCACAATATGCTAGGATTTTATTTTATTATTGTTTTCTGATATGCACGGGATAAAATGATGTGTGTATATTCTTTGTTTAAAATACAAAATTAATGGACTTATAAAAACACCAAATAACCCGTGACCTTTGTATGGTTTAAACCAGTTTACCGCCTCTTAGAACCCGATAGACGGTGACATTTGACCATTCTAATTATGTATGTTTTGAACATGTTTGCACATGAACTAGTTGTTTACAGTGTGAAGAATCTACAACATGCTCATCTATCAGGGCACAGTTCTTTAACCCCAATACATGTGTGCATTCATTGAATGACCTTTGAAAATGTGAGTACAAAAACTCATACTTTGCAACTTAAGGTCAAATTTTGCACTATGATTGTTTAATTGAGGTTATTGATAATATGCCACTGGATGAGGCCATTGTGGTCCATAGTGATTGCACGCGGTGCACATAATCCTTAAACCAACACCAATTAATTATAGTTGACCAACACAACCACTGACCAATCATGAAATCACTAATTGGTTTATGACTTTATGTGCTTGAATCGACTGCTAACTGATTGTGACCAAAGATATTAGAAGCTCAGTATCTTTGTGGTGACTATCTCTGATAAAAAACATTAATTAACGAAAATCAGTTCTGGTCAGCAGAGAAAGGAATAAATTCGGAAGACATGACTGTGTTGAAGGTCAGAAGTGTATTTGCAAAAATAATATTCATTGTAATGCCTAACTGCTGGGAAGGGTTCCTAGCAAGGTTAAGTGAAAGAAACCCCACTGGCTATTTTGTCTGTTTAAATTAGATTTCTATGACGTTATTTTGTTATTTATTAATTAATTTTTAGCAGAATTAATAACATAAAAATGTGCTGTGCCCGTTTCATGAAGAATAACGATCGATCTTACCCTTGATTTAACAGGTCTGTCAATTTCTTGGTATTGTTTGATATGAAAGGAGGGTATGATTGTTTTGTATTAGTTTAAGTATTTCCTAGCCTCTCTTAGCCACATGGTTGGCTACAAAAGACACAGAGTATACCTTAGGATAAACTGGCATGAGTCGCCACCCCAAGTTTTCAACATTTCAGGATTGTTTCTGGACGGAGGTCGGGTGAAAAACGAAATTACGCTTACATGACTTTGTCGAAATTAAATCAGTGTGACAAGAATGAGTGTATAGATGACTAGGGGAAGCTTACTTATTTGTGTCTTCTAGTTATCCATCATATACCCCAGGCCCTGCATAACGAAATTCAACAATATTCAATATCCAAAGCAATATCCTCACTACAATAGGCTCCCAAAACAGAACTCCGACCCCACATAATCATAAATTGACACGAAAGCTTCATTCCATGAAGCATTTCTCTCAGATTTGATCATCTTCTACTCTTCCCTAAAAAATCATTATAATACCAAATCTAATCACCATGGAATTCACCATATCCCGTCCAGCTCACATTGGACGCCACATTCCTTTTTTAAAGGAATTTTTATTATCTCTGGTGTCATCACTGACTGATAGTATTTTTAACAATAACAGCAAAGGTCATGTAGTCCATACACCTGCTATGGAAGATATGACCTTAATGCTCTGCATGCTAGCCATGCGCTTCAACGGAAAAAATTCAAGTTTTGACATTTTTTCTCAAAATATCAAGAGCTATCTTAAGAACTACTGAACCAATACTAGGCTTGTTAGTACTCATTTTAATGCATTTTTCAAGCTGATTCCAAATATGGTCATGAAAATTCACATTTCTGAAATTTTTGAATTAAATTTTTTTTTTTTAAACATGTCGTCTGCAGTCGACACCAGCGTGAAGAGAGTTAATCTTCGCTTTGACAGTGTCAATTACAAGGCGGGGGAAGGGGAGGGAGCAGCTGAACCACATGTAGGACAGTCCCCATACCCTGTGGGTCTTGGTCACCACGATAGGCTAAATTTGTAGGCCTTTTAGACCATTTACATCGCTTTCTGTGGCCAGCCCTCCCCTTCCCCAACCCTTTGGAATCGCCACTGTGTGGGAGAATAAGGTCATGACTTTCATAAGGGGTTTATGGATTACATGACATTTGTGGGTCAAGACACTATCAGTCATTGGTGGCACCAGGGATAAGGGCAGGTAAAAAGGAGGCAAGACAGCATTCACTGGGCCTGTGGGAGTGTGACATCCCCTCTACCATGTGGGTCCTGGCCACCATGATATGTTACATTTTTAGGCCTTTTATGATCATATATGACACAGAAATAATTGACATAACAGGAACAGTTTTGTATGGTTTCTTATTATATTTAATTATGTTATTCTTGATTAAGCAAGTAAACATACTAAAGGTTTTGTCATAAAATATATTAGGGCTCATATTGAAATACCCTACCACGCTTTCACACAGAAAGAAGGCAGGATTCCCCTCGCTAAGCGTGCGACTCAGGAAAGCTCGGTCATAAAACGGATGGATTATGTGCATCAGTGATACTGCCTTTTGAAGTGGTCTGGTGACAAGGATTATCATAAAAGTTTATCAAAGATATTGATTGTTGAACTAATTGAACTAATCGGCTCATCGCACAACCCAGGAAAGCGTGCTCCTAATTTAAGTGGCTAATTGCAGTGTTATAATCACACAGGATTTTAACAAAAGAAGGCTAGCACAGGAAAGCTGCAGGATGGCGCACACCTTCCTGTGTAAGGGAATTTCAATATGAGCCCTTAGTGTCTAGATATACACAACATATAATAACTGATAAACTGCACAAACAATTTACAATTACACATACATGTACATCAACATGGAAATGAAATATTGTCCATAAAGTATGATGACTAGGGCTCAACCGAAATGGCTTTTGTTTACCAATCCAATATTCGATATTGATTTTATATTATCGGCCGATATCCGATCCGATCCAAAATCGGTGAAAAAAAATCCAATATTTATTTATTTTATTTTTCAAAGTTTTTTGCAACTTTTGAGAATCACTGGACCTATTCTGAAGTGGTAGGATAATTCACAGTTAATTTGAAGGAAAAAAAAATGCAAAAAAATTACGAACAAATTAGATTGCCAAACCATTAACTAATGTTTACCTCGTCAATTATTACCTATTATAGATGCATTGGTTTTCCATGCATTTAAAAAAATTGATGTTTTTTTTACCGATAGCCGATCCAATACCGATATCAAAAATATTGGGCCGGTGCAATATCGGATCCGATTATCGGCTGAGCCCTAGCAGAAGCAATAACAAAAGGTTTTAATTTGATTATTTTGAGTGTTAAAGAGTAAAGAGTACAACAGATGGAGATGGAATGCAAGAAACATGGTTGAATCAAAACTTAACCTATATATACAGTCATATGGCATGCAAAACAGACACTTCATAAATCTGGACGGGGGGGGGGGGGGGACTCGAATATGAAAGTGACGTACCTGTGCCCACCAGCGTACGAGACTAGGGGTCTATCAGTGTAGAAATGTTCATTCGGCAATGTCAAAAATGGGGTGATTTTGTATGGGAACGCCCAAAATTTCACATTATTAACAATCAAAATATCTTTTGCCCAATTATACAGTACAAAATAGACAAAATTCACTCAAAATGTGTGTGAAGCACGCCGAAATTTCAATTTTGAGGACTAATTGTTCAAAAAAGGGGGTCATTCAGTGTAGGCTACTGTAAAAAATGGGGTCATTGGGTGTAGGATTTTCCAAAAATAATGGGGTCATTTCATGGGCACATGTCGTATGTCAATATATGGGAGTCCCCGTCCCCGGATCTGGACCAGCCAACATACATGCATGCACATAAATAGCAAATCAAGAGAGCTTAGTGTGAGAACCAATTATGGCCAAATTAGCCGAAGGTGGTCAGAAATAAGAAGGTACACATGTACTGTCAGGTATGTATTTGACCAAATATAGGAAAGTATAGCCAAACATAGCCAAGTATATGGCCAAGTATAGGGAAGTATGACCAAAACATAGCCAAGCATATGGGCAAGTATAGGGATGTATTGCCAAACATAGCCAAGTATAATAGTGACCAAGTATAGAGAAGTATGGCTAAATTTTTTCATGGATGGTCAGGCATAGGCAAAGATGGTCAAGGATTAGCAATTGTGGGCAAATGGATGGTCAAGTATAGGCAAGTATGGACAGGTAAAACTCATTACGTTTCACTACCTGGAGAGAATTGATAACAAATTGAATTCCCTCCTGAGGTTCGTATCTGTCAATGAGTTGACCAGATCACAAGGATGCCATATAGCTATAGGCAGTATATAACACAAATGGGTCAATGAGTTACATAAAAATGACCTTGTGTGGTATTTAGTTCCCAGGAAGTGAGTTTTGCCTGATGCAATTTGTGGTTAAATGTTGATCCCTCACTACAAGAGTTATTTATACCGTCGATTTGGTTGAAAAAGGAGGTGAGACATGATCAAATCTCTCCAGGTAACAAAACGTAATGAAAGATGATCAATTATAGGCAAGGTCATCAAAGTCCCGGTTAGTCAATATAGGCAAGTGTGACCAAACATAGCCATGGTTGGTCTGTTAGGCCCTTCGCACTTGATTATTAGTTTCTTGTTTACCGCCCGTGTCAAAAATTGAAAATCTCAAAATAATTATTTTATTTTTATTTCTAATTTTCTCCTTAAAAATAACTTTCAACTACTTCTACTTGCCATTTTCCGACTTTAATAATATAAACAATAATGATGAATGAACAAAGAGTACAACTCCACCTTCACTTATTTAGAAAATCAAATATTGTTGTGAAATAATTAAATGCCCGCTCTAGTCAAAATGAGTCAATAGTTGCTTGTAATAGTTCAAACTAAATAAAGAAAATAAAAGATAATTAATAATTAAAAGTCACCTTGTCCCTTTTTCAAAATCTTTAACAGGAAACTAATAAATAATCAAGTGCGTATGGCCTTATGGAAAACTATGGAGAAAGGTGGTTGTGTATCTATAGACAAGTATAGACAAACATAGCTCTATGAAGAAGACCTCTCACACCCACCCCCTATGCATTCCTACCAAGTCAAACTCATGATTACATCATAGTGGTGGTAATCATAGCCTCAAATTTGCCTATGAATCATGATTTTATACATTTTTCTGTCCACCAATTGTCCTCATTGGGATGTTCTCTTCTTGATTTTCTCTTTTACACAAATTACAGCGTGGACATTTTACTTTGTCTAATAAAAACCCAGAAAGGGTATACAGAAATGGATTGATGGTGGAATTGATTGGCAGTGCCAATGTTGCTATCCAGACATAAGCCGTAGGGCTTACTTCCACCGCACCAGCCTGGACAAGAATCGATAATATCCCAACGGGTACCCAGCAACACATGTCAGTAAGGACTAGAGCTGACATTCTCAAGGCCATGCGCCTCTCATCTTTTAAAGCTTGTGAACGTCCAGAAGCTTGGGTGGTTTTTTTAGCAGTAACAAAAATGGATATGTAACAGAAAGCTACTACTATGAAGCAAACAAGGTTTAGACCTGTGAACATACCAAGTGAAAAATACATAGACACTTTGCTGTAAGCAAGTGTACTATTCAACTTGAAATCGCCAAGGATAGTGTCACGATGAGGGTCATATTTGATCTCTACCTTGGTGTCATTGTAAATTTTGAATTTGAAATTGGAAGTCCAACACAGACTTCCGACATGGCATAGGTATCAGAATCTACTTTTGATATTGTAAAAACTGTGACACTTAACCCGATCGCTAGCAACCATAGGATGGCCAAAAGTGACCGAGCTAATCTGGTACCCAAGCGGCGGCTCCCAAATGGATACTTAATGCCCAAAAACCTGTCTATGCTTATTAATGTTATGAAGAAAGCCGATGCCTCACTAGATAATACAGATAAGGCTCCAGCAAACCTGCACAACACACTTCTTAGCCAAGATTCAGAATTTGATGGAAAATAATCAGTATAATATGCATCTACTGAAAGCAAAATGATCAGATAGATGCATTGTGAGATCAGATATGGAGAGGTTTGTGATCAGAAGAAATTGGACCTTGTTACTTTCTTTTCTGTGTCTAAATTTTGTGCAAAGAGTAGCTATATTTCCAAAAATGCCAAAGATACTTATAAACCACATAATAATTCGAAGGGAGTCCAAGTTTAACAGGCGCTTGCATGTTAGGAATGGAGAAGGTGGCTCATCATTTTCACACTGGACAGATGACGATAACAACATATTGCAGCACTAGTGACTAACAAAGTGACATTTTCATTGAGGCTGGAAACTCTTCACTGCGTATCCATAGCAGAGGGTTTTCTCTCAAGTTAAGTCTTTCTAAAGAGGTACTCCCTGATAGTGTTGGAATTTGATTCAGATAATTCAGTGAAAGATTTAAAAGTTCTAAATGAATCAAGCTGTGAAAAATGTTCTTTGGAAGATAATGAAATTGGTTGTGATCAAGATTCAGAGAATTAAGCTGGGATTGGTTTGTGAATGTGTCATTGTGTAGAAAGGAGAGAATATTATGTGAAAGGAACAGATGTTGTAGGTTCCTTAATGGTGCGAAGGCAGTGGAAGCTATCTGACATATTTCATTGTGAGACAGGTCTAACTCATTGACACTTGTCAGTCCTGTAAACACACCAGGCTCTATCTCACCTAATGCATTATGAGACAGGTGTAACCCAACCAGACCTGTCAGCCCTGTAAATACACCAGGCTCTATCTCACCTAATGCATTATGGGACAGGTGTAACCCAACCAGACCTGTCAGCCCTGTAAATACACCAGGCTCTATCTCACCTAATGCATTATGGGACAGGTCTAACCTACCCAGACTTGTTAGTCCTGTAAACACACCAGGCTCTATCTCACCTAATGCATTATGGGACAGGTGTAACAAAAACAGACGTGTCAGTCCTGCAAACACACCAGCTATCTCACCTAATGCATTGTTACTCAGATTCAATATTCCTAATCTGCTGCCAAACCATGCAAATGCCCCTGGTTCAATATAATGCAAAGAACTGTTAGACCAATCTAACTCCATTGCATCATCAGGTGGGTACTTCACTTGCATCACAGACACCCTCCCATCTGTGCAGTTATTGATTATAGTGACATCATCCAAGGTACATGTACATTCAGGTGGGCATTCCGTGTGACATTTTATAATTTCATCATACCTTCCAACATCTACAAGTACACATTGAATTATGTTGCTGTTATTTTGTCCATTGACAATCATATGTTTGCTTCCTATAGATAAAATCAAATAGAACACCACTATATAGCATTGGAGTTTACACAGCATCATGCTGGGATGGGTATTTGTTGTCATGATGACAAAAGGGTGGTTGTGGTAAAGGTATACTTGTCTCTGCTGCTGAGGTCAAGGGTCAATCCTGGATTGGGCTACTTCCTGAAGGGTATTGAAAATGAAAAACAGATAATGATAATAATAATAGCACCAACAACAAATAATGATAATAATAATAATGATAACAGCAACAACAACACAACGATGCTATGACACTAACACTAACAACAACACCAACAATAATAATACAATTACAATGACGCGATGCTTAATACCACACCAAAGTCTTTAAGCGCTTACAAACTAGCAAAACAGCATAAATAAAAGAAAACGATACAAAAATACACATGTAAAGAGCTTATATATATGACTGCTTTTTAAACAAATGAGTTTTTAGAGACGATTTGAATTGGTTAATAGTCTGAGCGTTTTTTTTTTTTTTTTAAGTTCTGAAGATGAACGCGAGTTCCTGGTTGGTTTGTATCAGATAGTCGGTAGATCCAATGTTATTTGGTAATATTGATGGATTCAATTCAGTTTTCTGCTCTCCTCGTGTACAGCTGTGAAGAATTGGGTATATCAAGAATGAGAGTGCTCTGCCCTTCCAAAAGTATGGCAAGCTACCAATCCAAAGTATGGAAAGCCAAACCTGTAGAGTGAGAATGGGTAAAATAAGCCAAAATTTAAATTTAGCTTCATTGTGCATGCAGAATGAAAAGATGGATCACGTACACATATCCATAGCGCAAGTAAGCATGTATTGCGGAAATATTATACACATAACCTAGTGCAACGCTTTGCTTAGAATGTGTTACTGCGCTTGTGCTACATCGCATTTTGCTTTATGCTGCTGTATGAGAAAAACATAAAGTTCATTGACCTGGCCATTTTATTGTAATTTAAGGTCTTTCACTTGATGCATTTCAAGAGATCACAGTGTGTGATATTGAATAATGGGTCATGGTGGTAATAGAATTTATATTTGATAGGTGTGATTCATGCATTTTATAGTTGGCAATACACTAGTACTTTGTGGGTACTCGTAGTGCATTGATCTGTAAACAATAAAACAACCCATTGGGCTATTCCAGTTGAAATCCATACACCTTATGGAAGACATGACCTTAAACTCCTACACAGGGGGTGTAGATTTCAAATGGAGCCACCCATTCAGGGTTGTCTGCTCAAAAAGTGGGTTATTCCATTTAAAATCAATACACCCCCTATGGAAGACATGATCTTAATCTCCTACACAGGGAGTGTGAATTTCAAACGAGTCGCCCATTCAGGTTACTCCATTTGAAATTCACACTCCCTGTGTGGAAGATTAAGGTCATGTGTTCCATAGGGGGTGTATGGATTTCAACTGGAATAGCCCATTTGTCATTTGAACTAAGTACTACCTACTCCTAATTCCAGAAATATACATTTTTGGAATTATTATATTATCCTGCTAGTTTGTCAAGTTAAACAGCTCAATCCTATTTCATTAGTTGGAACTAAATAATAATAAAAGTCAGAGTTTAGTATGTGGTCAATTTTTGTCGTGTCTAAACTTTATATGTTCAGAGGGACATGGTGATTAGATTTTTGCGGGCAAACATAAGGCCAGGGGCTCTCAACATTAGATTTTGAGCAAAAAATTATGATAATTAAGTAACTAATTTGCATAATTTTAATTTATATGTATCTTGAGATCCATATCGTCGCCAGAGTGCTACACTATCGTAAGTGACATTTTGGCCAAAATGAGATTTTGACGAATTATGGAAGGCCATATAAAAACGCACATTTTAAACCAGGTTTTAAGTTTCAAAATTGCTTAATTATTTTTTAATTAATAAAATAAAATATCGTAAGTGCAATGCACTTTTAATTACTGCATGCAAGACTATCGTATGTGCCACTTACGATAGTCTTGCACGCTAATTTTGTTTTTCATTTGCTGCAAGACCATCGTTATGTGCCACATACGCTACTTTATTGGGCCTAAACAACAAAATCACGGAATGCTACACCATCGTAAGTGCAAAACAGTCTCTAACACATCACTGTCTGTGACGCTGACGGCTGTATGCGTTGTCATCATGCTGGCTAAGTTCATAGCTCCCATGACTGGTAATAGAGACGATAAATCCGGTGTTTTTAGTTTTAGATTCAGTAATAAATCTTGAGAGATAACATTACGGCAAAAGGTGTCTTGCTATTGTAAATATGATGTGCCAAAATAAATTAACACTTGTTAAGAACCATAAAATGACAAAATATTGGATATTTGAGCCGATATTACGCATATCCTAATTTATAGCAATGAATGCTACACTATCGTATGTGGCACATACGATAGTGTTGCACTCTACACTTATTTCTATTTGAGTGCAACACTATCGTATGTGGCACATACGACAGTGTTGCACTCTACACTCATTTCTATTTGAGTGCAACAATATCGTATGTGGCACTTACGACATCTAAATCAGTAAATAATTCATAAATTTATTAACTTTAGCACCATTTATATAGTTTATATTTTAAAAATCAAATTGCTTTACATTTCCATTTAATTTTATCGCTATTTTTAAATATTCGGCTACGCTAAACACAAAAATGCTCCTCCTGTAAAACTGTCCAAACTGCACTTACGATAGTGTAGCACTCTGCCGACGATATGGGTTATAGTGTGGTGTGGTGTGGTGGGGGTGCCACCTAATTAACCCACCACCCTATCCCACCCCATACCCTACCACCCTACCCCATCTCACCCTATCCCCACCACTCTAACTACCCCACTACCTACCCTACCTCTACCCTTCCCTACCCCATCAGTGGTGGTATATTGGGGTGGGGGTAGTTAGACTGGTGGGAGTAAGGTGTGGTGGGATAGAGTAGGATGGTGGGGTCAGGGTGTTGTGGGATAGTAAATGGATTAGTTTTTGCAGCAAATTTGCATGAGTTGGGGAGAATTTGCCCCTCTGCCTCCATCCCCATGGTACTGCCACTGGTTAGGGTTTTAGGGGAAGTGGGGTTGGGGTAGGTTGATGGGGGTAGTTAAGGTGGTATGGGTAGTGGGGTGGGGTAGGGGGGGGGGGGGGAGGGTGGTACCGGTAGTTGTAGTGAGGTGGGTGGGGTTAGAGTGATTGGATTGGGTATGGTGTTTGGGGTATTGTGGTCAGGATGTCATGGGTGGGTATGGGGTGTAGTGGGTATGGTATGTGGTTGGGGTATGGTGGTTGGGGCAGTGAGTTCAAGGTATGGTAGGGTAGAGGGTGGGTATAAAGGGGAGGGGGGTTTAGTGGGGTAGGGTTATGGGGGTAGTGGGGTAAGGTGATGGGTAGGGTATGGTGGGGTAGTGGGATCTAGTGGAGGGGTAGGATGTGGTGATGGTAGGGTGTGGTGGGTATGTTGGTGGATTTTAGTGGGGTCAGGTTGTGTTGGGTGTGGTAGGGTGGTGGGCAGGGTTGTGGGGTGGAGTGGGGTAGGGGTGTTGTGTGGTATGGATACTGGGATAATGGGGTATAGGTGTGGTATGGTGGTTGGATCAGGGTGCTGTTGGGTGGTGGGTGGTGGGATATAAAGCTGGGGTGGAAGGGGTAGGGTAGGGTGGTGGGGGTAAGGGTGTGGTTTCAGGGTGGTCAGGGTGCGGTTGGGTTGAGTAAGTGTTGGTAGTTTAGGTGTTTGATGGGAGGGGAGAGGTTGGGTAGGAGTGCGGTGAGGTTGGGGATGGTTAGGGTAACAGGAAAGAGTATAGAAGTAGGAATAGGGTAGTGTTGGGGTGGGGTAAGGGATTAGGGTGGGGTACAGGTAGGTAGGGTGTGGTGTGTTGTAGTAGAGATAAGAGGTAGGTAGGAGTCCGGGGTCCAGAGGTAGGGGTCCAGAGGTAGGGTTCCGGGGGTAGGAGTCAGGAGGTATGGGTCTGGAGGTAGGAGTCTGGAGGTGGGAGTCCAGAGGTAGGGGTCCGGTGGTAGTAGACTGGAGGTAGGGGCCCGGAGGTAGTGGTCCGGAGGTAGGTGTCTGGAGGTAGGAGTCTGGAGGTGGGAGTCCGGAGGTAGGAGTCTGGAGGTGGGAGTCTGGAGGTATGGGTCTGGAGGTAGGAGTCTGGAGGTGGGAGGCCAGAGGTAGGGGTCTGGAGGTAGGGGTCTGGAGGGTCTGGAGGTGGGAGTCCAGAGGTAGGGGTCCGGAGGTAGGAGTCCAGAGGTAGGGGACTGAAGGTAGGGGTCCGGAGGAAGGGGTCTGGAGGTAGGAGTTTGGCGGTAGTGGTCTGGAGGTAGGGGTCCAGAGGTAGGGGTCCGGAGGTAGGAGTCCGGAGGTAGGAGTCTGGAGGTAGGGGTCCGGAGGTAGGGGTCTGGAGGTAGGAGTCTGGCGGTAGTGGTCTGGAGGTAGGAGTCCGGGGGTAGGGGTCCGGAGGTAGGAGTCCGGAGGTAGGAGGTAGGGGTCCGGAGGTAGGGGTCCGGAGGTAGGGGTCCGGAGGTAGGGGTCCGGGGTTGGAGTCCGGAGGTAGGAGTCCGGAGGTAGGGTCCGGAGGTAGGAGTCCGGAGGTTGGAATCGTTAGGTAGGAGTCCGGAGGTAGGCGTCTGGGGGTAGGAGTCTGGAGGTAGGGGTCTGGAGTTAGGTCCGAAGGTAGGAGTCTGAAGGTAGGGGTCTGAAGGTAGGGGTCCGGAGGTTGGAATCGCCTGGAGGTAGGGAGTAAGGAGGTAGGAGTCTGGAGGTAGGAGTCCGGAGATAGGAGTCCGGAGGTAGGAATCTGGAGGTAGGAGCCCGGAGGTAGGAGCCCGGAGGTAGGAGTCTGGAGGTAGGAACCCGGAGGAAGTAGTAGGGTAGGGGTGGGGTAAAGGGTTGAGATGAGGTACAGGTAGGTGTGATTAGGTTTAGGGTGTGGTGGGGTATTGGTGGGGTAAGTGGTTGGGTGGGGTACAGGTGGTGGGATTGTTGCAGGCGTAAGGAAAACTTTTTAATAAAATCAAGCGTCAGTCAGGTATACCAATTGGAAGACATGAAGAAAATAATATTCCATGCTTTTTATGGTGAAAGTTAATATATAGGCCTAATTGGTATTGTTCACCTTCTTTCACAAGATGGTTGATTTGGTTGGTTGTGTATAAGGGTTGAGTAAGGGTTGGTAGTTTAGGTGTGTGATGGGAGGGGAGAGGTTGGGTAGGAGTGGGGTGAGGTTGGGGATGGTTAGGGTAACGGGTAGGAGTATAGGAGTAGGAATAGGGTAGTGGTGGGGTGGGGTAAGGGATTAGGGTGGGGTACAGGTAGGTGGGGTGGGTGTTGTAGTAGAGATAAGAGGTGGTAGGAGTCACGGGGTCCAGAGGTAGAGATCTGGAGGTAGGGGTCCGGAGGTAGGGTTCTGGGTATGAGTCAGGAGGTATGAGTCTGGAGGTAGGAGTCTGGAGGTAGGAGTCTGGAGATTACTTGGAATCGCTTTTTATCCATTTAAAAGCTAAAATTTGAATAGTACAAGAATGTGCTTTGAGAACTTAGAAACATTTTTCATACAGTGAATTCAAAATTAGTGCAAAAACACAACCTTAGGCCTAAAAAATTGTTTGATTGCAGTAATCCTGACCTACCCTAAAATTAGGCCCGACCTAACTTTTTTTCTTTTTCTTTTTTTCCAAAAAAAGAATAAAAAAAAAAATTAATTAAAAAAAAGAAGAAAAAAGTTCCACTGCATTTATCAAAATGAAATTTACAGCTTAAAAAAACCAAAAAAAAACCCCGATCTACCTACCCTAATTTTTTTTATGTTACGCCAAGCAAACAATTTTTTTTATTACAAATCAGCACTTTTTCAAACTTGTTTTTCTGCACTTTACAGTTTTCCTTACGATCGTCACTATGTGATGAATCTGACAAAATAAAGGTTGTGGTGGTAGTACACATTTTTCACTGTGACCCCCTCTCTTTGCCAATTCCATATTGGGCTCTATTCCAGTTGAAATCCTTACACTCCCTATGGAAGACATGATTGTAATCTCCCACACAGGGAGTGTGAACTTCAAATGGCTTTACATGAATGAGTGACTCCATTTGAAATGTACACCCCTGTGTGTGCAATTAAGGCATGTCTTCCATAGGGGTGTATGAATTGTAACTGGAATAGCCCTTTCCTAGTTGGTTAGTTTGAATGACTACTCCTTTATCCAAGAGTGAGCTAAAGATTTTAATATTTTATGTTATTTTCGATAATTGGTTATGGAAAATATTAGAAAATGTGTTTTCCAAAAGTAAGAATGCATAACTTGAAATTAGTCTTTGCACAAGTCTTTGGGCTGGGTTGTCACATACACAAAAAACATCCTAAAAATGCATGTTTTTTGCCCTTATTTCCAAAAATTGACCAAATATTAAAATTAAACTTTCATTGCCAGTTAGAACTAAATAAAGGATTAAAATTTAGCTGCGTTTCATTTGGCAAAACAGGATAATATTTTTTTTAATTAAAAAAACTAGTGCTGCATTTTTCTGGAATAATAGGGAGTAGGGTCTGAACTTACCTTTTAGCACAACTAATTGCCCTGTTCCCCACTAGCTTCCACTACCTATAGCTCACAGTCAAGTTTCCTAGGCGTATCCCAATCTGCACAGCGTCGATTGATATTTACGTCGAAATACAGATGTGCTCCACACAGAAGTTATTGTTACTTTCAAGTTATTGCGACAAGTTTTTATACACAGGGCTGCCAAAAAATATTTAAACCGAATCACAGTCAAGTTTCTTAAAGAGTAGGGCGTGAACCTCTTGATTGTCTCAAGTGTTCATTGGCTGGTCACAACCTAAGATACCGGTGGTGGAGGAATTGCTTCTGATACCACTCAAGGCTTGGTACAGCCAATTTTGCTACGTGCGACTTTTTCCCCCTGTTCGACACTTTGGCTCCACTTCTGCACCGTGGCAAAACTATGGAGATGCAATTCTGTGCTGTATTTGAAGAAGCTTCCCGGCAATAAGAAGAAAAATGGCAACCTGTGTGATGTGATGTGTAGCTGGCTAAATCAAAATTTGATTAGTCCCTGATAAGATTCGCGCAAAAGATAATTGTTGCAAAGGAATTGAAAGTCTGATATCGTCTGACGCATACAGTAGTTTTTAGATAGAGTTCTGATATAGCGGTGTTGTCCGTTCTGTTGCAAATCACCAACTGATCATTTAATCAACTTATTACTTGGTATATATTACCTGTAATTCTAGTGGATTGAAATTTTAACCTTTCACACGGATGTCGATTGCAGACGACAAGTTCCAAAGTTTCTTTAAAAGTTAAAAAATTTCAGAATTTAACATTTTCTTGACCATATTCGTAATCAGCATGAAAAATGCATTAAAATGAGTACAAACAAGCCTAGTATTGGTTCAGTGTTTCCAAAGATACCTGTTGAAATTTAGAGAAAATATCTTAAAACTTTGACTTTTTATGTTGAAGCCTATGGCCAGCACACACAGAACATTAATTTGTTGAATAGCTTGTTATCAACATGGGATAATCACGTGTAGAATTTGTGAGGGCGATATCCCTAAAAAAAATCATGGTGTGCTGGTGCAAGAATTTTGTTTAAAGTCCACCTAAAATTGTAGTTGAGACAGGTGTTTAAAAAATAAAGCAACCAAATAAATTGTAACAAATGTAGAAATTGTATACCAAATTGTCATTTGGGCTAAAAAATTGCACCAAACTGCAATTTGGCTAAAATATTTTGCACCAAATTTCAATTTGGGCTTAAAATTGTGCACAACTTGTGTTAACAATTGTGCACAATTTGGGCTAAAATTGTGCACCAACTTGCAATTTGGGCTAAAAATTTGGCTTAAATTGCACTTTGGGGTAAAAAAATATGTTCAAATCTAGGCTTAATTTGGAAAATTGTTCCAATAACAGACACCCCTGCAAAAGTTTTTGACTGCACAGATTTAAAATCCCCTCCACCGTAAATAATTCATGGCTATGGACCTGACCCTATCCTAAACCTTAAAGCAGTGTGACTTTTTGTTTTACCCTTCACAACATTATCTTTGTATACCTGGGAACCAAGGAGAACAGTGCCAGTGCATTGATTGGTCACCCCAGGTTAAATAAGAAATAAATAAATAAATATGCTGATTGTTGAATTCATGTTCTTTTGTTAATAATTTTTTGCTGGACTTCTGCTGCTATAAATGATGATAATCAATTTTGCACCAAATTATAATTTTTAGCTCAAACTAAAAAGCACTGCATGTTTGATAAGGCCATGGCAACACATATTTGAATTTTGAACCCACAATGTGCTGTAGAAGTCTGGTAAATGCCAATTTAGGACAGGCAATTTTATTCAAATGATAGGCAAACCTAAATTTCTAGCTAAGATCGGCCCTGCACAGTTGCACATAAAATTGTGATTTACGAAGAAATTATTAGTGCTTTTCAAAGAATTGCTACTTGTTCATATGAATTGATTTGATTTTGATTACAAGCTATTGCAGCAGTCAGGCCAGTGTACTTGGGCAGAGTAGAGCAATATCATAATATTAAGATAATATCATCTTACATGGGTGTAAAGAAGCAAAAACAAAAAGGTTTTAGTTTGATTAGTTTGAGGATATGGGCATGACATTGATCCTTTTGTTTTTTGTTTAAATGTTGACGATGAAAATGATTGCACTATTATTATTACTTTGACATTATAAAAAGTTACACCTATCATCAACAAAAAAGCTGATATTGAATACAAGTCCTGTGTCATGGGAAGTAATTAGGTATGATTTATACCGGGGAAGCAAGTTTTACTCTCTGACACTTACAATGTATCTGTTTTTACTGAGTCCGGGACTGAGTCTAGTATTAATCAAGCAAACTTAAAGGGCAGGTCTATTGCAAAACAAGTTTATCTCTATTCAAGAGAATAATTATTACATTACAAGTTGACACTTGTTGCAATTTTTTTTATGCATATTTCTCCCTAAAAATGAGAAATTGTGTGGGTAAAGTTCAGCCTCGTCACGTGTTCTTCCCCCCGCTTGAAGCGTATATGTTCTCTCCCCCGTTTGGCTGATGACGTAGGTAAATGAAGCGGACACTATATTATGCTCTCATCATACAATCACAATCACTTTGACAAGTTTGACATTATAAACATGAGTTGTACTTATCATTTACCATAACAATGCTGCATAGCAGTATTGTTCTCATTTCAGGAACAAAGCGTATTGTTGAGTATTGTTACTATGCTTGCTTTGTAATATTTCATTCAACTGAAACTATAGCATTTCATTATACTTTGAAATCAGATACATGAGTTTGTGGACTTACACAGTTTATATGCTAGTCTCAGGTGAAATTCTAAGCTCAAATTATGTATTTATTTTCTCATGATATTGATATACATATGAATCGTAATATCACAATTTACTAATATATAAAAAAGAAGCGGCTGATTTTATCCATATGTTTAAAAATCATTAAATTTGTAATACTTAATTTGGAGTTTTTTTCTGTGAATAACAACAGTATACATTCTGTCCATTAAGAGCGTTTATAAATAGTCCCTTTTCACAGCGGCACATCTCATTTCATGACGCCACCGGTTTTCTAGGCCAAATCTGTCTCGCTCAAGGAACTCACCGCTTAAGTTGGTTTTTTTTTTTTTTTTATTTTAAATGTCTTATTTTCTCATTTTCATTGTCCTCATAATATTAGCTTGCCATTGATATGATGTTGTTTTTTGCTATAGACCTGCCCTTTAACAATAACAGCAAAGGTCATGTAGTCCATACACCTGCTATGGAAGATATGACCTTAATCTTCTGCACAATGTCAATTACAAGGCGGGGGAAGGGGGAGGGAGCAGCTGAACCACCTGTAGGACAGTCCCCATACCCTGTGGGTCTTGGTCACCACGATAGGCTAAATTTTTAGGCCTTTTTAGACCATTTACATCATCTTTCTGTGCGCAGCCCTCCCCCTTCCCCAACCCTTTGGAATCGCCACTGTGTGGGAGAATAAGGTCATGACTTTCATAAGGTGTAAGTGGATTATAAGCGACATTTGTGGAAGTAAAGACACTATCAGTCATTGGTGGCACCAGGGATAAGGGCAGGTAAAAAGGAGGCAAGGGGCATCATTCACAGGGCCTGTGGGAGTGTGACACCCCCCTCTACCATGTGGGTCCTGGCCACCATGATATGTTACATTTTTAGGCCTTTTATGATCATATATGACACACAAATAATTGACATAACAGGAACAGTTTTGTATGGTTTCTTATATTTAATTATGTTATTCTTGATTAAGCAAGTAAACATAGGCCTACTAAAGGTTTTTTTTTCATGAAATCTATTATTGTCTAGATATGAAATACACAAATTGTATAATAAATAATAAAACTGTACAAACAATTATTTACAATTTCATAATATAACTAGGGATGAAGATTGGCGGAATTTTTTCCGCAATTCCCGGCCAAGAAATGGCTATTTTTTCCTATGGGCAAGGATACATGATTTGCACTGAAAAAGTTCGCGCAATTTGCTATTTTTTCCGCATAAATCGCCTATGCACATAACCATCAAACAATGCACAGTGGAAACCTGCATATAACGAAGTTGTCAGGGACAGAAAATTACTATGATTTGAGAAATACAATGTATTGTCCATAAAGTTATGATGATTTAGGGTTTAAACCAAAAGTGGCAGGTCTCAACCAAGAGAAATGGCATTTGTCTACCAGTCGAAATGCCATATTGATTTTATAATATTGGCCGATATCCAATCCGATCCGCCGTCAAGAAAAAATGTAAAAAAATTTTTTTCAAATTAAAAAAAATTGCAACTTTGGAGAACCATGCATTTTTAAAATTGATTTTTTTTTACCGACATCCGATCTGATACCGGGACATCAAAAATATTGGGCCGGCACAATATCGGATCCGATTATCGGCTGATCCCTAGCAGAAGCAATAACAAAAGATTTTAATTTGATTATTTTTGAGTGTTAAAGAGTAAAGAGTACAACAGATGGAGAGTTAAGCATCAAATGCAACCTATTACATGTACAGTCATATGGCATGCAAAACGACACTACATAAATCTGGACCAGCCAACATACACGCATGCACACAAATAGCAAATCAAGAGAGCTTAGTAGTGAGAACCAATTTATGGCCAAAATAGCCAAACTGGTCAGAAATAAGAAGGTACATATGTACTGTCAAGTATGTACAAATATTGGAAAGAATAATGAAACATAGCCAAGTATATGGCCAAGCACAGGGAAGTATATGACCAAAAACATTGCTAAACATATTGTCGTAGTACATAGGGATGTATGGCCAAAACATAGCCAAGTATATGAATATGACCAAGTATAGAGAAGTATGGCCAAATGTTTTCATGGATGGTCAGGCATAGGCAAACATGGTCAAGGATTAGCAAGTGTGGGCAAATGGATGGTCAAGTGTAGACAAGTATGGACAGGCAAAACTTAAGATGGCTCAATTATAGGCAAGGTCCCCAAGCTAGTCAAATATAGTCAAGTGTGGACGGTCAAAACATAGCAAAGGTTGGTCTGTTATAGGGAAACTATGGACAAAATGTGGTTGTGTATAGACAAGCATAGACAAGTATAAGGTAAACATAGTTAGGTATCAAGAAGACCTTCTCACCCCCCATGCATTCTTACCAAGTCAAACTCATAGTGGTGGTAATTATGGCCTCAAATATGCCTATGAGTCATGGTTTCATACATTGTTCTGTCCACCAATTGCCCTCATTTGGGATGTTCTCTTCTTGATTTTCTCTTTTACACAAATTACATCGTGACATTTTACTTTGTCTAATAAAAACCCAGAAAGGGTATGCAGAAATGGATTGATGGTGGAATTGATTGGCAGTGCCAATGTTGCTATCCAGACATAAGCCGAGAGCTTACTTCCACCGCACCAGCCTGGACAAGAATCGATAATATCCCAACGGGTACCCAGCAACACATGTCTAGTAAGGACTAGAGCTGACATTCTCAAGGCCATGCGCCTCATCTTTTAAAGCTAAGGAACGTCCAGAAGCTCGGGTGGTTTTTTAGCAGTAATAAAATGGATATGTAAGCAGAAAAGCTACTACTATGAAGCAAACAAGGTTTAGACCTGTGAACATACTATTAGTGAAAATACATAGACACTTTGCTGTAAAAGCAAATTGTACTATTCAACTTGAAATCAGGCTAAGGATAGTGTCACGATGGAGGAACAGTCATATTTGATCTCTACCTTGGTGTCATTGGTAAATTTTGATTTCGAAATTGCAAGTCCAACACAGACTTCCGACATGGCATACAGAATATCAGAGTCACTTTGATATTGTAAAAACTGTGACACTTAACCCGATCGCTAGCAACCATAGGGATGGCCAAAAGTGACCGAGCTAATCTGGTACTTAAGCGGTGGCTCAAAAAGGATACTTAATGCCCAAAACCTGTCTATGCTTAATAATGTTGGCGAAGAAAGCCGATGCCTCACTAGATATTACAGATAAGGGCTCCAGCAAATCCTACAGTACACACACTTTCTAAGCAAGATTCAGAATTTGATGGGAAATAATCAGTGTAATATGCATCTACTGAAAGCAAAATGATCAGATAGATGCATATAGTGAGATCAGATATGGAGAGTTTGTGATCAGAAGAAATTGGACCTTGTTACTTTCTTTTCTGTGCTCCAAATTTTGTGCAAAAGAGCAGCCACATTTCCAAAAATGCCAAAGATACTTATAAACCACATAATAATTGGAAGGGAGTCCAAGTTTAACAGGCGCTTGCATGTTAGGAATGGAGAAGGTGGCTCATCCATTTCACACTGGACAGATGACGCGATTTAACAACATATTGCAGCACTAGTGACTAACAAAGTGACATTTCTTTTTATTGAGGCTGAAAACTCTTCACTGCATTATCCATAGCAGAGGGTTTTTCTCAAGTTAAGTCTTTCTAAAGAGGTACTCCCCTGATAGTGTTGGAATTTGATTCAGATAATTCTAGTGAAAGATTTAAAAAGTTCTAAATGAATCAAGCTGTGAAAATGTTCTTGGAAGATAATGAAATTGACTTGTGATCAAGATTCAGAGATTTAAGCTGGGATTGGCTCTTGTGGGAATGTGTCATTGTGTAGAAAGGAGAGAGAATATTATGTGAAAGCAACAGAAATTCTAGGTTCCCTAATGGTACAAATGCAGTGGAAGCTATCTGACATATTTCATTGTGAGATAGGTGTAAATCAACCAGACGTGGTCAGTCCTGTAAACACACCAGGCCTCTATCTCACCTCCTAATGGCATTATGAGACAGGAGTAAAACACCAGGCTCTATCTCACCTAATGCATTATGTCTGTCCTGTAAACACACCAGGCTCTATCTCACCTAATGCATTATAAACCAAGTTAACCCAACCAGACTTGTTAATTCTAAAACCTGGCTCTATCTCACCCTATTGCATTATGATCCAGGTCTAACCAACCAAAACTTATTAGTCCTGTAAACACATGCACACACCAGGCTCTATCTCACCCTAATGCATTATGGGATGAGGTGTAACCACTCCAGACTTGGTAGTCCTGTAAACACCAGCTCCTATCTCACCCTAATGCATTATGGGACACCAACCAGACCTATCAGCCCTGTAAATACTCTATCTCACCGAATGCATTATGGGACAGTGTATTATTGGTGTATGCCAGGCTCTATCTCACTAATGCCAGAATGTAACCAATACAGACTTGTCAGTCCTGTAAACACACCAGGCTCTATCTCACCTAATGCATTATGATCCAGGTATAAACCCACGCTAGACTTGTCAGTCCTGTAAACACACCAGGCTCTATTCACCTAATGTATTATGAGACTAGTGATATACAGGTATAACTCTCATCTTGCATTGTGAGACAGACTTTATTAGTCCCTATGAAAACACACCAGGCTCTATCTCACCTAATGCATTATGGACAGTCCTAGCAATCCAGACTTGTCAGCCCTATAAACACAGGCTCTATCTCAGAATGCATTATGAGACAGGTCTAACTTCTTGAACTTGTCAGTCCTGTAAACACACCAGGCTCTATCTCACCCTAATGCATTATAGAGACAGGTCCCTAACCCAGCCAGACTTGTCAGCCCTGTAAACACACCAGGCTCCATCTCACCTAATGCATTGTGAGACCAGAATCCTAACCTACTGAACTTATCAGCCCTGTAAACACACAGGCTCTATCTCACCTAATGCATTATGAGACAGGTCTAACCTACCCAGACTTTGTCAGCCCTGTAAACACACCAGGCTCTATCTCCACCTAATGCATTATAGAACAGGTCCCCTTCCCTACCCAGACTTGTCAGCCCTGTAAACACACAGAGCTCTATCTCCTTAATGCATTGCCTCAGATTCAATCCTCCTAACTTGCTGCAAACCTGTACAAATACCCCTGGTTTCAATATAATGCTAAAAGAACTGCACTAGACCAATCTAACTTCCATGCCACCATCAGGTGGATACATCACTTGCATCTCAGACACATCTACCATCTGTGCAGCGCTGATTATGGTGGCCATCACATCCAAGGTGCATATATATACCAGGCGGGCATTCAAGTATGAGTTATTTTGTCTTGTTCCTTCCCGTTTCCAGTATATGGAATTCAACACATACTGAATTATGTTGCTGTTATTTTGTCCACTGACAATCCTATGTTTGCTTTCTACAGATGGGAATCAAACAGTATCACCACTATAGAGCATTGAGCTTATACAGCATCAAAGTTGGGACAGGTATTTGTTGCCATGGCATTGAGCAAGAAATTGGTAAAGGTAATTTGTCTCTGCTGAGGTCAAGGGTCAATCCTGAATTAGGCCACCACTCTACTGAAGGGTAATGAAAATGAAAGCCAGATAATGATAATAATAATAACACCAACAACAAATATTGATTAGTAATAGTAGTAACACCAACAACAAAATAATGATAATAATAATAATGATAACAACAACATACAACACAAGCAATGCTGTAACACTAACACTAACAACAACACCAACAATAATAATACAATTACAATGATCGATGCTTAATACCACCTTACACTAAAGCGTTTAGTAGCTTTAAAAACTAACAAAACAGCATGAATAAAAGAAAATGATACAAAAAATACACATTGGAAAGCTTTATAGAGAATGACTGCTTTATAAACAAAAAAGAGTTTTAGAGGCGATTTGAATTAAGTTAATAGTCTGAGCCGTTTTTTGATGATGAGAAGAGTTCTGAAGATGAGCGGAGTTCCTGTTGGTTTGTATCTGATAGATCATTAGTAAATCCAATAAGTTATTTGATAATATTGATGGATTCACTTCAGTTTTCTTGCTCTCCTCATGTACATCTGTGAAGAATTGGGTATATCAAAGAATGAGAGGTGTTCTGCCCTTCCAAGAGTATGGCAAGCCACCAATCCAAAGTATGGAAAAGCCAAACCTGTAGGGTGAGAATGGGTAAAATAAACCAAAATTTAAATATAGCATCATTGTGCAGAATGAAAGATGGATCACATTACCGTGTCATAAGCGTAAATGTAAGCATGTATTACTTGGAAATATTATACGTAACCTAATTGATACTTTTTGCTTAGAGATGTGTTACAAGCGACATGCTCGCATTTGCTTTGTGCTGCTGTATGAGGAAAACATAGAGTTCATTGACCACTGTAGCCATTTTATTGTAATTTAAAGGTCTTTACATGATGCATTCAAGAGATCACGGTGTGTGATATTGAATAATGGGTCATGGTGGTAATACATGTAGAATTTATATTTGATAGGTGTGATTCATGCATTTATAGTTGGCAAT